>NC_138771.1:324063072-325360572 GCF_965119305.1 Pelophylax lessonae | reverse complement strand
AGAATATTTTCAAATTTTCCTTCCCCCCCCCCCCCCAAAAATTTAAAAATCAAATTTTTTTAACATTTCAGGCCAATTTGTTTTCTGCTACATATTTGTGGTAAAAAAAAAATCGCAATAAGCGTATTTTGATTGGTTTGCGCAAAAGTTATCGCAGCTACTAACTATGGTAAATTTATGTCATTTTTATTGTGTTTTTTTTTTAACTAGTAATGGCGGCGATCTGGCGGCGATCTGCGATTTTTTTTGCGGGACTGCGACATTGCGACGGACAGATCGGACCCTAGACTGACATTTTTGACACTTTTGGGGGTACCAGTGACATTACTACAGTAATCAGTGCTATAAATATGAACTGTTACTGTAAAAATTACACTGGCAGGGAAGGGGTTGACTTTTATTGGTGATCAAGGGGTTAATGTATGCCTGGTGCTTACAGACGTGTGTGGGGGGAGGGGACTGTGACACAGGCACAGATCACAGGTTCAGCTATGCTGAATCCTGCAATCTGTCCCTGCCTGTCACTTAGGAGATCCGTCCGCTTTGTTTACACAAGCGGGCGGATCTCCACACTCGATCCCCGATGATCGGGGAAGAGCGGCGGTGATCACCGCCGCTCCTCCCCTGGCCCGACTCCCGTTGTGACTGAATACAGCGGGAGTGAGCCGCCCACAAGTGGAGGAGTCCAGCGACGTAGGTCTACGTCGCTGGACGATAACTAAGCACTTTGCCACAGTAGGCTCAACGTGAGCGGTCGGCAAGTGGTTAAGTGCAGACAATAAGTAACATAAATATCAATATAAAAACATAGTGTTTATTTCACATAGGAATAAAATTGACAATACATATCAAAATAAAAGCAACATAGTGGATCATCTGTAAAAGTGCAAATGCACCGCAGGTTTAATCAGGGTGAGTGAAAGGGTATCAGGCTACAATGTCCAACCCAATATGCTCACACTGATATATCCATATCAAACATGTTTCGAAACATCAACAATTCCTTCTTAAGGCTCGGTTCACATTTATGCGATGCGGGAAGGCTGCGAATTTGCAGCCTGTTCCCGCATCGCACACGCACCCCCGGCAATTCACACTGCCATATGCGATACGCTGGGGGTGTCAATGTAATCTTAACGACACCCCCAGTTTGATCGCATATCGCAGTGCGATCGTGCAGTTCGCACAGGATCGGATCGCACAAGTGTGAACCGCTGTGCCATCCGATCCTGATGCGGCAGCAAAAATGCCTCCTGTGCGTTTTTGCTGCGGGTGCGATGCGAATTTAGCCATACAAACTGTATGGCTAAACTCGCACCGCACAGCTGATCGCATGTAATGTCGGAGCAGTGCGCTCCGACATTACATGCGAACCCCGCACACGCAGAAGTGTGAACCGGGGCTCAGGGAATAAATCTGAACACAGTACTTGGGTATTGATACATGCACATTCAGAGATATGTAAGGATTTTAGGTCTCAAATGCCTGTCTCACCAGGAATACAACACAGGTTGAAGCTCTCAATATAGGGCTGACTGAGTGTGGGCCGCACACAAACAAAACACAAGTATCCAGTGCTATTCCCTGGATACTTGTGTTTTCTGCACCACTTGAGACATGACCGATTGGCACATTGGCGATTCTTGAGGGCATCTAACATAGCCGAGACCTGGGAGATTCTCTGCTCGATACTGAGTCCCCAATTACCTACACTGTTATCCTTTATTTGTTTGTGCGTGACCCACACTCAGTCAGCCCTATACTGAGGGCCTAAACCTGTGTTGTATTCCTGGTGAGACAGGCATTTAGGCCCTAAAATCCCTACATATTTCTGAATGTGCATGTATCAATACCCAAGTACTATGTTCAGATTTACTCCCTGAAGAAGGAATTGTTGATGTTCCGAAACATGTTGGATATGGATATATATTGTTGTTGTTGTATCCTGATACCCTTTCACTCACCCTGATTAAACCTGCAGTACACTTGCACTTTTACAGATGGTCCACTATGTTGCTTTTATTTTGATATGTACTGTCAATTTTATTCCTATGTGAAATAAACACTATGTTTTTTATATTGCTACTCTATGTTACTTATTGTCTGCCCTTAAAGTCCCATCTGGGTTTTTTTTTCCTTTCTCTATATCCTATGTATTAGGGATGTGGCAGTCAGTCCTTTGGGGCACATACACACTAAGATCTATATATACCTTTACCATCATGCTTTAAAGGAACAAGATCTTTCTTTTTTTTTTTTTTTTTTTTTTTAGGGTTACAACTGCTTTAACTTTGAATAAATAAAAAGGGGGCAGACTCATATGTGAGGTGAAATCATCCTCACTTCAGGTACAAAAACATACCACAAGCCCAAACTCACTCAAAAGAGCCGCCGACCCTTAGTGATCTATTTACAAATGTTTTCACTGAAGATTCACAGAACATTCTTTTAAGATGCACCAATTTTCCACATAAGATTTAGATTGAAAAAATGGGTGATTTGTGGATGAAAGTTGAGTGAATCGTGCTTGCAGACCTTGATAAATGGACCCCCTAGCTAGCATGTCTCTTTCAAATACAACAAACCAAAATGAACTGAAGGTGATAAAAATCAAATTTTAATTAGCAAGGGAAAAGTGCACATGGGCAGGGTAATGCAGTACTATCACCAAGCGAGTGAGCATAAAAAATTATAAGTTTTATAAACTTTTCGGACATTTATAGATTTTTGTTGTATACATTTGCAAAAAGGTTTCTAGTGTATATTTCTTATGTTCCGTTCTTACCCCCCTATCTTTGTGCTCCCAGCCTTATTATTGGCAATTACCAGCTGTCAAAATGACAGTTGGGGATTGCTATGTAATACATAGCAGGAGTGACTGTTAAAATGCTGTCTCTCCTATGTAAAATGACATGTTATTGAGTAAAACGGTGTAGCAATGTACTCCTGCACTGTATTTACTGCTTTATTCAAATGTAGATCAAAGGTGTGAACTTTGGTCTGCATATGACATCAGTTAAAGAAACATTAGAAGTAAAATAGAATTATTGTAAATAAAATGTATTCCTATATTCCTATTTAACCCCTTGTAGATGCAGGTTAAAGGTTGATGGTGGTCTATAAAAGATATTCAGGCACTAAGTCACGGATCAAAGATTGACAATTAATGCTGTAGACTAGATAGCACTGGGTATATGCAGCTAGCAAGTTTAAATAGCTTGTTTGGTGCCAACATTAGCAGCAGGTAAGCCAGCACATATTTTGGGCTAGTGTCAATCCTTAATGTAAGGCTACAAGTCAGCCTGTGATTGCACATGGATACTTAAGCAAATGTACCATTCTGAATACTAAGATAACCTTTCTGCCATTTTGATTAAAATCATGGCATTTGTACAGTATATTTACATTACATTACATTAATGTTTGTTTTTTGTGAAAATAGTGAAAGAAAACCATGACACGAGTTGCGCACAACACCAATAAATAAAATAAAAGCAATCCTCAATACATCAAATAATGGTGCATCAATAAACGGTGCCCAGAAAGTCCACAATATGAATGTTGGATATGGAATCCAAAAAACTAAATATACTGTGAATAAATGTGAGTCCAAAAAATGAAGTCCAAAAAATAACTTCTATAAACGTGATAAACCAAATGATCTTGTGAGATTCCAGTGCTAATAATGAAGTGACACCCAAATTAGATCCACCACCGATGTGCTCCACACCCGTCAAGTTAGCAACTCACCCTCATTTGTTGCCTACCACTCTCGTGGATAAGGCAAATTTCGCTGTGTATATTACTGTTGGCTGTGGTGTTCCACCAAGGCAATGCAGACAGAGGTCCTCATATAAACCAGAAGGTTGGGGGGATAATCCTTAGCTCCAAACCATGTGGAAAAAAACATATAACAGAGGGACCCCACTGGTGCAGTACCATTAAAACACTTTATTAAATCCACAAAAACAATATAAAATGCCCGTACATGTATTTAACCTAATAAACAAATGAGAGGGATAGGGAAGCTCACTCTAGTCCGGGAGGCTGCAGCAGGAAGTACATAATGTCCACGGAGCCAGATGAATCACCTTGCTCACCTCGATCACTCCTTCAGTCTGTCGTCGTGCCATGCCCCTAACGTTTCGTCACTTCCTGACTTTGTCAAAGGGGATGTTTGTTTTTTGTATTCCTAATGGCCACTACAGTGGAGTCCTTTCTTTGACAGCCTTGCTTTATGACATTTATTGGTCAGGTTGTTGTTTTGCCAGATCTATAGATGGTCCTATATTCTTATTTATTAGTTATTATGCTAATATCTTTACAATTCTGCTGACTGTTACCTATATTCAGTACTATTAGCACCAGGTACGTGCAGTCAGGGGAGGCCTCACCTGCCATGAACATGAGTCTTCGGCTACCTACCCCACCACTGGTCAAAATTTGGGGCTCCTAGCATCTATGGTTCCGGAGATACGGGTCTCCTTGTGCAGCCTGTCAAAATCTACATACAGCGCAACCAGTTTAAACGCAAGCTGGCACATGCTGTTTGCAGCAGACTGAGAGGATGACTTCTTGTCAGAGGCACTGAGCTCAATGGACAGCTTGGAGCCTTGGACCAATGGTAAAGCACCCTTGGTCCAAGCTGTCCAATAAAAATGCTGCAGTGGAGGCTCTCCTCTCACTGCAGTGTCATAGAAGGGGGCATGTGTCTAAAAGACAAATGCTCTCTTCCAGCCCAGCCCTCTAACTACAAGGAATAAACATGGGTTTATGGGTATAAGGTTTACCCGTAATCCCATGTTTTTCTCACACAGTTAAGAGGAATAATCTGCTGCTGAAAAGGTACTTTTTTTAACCACTTCCTTACTGCGTGACGTCATATGATGTTCTGGGCTTTGAGTGGGGATATCTGAATGATGCACCTTTAGTTGGCAATTTACTTCATCATAAGAACAATCATAGCCACTGTTCAGCTACTTAATTGTTCCTACAGGCGGCGGGATTGGTGAGCCGGAGAAGGAATCCTCTAGTAGCGTAAGTACACCATAGAGAATGCTGAGGACCAGATGGTCTCTGGCAGTCTCTATGACTCTCGAACGCCCAGGCAGGCTGATTTGATGTCACGCCCGACCTGGCAGTTGTAAATACTGCCGTGATCTCGGCTGGATAGCCAAGATCATTTTTTTTTTTTTTTTTTTTGGGGGGGGGGGATTTCAGGCATTCCAGCCTGTAGGAGAAATCTGAGGTCTTATTGACCACAGATCTCTCAATAAAGAGGACCTACCATGCATTATTCCTATTGGATAGCCAAGATCGTTTTTTTTTTTTTTTTTATTTCAGGCTTTCTAGCCTATAGGAGAGATCTGAGGTTTCATTGACCCCAGATCTCTCCATAAAGAGGACCTGTCATGCACTATTCCTATTACAAGGAATGTTTACAAAATAAAAAATACATTTAAAGGGAAAGTGTAAAAATAAACTAAAAAAAATTTAAATAAAATTAAAGTGCTCCCGTCCCCACGTGCTCACATGCAGAAGTGAATGCATATGTAAACGGGGTTCAATCCACACATGTGAGTTATTGCCACGAATGATAGAGCGAGAGTAACAATTCTAGCCCAAGACCTCCTCTGTATCTCTAAACATGTAACCTGTAAAAATTTTTAGAGCATTGCCTATGGAGATTTTTAAGTACCGAAGTTTAGGGTCATTCCATGAGAGCGTGCGCAGATTTAAAAAGGGACATGTTAGGTATCGATTTATTCTGCGTAACATCATCTTTGACATTATACAAAAAATTGGGCTAACTTTAGTTTTTGTTTTTGTTTTTTAAATTCATAAAACGTTTTTTTCCCCCCAAAAAAAAACGAATTTGAAAAATTGCTGCGCAAATACTGTGTGACATACAAAGTTGCAATGACCGCCATTTTATTCCCTAAGTAGATTTTTCCATAGGAGTGGAGTGCCAGAATTGGCCCAGTATGGAAGTGGTTAATCAAGCAAAATAATATATTATTATCTGCTGACATGGCAGGGTCTCGGGAGACCCAGGCATCTGTATTGCAAGTTTATGGTGTATTTGAGGTGGGTAACCTATACGGATGAAAGTCGGTTTGGAAGCTAGCTCGCTGTATAATAGAATATGCACGCAGTACATATTGGGGAACCGTGACGCAGTTTCATCGGTTTCACGGTTAGGAGTCTGCAGTATTTGATGCATATGTAAATCTTTGGTCTCCCCCTTACTGTACCACACCTGACAATCACATCTCTTTTTTGATTTTACCCTTGGATATTTGTGAAAAACATTCAGACAACACACACAAAATAAGCCTTGAAGAAGCGGAGAGGATAAACTGTGAAACATGTTGGCATATTGTGTTTTTTATCCGCTATATATGTCTGGTGGTTTTGTAAGTAAAAGATTATAGGGTGTAAAATAGTATAGATAGCTACCAGGTAATTGGTTACCATAATCCCGTCATAAATTGAAAGAGAAACCCCCTTAGGTTTGTGGGACTTTAAGGGTAACAGTAAAGGCTCTCATAAGAGAAGTTTTAACGTGAAATAATTATAAAATTTTTTATTTTGTAAGGTTGTGGTTGTAACAGACAATCATCATAAACTGTACATGTTTAAGTCATAGACTCGAAAAAAAGCATGAATGATACAATACAGTTGTAGGTACATAGCAGAGTCCAACGCGTTTCAAAATGTTTGTTTTAGTACATAAATCTTCCTCAGGGAGTCTGCATATGTTCCTGAAATACATGGTTAAATGTAAGTTCCAAGAAACAGAATATATATAAACATTTTACAATGAAAAGTTATTTATACATGAAAAAAGTATTATTAGCATCTGCGACCACATGTTGCCCTAAAGAGGTCCTGGAAAGCCTCTTGCTAGTCCAGGATACTCCTAGAGAGGAAACCTACTCCCAGAGATTGAAAGGGAAAAAGGAGAGAGGGGGAAAGGGAAGAAGAGGAAAGGAGAGGGGAAAGGAAGAAAGGGAGGGAAAGGGGGGGAAAAAAGAAAAAGAAAAGAAAGGGGGAAGGATGAAAAGACCCCTTGTGTTAAAAAGACATACCTGCAAAACAGTAGAGCCCAAAAGAAGGTTCCCCTTTCGGGGGGGTAAAACTCCCATGCGTTGAGAGCTAGAGTCAGGTATAAAGATTTATTCTGTATCTGAAACAGTGAGTATGTTTACAACTGTCAGAGATCCAGGGTTAATGTAAGTATGTATATAAACATTGTTACAGAAGATATTCATGTAAATTCACCTGTTATGATGATTTTCATGTAGACATATAAAGAGGGGAAAAAGAAAAACGAAACCAGGAAAAATAGGGAAAAAAGAGAAAAAAGCAGATTTTTCCCAAGGAAATATTATCTTCCGATGTATATATCTCTCAGATTTATTAGAGTGGGATCCTATCAGGGGAAAAGAAAATGTATCTTTTCAGCTTTGGTAGATCAAGATAATGTATATATTATATTAAGTAATGTGATTGTAATAGCTCTTACCTCACTAATTTATTGGAGGGTGTGGGGTATCCCATCAGTTTCCAAGGGTTTTGGGGAAACCTATATCTTCCCAATGGGAATATAAATCCTTGCCTGAAAGGTATAGGACAGGGATAATATGCCTATATAGGTATACATTTTGCATATCTTATTATTACTTAAAAATAGGTATTCCACCTGAGAAGATCATACCGTTCTGATTGAAGCCTGTCGTCACCGTATCCAATGAGGACAGCGGCATATCATCCTATGAAGTATAGGATGTGATCTAAGGTTACTCGTCCTATGGATCCTGATAGTCACATAAGGAGAAAAATAAGATAAAACCCTCTTTTAATAAGTTGCCATCGTAGTTAGGAAAAAAGTTTTTAGTTATATAGGTCTCCTCCAGAGTACTCACTGTTATGTATGGATATCGGAGCGATAGGCGTTCTGTGTTGCATCGGAGAGATAGCTCTCCGTTCTGGCTCTCGGCGTCCCCTTAAGTATCCAAATGTCCAGAGTCTCGTGGTGATTCCCGCGGGAACTTTGTAAATAGTTACGTCATATCCGTCTTTTGCCACCGGAAGTTCCTCGGACTAGCGGTGACATCACATCCGCCCAAATCAAAGGCTCCGACGTGTGTCATTTCCGCCTGAAGTGCCCGGAGATTATTCCGCTGGACTGGCGGTGACGTAATATCCGCCCTTTTCTCTAATAGACTCCGCTGATATGTCCGCCTAAGTTGTAGCGGTATAGTCATGCGGTGGATACATAGAGGGGGGATAATTTTAATTAAATTTAATTTTTAATTGAAAGTGAAATAAACTTGTGAATGGGATAAATAATACCTATCTATATTATATATAGAGACTGTTAGTGGACACTTGTTTTAAAAAAAGGGGAAATCTGTAAAAGATAACGCCCCAGGCACGGGTGATGCGTATATCCCCTGGAAAAAATTGACCAGGGGTTTCAGGATGAGACATATGGAGCATTGCAACCAAATGTTAACATCCCGGAAACGCTCGTTTCTCCAGATGTTTGAGGGGCCTATTGGTGGTCCCCATAGGAGATGTCTCACCCGTGCCGGGCTCTCATTTGCAGGGGAGCCCCCCGAGGGGAAAGAGAAAAAGGATGATATAAAAGCCATGTTGGTGTCAATTGCATGGACAGGGATACAAGTTGGCTGGTAGGCCTACACAATGGGAAGAAAAAGAGCAGAATCTAGAAAGGGGGGGTTTTTTCAAAAGGAGGGAAAGGAAAAACCCCTGATGCACAGGAGAAGAGGGGCAGGAGGGGCAAGAATTCCCCAATAGGGGGATCTTTGCACAGAAAAGACCCAAAACCGGTCTGTAGTTGTAAATCCACCCACCCACAGTTAACCTGTGACAAAAGGGAAAAATGTTAATCGCAGAATGCATCACATGTTTAATTTGGACAATTTAAATGTATATCCAATTTAGGATATATTAGTATATTATAATGTTAATGATTTTGTGACCCACTCAGAGATATGATATCTCATAAAATTTGGTATCTTAGTACTATCACATAATCACGATGGGGGGAGGGGGGAAGAGGGGGAGGGTTTGCAATGTAGTGATGGTCCTAGTTTGAATAAGGAGAAGGTATTTGAGATATAAGTGAGAAATTTACCCACATTTATATAAAGTGTGGAGTATATTTCCCAAAGGAAGGGGGACATAGAGAGTGGGGACCCTCAGTCTGTTTTCCCCGAGGAAAATCCCTCTAAAAAAGGCCTATAACTTTCCGCCTCATTTAGGCCAGGGGGGGTGGTTGCCGCAAGCCTAGCAATCCAGCGCATTTCCCGCTGGAGTAGCTGCTTGTTCCAATCACCCCCCCTGGCCGGTATATGTACCCTTTCAAGGGCATAAAAGGTTACCTTGGGGGTCCTGTATTTGTGTGTAATTGCCATATGCCTACCGAGTGGTAGATAGAGGTCTCCAATATTGAGACTCTGCATATGCTTATTGATGCATTTTCCTAGTTCTTGCTTGGTCTTCCCGACATAGAAGGCCTTACATTCGCAGCGCATCAAATACACGACCCCCTTAGTTTTACAATTTACAAAATGTTTGGGTTGAAAAATTTCACCATTGGGCAGTGTGGTTGTTTTGCATCTGACTATCACTTTGCATTGATCACATCTACCACAGGGGAATGTGCCTTTTTGTTGACATGGGTCCTCTCTATTAGGGCCTTTATACTCACTTTGTACTAAAGTATCTTTTATAGAGGTAGCTCTTCTGTATGTGATAGCTGGGGCTGGTGTCACTATATGTTGGAGGATAGGATCCTCCCTGAGTATAGCCCAGTGTTTTTTTTTTTTGGAATTCCATAAATATTCTCATGTTCAGTTGAGTAATTTAAAATTATTCTTGGTGGATTCCTAGAGGGTGCTTCTTCCTGTTTCTGAGGTTTGAACAGTAAGTCCTGTCTTTTTAGGATTTGTACTTTGTTGTAATTTTTCCTGAGACATGATCTGGAATATCCCCTTTCTAAGAGTCTCTGTGTCAATTTATTTGCCTTTTCTTTGAAGTCTTTCTCAGAAGAACAATTTCTTTTAATTCTTAAATATTGTGAGTATGGAATAGATCTCTTAAGGGGTTGGGGATGAAAACTTTCTGCATGAAGCAGTGTATTGCCAGCTGTGGCTTTTCTGAATAAAGTGGTTGATAGCTGACCATCATCCTCTTTGATGATGGTAATATCAAGGAAGTCCACAGATTTAAAGTCATATTTCATAGTGAAAAATAAGTTCATATTATTCTCATTCAGTTTAGTAAGGCACTCTTTAAGTAAATCCACCGGGCCATCCCATACCATGAAGATGTCGTCGATGTATCTCTGCCACAAAAGAAAGTGGCAAGAGTACATCGACAAGTCTTCATTGGTAATAATTTTGTGCTCCCACTCCCCCAGGTACAGGTTCGCGTAGGATGGGGCACAGCAAGTCCCCATTGCTACTCCCTGTACCTGGAGGTAGTGGGAGCCTTGAAAAGAGAACACATTGTGTTCTAAGATAAATTTCAACAAATCCACAATAAATTTATTGTAATTTGGTTCTTGTTGTCCCCTTTGTAGCAGAATATTTTTGATGGCCAAAAGGCCTTTGTCGTGTGGTATAGAATTATAGAGACATTCTGCATCTATGGTTACTAGAATAGCGTTTAACGGAATGGTGACATTTTCTATAATTTGAAGCATATGAATAGTGTCTTCAGTGTAAGATGTTAAACCAATTACATGGGGTTTGAGGTGGGCGTCCACAACACGGCTGGCAGTTTCTGTTATACTACCGTTACCCGATATTATGGGGCGGCCGGGTGGATCTCTCAGGTTTTTATGGACTTTAGGTAAACAGTAAAATGTGGGAGTACGTGGATGTAATATCCTCATGTACTCCCATATCTCTGTAGTAATGGTGCCAGTAGTTCTGGCTTCATCAATGATAGCATAGTATTCGTTATTAAATTGTTGGACTATAGAGGCAGAAATTTTTTGATAACACGTTGTGTTGTTTAGAAGTTTGTAACACATCTTCTCATAATCCACATTGTTCATTAGAACAATGTTCCCCCCCTTATCACTTGGTTTTAAAGTGATGTTATTATCTTTTTGGAGGGTTTTAAGGGCTTTACGTTGGTTTGGGAGGAGGTTATCTATAGTAGGGTTGACGTTTAGTTTGTTGATATCTTTTGAGACCTGTCTCACAAACAAAGCTATTATGGGATTTTGATTTAATTGAGGAAATTTTGGAGATTTTTTCTTGAATTTTTTAGTTGGAGCTGGATCCTTTTTTTGTGTTTGTATGGATTCCTCATCAGAAGAACTGCTGAGGTTTTCCCAAATTTCTTGGTCATCGTAACCACTTTCCTGTAACAGTATATTTAAGTCCCTAAGGGCTCGATATTCTGCCGCTTTTAATTTGGAGTCAGGTCTCTGCATTTTATCCGCTTGTTTGAAAAATTTACTTTTGAAAAAAATATCCCTTGCAAAAAGATTAATGTCTTTAATGACACTAAATTTATCTGTTTTCTGACTTGGACAGAAAGATAATCCTAAATTAAGTAAATCCTCCTCCTCCTGGGTTAAAATATGAGAAGAGAGGTTTATGATGGTTAATCGATTTTGTCGGTTATCTTTACTGCAAAGGAGTCCATGCTGGCTTGTGTTTTGACTGCCAGTCGCGTGTGAGGCTTCCCTAAAAAAATCCCCTTATTTACCGTGCCTTGAGTTTTATTGCCTGTCGTCCCTTCGAGTTGTGATCCACTGGGATCTTGATTCTCGTTAGGGCCACTCATGTTTTCACTAGTTGTAGCGTCGTTATTTCTAGATTGTGATGCTTGTCCTCGTGGTGTATTGGTTTTAGTCTTAGTTTTATCTTTGTTTTTTCTCATTTGTGGATAATCCGCTCGAGGACGGCCACGTGAGTTAGATTGAGAGGAATTAGAGGCAGATGAGTCAGAGGAATGATAATCACTCCTCTTATATTCATTTCTGCGTCTTATATTCCGTTGTCCTGAATTCCATTTATAAGCTTTACCTTCATTAAAAGCTATCCGATCTCTCCAGTATTTTTTCTCCTTTCTTTGTAATATTATTCTGTTATAGTCCTCCAGGTAAGTTTTTAGTTTTACCTCTTGTTCTATATAAAGAGGAGATGTTTTTAAAGGAGTAAGTTGTTTATTAATGGTAGAAACCTCTGATTCTATATGTTTCAATTGTTTTAAATATTCCGCTTGGAGAAGAACCATTAAATTTCTTGAGCATTCATTAAGAATTCTCTCCCAATCTTGTTTCAATTCCTGCGAGATATTTTCCAGCGTTGGGAAGATCTGAATCCTCAATCCTAGAGGATTCAGACCTTCCTTCACATATTTATCGAATGTTTTAATATGCCAGTGTAGCGCTGACTTTTTTTCTAAAAATCTCTTTAGAGTAGAAAATAGAGTGTAGATGTCTGATTCTATTTGTTCCTTTTGTTGGAATTTACTCTCAATACCTGACATTAACTCCTCCCATCCATCCCCCTGAAACCCTCCCATCTAGAAGATGCGGTATAGAGCAGGCTATATAGATAGCCTGATAGAGGGTATATAGGGGAAATCTATTATGGAAACTATTTCCCGCCTTAGCCCTTTTAATATATAAGAAAAATAGTTAATTAATTAATCTCAAAAAAGTGGGTTACCAAGTAGTTATCTAAAAAGATGGGGGTAGGGTGTGTTATCCACCCAAAACATAAAGTGTAAAATAGTATAGATAGCTACCAGGTAATTGGTTACCATAATCCCGTCATAAATTGAAAGAGAAACCCCCTTAGGTTTGTGGGACTTTAAGGGTAACAGTAAAGGCTCTCATAAGAGAAGTTTTAACGTGAAATAATTATAAAATTTTTTATTTTGTAAGGTTGTGGTTGTAACAGACAATCATCATAAACTGTACATGTTTAAGTCATAGACTCGAAAAAAAGCATGAATGATACAATACAGTTGTAGGTACATAGCAGAGTCCAACGCGTTTCAAAATGTTTGTTTTAGTACATAAATCTTCCTCAGGGAGTCTGCATATGTTCCTGAAATACATGGTTAAATGTAAGTTCCAAGAAACAGAATATATATAAACATTTTACAATGAAAAGTTATTTATACACTCTAATAAATCTGAGAGATATATACATCGGAAGATAATATTTCCTTGGGAAAAATCTGCTTTTTTCTCTTTTTTCCCTATTTTTCCTGGTTTCGTTTTTCTTTTTCCCCTCTTTATATGTCTACATGAAAATCATCATAACAGGTGAATTTACATGAATATCTTCTGTAACAATGTTTATATACATACTTACATTAACCCTGGATCTCTGACAGTTGTAAACATACTCACTGTTTCAGATACAGAATAAATCTTTATACCTGACTCTAGCTCTCAACGCATGGGAGTTTTACCCCCCCGAAAGGGGAACCTTCTTTTGGGCTCTACTGTTTTGCAGGTATGTCTTTTTAACACAAGGGGTCTTTTCATCCTTCCCCCTTTCTTTTCTTTTTCTTTTTTCCCCCCCTTTCCCTCCCTTTCTTCCTTTCCCCTCTCCTTTCCTCTTCTTCCCTTTCCCCCTCTCTCCTTTTTCCCTTTCAATCTCTGGGAGTAGGTTTCCTCTCTAGGAGTATCCTGGACTAGCAAGAGGCTTTCCAGGACCTCTTTAGGGCAACATGTGGTCGCAGATGCTAATAATACTTTTTTCATGTATAAATAACTTTTCATTGTAAAATGTTTATATATATTCTGTTTCTTGGAACTTACATTTAACCATGTATTTCAGGAACATATGCAGACTCCCTGAGGAAGATTTATGTACTAAAACAAACATTTTGAAACGCGTTGGACTCTGCTATGTACCTACAACTGTATTGTATCATTCATGCTTTTTTTCGAGTCTATGACTTAAACATGTACAGTTTATGATGATTGTCTGTTACAACCACAACCTTACAAAATAAAAAATTTTATAATTATTTCACGTTAAAACTTCTCTTATGAGAGCCTTTACTGTTACCCTTAAAGTCCCACAAACCTAAGGGGGTTTCTCTTTCAATTTATGACGGGATTATGGTAACCAATTACCTGGTAGCTATCTATACTATTTTACACTTTATGTTTTGGGTGGATAACACACCCTACCCCCATCTTTTTAGATAACTACTTGGTAACCCACTTTTTTGAGATTAATTAATTAACTATTTTTCTTATATATTAAAAGGGCTAAGGCGGGAAATAGTTTCCATAATAGATTTCCCCTATATACCCTCTATCAGGCTATCTATATAGCCTGCTCTATACCGCATCTTCTAGATGGGAGGGTTTCAGGGGGATGGATGGGAGGAGTTAATGTCAGGTATTGAGAGTAAATTCCAACAAAAGGAACAAATAGAATCAGACATCTACACTCTATTTTCTACTCTAAAGAGATTTTTAGAAAAAAAGTCAGCGCTACACTGGCATATTAAAACATTCGATAAATATGTGAAGGAAGGTCTGAATCCTCTAGGATTGAGGATTCAGATCTTCCCAACGCTGGAAAATATCTCGCAGGAATTGAAACAAGATTGGGAGAGAATTCTTAATGAATGCTCAAGAAATTTAATGGTTCTTCTCCAAGCGGAATATTTAAAACAATTGAAACATATAGAATCAGAGGTTTCTACCATTAATAAACAACTTACTCCTTTAAAAACATCTCCTCTTTATATAGAACAAGAGGTAAAACTAAAAACTTACCTGGAGGACTATAACAGAATAATATTACAAAGAAAGGAGAAAAAATACTGGAGAGATCGGATAGCTTTTAATGAAGGTAAAGCTTATAAATGGAATTCAGGACAACGGAATATAAGACGCAGAAATGAATATAAGAGGAGTGATTATCATTCCTCTGACTCATCTGCCTCTAATTCCTCTCAATCTAACTCACGTGGCCGTCCTCAAGCGGATTATCCACAAATGAGAAAAAACAAAGATAAAACTAAGACTAAAACCAATACACCACGAGGACAAGCATCACAATCTAGAAATAACGACGCTACAACTAGTGAAAACATGAGTGGCCCTAACGAGAATCAAGATCCCAGTGGATCACAACTCGAAGGGACGACAGGCAATAAAACTCAAGGCACGGTAAATAAGGGGATTTTTTTAGGGAAGCCTCACACGCGACTGGCAGTCAAAACACAAGCCAGCATGGACTCCTTTGCAGTAAAGATAACCGACAAAATCGATTAACCATCATAAACCTCTCTTCTCATATTTTAACCCAGGAGGAGGAGGATTTACTTAATTTAGGATTATCTTTCTGTCCAAGTCAGAAAACAGATAAATTTAGTGTCATTAAAGACATTAATCTTTTTGCAAGGGATATTTTTTTCAAAAGTAAATTTTTCAAACAAGCGGATAAAATGCAGAGACCTGACTCCAAATTAAAAGCGGCAGAATATCGAGCCCTTAGGGACTTAAATATACTGTTACAGGAAAGTGGTTACGATGACCAAGAAATTTGGGAAAACCTCAGCAGTTCTTCTGATGAGGAATCCATACAAACACAAAAAAAGGATCCAGCTCCAACTAAAAAATTCAAGAAAAAATCTCCAAAATTTCCTCAATTAAATCAAAATCCCACAATAGCTTTGTTTGTGAGACAGGTCTCAAAAGATATCAACAAACTAAACGTCAACCCTACTATAGATAACCTCCTCCCAAACCAACGTAAAGCCCTTAAAACCCTCCAAAAAGATAATAACATCACTTTAAAACCAAGTGATAAGGGGGGGAACATTGTTCTAATGAACAATGTGGATTATGAGAAGATGTGTTACAAACTTCTAAACAACACAACGTGTTATCAAAAAATTTCTGCCTCTATAGTCCAACAATTTAATAACGAATACTATGCTATCATTGATGAAGCCAGAACTACTGGCACCATTACTACAGAGATATGGGAGTACATGAGGATATTACATCCACGTACTCCCACATTTTACTGTTTACCTAAAGTCCATAAAAACCTGAGAGATCCACCCGGCCGCCCCATAATATCGGGTAACGGTAGTATAACAGAAACTGCCAGCCGTGTTGTGGACGCCCACCTCAAACCCCATGTAATTGGTTTAACATCTTACACTAAAGACACTATTCATATGCTTCAAATTATAGAAAATGTCACCATTCCGTTAAACGCTATTCTAGTAACCATAGATGCAGAATGTCTCTATAATTCTATACCACACGACAAAGGCCTTTTGGCCATCAAAAATATTCTGCTACAAAGGGGACAACAAGAACCAAATTACAATAAATTTATTGTGGATTTGTTGAAATTTATCTTAGAACACAATGTGTTCTCTTTTCAAGGCTCCCACTACCTCCAGGTACAGGGAGTAGCAATGGGGACTTGCTGTGCCCCATCCTACGCGAACCTGTACCTGGGGGAGTGGGAGCACAAAATTATTACCAATGAAGACTTGTCGATGTACTCTTGCCACTTTCTTTTGTGGCAGAGATACTTCGACGACATCTTCATGGTATGGGATGGCCCGGTGGATTTACTTAAAGAGTGCCTTACTAAACTGAATGAGAATAATATGAACTTATTTTTCACTATGAAATATGACTTTAAATCTGTGGACTTCCTTGATATTACCATCATCAAAGAGGATGATGGTCAGCTATCAACCACTTTATTCAGAAAAGCCACAGCTGGCAATACACTGCTTCATGCAGAAAGTTTTCATCCCCAACCCCTTAAGAGATCTATTCCATACTCACAATATTTAAGAATTAAAAGAAATTGTTCTTCTGAGAAAGACTTCAAAGAAAAGGCAAATAAATTGACACAGAGACTCTTAGAAAGGGGATATTCCAGATCATGTCTCAGGAAAAATTACAACAAAGTACAAATCCTAAAAAGACAGGACTTACTGTTCAAACCTCAGAAACAGGAAGAAGCACCCTCTAGGAATCCACCAAGAATAATTTTAAATTACTCAACTGAACATGAGAATATTTATGGAATTCTAAAAAAACACTGGGCTATACTCAGGGAGGATCCTATCCTCCAACATATAGTGACACCAGCCCCAGCTATCACATACAGAAGAGCTACCTCTATAAAAGATACTTTAGTACAAAGTGAGTATAAAGGCCCTAATAGAGAGGACCCATGTCAACAAAAAGGCACATTCCCCTGTGGTAGATGTGATCAATGCAAAGTGATAGTCAGATGCAAAACAACCACACTGCCCAATGGTGAAATTTTTCAACCCAAACATTTTGTAAATTGTAAAACTAAGGGGGTCGTGTATTTGATGCGCTGCGAATGTAAGGCCTTCTATGTCGGGAAGACCAAGCAAGAACTAGGAAAACGCATCAATAAGCATATGCAGAGTCTCAATATTGGAGACCTCTATCTACCACTCGGTAGGCATATGGCAATTACACACAAATACAGGACCCCCAAGGTAACCTTTTATGCCCTTGAAAGGGTACATATACCGGCCAGGGGGGGTGATTGGAACAAGCAGCTACTCCAGCGGGAAATGCGCTGGATTGCTAGGCTTGCGGCAACCACCCCCCCTGGCCTAAATGAGGCGGAAAGTTATAGGCCTTTTTTAGAGGGATTTTCCTCGGGGAAAACAGACTGAGGGTCCCCACTCTCTATGTCCCCCTTCCTTTGGGAAATATACTCCACACTTTATATAAATGTGGGTAAATTTCTCACTTATATCTCAAATACCTTCTCCTTATTCAAACTAGGACCATCACTACATTGCAAACCCTCCCCCTCTTCCCCCCTCCCCCCATCGTGATTATGTGATAGTACTAAGATACCAAATTTTATGAGATATCATATCTCTGAGTGGGTCACAAAATCATTAACATTATAATATACTAATATATCCTAAATTGGATATACATTTAAATTGTCCAAATTAAACATGTGATGCATTCTGCGATTAACATTTTTCCCTTTTGTCACAGGTTAACTGTGGGTGGGTGGATTTACAACTACAGACCGGTTTTGGGTCTTTTCTGTGCAAAGATCCCCCTATTGGGGAATTCTTGCCCCTCCTGCCCCTCTTCTCCTGTGCATCAGGGGTTTTTCCTTTCCCTCCTTTTGAAAAAACCCCCCCTTTCTAGATTCTGCTCTTTTTCTTCCCATTGTGTAGGCCTACCAGCCAACTTGTATCCCTGTCCATGCAATTGACACCAACATGGCTTTTATATCATCCTTTTTCTCTTTCCCCTCGGGGGGCTCCCCTGCAAATGAGAGCCCGGCACGGGTGAGACATCTCCTATGGGGACCACCAATAGGCCCCTCAAACATCTGGAGAAACGAGCGTTTCCGGGATGTTAACATTTGGTTGCAATGCTCCATATGTCTCATCCTGAAACCCCTGGTCAATTTTTTCCAGGGGATATACGCATCACCCGTGCCTGGGGCGTTATCTTTTACAGATTTCCCCTTTTTTTAAAACAAGTGTCCACTAACAGTCTCTATATATAATATAGATAGGTATTATTTATCCCATTCACAAGTTTATTTCACTTTCAATTAAAAATTAAATTTAATTAAAATTATCCCCCCTCTATGTATCCACCGCATGACTATACCGCTACAACTTAGGCGGACATATCAGCGGAGTCTATTAGAGAAAAGGGCGGATATTACGTCACCGCCAGTCCAGCGGAATAATCTCCGGGCACTTCAGGCGGAAATGACACACGTCGGAGCCTTTGATTTGGGCGGATGTGATGTCACCGCTAGTCCGAGGAACTTCCGGTGGCAAAAGACGGATATGACGTAACTATTTACAAAGTTCCCGCGGGAATCACCACGAGACTCTGGACATTTGGATACTTAAGGGGACGCCGAGAGCCAGAACGGAGAGCTATCTCTCCGATGCAACACAGAACGCCTATCGCTCCGATATCCATACATAACAGTGAGTACTCTGGAGGAGACCTATATAACTAAAAACTTTTTTCCTAACTACGATGGCAACTTATTAAAAGAGGGTTTTATCTTATTTTTCTCCTTATGTGACTATCAGGATCCATAGGACGAGTAACCTTAGATCACATCCTATACTTCATAGGATGATATGCCGCTGTCCTCATTGGATACGGTGACGACAGGCTTCAATCAGAACGGTATGATCTTCTCAGGTGGAATACCTATTTTTAAGTAATAATAAGATATGCAAAATGTATACCTATATAGGCATATTATCCCTGTCCTATACCTTTCAGGCAAGGATTTATATTCCCATTGGGAAGATATAGGTTTCCCCAAAACCCTTGGAAACTGATGGGATACCCCACACCCTCCAATAAATTAGTGAGGTAAGAGCTATTACAATCACATTACTTAATATAATATATACATTATCTTGATCTACCAAAGCTGAAAAGATACATTTTCTTTTCCCCTGATAGGATCCCACTCTAATAAATCTGAGAGATATATACATCGGAAGATAATATTTCCTTGGGAAAAATCTGCTTTTTTCTCTTTTTTCCCTATTTTTCCTGGTTTCGTTTTTCTTTTTCCCCTCTTTATATGTCTACATGAAAATCATCATAACAGGTGAATTTACATGAATATCTTCTGTAACAATGTTTATATACATACTTACATTAACCCTGGATCTCTGACAGTTGTAAACATACTCACTGTTTCAGATACAGAATAAATCTTTATACCTGACTCTAGCTCTCAACGCATGGGAGTTTTACCCCCCCGAAAGGGGAACCTTCTTTTGGGCTCTACTGTTTTGCAGGTATGTCTTTTTAACACAAGGGGTCTTTTCATCCTTCCCCCTTTCTTTTCTTTTTCTTTTTTCCCCCCCTTTCCCTCCCTTTCTTCCTTTCCCCTCTCCTTTCCTCTTCTTCCCTTTCCCCCTCTCTCCTTTTTCCCTTTCAATCTCTGGGAGTAGGTTTCCTCTCTAGGAGTATCCTGGACTAGCAAGAGGCTTTCCAGGACCTCTTTAGGGCAACATGTGGTCGCAGATGCTAATAATACTTTTTTCATGTATAAATAACTTTTCATTGTAAAATGTTTATATATATTCTGTTTCTTGGAACTTACATTTAACCATGTATTTCAGGAACATATGCAGACTCCCTGAGGAAGATTTATGTACTAAAACAAACATTTTGAAACGCGTTGGACTCTGCTATGTACCTACAACTGTATTGTATCATTCATGCTTTTTTTCATGTCTATGACTTAAACATGTACAGTTTATGATGATTGTCTGTTACAACCACAACCTTACAAAATAAAAAATTTTATAATTATTTCACGTTAAAACTTCTCTTATGAGAGCCTTTACTGTTACCCTTAAAGTCCCACAAACCTAAGGGGGTTTCTCTTTCAATTTATGACGGGATTATGGTAACCAATTACCTGGTAGCTATCTATACTATTTTACACTTTATGTTTTGGGTGGATAACACACCCTACCCCCATCTTTTTAGATAACTACTTGGTAACCCACTTTTTTGAGATTAATTAATTAACTATTTTTCTTATATATTAAAAGGGCTAAGGCGGGAAATAGTTTCCATAATAGATTTCCCCTATATACCCTCTATCAGGCTATCTATATAGCCTGCTCTATACCGCATCTTCTAGATGGGAGGGTTTCAGGGGGATGGATGGGAGGAGTTAATGTCAGGTATTGAGAGTAAATTCCAACAAAAGGAACAAATAGAATCAGACATCTACACTCTATTTTCTACTCTAAAGAGATTTTTAGAAAAAAAGTCAGCGCTACACTGGCATATTAAAACATTCGATAAATATGTGAAGGAAGGTCTGAATCCTCTAGGATTGAGGATTCAGATCTTCCCAACGCTGGAAAATATCTCGCAGGAATTGAAACAAGATTGGGAGAGAATTCTTAATGAATGCTCAAGAAATTTAATGGTTCTTCTCCAAGCGGAATATTTAAAACAATTGAAACATATAGAATCAGAGGTTTCTACCATTAATAAACAACTTACTCCTTTAAAAACATCTCCTCTTTATATAGAACAAGAGGTAAAACTAAAAACTTACCTGGAGGACTATAACAGAATAATATTACAAAGAAAGGAGAAAAAATACTGGAGAGATCGGATAGCTTTTAATGAAGGTAAAGCTTATAAATGGAATTCAGGACAACGGAATATAAGACGCAGAAATGAATATAAGAGGAGTGATTATCATTCCTCTGACTCATCTGCCTCTAATTCCTCTCAATCTAACTCACGTGGCCGTCCTCGAGCGGATTATCCACAAATGAGAAAAAACAAAGATAAAACTAAGACTAAAACCAATACACCACGAGGACAAGCATCACAATCTAGAAATAACGACGCTACAACTAGTGAAAACATGAGTGGCCCTAACGAGAATCAAGATCCCAGTGGATCACAACTCGAAGGGACGACAGGCAATAAAACTCAAGGCACGGTAAATAAGGGGATTTTTTTAGGGAAGCCTCACACGCGACTGGCAGTCAAAACACAAGCCAGCATGGACTCCTTTGCAGTAAAGATAACCGACAAAATCGATTAACCATCATAAACCTCTCTTCTCATATTTTAACCCAGGAGGAGGAGGATTTACTTAATTTAGGATTATCTTTCTGTCCAAGTCAGAAAACAGATAAATTTAGTGTCATTAAAGACATTAATCTTTTTGCAAGGGATATTTTTTTCAAAAGTAAATTTTTCAAACAAGCGGATAAAATGCAGAGACCTGACTCCAAATTAAAAGCGGCAGAATATCGAGCCCTTAGGGACTTAAATATACTGTTACAGGAAAGTGGTTACGATGACCAAGAAATTTGGGAAAACCTCAGCAGTTCTTCTGATGAGGAATCCATACAAACACAAAAAAAGGATCCAGCTCCAACTAAAAAATTCAAGAAAAAATCTCCAAAATTTCCTCAATTAAATCAAAATCCCACAATAGCTTTGTTTGTGAGACAGGTCTCAAAAGATATCAACAAACTAAACGTCAACCCTACTATAGATAACCTCCTCCCAAACCAACGTAAAGCCCTTAAAACCCTCCAAAAAGATAATAACATCACTTTAAAACCAAGTGATAAGGGGGGGAACATTGTTCTAATGAACAATGTGGATTATGAGAAGATGTGTTACAAACTTCTAAACAACACAACGTGTTATCAAAAAATTTCTGCCTCTATAGTCCAACAATTTAATAACGAATACTATGCTATCATTGATGAAGCCAGAACTACTGGCACCATTACTACAGAGATATGGGAGTACATGAGGATATTACATCCACGTACTCCCACATTTTACTGTTTACCTAAAGTCCATAAAAACCTGAGAGATCCACCCGGCCGCCCCATAATATCGGGTAACGGTAGTATAACAGAAACTGCCAGCCGTGTTGTGGACGCCCACCTCAAACCCCATGTAATTGGTTTAACATCTTACACTGAAGACACTATTCATATGCTTCAAATTATAGAAAATGTCACCATTCCGTTAAACGCTATTCTAGTAACCATAGATGCAGAATGTCTCTATAATTCTATACCACACGACAAAGGCCTTTTGGCCATCAAAAATATTCTGCTACAAAGGGGACAACAAGAACCAAATTACAATAAATTTATTGTGGATTTGTTGAAATTTATCTTAGAACACAATGTGTTCTCTTTTCAAGGCTCCCACTACCTCCAGGTACAGGGAGTAGCAATGGGGACTTGCTGTGCCCCATCCTACGCGAACCTGTACCTGGGGGAGTGGGAGCACAAAATTATTACCAATGAAGACTTGTCGATGTACTCTTGCCACTTTCTTTTGTGGCAGAGATACATCGACGACATCTTCATGGTATGGGATGGCCCGGTGGATTTACTTAAAGAGTGCCTTACTAAACTGAATGAGAATAATATGAACTTATTTTTCACTATGAAATATGACTTTAAATCTGTGGACTTCCTTGATATTACCATCATCAAAGAGGATGATGGTCAGCTATCAACCACTTTATTCAGAAAAGCCACAGCTGGCAATACACTGCTTCATGCAGAAAGTTTTCATCCCCAACCCCTTAAGAGATCTATTCCATACTCACAATATTTAAGAATTAAAAGAAATTGTTCTTCTGAGAAAGACTTCAAAGAAAAGGCAAATAAATTGACACAGAGACTCTTAGAAAGGGGATATTCCAGATCATGTCTCAGGAAAAATTACAACAAAGTACAAATCCTAAAAAGACAGGACTTACTGTTCAAACCTCAGAAACAGGAAGAAGCACCCTCTAGGAATCCACCAAGAATAATTTTAAATTACTCAACTGAACATGAGAATATTTATGGAATTCTAAAAAAACACTGGGCTATACTCAGGGAGGATCCTATCCTCCAACATATAGTGACACCAGCCCCAGCTATCACATACAGAAGAGCTACCTCTATAAAAGATACTTTAGTACAAAGTGAGTATAAAGGCCCTAATAGAGAGGACCCATGTCAACAAAAAGGCACATTCCCCTGTGGTAGATGTGATCAATGCAAAGTGATAGTCAGATGCAAAACAACCACACTGCCCAATGGTGAAATTTTTCAACCCAAACATTTTGTAAATTGTAAAACTAAGGGGGTCGTGTATTTGATGCGCTGCGAATGTAAGGCCTTCTATGTCGGGAAGACCAAGCAAGAACTAGGAAAACGCATCAATAAGCATATGCAGAGTCTCAATATTGGAGACCTCTATCTACCACTCGGTAGGCATATGGCAATTACACACAAATACAGGACCCCCAAGGTAACCTTTTATGCCCTTGAAAGGGTACATATACCGGCCAGGGGGGGTGATTGGAACAAGCAGCTACTCCAGCGGGAAATGCGCTGGATTGCTAGGCTTGCGGCAACCACCCCCCCTGGCCTAAATGAGGCGGAAAGTTATAGGCCTTTTTTAGAGGGATTTTCCTCGGGGAAAACAGACTGAGGGTCCCCACTCTCTATGTCCCCCTTCCTTTGGGAAATATACTCCACACTTTATATAAATGTGGGTAAATTTCTCACTTATATCTCAAATACCTTCTCCTTATTCAAACTAGGACCATCACTACATTGCAAACCCTCCCCCTCTTCCCCCCTCCCCCCATCGTGATTATGTGATAGTACTAAGATACCAAATTTTATGAGATATCATATCTCTGAGTGGGTCACAAAATCATTAACATTATAATATACTAATATATCCTAAATTGGATATACATTTAAATTGTCCAAATTAAACATGTGATGCATTCTGCGATTAACATTTTTCCCTTTTGTCACAGGTTAACTGTGGGTGGGTGGATTTACAACTACAGACCGGTTTTGGGTCTTTTCTGTGCAAAGATCCCCCTATTGGGGAATTCTTGCCCCTCCTGCCCCTCTTCTCCTGTGCATCAGGGGTTTTTCCTTTCCCTCCTTTTGAAAAAACCCCCCCTTTCTAGATTCTGCTCTTTTTCTTCCCATTGTGTAGGCCTACCAGCCAACTTGTATCCCTGTCCATGCAATTGACACCAACATGGCTTTTATATCATCCTTTTTCTCTTTCCCCTCGGGGGGCTCCCCTGCAAATGAGAGCCCGGCACGGGTGAGACATCTCCTATGGGGACCACCAATAGGCCCCTCAAACATCTGGAGAAACGAGCGTTTCCGGGATGTTAACATTTGGTTGCAATGCTCCATATGTCTCATCCTGAAACCCCTGGTCAATTTTTTCCAGGGGATATACGCATCACCCGTGCCTGGGGCGTTATCTTTTACAGATTTCCCCTTTTTTTAAAACAAGTGTCCACTAACAGTCTCTATATATAATATAGATAGGTATTATTTATCCCATTCACAAGTTTATTTCACTTTCAATTAAAAATTAAATTTAATTAAAATTATCCCCCCTCTATGTATCCACCGCATGACTATACCGCTACAACTTAGGCGGACATATCAGCGGAGTCTATTAGAGAAAAGGGCGGATATTACGTCACCGCCAGTCCAGCGGAATAATCTCCGGGCACTTCAGGCGGAAATGACACACGTCGGAGCCTTTGATTTGGGCGGATGTGATGTCACCGCTAGTCCGAGGAACTTCCGGTGGCAAAAGACGGATATGACGTAACTATTTACAAAGTTCCCGCGGGAATCACCACGAGACTCTGGACATTTGGATACTTAAGGGGACGCCGAGAGCCAGAACGGAGAGCTATCTCTCCGATGCAACACAGAACGCCTATCGCTCCGATATCCATACATAACAGTGAGTACTCTGGAGGAGACCTATATAACTAAAAACTTTTTTCCTAACTACGATGGCAACTTATTAAAAGAGGGTTTTATCTTATTTTTCTCCTTATGTGACTATCAGGATCCATAGGACGAGTAACCTTAGATCACATCCTATACTTCATAGGATGATATGCCGCTGTCCTCATTGGATACGGTGACGACAGGCTTCAATCAGAACGGTATGATCTTCTCAGGTGGAATACCTATTTTTAAGTAATAATAAGATATGCAAAATGTATACCTATATAGGCATATTATCCCTGTCCTATACCTTTCAGGCAAGGATTTATATTCCCATTGGGAAGATATAGGTTTCCCCAAAACCCTTGGAAACTGATGGGATACCCCACACCCTCCAATAAATTAGTGAGGTAAGAGCTATTACAATCACATTACTTAATATAATATATACATTATCTTGATCTACCAAAGCTGAAAAGATACATTTTCTTTTCCCCTGATAGGATCCCACTCTAATAAATCTGAGAGATATATACATCGGAAGATAATATTTCCTTGGGAAAAATCTGCTTTTTTCTCTTTTTTCCCTATTTTTCCTGGTTTCGTTTTTCTTTTTCCCCTCTTTATATGTCTACATGAAAATCATCATAACAGGTGAATTTACATGAATATCTTCTGTAACAATGTTTATATACATACTTACATTAACCCTGGATCTCTGACAGTTGTAAACATACTCACTGTTTCAGATACAGAATAAATCTTTATACCTGACTCTAGCTCTCAACGCATGGGAGTTCTACCCCCCCGAAAGGGGAACCTTCTTTTGGGCTCTACTGTTTTGCAGGTATGTCTTTTTAACACAAGGGGTCTTTTCATCCTTCCCCCTTTCTTTTCTTTTTCTTTTTTCCCCCCCTTTCCCTCCCTTTCTTCCTTTCCCCTCTCCTTTCCTCTTCTTCCCTTTCCCCCTCTCTCCTTTTTCCCTTTCAATCTCTGGGAGTAGGTTTCCTCTCTAGGAGTATCCTGGACTAGCAAGAGGCTTTCCAGGACCTCTTTAGGGCAACATGTGGTCGCAGATGCTAATAATACTTTTTTCATGTATAAATAACTTTTCATTGTAAAATGTTTATATATATTCTGTTTCTTGGAACTTACATTTAACCATGTATTTCAGGAACATATGCAGACTCCCTGAGGAAGATTTATGTACTAAAACAAACATTTTGAAACGCGTTGGACTCTGCTATGTACCTACAACTGTATTGTATCATTCATGCTTTTTTTCGAGTCTATGACTTAAACATGTACAGTTTATGATGATTGTCTGTTACAACCACAACCTTACAAAATAAAAAATTTTATAATTATTTCACGTTAAAACTTCTCTTATGAGAGCCTTTACTGTTACCCTTAAAGTCCCACAAACCTAAGGGGGTTTCTCTTTCAAAAGATTATAGGGTGACTGTTTTTTTCTACACTTGTTAAGTGTTTGTTTACCTTTTATCAAATATGTTTACAATAAATTTACATTTTTATAAAAACAAGACTTTTATGTGAATTTGGGAGCCACCATTTAAAAGACCCATTTTTGTGTGGGATGCATCTGTCCCCCTAGCTTTCTCTTTATGTCATTTATCCAGGTCTGGTCTCTCCCAAAACAAATTAGTGTGACTCACATTTATTTGATATATTATGCAATATATTATTATAATTATATTATATTATTACTAATATATTATAACATAACAATGTATTATTTATCTATTTACTGTTAAATTACTGGTTTGAAGTTATAACTTCAAACTTTAGTAATTTGTCCGTTAGACCACCTGCTTGAGTAAAGTTTTTGAAAATATAGTAAATTACCTTAAAAACAATATATAATAATTATTTGTGTATTACTTATGGAAATTAACCACTTGCCACCCAGGCCAATTCTGGCACTCCGCTCCTACATGTAAAAATCATAATTTTTGGCTAGAAAATTACTCAGAATCCCCAAATATTATTTATATATTTTTTAGTTGGACTGTTTCACTGTTTTACCATTTGTTTTAAATTCTCCTGCATTTTACGTTTTAGTAAATAACCCAGAACCCTTTATTGTGTACTACTGAATATTACTGTTATATTTCTGGTTTCTGAAAATAAAGAGACATGTTTTATTTTTTCTACAATCTTTATTGTCATCTTTGCTAGTAATATTGTTTTCAGCATCAACAAAAAGGGTGACTGAAAAACATCTTAGTCCCCATTCACACTAGCGCGACTTGTCAGGCGACTTGGTCGCCTGGCAAGTCGCGGTGGGTCGCCTGCCATTGATTAGCACAGGACCTGTTCTAATAGGAGCGACACAAGTCACTCCGACTTAGAAAAAGGGTCCTGTACTACTTTAGAGGGACCTGCAGGCGACCTGCAAGTAGCGTCGTCCCTGTGTCCCTGTGTGAACGGGGTCTTAAAGTGACAACATTTGTAAATATTTTCCTTAAATGAGCATAACTAGTAGAACTGCAATCGCCTCTGATACTAGCCAGAGCCTCACCAGCCTCTGACCTCACCGCACGTCCCTGAAAAGCACCCATTTTCATTGTCTCTGTATTCTTTTTTTTTTGTGCCATAAGAGTTTTATTGAAGAAAAAATGGGAACAATACAGTGCAATAGAGATATAGAGATTCAAAATTCACCTACCACCACAAAAAGATATATGCCATACATATATAGAAAGGAGAGGAATGACATGGTCTACAAAAGCAAGGAGGAAATGGCATGCAACTTGGCAATGAGAAACGTATGTTAACACATCGTTATGATGACCAATCATATTATAAAAGTAGATTTTTACTGCATTCTTTGTTTTATATGGTTCTCTTCAATACAGTCTTCTTTCCTTACAAGTGCTTGCAATCACTTACAACACTAATAAAACTCTTTCCACAATGTAATTGAAAGTAGATCCTTAACCACTTGCCTACAGGGCACTTAAACCCCCCTCCAGCCCAGGCCAATATTCAGCTTTCAGCGCTGTCGCACTTTGAATGACAATTATGTGGTCATGCAACACTGTACCAAAATGACATTTTTATCATTTTTTTTCAAACAAATAGAGCTTTCTGTGGGTGGTATTTAATCACTACTTGGGTTTTTAGTTTTTGCTGAACAAACAAAAAAAAATGAAAATTTTGAAAAAAAACCAAAAAACTGTTTTTTTAAAGTTTGTTTTTTGATGTGTGATAATGAGGTGGCACTGATGGGCCCTGATAGGCACTGGTAGGCTGCACTGATGGGCACTGATAGGCTGCACTGTTGGGCACTGATAGTCTGCACTGGTGGCAACTGATAGCAACACTGATGGGCACTGATAAAGCGGCACTGATTGGCACTGATAAGGTGGCACTGATAAGGCAGCACTGATAAGGCAGCACTGATAGGTAGCACTGATGGGTGGCACTGATGGGTGGCACAGATGAGCACTGATGAGCTGAAGGGCTCTAATAGGTGGCACTCATGTTCACTGATGGGCACTAATAGGTGGCACTGATGGGCAATGATAGGCGCTGGTAGGTGAAACTTATGATGGGGCACTGATAGGTGGCACTGGTGAGCAATGATATGTGGCACTGGTAGGTGGTGCTGGTTGGCACTGGTAGGTGGCACTAGTGGGCAATGGCAGATGGCACTGGTGGGCACTGGTGGGTGGCACTGGTAGGTGACACTGGTGGGCACTTGTGGGCACTGGTAGGTAGCACGGGGGGCACAAATAATCCCTCTCCTCTTTGGGACTTATGTCCCTCTGACAGCAGCCGGTGATCATTTTTCTTTTCTCCTCACACTGACAGTGTGAGGAGAAAAAGACAGCTGATCGCCAGCTGCTGTTTACTTTACATGATCAGCTGCTATTGGCTGACAGCTGATCATGTGGTAAGGGGGCGGGATCTGTGATCAGGTGAATCTCATGGACTCGCCGATCACAGAGCGAGTCGGCCCGCTCCGCAGGGAGCATGCAGGCCGCTCGTTGCTGAGAGGAAGTCAATGTACGCCCTCCCCGGCAATTTAGGTCTGCACTGTAGCCATCATTCAGCTATAGCGTGGGAGTCAACTAGTTAAACATTACAAGTTTTGGTTGTATTACGGTTAATATCATTAGCTATTTCATCAACAAAACAATACAAAATAATTCATTTATGTCATAAGACAACTGATATAATACAAAGAGTTGTGTACAGTATTCAAATAGCGTCATCAATTACTGCTCTGATTGCCCATGTGTAGTAATTACTATGTATTCAAATAAAACATAAGTTATTCTTAACCTGTGTTGGGGCAGCAGGGTTTTTCAAAAAGTGAATGCCACCAGAATGACAAAGTTTTTATTTATCCCACTCTTATAATCATATTGCATCCTTCCCCTTGTGTTATGCTTCAATTATCTTTTGGCAATATTGTATTGCAAAAATTATTATTCCAATCATATTGCATGTGCCTTTTTTGTTTTGAGAAACTATCTACTGGCAATATTGTCTTGCAAAAATAATTATTCTAATTATAATGAATGCTGCCGATTGTGTTTTGGAAAGATAGCAAAGATTATATGATATCAGATGAATTATAGTTTATTTTATATATATATATATATTTGATAAAACAGCTACCGCTTCATTGATCTTTATTTCGAGAAGCCGTGAAGACTTCAACAACCATGACTCAGGTTTGAAAATCTATGTTTTATTTTATGTGTAAAAATATCTATAATTATTACTGTCAATGTAAACGCTAAAGGCGATTTCAATGATTTCATGTATTTTTAATTTTTTTGTTATATTTTAAAAATTTGGGACCCTACTGATTTTGTTTTCATTCAAATGAAGGAATATGATCCTTCCCATGTGAGGAACTAAATGCTTAAATTGAAGGTTCTTTAAAATCCAATAGATCAGCTATTATTGTTTGCTCGTCATTTAAACTTTTATGAAAACAGTGTAGCGAGAAACACGGTGGGTTGTTGTATTGCTCTGAGATCTCACCTCACTTTAAAGATGACACCATAATCGCAATGAAGTATATTCTACACAAACTACCCGCCCCAATACTTCAATACCAGCTCATACACAGACTCAGCAAGTTAGTACAAAAAATATAAAAGAAATGTTCTATAAATGTTCTATAATCATTTAACCATTATTAAATTATTAATTAATATTAACAGCAGCAAAGGGGAAAATCAGTCCAGGCCCCAGGGGGATATCTGCTGTTGAAGATGAAGTTTGCAATCTTTCTAACTGTGGCAAGCAGACAGAGAGACAAGTGTTATGAAAAGTTAGAAACTAAGAAATGGACCCTTTATATACTTTTGTGACCAGACAATATCCAAGTAACAATTATCTGAGATCACATTATTCAAAATGCTTTTGTCATTTTGGAGCTTTTTTTTCAATTAAAATGCATAAATGTATAAGGCAGAAAGGCGCATAATAAGATTTATCAACAAGTTGAGAAGCATGTTCCACACTAAGGAGTGAAACTATCATGAACTGTTATTAAATTTTATAAATAGTATGCTAAAACGTAATCCTTGGAATTCATAAAGACTGGCATGGTCAGAATGTGGAAAAGTGTCTCTCCTGCATTCTAAAAGTGGTGCAGCGTGCACCAATTTTATGTACCTGTCCAGAACTTGTACAGTAAACCCCCGTTATATCGTGGTTCAGTTTTTGTGGTCCCGGTATATTGTGTTTTTTTTCTGTAAGACCTATTAATATTATTTTACTAATTAAATCATTGTTAATTAAAGATTTTTGTGTTTTCCATTGCTCTTGCTCTGTCTCTCAGAATCTTTTATGTGTTTAAAGGTGTTTGTATTGTTTTAAAAGTGTGTTTAAAGACCTTAAAATGCTTTTAAAAGTACAGTGAAAGTTTTAAAAACATGCCTAGAGAGTATTTAAATAGGGTCTTTCTATTTCGCGGATTTTCACTTTTCGTGGGTGGGTCCGGAACGCAACCCCCGCGATGGAGGGGGGTTTACTGTACTTGATTTTTGTGCATGCTGCACCACTTTGGGAATGCACAGGAGACGCTTTTGCAATCTGTATGAACCAAATTTTTTTCTCAAAGTTAGTCTTAATCAGTTCCACTTTTATAGGATATGATCTATCTGTATTTTATTTTGAATTAGGCACATTCATTGCACCACAAGTAAAAGTGGCGCATTTTAGTGTAGCACCCTACAAAGTAGATGCTAGGTAAAGTATAGTGGGCCCTGGCTGCCTAACAGCAGGGCTATGATTTTCAGCTGGGCTGTCATGTCTCCCAGGTGTAGCTGTTGAGACTGGGGAGTCTCCCCACTGTGCTCCATGAGAGGGTTCTCATTGGGCAGTGGGTGAAACCCAGCCAATGGTGCACTCAGGCCTGTATCTACCCCAGAAAGGCAGATTGTGCTGCACAGCATTCTGGGAGTGGGTATAGGTGTGAGGGGAACGCATGACGCAGCATCTTTGGGTGGAAGCAGAGTCCCAGGAGGGAGAGTATGGCTGTCTCTCCTCCTGTCAGCAGGATCGGGATTCCCAGGCGGCTTGCCTGAGGGGACAGAGGGCTGAGCTGAGCTGCAGAGAGGATTCGGTGTGCGGAGGACCAGCGGAGTTGAGAGGGGTCAAGTTTAAGGAAAGCATTCCCAGTTCATGAGTACTGCAAACTGCCCCCTGGGGGTCTGCCTAGAGAGAGAGAGGGGACCACTCCGGTGAAGGTCGTGGGGATCCAGGAGCTAGCTACCCGGTGCAGGAGTAAAAGTAAAGGGGGTGCCAGTGTTGACCCTCAAGAGAAGCAGAGAGGGTGCCAGTGTGTGGACCCTGAAGTGCAGAGAAGGTGCCTAGTGAGAGGACTCTGAAGTGTAGAGGGAGTGCCTAGTGAGAGGACCCTGAAGTGTAGAGAGGGTGCCTAGTGAGAGGACCCTGAAGTGTAGAGGGGGTGTCTAGTGAGAGGACCCTGAAGTGTAAAGGGGGCGCCAGCGGTTGGGCCCTGAAGTGTTAAAATGTACAGCGTGCAGTGTACAGTGTTGAGAGTTGCAGCAGCACAAGCAGTTACAAGAAGCTACCTCAGTCAGGAAGGACTGGAGGGAGCTGTTTCCAGGACTTTTGAGCTAATCAGAGTGTCAGGAGTCAAGTCTTAGTGTAGTCTAGGACTTTTGAGGTAACCAGAGTTTCAGAAGTCAAGTTCAAATACAGTTCAGCAAGTCAGTGTTTTTCAAGCACCAGCAAGCGTTGGTCGGCATCCAGCCGGCGTCAAGATGCGCTGAAAGGCATTTTTCTTCAAAGTGTCCCATTTGTACCTAGTTGAACCTGAGGAGCATCCCACTCATTCCCTTCTCCCATCCCCTATATCAAATAAACAAAACAAGCCAAAGATGCTGGAATGGTCATTGTCTCCAATCTCACACTTGGGTATTCAGCTTAAACAGGCTGAAGGTGTCACCGGTAACCATGGCAGACCCACATCAGGCCCAATGCCTGGAAATCCTGCTACATTAGTATTACCTGAATTCGGTGCATGAGTCACTGTCAGAACCAAAAGTGTCTCAGATGCTTCATGAATTTGGTGCATTACCAAGAGAAATTAACGGCAGAAAAGTGGCTCAGCAGATTTATTGAATTTCCTCCAATATTTATTCAAATCAGTTTGACGTCTGCACAAAAATAAATGATTTTCGGGACCCATTATTTATTACAACTTCAAGGACATGGCATCTTATAAGGGAGAAATGTGATAGATATCTTAACCTCAGATGGTGAATGTTTATTATTTAACTTTCCCTTATGATGGGTCAGTTTCGGAGCACAAATATATGCACCTCTTTACATAATAATTATTCTAGTCTCCAATCTCTAAAGCTTCTGCTGCCCAAGAATTGGGAGAATGAGGCAAAGACACTTGTTTCTCTGTTTACAGAATTAGCTGTATTATCCTTTCAGGGAATTTAAAGTGATTCTAAACCTTATTTTATTTTTACTTTTTCAAACAAACGTGTTATACTCACCTGCTCCTGCAATGGTTGTGCAGGAAGCAGCCCTGATCCTCCTCTTCTGGGGTCCCCCATCAGTGCTCCTGAGCTAGTGCCCCCATAGGAAGTGGCTTCCTATGGGGGAACTTGCGTGGGCTTGTTCCAGGCCTGCCTGCATCCATAGACACAGACAGTGGGGCTTGGACCCACCCCGACTCCCTCATCATAGGACTTGATTGACAACAGCAGGAGTCAATGGCTCTTGCTGCTATCAATCTTCACTGTTAATTTAGGATCTGGCTCAGGTATGTACGTATAAAGGGGGAGTGCCGGGATCCTAGACACAAAAGTTTTTTTTGTCTTAATGCAGAGAATGCATTATAGGTTAAAAAAAAACATAAGGCTTCAGAGCCAGTTTAAGTGATATGAATAATATGTTGACTTAAAAATACCTTTAATATTATTTACAGTATTTAATATTATAAGAATAAAACGTTTGGAAATATAATATAATGCAATATATAAATAAAGTGATATTAAAGTAATTTCTTTCATAAGACAGTCAATACCCACATTTACTATTTTTTAATTAATTTTTTCCTCCTCTGAGCATTCTTTTGAAATTGTTCCCTGGTCACACTTCTATCATATTTGTGCCCCCTGTGCTGCCAGGACCTATAGAGTCCATCTTAAGTGTCAGAACTGGCCAGAGCGCTGCAAACACTAGAAGTATGAGAGGAACACAGATTTGCTGTCAATCATCGTTGTGGTAAAGGTAGAGAGGTATGACTTTTGCTCTGCGTCCATCTTGCACCGCTGAACCTCTGCTCATACAGTTGTAGTTCTAAGTGGGACCATGCATGAAAAGGAGGCTTATATGGGACTCCATAGGTCCTGGTGGCACAGGGTACACAAATATAACAGAAGCTCAGAGGAGGAAATTTATGAAAAAAAAAAAAAACAGCAAAGCATATAGACTATGTCATTAGCATCTCATTTATGAAACAAATTACTTTAATATCACTTTAAGGATAGAGAAGATATAAAATATTATGCATTAAAAACTGTAGATCAAATCTCCACTGTCCTACACAATAAAATACCATTTAGTTAACTGGTCTGCCTGTACAGATAAACTTCACGGGTTTTAATTTCCAGACATTATAAAAGGAAAATCCCCTATCTACCTTATCTCTCCAATCTTGATATATCAGGTGGATGAAATAGTTTTCCTCAGACAGTTGGAGAACTCATCTGATTGGGGTTCAGGGCTGTCCAACTGCAGCTGGCTCCCTACTTTCTCTGTATGGAGAGAGGCTGGCGTATTCAATTAATCCAAAATAAAAAGAAGTCAAATCTAAATAATGTCTTGCTGTTTCTCACTTTATATTCATCCTCCTCCAGTGAGCAAAGAGAGTTATACTAAGTCTTGCCTTGGATCATTTTTTTCGATGGACTCTTGAAATGATTCTTTTAAAACAACTGACTATGCAGTATATATACAGGTGTAAATATATATATATATATATATATATATATATATATATATATATATATATATATATTATTTTATTTATATATATATATATATATATAGTGACAGGTTAAGTCACTGTGAAATTGGCCATTTATTAGACACAGATTTTGCATTTGCAGGACTACAGAGCATTTATTTTGAGAGGAGAAAACTGCTCTGGCAGCTTTCTCCGGATTTTGCTATTTCCAGATGGGGCTCTGCAGTTTGGAACTTCCATAGTGTCTTGGGTGGAACAGAATCTCCAACCCCTTGTCCAGGTTTTGTGGAGGACCAGCAGGGTATGTGCCCAGGTGCACACAGCCTTCATAATGGAGGTTTAGGAATACTTTAGGGTTCCCGGTTGGAGACTACTCCACCAAAGAGAGACAGGAGGTCCCCGTGAGTCAGAGAGGCTGCATGTGACAGACAGAGCATGTGTGTCTGCAAGAGACAGATAACATCCTAAGGGCTAAGGCCAGAGTGGAGCTCTGGGCTCTAGAGAGAAGCTGTCTGCACTAATAACCTATGGTCTGGGTGACTAGCACAAAGAGCAGATGTACTGTGACTAAAGTTGAGTGAGAACCTAAAAACGAGGTGGGCAGGCATTTTCTGTTTATTTGTATTTACTGAAGAAGAACCCCTGTGTGGGAAACCCTATATGTTATGGACTTTATATTTGCCTTTTAATAAAAATGGGCTGCCATGCTCTGAAACTGAAGTGCTAACTAACGTGGATCACTTGAAAATGCATCTACCACTAGAGATAATGATCCCCCCATGTTACTATATGTATATATATATATATATATATATATATATATATATATATATATATATATATCTTTAAACTACAGTATGCCTCAGCCAATTCTGGGCATTTGGCCATATGTCATACCTTATCTATGTATACAGGACAGGCTGCTCTGAACGTTAATAACACACTCTTGCCTTTACAGAAGTTTATATTTAAACTTACACCTTACAGTATATTATTTGTTATGTATTGTCACTTAAAAAACTTTGGTCAATACTGGTCAATACCAGCTTTCAATGGTCAGTGAGAAACACACTTGAACTATGTCCACCTCATTTCACCCATTTTTTCTCACTGACTATTAGTTGTTTATTAATCATTTTATTATCTACACAGTTTGCAGTTAGCAAGCAGAATCCTACAGGATTCATTAATGGAAATATCTGCCCTTTTCAGTGTGGGGTTCTGATTCAGGTTCTTGAACTCTGGAGAGACTTCAAAATAAAAAATGCAAAGCAGGGAAGGTCAATAGTCCCAACACATCTGCATAGGTTTTACTGACTCCAGATCGTGTCAAACAGACATTCTCTTTCCCTGTCAGGTGTCAGGGGTGGAGTTAGACCTAGCAGGGAAGAGAATGTCTGTTTCACCTGATCTGGTGTCAGTGGGGTTGATTTACTAAAGCTTGAGAGTACAAAATCTGGTGCAGCTCTGCACAGAAACCAATCAGCTTCCAGGTTTTATCATCAAAGCCTAATTAAACAAGCAGTTAGAAGTTAGAAGCTGATTGGCTACCATGCACAGCAGCACCAGAATTTGCACTCTCCAGTTTTCGTAAATCAACCCCAATAAAACTTGCTGTAATTTAGAAAAAATAAAAAACACAGCAAAGTTTGGCCTATATGTTTGGGAGAAGGCGGTTCCCAGTCAGATAGTCATGCACCCATGGCAGGTTGCTGCATGAGGTTTCCTAGCACTAGCCCTCTCCCTTCCCAGAACACCTCCCCCAGCACATATGTAACCTCTCGACCACCCTGCTAGCACAAGCACTCTGCTCTTCCAAAGCATCCCCTAGCACATATCTCCCCCCCCCCTCCCCAAATCAAAGAGATGCAGGCTGCCACAGAGGTGATGATCATGACATCTTGCACCCCCAAGGGATGCATTTTCCCTGGATTGCCACACTAGGTCTAAGGGGAAATCTTCTAATCACCCCATTGCAGTTTCAAAACTATAAAAATTCACTACCAACAATATATGCAATCATTTGTTACCATTTTTTTTAGTAAGGGGTTAACCTTTCACTATATTCCACAATACACTAAACTTCCACGCCATGTCAGCCACTGGCTAATAGCTATCTACCCCAAAAACATTTTCTAATTGAAATGTAGCAGGCTCAGATAACACACATCACAGTGTCCTCTGCGCTTTAGCTACTTTGACTGCCAATTCTTGCCAGGTAGGTTTTTTATTTCTCTTGCTATCACTCAAAATATATAAATATTCTTGCTCTTTGATTTTGGTCTACTGGGGCATCAGGTTATAATAATGTGTCTATTGTTCATTTCCTGGCCAATGCACCCTTTTGTATTGTAAAAAGCTCCAATGAACCCATAAAAACAATATGATTGGGTCAATGTAGTCTTGGGGAATATCTATTTGGCACAGTATAATGCCTTTTCGTTAAGCAGTCTATTTGTACAGATACCCTTTCGAGAATTTAAGTTGTCCAGACAGAATAAGGAGAATGTTCTGCTAACTTATACCACTGATCTAGATGTAACAGGCTGATCTCCCTAAATACATCACCTCTTGCTTTAGTAGAGGTGAATCCTCCACCATGGCAAACCATTCAGCAGTGATGTATTTCTGTACGGGGAAAGCCATTATAAACCTTCCTACCTGCACCTTCTGTTTTTCACCTGCATAAGATGTGCTTTGATCATGTGGTTTTGTGGCATCACTTGTTGGCCTGTAGAGTCTATTGTAGCTTAAATCTTCACATTCTGGTGTCAGAAGTTTCAAACAGCATGTGGGATGGCACTGCATTGGGTAATGTTTGACCTCTGTTTGTAATCTGAAAACTGACACTTCATGTGAAGCAGCTACATATCTGGGTCTCTCAGTCTGCAGGTGCAGTAATTACATCTGCCATGGCCACAAGCAAGCAGGATTTTCCCCGGGAGACCACCATGCTGGAAGAGATGTGACTTCTTGTACAGTAGAGTAAAACAATGCCAAAATACAAGCCTGAAGAAAATAACGGCAAAATGGCCCTGCGCAGGGGAATGAAACATCACACTTCACGTAAATACAAACAAAACACTTTTTCAAAGTGTAAAAGCGAATAGTAGAAGCATCCGGCATAAGTGCCAGAAGTGGGAATGAATCATTTACTCGGAGGTCCAAAGCATTGTTAGACTAACAATCAAAAAAGAACAAAAACAGAGAAAAGAAATTAGGGGAGGGGGAGTTGGTGGAGGATGGAATATAGAGGGACAGGGTGGTGAAGAGTTGAGTGAGAAGAGAAAAAGCGAAAGATAGAGAAACAGTCAAGACAGGAATGAAAAAGGAGGAGTTGTAGGCTTAGACAAGAAAAGAGCACAGGGCCTGCAGGTTGGGTGGTATATTTGAACGGCCTGGAATACCCAAGCTGGTCAGGGGCAGGGTGGGGAGAGCATAAGACCACCATAGGTTCCACACTTTGAGGAACTTAGCATGGGAGTCATGAAGTACACTGGTCATCTTCTCATGCAACATGAGGGTAGTCAAAATACTCTTCACCTCTGCAAAACCAACTGAGGGTTTCCGCCAAGCTCTAGCAATAGCGTGTTTTGCGGCAATGAAGAGGTAGGTGACCAGCTTTTGTTGGTATGAGAAGAGGCCTTGGAGGGGGCAGTGCAGAAGTGCATGCCGGGCTTCTTTGTGGAATGGTATATGAAAAAGGGTTGAAAAGAGGCCATAGACCCTAGACCAGAAACCCACTAATCGTGGGCAAGACCAACAAATGTGTATCTCGTCTCCCCATTGGCTACATCCCCTGAACCATCTATTGCTGCACGATGGGTATGAATGAGCTATGTGGGCCGGAACCCTGTACCAGGAGAACCTTATAGGCCGCCTCCATAGTGACCGTATTAAAAGAACATTTGGCGAAAGATGACCAGGCCTTACTCCAATCCTCTAAAACTATAGAGACTGCCAAGTCTCGCTCCCATTTGGAGACGTACAGGTGGGAGCGAGATGAGCCCTCCGTGTTCAAATAGGAATAAATAGAAGAGATAGTGCCCCAAGTTCCAGGTGAGTTAAGGCAGATACTTTCAAAGAGCGTTGTCTGGAATGGGAAAGAAGAGTTACAGCAGAGAGCTGAAATCCAGTGTCGGAGTTTTAGATAACTAAACCATTCAGTGGGGGGGGGGGTGCTTTGGGTTCAGGTGGAAACAGCCAATTTTACTTCCCTTAATTTTTACGGAAGACCTTTACAGATCTATTGTGGACCATCGCTGCGCATCCAAATTTGTCCCTTGCTAGAGAATTTGGCTTGAAACCTATAACGGTTTCCGAGTTTAAAACTTTTCTGGGCCTAGCCCTCAACATGGGCTTAACTAAAAGGAGTGAATTGCGGTCATATTGGTCCACTAACCCAATCCTCCATATGCGCGTTTCTCTGCTTGCATGGCGAGGGTGAGATACGAGCAAATTCTGCGGTTCATGCACTTCAGCGACAATGAACTCTGTCGTCCTCGGGGAGACCCTGGACATGACCAGCTCCACAAAATTCTGCCCCTCATAAACCACTTCAATCAGCGGTTTGCAGCCTTGTTTACCCCCCCAACAAGTTGTCTGCATTGATGAGTCCCTGATTAAGTTTTCGGGCCGCCTTGCTTTCATGCAGTTTACCCCCAGCAAGCGTGCCAGATATGGGGTCAATCTGTATAAGCTCTGTGACCGGGCCACAGGCTATACAGTTAGTTTTAATTTTTACGAGGGTAAAGAAAGAACTGTGGAGCCCCCCAACTGCCCAGACTACATAGGGAGCAGCGGCAAGATTGTGTGGGACATCGTGTCACCCTTTTTCGGAAAGGGGTACCATTTGTACGTGGACAATTTTTATTTAAGCGTGCCACTTTTTAGTCACCTTCTTAAATTTCAAATTCACACATGTGGTACCGTGCGACCTAATCAGTGGGGTTTCCCCCAATGGCTTATAGATACCCGACTTAGTCGGGGGGTGAGAGCCTGCTTGAAAACAGACAAATTGCTTGCAGTGAAGTGGAGGGATACATGGAATGTTTTCGTTCTGTCCTCCCTTCACGCAGACACGACGGTCCAAATTCCTACGGCAACTGGTGTTTTGGAGAAGCCCCTCTGTGTCCATGACTACAACCTTAATATGTGAGGGGTGGACCTGAACGACCAGCTTTTGTCGCCGTACTTAATTGCCCATAAAGCCAGGCGCTGGTACAAAAAAGTATATGTTTATTGTCTGTTTATTTATTTCAATAGGCTTTACTGAACGCTTTTGTGCTATACAAAGCGTCAGGATGAACTGGATCCTTCCTACAATTCCAGGGAGAGATCATCAGTGCCTACCTGTATCCAGGAGGTGCTCTGGCCTAACTTCCCCTACCAGATGCAGTAAGCCGGCTGCATGAGAGGCATTTTCCATATGCCATCCTGAGTACCTCTAAACAAACATACCCCCAAAGAAGATGTCTTGTCTGTAGGAAGCGTGGATTTAGGCATGACACCCGTACTTATTGTCCCACCTGTCCTGGCCAACCTGGTCTCTGCATCGGGGAATGTTTTGAACGCTACCACACACTAGTGCGTATTAGCATAGGGTACAGCACGGCACAGTCTAGGGCACACTTACACAGGGTCTCGAAAGATGTTCAATGGCTATCGTCATTTTGAGAGACCCTAAGCTGGAAAGTTTTTCAGTTAAAAAAAAAAAAAAAAAAAAAGTGAAAAAAAAAGTAAAAAAAGTTACAAAAAAATAAAAAAAAAAAATAAAATAAAAAAGCCAAAAATAGTTGTAATTTGAGTTAATTTTCTGTTCTTACTCTGCTCTTCTACTTCTACTCTTTCTACTTTTACTGTACTTTATTGTTGCTGTTTTTCATTGGTAACCATTTTTTACTTTTCAGGTACCAATGTAATGTGTTTTTTCGCAAAAATTGCTTTTGGAAAATCTTTGCACAAATACTGTTGACAAAAAAAATTGCAACATCCATAGTTTTGTTCTGTAGGGTCTCTGCCTTAAAAAAATATATAATGTTTGGGAGTTCAAAATAATTTTCTAGTAAAAAAAAAATAATTTTTTAAGTAGACAAAAAGTCACAGAAAAGGCTTGGTCTTCAAGTGGTTAGAAGAGTGGGTGATGTGTGGCTAAAATTGAGCATAAAATGCCAGGACAGCTCAAACAACCCACAAATGACCCCTTTTTGGAAAGTTGACACCCAAATCTATTTGCTGAGAGGCATGTTGAGTCCATGGAGTAGTTTATATTTTGCCCTAAGTTTCGGGAAAATTACAATTTGTTTTTTTCTTTTTTTTGTTTTTTTTTTACACAAAGTTGTCACTAAATGATACATTGCTCACGCATGCCATGGGTATATGTGAAATGACACCCAAAAATACATTCTGGTGCTTCTCCTGAGTACAGGGATACCACATGTGTGAGACTTTTGGGGGCCTAACTGCGTACGGGACCCCCGAAATCCAATCAGCGCCTTCAGGTTTTCTAATGGCGTAAATAGCTTATTTTACTTCCTCACTACCTGTCACAGTTTTGGAGGCCCTGAAATTTCAAGATAGCACAACCCCCCCCCCCCCCCCAAATGACCCCATTTTGCAAAGTAGACACTCCAAACTATTTGCTGAGAGGCATGGTGAGTCCATGGAATATTTATATTTTGCCACAAGTTTTGGGAAAATTATTATTATTATTTTTTTTTTTTTACACAAAGGAGTCACTAAATGATATATTGCTCACACATGCCATTGATATATGTGAAATTACACTCCAAAATACATTCTGCTGCTTCTCCTGAGTACAGGGATACCCCATGTGTGAGACTTTTTGGCAGTCTAGCCGCATACAGGACCCGAAAACCAATCACCACCTTCAGGCTTTCTAAGCGTGTAAATTGTTGATTTCACTCTTCACTATCTATCACAGTTTTGGAGGCCATGAAAAGCCAAGATAGCACAACCCCTCCCCCCCCCAAATTACCCCTTTTCGAAAAGTAGACACCCCAGGGTATTTGCTAAGTAAGATGCATGGTGATTATTTTGCAGCTCTCATTTATTTTGGAAAATGAAGGAAATAAAGGAAAATTCATTTTTTTTCTCTTTTTTCCAAATTCAAAACTTTGTGACAAAAAGTGAGATCTGCAAAACACTCAACATGCCTCTCTGCAAATAGCTTAGGGTGTTTACTTTCCGAAAATGGGTAATTTGGGGAGGGTTTGTGCTTTCTTGGCATTTCATGGCCTCTGAAACTGTGATAGGTAGTGAGGAGTGAAATCAACAATTTACACCCTTGGAAAGCATGAAGGCGGTGATTGGTTTTCGGGGTCCTGTACGCGGCTAGACTGCCAAAAAGTCTCACACATGGGGTAGCCCCATACTTAGGAGAAGCAGCAGAATGTATTTTGGGGTGTCATTTCACATACTGTATACCCATTGCATGTGTGAGCAAAATATCATTTAGTGACAACTTTGTATAAAATAAATAAAATAAAAATTTTCCCGAAACTTGTGGCAAAATATAAAATATTCCATTAACTCACCATGCCTCTCAGCAAATAGCTTGGAGTGTCTAATTTGCAAAATGGGGTCATTTGGGGGAGTTTTTTGCTATCTAATTTCGCTATCTATCGAAATTTCGGGGCCTCCGAAACCGTGATAGGTAGTGAGGAAGTGCAATGAGCAATTTACGCCCTTTGAAATTCTGAAGGTGGTGATTGGTTTTCGGGGTCCCGTACACAGCTAGGCTCCCTAAAAGTCTCACACATGCGGTATCTCTGTACTCAGAAGAAGCAGCAGAATGTATTTTGGGGTGTCATTCCACATATACCCATGTCATGTGTGAGCAATTTACCTTTTAGTGACAACTTTGTATTAAAAAATAAATAGAAATGTAATTTTCCCAAAAATTGTGGCAAAATATAAAACATTCCATGGACTCAACATGCCTCTTAGCAAATAGCTTGGGGTGTCTACTTACCAAAATGGGGTCATTTTGGGGGGGGGGTTGTGCTATCTTGACATTTCAGGGCCTCCGAAACCGAAAATTAAATATTCAATGGGCTTAACATGCTTCTCAGGCCATTCCTTAGGATGTCTACTTTCCAAAAAGTGGTAATTTGATGGGAGGGGTCTTATATTTGTGTACTGCCCTGTCATTTTAGCACTTCAAGAAATGAGATAGGCAGTCAGAAAGTAAAAGCGGCATAAATTCCAGTATTTACACCATAGTTTGTAGACGCTATAACTTTTGCGCAAACCAATGAAAATACGCTTGTTGAGATTTTTTTTGTCAAAGACATGTAGCTAAATACATTTTGGCCAAAATATATGACAAAAATTGAGTATATTGGATATTTTTTAAAAGACAAAGTAGAAAATGTCATTTTTTCTCAAAATTATTGCTCTTTTTTTATTAATATCACAAAAAATAAAAAGCACAGAGGTTATCAAACACCCCCAAAAGAAAGCTCTGTTTGTGGGAAAAAAAGGACGTAAATTTAGTTTGGGTACAGCATTGCATAACCGCACAATTGTCAGTTAAAGTCACCCAGTGCCAAGTTGAAAAAAGTGGCCTGGTCATTAAGGGGGCAAATCCTTCGTGGCCAGAAGTGGTTAAGAAGAGACAGGAATCAAACATTTTGTAGCGTTAATATGGTTAAAAGGTGACTCTTCAATAACAGTGCAGGTGAACCAAGTTTTTAAGCTATACTCGTATAGTAGCTATATACTGTGTGTATCTATTTTAGCAGTTTAGCATCAGGAGGCATAGACACACCAGTGGATTTACGAGTGTCAAATTCAGGGCCTTTTCAGCCTACTTTTTTTCAGCCACTAGGAGTAAACCAAATAAGGCTCTGCCTATGTAGGGGTATGTATAACAACACATAGAACACAATGGAGATTCGTCAACCAGCCAGGGACACTCACTCTACCTGTTCTTTAAACCTGCTTGTGGATTTTCCATCCTGCCAAAAAAAATCCAGCCTGGAGTGGTGACTAGAGAGCCCATCTTTGCTTTTCCTGGAATAAGCTCCAGAGCCCCAGAAAAACATAATAATTTCATACATGAATCTAAAGAATTGGGCCACACATCAATGACATGTAGAGAGTTCAATATGCCTATTATCATAGGATTATCCTTATGATTAAGCCCCAGAAGGGATGAAATACATTACTGGTGCCTGAAACATGCCTGAAATGACACAACACTGTTGCTCAAACAAGATCCCTCCACAGAACAAGCATAGGTAATTGTGGAAGCAGGAATAGCTGAAGATGGGCCATCAGGAGGTTGAGTTGGACATGTATATACAAGGGTGCAGAAAGAAGTGGAGGGTTAAGACTTAGAGTAGCAGTAGTCAGCATAAATGTAAGTAATGTGTCCTGGGAGGCTTTGTGCTGCTCCTGATGGCCATGGTGCCCTAGGTCATGGTCTATATGGCCTATTGAGAAATCCATCCCTTACTGCAAAAATCAAAGTACACTCTGGTTGCTTTCATACCTACCGTATCAGTTTGCTAAAGTAAAATTAATGAACTTTCTGACTTAAGCACATTTGCAGTCTTTGATGGATAAAAATGACTAATTGCTTTCACATATTTCTGGGAATCACTCTTTAAAGTAGATCTGAATGCAGTCTCTAAAATGTCATATTCACTGTAGCATTCAAATGTAATTTTTTTAATGTTTTTTTAAATCTCTGTAATCATGCTTTAATAAAACAATAACTGTTGATCCTGACTAGAGTTGAGCGGACACCTGGATGCCCGTGTTCGGCGAGTTCGGCCGAACTTGACAAAAAAGTCCGGGTCCGTGTCCCGGACTTTTTCCGAACTTTACCCGGACACCGAACCCCATTGAAGTCAATGGGGACCTGAACTTTCAGACACTAAAATGGCTCTAGAACACCAATGGAAAGGGCTAGAGTGCTGCAAATGACAGCAAAACGTAGTTAAGAGCATGGCAAGTGCTCTGCAAACAAATGTGGATAGGGAAATAACTTAAAACAACAAAAAAAACCCCAGAAAAATAAAACAATGTTCTTCATCTGTGAACGACGAGGCCCATATGGAGTAGGAGGGAGGTTGAGGTGGTGGTGGATGTGGCGGTGTCATAGGCTTGCGCACAGGGTGTGCCGGGTGTGCCTGGGCACACCCTAATCACCTAGGGCACATTAGCATTATCACTCTGTTTGCCAGTGAGGAGATGGGAAAGATCTCCCTCGGACCTGCTCTGCCATAAGAGAAGTGCTACACACTTCTATTTCACTTTGCCAGCAGGGAGAGTAATGTACCGGGGCCATATACATGTAGGCAAACACATGCATGTGTATTTAAACTTTGGGGTGCACACCCTAATGCAATAGGCTGCGCACACCTATGGGCGGTGTAGGTGGAAGCGGCGGTGGAGGAGGACGAGGTAGCCAACACTGCTTTTTTTCAGTCATTTTAAATGAGGGTACACCCCAAAAGAGTGAGAAAGATTAAAAATAGAACAATGGCTGGGTAAGGTCGGTATCCATCTCTATTCTGCACAAGGTACGGAAAAGTCCTGTGGGATCCATGCCTGGTTCATTTTAATGAACGTGAGCTTGTCCACATTGTCTCTGGACAGTCGGCTGCGCTTGTCTGTGATAACGCCCCCAGCCGTGCTAAATACACGTTCAGATAATACACTGGCTGCAGGGCACACCAGCACCTCCAAGGCGTAAAGGGCAAGCTCAGGCCATGTGCCCAATTTGGAGACCCAGAAGTTGAAGGGGGCAGACCCGTCATTCACTACATGTAGGCGTGTGCACACATACTGCTCCACCATGTTGGTGAAATGCTGCCTCCTGCTAAGACGTTCCATATGAGCTGCTGGTGCTGCTGTTTGTTGTGGCGTGCTGACAAAGCTTTTTCACATTTCGGCCATGCTAACCCTGCCTTCTGAGGTGCTGGCGGTGCCCTGGTTGCGTTGGCGACCTCTTCCTCCTCCTCCTCCTCCGCCTTGGCCTTGTGCTTCCACTGTGGCCCCGCTGTCAGGTGGGAATGCCAGCGTGCGCTTGTACTCGCGCATCTTGCGATCGCGCTCCAGTGAGTGAATTAAGGACGGTACGTTGTCCTTGTAACGGGGATCCAGCAGCGTGGCCACCCAGTAATCAGCACTAGTTAGAATGTGGGCAACTCGGCGGTCGTTGTGGAGACACTGCAGCATGTAATCGCTCATGTGTGCCAGGCTGCCCAGAGGCAACGAAAGGCTGTCCTCTGTGGGAGGTGTATCGTCTGTGTCCTCTGTATACCCCCAGCCACTCACCAGTGATGGCCATGAGCTGGCCTGGGTGCCACCCTGCTGTGAACATGGTTCCATCTCCTCCTCCATCTCCTCATCCTCCTCATCCTCCAGAACTGTGCCCCTGCTGGACAATTGTGTCCCTGGCGTTTGTGGGTGCAGGAACCCACCCTCGGAGCCACTTGCGAATGACTGCCCTGAAAGCCTTGGAAATGTTACCTCTTCATCCTCCTCCTCCTCATCCTGTGCCACATCCTCTTCCATCATTGCCCGAATCGTTTTTTGAAGGAGGCATAGAAGTGGGATAGTTAAGCTGACAACAGCATCATCGGCACTGGCCATGTTGGTGGAGTACTCAAAACAGCGCAACAAGGCACACAGGTCTCGCATGGAGGCCCAGTTATTGGTGGTGAAGTGGTGCTGTTCCGCAGAGCGACTCACGCGTGCGTGCTGCAGCTGAAACTCCACTATGGCCTGCTGCTGCTCGCACAGTCTTTCCAGCATGTGCAAGGTGGAGTTCCACCTTGTGGGCACGTCACATATGAGGCGGTGAGCGGGAAGGCCGAAGTTACGCTGCAGCGCTGACAGGCGAGCAGCAGCAGGGTGAGAACGCCGAAAGTGCGCACAGACGGCCCGCACTTTCTGCAGCAGCTCTGACATATCGGGGTAATTTTTAAGGAACCTCTGCACCACCAAATTCAGCACATGCGCCAGGCAAGGGATGTGCGTCAAACCGGCTAGGCCCAGAGCTGCTATGAGATTTCGCCCATTATCGCACACCACCAGGCCGGGCTTGAGGCTCGCTGGCAGCAACCACTTATTTGTCTGCTGTTCCATGCTCCGCCACAACTCCTGCGCGGTGTGTGGTTTTTCCCCCAAACAGGCAAGTTTTAAAACTGCCTGCTGTCGTTTACCCCTGGCTGTGCTGAAGTTGGTGGTGAAGGTGTTACGCTGACCGGATGAGGAGGCGGTAGAGGATGAGGAAGCGGAGTAGGAGGAGTTAGGAACAGGAGGCAAACTGAAGCGCCCTGCAATCCTCGGTGGTGGAAGGACATGCGCCAAATTGCTATCCGCCTCAGGCCCATCCGCCACTGCATTTACCCAGCGTGCCGTTAGGGAGATCTAACGCCCCTGATCGTGCTTACTGGTCCACGTATCGGTAGTTAGGTGGACCTTGGCACAGATGGCGTTGCGCAGTGCACACCTGATTTTTTCCCCCACTTGGTTGTGCAGGGAAGGGATGGCTTGCCTGGAAAAGTAGTGGCGGCTGGGCACGACGTACTGTGGGACAGCCACCGACATAAAGCTTTTAAAACTGTGCGTCTCCACCAGACGGAATGACAGCATTTCAAAGGCCAAGAATTTTGAAATGCTGGCATTCAGGGCCAGGGATCGCGGGTGGATAGGGGGGTACTTCCTCTTCCTCTGAAGTGTTTGGGAGATGGAAAGCTGAACGCTTCCATGGGACATTGTGGAGATGGTTGGTGACCCAGGTGGTGGTGTTGCTGACAGATCGTCTGTTTGTGGGGTGGCAGGTGCCGGTATCACTACAGAGGTGGATGGAGAGGCCGAGACTGCAGCAGAAGAGGAAGCAGGAGGAGCCAGAGACCTTTCTAGGTTTTGAAGGTGTCTACTCCACTGCAGCTCGTGCTTTGCACTTAGATGCCTGATCATGCAGGTTGTGCTCAGGTTGAGAAGGTTTATGCCTCGCTTCAGGCTCTGATTGCACAGGGTGCAAACCACTCGTGTCCTGTCATCAGCACATTTTCTGAAGAACTTCCACGCTAGAGAACTCCTTTGAGCTGGCTTTGGTGCGCTCGGTCCCTTGCTGCGTTGGGCAGTAGCAGGCGTAGTGTCTAGGGCACGGCCGCTCCTCTTCTGCACCCTGCTCTCTCTTCTGCTGTGCTGGTGGCTCTGTGCCACCACCGCCTCTTCCTCCAAACTACTCAGGTCACCTGCATGACCTTCATTCCATGTGGGGTCGAGGACCTCATCGTCCTCCACATCATCTTCCACCCAGTCTTCACCCCTGCCCTCCTTGTCGGTCTCCACAATTCTGAGTGCCGCAGCAGTTGGCACCTGCGTTTCGTCATCATCGGAGACGTGCTGCAATGGTCCTTCCATGTACTCATCTTGAGAAATAAGTGGTTGGGCATCGCTGCACTCAATCTCTTCCACTTCTGGGGCAGGGCTAGGTGGATGGCCCTGGGAAACCCTGCTGACAGAGTCATCAAAAAGAAGAAGAGACTGCTGCATGACTTGGGGCTCAGACTGCTTGCCTGATTTGCAAGGGGGTGAGGTGAAAGACGGTTGGACATCGGCTGCAGGTGCCAACTCTGACCTTTCTGCAGTAGACTGGGTGGGAGACAATGTGAAGGAACTGGAGGCACTGTCAGCAACCCAATCTACTATCGCCTGTACTTCTTCTGGCCTCATCACTTCTAGAGGCGCATGATGCCCTACCAAATACTGCTGCAGGTTCTGCCGCCTACTCACACTTGAGGAAGGTGTTTCACTTGTGCGTGTAGCTGGCACAGATCGACCACGTCCTCTCCTTGCAACAGGAGCTCTACCAGCAGCACCACGACCCAGGCCACGGCCCCTATTTGACGGTCTCCTCATATTTCTGTAATTTATGATCTTGCCCTAGAAAGGTGTTTATTGAATAGCGGAACAAAACAACAACAGTATCGCACGGGTATATCTCACAGTCAAATATGCAAACTATGCCGCAATTTAATTTTTTTACCCCAAAAGGGTGTTTATTAAACAGCGGAATAGAAAAACAGTATACAAATACAACGGGTGTATCTCACAGTCAAATATGCAAAGTATGACGCAAATTAAATTTTGTTCATCCCAAAAGGGTGTATATTGAATAGCAGAATAGAAAAAAGGATATAAAACGGTGTATCTCACACGTACAAACACAGACTAGGCCCCGATTACAATTTTTTGTACCCTAAAGGAAGGATGAGGAAGAGGAGTAGGAGGAGTTCGGAACAGGAGGCAAACTGAAGCGCCCTGCAATCCTTGGCGGTGGAAGGAGATGTGCCAAACAAATTTAAAAGGTGTATCTCACACGTACCGATACAGACTATGCCGTAATTTAATTTTTTACACTCCAAAAGGGTGTATATTGAATAGCGGAATAGGAAAAATTTGATAAAACGGTGTATCTCACACGTACAAACACAGACTAGGCCCCGATTAAAATTTTTTGTACCCTAAAGGCAGGATGAGGATGAGGAAGTGGAGTAGGAGGAGATCGGAACAGGAGGCAAACTGAAGCACCCTGCAATCCTTGGCGGTATAAGATGAGCCCCAAAAATTGGAAAGGTGTATCTCACATGTACTGATACAGACTATCCCGCAATTTAATTATTTTTACCCCAAGGGTGTAGATTGAATAGCGGAATAGAAAATATGATATCAAAAGGTGTATCTATCTCACACGTACAAACCCAGACTAGGCCCTGATTACTATTTTTTGTACCCCAAAGGCAGGATGAGGAGTAGGAGAAGTTCGGAACATGCAGAAGGCAAACTGAAGCACCCTGCAATCCTCGGCGGTATAAGATGCGCCCCAAAAATTGGAAAGGTGTATCTCACACGTACCGATACAGACTATCCCGCAATTTAATTATTTTTACCCCAAGGGTGTCGATTGAATAGCGGTATAGAAAATATGATATCAAAAGGTGTAGCTATCTCACACGTACAAACCCAGACTAGGCCCTGATTACTATTTTTTGTACCCCAAAGGCAGGATGAGGAGTAGGAGGAGTTCGGAACAGGCAGGAGGCAAACTGAAGCACCCTGCAATCCTCGGCAGTATAAGATGCGCCCCAAAAATTGGAAAGGTGTATCTCACACGTACCGATAAAGACTATGCCGCAATTTAATTCTTTTTACCCCAAGGGTGTAGATTGAATAGCGGAATAGAAAATATGATATCAAAAGGTGTATCTATCTCACACATACAGACCCAGACTAGGCCCTGATTACTATTTTTTGTACCCCAAAGGCAGGATGAGGAGTAGGAGGAGTTTGGAACAGGCAGGAGGCAAACTGAAACACCCTGCAATCCTTGGCGGTATAAGATGCGCCCCAAAAATTGGAAAGGTGTATCTCACACGTACCGATACAGACTATCCCGCAATTTAATTATTTTTACCCCAAAGGGTGTAGATTGAATAGCGGAATAGAAAATATGATATAAAATTGGTGATTTTTCAATAGCACATGTGAACACAGCAGTGTCTTATGTCATTCAGCTCTGCTGCAGGCTATGAAGGGAAATAAAAAAGAAAATTCCCCTTTAAGTTTGAAATTTTTAAATAGATTAGTACAGACTATGACACAATTTAATTTTTTTTAACCCAAAAGGGTGTATATTGAATAGTGGAATAGAAAAAAGTGTATAAAATTGAAAATCATCACTCAATAATAGCACATGTGAACACAGCAGTGTCTTATCACAGTCAGCAGCACTGAAGCAAAAACGCTGCACACAACTCACTGATAAAAATAGATTTTTTTCTCCCTTCTCCTCAGCAGGCAAAAAGATTGTGTTCACTGCACCACCCCACACACAGCAAAATCGATGTTGAACACTGACCCTGCCTATTCTCCAGCCTCACCCTAAAATGATCGATAAGATCGTTCACTGCACTGGCACTGCACAACCAACCCCCCACACAGCAAAATCGATGTAGAACACTGACCCTGCCTATTCTCCAGCCTCGCCCTACAATGATCGATAAGATCGTTCACTGGGACTGCACAACCAACCCCCCACACAGCAAAATCGATGTAGAACACTGACCCTGCCTATTCTTCAGCCTCACCCTAAAATGCCCTAATAACTCGCCCTGCCTGCAGCACTCCGACCTGTCCCTGCATTCTTTTTGGACACAATACAATTTTTCACTGTCTGTCCCTAATCAGCAGCCAGCACGTATGATGTGTGCTCTGTCCCTAAACTACAGCAGAATGGCGCAGCGCGCTGGGGCTCTCGAACTTATAAAGACATGGTCACATGCTTCAGATGGCCAATCACAGCTACTAATACATTAGTAGGCATGGCTGGGATGGCTTAAGGCACACCAGTTAAACGCTTGTTGATTGGCTGTTGAAAGCCCGCCATTAAAAGCGCGCCATTACATACAAACTCGGAAATAAAATGACAGAACACGGATTTTAAACCCGAACATACAGTAAAGTTTTCGGGTCCGTGTTCGGTTAACAAAAATCCAATTATTCGGTACTAACACGAATAATACAGTCCGTGTTCGCTCAACACTAATCCTGACATGAAGGACTTTATTTAACCATTCCTGTTATGAGGGTGACAACTGTTTTCCTGTTGTACTACTGTGTTTGTTACTTTTACATGTCCTTTGGTGGAAACCAGGGATTTTTTTTTTAGAAAATAGGTGCAGTAACTCCCCTCCTCTAATTACCCCTTGCCTCTGCCCCCCCTATCCACCTCCGAGCACTGTCCCTTGGTTCCACCCACTACCTACCTCCCAGTACTGCCCCTTTTAGAGAATACAGAACCAAATATCATTCTGTGGTGCTAAGTACTTTTTTTTGGAATTTATTAAAAGCAGCAAAATAGACCCCCCAGAAACAATAGTTCCCTCACACAACATTGCCCCCCCACAACAAAAATCCATCCCAGCAACAATAGACCCCCAGCAGCAACAACATATCTCCCAGCAGCCAGAATCAATAGACCCTCCAGCAGCCAGTAACAATAGACTTCTCTCTCAACAGTAGATCCCTCCCAGCATCAACTGACCCCCCAGGAATATAAGACCCCTCCCATAAACAAAATATCCTCCACCAGCAACAATAGACCTCTCCAGCAACAATAGACCCCCCAGCACACCCCAGCACCCCTTGCTATTACATCTATTCAGTGCTGAAAGTGCCAAAACTGCATTCCCCCACGTCCCCCCTGAAAAAAAAAGCCCTGGTGGAAACTACAGGTGACCATGCCACCACACATTGCATGGGCATGGTGTACTGTTGTCCCTATAAGGAAGCCAGTCCTGGGCAATTATGTGCAGCTGATACTGAAGTGAGTGCATGTAAGCAAGACATGGCTGGAAGAGCACTGAGATGGGCAATGGGAGTAAAATAAAATAAAAACTGTATTTTTTAAATCAAAAAATAATTCTGTTGTTTATAATGCATATTACTTTACAAAGCTAAGTATCATCCAGTTAATGTTTATATGTGCTTTAAGTTACTGACCACCAACATGCTTCCATATTTTTTAACTTGTTTCACAATTTTAATTTCTTCCAGTTTATTCAGCAGTGTGTGGATTCTGAAGAATGAGTTCTCAGACGGGAGAGAGCACTCACCTTCTCTACCCTACATTTCTGTGGAACTTGAAGAACAAATCAAGCCACCATTCAAACTAAAAGATGTAATTTGTGAGACAACCAAAGAATGTTGTAAAAGTAGTCCAAGAAACTTTGGCAAGTTTTGTTTTGAACTATTCCCAGTACTAACATGGCTCCCTCGGTACAAGGTTAGAGAATATCTGCTTGGAGACATTATGTCTGGAATCATAGTTGGCATTGTGACTATTCCTCAGGCAATAGCTTATTCACTCTTAGCAAGCCAAGATCCTATCTATGGCCTTTACACCAACTTCTTCTGCTGCATAATTTACTTCTTCATGGCATCCTCTCGCCATAATTGTGTTGGAACATTTGGGGTGTTGTGTCTTATGGTAGGAGAGGCTGTGAACAAGCAGTTAAAAGCTGCAGGTTTTACAGAAGAAGATACCAGATTCAACTTAACAATGACTGATGGAACTGTATGTGGGAGAGGCTGCTATGCCATTATGGTGGCCACATCTTTAACATTTATGGCTGGAATTTACCAGGTAATGTTATGTTGCATTTCGATTATGTAAAGTATTAAAAAGGACCTATAATTAAAGTGTTGCTAAACCCACAACAGTAAAATCAGTCTGTTTATGCAGTAAGCCATGTGTATTATACTCACTGTGGAACCTATGCAGTTATTCCAGCACATTATATAAAAAGGCTGTTTGATCCTGTCTTCTCTGATCCTCCCCTTCTTCCACATTTCCCAAACCATCTCCTGATAGAACCGAACTTTGGGGGCACTCTGCTAATGCTCAGTTTGTTGTTTATTGGTAGAGAGGTTTTTTTTTTTTTCTTGGGAGGGTGCATGTGATCAGCACAGGGCCAATCAACACTATCCAGACAGAGGGTCAGGGGTCCTGAAGCCTTATAGGACAGTCAGAGTAGAATGAGAACTCCTCCTACAAACTTTAGCCAGACATTGATTAATGTCACAACACTGCTGTATACTGCTAATGAGAAAAAGGTATTCAGCAGTTTATATTTACTAAATTAATTTAATGTCCATGTTCCGTGTACTGTGGGAGACCAGTGAATGCAAGGTCCTGGGTTTAGTAACACTTTAGGCATACCACCTTTCTGCTGGATGCTGCTATTTTCTGACTTTTATACTTTTCACAGCCAAGCTTTGCCCACCACTTTTAACCTCAGGTGTCCAGGTCATTTTTTCCAATTTTTTTCTTTAGAATTTTTCAGTAAAAGCTTTCTGAGTTTGTAAAAGACTCTCCTAACCATACATTTTCTGAAAGTGCAGGACCGATACTGTATAATAAAAATATGGTGCTATTGCTTTTGTAGTTCCAGTGATAGTTGCAGTTTAGTCATATTGATTTTTTTTAAATACACTAAAATCCTTTTCACACACACAAATACAACATAACCCACAAACTCCCTCCCAAATGTAAAGTAAACAACTGTATCAAGATAATGATTAACAAATCTTTGTAAATTTTAGCCCCGGATCACACTTGTGCGATGCGGGAAGGCTGCGAATTCACAGCCTGTTCCCGCATCGCAAACGCACCCCCGGCAGTTCACACTGCCATATGCGATACGCTTGGGTGTCAATGTAATCTTAACGACACCCCCAGTTTGATCGCATATCGCAGTGTGATCTTGCAGTTCGCACAGGATCGGATCGCACAAGTGTGAACCGCTGTGCGATCCGATCCTGATGCGGCTGCAAAAAAGGGTCCTGTGCGTCTTTGCTGCGGGTGCGGTGCGAATTTAGCCATACAAAGTGTATGGCTAAACTCGCACCGCACAGCCGATCGCATGTAATGAAGGAGCGGTGCGCTCCGATATTACATGCGATCGCCGCAGCCGCATCAGTGTGAACCGGCACTTAAAATGTGCCTTTATGCGAAACAGTAAAAATAGAAGGTAAGCAAAACTGAAAATAAACAACTTACATCAAAAATCTGGAGGTTAGGCTTACACCTATGCATTGGGATCACACCCAATTCGCAGTGCCCTGTGTGCATTGTGTTGGTGTGATTTATGATAAAATGATTTGGGCATTCACTTTATTTTAACACAGCATGATGCAATGCAGAGGAAAGCGCTAATGCACATACAGTATACAGTTGTTGAATAAATAAAATTTGAAAAAAAAAACCAAAATCAAGCACTGTGAGGTGTTGTATCAATGCACTGACAGTCAACTGTAAGCCTGGGTTCACACTGGGGCGGCTTCAAAGTCACTCTGAAGCCGCCCCGTGCAGCACGACTTCAGCAGGGCCTGCATATGACTTCTCTAATAGAAGTCAATGCAAGTTGCCCCCAAAGTAGTGCAGGAACCCTTTTCTAAGTTGGAGCGACTTGAGTTGCTCTGATTAGAACGGTTTCATTGCACTGAATGGAGCGTGACTTCTCAGGTGGCTAAGTCGCCTGACAAGTTGCCCCAGTGTGAACCGGGACTAAATGGCTTCAAACGTGCTTGGGACAAACATAGATGAACTCAGACAATAAAGTAATGAAAAACAAAAAACAGAAAAAAAAAAAACACACACACACAAAAAAAGGCAGACTTGATGGCCTACTAAGTATTTTTCTGCTGTCAATTTTCTACGTTTCTTTGCACTGTATCGCATGTTTGCGCCACACACCAGCATGCATAATATGTGTGTGCCTGCTGGTATGAATAGTCCCTTAGTGTGTTGGTACATGCGTTAACCACAATCTGTGAGGGTGTTTGTATTATATTTTATATGCTTTTTTTTAAGTACTGTCTGGGGGCTTTTCAGAAATATCAGGGATCTAAACAGTCCCTTTAATAGATCACTGCCTTGCCATGATGAAGGGGCTTGCATAATTCAGTTGAGCTATGAGCTATGCCATGTAGGCTCAGCCATCACTGACAGGTCATAGCAGAGAATTCTGACAAGACGTGATCCACTGGAGAAGGAAATGGCAACCCACTCCAGTATCCTTGCCAAGAAAACCTCATGAACAGAAACAAAAGGCTAACAGATATGACAACGGAAGATGAGTCCCCCAGGCCGGAGGTGTCCAATGTGCTACTGGGGAAGAGCAGGGGGGCAATTTCAAGTAGCTCCAGAAGTATTGAAATGGCTGGGCCAAAGCCGCAAGGACTCTCAGCTGTGGATAGTAGGAGTAAAAGGAAAGTCCTGTGCTGTAAAGAATACTGCATAGGAACCTGGAATGTAAGATCAATGAATCAGGGTATGCTGGATACATGAGATCACGAAGAGTCAGAAACGACTAAACGACTAAACAACAACAAACAGTCCCCAGATATTTAAGTTATGAGATAGAGAGGGAGATTGAGGGCAGAGAGTTCTCAATATCCTTTTCCTCCGCAGCCCCGCACTGCTTTAAGGAAATGCTCAGTACAGAGTGCTTTTTTTTTCATTTACAAAGGAAAGAGATTGTAAACACGTAATACATTTTTAATGAGTGGCTGCAATCACAGCTATTAATTTAATCAAAAGAGTCTAGGGGACATTTCTGTTATAAGTTCATAGTCACTGAAGCAGCAATGATCTTAAAGCAGAAGAGAATGCAAAGCATATACCGCTTACTGAGCTGGCCAGCTGGAAGCCATCATCTTCTCATGTAAGCCTTACATCCTTGGAAATAAAAAAGGTTAAAGCTGCAATCTAGGTTCAAAGGAGTCACCCCACTTGGACTGATGCTGATCGGCCACTTCACTGCCAAGGAATAAGCATGCAGTTTTGAATCAAATCATAGCAACAGCCATCACAGAGGCTTCCATAAAATTCAAAGTTTTCTAAAGGAATTCAATTTTTTGCTGACATTTATAAGTTGAAACAATGAAAAAAACGCTTCCATCTATTTCTGCCCCTCTATTCCCTAAACCAGTGGTCCTCAACCCCGGTCCTCAGGGCCCACTAACAGGCTAGATTTTAATTATTACCTTGGGGAGATGCAGACTAGAGTACTGCAATCACTGAGCAGCAAATTATATCACCTGGGATGTATTTCAGTTATCTTGCAAACCTGGCCTGTTAGTGGGCCCTGAGGTCCAGGGTTGAGGACCACTGCTCTAAACCATTGCCATCATTGTTTGGATTGTTTTTAGATCAGGTGAGGTAGCCAGGGCCCTTTCTCCATGCAGTATAAATAAATCCCTTATGTCCGAAAAGAATTTGTAAAAGAATATATTTCTAAAAATTAATGATTCTTATCCTGGCGTGTTAGATTAGTAAAATGTGAACATTTTTACAACAAGCTAATATTTACACTCACACAAAAATAAGTCTTTATATTCACTTTAAAGTCTGAAAAACATAAAAATAAACATATACAGAACATTGCTGCAATTCACGTATATTTCACTAAGCATTATCCATTTAAATTGCTGCAAGAACAAATTATACATGGTGATCCCGACACAAATTCATTGAGCTCCTAACTTCCTGCTATTGGTTGGCAATGCTGACTCTGCCTGGACTACAGAATTCAACATTTTCCTCAAACCTCTCTGCCCCTCTCCACCTTCATTTAATATTTTTTCCCAGAAAATCTTTGTTTCTGCCTTGACTGTCTACTTACTGTGTTAAGGAAAAGAGATCTTGGGAGATATAGTTCTGGAGGGAGGCGTGACATGCTTACATCATTAGGAACTGACCATCCAACACCTTCGCCTGCAAGAATTTCGCAAGCCTGGTGATAAAGGGGTTTTCTTGCTACAAAAAAAGATAGAAGATACAAATGAATGCAGGGATGTGCTTGAGAGGGGGAGAGGAAAGTGTGGGGGTAAGCTTAAGTCATGACTGTACAAATCATTTAGGAAAATGTTTAAAGTTTAAATACAAATGTGTGTTTATTAAAAAGCCTACCAACATTTTCCTGTTTTGCAGATCCTAATGGGACTATTCCACTTGGGTTTTATATCTGTGTACCTATCTGAGCCCTTGCTAAGTGGCTTTGTCACTGGATCGTCCCTTACCATAATAACATCACAAATGAAGTATCTAGTAGGTTTGAAGATTCCTCGTCGTGATGGTGTCGGATCTTTCATACGCACCTGGATTGACATATTTCAGAACTTGCAGCATACAAATATTTGTGATTTACTGACCAGCATTGTAGCAATTGCTGTCTTGGTACCAGTGAAAACCATTAATGATTTATACAAGACTAAGATGAAAGTCCCAATTCCAATAGAATTTTTTGTTATCATTGTGGCTACTTTGGTTTCCTATTACTTTAATTTCAATGACAAATATGCATCATCAATCTGTGGAATAATTCCTACTGGATTTAAACCCCCTAGAGCACCAGAATGGAGTCTGATTCCACGTATTGCAACAGATGCAATCCCAATTGCAATCATAGGTTTTGCCATGACTGTTTCCCTTGCTGAAATATTTGCCAAAAAACACGGGTACACAGTCAGCACCAATCAGGAGATGATAGCTATTGGCATGTGTAATCTGATACCATCTTTCTTCTATTCTTTTGCAAGCTGTGCTGCTCTTGCCAAAACCATGCTTAAGGAATCCACAGGTGCCAGCACACAGCTAAATGGAATTGTTTCCGCTATAGTGTTGTTACTAGTATTGCTTGCTATTGCCCCCCTTTTTTATGCCCTACAAATCTGCATTTTAGGCGTTATTACAATTGTTAGCCTTAAAGGTGCTGTTATGAAATTTAAAGATACACCTCAGATGTGGCGGGTTAACAGGATAGACACAACGGTCTGGTGGGTCAGTATGCTGGCTTCTGCATTAATCTCAACAGAGATCGGTTTACTGGTGGGCGTTTGTTTCTCGATGCTCTGTGTGATATTTCGTACCCAAAGGCCGAGGGCTACTCTTCTAGGTCATGTCAGTGGCACAGAAATTTATGAAGATCAGTTCAAATATAAAGAGCTTGACAATGTACCTAATATTAAAATTTATAAGTTTGATAGCTGTCTGTACTATGCGAATAAGGATTATTTCAAATCAGCCCTATTTAACAAAACTGGGGTTAACCCATCATTTGTGTTGGCATTACAAAGAAAAGCCAAAAAAGAGGTTCCACAAGGAGAAAGCAAGTTTAAGTTTTTCTCAAAGCTAAATGCAATAAAAACACTTTGTAAATCCCAGAGGTCCCATGATACTGCCACTCCATCAATCACTATGCACTCGCTAATAATTGATTGTGGTGCCATGCAGTTTATAGACTCAGTGGGTTTCAGTGTGCTGAAAGAGGTTTACAATGATTATGAAGAGATTGGTGTGCGGGTATTTCTTGCCAACTGTAATCCATCAGTTCGGCGTTTACTCCACAATGGAGATTTTTTTGGTAGCTCCAAAAGCAATGATGGCTTGCATGTATTTTATAGTGTACATGATGCAGTCACATTTGCTGAAAAAAAGTTTCGAAGAAAGATGAAGTTAAGTCATGAAAAAAGAGCTGCTTCACTCCCAGTCTCAGAATTAGAGGATGTAAAGCAATAACAACTTTATTAACAAAGTTGCCCCCCTGAGCCTCCCTATTGGTGCTTTAAGGCGATGGGTGGTGGAAGAGGGCCGGAAACAAGCTCAACTTTTAAGGAAAAAGTCAAGATTTGCTTAAAGAACAAGTAGCTGTACATACAGTATAATATGATTATGTTGACCTGTGATTTTCATTAAAGATACTCTCTGCTTATGCATTTTAGATATAGGGTGATTCTGTTTGGCTGAATCATTCAGTAACTTTCTAGCTCAGAATCATCAGTCCCACTTCTGGAGCTCCCGCAAACCTAATAGTAACTGTCAAGAAACAAAAGTTTACTCTTGGGTTTACTGGCATCACCCCCTTCCCCCTTTCTGCTCAGCCTGGTTGGAAAATCTTACACATAGTTTGTGTGTTCCAGAGCAGCTAAGGCAATTGCACAGTTTACTGGTTCTCAAGAATTATAGGGAAAACAGCTAGAGATGGAGATGAAGGTTTAGTACCAGACTGCCGGGTAAACCACCCTTGCAGCTATTGAAATATTTAATTTGAATTAAGATGATGGAACGCATTCAATCCAGATCTGAAATCTGTTTTGTTTATGTTTATTAGCATATCAAATGTCATATGTTAGGACCAAGGTGCCTTAACCACTTTACGACCGGCGCACGACGATCTACGTCGGCACTCAGCCCCGGCCAGGCAAACTGACGTAGGCCTACGTCAGCACTATTTGCCGGCCCTGTGCGCGCTCCCGCGCGTCCCCGCCGCCGACGATGACTCGATTGGGTTTAGAACTGATCAGTCATCAGGTCCAGGCCAATCATTTTTGGTCTGGACCTGTTGATCGGTCCTGCCCAATCAGATCATCCTCTAAGCCTGTGAAATGTAAACACAGGCTTAGAGGAGATGTGCCCTCCCCCCACAACGGTCTTTTTGGATCCAGCGTGAGAGGAGAGCACATCTTACTGTGAGTATTGCACCAAGCACACCCACACACAGGTAGATAGGCACATTTCACCCCCGATCGCCCCCCCAATTAACCCCTACAGCACCTGACACAACACACACTATATACAGCATATAGCAGTTACCTATATACCTGTATAAGTGTGATTTGTGAACAGGTGTAGCACTTGCGACCCCCCCTTTTCCACTCAAATTAAATAATAAAGATTTAACCCACTGATCTCCCCTGACCCCCCCCCTGATCACCGCCGTTAACCCCTACACCCTCTGTCACATCAGCACTAATACAAACGCAATATACGGTGTTATTGTATTTTTGTATTAGTGTCATTGTGATCAGAATTAGCGCAGGCGACTAAGTTTCTGTCCCAAGAAGGTTTAGGGTCCCCGCCACCCGCCCAATAAAGATTTAAGCCCCTGACCCCCCCCCTGATCACCCCTACACCCCCTGCCATAACACACACCGTATACAGTATATAGCATTTTGCTATATACCCGTATAAGTGTGATTTGTGGTCAGGTCTAGCGCTTGCGACCCCCCTTTTTCCACTTGAATTACCCGCCACCCCCCCTAATAAAGATTTAAGCCCCTGATCCCCCCTGATCCCCCCCTGATCACCGCTAGTTAACCCCTACACCCTCTGTCACATCAGCACTAATACAAACGTAATATACTGTGTTTTTGTATATTTGTATTAGTGTCATTGTGATCAGAATTAGCGCAGGCGACTAAGTTTGTGTCCCAAGGAGGTTTAGGGTCCCCGCCACCCGCCCAATAAAGATTTAATCCCCTGATCCCCCCCTGATCACCCCTACACCCCCTGCCACAACGCACACCGTATACAGTATATAGCATTTTCTATATACCCGTATAAGTGTGACTTGTGACCAGGTTTAGCGCTTGCCACCGTTCCTTTTATCCTTAGAATACCCGCCAGTCCCTTCCAATAAAGATTTAAACCCCTGATCCCCCCCTGATCACATCCCGTTAACCCCTACACCCTCTGTCACATTAGCACTAATACACACATAATATACTGTTTTTACTGTATTTTGTATTAGTGTCATTGTGACTTGAGGTTGTGCTAGCTAGCTAGTTTCTTTCCCAAAGGAGGTTTAGGGTTCCCGCCACCCCCCCCAGATCCCCGGCGCATAGTTTAGAAGTAACCCCTTGATTGCCACACACGCACGCACGCACGCACGCACGCACCTACACTTCTATTTCTAGTATAGTGTTTGAACAGATCAATATCTGATCTGATCAGAGCTATACTAGCGCCCCCATAGTTTAGGGTTCCCAAAACGCGGTGTTTGCACGATCAGTACTGATTCCGGCCAGCACCTGCGTTTAACCCTTTCACCCAGGCAAGTGTAGTAATCAATAGATTACTGTCACTTGCAAAAAAACACAAGACACAAAACCGCTGTGTTAGCAGAGTCAGGCCTGATCCCTGCTAGCATTAGCAGTTTTTTTTTGTAGCGCTTGAAATAATCTTCGACAACCAGGTGCTTTTATTACCTGTGAGTCGCATCACTGTACGGGTAAATTTAGTTACCAAAATGACCAAACGTTCGTACAGGGATGAAGAGCTTATCAGTTATATGCTGACCGAGTCATCTGATAGCGAAGGGGAAGCTACAATGACCGAATTAGTGTCAGTATATGAACCTGATGACGGCAGCGGCTCCCTGACAGATAGCTCCGACGACAGATGGGTCCCTGTTAGACCCAGGCGTACCCGACCCCATTCTGAAGTTGTTGAGATGCAGGAATCGCAGGGTGCTCGTATGGAGCAGAGTGTGGGTACTAGTGCCGCTCATCCTTCTGGCGACCTGGCAAGCGCCAGCGGCCTAGTACAACCTGGACCTAGTACAACCAGCACTGCAGTAAGACCTGGTGACGTGGCGAGTCCCCTAAATGCAGTTGAAGCTGGTGCGGTGGCTAGCACAAGTAGTGGCCCGCAGCCACCGCGTATTCGAAGACAGGCCCGTAGAGCCCATAGTGCCCTCCCTGATGTGCTGGCATTTCCTAATTGGCAACCCACTGATACTACAGCGCCAGTACTTCCCCCATTCACCGCCCAACCTGGAATCCACGTGGAGACAGCTGGTTTTACGCCCCTGAACTTTTTTGAGCTGTTCTTCACGGAAGATCTTTACAGATCTATTGTGGATCAATCAAATTTATATGCACAACAGTTCATCGCCGCCAACCCAAATTCACACCTTGCCAGACAATTCGGCTGGAAACCTATAACGGTTTCCGAATTTAAGATCTTTCTGGGCCTTTCCCTCCACATGGGCATAACTAAACAGAGTGAATTGCGGCTATATTGGTCCACTAGCCCAGTTCACCATATGCGCATGTACTCTGCCTCTATGTCCAGGACGAGATACGAGCAAATTCTGCGATTTATGCATTTCAGCGACAATTAAATCTGTCGTCCTCGGGGAGACCCTGCATACGATCGGCTCCACAAAATTCGGCCCCTCATAGACCACTTCAATCTGCGGTTTGCAGCCTTGTTTACCCCCGAACAAGTTGTCTGCGTTGACGAGTCCCTGATTAAATTTACTGGCCGCCTTGCTATGAAACAGTACCTCCCCAGCAAGCGTGCCAAGTACGGGGTCAAACTGTATAAATTGTGTGACAGGGCCACAGGCTATACAGTTAGTTTCCGGGTCTATGAGGGAAAAGATAGCTGTGTGGAGCCCCCCAACTGCCCAGACTACATAGGGAGCAGCGGTAAGATTGTTTGGGACTTGGTGTCACCCTTATCCGGAAAGGGGTACCATTTGTACGTGGACAACTTTTACACAAGCGTGCCACTATTTAGTCACCTTCTCGATTTACAAATTGGCGCATGTGGCACCGTGCGACCTAATCGCCGGGGCTTCCCCCAACGGCTTGTAGATTCCCGTCTTAGTCGGGGGGCGAGAGCCTGCTTAAAAACGGACAAATTGCTTGCGGTGAAGTGGAAGGATACACGGGATGTTTATGTTCTGTCCTCCCTTCACCCAGACACGACGATCCAAATTCCTACGGCAACTGGCGTTATGGAGAAACCCCTCTGTGTCCACGAATATAACCTTAATATGGGAGGGGTGGACCTTAACGACCAGCTTTTGGCGCCGTATTTAGTTGCCCGTAAAGCCAGACGCTGGTACAAAAAAGTGTCTGTTTACCTATACCAATTGGCTATGCTGAACGCCTTTGTCCTATACAGGGCGTCAGGACGAACTGGACCTTTCCGGGAATTCCAGGAAGAGATCATCCTTGCCTACCTGTACCCAGGAGGCATGCCTGCCCAACTTCCCCTTCCAGATGCAGTGAGCCGGCTGCATGAGAGGCATTTTTCACATGTCCTCCCGAGTACCCCTACCCAAAGATGGCCCCAAAGAAGATGTCGTGTCTGTAGCAAGCGCGGATTTAGGCGTGACACCCGTTATTATTGTCCCAAATGTCCTGACCAACCTGGTCTCTGCATCGGGGAATGTTTCGAGCGCTACCATACACTAGTGGATTATTAGCGTAGGGTACAGCACGACACAGTGTAGGGCACATAAACACAGGGTCTCGAAGGATGTTGGATGTCCATCGACATTTTGAGAGACCCAAGCTGGAAGAGAAGATCGCAGAAGATCACAGTCCCTCCCAAATCAAGAAATAAAGGAACAGTTAGAAAGAAAAATAAAAGGATCCAAAAACTGTTGTGGTGTCAGTAATTTTATATGTCCTTCTACTCCTTCCTACTATACTTTTTTCAATGTCCTTTGTTTGTTTTTTCATTCTTTTGTGACCTGTTTTTCTTGCAGGTACTCGTCAGCTACCACGCATTGATTTTATGTATTCTGACACAAACAGTGTTTGCGCTCAGCATATATGGATACCTTTGCTGATAGCAGCTGTGGTGATTTTCTGATTTCAGCACTGCAGTTAAAATCCTATTTTGGTATACGTGGATAGCGCCGTGTATACCCATCATTAAATTCAGTGGGTGGTTGTTTGGGCGGTTAATGATGAAGATCCAAAAACTGTTGTTGTCAGTCATTTTATATGTCCTTCTACTCCTTCCTACTATACTTTTTTTCAATGTCCTTTGTTTGTTTTTTCATTCTTTTGTGACCTGTTTCTCTTGCAGGTACTCGTCGGCTACCACGCATTGATTTTATATATTCTGACACAAACAGTGTTTGCGCTCAGCATATATGGATACCTTTGCTGATAGCAGCTGTGGTGATTTTCTGATTTCAGCACTGCAGTTAAAATCCTATTTTGGTATACGTGGATAGTGTCGTGTATACCCATCATTAAATTCAGTGGGTGGTTGTTTGGGCGGTTAATGATGAGTAATACTACGCATTATTCCTGTGCTGATTTCTGATAGGTTCTCTTTTTTTCCGTTCAGCCCACAGGCTGCATGAAAAAAAAAAAACCTATATGCCAAACAAGGACCAGCAATGTACTGGTACGTTGCTGGACTTTGAGTGGTTATACCAGGATGATGCCTGCAGATTTAGGCATCATCTTGGTATCGTTTTTTACAGCCAGCGGTCGGCTTACATGTAAAAGCAATTCTAGCAGGTAATTGGCCGCTAGACTGCTTTTACATGCAGTGGGAGGGGCCTCCCCCCCCCACCGCCGCCTTCCGCAGCCTTCCATGGTTTTTCTCTGGCTCTCCTGTCCCACCGGTTAACCCGAGAGTGCAGCCGGTGGTTCAATTATCTAACCATAGAGCTAATTGGAGATGAGAATGGCTCCAATCATCTCTATGGCCTAAGATGCCGGAGGCTACGAGCATTTTATGACTTCTGTTTCGCCAGAAATAAACAGGGCCATTGGGAAATTGGGAAAGTATTTTATCACACCAATTTTGGTGTGGTCAGATGCGTTAAGGTCAGAGGAGAGATCTAGAGTCTAAAAGACCCCAATTTTTTTAAAAAAGAGTACCTGTCACCACAGATTGCTATCGTAGGGGATATTTAAATTCACTATGATAACAATAAAAATGATTTAAAAAAAAAAAAATTAAAGGAAAGGTGTCAAAATAACATAAAAAAGCAAAAGAAAAAAGAAAAAAAAAAAAAAATTGAGCCCCCCCCCCTTACCCCCGGTGCTTGCGCGCAATGGCGCACGCAAGCGGTGGTCTAGTGTCATATGTAAACCACAATTGCAGCATGCATGTGAGGTATCGCTGCGATCGCCAGATCGAGTGCAGTAATTCTTGCAGTAGACCTCCTCTGTAAGTCTAAAGTGGTAACCTGTAGAGACTTTTAAAGGTTTTTAAAAATGTACATACGTTTTTGTCGTTGCGCAGGCATGCGCAATTTTTAAAGCATGTCATGTTAGGTGTCTATGAACTCGGCATAAGATCATCTTTTAAATTTTACCAAAAAAAATTGGAATTATATAGTGTATTTGTGCAATAAATTAAAAAAAAATGTATTTTTTTCGCAAAAATTGCTTTTGAAAAATCTGTGCGCAAATACCGTGTGACAAAAAAATTTGCAACATCCACCATTTTATTCTATAGGGCCTCTTCTTTAAAAAAATATATAATGTTTGGGGGTTCAAAGTAATTTTCTAGTAAAAAAAAAATATTTTTTCATGTAAACAAAAAGGCACAGAAAAGGCTTGGTTTTCAAGTGGTTAGAAGAGTGGGTGATGTGTGGATAAGATTGAGCATAAAATGCCGGGACTGTTCAAACACCCCCCAAATGACCCCTTTTTGAAAAGTAGACACCCAAAGCTTTTTTCTGAGAGGCATGGTGAGTCCATGGAGTATTTTATATTTTGCCACAAGTTTCGGGAAAATTATTATTTTTTTTTTGTTGTTGTTTTTTTACAGAAAGTTGTCACTAAATGATATATTGCTCATGCATGCCATGGGAATATGTGAAATGACACCCCAAAATACATTCTTTTGCTTCTCCTGAGTACAGGGATACCACATGTGTGAGACTTTTTGGGAGCCTAGCTGTGTACGCGCCCCCGAAAACCAATCCACATCTTCAGGTTTTCTAATGGCGTAAATTGCTGATTTTACCCCTGACTACCTGTCACAGTTTCAGAGGCCCTGAAATTTCAAGATGGCACAAAACCCCCCCAAATGACCCCATTTTGCAAAGTAGACACTCCAAGCTACTGGCTGAGAAGTATGGCGAGTCCATGGAATAGTTTATATTTTGCCACAAGTTTCGGGGAAAAATTTTTTTTTTATTTTTTTTATTTTTTTACACAAAGTTGTCAGTAAATGATATATTGCTCACACAGGCCATGGGTATATGTGAAATGACACCCCAAAATACATTCTGCTGCTTCTCCTGAGTACAATGATACCCCATGTGTGAGACTTTTTGCCAGTCTAGCCGCGTACAGGACCCGGAAAACCAATGCGCACCTTTAGGCTTTCTAAGGGCGTAAATTGTTGATCTCACTCCTTACTACCTATCACACTTTTGAAGTCCATAAAAAGCCAAGATTGCACAACCCCCCCCCAAATGACCCCATTTTGCAAAGTAGACACTCCAATCTATTTGCTGAGAGGCATGGTGAGTATTTTTCAGCTCTAATTTTTTTTGGAAAATGAAGAAAAAACAGGAAAATGCATTTTTTTTCCTCTTTTTTCAATTTCCAAAACTTTGTGACAAAAAGTGAGATCTGCAAAACACTCAACATGCCTCTCTGCAAATAGCTCAGGGTGTCTACTTTCCGAAAAGGGGTCATTTGGGGGGGGGGGGGTTGTGCTGTCTTGGCATTTCATGGCCTCCAAAACTGTGATAGGTAGTCAGGAGTGAAATCAACAATTTACGCCCTTGGAAAGCCTGAAGGCGATGATTGGATTTCGGGGTCCTGTACTCGGCTAGACTGCAAAAAAGTCTCACACATGGGGTATCCCTATACTCAGGAGAAGCAGCAGAATGTATTTTGGGGTGTCAGTTCACATATACCCATGGCATGTGTGAGCAATATATCATTTACTGACAACTTTGTGTAAAAAAAAAAAAATATATATATATATTTCCCGGAACTTGTGGCAAAATATAAAATATTCCATGGACTCACCATGCCTCTCAGCAAATAGCTTGGGGTGTCTACTTTCCAAAATGGGGTCATTTGGGGGGGTTTTGTGCTATCTTGGAATTTTAGGGCCTCCGAAACTGTGATAGGTAGTCAGGAGTGAAATCAACAATTTACGCCCTTGGAAAGCCTGAAAGCGGGGACTGGTTTTCGGGGACCTGTACTCGGCTAGACTGCAAAAAAGTCTCACACATGGGGTATCCCTGTACTCAGGAGAAGCAGCAGAATGTATTTTGGGGTGTCAGTTCACATATACCCATGGCATGTGTGAGCAATATTTCATTTACTGACAACTTTGTGAAAAAAAAAAAAAAAAAAATATATATATATATATATATATATATATATATATATATATATATATATATATATATATATATATATATATATATATATGTATTTCCCGGAACTTGTGGCAGAATATAAAATATTCCATGGACTCACCATGCCTCTCAGCAAATAGCTTGGGGTGTCTACTTTCCAAAATGGGGTCATTTGGGGGGGGGTTTGTGCTATCTTGGAATTTTAGGGCCTCCGAAACTGTGACAGGTAGTGCAGAGGTGACATGCACAATTTACGCCATTAGAAAACCTGGGAGTGTTGATTGGTTTTCGCGGTCCTGTACACAGCTAGGCTCCCAAAAAGTCTCACACATGGGGCATCCCCATACTCAGGAGAAGTGGCAGAATGTATTTTGGGGTGTAATTCCACATATACCCATGTCATGTGTGAGAATTTTATCTTTTAGTGACAACGTTGTGTAAAAAAAAAAAATAAAAAAAAAAAATAGTAATATTCCCAAAACTTGTGGTAAAATATAAAATATTCCATGGACTCACCATGCCTCTCAGCAAACAGCTTGGGGTGTCTACTTTCCAAAATGGGGTCATTTGGGGGGGTTTTGTGGTATCTTGACATTTCAGGGCCTCCTAAACCGTTAGAGGTAGTGAGAAAATGCAATGAAAAATGTACGCCCTTTGAAATTCTGATGGTGGGGATTTGTTTTTGTGGTCCCGTACACAGCTAGGCTCCCAAAAAGTCCCACATATGTGGTATCCCTGTACTCAGGAGAAGCAGCAGAATATATTTTGGGGTGTAATTACACATATACCCATGGCATGTGTGAGCAATATATCATTTCAATGACAACTTTGTGTAAAAAAAAAAAAAAAAACACCTGTGACAAAAAAATGAAATATTCAATGAGCTCAACATGCCTCTCAGAACATTCCTTAGGATGTCTACTTTCCAAAAAGTGGTAGTTTGGGGGGGTTTTGTACTGCCCCGCCATTTTAGCACTTCATGAAATGAGATAGGCAGTCAAAAATTAAAGCTGTGTAAATTTCTGTATTTACACCATAGTTTGTAGACGCTATAACTTTTGCGCAAACCAATAAAAATACGCTCATTGAATTTTTTTTTGTCAAAGACATGTAGCTAAATATATTTTGGCCAAAAAAAAATACATAAATTGAGTATATTGGATATTTTTTAAAAGACAAAGTTGAAAATGTCATTTTTTTGCAAAATTTTCGCTCTTTTTTTATTAATATCGCAAAAAATAAAAAGCGCAGAGGTGATCAAATACCACCAAAAGAAAGCTCTGTTTGTGGGAAAAAAGGACGTAAATTTCGTTTGGGTACCACATTGCATGACCGCACAATTGTCAGTTAAAGTCACGCAGTGCCGAGTCGTAAAATACCCCCTGGTCGGAATGGGGGTAAAATCTTCCGGGGCTTAAGTGGTTAAGTAAAGTTGTGAAATAGCAGTTCATTAGATTTGTATTTTGACAGGTTTGTTTTAGATAAACATAAGGGTAAAACCCCTCTGTTAACTTTCTCTAAATTAATTCAGGTTGGAAATGCAGTATGGACAATGGGGCATTTGCTTTTTTCTATTTCTCTTTTGAATATTTTTAAACCTTTATGTATACAATAAAGATTGTATTTTTGTTGGGATTTTTATGTTTTACTCTTTCTTTTCTATCTTTTCACTATACCTTTTTTTTTTTTTTTACTGCTGCAGACATTAAGCAAATCTACTGACGGTATAGCAATAAAAATACAGAAATTCATATAGTTTAATAATGAAAATATATTCATACATATATCATCAAATATTTATCACTAGGAATAATTGAAACTGAAAGTGTTAATCATTCTGAAAAATTGTGAAAGTTAGGCAGCTTCCATAAAGTTATCCTGTTTTGGTGAGATCCATTGGAGTCAATAGGGAAGGTATTTTTTTTTTTTTTTTTTGTGTAATGGGCTTTAAATGGCTCCCAGACAGTTTTGGCTGGACCTTTCAACAACCCTGGATCTTCAACACCTGGTGAACACCCTGCAAATTCCACTTGAGTTTCGAATGTCAGTTTAAAATGGCCCTGGGGTAATGTTTTTTCATCCCAGAGCCTTTTGAAAATGGTGCCCCTCCCTTCCCCGACACTAGCTGGGGTCTACTACTTTGTCCTGAAGCTGAAACAATCAGCTTCTGGGCTTCCTATACTTCTACAAATTGCTCCATAGGAGAGTGATGTAGAAGAAAGTGTGAACAGGATGCTTTTGCAGACAGACACTGTTGCAGCTCTGCTCAGCTTCTCCCTACATCAGCAGATCACTGCTACAGTGATCTATTGCTGGCTGATTGCCAGCAAAGTGTAAAAAATAGAAAAAGAAAAAAAAAAGCAGAAAGGTGAGCAACAAGCAAACAAGATCATTGGTGAAGTGCTAAAACCCTTAGGCTTCTGTATACTGTATACATGTATATATATATTGTAAAGATTGGAGTTGTAAAGCTTAAGTGTAGCGCCTGCTAGCGAGTACAGTCCATACCAGAAATAATAATTTAAGGGCTTGTTGGCCCACTTTTATTAAAGAAAGTTCAAACATAGTTCCAGAAAACAAAAATCAAAGGGTTTCCATTGCAGGGGGATTCCGCCATCAACATAAAGTAATGGTAAATTCACATGCAACCAAGTAGTTGTTTAGCCTCCTGGCTTACACATACAGCAGTAATGCTCAGGCCTTCCACTTTAGACTCTCGTCTGTCTCCTACAGACCATTTCCTTGCTAACACTATCCACATAGATAGCAGCCCTTTGCTGTTCTAACTCTCAGGCTTGGACTTTGTGTGCACACATGCTTTCTCTGGCTTCTCCCTTGTACACCTGGACTCCTTGGGAGGGTGGCGCTCAGAACCATGGTCAGGTCACTACTAATAGCCCAGTACACACTTGATCATTCACTGTGCTGGTGGTTCACAAAATCTGATCCCAGGACTGGAGACTTCATCCTACCCGGATTGCTAGGAATTCCCCATGATCCAGGCCCCAAAACCGATTTTTTCTAAACCATGAGGAAACTGAAAAGCCAGTTCTAAATAAAAGCCTCCCAAATAAGCAATGCTCCTGGAGCCCTTCAACCTGCCTGGTTGAGAATCCTGAGTTAATATCACCTCGGTGGGGCATCCAGCTGCTAAATATTCCCAAAGCCGCTGATAAGGCAGTATAGCTGTCCCTCCTGTACTAGGGCCGGATCCCATCAGTTCAAAAGGGCGGCCCAGGCATCTGCTGAGCAGGAGGGCAGGCTGTGCTGCTTTATGGAAGAAACTGATCCTCGGTTCTAATATTTGTGCCCCCTGTTTTCCGGGCCCCCCTTTGTGCCCCACTTCCTTGTAGCACCGTGTGCTTCCTTCCTCTCCTCTCCCGCCGCCGGCAGCTTCTGCAGGAACACAGGGGGATTTGTTTCAGGATGAGTGGGGAGGCCCTGTTAGGTAGGCTGTATGGGGCCCTATTATTTCTAACAGCAGCCCTGCATATCAACCCCCCCCCACTTGTTTTGACCCAGGAGGCAGCAGGACACATAAGCCTAAACTCCTTGCTTTAGCTCCTCTGTGCCATCTATCACCTGCAAGGGTCCAATCCTGTCTGACTTCATTTTCAAATGGAAATGCTACTCCCTGTCTCGTGAAGTGACTTCCTCTGTGTCCCCCTGCTACTCTTACTTGGGCTCTACAATGACATCCCCATGCTTTTTTACAGCTGCACTTCCAAAAGTGTCATCTGGCTATTTCCCTTGGCACTACATTAGCCACTTTGCCATGAGGTTGACTCCTGAGCTTTAGGTTTCCGGTACCGTTACGTTACTGTACCTTTAAGTGACGAAGCGCTTCCTTGATTTCTCGACCAACCCTTTTCTCTTTATTTAATTTTGAAGGGGGTTGCACTTTTACACACTTTAGTAATAGGCATAGGTTTTTTATTTGGGAATCAAACTTCTTCCCAAAGTTACCCTCCTGAACCTGTATGGGACCTACCGCTACACTCTGCTGTGTCTGTCATGCCATTACCCATCTCATTACAATTTTCAGGGTTAGCTGCAACCATATTAACTTGACCACCAGGTCTACCATTATTTTTGTTGTCATTGCAACCAAACCATCAAAAATCACCAGTGTACTACCTTTCTCATTATTTAAAAAAAAAAAATCACTTTTGTCAGAATTCCTTTCTCCAAGGCAGTGTCTAAAGAGGAACCGCACCCTGCGGAGTGGTTGTCTTCACTATACACCAACTCCACTGGACCGAGATCCTCTGCCAATAACTGTCCTGACACCTGACCATCATCACATAAAATAACATTTGGAACTGTGACTACAATCACTTCATTTATACCTGTGCCATCTGGTGTTTCCACCAACATTAGCTCATTTGGCACAGCATCATTGATTACCACATCATTAGGCCCTTTGTGGATCAACAGAAGCCTTTTCCAATAAAGCCAACAGGCATGTTGCCCATCTGTGCCAGTTATCCCTACGCTTTCATCAGAGGTATTAGTATTAAAACAGTAGCACTCCAACTGCCCAAGGAGACCCAGAGGGACAGAGTGGCACCACATCAGACCCAGTACACATGTCACTGTTGTTCAAACTAGACTTTGGCAATACGTTTTTGAAAACAACAGGTTGAAATACCACACCCTCACCACTTTGCTTCATACATTCCATTGTCAGCATTGACTGCATTAAACTATTATTACCATGAGTATTTTGAATAATTTCAGTATTAGCATTTAACATTCTGTTATCACCAGGTTCAAGTACCCTCAGAGCATCAGAGCAGCACCATAGTTGTCCCGGGAAATCTCCGGCTCCCTGAGGGTTTCTAGGGACACCTCTGCAGCCTCAGTCACAGTTGCTAGGGGAGATAGCACATCTTTAACCATATTCATAGCAACCTTTTTACCTCTAGCGAGCTGCACTAGCCCATTAGCAACTAGACCATCAACTTTAGCCAACACAAGAGTAGTAGTAGTTTCACACATCCCATTGTCACAATTGATTTGAACACATGGCTCCCCACTGGACAGGGCACTGCAGCGAGGCAAGTCCTTTTCCACACAGACAGTGGATCTCCCATTTGGGGTCACTTTTGCTCCAGTGTCTGCAGTCATGTAATCAGTCTTTTCCATGATTTTTCTAGCAACAGTCTTACCCATCAGTGTAACAGGTGTTGCCATGTTCACTTGAGTACGCTGTCTATCCTCTGACCCACTTTTACTGGTAAACTCACTCTGGTGGCCATGCCATGAAACTCCAGCAGACATTTCTAGCTGTTTAGCACCTCCTGCAGAGGCATAACAGTAATTTTCTGTCTGCCAACATTTTTAAACAGGAATCTGGGCTCACAGATAAAGATGTTTGCCCAGCAACATTATCTCCAGCCATATTCCACAACCTAGAACAAGAAAAGATGCCGTGCCCCAGTTATCCACATTTCAGACATCGTACATTTCTACACATATCTTTAGTGGGACGCTGCTCCACATCTCCACTGTAGCTCCTCCTTCCGAGTTGACACTTTATCTCCCAACTGCACTTTTCTGGCTCTCCCAAGCATGATGACTTCTCTTTCCATAAAGCTGTGTTGCTTTTAACTTGCCACAATCCTCTGTAGGCAACACTTTTCTCACCCGCTCTGCAGACATTACAGCCATTGCTATGGGAAACTGCACTCCTCTCCAACTTCTGGTAAGCCTGTTGCTCTCTCTGGTCACTCAGAACAGACTTCCCAAACACAGACGCAGACCTTTGTCTGGCAATGTCACTTTGTACTAGGGGCTGTGACAAAGGGCACATGGAGACAGCGTGCCCACCCTCACTGCACCCCAAACAGCGTTCTGGCCTCAGTATCTTGACATGGCTTCCTATACTGCATCCTCTTGCAAGCTTTAGACTTTGCACATTGATACAAAGGAAACTAAAAAAGCCAGTTTCCTCCAATTTAAGAAATGCCCCTGGAGCCACTCAGCCTGCCAGGTTGAGAATCCTGGGGCACTGGGGCATCCACCTGCCACAATATATATCTATATTTATACTATACATTCCCTTCTGAAAATGAATTCACGAATGAATGATGTTGGATGATCTGAATGACATTTTGTGCCCTTATCAAAATGACTTAATCTTATCTTAATGTTACACTAACAATTTACACAAATTGTCTTACCCTATGTGTGTGTTGCAACATAGCTCTGAAAGAGGAAAAAAAGCTCTAACACATATATTCAAATTTGCCTTTACTATTCTGTTGCAAAAAAACAGAACCATGTACTATCCACTTAAGGAAAAGCTGTTGTATGGAAATTCAAAAAAATTATTTTTCAAAACATTCTTTCTTGCTATCATCTACTAATTTTGTTTGAAAGCCTTTAAAATTTCAACCAAACCTGCTATAAGAATGGAATCCCAGATGTATTCAACAGGTTTCATTACAACATTTTGTATATAATTTTTCCTTTCTGCTCCTTCAATTTTTCTCCTTACTATGCTCAAAAATTATTGTCGATATTGACCCCACTAACTTTTAGAAAATTGAACAAATGTTCCAAATTATCAAACAAAATTCTGTTGGTGTATGGCCAGCTTTGACAAAACCACAGCCAAAAAAAATGATGCAGCTCGCAAGTTGCCATGGGTAACCAGTAACTCGTGCAGGGTACATTGCAGCTAGTCATAAAGTGTGGTACCTGATTTCAGTGATGGGTCCTCCAGTAACAAGGGGGTTGGGGTTTCGGCTCTCTCCCCAGTGGTTAGTTTCCCTAGGCAACTGGGACCAAACTCATGTTAAAGAGACCCATAGGCTGGCCCCATGGTATGGGAAGGAAGGAGTTACTAAGTGCATTCATAAGGTCCACGCTAAGTGCACTGTGGGACCTTATTCTGTTACTGAAAGTTAGGCGACAGAGATACTCTGGACTTGTGGAGAGAGCACAGGCTCAGGAAGGCACGGAATCATAGGCAGAATCAAGATCAGGAACAAGCAGAGGTTGGCAAGCAGTGAGGAACGATGAATTGGTAGGCAAAAGTTTGGTCAGAAGTCCAGGCCGAGGTCAGTAATAAAAATGAGCAGAAAATACAGGCAGACTGGGATAATCCAGAAGCAGATTAGAAAAAAGTTAGGTCAATGACAAGGTCAAGATCAGTTTCAGGATCAGATCAGGTACTGAAGCAATTCAGGGAGAAATCCATTCAGCAATAGTCCTATGCAGAACATATGTTTACATAACCCACTAGAAGCCAGTATCTGTGATGGATGTGTTCAAACTATGTTGCAAGGTCAGTTAGGACTTCTATGCCCACAAACATGTGCATGTACTGTATATGCGGATGGACCTTATATCTGGCACACTCTTTCTAAAGGCCGGCATGTAAAAACAATATTTATCTATTACACTGGTATTGTATAAGTAATGGCAAAGTTACTGCCAAATCAACGGAACAGTATTTTGCCAGGTGGGCTGCCATCATGGGGGTGGGGAATGTAAATAAAGGACATATATACCAAAAAGAAAGTTGGCTTTTAAAGTCTGTATGGAATTATTGTAAAGCGTTCAAAAGCTTACTTCAACCACTAGAGAGCACACAAGCTCCACTAAAACTACACGTACCCCAGATAATGTCACAGTCAGATAAAAGTTTCACTGACTACCACAAAAAGAAATAGACAAATGAAAGTCATGCAGTAAAGGTTCATCTGAACAAAATTACTGCTGGCAATGTGTAATGCAGTTTAATTATTTAGACTGCAGGCCAATAAACAGCAGGGGTTGATTTACTCCATTTAGGAGCAGACTGTTCTCCTAGCAAAGAAGCACATTAGAAAATGTATGTTCACTTGTAAATGTAAGTGAACACAGTAAAGCTATGTTCCTTTTGAATACCCAAATATTTGCTAGTATTTTTTTTTTTTTAAGTAAAATAACCCCAGGGTCACAAGGGCAGATTCACAATATTCACACACTGTAAGGGCAAATACATTTTTTTAGGTTAGTTGAGATGAGTTTTAGGTAACCCATTCAATTGGGCTGTGAATGCATAAAAGAAAAAAATGGATTTTTGTCTTACCATAAAATCCTTTTCTCTGATGTTCATTGATGGACACAGCTTCATATCTTCATTGACCGTTGGGTTATGCTGCTCTTCCTAGGAGTAGGACACTAAACAGAAAAGGGTTAACAAAAGTTAACAATACTTTGACCACTAATAAAAACAAGACTGAGACTTATACGTGTTGCCCAAATATATCTCAATTACCCTGCGCTTAGGAGATAATATTAAAATAAAATAAAAAATAATATTTTTTCACCAACTGATATTATAATTATATGATGAAGCTGCTGCCTCATAAATAAAATATCAAAAATACAAATGTGTATAACTCCTCCTGTATCAATAAAAGAAAGAAAAGTCCAACACATAAGCAGTGCTGAAAGTAGTGTAACCCCACAGAGGAATATACACAGGCGAGTCCACAATATATCCAAAGGGTAGGATGGCCAGTCACCACGAAGTGAAGTTGAAAACCACAGCCTTCACCGCACCACGTGACCCCCCTTAGGTAATGCTCACTCACTGACTAATATTAATATTGTGCCTTTAAATGAATTCCCCACTCAGGTTGAATCTCAGCCAGGAATGCGTGCCAATCCTCCACAGGAGTTTTCAGGATATCCAACAATGACTCCGGACTCCGGCTTACAAGCATGTAAATTCACCTCAGCCAGTGACAGCACACACCTCCAACAAAAACGTGGGAAGGAGCATATATAAAAGAGAGAGGGCTCATAGGGTAGTAGTTCAAACAACTTTATTGTCAAAAGCCCCCCTATCCCCTTCCCCATACAATCACATGAATCAAATGATAAGCACATTAAAATCGATGTGTAATAGGCAAACTCAGACTTGAATGGGTGAGGGCGTCCCTTAAGGCCAAAGAGGGACCCGCTTTTGACCTACCAACCCAGGGTCTCTTGGAACTCCCCGAGAATGCTTGGGAGGGTTTTGAACCCTTGTCCTGGGTGGGACAAAAGGGCCGCTTGTGGGCTGAGAATACCAGACCACATTTGCGCTGAGGCTCTCTGCCCTTTGTGCTCTGTGGAAGCAGTGTGCTCTTACCACAAGTGAGACCTTTAATGATCTCTTCCATTGAAGCTCCGAACAGACGATCCCCCACAAACTGGAGATCAGTTAGCACCTTCTTGGAAGCTTGGTCCGCATTTTAGCCAAAGCAGGCAATGGAGATGCCCTGCAGGTCAATGGGGCTGCATCCAGGGAGGCATCACAGATATACTGCAACCCCTATAAACAAAAAACTATCAGTGCAAAACCGTGTAGGAAATTCACATAAAGTGCAATAAATGTTGAAAATCAATGTGCATAAAAAGTCAATGTGCATAAGAGATGAACGGCAGCATACACTAATCGTGTCCACACCTCACAATCAAAGTGATATAAATGAAAAATGTGATGCGCCAGATGTGCACAAAGTAATATTACTGAGTAACCGTATAAACAATAAAAATGTCCATATATACAGTTCAAATAATGCCGTGCTCAAAGTGCAATTCAAATAGTGCTGTGCTCAAGTTTCCATATAGCACTAAAGGAGCCTTGATCCAGTGAGAAATGATAGCAAACACCAATGTGTCAAATCCCTCCACCAGGAAGATTGGCCTCTCACCTTAGCATAAGACCCAAACGGGCCAGCATTAGCCTATATGAAGATAATAGACTCCAGGGAATGACTCTCCAGCCTCTCACCTCCGGAGGTTGCTGGGACATGCAGTAAAAATATAAGGCAAAAATCTAGTGCTCTCTGCTTAAATAAACTGCAGGCTTTATTGAAGATAAGAAAATTACTCACATTTGTCAGGCACTAAGCCGTGCCTGCTTGTATGGCATTCAATGTGTAGCACTACCCGGAAGATGGTCGGCGTCAGGCACACAGGCTCCGCCCCCTATATGCATTACGTCAGAGCGTACAGCTACGTTGACTTCTTCGGTAGGGGTCATACTGCAACCCCTGTATGAACTGTTCTTTCAATTCCGCCAGCTAAGGAGGGTGCTGACCCCCTTCCAAATCCTGGTGCACGATTCTAGCCCTTTCCCTTAAGGTCTGAGAGACTAAGGTAATGGCGAATGGAACCTGTCACAGGTAAAAGATGGCGGACCAGAGTCTTAGCCTGTCCTGGATCTTTAAAGGACGGAGCATCCTCTACTGGTAGCAAGGTGGCCTTATTCAGCCTGGAAACTTGCAAATCTACCACAGACGGAACCGTCAGTTTCTTAATGAGGGATTCCTCATGCGTTTCGGTGAACTCCACTGACTAGTGACAATCCCACCAAAATAGGCGGGAAAGGGAAACACCTTAAGCGCCTTTGATGGTTTCGGGTACCAAACTGTACCGGCACAGCCGACGCAGCACTAGCAGTGCTTATCATCTTTAGAGTTTCTCGCACTGATACTATCAGTGCCTCCACAAGCGCCTTTTCTTGTGCAGAGGATAAGGAAGAGGGCTCACCCTCACTATCAGAGCCCTCCAGCCCCTGTCTTTTCAGCAGGGCTAAATCCCCTTTTGCTACCAGCGACTGCAGGACCGCTATCATGGTCACCAGGGTGGACATGAATTCGGAGGGTCCCGCAGCCTCTGAGAGTGGGTCCGGTGGTGACACATGCTCTGAGGGTTCCATTGAACTGCCTGGGATCACAAGATTTTGAAAAAATAAAAATAATATAAAATAAATAATAATAAATAAAAAATGTGTTCCACCACTTTAAATATGGCACTACAGGTCCCAGCTAACGCTACAGCAGGAAAGAGGGGTAGCATGCACCCCTGGAGACTCACCACACCATCACAGAGTGAGAGTCAGCAGCATCAGTCAGCCTGTTCCATGCCCTTCTCAGAGGAATTAGAACAGCCGTGTCACCACTAGAGGCCCCCACCACACACCGCTCCATATGACTACAGAAAAAGGGCCGCCCATAAACTTCTATGGAAGTCTCGAGAACATGGCCGCCAAGTGCAATAGAATGAGGCTACAATAACATGGCAGTGCAAACATATTAGTCAGCAAGGGGGGGCTTACCAGGGACCCCCAATCCAGACAAAAAAAGTCCTATATGCCATGGGAACCGCCCCACTGCGCTCCCAGCCCCTACCAGTCACAGCTCCCCATACACATTCATCACCACCAGCATTGCCTCCAGTTGGGGGGGGGGGATTAGCATGGAGGCCCTTTTTTGAAATAGTGTACCAGAGGGGTCAGATGGTCTCAGGAGGGACCGACCACCCAAAGTTTCCCCAGAGGAGAAAAAAGGGGAAACAAGTTACTCACCACACCTTTAGAGACCGTGTGGGCCCCACTCCAGGCAGAACACCTCCCTATCTTGGTATGGGGGAAGCTGTGGGCCAGGGGTACGCTGCAACTCAGGCCACAACCCAGTCGTGTTTGCTCTTGCGAGGTGTTCCACTCGCTGCCCAACCCCCATCTAGTGGGGCTATGTCGTGGCTGACTAAGAGTGGAACAGGCCAGACTGGGTGGACCATAAGGATTTACAATATCCAGTGCATAACCCAGTCTGGCAGTTGAACAGCTTGATTGTAGAAGGAAAAAAATCAAAAGGGAAAAAATGTTGTTTAAAATTGAGAAAAAATGTCAGGACCAGAGATCCCAGCAGGGAGCTAGGTCCTTACTCCTACTAGGCAGAAAAAAACTGACGTCCTAGAGCAGAAAGTGGGAGTATACCCCCTGGGACTGCCCATGGGCGTGGTCAAAGTCTTGTTAACTTTTGTTAACCCTTTTCCAACGTTCAATGAAGATATGAAGGTGTGTCTATCAATGAACGAAAGAGAAAATAGATCTTGCTCTATTTTTTCAATTGCAGCACACTGTAACACACAGAGCCCAATAGCATAGTTTGGGTTTGGCGCAATTAACAATGAATAGCAGTGCATGGCAACACATACATACTGTGCAATGCAGAGCCATGTGTGCATTAGAACTCGGAATGAGCTTTGAGTTCAAGTCGAACGTAAGTTTGACTTGAACATTGGTTGTTTGCTCATTTGTCGTATGATGAACAAATGGGCTTCTTCACAGAAACTTTGAGTTCCTGCATTATCATGGACCTCTGATTCCAATAAATCACCTTGCTGGCCAGGGGATTTGAACCCACAACCATCTCAATTGCAAGCCTAGCATTCTATCACCTATGCCACTGTCAAGCCTGCTTAGGTTGGACACACTCTCTCTAACATTTATCTCATCCACTGTGTTTAGGGTAAGATAGAAGTTAGTTAGTTAGGCAGGGAGAATGTGTTCCGCCTAAGCCTGCTTGACGGTGGCGTAGGTGGTAGAATACCAGGCTTGCAATTGTGAGGTTGTGGGTTTGAATCCCTTGGCCAGCGGTTGATTTATAAGTGGAATTCTACAGTTAATAATACATTGCTGGCAGGGAGAGAGATCAGATAGTGCAGTGTATACCACAAAGTTATATATATATATATATATATATATATATATATATATATAGGCACTTCAGTTTAAGTCAGTATTGCTGAAAGAAAATGGCGTGTAGTCCCCCCCCCAGTCCATAGCAGGCCCCAAGCCAAAATTTAAAAAAAATGGTGTGGGGTTCCCCCTAAAATCCATACCAGACCCTTATCTGAGCACACAACCTGGCTGGCCAGGATGGGGGTGGGAGCAAACAAGCCCCCCCTCCTGAACCATACCAGGCCATGTGCCCTCAACATGGGGGGGTGGGTGCTTTAAGGGCAGGGGGGCTCTGCCCCCCCACCCCAAAGCACCTTGCCCCCCATGTTGATGGGGACAGGGGTCTCTTCCCAACAACCCTGGGTTGTGGGGGTCTGCCTTATCGCAATCTGGAAGCCCCCTTTAGAAAGGGGGCCCCCAGATTCTGGCCCCCCTATGTGAATGGATATCAGGTATATCATCGTACCCCTACCCATTTACCAAAAAAGTGTACAAAAAAAATAAAGACAAAAGCCAGTTTTGGACGGGATCTGGGGGGCCCCCATGTTAAGGGGGGCTTCCAGATTCCTGTAAGCCTCCCCCCACAGACCCCCACAACCACAGCCCAGGGTTGTGGGTAAGAGACCACTGTCCCCATCAAAATGAGGGCAAGGTGCTTTGGGGTGGGGTGGGCAGAGCCCCCCTGCCCAAAAGCACCTTCCCCCCATGTTTAGGGCATGTGGCCTGGTATGGTTCAGGAGGGGGGGCGCTCGCTCGCCCCCACCCCCATCCTGGCTAGCCAGGCTGTGTGCCCATATAAGGGTCTGGTATTGATTGTAGGGGGAACCCCACGCCATTTTTTTATTTTGACGTGGGGTTTATTTGGGGGGGGGGCATGCCGTTTTTTAATTTCTTTTATCTTTATCGCCGGGAGCCGACAATACATTACAGCCGCAAGCAAGTTTAAACTACATTTTCTCCTTTAGAAATGTCAGTATTGCTGCAGCGGGCTACATACATTGCACAAATGTGCCACATTACAAGCACATCAAAGGGGCCCCCCAGGCACGATATTTAAAGGAATTTTTCATTTTTATTGTTTCATTTTAAGCATTATTAAAATCACTGCTCATGTAAAAACTATCTTTTTTAAAAAAAGAAAAATTGCATTGATTCATGAACCCCAGGGCAGTACCCAGGTCCCCATACACTTTTTTGGGACAATAACTTGCATTTAAGCCTTTAAAATTAGGACTTTTGATTTTTCATGTTCGTGTCCCATAGACTTTAATGGAGTTCACATGTTCGCAAGAACATTTCCCCTGTTCGAGATGTTCTGGTGCGAATTGAGCAGGGGGTTGTTCGGCTCATCATCACTAATTAGAACATACATTGTGTTGTAATGTTGTGAAGCCCTAAGATAATAAAGAATTATCCATTACAAATAAACACTTTATATTCGTGGAAAGTTTCCTTAAATACAGCTAGATTTTCCTTTATTACTTATATATTTATTTCAAGTTTTCAGTTGGGATAATGTGTGTGTGTGTGTGTGTGCATGGGCACACATATATCTAATTTAATATACTGTATATGAATATATATGTGTACATATATCGACATACAGTATAAGTGTAGGTACACATACACATGCACCATTTGTTGCCATTCTCAGCTAACACAACACAAGAGTATGCTTGGACATGAAACATTTCTGCAAATTTCTATTAAATTAATTTAACAGACTGAAACAAATAATCCCTAGAATGTGACATGTAGAAACGTTTGAAAACTCTTCCATTTTGAGCCACTATTGTTATTTGTTTAGGGGTTTCAGATTGTAGTTAACTTGCTAGTCTAAGTAAGGTGAATAATTACTATAAATTAATTTTTATGAACCTTAGAACCAATCAAGGTGTTTTGTATTCACCCAACAGCTATGGTTTTCTTCAAGCAACTGCGTGGGGATCTGAAAATTATTAATATTATTATACAGGACACTGCTCATTAGAGCTCTCAATCTAAAAGAAAAATAAAATAACTGACCATTACAAAGAAAAAGAAGAATACTATAAAAATCCATCTGCAGTTTTCTCTGCCCAAATTATCAGAAATGGAGTTTAGGACAAATTTGAAATAGAACAATTTTAAATTAGAGAGAATGAAAAAAAAATACCCATGTCACTGCAAAAGACATGCGGGAAGGTTTAGTGGTTATAGAAATAGTAGCGCAGCTGTGCCTTTTACATCATTACTTGTACAAGGATGATCTTCAAGGTGGATTAATCAGCAGGACACTATACCTGCAATTTCATCACTATAGCCCATTTGGAAGTATTTAACACAGCACTAAAATAGGCTAGTGGTCTTTTGGAACACTTGGAAGTATTGTGATCTAAAAAAAAAAAAGAAAACAAGTGCTGAACTATCTGGCTTCAATTGTCAAAGGTATTGTTGGAGAAAAAAAAGTAAATAATACTTTACCAACTGTTAACTTTAAAAAAGAGGATCATTTATTCTTCAAATATATGTGCAGCCAGTGGCACAGTAATTATTTTGTGGGTAGAGGACATACTTGAGGTTATGTCAATAAATTCTGAAAAGAGGTTGGGTATTCCAATAAGGCAATTATTGAAAGCACACCCAAAAAAACAAACATGAACTACATCAAGAAATACAATCTTATGGTTTTGGATTGGCTTTTTACAAATCATAGTTTCAATATACATAATTGAAACTCTGTAGATATTATCTCAAACGTGCAATGGATGTATGTTAATGTAAGAACCATTTTGGACTAGGATCATTCTTCAAGAAAGATTAGAACAAATTTGTTAAGCAGAAAAAAAATATTCTGGAAGGTATTTACAGAACACATTTAAAAATTGGGATTTGTGGCAAAAATAATGTTACCTATTTGTAAGCTACAGGATGTCTAAGCTTTTGCACATATCACATGCTTATTTTGTCTGGTCCAATAATTTCAGCAAATATGACATAACTGTATAAATGTTGTATACTCAAAGTGACAAGCCCTCTTTGAAGTTTGTGTCAGATGGTCAGATGGTGTCTGAGCTTACATAGGGTTGAGGGCCACTATGCATGGGCACTGCCTCGTTACTTGTTCTCTTATACCAAAATGTCTCAAGCTTTGATGGCTTATTCAAGAGATGTGAGAAATATAAAACTTTCAACAGTGCATTTAACTCTCTGGCATGTTTTTTTTTTTTTTTTTTTAAAGCCACCAGTACAACTGACTATTTAAAATATGCAAATCTATGCAAAGATGTTCAATAAATATTTTAACTCAATGATGACTTTGTGATGTGTTCTGTGAAGATTTATGCCATGGGTAAGCCATGCTCAACTTGGTAGGAATCTATTTGCAGCGCTAAGGTAACAGTTTGGGCTGGACTGGTTGGGTATTCATGTCATGCAATTACAGTGCAGCCAATACCTGTGGAGTGGGGAAATTGCAACCAGTTTTGGTCAGAAATGAGTGATAGCCTAGGTAAAGGGATTGTAAAGGCAGGTTTTTCTTTATCTTAATGCAATCTATGCTTTAGGATAAAACAACTTTCTGTGAGCAGTAGGCCTCTCATCCCCCCTAATACATACCTGAGCCAATCTTTATCCAGCGATGTTGCAGGAGTTTCTCAGCTGCCTGGGACTAACCTCCTCATTGGCTGAGGCAGCAGCGTGACGTGATTGGCTCCCATTGCTGTCAATCAAAGTCAGTCAGCCAATCAGGAGGGAGAGGGGTCGAGTGTGGTAAAGGTTCCATGTCTGAATGGACAGAGGAAGCTGTGACTCAGCTCGGGTGACCCCATAGCAAGCTGCTTGCTGTTGGGGAACTCAACAGGAGGGAAGGGCCAGGAGCACGCAAGACCCAAGAAGCCGAGGATCTTGGCTACCCTGTGCAAAACCAAGTACTACACAGTCGAGGTAAGTATACTGTGTTTGTTATTTTTTTTTTAAAAATCTCTTAGTTTACTTTGGGGGAAATGACAGACCGCACACAGGCAAAACATACAAACCTATCACCTCTACTGCATACAATGAGTTCTGTCACCCTAAATAAAATACTCAATTTAATATGCCTCTTACAGAGACCAGTTGATAAGTAAGGAACCAAGGCTTAGAATTTTTTTACATTTAGGAGGTCAGCTGACGTATACTAGCAAATAACTGATTACAAGAAAATGTTTTAGAGGCTACTGGTAGTAGGCAGAAAGTGATGTATCTTCACATCCATGCTATTTGTATAATGCAATGTAATCACTCCAGAGAAGAAATGCTTGTTTTCATTGAATCAATAGGGTGAACGTTGTTGATTGAAACTCTGGTTCTCTACTCATTAATAGAAGCTGAGGATAAACATGTGGTACGCTTTTTTTTCACATTATCTCCATCCCTTTTCTGTTACCACTATTTACATTTATTGGAGTATTCTAATACTATTTATCAAGCTGCCTGCTGTTAACACCTAATTTACAATCTTTAATTAGATTGCACAGGGATGGTGCATGGTAAGAAGAATTAGACTGTTGCATTTGAATTTCAGTAAAATATATTGCAATGCTGCTAAACTCTAATCATGATATATTTTTTAAATGCTTACTGTATAATGCACTATATTACTTGTGTTAATGGTAATGTCGATTTTTTTTTTTTTTTTTTTAATATTGAGTAAATTGCCCATTTTTTTTTTTTTTATAAGAGCATGAAGCTGAGAAATCTGCAAGAAAATATTTTAAATGGCAAAGAATTGCATAAAAAGAGAAAATAGGCAAAAACAAAAGGAAAAATAGGTGACATTGTAGTAACATTGGCAGAAAAGGTGAATATAGCAGCGAAATAAAAGATCCTTTTCTAGTTTTCCTCCTTCAGAATGATAAGATTATGGCAGCTCAGACATCCTGAAAGAAGCCTCAAAATATAGCAGATTATGGAGCGGGTGAAAAGTTTTTCATAAGGTTATAAGTAGGACCAAATCAATTACAGAACAGATTGAAGATGCCACGGTATTGAAAAGCAACAGAAAAAATAGCTTCAGCTTAATCTAAAAAAAGACTGAAAATAGAGATGTTAGCAAGAAAGAACATTACTAAAAAGAACTATGGGGTTGATCTACTAAAGGCAAATATACTGTGCACTACAAGTGCAGTTGCATCAAATCTTAGTAAATGAGGTAAAGCTTCACTTTGCAAAGAATACTCAATCACATGCAAGGAAAATAAAAAAAAGCAAAAGAAGTTCTTGAAGGATGCGGCAGTGGTGGCAATGGCAGGAGGTAAGTGTTTATGGGTGGTGGTGGGCGTGTTGTAAGTGTACAGGGCAACCTTTACATTAATCCTGTGAATGCATTAGGGTAAAAAAAAGCTTATCCCTTGGTATTACTTTAAGCAGCTATGGAAGACTGCAAGAGGTGCACATGTATAGGGTAATCATTACACATGGTTTTTTAAAGGCAGAGTATCAAAGAAGCTGTTTGCATAAGACTCTTCCGCTCTGATTGAAACATTTTAAGGATGGTCTGAGTAGAGGAGGCAAGAAAGCTTTATGAATGATGGCTCTGACTCATTTAGCGAGAAGTATTAATCAAAGCTTGGGCTATTGAGCTCTGTAAACATCAAGGTTTTTCATTAAAGCAGATAGGGATAGTTTTCTAATATATGTGAAAATTAAATTGTTGCACCACCTGCTCTTTGGAATGTAATATCGTATACACATGCAATATTCCGTGTTAAACTTACAAAAAGATTTCATGTTACCTTTTTAATCCTGGTTGTAATAAATAAAAAAGGAAACATATGCAAAAACATATGCAAAAAAAAAAAAAAAAACCTTTTTATGTTTCCCTGCAATTCCTACAACCTACAAGAGAATATACAAGGCAACAAAACCTGAATTCATGATATTATAAACCCCACTAATCTAACCAAATCATTATCATGGCAATTTTGTTGAGCTCCGCCTTAACGTTCTCCAATATTCTGTATTGCCTACTCTCTTACTTTTTGCCACCACAAGCACAGAAGATTGCTCTTTACAAGAGGGATGATGGTTGTTCTAGTCAGACATAGGATTTAAATGTTTCCCTTAAGGGTATAAAGAAATTCATGAAAATATGTGTTTTAATTTAATCTAATTTTTTCAACCCTCACTTTGGTTATTGTAATTTTTCATTTGAAAAACTTGTCATTGATTGGAAGAAAAACAAAAACAACCCTTAAAGCATATTCAGTATTTTGAGAATGGACTTCTACATGTAAACAGCTGCCATGGACTCTCACAGCGGGATATGCAGAAATGATTACATGGATCATCAAAGTCTTTTTTTTTTTCTTTTTTTTTTTAAACCAAAATTTATTGGATTTTCAACATATGACCAAGTATAATAACAGTCATACAATAAACAAAATGGATAGAACAAGATCATCATGACACTCAAAACAACCTTGAGCTTCAACAGGTGCATGTCCATCAGGATAAGTTCAGTAAACTGGGGGGAGGGAATGGGGAAAGGAAGGAGAAGAAGGAATGGGGGGGAGGGGTGGGGGAAGATGCAGAGGGGGTGGAAAGGTAAAATCCCCAACATGACTAATGTTTACTAAGACCATACTCAGCATGTCATATACTTTAGGAATTCGACAAATCAGCAACAGGGAACCTTGAATGATAAAGTTGCATACCGTCAATACTCATACCCTGGACATGTTTACACAGGTACCAATGAAAAGAAAGAAAAGATAAGAAAATAGAAATAATGTATCATATTATACTCATCAGAGGGGCCGTACGTCGGGATACAGAATAGAGGGGCATGTACTGCGTCCGAGAGTCTGATAAGAAGAGAGGACCGTGAAGATGCTGAGTGTCATAAACTATCCACCAAGCGCCTTGTGCGGAGGTGACTAATTCATCTTCATATTAGTCACAGAGAATATCGTGTAAGCTGAGACCAAAAGGTGGCTCAATGGCTGGTGGGAGTAAGGCAAGGTGGTAGCAGGACAGAGGGTCTTAAAGGAGCGTCAAGCATGCATTATTTGGCTGTAGAAGTTGAATTAGCAGTTTTAACATCCAAGGTCTCTCTTGCGTACAGTTGTTGCAGTCCCATTTGCACGTCTTTCAAGGCAGGGGGAGTAGGTTGGATCCATTTGGAGAGAATGGCTCTCCTGGCAATCATATAGCAGGTTGTCAACCAAGATTTATGAGCCGCAATGACCAGACAATGCCCTCTAGTGCATGTTTCAAGCAACACATCAAAGTTCCCAAAAAGAAGAAGGTAAGGGTTATCGTGAGGGGTCAGGCCCGTTACAGAAGCTACATATGATTCCACTGTATTCCAGAAGGAGTGAACTGGAGAACAGAACCAAAGTCTGTGTGCTAGAGACGGCTTGGGCGTTGCACAGAGTTGGCATCAAGTAGAGGAGGCCTGTGAGCCGTTACGCGTGTATGGAACATAACCGCGATGCATAATTTTGTACTGTTGTTCTCTCCAGAATTCGTTGGTAACAAATTTGCGGGTGGTTAGGTAACCAGCTAACAGTAAGTTGCGAGCCTCTGGGTTCGGGAAGTCCTTGTCCCATGGTGTAGAAGGAAACGAGGAGTTGCAGATTGAAGGAAAGGAGAGAAGCCTCTTGTATATATATCCAATATCTTGTGTAGATTTAGGTCATGAAGCGTGGACACTAGAGTTCGTTTGAAGCGTGTATGCCTATGGGGGCATGACTTGGCTAAAAAACTGACAGCTTGAAGTATACCAAGAGTGTGACCTTTAGGTAGCTGAAAGCGGTGTAGAACCTCAGATGTAGGTAAGGGTATACCCGAGTCCCGATCAAAGAGTTGTACAAAACTGTGAAGACCGAAATCCTGCCAGGTGCTGAACGGCAACAGTTGATAAGCTTGTGGGAATAGGGGATGACCCCTGATGGGTAGGTGTGGGGACATTGCTGGAGAAGCATGCATTTTCCGAGAGAATTCCCACCAGGTAATAGTGGTGTCCCTGAGTAAGATGTTATTTTTGAGATGAGTGGGGAAGGCTCTGAGGGGACAGTGAAGAAGCGCCGCTAGATCATAAGGGCTACAATCTGTGATTCTAAGGCATAATTCGAGTACCTAGAAGTTTTGCCAATCCAATCCAGCCCCACTCTGAGTATGCATGCAAGATTGTATAGGCGAGCGTTTGGGAGAGCCACCCCGCCCGCCCCCCTCGGCAGATATAATTTCTGTAGGGCTATGCGCGGCCTCCTGCCCGGCCATAGAAAGACGGAGACCGCTTTGTTAAGTCATTGAATGTCTTTGTATTTAAGCAGCAATGGTGTTGTTTGGAGAGGGTAGAGAAGTTTTGTGAAGCCCACCATCTTATACAAGTGACACCTGCCGAAGAGGGAGATGGGGAGACCCGCCCAAGTCTCCAATGCAGATATCATTTTGGATATCATGGAGGGAAAGTTAAGTTGGTAAATTGACGAGGGGGTCTGACCGATTTTGATCCCTAAATGTGATATAGTCCTTGGCAATAGCAAAATGCGGTGAAGAGTGCCACGGGTTATGTGCGGCACGAAGGAGGGGCAAAATTTAGCTCTTTGTGTAATTCATTTTAAGTCCCGAACATAGACGGAATTCCTCAAAGATGTGATGCACCAATTGAGAGTCATTCGGCGGATCTGATGTAAAGATCAGTATATCGTCCGCAAAAAGTGCTATACGTAACTCCGAATCGCCGACAGTGATGCCGTGTAAGTCAGGGTGTTGTAGGATGAATCTGGCCAGGGGTTCGAGAGCTAAGTTGAACAGGAGAGGGAATAATGGGCAACCCTGCCTAGTGCCTCGATGAAGTGTGAAGGGGGCCGAGACATGACCATTAGCCACAATATTCGCCGTTGGGTTAGTATACATTGCTTTGATAAGGTGGATAAATGGGCCCTGGAACCCGAAACGTTGTAGAACCAGTTGAAGCCAACCAATAGCCACCCTATCAAAAGCTTTTTCCGTATCAAGGGAAATAATTGCCATATCTGCGGAGCGGTGTTGTTGAGACATTTCCAGAGCCAGAAGAACCTTTCTGATGTTAGCGGCAGCAGATCTACCAGCGGTAAAACCTGTTTGGGCAGGGTTGATCAGGGTTGGCATTATTGGAGTTAGCCGATTAGCTATGATTTTAGATAGGATCTTCCCATCTAAGTTCAGAAGGGAGATAGGTCGATAAGAGACCGGTACAGTAGGATCTTTCCCTGGCTTTGGAATCAACTTAACATGTGCCTGAAGGCCAGTCGGGAAGTAGGGATGGCCATCAAGGATGTGCTGGTAGAGTGTTTGAAGTGTCGGAGCAATGGTGTCCGCCGAGGCTTTATAGAAATCAGAAGAGAATCCATCAGGGCCTGGTGCTTTCCCCGGGGGCAAGTGAGTTATAGTAGTCAGGATTTCCTCAAGCTGTATCGGGGCGTTAAGTGCTGTAAGAAGGTGGTCGTCAATAGTGGGCAATTGTATCCGTCTAACCAGGAGACTGAGGCCTTTTCATCCGAGGCTCCGCATTGTATAGGTCAGTGTAAAAACTAGCAAGGATGTTGGCAATCTCCGTGGGTGAAGTGGTGGTCGCCCCCTAGTCAGTTTTTAGTGCCACAATACGAGTGGGGGTGAAGGGGCCTTTACATAGTTTGGCCAGCAATTTGCCCGGTTTATTGCCGAATTTATGGTATTTTAAATCTTGTATAGAGGAATACATTCTCTTCTGCGTAGCCGCCCAAGCGTCAAAAGCCGCTTTAGCTTCTAGCCATTTCTGCCGGTTAGAGTGGTTATTGGACCGTGACAGCTCTGACTGAGCTAATCTCAAGTTTGTACTGGCTTCTGCATAAGCCTGCCTGATGGTTCTCTTACGGCCAGCTGCGTAGGAGAGGATCCTACCTCGCAACACAGCTTTCCCCGTTTCCCAAAAAAGGTTGGGGTCAGAGGTATGGGCTGTATTGGTTTCCGAAAATTCCCGCCATGTTTCATCAATTATGGAAGCCAGGTGGGGGTCCTGAGCCAAAAAGGACGGAAATCTCCATGCACTCGCCGGCACTTGAGAAGAAGGGTCCAGAAGCGACAGCGAGATAGGAGCATGGTCCAAAATCGGCAACTCATGTATCGCAGAGTCGGTGATCATAGTTTGTAGTGAAGGGTTAATGAAAAAGTAATCAATTCGTGAGAGGGAGTTGTGCGGATTGGAAAAAAAAAGAATACTCTCTACCCACAGGGTACATTAGCCACCAGATATCTGTCAATTTAAGGTTGAGTACAAATTGGGACAGGTGAGTCGGACTAGTCAAGGAGCAGGAGGGTGTAGTAGGAGTTGGGCATGATCTATCTTCCCCTACTTCCATTACTGAATTAAAGTCGCCAGCCAAAACGAGTGGCATATGGAGGAATGGGACCACTTGAGACGCCAGGGACTGAAAGTAATGTTTTGTGGGCGAATTGGGAGCATAAGTCGTGGCAATCGCCCATTCCCGGTGACCGAGTGAAAGTGTGACATCCAAGAACCGTCCGTCAGTGTCTGGGTGTGTGGAAGTGATTTTACAGGATAAGTGTTTATGTATAAGAATCATAACTCCGGCCTTGCCTTTAATGGCAGGGGAACCCAGTACCTGGCCAACCCACAACTTACGCATTCTCAGAAAGTCCTGCGCGGAGAGATGTGTCTCCTGCAAGACAGCAATATCGGCTTTCAACCGTTTTAGATGGCGAAGCACCGCCATTCGTTTATTGGGGGAGCGAAGGCCCTTAACATTCCAAGAAATGATCTGGATCATTTAGGCATGAGGGTGAGTGGTGAAATAGCTGATAATGTACATATTTGTGTACCTGTGTGTAGAGGTACGTTGTAGTAAGGTTCGTGGGGAAATATGATGCAAAAATAGGTCATGTCGTGGGATGGGGAGGAGGAGGGAGGTGAGTAGTGGAATGGCAAAACCTGTACAAGTATTACAGCAAAACAAAATTCCAAAACCTTACACTGGCGTGTCCAAGGGAGCACGTACTTCACTTCTTCCCACATGTGATCTACCGTCTACTACGGCGCTACCGGGGAAGGACAAATGAAACCCGAGCGGTGAGCCGCTCCCCCACTTACTGTTAGGTGGTGGCCGGCAGCAGGACAAGCGATAATACTATGAAGTCGACAGAGTGTGACTTTGTCCCGCTCATGATGGGTTGATCGTTCAGTGGCAGCGCCTTAGTAGTAAACATGAACAGAGCTGTAAAAGAAAAAAGAAAAAAAAACAAGAAAGAGCAAACCAGTAACGTTAAGGGAACATTACACGGATTACCTGAGGATATATCTCAATATGTTGTATAATAGAGGGAAGTGCGATTACGTAAACAGAGGGGGACCCTTTGAGCAACCTGATGATTTAAGCAGAGGTCCATCATTTTGGAGCGGTAGTGCAGAGCAGGTTACAAGAAAACCATCTTGGGCCCCTATAGGAGAATAAGAAAAGCAATAGGTAAAACAGTTGAAAATGCGACGGCGTGTCGCAGCCCATTCTGAAATATCGTAATCGCAAACTATGCGTTCACATGAAATTTAGGCGGGTTTGTGTTTTCCGGAGAGATCAGTAATGCGCAGCTTCTTTGCCGGATCCCCACGGGGGCTACGTTGATCCCTGGGGTACTGTTGTCTGGCAGAAGAGGTCATGGGCGGTGCAGAGGTGTCCATAGGTATGCGGAGGTTAGAATTAAGGTATTCCCAGGCTTCTTCCGGGTGGTGAAGGATTTGGACTGACCAGATGGATCCGTGAAACACAACGTGGCAGGGTATGCCAGAGTAAATTTAATGCCCTGTTGATAGAGGGTGTTGCAAACAGGTTGCAGAGCTTTGCGATGGCGGGAAACTTCTTGGGAATAATCTGCGAAAATCAAGAGTTTATGGCCGTCCAATTGCAGCGATTTGGAGTTACGGTAAGATTTTAGCAAGTTATTCCTGTCAGTGTAATTAAGGTACTTCACGATCACCGGGCGCCGATCATTTGATGGGGGACCCACCCGGTGGGCTCTTTCCATCACACACTGGTTAGTGACACACAGGGCCTGAGGTAAACGATGTGCGCATATATCCACTAGCGAGTCCGCGCCATAAGTCTCCGGAAGGCCTATTATGCGCAGATTATTTCTGCGGAACCTGTTTTCCAGGTCATCAACCTTCTCTAATAGGTACTGCTGTGTTTGTTTAATTTGAAGCTCTGCATGAAATGAGGCTTGGGTCTCCTCTTCAATTTCAGAGACTCTGCTCTCCAAGTCTGTGAGACGCAGGGCATGTTCCCCAATGTCTTTTCTAATTTGAGCTATCCCCACTGCCATAGCTCTGTCCACAACCGCTGTTATGGTAGGGGATAGCAGCGCTGCCACAGCCTGGGCAATGCCTGCATATTGATCCAGAGATGCAGCGAGGTTAGTTTCGTGTAGTACCGCTGTGTTCAGTGAGGTGGACATAGGGGGAGGCTGGCTGTGTGTCAGTGAGGGAGCTGGAGGAAGATGGAATAGAGATCGCAGCGGAGGCAGCAAGGGCCGGTCCGAGGCGCAGAAATTTGTCCATCAGGTGTTTCCCCTTGTCCCCGGTAAGTGTGGGGGGGGTCGCTGACTCACCGCTTCTGGTGATTTGCTGAATTTATATGCGATGGAGCCCGGAGCCGCCGCTTCCTGCTCCCTCACATCTGGCGCTGGAAGTGGAACAGAATCAAAGTCTTTTTTTACATCGGAGAGGGTTTGTAGCACATGCTTTAAGATTAGACTTTCTGCTGTCATAGAGAAACAGGTTCAAGAATGTGGGATATATTGGCAAATTTAACAACCATGAAAATATCATATACTAAATTGTTGAGTTGGGGATGAGCAACACATGGTAGCTCAAGCTCAACAATATCCAAGCTAAAGTGACTGATACTTAGCAATAAAGGATACCAAGATGTAAAAGCAGCCTGGGGATATGTGTAACCCAGTCCTTTGCTAATATGTGCAATTAACTTTGAGCTATGCTTAGAGCAGATGGAACAGACTTTTCAAAAATTGCTGAGAGGATTCACTGAGCCCTACAAGTGATACACTTCTATTTATTTAGGCCCCTTTCACATGGGCGGATGGAATAGAGCTTTAAGCTGCGGATAGATGAAGTTATCTACTGCAGCTAAACTGAGACAATGCCTTCCTATGACTCTATTAACACACAGCGTTTAGCAGCGGTTTCGTTTCATACAATTTTGTACGTTTAGAAAAAATACATTTTACTGCGTTCAGAACTAATTTATTGCAGCTATCTGAACATAATCATTGGTAATCGCAGTGCACTGTTTCAGATGTGGATAGCAATGGCAACAAAAGACAGAACGACAGGGAGCACATCTGAATTACAAGGTATACCTGGGAATGACAAAGGAAGTTGAAGAAGAGAGTGTATAGAGAGAGGAGCAATGGCGGCCCATGATATCTCTCATGAGGCCTGTCACGGACCCTACTATTTCTTTTGTCTTCCCTGCACCCCCAGGACTTTGCCATTTCCCCAGCATGGGATTTTCCTCCCCCCTGACCACTCACTCCATTGCCTGCCCCCCCTTGTGCTGTCCTTCTCCCCTCCCCAGCCAGGTGCCTGGAAGTCTGCTTCTCCGCCTTCACGCTCACTGTGGACAATGAACACATTCCTTGTGTGGGCTCAAGTAGAGCGGGGTGGGGCTGGTTGCTGGGGCAACTGGACGCCAGGCTGGGAGTTGCCTGGCCACCTGCTGGGACACAAGTCCTAAGATATTTAGCTGAGTGTGAGTGAGAGTCCCTCCTGTGTGTTGTTCATCTTTGCTGTTTGGAAGAGTGTGTGTCCCTGAGCTGCGGCCAGAGAACACAGAATCCCATATTGGTTCCTGCGGGCCTCTTCAAACCTGCCTGCCAACCTGGATTTTGGATTTACCCTGTCCCTTCCTACAACCTGGATTTAGGATTCATCCTGTACCTGCCTGCTGGTGAATGGATTAACACTGGGCCTACCAGAACTCTGCCTGGACTTTGTCACCTCATTGTTTGCCCTGCTCCGTGTGTGGCCCAATCCCTCGCTGGCCAGGACTTTGTCCATTCTATCGGGAGCCCCCTGTTACGGACTACCCCTGTTATCTGGAACTCTGTCCTACCCACGTTGGATCTGACCCTGGGCACCTTTGTTTGGCCCCTTTCTTTGTGAGCTTACCCACTACCAATCAATAAAAGGCTTTGTTGGCACTCCTGCTCTCCGTGTGTGTTCTGTCCCACCTACACTTCCGTCACAAGGCCATAAAAGTTTTGGTGCAGGACCGACCAGAGATTTGGGACCCTGAATGCCCAGGATACTCCGAGAGAGTCATGAAGAGGTTGAAATGGGAGGAGGTATACCGATTTCTGACTTCAAACTGGGAAAATATGTCTGCAAGTTAACAGGAGAACCGAGGTGAGTGGATTGATGAAATGTGTGGCAGTGCAGGGGTACACATACCGTACATGGGATCAGTTGCCTATAGCAACCATACCTAAAAAATAGCAAATGCAGTTTTCTAGAGTAAATTGTTTTCTTTGGTCAATTATTAGTGCTCCATCCATTATGTTTGTCATATGTTTAATTTTTTTTTTCAATGAAATATATTGCAGGAAATTAGATTTGTACAGGATGGAGGTCCCTACGTGACCGCTACAAGAAGGAACTCAATGAAGAGAGGTCTGCAGAGAGAAGTGGTGCACCTTCAACATGTTGTAGGCCTAACCCCCACGCAGAGGCTTTGTCATTTTTGAGGCGCACCACTGAAATGCGACCATAAGTTTATTTTGTTTTTTTGTTTTGTTTTTTTTTTTATCCAAGAAACTGCAGAAATTGTCAATCTTTTTAATTGTACCTTACTTTTTGCTTTGTTTATGTATAATATTGCCCTCTACTATCGTCAGCAGCAATCATTGCTTTAGCATATTATTCCTACAATTACTTCTTATGCAGAGAATAATCTGAGCGATATTTTGAAAGTTCCCTCGGCTGCTACAGGCTAATCATGTAGCTTACGCTTGACATGATTCTAATACATAATGTAAACACTGAAAGAACTATATAGAGACATTATCCATGAATCTTTGAATGCTATTATTTTTAACTAGAGCCGTCTCAAGCATCCCCACAAGAGCAAAGCGTGGAAGTATGTCATCAGACAATGGAATTAAAGCTGAAGCAAACCAAGAGACAAATGCAGAACCAGTTTCTCCTGATGAAAATCAACCACCCACTCAAGCACCAGTGGTATGTTTCTTTCAAAGTGTCACATATTGTCATGTCACAACATCCATCTGCAAACTACTTATTGCTGACACCTTTAAAAATGGCAGATGGTGTTAGTGCAGTGACATATTTGTAGAAAAGCTTTATCTGTATTCTCATTCTACTTACAGGCAAATATTGATAGGAGAATCCAGTCAAGTTCCACCACCCGTCAAACACGCGGTACTCATTAAGAGCCCCCTTTTGAAGAATATTTTGATCACTTACTTGAAGAAATGAGAAACCATTCTCAAACCTCTACCTCAAAAGATGATGATGAATTCCTCAAGATCTCGAACCCTGGTGTTTTGTTTTGCAGAATGTTACTGTCTGTAATCAGGGAGGTCCCTCTTGATAAGCCTACTGAGGTCAAGCGTGATATATATGCATATATTATGTATATAGTTTGCAATGAGCAATGCCCATTTCTTAGATTTCAGCCCTGGTGATTGGGTTTTAATACACCAAGTGGCTCTTTTACAAAATCACTGCCCGTCCATCATTACCATAACAGTACACCTGCCATGAGCCCTTACTCAGGATCCCCACCAATGTACACACCCTTCCCATCTTATCAGGGTTTTCAAAGAATGCATGAACAGCCAAACTCCTTATTATCCACCCTCCTCTTTATCTTCCCAATCTGAATCATCCATAGATGTGGGCAGGGAACAAAGCTATTCTTCCCTGCATTCTCCTTACCCGGTTTATGAAAGTTTTTAGTTTTGTTTATAGCTTCTAATTTGTTATTTATATGGCTGTTTTATTTTTATCTTGTGGTTTAATCTGACCTTTGCTGTAATCAGATATATCCAAACTCCTGTAGATTCTTATGTATGCTATCCCCACTAAAGACAGGTTTTCATCGTGGCATGGTCAAACTGCTTCAACTTTACCTTTTCAACTCCCCCCCCCATCCCCTTTATGTCCTCAGCTCCTGCCATCTTGTCTTCACACAGCCTGCTAAAACAGAATGTGTCCAGGTAAGATGAATGACAGTATACTTTTCACAATCCTGATAAATATTATATATGTACAAAGGTTGAGACATGATCCGAAATGTAGTGGTGCCACATCCCATAAAATAAGTGAACGGAAATTAGGGAGAAAGAAAAAGAACAGTAACCCCCAAGGATAGTAGGACTTTGTAGGCATCCACTGATTAATCTCACAGAAAACATACAATCTTAAGTAGTATAAATACAGACAAAATGTATTGATATAAAATTACATAAAAACCATCACAAAGATGAATATGCACAACTGTGCAATAGTATGCTCCTAAACCAAAAGAACCCATATGTGGTCTGACAAATAACAGGTTCTGTGTCTGAAGACCATAAATATGGTCGACCACCTGTGCCTGGATCAACAGGGTTCTAATGTGCAAGAATACCCAAGGAATCGCTACACGTTTCGCTATGCAGCTTCTTCAGGGCATTCCATTGGAACTAGGAGACATAGCATAATGAGTATATATTCTGTAGTATACAAAAATATTCATAAAAAAAACACAATATTCATTGAATAATGAAATCCTGATAAATCTTGCCAAACCAAATACAGATTTTTTTTCTTTTCGGAAATGAAGTGGAGGAGATGAAGGAGAGGTTACCAACACAAAATCACAACACACAATTTAATGACACATCTTACATGGGGGCATCTCTCAGCAAGAGGTTGGACACAGTTTAAAGTTTTTCAAGTTTTTTTTTTTTTAATTTACGTTTTTTCTAGCAATATTTGTGGCCACTGTAAGCCCTGTATGTGCCATTCAGTACACATAGTACTACACAGTGGTTGGTAATAAAGTTGTGATTTATGCAAGGGATTTATTGCGACTCATGATATCACACCTGCAATAAGGAGTCAAAAAAGTGTTGTATACTTGAAACTGAAAAACTTTTTTCTTTTACATGCAAGCATCAGAGTATTGCATTTTGAAGACCTAAGGTCCTTTTTCTTTGGTTACCAAGTTTGATACTTGTTTACATAAAGCAAACATAAAAATAAATCCAATATAATTCGACAAAGGTGTTGACTCTTTGTTATGTTATTAAGAAATGTATTAATAGAATAGTATCTACAGAAATGTAACTAAAAAGTAAATATGGTCAAAATTATAAAATGGTACAACAGTGGTAATTACAAGTTTACAACAGGGGAAAACTCTACAACAAAAAAAATGATATAAAGTTATTTTACCACGGAACCTGTTATCATCAGAAAGGAAGCAGTCCAGAAAATGTTTTTGTATCTGGAGGGCATTATTACTGGGACGAGTGCCAGTCTGATGACCTTGGGGCTCATTTGAGATTATTTCTGGAGATTCACTTGGCACATTCTTCTTTATCCTTAAAAAGTTATGTAGAGCACAGCATGCCAAAACTACATTCACCACATGCTCAACATCCAGGTGCATTGATGTTAATAAAACACGCCATTTCTATGTATATTCCAAAAGCACACTCCACTGTTCGGCGGGCTCTACTCAGTCAATAATTAAAAATGCGATTCCTGGAATCAGAGCCATGCCTCGTGTAGGGCCTGAGGAGGTAGGTGGATAAAGCAAATACCTCATCTTGCTACAACTACTAGAGGCAGATCGGGACCAGCAGCACTAGACAGAGGCCTTGATTGTGGCATGTCAAATTCCTTATATTGAAAATGCTGACCCATCACAGAATTAAGAAATATTCTAGAATCTCCAGAACTTCCATATGCCCCAACATCCACCATTTTAAATTTCATGTTGGCATCACTGAGTCCCAGCAGAACAATTGAGAAATACTTTTTGTAGTTAAAGAAGCGGGAACCAGAATTAGGTGGCTTGATGAGACTGATGAAACGGACTTGTTTACCATGGTGAAACCAGCAACCAGTGGCAAGGAACCTGCAATTAAATAATTGAGAAAAAATTAGAAATTTGAAGATAGATAATTATGCATATATTTTTTAAGCATCTGTTCAACATATCGAAAACCTACCTTAAAGTCACTAACAGCCATTCTTCCGCACTTATGCTTCTTCTCATGTTGGCTTGCCTTCGGTTCAGACGTCCTCTTACAAGGTCTAGTAACTGATCAAACGGCTCGGATCCCACTGAAGGTCCAACCATATTAGTGGGTGATTTCCAGCTTGGTGATATACCACCTCACTCCACCTCTGTGTCTTTTTTAGGGATCAGCCCCCACCTAAAGCAAAGGCTAAAAAGAAAATTCATAGAAGAGGATGTAGAGGAGGAAGGCACAAACACAAAAATAGGAGCCAAGGTGCGCAAACTATAAAATTATTTAATCTATCATCACAGGCCCTCACGCCTGCTGATGAAGCCCTACTCAGCAGAGGTCTTTCTTTTTCACCCACCACATATCCCAACTCTTTCCTCCTATTTAAAGATCTTAATCAATTTGTCAGAAAATTGACCCTCAATAGACACTTCAACATTAAGTCCAAGAAGGACTTGAGCAATACACCCCTCCTGGACAAGGACATACCCACTAGCACCTCTGATACTGAACTGCTTACCATTGAGGATGATGTTTTTAGCTTATATGAGGTTGATCCTGACCCCGATGACCCTGACCTCAACCTATACTTGTACACACAACACTTACAGACATCTCCCCCTGTCAAGCACACCAATCTATATCCCCCGTCAGTTTTCTATCCTACTAGGTCCAAAGGCCCGTATATTGAGTCTTTTTACAGAATGGTGTTTTCTGATCTCCAGCAGCTATGTCATCAGCCCTCTAATACTAAGAAATTAATTCACCACAACCTTACCCGCAACGAAACCCTTTCCCTTAAAAAATTTACCGACAATACAGATTTGGTCATTAAACCGGCCGACAAGGGTGGAGCTATAGTCATCCAGGACAGGGCCGATTACATCAGGGAAGCCCTCAGACTCTTGTCTGACACAAACACCTACGTCAAGCTAACCAAGGATCCGCTCCCCACCTTTAGATTAGAGGTGGAGTCTTTGATCTGTAACGCAGTTAGAGATAAAGTCCTTGATACCAAAGAAGCCGCTTTTCTTAAAAAGGAATACTACCATACACCTTATTTCTATCACCTTCCCAAGGTACATAAAGACCCCCTCTGCCCACCTGGTAGACCTATCGTTGCTGCCATGGATAGCATCACCAGCGGATTGTCACAGTACATTGATGTATTTTTGCAGCCACTCGCCCAGTCCCTGCAGTCTTATATCAGAGACTCTATCCACCTATTGGAGCTCTTAGCCCCATACTCTTGGGCGGATAGCTATCTTTGGTTGTCCCTGGACGTTAATTCCCTTTATACGTCCATCCCCCATGACATAGGTCTGCGGGCGACACAACACTTTTTATTAAAAGATCCTATGCTCAATAACCAACAAGCCACCTTTATCCTTGATGCCACCGATTTTTGTCTTAGGCATAACTACTTCTGTTTTAATGGCGACTTCTACCTTCAGACCCATGGTACCGCAATGGGCGCTAACTTTGCACCCTCCTACGCTAACCTGACCATGGGTTTCTGGGAAGAATCCTTCATTTGGCACAACAACCCCTTTGCTCAATATCTAGTTTTTTACGGCCGTTACATAGACGATATCATCATCATCTGGGACGGTCCTCCATCCTCGATTGATGATTTTGTCATCCACTGCAACACCAATGATTTCGGTCTCACCTTTACTTCTGTTTGTGATGCGGTTCATCTAGCCTTCCTGGACCTCGAGCTGGGTAGTGAAGGAACTTCCATTTTTGCCCGGAACTACACCAAGCCCACCGCTGGCAACTCGTACCTACACTATAGTAGTTGTCATCATCCCCAGTGGGTAAACAATATACCTAAAGGGCAGTTCTGTCGCCTTAGACAGAACTGTACCAGGGATATAGATTACATCACACAGAGTGATGCTTTGAGAGCCAAGTTTAGGGATAAGGGTTACCCTGACCAATTGGTAAATCAAGCTTACACCACCTTCCTGCCTGGTAAACCCCCCAAAAATACAGCTAAATATGATGAATCCACTCCGAGGTTCATCACCAGATTTCACTGCCGCTACAGGAAAATGGAATCCATACTACAGAAACACTGGAACATTTTATTACAGGACCCCCATCTTTTACCCAGTTTAGGTCACAAACCTAGAGTTACTTACCGTAGGGCTCCCACCCTAAAAAACAAAATTGCACCCAGTCGTCTCAAAACTAAAAAAGTCCATAATCCACTATGCCTCATTCCCTTAAAGGGCATGTATCGATGTAACAAGCCTTTATGTAAAACATGTGCCTTTGTGCGACATGGTAAAAAACAGTTCACCCATGAGAATAAGACTTACCGTTTGGAAGAATTCTACAACTGTTCTACTGATTACGTGATCTACTGCCTGACCTGTCCCTGTGGACTACTCTATGTTGGTCGCACCATCCGCCCACTACGGCAACGATTTGGTCGCCATCGCAGGTTTGTGGAGGAGGGTTGTGACCAACATAGCGTACCACGCCATTTCCTCGAGTTCCACAACAAGTCCACATCAGGATTGGAGGTTTGGGTAATAGAGTCTATCCCCAAACTTCCATCTGAGGCCGAACGATTTGCCAAATTATGCCAACGAGAGACATTTTGGATCTATACCCTGGATTCACTTTCACCCAAGGGTTTAAACGAAGAGCTAGATGTTAACACCATATTATGATTAGAGCCGATGTATGTCTTTTTACCTTGTTAAATAACCATTTTGTTTTTTTTTTTTTTTTTTTTTTTTCAATGCGATTTCATTTGTATGCGATTTTTTTTTTTTTTTTTTGTGTTTATTTTCTTATTGCCGCTTTAAGTATTGTGGTCCCACTGTCCAGCCCATTTACAATGGCCACTTTAAGTCCATCTGTATCCACCCAGCTTGAGTGCTGGCTTCCTATAAACTTGTTCAGCTCTTCTGTGTCATGCCACTGCACTTGAGAAAGGAGCGCGCACGCCCTGTGAGGCTACTGCGCACGCTCGGAAACGCGTTGTGCGTTTGGCTGCTGGATCTGTCACGCTGGGCTCCCCTATCTGTTGGCGCCGGATGTACTGAGGAGCAGGGCGCCCTTCTGAAGCCGACAGCCATTCTACCTAACGGTCTCTCGGCTCACCAGGTGTCTCCCTGAGGAACAGAACACCTTCCTGAAGCTGCTGACCATCCTACTATCTGGTCTCTTGGCTCTCCAGACATCTCCCTCCTTCAGCATCCCCTGCACCATCTCTTGGAGCTACTAACATCCAGCCGTGGACCCCTGTGTTCCTGCAGACCACCTAACAGATGAGCTATTTTATACTGTTTTAAATGTGAGCAGTTTTCCTGTACCTGCATTACCCTTTTAATTAAACTGATAACACTTAGAGGCGCTCTGCTTTTTGTTTTTATTTTCACTTTCAGAGCTGACTTCTCTCTGCAGCTGAGCTGGCCCTGAGTGTAATCTATTTCAGCCATCAACTACACCAGATTAATGACTATACATGAACTGCATACCCCATGATGCTATATAGGTATGTGTGATGCGCCAACTCTTATTCTGCTTGTTCATGTGCTTATTGAAGTTTGTTTTTGTTGTGCTGCTGACACTTTGCCTTTTTAGACATCCTAGCATGTCAGTCTGTATTTATTTGTTCATGTACCCATGCTTATTGCGGTTGATCTTTTAACTTAATGTTTTAATGTTTTAATCTATCTGTACCTAATATTTGTTTTTTTTTTTTTTTTTTGTTTCTTTCATTTTAATTCATATATATATATATATATATATATATATATATATATATATATAAAAAACACTTTTTTTTTTTTTTTTTTTTATTATTTTTTTTTTTTTTTTTTCTTTTTGCCATGGATTTTCTAAATAATTTGGAACTCCATAAATATGAGATCCTAGATACTCTGTTCTCCACGTTACCATCTGACCTTTTTCATAATTCTGTACAATTGCCCAAACCCACTCGTTACACGCTGTGTGGTAAATTTAAGAAACTTGAGAGACTCTTTCACACGGCTAACACTCACTGGTGGGATAGCTTTTTTCTCAAAAAATACGTAGAAGACAAAATTACACCTAGAGGTCTCCGTATTTTAAAATCCTGTTCATTCTTAGATCCAGCACATACCAAAGATTGGGAGGGCATTGCTGATTTCTGTACCTCCAAATTCATGAATGTCATCATTAGTCAACGCTGCATCAAATATGAAGACGCTGTGCATCACATTCAGATGTTGGTTGAGGATATTCTGTCCTTCAACCAATCTGTTCCCTCCTCATGGTCCGACACCCTCCAAAAGAATACACGGAAAAAAGAGGACAACATGATCCGCACAAAGCTAGGCAAATTCAAACGCGATCTGGGTGATTACCAACATAATAAGGTTTTTTCCTGGAAGCAACATCCTTTAATAACCCCCCTCATGGATCTTCCTTCTTTCCCCCCTCCCCACCACCCAGTCCCTGGTCCTCTTCACCCTCCCATTTGCCCTCCCCCTCTATCCACTGCTCATAGAAACCCGCCACCATACCCCAACAATAAGACCAGAAAGACCCCCCTACGAAAACAACTAACACCAGGACTTCCAAAGAGTCTATTTGTTCCAAAACAGAAAAAAGTAGGCACTAATATTGCAAGCATGTCAGGTGGGTTGGCCACACACAAGGTGAGCACCTCTCCCCCTACTGCCACTACCCATAGAGGGAATACACCCCTCAACAAAACATCCTCAATGCCCACCAGTCAGCAATGCATCCCACCTAATCCTCCGACTGGCCCCCCTCCATGCACCACCCAGTTAGTCCCTCTCCCGTCTGCAGACAATATAAGCCAAGACCCCCACTCACTTAATGAGAACACTGGCTCAGATCCCACTGAAGGTCCAACCATATTAGTGGGTGATTTCCAGCTTGGTGATATACCACCTCACTCCACCTCTGTGTCTTTTTTAGGGATCAGCCCCCACCTAAAGCAAAGGCTAAAAAGAAAATTCATAGAAGAGGATGTAGAGGAGGAAGGCACAAACACAAAAATAGGAGCCAAGGTGCGCAAACTATAAAATTATTTAATCTATCATCACAGGCCCTCACGCCTGCTGATGAAGCCCTACTCAGCAGAGGTCTTTCTTTTTCACCCACCACATATCCCAACTCTTTCCTCCTATTTAAAGATCTTAATCAATTTGTCAGAAAATTGACCCTCAATAGACACTTCAACATTAAGTCCAAGAAGGACTTGAGCAATACACCCCTCCTGGACAAGGACATACCCACTAGCACCTCTGATACTGAACTGCTTACCATTGAGGATGATGTTTTTAGCTTATATGAGGTTGATCCTGACCCCGATGACCCTGACCTCAACCTATACTTGTACACACAACACTTACAGACATCTCCCCCTGTCAAGCACACCAATCTATATCCCCCGTCAGTTTTCTATCCTACTAGGTCCAAAGGCCCGTATATTGAGTCTTTTTACAGAATGGTGTTTTCTGATCTCCAGCAGCTATGTCATCAGCCCTCTAATACTAAGAAATTAATTCACCACAACCTTACCCGCAACGAAACCCTTTCCCTTAAAAAATTTACCGACAATACAGATTTGGTCATTAAACCGGCCGACAAGGGTGGAGCTATAGTCATCCAGGACAGGGCCGATTACATCAGGGAAGCCCTCAGACTCTTGTCTGACACAAACACCTACGTCAAGCTAACCAAGGATCCGCTCCCCACCTTTAGATTAGAGGTGGAGTCTTTGATCTGTAACGCAGTTAGAGATAAAGTCCTTGATACCAAAGAAGCCGCTTTTCTTAAAAAGGAATACTACCATACACCTTATTTCTATCACCTTCCCAAGGTACATAAAGACCCCCTCTGCCCACCTGGTAGACCTATCGTTGCTGCCATGGATAGCATCACCAGCGGATTGTCACAGTACATTGATGTATTTTTGCAGCCACTCGCCCAGTCCCTGCAGTCTTATATCAGAGACTCTATCCACCTATTGGAGCTCTTAGCCCCATACTCTTGGGCGGATAGCTATCTTTGGTTGTCCCTGGACGTTAATTCCCTTTATACGTCCATCCCCCATGACATAGGTCTGCGGGCGACACAACACTTTTTATTAAAAGATCCTATGCTCAATAACCAACAAGCCACCTTTATCCTTGATGCCACCGATTTTTGTCTTAGGCATAACTACTTCTGTTTTAATGGCGACTTCTACCTTCAGACCCATGGTACCGCAATGGGCGCTAACTTTGCACCCTCCTACGCTAACCTGACCATGGGTTTCTGGGAAGAATCCTTCATTTGGCACAACAACCCCTTTGCTCAATATCTAGTTTTTTACGGCCGTTACATAGACGATATCATCATCATCTGGGACGGTCCTCCATCCTCGATTGATGATTTTGTCATCCACTGCAACACCAATGATTTCGGTCTCACCTTTACTTCTGTTTGTGATGCGGTTCATCTAGCCTTCCTGGACCTCGAGCTGGGTAGTGAAGGAACTTCCATTTTTGCCCGGAACTACACCAAGCCCACCGCTGGCAACTCGTACCTACACTATAGTAGTTGTCATCATCCCCAGTGGGTAAACAATATACCTAAAGGGCAGTTCTGTTGCCTTAGACAGAACTGTACCAGGGATATAGATTACATCACACAGAGTGATGCTTTGAGAGCCAAGTTTAGGGATAAGGGTTACCCTGACCAATTGGTCAATCAAGCTTACACCACCTTCCTGCCTGGTAAACCCCCCAAAAATACAGCTAAATATGATGAATCCACTCCGAGGTTCATCACCAGATTCCACTGCCGCTACAGGAAAATGGAATCCATACTACAGAAACACTGGAACATTTTATTACAGGACCCCCATCTTTTACCCAGTTTAGGTCACAAACCTAGAGTTACTTACCGTAGGGCTCCCACCCTAAAAAACAAAATTGCACCCAGTCGTCTCAAAACTAAAAAAGTCCATAATCCACTATGCCTCATTCCCTTAAAGGGCATGTATCGATGTAACAAGCCTTTATGTAAAACATGTGCCTTTGTGCGACATGGTAAAAAACAGTTCACCCATGAGAATAAGACTTACCGTTTGGAAGAATTCTACAACTGTTCTACTGATTACGTGATCTACTGCCTGACCTGTCCCTGTGGACTACTCTATGTTGGTCGCACCATCCGCCCACTACGGCAACGATTTGGTCGCCATCGCAGGTTTGTGGAGGAGGGTTGTGACCAACATAGCGTACCACGCCATTTCCTCGAGTTCCACAACAAGTCCACATCAGGATTGGAGGTTTGGGTAATAGAGTCTATCCCCAAACTTCCATCTGAGGCCGAACGATTTGCCAAATTATGCCAACGAGAGACATTTTGGATCTATACCCTGGATTCACTTTCACCCAAGGGTTTAAACGAAGAGCTAGATGTTAACACCATATTATGATTAGAGCCGATGTATGTCTTTTTACCTTGTTAAATAACCATTTTGTTTTTTTTGTTTTTTTTTTTTTTTTTTTTTCAATGCGATTTCATTTGTATGCGATTTTTTTTTTTTTTTTTTATTTTTTTTTTTTTTTTGTGTTTATTTTCTTATTGCCGCTTTAAGTATTGTGGTCCCACTGTCCAGCCCATTTACAATGGCCACTTTAAGTCCATCTGTATCCACCCAGCTTGAGTGCTGGCTTCCTATAAACTTGTTCAGCTCTTCTGTGTCATGCCACTGCACTTGAGAAAGGAGCGCGCACGCCCTGTGAGGCTACTGCACACGCTCGGAAACGCGTTGTGCGTTTGGCTGCTGGATCTGTCACGCTGGGCTCCCCTATCTGTTGGCGCCGGATGTACTGAGGAGCAGGGCGCCCTTCTGAAGCCGACAGCCATTCTACCTAACGGTCTCTCGGCTCACCAGGTGTCTCCCTGAGGAACAGAACACCTTCCTGAAGCTGCTGACCATCCTACTATCTGGTCTCTTGGCTCTCCAGACATCTCCCTCCTTCAGCATCCCCTGCACCATCTCTTGGAGCTACTAACATCCAGCCGTGGACCCCTGTGTTCCTGCAGACCACCTAACAGATGAGCTATTTTATACTGTTTTAAATGTGAGCAGTTTTCCTGTACCTGCATTACCCTTTTAATTAAACTGATAACACTTAGAGGCGCTCTGCTTTTTGTTTTTATAGTAACTGATCAAAGGTTGTCGCTGACATCCTAGTAAAATTGTAGAACTTGTCTTGGTGAGTACGCAGTTCTCCAAACATGAGGGCAAAGTAGCCAATAGATGGATGCTGGGAGGTCAAGGGATGTACCCAGTAAAGACAAAGTCTCCTCCGCTGAATCAGACCCATCTGTCTCCTTCTTTTCATTCTCATAAGCAGCAATATGGGCATTTATAATCAGATGTCTTCCGTAATCCACAATCAATGCTCACACTTCAACAAGGATTCAAGCCCTCTCAATGAACAAAGAAACAGGCACTGAACAAAGACACAGGAATTGTGTGGGCAGAAATGCACTATGGGTAGTCAAGGGACAAAAAATAAACATAGTTGCTATGGAAATTACAAAAATTGTTCCACCGCAGCTAAACGCATGTAAACGCAAGTAATCGTAATGTACACCGCAAGTGATTGTTGTGCTTGGAGTCTTGGGATTTCAACATAGCAAAAACATGCTTTTACCAACGGCAGAACAACCGCCCGTGTGAAGAGGCCTTAAGGTACTTATATAGTGTTGTCAATGTACGCAGCACTATATATATATATATATATATATATATACATACTGTACATTCAGATCAGTTCCTGCTCTCAAGAAGCTTAGAGTCTAAGGTCCCTAACACACATACACATACTAGGGCCAATTTAGACAGGAGCCAATTAGCCTACCAGCATGTCTTTAGAGTGTGGGAGAAAACCCACGCAGGCACAGGCAGAACATGCAACCTCCACACAGGTAATGCTGTGGTTGGAATTTGAACGGATGACCCTAGTGCTGCCAGGCCGAGGTGCTAACCACTTAGCCACTGTGCTGCCCACTTCTACTGTAAATGCCCATATAATCTAACTTCCAAAGATGTTGAAAACCAAGAGGATAATACTATTTCTCATCAGCTTGGTTGGTATGTACTTTAAAGTGGAACAAAACCCTTCTATCCTTTACAGTATTTACCAAGGAAGCTGCCATCTTAGCCTTTGTTTGATCAGCAGTTGCCATAATGCTGCACATATGACCAGTTATGATACAAGCCATTTGTTAGCTAGTCAGCTCAGTTGAGGGCACAAACATTTGTGTCAGTTATCATTCATCTGTATTTCTGTTTCTAGCAACAGTTAAGTTCCGCAGTCCACATTTAAATCAGCAGAATTGTAGGTCCTTTCTGTTCCTAAAAGGGGACTATTTGAAACTGATTACTACTTAATTTGGGACGCAAGGAGAGCTAAATGAATCCCTTGCAGTGCTGAGCTGCAGTGACCATTTTTGGGGAAGATCATGAACAATGCTCAGCCCTGGGGTTGGCCATTTTGGGTAAGTCAATATGTAGGCTGGATGGATTATGATTAGCCAAAGCAGGACACAGAGCAAGGGATATGGACTATTGTGCATGTTGGGAATGACAAGAGCCTGCTGGGAGGAATTGAGACTTGTATGAGATGTAGTCCCAGAGCAGACTGAGCCTATGTATCATATACTGATTAACAGGGAAATGGTGTAATACAGACTGACAAGCTGTAATATTAGCATTGCCTCTTAGGCAGGTCCATCCCTAGTAAAAAGGCTCCGAGGTCATAATTAGGACCATTGACCTTATATCAATGATATATCCTATTTTGCTATTGTTTTAGTTATTTGTGTGAGGGACTATTGGCATTTCCCTTTTTGTGGTTATTGTAGTATTGAATATATTATTGCACTAAGCATCACCTCTTCAGCCCGGGTGTGTCAGAGACTGCAGTGCTGCTTACAATCATGAAAACAGGGGACCCAAAAAAACAGCGACTCCTTTGGGGGTAATCCCCAAAACACCCCTCTCGATTGTTCCTTTCCTTACCTGCTGGGCTGCATGCTTGGATAAGGGTCTGGTAAGGATTTTTTTTTTTTTATTTTGGTTCCCCCTTTAAAATCTATAATAGACCCGAAGGGCCTGGTAAGGCCTGGAGGGGGACCTCCACGTTTTTTTTTTTTTTACATTTTTCTATTGCTGGCAATGGTATTGTATTGCCGGGAATTTAAATGTAATTTCATTAATTTCTTTTTTTTTTTACATGTTAGTTTTGCTGTAGTAGATTCTATCCACGGTACAGATGTGCCACTTTACATGCAGACTAAGGACTGGGACCCCATCAGGCACTATATTTAAAGGAATTTTTCATTTTTATTGTTTCACCTTAGGCATCATTAACCACTTCCCGCAAACTCATGTAGCTCTACGTCAGCTTCAAGAAGTGGTTGTACCGGGGTGATGCCTGCAGCTAGAGGCATCATCCCGGTACCATCTTTTAAAGTCGGCGGTCAGCTTTCAGGTGGTATGGGCCGATGTGGCTCGGTAGCCACTCGGTCATTACACCAGCGAGTGGGAGGGGATGCCCCCCTCCCGCCGCCTTCCGCGGCTCTGCCCCGGTCTCCCCTCCCACCGAGAGACACGAGCAACCCAACTCCGCTGGCTGGTTGGAGTCCCAATCAAAGCTGGATTCAGCTTCGATCGGGTCATCCGATGATGTAACCCGGAAGCGGCATCTATGACGTCACGTCCGGGTTACTCAGAGGCTAAAGGCGCTGAATTTAAAAAAGTGACAGTATTCAAAAATGCAGTTTTCGGCATTTTGAATACATTGAAGTGCAGTGGAGGGGTCTGGGATCTTTTAGACCCCGATCCCTCCATAAAGAGTACCTGTCACTGCCTATTGCTGTCACAAGGGATGTTTACATTGCTTGTGACAGCAATTAAAGTGATCAGTTTTTTTGTTTTTTTTTTAAACCTGTGTTAAAATTAAAAAAAGAAATAACTCTAATAGGAAAAAAAATGTAAAGCGCCCCCTGTCGCCATGAGCTCACGCACAAAAGAAAACGTATACAGAAGTTGCGCCCGCAAATTAAAGTGCTGTTCAAATCACACATATGAGGTAAAAAAAAAGAGCTACTCTGTAACTCTAAACTGGTAACCAGTAAAAATGTTTAAAGTGTCGCCTATGGAGATTTTTATTGACCGTAGTTTGTCGCCATTCCGTGGGTGTTCACAATTTTAAACCATAACATATTAGGTATTTACTCAGCGTGACATCATCTTTCACAATATACAAAAAAAAATGGGCTAACTTTACTGTTTAGTTTTTTTAAATGCAGTGAAATGTATTCTTTCCAAAAAAATGGCGTTTGAAAGACCACTGCGCAAATAACGCGTGACAAAAAATATTGCAACGACCGCCATTTTATTCTCCAGAGTCTTTGCTAAAAAAAAATATATATATAATGTTTGGGGGTTCTAAGTAATTTTCTAGCAAAAATACAGATTTGAACTTGTAAACAACACATGTCAGAAATGGGCTCGGTCCAGAAGTGGTTAAAATCACTGCTCCTGTAAAAATTATCTTTTAAAAAAAAATGTTTTGCATTGATACATGTCCCCCAGGGCAGTATCCGGAACCCCATACCCTTTTGATGGCCAATAACTTGCATATAAGCCTCCAAAATTGGGACTTTTACATTTTCAAGTTCGGGTCCTATAGACTTTAAAGTGATTGTAAAGTCTCGTGTTTAAAAAAAAAAAAATAACAAACATGTTATACTTAGTTCCTCTGTGCAGTTGGTTTTGCACAGAGCAGCCAAGATCCTCCTCTTCTTGGGTTGCTCTTTGCTGATCCTGGCCTCCCCTCCTGTTGAGTGCCCCCACAGGTGGTAGCTTGCTATGGGGGCACCAGAGCTGAGCTGCAGCTCCATGTGTCCATTCAGACACAGAGCTGCCATTCAGCCCCACCCCCTCTCTCTCCTGATTGGCTAACTGACTTTAATTGACAGCAGCGGGAGCAAATGGCGCTGCTGCTGTGTCTCAGCCAATCAGGAGGGAGGGCCGCCGAGCGACTCATGGACATCACTGGATAGAAATGGGGCTCAGGAAAGTATTAGGGGGTGCTGGGGCGGCTTCTACACACAGGCAGCTTTTTATCTTAATGCATATAATGCATTAAGATAAAAAACCTTCTGCCTTTACAACTCTTTTATTAGGGTTCGCCGTTCCAGTAAGAACCATTTGTTTGCTCGGGAGTTCTGATGCAAACTGAACAGGGGGGTGTTTGGCCCATCCTCCTTGTATGAGGAGTCTTGATTCTCCTCTGACTGTCCTATGAGGCTGCATGACTCCTGACCCTCTGTCTGGACAGTACTGATTGGCCCTGTGCGGATCACATGCACCCTTCCAAAAAAAAAAAACCCCAAAAAACTCTCTAGTAGTACACACCAAACTGAGCATGTGCAGAGTGCCTCCATTGTCCTCTTTTATCAGCAGAAGGATTGGGGACAGTAAAAGAAGGGAAGGATCAGAGAAGACTGGATCAAATAGCCTTTTTACACAAAGGTTCCACAGGTAAGTATAACAAGCATGCTTTACTGCATATACTGTATATACTGTATATATACAGACTTTTAATGTTGTGGGTTTAGTAACACTTTAGGAATATTTAAATAATCTAATGTCAATAGACTGTTCTCAGGTTAACATAATGTGTGAACCTTGAAAATATGTAGTGAGATTTTAATTGTTCCTACTGTCATCTAAATGGAGGTTACTTTATATTAGCATTCTAGGCTAACTTTACTGTTCAAGCCAGCATTAATTAGTTAGAACTTTTGTTCCTCTTAGGAGAAAACTGAAAGATCTTCTGCACCACTCATTCTGTTCTTGCATTGATAGCTTATTATTAGGGATGGGCAAACAGTTGGGCCAAACATTTGCCTGTTCGGTCATTCGCTAAACGCCCTAATTCGCAGAGTTCGCCCCGACGAAAACCCTGCAATACACTGAGCACTGCACAGTGCATTCTGCTTCCTGATTAAGTAAATCAGTATATGCTGGTTGTTGAAGAGAAGGACCGGGAAGCCGATCGCAGCGTCCTTAACAACCGATGAGTCATCAGCTGTCAAATTCAATGGGTTTCCCCACTGACAGTTGAATTAAAAAATTGGCGATAAAAAAAAAAAAGAAAAAAAAAAAAGAGTGGGGCCCCCCCAGTCCATGCTAGACCCTTTTAAAAAGACGGTGTGGTATACCCCTTAAAACCCATACCAGACCCTTATCCGGGCATGCAGCCTGGCAGCTCAGGAAGGGGGGGGCGAATGAGCAAGCGACCTCCCCTGAACCATACCAGGCCACATGCCCTCACCATGGAGGGGTGGGTGCTTTGGGACAGGGGGGACTCTCCCCCTCCACCCCAAACCACCTTGCCCCCATGTTGATGAGGACAAGGGCCTCTTACTGACAACCCTGGGCTGTGGTTGTCGGGGTCTGCGAGTGGGGGGGCTTATTCGAATCTGGAAGCCCCCTTTAACTAGGAGGCCTCCTTGTTGAACCAAGGAGGTTTTCTTTTCTTTAGAAATGTATTTTTTGCTGTAGCATGTTCTATGCATGCTACAGATGTGCCATTTTACAGGTACGTTAAGGGGACTCCCCAGGCACTATATTTAAAGCAAAGTTCCACTCAAAAGTTAGGGAGCAGAAGTTCTCCCCCTCTCTCCCTGCAATCTTCTGTGACACGTCACAGGTCCCAGAAGATTGCCTGTCCACTCAGGACGTTTAGCGCGACTCGCGCATGGACCTACACACCCAACTGTGAAGCCGCAAGCTGTCGCAGCCAGATGCCCACAGTAGTGATGCCGGCGCCACGGGCAATAGAGGGAGAAAACCAAGGCTCCAGCCGGCCACATCGCATGACCGTGGGACAGGTGAGTGCGGGTTTATTTAAAGTCAGCTGCTACACTTTTTGTAGCTACTGGCTTTTAACTACCTCAATACTGGGCACTTAAACCCCCTTCCTTCCCAGACCAATTTTCAGCTTTTAGCGCTGTTGCATTTTGAATGACAATTGCGCGGTCATGCAACACTGTACCTAAACCAAATTGATGTCATTTTTTCCCCACAAATAGAGCTTTCTTTTGGTGGTATTTGATCACCGCCAGGTTTTTTCTTTTTTGGTGCACAAATAAAAAAGACCGAAAATTTTGAAAAAAAAAAAAGTTTTTTTGTTTAGGTTATAAAATTTTGTAAATAGATAAGTTTTTTCCTGCACTGATGAGCACTGATGATGCCGCACTGACAGGCACTGATGAGGAGACACTGATGGGGTGGCACTGATGGGGTGGCACTGATAGGGTGGCACTGATATGCAGCACTGATGGGCACTGATAGGTAGCACTGATATGCAGCACTGATGGGCACTGATATGTGGCACTGATAGATAGCACTGATATGCAGAATTGGTGGGCACTGATAGGCAGCGCTGATGGGCACTGATAGGCAGCACTGATGGGCACTGATGGGTGGCACTGATGGGCACTGATAGGCGGCACTGATGGGCACTGATGGGTGGCACTGATGGGCGGCACTGATCGGCACTGATGGGGGGCACTGATGGGCACTGATAGGCAGCACTGGTGGGCAATAATGGGCACTGGTGGGCGGCACTGATAGATGGCAATAACGGGCACTGGTGGGCAGCACTGATAGATGGCATTGGTGGGCAGCACTGATAGGGGGGCACCACTGGCAGGCTCTCTGAGCCCTGTTTGCCATCCCTGGTGGTCATGGTGGGCATCCCTGGTGGTCATGGGTGGGCATCCCTGGTGGCTCTAGTGGCATCCCCTCCCCCCAGGGCTGCACTGGTAATCAATCATCTGATTACCAGCACAGACCCCCCCTGTGATCAGTGAGTAATTAGAAATACTCACTGATCACCCCCCCCCGGCTGCAGAATCGATCCTCTGATCTTCTCCTCACTGACAGGATCTGTCAGGAGGAGAAGAGATCAATGCCGTTACAACGGCTGTATTGACATTACATGACGGATGTGATTGGTCACAGCCGTCATGTGATCAGGAGGGCCAATCACAGGGCCCTCCTGCCGAGTCTTGTTGCTCTGTGTCCTAGGGACACAGGCACATCGAGATCGCGCCGCTGCGCATGCCCGCAGCGGCGCGATCTCTCTCCTTCCGAAGGACGTTCCGGAACGTCCATTCAGAAGGACGAGACTCCCACCCGGCCGTATATGTACTATGGCCCGGGTGGGAGGTGGTTAATAAACACAAAAACCAGTGGAACTCCACTTTAAAGGAATTTCTCATTTTTGTTGTTGCATAATTAAAATTAAAGCTCCTGAAAAAATTATCTTTTTTTTTTGTTTTGAACATGTCCCCCAGAGCAGTACCCAGACCCCCATGCCCCTTTTATGGCCAATTAATTGTATATAAGCTTTCAAAATAGGCACTTTTGATTTTTCCTGTTGGGCTCCCATAGACTTAACCGTTCGGGTTAGAGCATTTCCCCTGTTCAGGAGTTCTGCTGCAAATTGAACAGGGGGGTGCTCAGCCCATCCTTTCTTATTATTATCATGTTATTTTATTAATACTCTAGTCAGAAATAATTTATATACATATAATAATGAATACCAATGTTTACTTACATGGAAATCCTTTCTCCTTCCCATGTTAGATATTCTTGCAACGTATTTGAAGGTGCATGATTGGCTGCACATACAAAAATGAATGTAGCTAGCATATTACAAGGCTTTTGTTTTTCTATTCTGGTGTCATGATTTCTGTTGTTCTAGACCCAGGAATTCCCATATGGGAGTGCAGGAGTCAAATACTCAATTTCTGTGTATTGATTTATTTTTGTTGTTGAAGTGCAGACAAATGTATTCTGTGTCGCCTCTGTAACCATTCAGCATCATTTGGAATGTCAGAAAGTCATGTCAGGATCAGAACGAAGTGCATTGCTCCTGTACATTTATCACTATCTCCATTCTCCCAGGACCAGCCTGTCCACTATAATTGAAGAAAAGAAGAAATAAATAGTACTGACTTGGTATCCATCACCTTCCTATAAACCACAGCAAGCAACAGTTGCTGAAGTCAACTGTGCTAAACTTCAGCAATGCATTTTTAGTCATATTCCTGTTCTAGAATAAATACAAAAAAATAACTGATGTTTCAGATTAAAGCTAAATTCCAGGCAAACAGCTGAAGACACAGATGTAAATAAAGAGAGATGTTTTACCTGCCAAATATTTTTTTTTTTGCCTGTCCATCCTGGCAAAGCAGTAGACGGAGTTGCTCATCTCACTGCTCTCTCCTCTTATCGGCATGCTCCTGCACTCTGGCACAACTGATTGACTTCTTTTGCTTCTTTGCCGTCTCTGTTCTTTTATACAGGCACTGCAAAACTCTGATACATAGTCAAATTCAGATATCTAGGCTCACCTTGTTTAAAGTACAGAGACCGTGCAAGCGGATATGAAAGAAGAGCAGGAGGACTGGCAAAGCTGAAGCTGGCAGATCCAGGAACCAGGCCAAAGGTCAGGGAAGGAGGCAGTAAGTGAATCCAGAGAGAGAGAGAGAGAGAGAGAGAGAGAGCCAAAGTTGGGATGTGAATGCAGACCACAGAGCATGCAAGGAACCAGATAGGGTCACAAAAATTGCAGTAATAAGTAGGATCACAGGAAGTCATGAACTAGGAACAAAGACCGCAGCTAAGGCGCAGAGAACCTGGGGCTAGGGATAATCTTTGGTTAGGGCATTGGAGCTGATTTGAGCATACTTAAATAATGTGGAATATTGGGAGGCTGAGCAGAAGTTACCAAGGAGCAAAGTATTTTCATCAGCAGGGGCACCAGAAAAAACACAGCAGTTAGGATTTAAGGACAAATACATAGTTACATAGTAGTTGAGGTTGAATAAAGACAATAGTCCATGCAGTTCAACCTGTGTAGGTGTGTGTGGACGTATTATTTTCCCATACCCCTGAATATTGTGATCTTTTGGGATGTACATCAAAGAGTCTTTTAAAAGTAGCCATACTCCCCACAGTTACCACCATTTGTGGAAGAGATTTCCACAATCTTATTGCCCTTACTGTAAAAAAAAGCCTTACACAGCCTAAGGTTAAATCGCTTCTCCTCTAATCGCATTGTGTGGCAACATGTCCTCTTACATTCCTTAGGACTGAATATTTTTTTTTTTCTATGCTGAGATCACCATTGAGGTATTTGTAAATCGCTATCATGTCCCCTCTCAGGCGTCTCTTCTCCAGGGAGAATAAATCAAGCGATTGTAAACGCTCCGCATAATTAAGGCCCTCCAATCCCCTAATAAGTTTAGTTGCCCTTCTCTGGACTCTTTCCAGTTTCAACACATCCTTTCTGAGGATTGGCGACCAGAACTGGACAGAGTACTCCAGATGCGGCCATGGCTGGTATATAGCTTTATCTCTAGAATAAATCCCCTTCCTTATGCATGCTAATATTCTGTCGGCTTTGGCAGCTGCAGCTTGACATCTCATGCTATTGGTTAGTCTATCTTCTACTAAGACTCCCAGATCTTTCTCCATTCTCGATTCCCCTAGAGGTAAGTGCAGTACCTTACATTTCTCCACATTAAACCTCATTTGCACAATGTTGCCCACTCTGTTATTTTGTTCAGGTCATTCTGTAAGATTTCTATATCTTGATGAGAAGTTATTGCCCTGCTTATGTTTGTGTCATCCGCAAAAACTGAGATTGAGCTAATGATCCCATCCTCAATGCTATTTATGAATAAATTGAACAAAATTGGTCCCAGGACTGAGCCTTGGGGGACCCCATTTACCACTCTGAGTACGACCAGTCTGAGTACGCAATATTTATCACCACTCTTTGGACACGCCCCTTTAACCAATTTTCTATCCAAGAACAAACCTTGTGGTTGATGCTTGCAGACCTTAGTTTGTAGATTAAGCGTTTGTGGGGAACTGTAACGAATGCCTTAGCAAAATCAAGATACACCACATCCACAGGTCTCCCCCTATCTAGCTCACAGCTCACCTCCTCATAGAATGTTAATAGATTAGTTTGACAAGAACGTCCTTTTGTAAACCTGTACTGATTACTACTGATGATACTGTTGACTTTAGCAAATTCTTGAATATAGTCCCTTATCATCCCTTCCAGTAATTTACATACTATTGACGTCAGGCTGACCGGCCTATAATTTCCCGAGATATGCCTCTGCCCTTTTTTAAATATTGGTTACACATTGGCTTTCCTCCAGTCACCTGGTACAGCTCCTGTCAAAATGCTATCTGCAGAGATCAGGAACAGCGGTCTAGATATAACCTTACTGAGTTCTTTGAGTACTCTCGGATGCCCGCCACCCGGTCCTGGTGATTTATTTGTGTAAATGTTATCAAGCCTTTTAATGATTTCACTCTGTTAGCCATAGCGGCAAGTCCTGTGATTTGCTGCTAACCATACAGTCATGGTCAGTATACCCTTCCTTTTCCTGTGTAAAGACTGTGGAGAAGAAAGCATTTAGCACTTGCCTTCTCTGTGTCCTCTGTAACCATCCTCCCATCATCGTTAATTATGTGTGCAACGTGCTCTGACCTCGCTTTTTTGCTATCAATATATTTAAAGAATTTCTTTGGGTTCTTTTTACTTTCCTCTGTTATTTGTCTCTCGAAGTCGATTTAAGCCTTCTTGATTTTGTTTTTAAATTTCTTATTTGATTCTTTGTATTGGTGGAAAGCCGATAATGTCCCTCCCGATTTATATTTCTTAAAGGCCATTTTTTTCTCTAATAAGCTTTTTACATTACGGTTTAGCCACTCTGGTTTGACCTTGGCTCTTCTAAATTTCCCGTAGGAATGCACTGTGAGATGCTTTTGTTTAATATGTTCCTAAAGCATTTCCATTTTTTCTCCGTGGTCAGTGTTCCTAGGTTTTGGTCCCAGTTTATTTTCTCAATTGTTGAGCACAGTTGAGGAAAGTTTGCCCTTCTGAAGTTTAGGGTTCTTATGTTCCCCTCTTGCCTTGCTATCTTGTGATTTACGCTAAATGTGATCATTCCGTGATCGCTAGAACCCAAGTTGTCCCGGACTCCTACATCTGTGATTAGATCTGGGTCATTTGTAATTAATAGATCTAGCAATGCATTCTTTATAGTAGGAGAATCCACCAACTGAGACATGAAGTTGTCCTGTAAGACATTCATGAAATGACGGGCCTTTAGTAAGTGGGCAGTCCCCTCTTCCCAGTCAATGTCGGGATAATAGAAGTCCCCCAATATGATGACTTGCCCCAGCTTTGATGCGTTACCCAACTGTGATAGAAATTCCAGCTCTACATCCTCCCTTTGGTTGGGCGGCCTATAGCATACCCCCACTATTACTTTCCCCCTTACTTCTTCCCTATTGAGTTCTACCCACACAGATTCCACCTCCGCACTCGTTCCTTCCATAATGTCACTCCCCTCTACCATCCTTACATTATTTTTGACATAGAGACATACCCCTCCACCTCTATTTCCTTCCCTGTCCTTACGATACACAGAATACTCTTAAATATTGGCCAGCCAGTCGTGTGAGGGGTCGAACCAAGTTTCTGTTATTCCCACAAGGTCTATGTCCTCCTCATGTACTAACAGTTCCTATTCATCCATTTTGTTAGTTAGACTTCTGAAATTTGCGTATACCTATTCCTAGTGTTGTAGAAGTGGATAGTGGTTTATACTTAAGTTTATTCCTGCTTGGTTTGTGGTTTGTCCGCAAATTCCCCCCAGTGGTTGTCGTTACAGTTGTATTGTTGCTGCTGACTCCCATAATACCTTCTGTCCTTTTCTCCCTACTAACTGACTCTACCTCTGAGCCCTCCGCCCCAACACCTAGTTTAAAAGCCCCTCCAACTTTGTGGTCATCTTTCTCCCCAATAGAGCTGTACCATCTCCATTAGGGGCAGCCCATCCTTACTAGAGAGCCAGTAGCCGACTGAGAAGTCAGCCCAGTTCTCCAAGAACCCAAACCCCTCCTTCCTACACCAGTTCCTCAGCCACTTGTTCAGTTCCCTAAGCTCCTTCTGCCTCTCTGGTGTGGCTCGAGGTACAGGCAGTATTTTAGAGAAAACCAACCTTGGAGGTCTTTTACTCAATCTATTCCCTAAGTCCCTAAAATCATTTTTTAGGATCCTCCACCTTCCTCTTACTTTGTCATTGGTGCCTATATGCGCCATGACCACTGGGTCTTCCACAGCCCCGCCCAATAATCTGTCCACCCGATCCGCGATGTGCCAAACTCGAGCGCCCAGTAAACAACAAACTGTTTGGCGACCATGATCATTTTGACAGATTGCCCTCTCTGTCCTCTTGATAATTGTGTCCCCTAGTACCACTACCTGTCTAACGGTTCCTGAGTCTCTGTCCCCCTCCTTCCTGGAGCCGCCGATCCCTGGCAGCTAGGGGAGGGAGCCTGCTCCAGCACTGCCACCCCTGAGCTGATATCCCCATCATTGTGCAACATGGCATATTAGTTGAGGTGTACTAACTCAGGACTGGCCTCCCTTGCACTCTTCCCTCTTCCCCTCCTTCTAACTGTCACCCAACTGCCTATCTCCTGCTCCTGAGTCTCCACGTCTCCACCCTCCTCTACGCTGGCCCCCACCAGCACCTGCTGGGAAATGTCCAAGATCCTTTCCAGGTTGTTGATGCTACGCAGTTTTGCCACCTTGTTTTCTAGATCTAGGATCAGTGCTTCCAGAGAAACAAGTCGCTCAAATCTTACATAGCAGTATTCGCTGTAGATTGGTTCATCAAGGAACGCATACATGCAGCAAGAAGTGCACTGAGTGGCATTACAAGCTTGTGGAACCACACGTGGCAGATGCTCTGCAGCTGATCTGTGACAATACCTTTCTGCACTAACCCTTCACAAACAGAAAGGTGCTTGCAACATTGATAGGATTGTAAGCGGCATATTAAATAAACAAACATGCATAGAACTGCTTTAATGAAAACAACCAAAACCAATATTGGATTAAAACGGGCCACTGCATGGTTTATTGGTTTTATTTTTTCAAACCATTTTATTTACAATCATAACTTTTCTTCATACCAATAACTTAAATATTTTAAATTGAATAACAAATTCAGCTTAGTCACTTATGCCCCCTATGATCCAATCTTGTTCTTATATAAGGTTCGAAGACCATTCTGGAATGTTCTGGGAGGTCACCTGACCTTGACTGACCTATCCCTTACTGACTTACTGACCTTCCAGAATATTCCTGTACATGTGACCTCAACTGACCTGTCACAATAAGCCCCATTGAAAACCATTAAAAAAAAAGAGGCTTGTTATGACACCGCCGTGTTGCCACGGGCAAAAAGGGGGGCCTATAAAAGGCTAGCCCCTTTTTCCTGCCAATCTCTTGGTTCTGTATAAGGAATAAGTGGAGTTCTACAGATTAGAAAGCCTATTCTGTGCATTGTTTAGTTTAGTTGGTTCCTGCCTATGTTATCTGGACCCGCCTCCCTCCTCCTCCCCTGCAATTAATTTTTGCTTAAAGCGGTTGTAAACTACAGCTGTTGTAAAAAAAAAAAAAAAAACAGCTGCAAGGCAATGACATAATGTGCTAGTATGCATTGTATACTAACACAATATGAAATACTCACCTTGGAATGAAGCCCTCCAGCGCTGTACTGTTACTGCTGAGAGGGATAACATCTTCCCCCAGTCTTTCTTCCTGGTTCATGCACTCTTGCTATGTGTCTGGCCAGAGCCGCGATGACATTACTCCCGTGAATGTGCGTGGGTCCTCCATTTTGGCACAAAGCTCTGAAGGTATGACGGACTCTTAGAGCACATGCGCCAGTGACGTAATTGGCTGCAGCCATGGTGGTATCTCCTAAACGGTGCACGTTTCGGAGATATTCATTTTACCTACAGTAAGTCTTATTATAGGCTTACCTGTAGGTAAAAATGACCAAGGGGATTTACTACAAAGTATTTATGTTTATGTAAAGCACCCCGGGAACCATGCTGGATGGCATTCAGACTGTGCCTGCATTAAAGTCATGCTCAGAGCAAGCCATGCATCGAGATTCCACTATTATGTTTGTTGCCCTAAGGCTTCCACCACTGGAGCCTACTGGCATACAACCTTTGGTTCTCCCCCATAAAATCACCCTGTGCTGGAATCACCACTTTTAGCAAAACATTTTCTCTGCACCATTGTCACTTATAGGCTCAAATTTATAGTGTATAATGGTAAAGGCTATTTAAAGCCAACACTTTCTTTCCCATTTTAGATAGAGTAGGGGGTGATTATAATATATGTACTGCTGTAAAAATCATTTTAGTAACCTAGTGTAAAAGCAAAATTGGTTTCTTTTTTATTGTCTGTTGCAAAAATGATGCCTTGCTAGAACCCACATTTAAATAAGAGGGCCAGACCAGCACCCAAATGCAGCAAGTGTCACAGGCAAAATATAACTAGCATGAAACCCTTTAAATAGTATCCACGGCAACAGCCCAGCATGGAGTGAAGGATTTTCTTAAAGCTCCTCGAGTGATTACCATATTTTGATCTATTCATCCAAAAAAAGCAAACATCAGATCAAAGAGTGTGTCCTTCCCTGGCATGGCACCATCCCTAGGACAGACCTTTCCCTCTCAACAGGTGCAGTGGAAGTTTACAATGGTAAGAGTACACAGAGGGATATAAAAAATAGGAAACACATATAGCTAAATTTATTTGCATCTACTTAATTCTATCTGTTACATACAATGCCTTCTGGAAAACATTTATAAATTCATATCTGCTGCATTCAGCAATATTAAACCCAAATTATAAGCAGATGTAGCACTACCCCCAAAGGATCTGCTGGTTAAGATGGATCCCCTGTAGCTGACTTCAAAGACCTCAGCCCCCCTGACACACCAGGCTGAGTACTCAAACACACACTTTAACAGAGAAATCAATGAAAGTGACATTACTACCCAGCTCTAATGCTATTTTTAAACAACGCAAGTACCAGACCATTTAGTAAAACAAGCTAAATATATTGTCAAAAAATAAAATAAATAAAAGTTGGCAATGGTAAGGGGTGAAATGAATAACAATAGTAGTAATACATTTAAAATACAGAATAATTGCAGGTAACTGGGCCCAGGTTTCCCAACCAGATTAAACTGTAACAAGGTCATCCAAAGTATCATAAAGGGCAGCTAGGAATGGATATTATCAACCCCTTGGAGGCTATGCTGCCTTAGGCCCTGAAGTGTCTTTGCTAGGTCCAAGTCTGTCTGCAGGATTTAAGTGTATCATAATGTAAAAAAAATGGTTAGAGTCTATGGAAATATTAGAAAGCAGAGAGGAATAACCTTCAGCTGAGGAAAAAAAAAAAATATATAGTTATTTCTACGGGCGTGATTGGGGCCCATATGGTGGTGCACTAGTTATGATTAGAGTTGAGCGGACACCTGGATGTCCGTGTTCGGCGGGTTTGGCCGAACTTTAAAAAAAAGTCCGGGTCCGTGTCCCAGACTTTTGCCGAACTTTTCCCGGACACCGAACCCCATTGAAGTCAATGGGGACCCGAACTTTCAGGCACTAAAATGGCTCTAAAACACCAAAGGAAAGGGCTAGAGTGCTGCAAATGGCAGCAAAACGTAGTTAAGAGCATGGCAAGTGCTCTGCAAACAAATGTGGATAGGGAAATAACTTAAAACAACAAAAAAAAACAGAAAAATAAAACAATGTTCTTCATCTCTGAAGGACGAGGCCCATATGGAGTAGGAGGGAGGTTGAGGTGGTGGTGGATGTGGCGGTGTCATAGGCGTGCGCACAGGGTGTGCCGGGTGTACCTGGGCACACCCTAATCACCTAGGGCACATTAGCATTATCGCTCTGTTTGCCAGTGAGGAGATGGGAAAGATCTCCCTCGGACCTGCTCTGCTCTATTTCACTTTGCCAGCAGAGAGAGTAATGTATCGGGGCCACGTACATGTAGGCAAACACATGCATGTGTATTTAAACTTTGGGGTGCACACCCTAATGCAATAGGCTGCGCACACCTATGGGCGGTGTAGGTGGAAGCGGCGGTGGAGGAGGAGGACGAGGTAGCCAACACTGCTTCTTTTCACAAATTTTAAATGCGGGTACACCCCAAAAGAGTGAGAAAGAGCAAAAATGGAACAATGGGTGGGTAAGGTCGGTATCCATCGCTATTCTGCACAAGGTACGGAAAAGTCCCGTGGGATCCATGCCTGGTTCATTTTAATGAACGTGAGCTTGTCCACATTGTCTCTGGACAGGCGGCTGCGCTTGTCTGTTATAACGCCCCCAGCCGTGCTAAATACCCGTTCAGATAATACACTGGCTGCAGGGCACGCCAGCACCTCCAAGGCATAAACGGCAAGCTCAGGCCATGTGCCCAATTTGGAGACCCAGAAGTTGAAGGGGGCAGACCCGTCATTCACTACATGTAGGCGTGTGCACACATACTGCTCCACCATGTTGGTAAAATGCTGCCTCCTGCTAAGACGTTCCATCTGAGCTGCTGGTGCTGCTGTTTGTTGTGGCGTGCTGACAAAGCTTTTCCACATTTTGGCCATGCTAACCCTGCCTTCTGAGGTGCTGGCGGTGCCCTGGTTGCGTTGGCGACCTCTTCCTCCTCCTCCTCCTCTGCCTTGTGCTTCCACTGTGGCCCCGCTGTCAGGTGGGAATGCCAGCAGCATCGCGTCTACCAGCGTGCGCTTGTACTCGCGCATCTTGCGATCGCGCTCCAGTGAGTGAATTAAGGATGGTACGTTGTCCTTGTAACGGGGATCCAGCAGCGTGGCCACCCAGTAATCAGCACAAGTTAGAATGTGGGCAACTCGGCGGTCGTTGTGGAGACACTGCAGCATGTAATCGCTCATGTGTGCCAGGCTGCCCAGAGGCAACGAAAGGCTGTCCTCTGTGGGAGGTGTTTCGTCCGTGTCCTCTGTATCCCCCCATCCAAGCACCAGTGATGGCCATGAGCTGGCCTGGGTGCCACCCTGCTGTGAACATGGTTCCATCTCCTCCTCCAGCTCCTCCTCCTCATCCTCCTCATCCTCCAGAACTGTGCCCCTGCTGGACAATTGTGTCCCTGGCGTTTGTGTGTGCAGGAACCCACCCTCGGAGCCCCTTGCGAATGACTGCCCTGAAAGCCTTGGAAATGTTACCTCCTCATCCTCCTCCTCCTCCTCATCCTGTGCCACATCCTCTTCCATCATCGCCCGAATTGTTTTTTCAAGGAGGCATAGAAGTGGGATAGTTAAGCTGAGAATGGCGTCATCGGCACTGGCCATGTTGGTGGAGTACTCAAAACAGCGCAACAAGGCACACAGGTCTCGCATGGAGGCCCAGTTATTGGTGGTGAAGTGGTGCTGTTCCGCAGAGCGACTCACGCGTGCGTGCTGCAGCTGAAACTCCACTATGGCCTGCTGCTGCTCGCACAGTCTTTGCAGCATGTGCAAGGTGGAGTTCCACCTTGTGGGCCCGTCACATATGAGGCGGTGAGCGGGAAGGCCGAAGTTACGCTGCAGCGCTGACAGGCGAGCAGCAGCAGGGTGAGAACGCCGAAAGTGCGCACAGACGGCCCGCACTTTCTGCAGCAGCTCTGACATATCGAGGTAGTTTTTAAGGAAACCTCTGCACCACCAAATTCAGCACATGCGCCAGGCAAGGGATGTGCGTCAAACCGGCTAGGCCCAGAGCTGCTATGAGATTTCGCCCGTTATCGCACACCACCAGGCCGGGCTTGAGGCTCGCTGGCAGCAACCACTCATTTGTCTGCTGTTCCATGCTCCTCCACAACTCCTGCGCGGTGTGTGGTTTGTCCCCCAAACAGGCAAGTTGTAAAACTGCCTGCTGTCGTTTACCCCTGGCCGTGCTGAAGTTGGTGGTGAAGGTGTTACGCTGTCCGGATGAGGAGGCGGTAGAGGATGAGGAAGCGGAGTAGGAGGAGTTAGGAACAGGAGGCAAACTGAAGCGCCCTGCAATCCTCGGTGGTGGAAGGACATGCGCCAAATTGCTATCCGCCTCAGGCCCATCCGCCACTGCATTTACCCAGTGTGCCGTTAGGGAGATATAACGCCCCTGACCGTGCTTACTGGTCCACGTATCGGTAGTTAGGTGGACCTTGGCACAGATGGCGTTGCGCAGTGCACACCTGATTTTTTTTCCCCCACTTGGTTGTGCAGGGAAGGGATGGCTTGCCTGGAAAAGTAGTGGCGGCTGACGTACTGTGGGACAGCCACCGACATAAGGTTTTTAAAACTGTGCGTCTCCACCAGACGGAATGACAGCATTTCAAAGGCCAATAATTTTGAAATGCTGGCATTCAGGGCCAGGAATCGCGGGTGGGTAGGGGGGTACTTCCTCTTCCTCTCAAGTGTTTGGGATATGGAAAGCTGAACGCTTCCACGGGACATTGTGGAGATGGTTGGTGACCCAGGTGGTGGTGTTGCTGACAGATCGTCTGTTTGCGGGGTGGCAGGTGCCGGTATCACTACAGATGTGGCTGGAGCGGCCGAGACTGCAGCAGAAGAGGAAGCAGGATGAGCCAGAGACGTTTCTTGGTTTTGAAGGTGTCTACTCCACTGCAGCTCGTGCTTTGCACTTAGATGCCTGATCATGCAGGTTGTGCTCAGGTTGAGAAGGTTTATGCCTCGCTTAAGGCTCTGATTGCACAGGGTGCAAACCACTCGTTTCCTGTCATCAGCACATTTTCTAAAGAACTTCCACGCTAGAGAACTCCTTTGAGCTGACTTTGGTGCGCTCGTTCCCTTGCTGCGTTGGGCAGTAGCGGGCGTAGTGTCTAGGGCACGGCCGCTCCGCTTCTGCACCCTGCTCCCTCTTCTGCTGTGCTGGTGGCTCTGTGCGACCACCGCCTCTTCCTCCAAACTACTCAGGTCACCTGCATGACGTTTATTCCATGTGGGGTCGAGGACCTCATCGTCCTCCACATCATCTTCCACCCAGTCTTCACCCCTGCCCTCCTTGTCGGTCTCCACAATGCTGAACGCCACAGCAGTTGGCACCTGCGTTTCGTCATCATCGGAGACGTGCTGCGATGGTCCTTGCATGTACTCATCTTGGGAAATAAGTGGTTGGGCATCGCTGCACTCAATCTCTTCAACTTCTGGGGCAGGGCTAGGTGGATGGCCCTGGGAAACCCTGCTGACAGAGTCCTCAAAAAGAAGAAGAGACTGTTGTATGGATTGGGGCTCAGACTGCTTGCCTGATTTCCAAGGGGGTGTGGTGAAAGACGGTTGAACATTGGCTGCAGGTGCCAACTCTGACCTTTCTGCAGTAGACTGGGTGGGAGACAATGTGAAGGAACTGGAGGCACTGTCAGCAACCCAATCTACCATCGCCTGTACTTCTTCAGGCCTCATCACGTCTAGAGGCGCATGATGCCCTATCAAATACTGATGCAGGTTCTGTCGCCTACTCACACTTGTGGAAGGTGTTTCACTTGTGCGTGTAGCTGGCACAGATCGACCACGTCCTCTCCTTGCAACAGGAGCTCTACCAGCAGCACCACGACCCAGGCCACGGCCCCTATTTGACGGTCTCCTCATATTTCTGTAATTTATGATCTTGACCTAGAAAGGTGTTTATTGAATAGCGGAACAAAAGAACAACAGTATCGCACGGGTGTATCTCACAGTCAAATATGCAAACTATGCCGCAATTTAATGTTTTTTACTCCAAAAGGGTGTATATTGAATAGCGGAATAGGAAAAAGGATAAAAAAACGGTGTATCTCACACGTACAAACACAGACTAGGCCCCGATTCAAATTTTTTGTACCCTAAAGGGAGGATGAGGAAGAGGAGTAGGAGGAGTTGGGAACAGGAGGCAAACTGAAGCGCCCTGCAATCCTCTGCGGTAGAAGGAGATGCGCCAAACCAATTTAAAAAGGTGTATCTCACATGTACCGGTACAGACTATCCCGCAATTTAATTTTTTACACTCAAACAAGGTGTATATTGAATAGCGGAATAGGACAAATTTTACAAAACGGTGTATCTCACACGTACAAACACCAACTAGGCCCTGATTACAATTTTTTGTACCCTAAAGGCAGGATGAGGAAGAGGAGTAGGAGGAGTTGGGAACAGGAGGCAAACTGAAGCGCCTTGCAATCCTCGGCGGTAGAAGGAGATGCGCCAAACCAATTTAAAAAGGTGTATCTCACATGTACCGGTACAGACTATCCCGCAATTTAATTTTTGACACTCAAACAGGGTGTATATTGAATAGCGGAATAGGACAAATTTTACAAAACGGTGTATCTCACACGTACAAACACCAACTAGGCCCCGATTACAATTTTTTGTACCCTAAAGGCAGGATGAGGAAGAGGAGTAGGAGGAGTTGGGAACAGGAGGCAAACTGAAGCGCCCTGCAATCCTCGGCGGTAGAAGGAGATGCGCCAAACCAATTTAAAAAGGTGTATCTCACATGTACCGGTACAGACTATCCCACAATTTAATTTTTTACACTCAAACAGGGTGTATATTGAATAGCGGAATAGGACAAATTTTACAAAACGGTGTATCTCACACGTACAAACACCAACTAGGCCCCGATTACAATTTTTTGTACCCTAAAGGCAGGATGAGGAAGAGGAGTAGGAGGAGTTGGGAACAGGAGGCAAACTGAAGCGCCCTGCAATCCTCGGCGGTAGAAGGAGATGCGCCAAACAAATTTAAAAAGGTGTATCTCACATGTACCGGTACAGACTATCCCACAATTTAATTTTTTACACTCAAAGAGGGTGTATATTGAATAGGGGAATAGGACAAATTTTACAAAACGGTGTATCTCACACGTACAAACACAAACTAGGCCCCGATTACAATTTTTTCTACCCTAAAGGCAGGATGAGGAGTAGGAGGAGTTCGTAACAGGCAGGAGGCAGACTGAAGCACCCTCAAATCCTCGGCAGTATGAGATGCGCCCCAAAAATTGGAAAGGTGTATCTCACACGTACCAACACAGACTATCACGCAATTTAATTGTTTATACCCAAAGGTTTTGATTAAATAGCGGAATAGAAAATATGATCCAAAAAAAAGTGTATGTATATCACACGTACACAACCACACTAGGCCCCAATTACTATTGTTTGTACCCCTAAAGGCAGGATGAGGAGTAGGAGGAGTTTGGAACAGGCAGCACCCTCAAATCTTTAGAAGTATGAGATGAACCCCAAAAACTTGAAAAGGTTGATCTCACACGTACCAACACAGACTATCCCGCAATTTAATTGATCCCCAAAGGTTTTTATTGAATAGCGGAATAGGAAATATGATCAAAAAAAGTGTATGTATATCACACGTACACAACCACACTAGGCCCCAATTACTATTGTTTGTACCCCTTAAAGGCTGGATGAGGAGTAGGGGGGTGTATGGAACAGGCAGCACCCTCAAATCTTCAGAAGTATGAGATGAACCCCAAAAACTTGGAAAGGTGTATCTCACACGTACCAACACAGACTATCCCCCAATTTAACTGATCCCCAAAGGTTTTTGATTAAATAGCGGAATAGAAAATATGATCAAAAAAAGTGTATGTATATCACACGTACACAACCACACTAGGCCCCAATTACTATTGTTTGTACCCCTAAAAGGCTCGATGAGGAGTAGGGGGGAGTATGGAACAGGCAGCACCCTCAAATCTTCAGAAGTATGAGATGAACCCCAAAAACTTGGAAAGGTGGATCTCTCTCACACGTACCAACACAGACTATCCCCCAATTTAACTGATCCCCAAAGGTTTTTGATTAAATAGCGGAATAGAAAATATGATAAAAAAAAGTGTATGTATATCACACGTACACAACCACACTAGGCCCCAATTACTATTGTTTGTACCCCTAAAAGGCTGGATGAGGAGTAGGGGGGAGTATGGAACAGGCAGCACCCTCAAATCTTCAGAAGTATGAGATGAACCCCAAAAACTTGGAAAGGTGGATCTCTCTCACACGTACCAACACAGACTATCCCCCAATTTAACTGATCCCCAAAGGTTTTTGATTAAATAGCGGAATAGAAAATATGATCAAAAAAAGTGTATGTATATCACACGTACACAACCACACTAGGCCCCAATTACTATTGTTTGTACCCCTAAAAGGCTGGATGAGGAGTAGGGGGAGTAAGGAACAGGCAGCACCCTCAAATCTTCAGAAGTATGAGATGAACCCCAAAAACTTGGAAAGATGGATCTCACACGTACCAACACAGACTATCCCGCAATTTAATTGATCCCCAAAGGTTTTTATTGAATAGCGGAATAGGAAATATGATCAAAAAAGTGTATGTATCTCACACGTACACAACCACGCTAGGCCCCAATTACTATTGTTTGTACACCTTAAAGGCTGGATGAGGAGTAGGGGGGTGTATGGAACAGGCAGCACCCTCAAATCTTCAGAAGTATGAGATGAACCCCAAAAACTTTGAAAGGTGGATCTCTCTCACACGTACCAACACAGACTATCCCCCAATTTAACTGATCCCCAAAGGTTTTTGATTAAATAGCGGAATAGAAAATATGATCAAAAAAAGTGTATGTATATCACACGTACACAACCACACTAGGCCCCAATTACTATTGTTTGTACCCCTAAAAGGCTGGATGAGGAGTAGGGGGGGAGTATGGAACAGGCAGCACCCTCAAATCTTCAGAAGTATGAGATGAACCCCAAAAACTTGGAAAGGTGGATCTCTCTCACACGTACCAACACAGACTATCCCCCAATTTAACTGATCCCCAAAGGTTTTTGATTAAATAGCGGAATAGAAAATATGATCAAAAAAAGTCTATGTATATCACACGTACACAACCACACTAGGCCCCAATTACTATTGTTTGTACCCCTAAAAGGCTGGATGAGGAGTAGGGGGGAGTATGGAACAGGCAGCACCCTCAAATCTTCAGAAGTATGAGATGAACCCCAAAAACCCCAAATATCATTCAGCTCTGCTGCAGGCCACAACTTAATTTTTTTTAACCCAAGGCTGTATATTGAATAGTGAGATAGAAAAAAAGTGTATGATTTTTGAAACCACCCAATATTAGCACATGTGAACTGAACACAGCAGTGTATGATCAGTCACTCAGCACAGCACAGCTGAAGGAAAAACGCTGCACACAGTGACTGATAGAAAAATACTTTTCTCCCTCCTCCTCAGTGGGCAAAAAAGATTGTGTTCACTGCACCCCAAAAAGATTGTGTTCACTGTACCCCAAAAAGATTGCGTTCACTGCACCCCAAAAAGATTGTGTTCACTGCACCCCAAAAAGATTGCATTCACTGCACCCCAAAAAGATTGCGTTCACTGCACCCCAAAAAGATTGTGTTCACTGCACCCCAAAAAGATTGTGTTCACTGCAGCCCACACACAGCAAAATGGATGTGGACCACTGACACCTGCCTATCTCCTATCCCACACCACACAGCAATATCGATTGTAGTTTGTAGAACACACTTTCCCTAAAAATCAGCAGACTCTATCCCTAACAGGATTGATAAGATCGTAGATCGGGTGACTGCAAACCCCACCCCACACAGCAATATCGATTGTAGTTTGTAGAACACACTTTCCCTAAAAATCAGCAGACTCTATCCCTAACAGGATTGATAAGATCGTAGATCGGGTGACTGCAAACCCCACCCCACACAGCAATATCGATTGTAGTTTGTAGAACACACTTTCCCTAAAAATCAGCAGACTCTATCCCTAACAGGATTGATAAGATCGTAGATCGGGTGACTGCAAACCCCACCCCACACAGCAATGTCGATTGTAGTTTGTAGAACGCACTGTCCCTAAAATCAGCAGACTCTCTCCCTAAAATGCCTACAACTCGCCCTGCCTAACACACTCCGACCTGTCCCTCAATTCTATCCGGACACAAATGTTTTTTTTTTCCTGTCTGTCCCTAATCAGCAGCCAGCATGTTGATGTGTGCTCTCTCCCTGATCTAAACAGCAGAATGACGCCGCAGCGGCGCTGCCTCGAACTTATAAAGACTTGGTCACATGCTTCAGACGGCCAATCACAGCTACTGATACATTTGCAGGCATGGCTGGGATGGCTTAGGCACACCAGTTAAACGCTTGTTGATTGGCTGTTGAAAGCCCGCCATGAAAAGCGCGCCAAAGCATGCAAAACCCGGAAATAAAACGACCGAACACGGATTTTTACCCGAATATACAGTAAAGTGTTCGTGTCCGTGTTCGGGTAAAAAAAATCCAATTATTCGGTACGAACATGAATAATACAGTCCGTGTTCGCTCAACCCTAGTTATGATGCTTTGTGACTTTGAGATACCCCCAGTTTAGGGAGCTGAAGACTTGATGAATAGTTCTGGCAGGAGAAACTTGAACAAGGTTTAACAGTAATAAAAGGGGTCAGTAGAAAGTGCAAATAAATAATAGAGTAATCCAGGACAGGTTAAATGACATTTCTCAGTGGTGTACAGCATAAATATGGTAGTGTCTAAGGAGAAAAGTGGTAAATTGTGTAACTTGAGTCTTGCTTACTTCTGTGGTGCAAAGTGTTTGGTGAGTTGGCAACCGTCTCACCAATTCTGCACTTCCGTGGAGGATACCGGTGGTGGAGGTGCCCCTTGTGGAACAATGGCATGAGCTCCAGTGAAGCCACTCTGTATGGCTGCAGTCGCAGATGATGACCAGTAAGCCCGCCCTGTAAGGCTGTAGAGTGTACTGGAGCTCAGCATTCACCCTAGATGTCTGCTACTTTCCTGGACAGGAAGTGTTAACTACCCCTTTACTCCTCTTTAGTCTCTTAGTCCTCTGGGATCTGTAGTTCTGTAGCTGATCAGTATAATATAGTTCTCTTTCCACGGGAATACACATCACAGTAATCCAACTCCTCTCCCCCTTGTCTCTGGGGGAGCTGTGGCTGCAAGAGGGAGTACTCTGAGGGAAAAGATAGTAAAAGTGTCCTTATATACAGCTGCTGCACTGTATCCCTCTGTGCAGTGGCAGCAGGGGGCAAGTGAGGGGTAAACAGCCCGCAGCCAGAGAGTCTCCTCCAGATTTCTCACTACCTGCATCAGCGGGGGAGGGAGAATGGGGGGTCGCATAGAGCAGCTGGCAACCGCCTACAGAGATATCAAGGGAGCAGATAAATGCAGCTTGTATCACCAAATGTATTTTCTTTAACAGGTGTAGCACCCTCCCAGTTAGTGTAGGTTGTTAGGCAAATTCAGTCTGAAGGCTGGAGCAGAGTGTTTTTGGAACCTGGGGTTGAGCCCTGCCACAGGAGTTCCCTGTCTGAGGGGCTCTGCCTCTCTGGGAACTCTGCTGGAGGTCATTAGGGGCCCTGCTATAATCGTATAATATAAGTTTGGGTGCCCTTTATTCTACAGTCTGGGATTTCCCCCTTACAGTCTGGAGAGCTCACTGGAGAATACCCGGTGGAGGGTGCAGGGTGCAGGGTGCAGGGCAGAGTGTCCAGTGGTCCTGTGAGTCTGTGTTTATCCCACCGAAGAGTGCTCAGGGGATATCAGAAGGAGGCAAATGATAACCTTGTGGCATTGTGAGGTCTGACCTAATGCTGTGTCCTAGAGACTGTGTGCATTTATCAGTTCTACATAGAAGCAAGTCTCAGGCATTCTCCTAGCAAGTAATGAACTGTGTGGAAGGTCTCTGTCAGAATAGTGAGAAGAGAGGTGTGCTTTGTTGATTTTGTTCCTTTGGGGTATCTCATGTCTTCTTAATACCCGTTAAAGTCCAACTAAGGTCTGGTAACTGGACAATCAAAACCAGCAGCTGAGTTTATGATAAAGACCAAAAAAAGAGAAGTGGTGCAGCGCTAAATAATAAATGACAAAAGACCATTGAAAAGTCCACATCCATTAAGTTATTCCCAGAGGGTTTCATATGATAGAGTGCAGCTTATAACAGTGTACAGAGGCCACCACTGACACCCAATTACACAGCCTCTTATCATCCAATCATGACCCTCACTACAAAGGTCTGAACCAGCGGTATATGTATCTCCAGCGGGCCCTTGGACTGCCCGCAACCTCTCTCCTCCTCTCAAGAGATCTCCCCAGGACTTAGATGACTGATATACATAGTATAGCACATTTGCTGGGACACTTAGGAAGTCTTTGATCATATATACTTACAATTATTATCATTTTGCACCATTAGTACACCTATTGGAACACCTAAGGAGCTTTGAATGGTTAATATTAATAATTTTATAGTAAGAGGTATATTCTTTATGCACATGGAAAGGAATAGGCGCAGCAACATTTATTATTATTATTATTTTTTTTTTTTTGGGGGGATAAGCATTGTTTGCTGCCACTCATTGATCACTATAGGGAACATTATTATATAGGCCAGAACAGGTAGCGTGGGATAACACACTTTCTCTCTAACCCTACTTGTATTCCAAACCAAAATTCCATGACTACATAATCCAAAATCGGAGAATAGTTTCCTGTAAAAGTCATGTACCTATAAAGGGTCCTGTCCTCATGACTACTCCCTTTCTATGTACTAATACATGATTAATACCTTATTGTTATTATTATAAATTCTGATAATCCTAAGAAATAATGCCGTAAAACCTAAAAATGTGAGAATATATTGAGATTAAAAATACTATCATTAAGGTATCTTTTTTCTCCACATCACCAGAAGCAGGATATACAAGCAGTTACAGTACAGTGACCAAGATCTGACACAGAAATTACTTTTACCATCTTTATGGATTAACGAAAGTTCATTTGGGGTCAAATGCTGCTATAAGAAGGGTACGACAGAAGCTCGCTTCTTTAATGAAAAATCCTTAGCAGACATCTGTTGCAGTACACACAGTTTGCTGTAGCTGATGAGGTTTCATTACTAGTTGGCTTCACAGTATGACATCATCTACTGTTTAACGAAACCCTGGGGCCTTTCTCTAATTTAAAAAAAAAAAGGTGACATCAGTCTGATTTATGCCCTTTGCATGGTAAATATCATGGTTTTAGGAATAATCAGTTGTCAATCACAATAATATCAGGGGGCACACGCATGTATTTTATTGTGTAATGAACCGTACCTGTTCTAAATGATGATATACAAGCTGTCATGACTGCATATGTTCTCAGTCAATCTAATCTTGCAGATTAACTCATGAGTCGTCTATAAATAAAATGTAATAACTCGCCAATCATAATTTTCTGTGGAGCTTTTGTATGTAAAATATAATAACTTTGTGCGATTATACAAGGCCTTTATACAGTATCTTACAAAAGTGAGTACACCCCTCACATTTTTGTAAATATTTTATTATATATTTTATTTTAATAAAATATTTTATTATATTTTTTAAATACACCCTTAAGTAAAAATGTCAAAACTGGGCCCAAAGTGTCAATATTTTGTGTGGCCACCATTATTTTCCAGCACTGTCTTAACCTTCTTGGAGTTCACCAGAGCTTCACAGGTTGCCACTGGAGTCCTCTTCCACTCCTCCATGACAACATCGCAGAGCTGGTGGTGCGCTCCCCCTATTCCTTTTTAGCCACTACTGTTGAACTACTGTTATGGAATGTGGATGTAGTTGGCAGTAACTATCATCAATACCAATGCCAATTTTCTCTATAATGACACACTGATGAACTGTGCAAAGTTAGGTTTAATAGAATTTCCACAATTCCTACTATGTTGGAGTTGTATTTTTCAAAAGTGATTACAGGGATGCATGAGAATATTCCAATCTGTTAGACCAAATATGTCTAGGCTAGGCAGGCGAATGGATTATATTAGATCACCTACTAGATATATGTATCCAATTTTTATAATATTTGGTTTCTATCAAATCATAATTTCATTCTGTTCAATAATATGTTGGTTGACAGATTGCAGTGATTACACAGATGCATGAGAAGATTCCAATCTGTTAGACCAAATATGTCTTGGCTATAATGTCTCGCAGGCAAATTAATAATTTTAGATCATCTAAGCCAGCCCTCAAAATTTCTACTCGCCTGCTCGCATTTGGCGAGTGGAAATAAGGTTAGGGCGAGTGTGGAGCAGCATTGGGGGGGGGGCAATTCTCCTCCCAGCGATTGGCCAGGAAACTGTGAGGATGGGAGAGGAGAGGAAGAGGAGAGATGGCCAGATCACACAGAGCGAGGATCTACCGCTGTGACACAGCTTGGATCTGAAGCACTGACCGCTGTAAAACAAAGCTCTGCCTCCTGGACCAGCTCCTATAATAGACAGCATACTGTTCCAATGCTAGGAAACTGAAGTAATGTGACGTGTATTATAGGAGCTGGTCCAGGAGGCGGGACTTTGTTTGACAATGGCCGGCATTTCAGATCCAAGCTGTGTCTCAGCAGGAGATCCCCACTCTGTGGGATATGGCCAGCTCTCCTCCCAATACCTCCCCATGATCCCCAGTGATAGGCTGCATTAATGGGCACTGATGGGCACTTATAAGCTGCATTGATGGGCACTGATTGGCTGCAGTGATGCGCACTGATAGGCTGCATTTATGGGCACTGATGAGGCTGCACTGATGGGCACTGATAAGGCTGCATCGATGGGCACTGGTGAGGCTGCATCAATGGGCACTGGTGAGGCTGCATTGCTGGGCAATGATTAATAAGGCTACACTGAAGGGCACCGATGAGGCTGCATTGATCGGCACCGATGAGACTGCAATGATGGGCACCGATGAGGCTGCACTGATTGGCACCGATGAGGCTGCACTGATGGGCTCTGATGAGGCTGCACTGATGGGCACTGATGAGGCTGCACTGATGGGCACTGATAAGCTGCATTTATGGGCATTGATGGGCACTGATGACAACTAAAGTTGTTGTTAATATTTATTTTTGTAACTTAATTCTGCATAAAACTTTTAACAGTGTAATTTCATGAGATATTTTATGAGGGCCTGTTTAGAGGTGGATTTAGGGGGGGCGGGCGGGGCAGGGTATAGCTTGAGTGTGGCAACCGGTGGCGAGTTTAAGCCGACAGACACAAATGCCGCTGGGTCTTGTAGTTTTCCATTCACAAAGAACTGTGAATGAGTGATGTGGCCTGGTGGGGGTGGAGCCCAGCTTGGCTATATTTAAAAAAAATTTTGACAGCTAGCAGGGGGAGAAGATTCCTGCTGGTTGTTAGAGTGGAAGATCGAGGTGGAGCTGGGGTCGGTCCATTCGTAACATGTTATATATGGATGTAGCATGTAATACGTAATGAAAGGTGAACTTTTCCTTTAAATCCTAAGTAAAACAAAAAATCAACACAAGGGACATTATTTACTTCTAGTGAGAGGTATCCTTAGTGCCACTGTGTCCTCCTTTTGCTGAAATCTTACTCCTTCAATGCCCCACCCCCACCATAATCTTTATGTGTGGTGGGGGTTGACAGTCACTCATCAAGAGGGGGGCAGACCTATCAATTATCTGTTCAACTTGTATTCATAGGCTTGTTTCATTTATGGAAACTGTAGTAACAACTTCTATGATTGGAGCAGCTGGGCAGAAAAGGCAAGCATAGTTGGGAACTCAATGAGTGCCTGTCACAGCCAATTAATAATGTTTACTAAGCCATCTAGTTGCTGATTTTATTTCAGTCATTTATAAACGGTACTGAGTAAAAACCAGGCCACGACCCACCTTTTAAAGACGTTCCCTGGTAAAAAAAAAAGGTGGTTATCTGTGCTATTTTATCAACTTCTTGGAACACTTAAACAGTGTTTTGATTAGTTGTTGGGGAGGCTTTGTACTGGTTTTGCGCAAGCATCTCAAAGCATACAAAAAAAAAAAAAAAAATTTACATAAGCAAAAAAAAAGTTGTAGAAGCATTTCAAATCGCCGGTAATGACAACGAGTAGATTCAGAGATAGAAGCAACTGAATTTATATGCAAATGTTGACTTCTGGAAAATTAAAACTTGGCACTTCCTCCTAAGCTTCCATAGGCTGCCCATGAAATAAAAGGAGTAGTCTCGATACTGTGAGAGAGTTCATATTAACAGTTAAAAGTTCAATAACATATCAGGTGTCCAAGGACAGATGTAAAATTTGTTAATACTGTGCATTTGCGCAAGGGCTATCTAGGACGTAGGGGCCCATTTATCCTAGAAGATGGACAGATAGTTGCTGGGACCCCCAATGGCTGACCTGAACATTACTCATTTGTAGAACAGAGGAGAAGAGGGAGTCATTCTTCAAAATGCTGTGGCCATGCTCCTGGCTTGTAATATCCAACTGCTATTGGGCATTGGGCATTGGGCACCTCCATCATTCTCTTTTTGTCGAGCACTGAGACATGCAGAAATCTTCTCTCATTTCCTTTTAATGCTATTTGGATTGGAAATGAAGATAGTGATTAATATTTTACCTTAATTGCATATCATCAATCAATAGATAATCAGAGCACCACAAAGACTACTCTGCGTCTTCATCTATCTATTTTTTATTGTCTAGCCCAGGGATTCCCAAACTACGACCCTGCAGCTATTCAGGAACTACAATTTCCATCATGCCTAGTCATGTATATGACTGCCAGAGTTTTACAAAGCCTCATGGGATGTGTAGTTCTGCAAAACTGCAGGGCCATAGTTTGGGAATCCCTGGTCTTGCCTAAATGTCTAGCATCTATCAGTCCGATTATACATAGGAAATAGTGTTTGTACATAGAATTTTTTCTTGCCTAGGTGTTGGTTTCCACCACTTCAGGTTTAAAAAGTGAATAGTGACCTCTGCTTTTTTTTTTTTTTTTTTTTTTTTCATTATAGGCTTAATTTGAAGTACCCATGTTTGTGAAAGGTTTACTTTAAGGTTTACTCTACTATTAGCCAATTGTTCATTTTCTCCTAATCCCCTTCTGAAAGCTTAGCCTCGCCCAGGTATTATAAAGTTCTCTGAATGTTTATTAAAAACAAAAGTTATACCCAACTTTGTTGTGTATAAGCATAATCTCCAGCTGCACAGTTATTTACTGAAAGGATCATACATGATTAAAAAACTGCCATGTTTGTATAATTAGCTCAAACTGTGAACAAAAGTATGTTATTCATTTCCATGCTTGCCATCCACACACTGATTACTGAGTATTATGAAACATTGAGTTTTGGAGCATAGTTGTTCCTCTTTCACTGTTCCATAGGGAACACAGATTACAATTAAAACACAGTTTCTGTTTTTGATGATCACGAGGTGTCCTGTGATCACATTTGAAGTTTGCAACCACCTTCGATCAGAATTAAATTTTTTCTTTTCAAGTTTTGTATTTTGGTTTCAGGAGGAAAAACAAATATGTCACTTGGTTATCTTAGCTGATCTGTATGCAAACAGCTACAATCCAGAGATAAAATACATATATGGGACCTGTTTTACCTGTCAAAGAATGTGGGGAAAAGGGGATAGCAGTTTCAAGGCCCCCCCTTTTCCTCATGGTACCACTGCAGCTAGAAGGAGTTTCAAGTCTCCCCCTCAGGTGAGGGCGTGGTCTCTGGGGGAGTCTTGCACCTGATAGGTTAGGAAGGGAGAAAATGATAGAAACCGCTAGAAGCCGCCAGGGGGCTTATAAATAGGGGGTCATGACTGGAATTTGCGCCAGACGTCGTGGGAAAAAGACAAGCGGCGGAGCCCAGGTAAGAGAGCGTTTCTGTCATACCCAGTGCCACACACTGCGGCAAGCATGAAGACACTGCTTCGGCAACTTATTGAAAGGGCTGGGGCTGAAGGTGGAGAAGTCTGGCTGTGGTGGTGTTTGAACTCACCGGCGGGTCAAGATGACGCGAGTGAAGGCGACGGGGGACCCGGTGCGGAACTTCAACCTGCTGAAGAGACTAGAAGAGGCGCAGGCAGCGGAGCTGAGTCCATAGTGAATGAAGAAGAGCTGGAGGTGACAGAGCGACATGGAGGAGTGGCGAGGGGAAGAGCCGCGGAAGATGCGAGGCCGGACCGGAGGCGGAGAGTTCCAAGGAAGCCTTACAGCCCGCCTGCCCCACCTAGAAGAGCGGGTGAGAGAGGTACTGCAGCATCTTCTGGAAAAAGAGGAAGGAGCAGTGAGAGAAAGGCAGGGGAGAAGCAAAGATCAGGCAAGTCCCGCCAGGATGCAGCGCCCTAAGCAAGATGCAGAATTAGGACAGGTCGTGGGTTCGATCCCAGGCTATGTCAGGAGCAAGGCAAAAAGAGAAGAGATGGCTGATGTATCCACTGCAATGGATGAGCATGAAAGTTTAAGCGCTGGTGAGTGTGGGAGTTAGGTGTGCTGTCCTCTCTGTCCTCAACACTTTTGTAACTATCCGCAGCTCCCACAAAAAATATTAGCAGGCAATGCAGTGAAGATTTAGCGTCAGTATGGGTGGGTAATGCTGGGACAGAGCATTTTAAAAAAGAAGTGGGATTAGCAGTTGACTCACCAGCATCAGGCATAGGTAGGGAATTTATGCCTTGTATACTTTCGCCGCTAGCTTTTCATGTTGGTGCTAATACAAAAGAAAGGATCTGGTGGCAGGAGTATATTGAAATTCTTTCTTTACTTCCCAATCAAAAAGAGTATTATTATAAATTTGAAAAAGAAAAAAGTGATGAGGATAAAAAAAGGCCAGTCACTAGGTCATTCAATAATTGGCTTCAAGCCTCTGTTATTTTCTCAAGTATTATGTGTGAGAGACTCAAATATATATATAAACTTAGACACCAACTGTCAAGTCCAAATATCTTTGCGCTTTAGGAGGAGTCAGTCACTTGACTGCTATAATGTGGAAACACTGCTGCTACTTAAACAAATACTGGATAATATTTGGAAGTACAAAAATGGAAAAGAAGTAGCGCATAAAATCACTATTAGATGACTTAAAGTGTAAAAAGCATGCTTGTCAAAGATACTGCTTGATGAACACTCAAAAACATATAAAGAAAAGCAATGTCCTTAAAGTCCATAAATCCAGGAGTGCGTGAAGTATATAAATGGATCACCATCCACCACCAGGTGTCACACCGATAGATAGCAGAAATGGCAACTCACCAGAAAACGATGCTCAAGTGTTCTCACACCAGAGCAAACTGAGCAGGGATACCATACAGATGTAGGGAATACACGCATGGAAGACCAGAGTCTCTTCACCACTGCCGCATAAAAGTGTCCTTCACACACTTTCCTCAATGTAATGGTATTATGGAGAAAGAGAAGGGCTCCAAATAGTGAAGTACCATCAAAACACTTGCTTTATTAAAACATAAAAATTTTGCACTCACATGTAAAAGCATATGGGTAGGCATTGAATGTCATATCTCCAGTCAAAGATGACGCCTCCAGTTGAAGTCGGACATGACGAAACCGGTCGGGGCGTGACCTGACGACACATCCGACATCACGTGACACGGCAGAGGAGCTACCCGGAAGGGACTGGGCTGGCGTGGAGTTAGCCCAGTACACTGGACGAGATAGGCTTCCTCTTTGACCGGAGATATGACATTCAATGCCTACCCATATGCTTTTACATGTGAGTGCAAAATTTTTATGTTTTAATAAAGCAAGTGTTTTGATGGTACTTCACTATTTGGAGCCCTTCTCTTTCTCCATAATACCATTACATTGAGGAAAGTGTGTGAAGGATACTTTTATGCGGCAGTGGTGAAGAGACTCTGGTCTTCCATGCGTGTATTCCCTACATCTGTATGGTATCCCTGCTCAGTTTGCTCTGGTGTGAGAACACTTGAGCATCGTTTTCTGGTGAGTTGCCATTTCTGCTATCTATCGGTGTGACACCTGGTGGTGGATGGTGATCCATTTATATACTTCACGCACTCCTGGATTTATGGACTTTAAGGACTTTAAGGACATTGCTTTTCTTTATATGTTTTTGAGTGTTCATCAAGCAGTATCTTTGACAAGCATGCTTTTTACACTTTAAGTCATCTAATAGTGATTTTATGCGCTACTTCTTTTCCAATTATGTGTGAGAGGTTTCCCGAAAATAGCACAGGCTTATTTAAACACATAGACATAATATTGGAAGCGTACAAACAATTTGGTGGGTTGTCTTGGTATTTATATGATGAAGCTTAGGTTATAATTTGGATCTTCCTAAAGCTGAGTTTCGCGTATGGTGGTATGGTAATCATGGTATGCAATGGACTTATTTTACGTGAAACATTTATGATTCCTGGCCTACTCCTCAGTCCCTTATTTTCCATTTGGCTGATAATGACATTGGTTGCCTAAAGACTTTAGACATTATTGCACAGATCAAGATTACCTTGTCATGCATCCATTCTGTTCTGCCCAGTACTGTCCTGGTCTTTTCTGAGATCATTCCACGCTTAAAGTGGCTGGAATGATCTAAACTTAAGAATTTTAAATAAGATATGTAAATGTATGAATAGGTCTGTGGCAAAATTAATGTTTAGTTTACATGGTATTTCATTCCGTCATGTTGACCTGAAAGGTGGGCTAAATGGATTTTATAGATCTGGTTATATTCATCTGTCTGAAATTACATTAGACAATTTCAGACAGATGGTCCGGGTGGGGGTGCCAGGCTCATTGTGAATGAGCCTGGAATTTGGGCTGTAAACGCTATGTTACTGTTACTATTGGCTATGTAGATACAGTATACTGTAATATTTGTGTCATTTAAATATAAATATAATAGTTTTTCACATTTGTATTAAATTATTTTTAATTGTCTATAATAAGAGCCGCAGCCATTAAGTTCCAAAATGGTTTTGGTGTTGAATTATTATTATTATTTTATATGGCAATGTATTTCATTGTTCTGCCTATGGTCCTATATAAAGTGGAGGCGGGGCAAGCAATTGTCCCATGCCCTCAACCTATGGGAAAATCTCCAAAAGGCATCAAATTACAGATTAGACATTCTTATAATATGTCAACAAAAGTTAGATTTTATTTCCATCATTGACACTTTCAAAATAACAGAAAACAAAAAAATGGTGTCTGCAAAAGTTTGGGCACCCTGCAGAGTTAATATCTTGTACTGCCCCCTTTTGCAAGTATCACAGCTTGTAAACGCTTTTTGTAGCCAGCCAAGAGTCTTTCAATTCTTATTTGAGGTATCTTTGCCCATTCTTCCTTACAAAAGTCTTCCAGTTCTTTGAGATTTCTGGGCTGTCTGTCACGCACTGCTCTTTTAAGGTCTATCCATAGATTTTCAATTATTTTGAGGTCAGGAGAATGTGAAGGCCATGGCAAAACCTTCAGTTTACGCCTCTTGATGTAATCCCCTGTGGATTTCAAGGTGTGTTTAGGATCATTATCCATTTATAGAAGCCATCCTCTCTTTAACTTCAGCTTTTTCATAGATGGCATCAAGTTACCATCCAAAATTTGCTGAAATTTTATTGAATCCATTTTTCCTTCTACTCGTGAGATGTTCCCTGTGCCAATGGCTGCAATACAACCCTAAAGCTTGATTGATCCACCCCCATGCTTAACAGTTGGACAGAGGTTCTTTTCATTAAATTCTGCACCCCTTCTTCTCCAAACGTAACTTTGCTCATTCCCGCCAAAAAGTTAAATTTTAACCTCATCGGTCCACAGAACTTGTTTCCAAAATGCATCAGGCTTGTCTATATGTTCATTTGCAAAGTTCAAACGCTGATTTTTGTGGTGAGGACATAGAAGAGGTTTTCTTCTGGTGACTCTTCCATGAAGACCATATTTGTACAAGTATCTCTTTATAGTGGAATAGTGTACCACAACTCCAGTGTCTGCCAGATCTTTCTGGAGGGATCGTGCAGTCAAATATTGGTTTTGAATTGTTTTTCTCACAATCCTGCGAACTGTTCTGTCTGATATTTTTCTTGGTCTTCCAGATCTTGCTTTAACTTCCACTGTTCCTGATGACTGCCATTTCTTAATTACATTCTGAACAGAGGATATTGACATCTGAAAACGCTTTGCTATCTTCTTATAGCCTTCTCCAGCTTTGTGAGCGTCAACTATTTTCAGTTTCAGTTTTCTAAACAACTGCTTAGAAGATCCCATGGTGCTGATTATTGGGGCAAGGTCAGATGAGTCTGGGCATTTAAAACCTTTGAGATTGACATCACCTGGTCTTCCCAGACGATGATTAAGAACAATCCATGACACTGGCAGGTCTCAGCCTTGCAAAGGGGCAGTGCATGCTATAAATTCTGCAGGGTGCCCAAACTTTTGCAGACGCCATTTTTTTGTTTTCTGTAATTTTGAAAGTGTCAATGATGGAAGTAAAATCTAACTTTTGTTGACATATTATAAGAATGTCTAATCTGTAATTTGATTCCTTTTGGAGATTTTTCCATCTTTCCTTGGCTTCTTTATGCACATTAATACAAATTTTTACCTGGGGTGCCCAAACTTTCGATCCCCACTGTATATATCAAATACATTGCAATGATAAATCCAATGGCTCATAAGCTCTTTCATAAATAATCAGTAATCCGTATCCTGATAAATCTTCATATTTTTTTGGCTCTACGCATTTCATGAAGTTATCATCCACTCTTCAGGAGCTTGGTACAAATTTTCTGTAAATATGGACTGGTTTAAGCTCAAAAAATCTCATATAAATACAATAAGTCGCGCTAAATTGATACAAAACAATATAAATTGTCCAACAAAAGTCCCAAATAGTGAATGTGAGTAAATGGAGAAAATAATTGAAAATCTTGATCAGCACACAAGCAAACTGGATTCCCTTAGGAAATGTGCTTACCAGACAGGCAATTCAAAATCGCAAAATTCATATGCCAAGATGACTTGATTGCGTAAAGTTTCAACGTTGAGGTACTCGATGTGAAAGTGTCATAAATCATATAAAAAAGAAAGAACACTCCATAGCGTAATACCGTACAATAATGTTATTCAAAAAGCAAATTCCACCACCACATAAAGGTGTGAGTATCCGTCACCAGTTGTGAAACTGCTTACCAGAAGGATGTATATCACAGACATAGATATCTATCCCAGTGATGAGAAAGGAGAAAGAACCACCACCGACCATATAGCCTCTTACCAGATTGAAAAGTATGATTTGCAGAATTCAGAGATAAAAAGGTTTCAGGTACATCTGATCATCAAACGTCCCAAATAGTGAACGTGGATAAATAAATATTGATAATCTTGATCAGCACACACAGCAATCTACAGTCCCATAGGAAATGTGCTTACCAGACAGGCACTCAAAAATAGCAAAATTCATATGCCAAGGTAAATTTCATATGCCCAGGAGACTTGATTGCGTGAAGTTCCAGATTGAATATAAGATCAGCAGAGTTCAGATGTGATCCGAGTCTGTCTAATCACCAGCGTGACACCCAAAGACACCATAAGCCTCTTACCAGACCACAAATAAGATGCACAAATGTAGTCTCTCTATGCGCTCCCCCAACGTAAAGACAGGTAACCTCAGGGACCCAAATGATGCCGATGGATGTAGCCAATATGAATCTCAGTGACCAGGGTATTGCCAATGGATGGAGCCCGACCAGCCCGGACAAAGAGAAAAGGCGCGCTGACTTCATCCCCGGAAGCGTATTGAGGGAGTGGATGCGCTTTGCCGTCCGGCCGGCGGCTCCACATCCCTTCGTGACTGTATCTACTAATCGCTTGTAAGTGCATTTCTTTTAACAATAAAGTGGTGTTTGAAGTTTTTACACTATTTGCGCCTTTTCTCTTTGTCCGGATCAGATGTACCTGAAACCTTTTTATCTCTGAATTCTGCTAATCATACTTTTCAATCTGGTAAGAGGCTATATGGTCGGTGGTGGTTCTTTCTCCTTTCTCATCACTGGGATAGATATCTATGTCTGTGATATACATCCTTCTGGTAAGCAGTTTCACAACTGGTGACGGATACTCACACCTTTATGTGGTGGTGGAATTTGCTTTTTGAAAAACATTATTGTACGGTATCACGCTATGGAGTGTTCTTTCTTTCTTATATGATTTATGACACTTTCACATCGAGTACCTCAACGTTGAAACTTCACGCAATCAAGTCACCTTGGCATGTGAATTTTGCGATTTTGAATTGCCTGTCTGGTAAGCACATTTCCTAAGGGAATCCAGTTTGCTTGTGTGCTGATCAAGATTTTCAACTATTTTCTCCATTTACTCACGTTCACTATTTGGGACTTTTGTTGGACAATTTATATTGTTTTGTATCAATTTAGCGCGACTTATTGTATTTATATTGATTTGAGGGTGTGGTCACACTTGAAGTCGCTGCTTCACTAATTTTTCTTTTACCTTTAGAGCAGTTGTTACCCCCTTTTTTTTCAAAAAATCTCATATGGATAAGGAAACACACCGATAAGTTCCCTCAAAAATGTCAAAAGTCTAGAGTTCTGATACTAACATATAAAAAACAACAGAGAAAGTCGCATCGTCTCCCTTTGCTGAGTGCACTGTGTGGATGTACGCCTGATCCGGGGCTGAGGCAGGTAAACGCCACTTAGTCCAAATGGGGGAGGGGGGGAGAGAGAGGAGGGAAAAAAACTAGACAGAAGAAATAGAGGAACCAGTGATTTCAGCACATCAGTGACCAAGTAATCTAATCAAGGAGATAAAGTTTAAATATAAATGTGTCCATATTTCTTATTAAAGTCTTATTCGTTGAGTCTTTTTCAGATATTGGTGTTGTGTGTGATATAAAAAGGTGGGAGGACATTAGTAGAAAATACCTATATACCAAGTGCAGCATAACTTAGATCCAGGAAGCAGACCAAAAAAAAACAGAGTGCAGAGCATGGAAAAAGTGAAAATGCTATGGTTCCATAATGTTTCTACATGTTGGACTTTGTAATGTCTTTTGTACTTGTTCAAGTAAAGTTTGAAACTTTGTTCCTGACTAAAAGGGGTGTAATGCAATTAACTGGCACCATTCCATAGTTCAGGTCACTAAGGTATGAAGATCTCATTACAAGAGTAAAACAGTGTAAAGACACAGGGGTTGCCAAGGGTAAGATAAGCAACAAACAGCCTGTTGTTAAGTGTGTGCCTGAGATGGGATAGCCTCTTGCAGTAGGGAGTTCTTGTCAGCATTCCCTCCATGATTGGCCTTTCTGCCATAGCAATAGGAGCAGACTCATGCCGCAGAGTTCCCCAACCTGCCCAAGTACAGAAGAGATAAGTAAAGGGAAATGCATGTATGGAGTCTGCACTATGTGCACAGCATGACCCTATACTATTACTGGCAGTGATGTAGTGGTGGTATGCTGGACAAATAGATGTGGATAAGGCTCAGCGTGTCCCTCCTAAATGCAAGCTAGAAAGGAAATTGTAATCGGGACCCAAGAGTTGACTGGAGAACAGTTACAGTGCAAGTGTACACAGTGCACATTCAACTATAAAAGCAGAGACACGCCTTAAGGGCAAGTACACCCCCATGATGGCTTAAGCCTTTTCCCAGGGCATTAATGAAATTGGCACAGAAAAAAAAAGGTACCCCATGAAATCGGCACAGAAAAAAAGGTACCCCATGTAAAGTAAAGTGATCCTGTTGCAGGTTTCTAGCATAGCCCAGAAGAACCCACCCTGGGGTAGGCCTCTCATGTGACCCTTGCTTAGCGCCAAAAAGGAAGGAAACATAGGGAACATGATGACCACCTGTCATGGTCTTACCTTCTTGCTGCTCTCCTTCGTTTGACATGTGCTGGCGGCCATCTTGGTTTCTGGGTTTCTTGTAGCCTCCCACCCTGCGTCTCCTCCTTTCCACTGGGAGGAGCTGGATGCCTAGCTCATATATATAGGAGGTCTGTGGCTTCAGTTCCCTGCTTGGTCCTCCTGTGTTCACATGCTTCTAAGACTGCTGCTGCTTCTGGTTCCTGTTCCTGGCTTCGTCTGACTACCCTGCTGGTTCCTGATCCTGACTTCGTCTGACTACCCTGCTGGTTCCTGTTCCTGGCTTCGTCTGACTACCCTGCTGGTTCCTGACCCCTGGCTTCGCAAAAGACTCTGCATCAGTTTCGCCATCCGTTTGGACTTTTGCTTTACAGCTTGTTTTTAAATAAAGCTTTCTATTTTCACTTATCTGTTGTTGTACGTCTGGTTCATGGTTCCGTGACATTAGGACCAAGCCATGAATTCTGACGGTACAGGGCCATCCTCGCTACCCACGCTGGTTGCCAGACTTGATCAGCAGGATCACCTGTTGGGTCGGTTCGCCGTGGCGTTGCAAACCCTGCTTGAACGCACGGTACCACAGGCCATGAATTCTGACGGTACAGGGCCATCCTCACTACCCTCGCTGGTTGCCAGACTTGATCAGCAGGATCACCTGTTGGGTCAGTTCGCCGTGGCGTTGCAAACCCTGCTTGAACGCACGGCTCATTTCTCTCCCGTTGCCGATGGGTCGGTTGTCGCTCCTGGGCCCGCTCCTACTGCCGCTCCGGTTGTTGCGCCAGAGTCTACCCCGACACCTGTTGTTGCGCCTGCGGTGTTTCGGGGTATGTCCGGTTCTGCCCCCCTTCCACAGCGCTTTGGGGGAGAGCCAACTCAGTGCCGAGGTTTCCTTAACCAGGTGGGCATTTATTTCGAGTTGCTGCCACATGCCTTTCCTACTGAGAGATCAAAGGTGGGCTTCTTAATCTCGCTGCTCTCGGACAAGGCCTTGGCCTGGGCCAGCCCTTTATGGGAGAACAACAATCCGGTGGTTGCCGAGTTTTCCGGTTTTGTTGCTTCTCTTCGGAAGGTATTCGATGTGCCGGCTCGTGCTGCCTCTGCTGCGAAGCTCCTTATGTCCATCAGACAGGGTTCACGACCGTAGCTGAATACGCCATTGAGTTTCGTACCCTGGCAGCAGAGGTGGGCTGGAATAATGAGGCTCTGGTCGCTGCTTTCTCTCATGGTCTCTCGGATGCCTTGAAGGATGAGGTTGCAGCTAAGGACCTACCAGTGGAGCTCGAGTCTCTTATTTCTTTCCTGATTTTGATTGACACCAGACTCAGGGAGAGACCTTCCTTTAAGGAGAGTCTGCGGAGGCCTCCTAACAGATTGGCGCCTACCTTTGTTGTCCCACCCGTGCCTCCCTCTCCTCCCACGCCTCCTGGGGATGACTTGTCTGGGGGTGAACCCATGCAGCTGGGGTTTGCTCGCCTGTCCGAGGGGGAGAAGGTACTCCGGAGACGCGAGGGCCGATGCATGTACTGTGGTCTCGGTGGGCATTTTCGGTTGGCATGTCCGAACCGTCCGGGAAACGCTCGCACCTGAGATCCTGTCGGGGGCAGATCTTGGGTGGAGTCTCCTCGTCCCCGGTTTCCCGTGTTGACAAACCACTGATCACTGTTGTCCTCTCCTGGGTCGGGGGCTCGGTGACGACCCAGGCGTTGGTGGACTCTGGTGCTGGTGGTTTGTTCATTGATAGTGTGTTCGCTGCCGCCAATTCCATTCCTCTGCAGGCTCGAGGTTCTCCTCTGGCTCTTGAGGCGATAGACGGCAGACCCCTTCTGCCGCCACACGTGACTCATGAGACCCTTCCAGTGGGGTTAGCCATTGGTGCCGTCCACAGAGAGTCGGTCTGCTTCCAGGTTATTTCGTCTCCACACTACTCGGTGGTCTTGGGGTACCCCTGGCTCCAGAAGCATAATCCGATTTTCGATTGGAGATCGGCCGAGATCCTCTCGTGGTCACCGCAGTGTGGGGCTAGTTGCATCCATGGGCCTGTCAAGTTGCTGTGTACTTCCTCGGACTCTCTGTTGCCCCCTGAATACGAGGAGTACCGGGATGTATTCGATAAGGTGCGCGCGGTTGCCCTACCTCCGCACCGCCCATACGATTGTGCCATCGAGTTACAATCTGGTGCCGTTCCTCCTCGTGGCAAAGACTATCCACTGTCGGTAGCGGAGAATGAGGCCATGGAGGAGTACGTGAGGGAGGCGCTTTCACGCGGACACATTCGCAAATCCTCGTCCCCGGCAGGGGCTGGATTTTTCTTTGTGAAAAAGAAGGGCGGTGAGTTGAGGCCTTGCATCGATTACAGGGGTCTCAATCGTCGCATCACGATCAAGAACGCTTACCCGATACCCTTGATTTCCGAGCTGTTCGATCGCCTTAAAGGGGCCACGGTCTTTACCAAACTCGACCTGAGGGCGGCATATAACCTCGTAAGGATCAAGGCGGGCGATGAGTGGAAGACCGCGTTTAACACCAGGACCGGTCATTATGAATCCTTGGTTATGCCCTTTGGGCTGTGCAATGCGCCCGCAGTCTTTCAGGAATTCATCAACGATGTTTTCCGTGACCTGTTGCAGCAGTGTGTGGTGGTCTATTTGGATGACATCTTGGTATATTCTGAGTCCATGGAGACCCACATTCTGGATGTCAAACGAGTGTTGCAACGGTTACGAGAGAACAAGCTGTTCGGTAAGCTTGAGAAATGCGAATTTCACCGATCCCAGGTAACCTTCTTAGGTTACATCATTTCCGCTGAGGGGTTCTCCATGGATCCTGAGAAGGTTTCGGCTGTCTTACAGTGGCCCCAGCCCAGTGGTCTTCGCTCCCTGCAGCGCTTTTTGGGCTTCGCCAATTATTATCGGAAGTTCATCAGGGACTTTTCCATGCTAGCCAAGCCTCTCACGGATCTGACCAGGAAGGGCAGTAATTCCCAGGTCTGGCCGCCCGAGGCCATCCGAGCTTTTGAGGCTCTAAAGTCCGCCTTTGTGTCAGCTCCGATTCTGTCGCATCCCAACCCTGGGTTGCCCTTTGTCCTCGAGGTGGACGCGTCTGAGACGGGAGTAGGCGCCCTTCTGTCTCAGCGTAGAACACCAGAGGGTCCTCTGCTTCCTTGTGGGTTTTACTCCCGGAAACTGTCTTCCGCGGAGTGCAACTACCAGATTGGTGACAGGGAGTTATTGGCCATCGTGCAGGCTCTTAAAGAATGGAGGCACTTGCTCGAGGGTTCGGTGGTTCCGGTCCTCATCCTGACGGACCACAAGAATCTGACCTACCTCTCTGAGGCCAAGAGATTGACACCATGTCAGGCCAGATGGGCTCTGTTCTTGTCACGTTTTAATTACGTGGTCTCCTACTTACCCGGTTCCAAGAACATCAGGGCGGATGCCTTATCACGGCAGTACTCCGACCTGTCCAGGGAGGAGTTGATTCCGACTTCGGTCATACCTCCGAATCAGATCCTGGCCGCCATTCGCACCAGCCTGACCTCTCCCCTGGGTGAGCAGATTTTGGCGGCTCAATCTGGTGCTCCCTCTGGGAGACCCAACGGCAAATGTTTTGTGCCTGAGGAGTTGCGCACTCGGTTTTTGCGAACCTACCATAACTCCAAGACCGCGGGGCATCCTGGAAAGAATCAGCTGTCCTGGGCTGTTTCACGTCTGTTCTGGTGGCCTTCCCTACGTTCCGACATCGCCGCATATGTAGCGGCATGCTCCGTTTGTGCCCAGAGTAAGTCTCCTCGACACCTTCCGTTGGGCCTTCTGCAACCCTTAGCCACCGGGGAGCGCCCATGGTCACACCTGGGGATGGATTTCATTGTGGACCTCCCTGCATCCCGAGGCCATACGGTCATTCTCATGATTGTGGATCGGTTTTCCAAAATGTGCCACTGTGTTCCTCTCAAGAAGTTACCCTCTGCACAGGAGTTGGCCACGATTTTTGCCAGGGAGGTCTTCCGGTTGCACGGTTTGCCCAAGGAGATTGTGTCGGATCGGGGGAGTCAGTTTGTGTCCAGGTTCTGGCGCGCCTTTTGCTCCCAGTTGGGGATTCATCTCTCCTTCTCCTCGGCCTACCACCCTCAGTCCAATGGGGCCGCAGAACGATCCAATCAGGCCTTGGAGCAATTCCTTCGTTGCTATGTCTCCGATCACCAAGACAATTGGGTTGACCTCCTGCCTTGGGCTGAGTTTGCCAGGAACACGGCGGTGAACTCTTCCTCTGGGACGTCTCCCTTCATGGCCAACTATGGGTTCCAACCTGCCGTGTTACCGGAGGTATTCTCTCCCCAGGATATTCCGGCTGTGGAGGATCACCTTTCCGTCCTACGTGCTTCTTGGGTACAGATCCAGAGGTCCCTTGAGGTCTCTGCGCAGCGCCAGAGACTCCAGGCTGATCGCAGACGAGCGCCTGCTCCTTCCTACCAGGCCGGAGACCGTGTATGGTTGTCCACCCGCAACCTCAACCTTCGAGTGCCCACTCCCAAGCTGGCGCCTCGCTTTGTTGGTCCCTTCCGAGTGCTTCGCAGGGTAAACCCGGTAGCCTATGCCCTTGCGCTTCCTCCTGGCATGCGGATCTCCAACGTGTTTCATGTCTCCCTGTTGAAGCCACTGGTGTGTAATCGTTTCACTTCCTCGGTTCCTCTGCCTCGTCCGGTCCGAGTGGGCAATCGTGAGGAGTATGAGGTGAGCAATATCCTGGACTCACGCCTGGTCCGCGGTCGGGTGCAGTTTTTGGTTCATTGGCGTGGTTATGGTCCAGAGGAGCGTTCCTGGGTTCCCTCCGCAGATGTCCATGCTCCTGCCTTGCTCCGAGCCTTCCATGCACGCTTCCCTCAGAAACCGTTCTTTACTCCGCGGAGGAGGGGCCCTTGAGGGGGAGGTACTGTCATGGTCTTACCTTCTTGCTGCTCTCCTTCGTTTGACATGTGCTGGCGGCCATCTTGGTTTCTGGGTTTCTTGTAGCCTCCCACCCTGCGGCTCCTCCTTCCCACTGGGAGGAGCTGGATGCCTAGCTCATATATATAGGAGGTCTGTGGCTTCAGTTCCCTGCTTGGTCCTCCTGTGTTCACATGCTTCTAAGACTGCTGCTGCTTCTGGTTCCTGTTCCTGGCTTCGTCTGACTACCCTGCTGGTTCCTGATCCTGGCTTTGTCTGACTACCCTGCTGGTTCCTGTTCCTGGCTTCGTCTGACTACCCTGCTGGTTCCTGACCCCTGGCTTCGCAAAAGACTCTGCATCAGTTTCGCCATCCGTTTGGACTTTTGCTTTACAGCTTGTTTTTAAATAAAGCTTTCTATTTTCACTTATCTGTTGTTGTACGTCTGGTTCATGGTTCCGTGACACCACCCCACAGCTCTACCAGCCTCCACTTCCAACAAGTTAATTATCACATATGCTGGTACGACTACTGAATACCTGGAAAAGGCAAAGTAAGGAAAAAAGGAGAGACTCTTATAAATATCTGAGGAGACATTTTTTCTAAAGGGTAATTGCATTTTATTAAATCTTGTAAGAGAGATATTGTTTGTCTGAAGAACTACTCCGTAGGGTAAAATACCCCCTTTTCTCTTTTTTTTTTTTTATCTCCCATATACGGGGGAGATTGGGGCAAAGGGGGTTATAAACGGGGAAGCAGTGAAGGATGGAAGCGTACCACGATGGAATCATTCTTTCCCTAGTATCAGCTGACTGCTGAGGGGCAAATTACTGCTCCTAGGAGGGAAAGTGATCTCTAAAAAAATAAAAAAAAGGTGTAACCTAGGACTCACACCGTGGATTAATAATCCCCCCCCCGAGACTGCGTTACTGGTCACTCCGGAAAAAAACATTGCTAAAAATATAGGAGAGAACCCCACAAAAGACTCTACGGGACACTCCTCTAAAGATTGCCCCTTTAGAATTTCCATCATATAAACTCTATAAACTGGGTATATTCTCCTATGGATTAAAAGACTAGGGTTCTTTCATAGGCAACTCCCTAAAGACTGGAGGAGGATATCCAGACATAATCTCCAAGGGAACTCATTGGATTCTAGGGGGTCAAGTCAGCCCTGAGCGAAACAGCAAGAGTACAGATATAATCAATAGCCTTATACAAAAGGAACCAATATGTCTAAAATTAAGAACAAACAGACAAAGGAGACGACAGGGAAACCTGCAAAAATTACGGCCAGCCCTGGGACTATCAAAATGTACATGACCCAGGAAGGGAAAGGACAAAATGGAACATCTGAAGACCAACCAGTGGTAAGATTAAAACAAACCAGTGATGGAAACAAAAAGACTAAAGGAACAAAGGCATCAGGAGAACTAGGAGAGGAGAGCCTAGAACTATCCAGAGAGAGCACACAAATAATAGAGGACAATGATCCTGTGAAGGAAGAAGACCTAAGAGGGAAGGACCAACCCCCGACAAAATCAGAAATGATGGAAATGTTCTCGAATCTGGATAGATCAATTAAAACCGAAATGGCCACTCTATATAGAGACCTGGGTCATACACTGATAAGAGTAGAGGAAACTGAAACGAAGATAAATACCCATGGGAAAAAGTTATCTAAATTAAAAGAACAAATGAAGAAACTGCAATTAGAACAGAGGAATATTCTATACAAGATGGAGGACCAAGAGAATAGAAATAGAAGGAAGAATCTGCGGATCAGAGGATTACCGGAAAAAGACAAAGAAGAAAAATTACAGCAAATGCTTGAAAGCGTATTTAATCCGATTCTTGGAAATCCTACAACAGATAAAATAGAATTCGAAAGAGTACACAGAATACGGAAACCTCTAAACGCCCCGAAAGAAAAACCAAGAGACGTGATAGCGAGATTTCATAAATACGAAGTGAGAGCGCAAATCTGGGAAAAAATGAGAGATAGACCATTAATGAGATATGAGGGAGAAGATCTACAAATTTTTCCAGACCTCTCATAGGAAACACTTAATAGAAAACGTATTTTAAAACCGGTGGTGGAAGAGTTAAAGAAGCAAAATATACAGTACTTTTGGAGCCACCCGCCAGGACTGGGAGTGCGAAGAGAAGGAAAGACGGCTATATTGAGGTTCCCAGAAGATATTCCAACCTTCTGTGAGACGTTAAAGATACCAGAACTAGATATCCCAGGATGGTCAGACCAAGGAAATCTCGAGGAAGAATCAGAGGAAGAAACTCTGTGGTAGGAGAAGATAAAGAAAGACATGAAAACTAAAGAAAAAAGAAATTAAGAGCAAGAGAGTAGACTGTGGGAGTTACGAGTGAGGGAGGGTGGGGGGGTGCGAGGGAGGGTGGAGGAGGTAGGAGGGGAAAATAATCAGAAATCTAAAAAGGACGGCCCCATGGCAGGTTAGCAGGCAGAATCCTTTCTCCCCAATTATGGGAAGGAAGGAAGGGAAGGGCGAGCAAGGGCAGAGCTCAACCCTGGGAGAATGTCGATTGAAATGGAGGGGGGGTAAATCGACTACCCTAGTAAAGGGGAAAGAGAGAACTAGGGCCCCACTAGGATGGAGAATGGGAGAGGGGGGGGGAGGGAAGAGGAGGGGGGGAGGGGAGGGAGGGAAGGGGGGAAGTAGGAAAAACAACAATAAGAAAGTACCCTGCCCACAAAATCAAATACTTCTCGCACCTAAAGTGGGAACATACTCTTGGAGATATAACCCCAGGCAAACCTAGTAAATGAAAATGAGTGTAGTAAATTATTTATCATATAATGTACGAGGAATGAATTCACCCATAAAGAGACAAAAAATCTTAGGGGAAATTAAGTACCTAAAAGCAGATGTAATATTCTTACAGGAGACCCATATTATGCATGAATCAAATATCAGACTGTATTCCCCTAACCACCCTACTTGGTTTTACGCAGACACATTTAAAAAAAAATCAAGTGGTGTAGCTATTGTCCTCGCTAGAGGGACTAGATTTATCCTAGAAGACAGGTTAGCCGACCCGGAGGGTAGATATCTCTTCCTGAAGGGGATGTTAAATGGAGAAGAGGTTACATTAGTAAACATCTATAGCCCCAATGAAGGACAAATTGCCTTCCTGGGAAAGATCCTAGGGAAACTAACAAACTTTAAGAAAGGAGGGGTGATCTTAGCCAGGGACCTCAACCTGAGCCTCGACCCAAAAATGGATAATACATCACGATACCAAAGGTGCTCGAATCATCAGACTAAGGAACTCAGGACAAAATTATATCAGAACCAACTAGCAGATATTTGGAGAATACTTAATCCTAAAGAGAGAGATTATACTTATTATTCAAGTATACACAAGACTTATTCCAGAATAGATTATTTTCTTATAGAACACCGATGGATCGAGAAAGTTTCAGAGGCAAGGGTTGGGATTAGGACCTGGTCAGATCACTCCCCCATCTCAGTAAAAATAAAAATGGGTAAAGAACTATCAAGAAGGTCCACTTGGAAAATAAATGAGGAATTGATTAGAGACAAAAAATGGGGTAAGGAAATAGAAAAAGAACTGGAATTTTACTTTCAAATGAACGATATTGAGGAAACATCTAAAAATATTATATGGGAAGCACAAAAAGCATACATGCGGGGTATATTCATTTCAAAAGGAGTTCAAAGGGAAAAAGAAAGATCGAAAAAAAAGATAGATTAATGAGAGAGATATACGATTTAGAACAAAAACAAAAAAAAAACAATAACAACAACAATAAATAAAAAAGATCTATCCCCCCTGTTAGAAAGGAAAAAAGAAGACCTAAAAGAACTATTAGAACATGAAATTAGACAAGAATTTAATAAAGTAGCGAGAGAGAGAAATATGTGGAGGGTAAAAAGATTGGAAAAAATCTGGCAAGAATTCTTAAAAAAAAAAATCAATAAACTTCATACACAAAATCAGAAATAGAGGTGGGGACTTGGTCCACTCATCCACTGAGATAGCAGGGGAGTTCCAAAAATATTACGGTAATTTATACGCGGTAGGGGGGGTTGGTAAACAAGAAGACAACCCTGATAGAGAAGAGAAGATAAAAAACTACTTGGAAAACGCAAGAATGAAAAAAATAGAGAAGGAAAAAATAACACTCCTTGAGGCACCAATTACGGAGCAAGAAATAGAAAAAGCTATAAAAGACACTCCAGTAGGTAAAAGCCCAGGACCCGACGGCTTCACTATCAGTTATTATAAATAATATAAAGATCTTTTAATCCCAAGGTTAAGGGGGTATATGAACGGCCTGGGCTCCCAATTTGATATGAGTAGAGAGGCACTCCTAGCTTTGATTATAGTTATCTTAAAAGAAGAGAAAGACCCAACGTTGTGCTCAAGTTATAGGCCGATTTCTCTCTCGAACGCCGACACCAAGTTGTTTACAAAAATACTAGCAACTAGGATGAAAGGGTTGTTGGAGGACTGGATCCACGACGACCAGGCGGGCTTTACACCTGGTAGACAGGGGAAAGACAATGGGATTAGAACAATCCTATTGATAGATCAAATGTTAAGAAACAGAGACTCAAGTCTCAACTGGGAGTTCATGTTAAGAACCCTAGAGGAAATGGGCATTGGTCCTAGAATGATGGCATGGATCGGTACATTGTACAGTCGACCATCAGCAAAAATAAAAATAAATGGGACAATGTCCGAATCGTTTGACATGTACAACGGAACAAGACAGGGATGCCCCCTGTCTCCAATGTTGTTTGTGATTTCTTTGGAACCCCTGCTGGCAACAATAAGAGAATGCCCGGATATTAAAGGGGTGGTAGTTGGGGGGGGGGGTAGAGCACAAAGTGGCGGTGTTTGCCGACGACCTGTTACTTTACGTCTCCAACCCAAGGATCTCCCTGCCAAACATAATTAAAATCTTTAAGCAATATGGAGAACTCTCAAATTTAAAAATTAATCAAACAAAGTCAGAAATATTAAGTATAAAAATGAGCACTCAAGAGAGAATTGGGCTAAAAACTGAATTTCCTTTAATCCCAAGAGCTACATCATGGATGGGTAGAATAAATGTAATAAAAATGACGATCCTCCCAAAAATCTCATATAAGTTCCAAATGATACCAATACAGATTCCAGAAGCATTTTTTAAGACACTAAAGGCACTAATAACTAAGTTTGTTTGGAAACATAAAAAACCAAGAATAAAATACACAACACTAAGTAGAAGTAAAAATGAGGCGGGACTGGCACTACCAGACATTAAAAAATATTACCAAGCTTCAATTCTTACACGGGTGATGGAATGGGGGAAAAAAGAAAGTAGGAAAAATTGGGTTAAAATTGAAGACACTATAAGTGGTACAAAATTAGGTAAAATTATTTGGATTCCACCAAAATATAGAGAATTGAAAAATGACACACACATTATTACACGACAAGCACTAAAAATGTGGGACCTAACATATAATAGAGTAAAATGGGAGTACAACTCACCACTAATACCACTACAGGATACAAAATTTTTCGCACCAGGAGTAGGAAAAGAACACGGAAACTGGTTAGGAGAAGGAGACATAAGATTAAAAGACATAATGGAGAAGAGAAAAATACATACTTTATCTGAGCTTAAAACAAAGAAAATTAATTGGAACTTAGATGAGTGGAGGTATCGTCATCTTAGACATTTTGTAGCATCTCTCCCCCATCCAATAAGAGAAATAAATTATCTTAATCCATACGAAAAAATATGCACATCCGAAAAAAATAAGAATAACATCTCAAATATATATAAAATTCTGAATAAGGCCGAGCAGCAGGTAGTCTCCCTAATGGTGGAGAAATGGGAGAGCGAACTAGGAGCTCAAAGGGAGGGACTCCAGTAGGATAAATGCATAAGGTTGGCCCATAATTCCGCGATAGATATCAGTACGGCGGGAATGAATTACAAATTGCTCTCCAGATGGTATAAAACCCCCGACAAAGTGGGGAGATACCATCTGGAGACTTCAAAATTCTGCTGGAGAGGATGTAAGGTAATGGGTACAATGGCACACATTTGGTGGGATTGTCCAAAAATCAAGAAATATTGGAAGGAGGTACTTTCATTAATTAAAAGAATTACCAACATAGAGGTTAAAGAAGATCCATGGACATGTCTCTTCCATGGGACGACAATGTCGATTAAACATTACAAAAAAACTTTAACCCCCAATTTGTTAAATTCAGCGAAAAGTTTAATACCATTATATTGGAAGAAAACAGAAGCTCCTTCATATAAAGAATGGATTGTACGGGTGGAGAAAACAAGAAAATTAGAACTACTAAGACCCTGGGGAGAACAGGAGTATGAAAATAGAGTTGAGATTTGGGAGGTATGGCAAGATTATAAAAAGGAGAATCAAGGGTTCATAAATTGATTTCCGGAATGGGGAGGAGGGGCGGGGGAAAAAAACAAGATCGTTATATGCACATAGTTATATCCTCCCAATTACGGGAGAGATTGTATTAATAAATTTTGTATGTTGAAAATCTTTAATAAAGAAATAAAAAAAAAAAAAAAGAGATGTCCCGAACTGTTCGCCGGCGGAGAGTTCCCGGCGAACATCTCTTATTCGCGTCCTCCGCTGCGGGCGAACATATGCAATGTTCGGTCTGCCCCCTCTACTTCATCATTGAGGCAAACTTTGACCCTGTACCTCACAGTCAGCAGACACATTCCAGCCAATCAGCATACCCTCCCTCCCACACCCTCCCACCTCCTATAAAAAAGCAAGGGCAGCATCCATCTTAGATCATTCTGAAGCAGTGTGTTAGTGAGAGCAGGGAGAGTGCTGCTGCTGTTAATAGCTAGGGACAGTTAGTCAGTGTTCTCGGTCCACTCCTGCTGTAAGGACAGCATCCTGACAGCACCCCAAAAAGCCCTTTTTAGGGCTGGTATTTGAGTAATTTTTATATATAAATATATATATATATATATATATATTGTCCCCAAAAAGCCCTTTTTAGGGCTGGTATTTGAGTAATTTATATATATATATATATATATATATATATATATATATATATATATATATTGTGCAGTTGCCTGCCCGCCGTGTGTGAGAGGCCACAGACCCACCACAGACTGCACACTACACTCATTTCGGGTGGCACAGGCACAGTACCTTGCAGTTTAAAAAATATTTTTTTTTTTCCTCTGTCATAATTGCAGTGAGTGTCAGGTCCACAGAGTGTACTGTGCCCACTGCAGTGCCCACCACTGATATATATACGGTGGCACAGCAACTTGCAAATTAAAAATATATATATTTTTTTTATAATTGCAGTTGCCTGGCCTGCCAGTGACTGTCAGGTCCACAGAGTGTACTGTGCCCACTGCAGTGCCCACCACTCATATATACGGTGGCACAGCAGCTTGCAAATTAAAAATATATATATTTTTTTAAAATTGCAGTTGCCTGGCCTGCCATTGACTGTCAGGTCCACAGAGTGTACTGTGCCCACTGCAGTGCCCACCATTCATATATACGGTGGCACAGCAGCTTGCAAATTAAAAATATATATATTTTTTTATAATTGCAGTTGCCTGGCCTGCCAGTGACTGTCAGGTCCACAGAGTGTACTGTGCCCACTGCAGTGCCCACCACTGATATATATATACGGTGGCACAGCAGTTTGCAAATTAAAAATATACATATTTTTTTAAAATTGCAGTTGCCTGGCCTGCCAGTGACTGTCAGGTCCACAGAGTGTACTGTGCCCACTGCAGTGCCCACCACTCATATATACGGTGGCACAGCAGCTTGCAAATTAAAAATATATATATTTTTTTATAATTGCAGTTGCCTGGCCTGCCAGTGACTGTCAGGTCCACAGAGTGTACTGTGCCCACTGCAGTGCCCACCATTCATATATACGGTGGCACAGCAGCTTGCAAATTAAAAATATATTTTTTTTTTTATAATTGCAGTTGCCTGGCCTGCCAGTGACTGTCAGGTCCACAGAGTGTACTGTGCCCACTGCAGTGCCCACCACTCATATATACGGTGGCACAGCAGCTTGCAAATTAAAAATATATATATTTTTTATAATTGCAGTTGCCTGGCCTGCCAGTGACTGTCAGGTCCACAGAGGGTACTGTGCCCACTGCAGTGCCCACCACTCATATATACGGTGGCATAGCAGCTTGCACGCATAGTATCACAAATCTAAAAGAAAATGACAGGCAGAGGCAGGACACCCCGCAGGGGCCGTCGTGGTCGTGGTGCTGTGATTTCCTTTGGCCCTAGAATAATGCCCAGTGTTCAGAAGCCACGTACCCTGAACTCAAAAAATTCTGAGGACATAGTTGACTGGCTTACACAGGACACCCAATCTTCTACAGCTTCCGCTCGGAACCTTAATGCACCATCCTCCTCCAGCTCAGCTTCGGGCACCTCTCAATTTACCACTCGCCCGCCCGCCCGCCGGCACCACCACCAACACTAGCACCACAGCCGCTTCACTTGATCTGTCAGAGGAGTTATTTACACATCAGTTGGAAGAAATAAGTGATGCGCAACCATTAGTGCCAGAGGATGTAGATAACAGGGGATATGTCTCAGTCAGGCAGCATTATACACATGGACGTACATTGTGATGATGATGATGATGATGTTGTACCTGCTGCTGCTGCCTTTGCTGAGTTGTCAAGTCAAGCGGCTGATGATGACGATGTGTCCGTGGATGTCACCTGGGTGCCTGCAGAAGAAGAGGGGGGAAGTTCAGATGGGGAGACAGAGAGGAGGAGGAGACGAGTTGGAAGCAGGGGGAGGTCATCGCAAGGAGCTAGTGGCACAGTCAGACAGCATGTATCGGCACCCGGGGTCAGCAAAGCTCAGCAGTGTGGCATTTTTTTTGTGTGTCTGCCTCTGATAGCAGCGATGCCATTTGCAACCTGTGCCAAAAGAAACTGAGTCGTGGGAAGTCCAACACCCACCTAGGTACAACTGCTTTGCGAAGGCACATGATCTCACATCACAAACGCGTATGGGATCAACACATGAGTAAAAGCAGCACACAAACTCAAAGCCACCATCCTCCTCCTGGTCCAGCATCTTCAGCCACGTCAACCACTGCTGTCCTCCTTGCCCCCTATCAACAACCCGCCAGTGCCGCCACTCCACCTCTCACCTTCAGCAGTTCCTGCTCATCTGCCCACAGTCAGGTGTCTGTCAAGGAAATGTTTGAGCGTAAGAAGCCAATCTCACAGAGTCACCCCCTTGCCCGGCGTCTGACAGCTGGCTTGTCGGAACTCTTTGCCCGCCAGCTTTTACCATACAAGCTGGTGGAGTCTGAGGCCTTCAAAAAATTTGTCGCTATTGGGACACCGCAGTGAAAGGTACCCGGCCGAAAAAAATTTTCACAAAAGGCAATCCCCAACCTGTACTCTGTTGTGGAAAAGTCAGTCATGTCATGTCTGGCACACAGTGTTGGGGCAAGGGTCCATCTGACCACTGATAGCTGGTCTGCAAAGCACGGTCAGGGCAGGTATATCACTTACACTGCGCATTGGGTAAACCTGCTGGCGGTTGCCAAGCATGGAATGCGTGGCTCTGCAGTGGAATTGGTGACACCGCCACGAATTGCAGGCAGGCCTGCTGCCACCTCCTCTACTCCTCCTACTCCATCCTCTTTGCTAACCTCCTCGGCTGAGTCCTCTTCTGCTGTTGCGTCTTGCTCCACACCAACTGCACCCCCCCTGCTCCCCAGGGGCTATTCCACATGCCGGATGTGACAGTGTCATGCTATCTTGGGGTTGACTTGCCTGAAAGCAGAGAGTCACACCGGACCAGCACTACTGTCCGCCCTGAACGCACAGGTGGATCAGTGGCTGACCCCGCATCAACTGGAGATCGGCAAAGTGGTGTGTGACAACGGAAGCAATTTGTTGGCGGCATTGAATTTGGGCAAGTTGACACATGTGCCGTGCATGGCACATGTGTTGAATCTGATTGTACAACGCTTTGTGCATAAGTACCCAGGCTTACAGGACGTCCTCAAGCAGGCCAGGAAGGTGTGTGGCCATTTCAGGCATTCCTACACGGCCATGGCGCACTTTTCAGATATTCAGTGGCAAAACAACATGCCAGTGAGGCGCTTGATTTGCGACAGCCCAACACGTTGGAATTCAACACTCCTGATGTTCGACCGCCTGCTCCAACAAGAAAAATCGGTCAACGAGTATTTGTATGACCGGGGTGCTAGGACAGCCTCTGCGGAGCTGGGTATTTTTTTGCTACGTTACTGGACGCTCATGCGCAATGCCTTTAGGCTCATGCGTCCTTTTGAGGAGGTGACAAACCTAGTCAGTGGCACCGAAGGCACCATCAGCGACATTATCCCATATGTTTTCTTCCTGGAGCGTGCCTGCGAAGAGTGCTGGATCAGGCCGTAGATGAGCGTTATGAGGAAGAGTTGTGGTCACCATCACAACCAGAAACAGCCTTACCATCGCTTGCTGGACCTGCGGCAACGCTGGAAGAGGAGTCTGAGGAAGAGGAGTCAGAGGAGGAATGTGGCTTTGAGGAGGAGGAAGACCAACCACAGCAGGCATCCCAGGGTGCTTGTTGTCACCTATCTGGTACCCGTGGTGTTGTACGTGGCTAGGGGGAAGAACACACCTTCAATGACATCAGTGAGGATGAGGAATTGGACATGAGTAGCTCGGCATCCAACCTTGTGCAAATGGGGTCTTTCATGCTGTCATGCCTGTTGAGGGACCCTCGTATAAAAAGGCTGAAGGAGAACGACCTGTACTGGGTGGCCACACTACTAGACCCCCGGTATAAGCAGAAAGTGTCTGATATGTTACCGAATTACCAGCAGCTACAAAATAAGTTAAAAAGTATGCTTTACACAGCGTATAAGGGTGATGTCACAGCACAACGGGAATCTAACAGGGGAAGAGGTGAAAGTAATCCTCCTCCTACCACAACCACGCCTGGCAAGGACAGGACGCTTTACAGACGTCTTGTTGATGGAGGACATACGGAGCTTTTTAAGTCCTACGCATCGCCACAGCCCTTCAGGGTCCACCCTCAGAGAACGACTCGACCGACAGGTAGCAGACTACCTTGCCTTAACTGCAGATATCGACACTCTGAGGAGCGATGAACCCCTTGACTACTGGGTGTGCAGGCTTGACCTGTGGCCTGAGCTATCCCAATTTGCGATAGAACTTCTGGCCTGCCCCGCTTCAAGTGTCCTGTCAGAAAGGACCTTCAGCGCAGCAGGAGGTATTGTCACTGAGAAGAGAAGTCGCCTAGGTCAAAAAAGTCTAGATTACCTCACCTTTATTAAGATGAATGAGGCGTGGATCCCGAAGGGACTGACAGTGGGGGATGCATTTGACTAAAAAAGGCCTGATGAGATGCCTTGGGCTAAAAATGGTCCACTCGCTGCTGTATTTAATCTCTGCATGCCGGATGACTTACGTGACTTCTCCGCCACCAACTACGGTTCAAGCCGCAATGTTTTAGTGAACTTTCTACCTGGAAAACCTCAATTTTTCCGGCCGCTGCTACAGCAGCGGCTGCAACAATACCTACTTTTTCAGGCATGTGTACATGCCTAATTTTTCTGGCCTCTGGTGCTACACTGTGGCTGCAAAAAACAAAACACAAAAAAAAGGCACATACATGTGTCAATTCCCCTTCGTGATCGTTACCTTGTTGTGGTGAAGGGGCTTGCGTATCACAATGAAGTGATCACCTCTAGGAGTGTGTTGGCAATGTTGGCACACCCCAGATGATAAGGTCATTGCTTCATTGTGAACAGACCAAAAGCGATCCGCTGGATAATTTTTCATACAAAAAAACATTAATTTTCTTTATGATCATCTTGGGTGATCATTAAAGCCTACTAGGCCAACAATGGGCCCAAACTGCAGAATCATTGTTTTCTGGGTCACTTAATTGTCACTGAACTACCTCAGCACGACCATAGGCTTTGAAAAACCGCCATCGCCTGCAATCTCCCAAACGTGTGCATGAGCACAGTCATCACTACAGCAAGATTGACGCATAGAGGAATAAAATTTATGCCATGAGTGTGTCAACTATTGACAACTCTTTGCGGTTGTCTAAAATCTATTCCCTGATAGGGGACGTAACAGGGATTAAACTGATAAGAATAGTACCACTTAACACACCACTCATATAGGATGGCACAGTACATTGCAAGGCGCACGCGCAGTGCACAAAATTGGAAGTAAGAGGACAGACCAACCATCCTTTTCCATCTCCCGGTTCCTAAAATCTATTCCGTACACAGGCCCCTGATAGGGGGCGTAACGTAACAGGGATTAAACTGATAAGAACAGATTTTTTTAATTAAAAAAAAAGGACAGCCTCTGCGGAGCTGGGTATTTGTTGGCTGTGTTACTGAATGCTCATGCACAATGGCTGTAGGCTCATGCGTCCTTTTGCGGAGGTGACAAACCTGGTCAGTCAAACCCAAGGCAACATCATCGACCTCATCCCATATGCGTTTTTTCTGGAGCTTGCCCTGCGAAGAGTGCTGGATCAGGCCGTAGATGAGCATGAAGAGGAAGAGTTGTGGTCCCCATCACCACCAGAAGCAGCCTTGTCGTTGTCGATTGCTGCACCTGTGGCAACGCAGAGAGAGGAGTCTGAAGAAGAGAAGTCAGAGGAGGAAGGTGGCTTTGAGGAGGTGGAAGACCAACCACAGCAGGCGTCCCAGGGGGCTTGTTGTCACCTTTCGGGGACCCTTGGTGTTGTACGTGGCTGGGTGGAGGAAGAGACCTTCAATGACGTCAGTGAGGACAAGGAACTGTACATGGCTAGCTTGGTATCCAACCTTGTGCAAATGGGGAGTTTGCGGTTGTGCAAATGGACTGACTGACTGTTAAACGGAGAGTTTGGTCTGTCACAGTTTGGTCTGTCACTGTGAAGTGGGCGTAACCCTTACACTACCTGATCAATACAACATCATACCTGATCGTATACACTTTACACACACTGGATGTTTTAAAGCACGTTATTCCAAACAATTTAGGAATGTTAGGCGATTTATGCCCTTTATGGATTAAAACCCGACTCTGCGTCAACTACGTAATTTTCCATGGGAGTTTTGCCATGGATCCCCCTCCGGCATGCCACAGTCCAGGTGTTAGTCCCCTGGAAACAACTTTTCCATCACTATTGTGGCCAGAAAGAGTCCCTGTGGGTTTTAAAATTCGCCTGCCTATTGAAGTCTATGGCGGTTCGCCCGGTTCGCCGGTTCCCGAACATTCGCAGAGGTTCGCGTTCGCAGTTCGCGAACGGCAAATTTTAGGTTCGCGAAGTCACTACTGGCCATACACTGAATGAAATTTGTCAGCTTTAGCAGAGACTGACCAACTTCGGATCAGTGTGTGGCTGTCTCTCCTCATTTAGAAAACATGCTGTAAAAATGTTCTCGGTCAGCGATCAAAGTATTCTCTCAGCAGCGGGAGCTGATTTTTCCTTTCACCTCTTTTGTGTGGATGGAGGAATAAAAAAAAAAAGCTAATAGTATATGGCCAGCTTTACAGATCTTGTCCCTTCTACAGCATGTGATTGTTCAGTTAAAGAAGAAGCAGCAGCTCAATGAGCTCATCTATTTGTCATGCTTTGGCACTCTGCTCTCTGGCTCTTGTTAGCACAGGAACATTGCAGCACAAATGTTCCCTTGTGCTTCTTTTTACTCTCCTGGTCTGGGCTTTTTAGTACAGAGGATTGCAATTACCAAGTGAAATGATGGTACCTAAACTGTTTGCATTTAAAACATACATTTAACTGTGCATTACTGCTCCATGAATTCAGTGTTAACTTTGTTTTCCCTGATATGAGCCTGGCTTTCAGACATCTGGCCTTGTTTATTTGGCTTTTGCTTTATTGTGTTTATTTATTTATCTATGGTCTTTGCCTATGAATAGGCATTATTCTCTAAAATTAGCCTTCTATCTCTTAGCTTTTCCAGCCTTTGTTTTCTCTGTAGCAAATAGTCCTATTTCTAGAAATCACACCAGCCCATCTGCTTGTATGCTCAGTGTTGCACATATTGAAAGTACACATTAAAATTAAAGCTGAATTCCAGAAAGCCATTTTGTAAAATGTGCTGAATTACTAGGGAGGGCATAAGTCCAAAAATATGAATGCCACCTCATGGACTTATCTTGTTCATTTACACTGCCACAGGTCCAGAAATGTCACAAGAATTGTTGAATGTGTTTATGTATCTGAAAAATGCTATGGTTGTAGCGCCTGTACTGGGCCTCCAACATTATGGAAAAATGTTTTGTGTTTATGCAAGGGACAATTGTAAGACCATAGCAGGTGTACTTGCCCAGGAGTATGGTGGTAAACTTTGCCCTATAGTTTTTTTTCTCAGAGATGGTTTCAGTCCAGGACTAAGGCATACCTGAAGTGACTCCAAGCATAACCATCTTGTGTGATGGTACTGGGGATGGCCACATCATATACCCTAGGTAGGCCCCAGTTTTAAATGGGTTACTGGGATTAAAGGGTGTGTTACACCACAATATGATTGTATAGACATAATATATCAGGACACGTCTCCAGGGGATGTGTCCTCCATAGCCATAGAAGGAGCAGAGGATGTTTCTGTAGATGATTCCTGCTCCAGGCCAAAAGATCACACATTGTTAGAAGCTACAAACGCATGCTACAGAACAGGTTTTAAGGAATTGGGTGATGATTTAGAAAAAGTTGAGAATTACCTTTTTCTAAAAGAGGGGAGCTCTTGTATGTATCCCCGCAGCTAGCGCCCCCACTATTTATTGCCTAGTATTATGGAATAGGACACAGGGGGTGGGAAAGAACATATGAAGTATTACTGAGTTTTTTTTTTTTTATATTTGCAGGCATCTCCAATACCCATCAACCCCATTCACACATCTACAAATAGGTTTTCACATATAGGCCCAAAGCAGGGAAGAAATAAAACTTCCTTTTAGTCAATAGTGGACGGGTTCAGCAGATAAGTGGAAGCTTTTAAGACCACAAAAGGGAGATGCCCACACGGTGGCACACATTCTTAGTCAGGAGATTATTCCTGGATGGGGGTGCCTGCTTTGAATTAGTTCTAATAATGGTCCAGCTTTCATATCAAAAAGATGCCAGGAACCAGTTAAAATCCTGAAAATAGATTGTCACAGAGTTCAGGTATAGTGGAAAGGATGAATAAGACAAGTTGAGAAAAGAGTAATTGAAATTTTGAATCAAGTGGAACGAAAAGTTGCTCGCACCTTTCTTTTCTCTTCACAGGTACCAACCCATTCCTTGAAGGAGGGAGATGAAGTAGTGATCAAGCTGTCACCAGGACCGCCGTTCTGACTGAGCACAGCCCCACCTGGATCCACGCCACCCGAGTGAAGCTGGTACGGAAGGGATCGGAGCCAGAGGAGCCAGAGGAACCAGAGGAACCAGAGCCAAGAGAGGGGGTGCTAACGGGGGCAGAAAGCCCTGACCCCGAACAGGATAGGCAAGAAAAGGGGGTAGTAACGGGGGCAGAAAGCCCTGACCCTGTAGAAAATGACTTTCCTAATCTCACCAGATAATGCTGGCTCCTGATAATGCTGACCTCGTCTTCAGTATTTTTCCTTGTATGGACTATAACTAACTGTATATATCACCCAGCGGATCTGGTGCCCCTTGGAAGAATTTCACCAGCCCAGATATAGTATCCGAGACACCTCAGAAAAGGAATAAAAGAGCCCTGTCCCATAGTTCACCCTCCCAGGTAGCCAACACGCAAACAAATGGCATGACATAACTTTGGTGTAATTCCTCTAACACACAAGTAGCTACTTTTATATTGCCTTATGAAGCAATACTCCCTGGTAGTGATGATACCATAGGGTATAATGATAGGAGATTAGGCCCACAAACTGTATTTATATGTGTCACGGACAAATGTTGGGGAGACAGTTGTGACTATTGGGGATCAGTAGGTTGGAACATGGAAGACGATTGGGAGAACAAATCTACTACTAGCAAGGATAAAAATGGAAAGATATTTATAAGCAGAATGATAATTGTTAAATATCATGTTCCCGAGCAATTTAGATTAGCTACTCCAGAAGATAGTGGAACTTGCGTTTTGGGCATCTGGTGGATATCAGGGTACATTAGCTTCAGAAAGCCTTTTTAACTAAAAGACATGTATGGCTCTTCTGAGTGGCCATCACAGGTACAAGAGATGAATCCTTTAAGGCCCCGTGTGCAGAGTTTGGGAGAAATGGTAGCTATAGCAAATCCCATCTTTGAGGATACTATGCCCATAGAGACAGGGTTCTCTGATGTAAACCTAGGGTTAGAATGGATGAGGTATAGTGCTAGCTCACATAACATGTCAGATTGCTATGTCTGTGGAGGAGCTAGGCCGCACTTGGGTACGGTATCCCTTAACATTCCTGAGAATGTAGAAACTTGTTTTCTTAGCCTCTATATCAATACCTCTAGTAACCATTCTAGCTGTGAAACATGAAAAAAGGAATATCCCATCATCGCTGAAAAATCTAGGCCCACTGGGTCTATCACCATTTACCTAGGTAATTATACATGTTACTTCAGACATAGTGGTGGGGGCAGGTATTTAGAGAACTTTACAGAGGGATATTGCTCCACCTACAGGTCCACTAAAATAGAGAATCAAACAATGTCTCTGGGAGACATTTACTGGATATGTGGAGATATGAAAATAAGCACTAGGCTGCCTTTGATGTGGACAGGAGAGTGTGCCCTTGCCAAAGTGATAAGGCCCCTACACATATTTACTGAAAATGACAAAAAAACATATCAGATTAAGGGGAACACTAGAACTACATGAAAAGAGAAAGGCTCCCATAGGAAGTTTTGACCCACATATATATATATATATATATATATATATATAGATGCCATTGGGGCCCCAAGAGGGGTCCCAAATGAGTTAAAGGCGAGAAACCGGGTTAAAGCCGGTTTTGAGTTCTTTATCTCTCCCTTTGTCACCATAAATAAAAATGTAGATTGGATAAATTATATCTATTATAATAATCAGCAGAGATTTGTTAACTATACAAGGGATGCCCTAAAGGGCATAGCAGAACAACTAGAAGCCACTTCCCAGGTGGCATTCCAGAACAGAATGGCTCTGGATATAATCCTTGCAGAAAAAGATGGTGCCTGTGTGTATATTGATAAAGTAGATGGATGCTGTACTTACATTCCTGGTAATACTAGCCCCAATGGTAAGGTCACTCTGGCCATTCTGTGGAACTAAAGAAGAATTCTGGAATTGACAACCCTTGGGATCAGTATTTTGGATGGTTTAATAGTTGGAAACAAGCCTTAGTGCAGCTAGGAATTATCATTGTTATTATATTTGTTATAATCTGTGTCATAATACTTTGTGTAGTCACGATCATATGAGTAATGGGTAACAATAAGGAGGGACACATACTTTTAACATTTTAGGCCAATTTGTTTTCTGCTACATATTTTTGGTAAAAAAAATCCCGATAAATGTTTTTTGATTGGTTTGTGCAAAAGTTATCGCGTTTACTAACTACGGGAAAGATTTATGTCATTTTTATTGTTTTTTTTTTACTATTAATGGCAGCGATCTGTGATTTTTAGCGGGACTGCGACATTGCGGCGCAAAGATCGGACCCCTAACTGACATTTTTGACCAGTGACATTACTATAGTAATCAGTGCTAAAAATATGCACTGTTACTGTAATAATGACACTCACAAGGAAGGAGTTAACCCTATGGGTGATCAATGGGTTAAATGTATGCCTCATGCTTACTGAGGTATGTAGGGGAGGGGGTTCTGTGACAGAGAAAGAGATTGCAGGCTCAGCTATGCTGAATCCTGTGATCTCCTCCTGTCTGTAACTCCGAAGATCCGCCTGCTTTGTTTACATAAGCAGGTGGGTCTTCTCACCATTTCCCCGACTCCCGCTGTTTCTAAACACAGTGGGAGCGAGCCTCCAGCAGCACGTGGGTGCCGCCAAAATCACTAAGAGTGCAGCGACATAGGTCTACGTCGTTGGACCCAGGGGTGCCGCACTACCGCAGTAGGATTACTATGAGCAGTCGGCAAGTGGTTAACTGTGAGTGGTTAATATTTATTATAATAAATCTATGCATATGACTACACTATGAGGAGCAATTATTTTATTTCCACATATATATATCCGTTTAATGGTGGAATCGTGCCTTTACGATCTGCAAGTGGATCCATTTAAAGTGGAATATTGAATATCTCTCCGGGATCCTCACTGAGCCTTTTATGACAGAGGATTATATTCATCATGCTTCTATGGATCTCTGTAATGGGGGTCTATATCCTCTGGTAAGCGGCTGTGTGATTGCGTGCTGGTGAAGGCTTTTCCACTGAATCTCAGATCTACTTCCACCTACCTTTACATGGTTCCTTCATTATGGACTTTGGCTTTTAATAAATTATTTTTAGCGCTGCACCCCTTTTCTTTGTATCACTAGAAGCTGCTATGCCTGCTACTCCCCTCTCCTGGTCCAATCACAGTGAGCTTTGTACTATGTGAATCCATTCACAGACTACAAAGTCTTCTGTGAATGAACAGCAGAGAAGAGGGGTGGGCAAAACTGCTGTGTGTGAGAAGACAGCCTTCCACAGTGCTGAGAGTGTAGCAATAGCTGTATCCTCAGCACTCAAAAAAACTGTCAATTGTAATTAGAAGAGATAAGTCCAAAAGGTGGCATGCACCTTGTTGCACTTAACGCGTAGTAAACCAGCAGATTTTACAAAGCGGCTAAGTTTTTGGAATTCAGCTTTAAACTCTAAAAAAAAACACTAAAAGTAAACTCTGTTAATTTTTTTTACCTCTTTTACAAATTGTGCAGGTTTAATTTCAAATATTGCCTTTTTAGCCTCCACGATTTTGCCTCACATGTCTTACCAAGTCTTATGCCTTTTGGACTGTGCAATATTTACAATTCTCCTAGGAAAATCCTACCTAGAAGAAGGATATAAAAAAACACTGTGTTGTCTAACAGGAGTTACAGTAAAAGATGCAGCTAGGATGGCTTCTATTACTTAAGGGCAAGGAAGCAAAACAGTGGAAATTTTGTATATACTGTTTTGACTTAAGAAATACTCAGTATCAAGGCTTCAGCAATGGAAGGTACTGCCACCGCAGAGGAAAGCAAAGCACAAAGACAGCACTTACAACAGGGAACACACCTCATAGCTTAAAGGTGGAGTCCTTCACTGGGTGCTCTGGCTCAAATGGCCTCCAGCCATTGAAAACATAGCTCCAAGAAAGATGTAGCCAGCAACACCAGAATCCCTTGAAAATCTTTATTTGCTACATAAAGGTCAAGATTAAAAACAGCTGACGCATTTCGGCATACAGTCTTGTTCACAGCATATTTACAAAAGGAATGACTGAACATTTATACTACATACCTCATATGAGGAAGAGCAGTGTCAATAAAACAATTTTCAATAAAAAAAAATGGTAGATGACAGAAAAATTGTTTTGATATGCTGAATGTTTTCATAGTATTGTAAGCCCACATCTAATATGGAAATAATCCAGTCCTGCATTTTTCTGTCATCTGGCAGTTTTTTATTTTAATTGAAGAATTGTTAGGATTAACTTCACCTCCTGGTGGTACTGTGCTGCTCTGGGCTGATTGCTGCAGTTCAAGTGTCCACCAACAGGTGTCTCCCAGGAGCCCACAGGCTGTAATGATCACTTACTCCTGTGTTTAGCTGCCAGGTAGCTATTTAGGGCTGCTCTTCCCTTTCCCCAGTGCATCAATAGTCTGATTGCCTCCTTCTTGCCAGAGCCTTGTTCCTGAGATCCTGATCTATCCTGCACCCTACCCTGCTTCCTTGCTCTTGTTTCCCCTCTTCCTTGCTTCCCTGTTACCCGTGTTCCTTATACTGTAAATATTTGTAGATAGTCAGTTCTTAGGTTCTTTAGTTATTTTTTTCTTTGGGGTTGGTTCTTATTTGCTAGAGTTACCTATGTTCATTGTTTGCTGTCTATGCTTGTTTGTGTTTTCCACTGTAAATAAATCTCACTTTAAAAGATGGTTGGTCTCAGTTTCCTTGTGTAGATACACATATCTGGTCTCCCTAGCTGCTGAATCCTGACAATAATTGTTTTATTGACACTGCTTTTCCTCATATGAGGTATGTAGTATATACCGTATTTTGCGCCGTATAAGACGCACCGGCATATAAGACGCACCCAATTTTAAAGGAGGAAAATCTAGAAAAAAAGATTCTGAACCAAATACTGCACTAAAATATTTTATATCAACAGGTGATGGTATAGGCATGGCATAGGCATGGTACAGGCATGGCACAGGTGAGGGTACAGGCATGGCACAGGTGGTGGTTTAGGCATGGCACAGGTGGTGGTTTAGGCTTGGCACAGGTGGTGGTTTAGGCATGGCACAGGTGGTGGTTTAGGCATGACACAGGTGGTGGTTTAGGCATGGCACAGCTGGTGGTACAGGCATTGCACAGGTGGTGGTACAGGCATGGCACAGGTCGGCTCACTTACCTGCTCTCCTGGGCTGCCTGCGAGACGTCCACGGCGCTCTCCTCTCGTCCTCTTCTTCTGACGGTGGCGGGATTCCTGGAACCATCCACGGGGCTGCTCCTCTCGTCCTCTTCTGTCTTCGTTCTTTGACGGCGGCTCTCTCGGTCCGGCGGGAAGGAGATCGGGCGGTGACGGTGCGTGACTGACGCACGCACCGGCACCGCCCCCATTGGACGTCAGGACTCAGCACAGGCAGCAGGAAAAATGTGTATTTGCCGTATAAGACGCACCAACTTTTCCCCCCCAGTTTTGGGGAAGAAAAAGTGCGTCTTATACGGCGAAAAATACTGCATATGTTCTGACATTTAATTTGTGAATATGCTGTGAGCAAGGCTGTATTCCGAAACGCGTCAACTGTTTTTAATCTTGACCTTTATGTAGCAAACAAAGATTTTTTTTATGGGATTCTGGAGTTGCCAGTTACATCTACACAGCATCTGAGCACCACAAATTAAAAACGCAATTTAATTCATTTTTTAATATTCAAAGCAAACTCACCCATCCATTAATGACTCCATGCTTTCTTTGTCTTTTTTTTTTTTTCTTTTTAAATCACTTTGAAAAACACCTCCCTAGCATTTCTTAAGTAAGGGCTGATGATTCATGTACAATTTATTTCCTGAAAGAATTAGTACTTAGTAACACACTACTGCTGAATGCATTATGAATATTACTGTATGTAATGTCAGGAGTATCAGTGCTGATTGATACCTGACTTTCTTACAGAAAAAAATGAGCAGACGGTCCTCTTCTAATTGTAGAAATGCATACCAACTAACTGATAGCCACAACAATTATGGAGTTTATAAATGTTTATATTTAAACCAAGGTCATCTGAGTTCTTCTGAACACAAAGCTTTTATCAGCTCCGAATTATGAACATTACCTATTAGTTACTAAGGGCCAGTTGATTGGTCCAAACCCAGAAACTGGTTCACTGGAACTAGAGAAAAAGGAAATCTGTACAAAATTTAAACAGGCCTCACTTTCATCTTCATTTTATGTTTAGCAAGAATTCATATTGGCTTACTATAAACTACAACTCCACTTTTGTGCTTATATACTTTTATTAATCGAATCCTTAAGGCTCAGTTCATACTTCTGCGACATGAGATCCGATTTGTGAGACCCCAAGTTGCATGACATATCAAATTCAATATTTCCGCATGAAAGCCTTCTTAACTGATGCTACAGATGTCATTCCTACTTTAGAAAATGTTCCTGCACTACTTTGCTCAGACTTAAGTGTGATTTCAGCCCTTGTACAGGCTCCTAAATAACATCCAAGTCCGATCAAGTCGGAAGAAAGTCACAGGGCAAAGTCGCAGGCAAAGTCGTACGATTTTGCATGTCGCAGTAGTGTGAACCAAAACCTTAAATTGTTCCTAAACTCACAACAGTAAAATCAGTGTGTATATGCAGTAAAGCATGCTTGTTATACTCACTGTGGAACCTAAGGGGTTAAACCTCTACATTGTGTAAAAAGGCTGTTTGATCCTCTCTTCTCTGATCCTCCCCTTCTTTCACAGTGCCCAATCCATCTCCTGATAAGACAGAACCCTTGGAGGCACTCTGCACATGCTCAGTTTGGTGTGTATTGCTAGAGAGTTTTTTTTTTTTTTTTCTTGGGAGTTTGCATGTGATCAGCACAGGGCCAATCAGCACTGTCCAAAGAGAGAGTAGGAAGAATTTTTATTCTACCCTGGCTGTCCTATGAGGCTGCAGGGCCCTTGACCCTGACAGAGGGTCAGGGGCCCTGCAGCCTCATAGGGCAGCCAGGGTAGAATAAAAACTCCTCCTACAAGCTTTACTAGGAACTGATACAAATCACAAGACTGCTATATACTGCTGATGAGGATATTTTAGCAGTTTATATTTACTAAAATAATTGCATTTCCATATTCTGTGTACTGTAGGAGATCGGATATAGTGAATGCAGGCTCCTGGGTTTAGTAACACTTTAATGGCATTTGGGTGTTGGGGCTGTTAAATGTGACTTTATTTATTCATTACCAATTGACAGAAACATTAAATTGCATTTACATTTTCAGCTGGCTAATCATTCCAGTTTGTTTAAGGATGTCTTTCATAGCTATTCCTACCAAGTATATGTCCAATTGTAACCCTAATCTTTTGAAACCATAGATCTCAGCTGACAGTTAAGACAGCTGTATATGTGAGAACTACGTACCACAGCTGTATTTTCCCAAAATCGAATAATTATTCCTATTGGACAAATTTATTTTATACCAGTTCTTTTCCTATTCACACTCATATTAACAATATCAGTTATTATGTAAAGGAATGTGTATTTTCTTATTACTTGTTTGTATAATATACCAAAGTATCAGTGGAATCAGTCCAAAGGAAGACAGCCAGGTTTGGCTTCTGGGATTGTTACATGTCATGCTTTATGTCAGCTTAATAATATCAGTGAACAAACCAGAGGCTTAATAAAAATCAATAATTAGGTTATATATATAATTAATTTACACACTCCAATTTAATCTGAGATTCTATTTCATTAGCTATCTCTACATACACCTGTAATTCATTTTGTCTGTTAATGTTGAGGACAGTTCATTTATTTGTATCTTGGTTGTTACCATACTTCATGGTATAATGTATAGTACATACATGTGAAGTAGAAATTTATACTGCAGAACATCTACACATATTTAGTATTTCATCCAAAGAAGAACAATAGAGTCCTTATTTTTGCATTAAAAAAAGGCTGTTCCCAAAAAAACAAAAATGCATGTTTGCCTTTTTTTTCTTTTGACTAAAAAGACTACAACAATAATGTACATTTAAAATATCCATAAACCCAGTCACTAACATTTAATATAAATGTTAAAATTTTTAGGAATTTCAAAAATAGATTTTAAATATATTAACACTATTTTTGAATAGTTTAATACATATTAAAAACTAGCTTTTTATTAATATGGTACCTCTAGATCCTGCCATGAAGGTCTTTTTTCAGGCTCTTCCTGTTACAGGGTGTCAACTCTCTGTCCTTATCTTGCATTTATGCACACACATTTAACAAGCATAGTCCACTATTTATTCCATCAGCAAATGTACCTTAAAAATGCCACATAGCCACCCTTGGAATACATGTACAGTATGTGACTGGAAAGAGGTTATATGTAGTGCTACCCCTGTAGATACACTGGTATTAACTGGTTGTTCCCTAAAAGCAGAGGCTGCATGTGTATTTTTAAGATTTATTACTTGGGGAAACGTTAACAGGAAAGGAGTTAGGGCATTGGATACTTCAAAACGATTTGTACTTAGCAATTAGAGGACAGTCTTCTCCTTTAGGCTGGTTTCACACAGGCACTGTCTTGCTGTTCTCTATGGTACCGACTGTACGTTTCCATTTGACTATCATCTGATCCACTGTTTTTGAAGGCAGGATCGGATTGGATGCCGGCAGGTATCAGCTACTCCACAGATTGCCATAGATGATCCGATCTGGTCCACCAGAAAATTTGACAGGCAGACCTGATTGGACAGCCCGTGTAAAACCAGCCTAAGCATTTGTCGGTGTTGGACAGACTAATGGTTCCCAGCTGGAGACCATGAGGCAGGTTTCTGAGCAGCCTAAGACCTCACATCTGAACACCATGAGGCAAGTCTCTTTGGCATCTGGCTACCTGGTGCCAAAGCACAATTGTTGGTTTTGAGTAAGATCTCTAGAACACTACAAAGTCACAGGGATCAATCTAGGATCCTTACTCACAAGTCCTCGGAACAGCTGCCACCTTTGAGCTTCCTCCAGACATGGTCCAGTTAGTGAGACATTTCTTCACCAGACTAGATCCCTTATGGTGATCTTCTGCAATCAGCTTCAGGCCTCTAAACAACTGCATAGTCCATGGGCTGCCTGAAGGCAGCAGTCCCTCAGGCTCTGGATCCCTCTTGTGAAGATAGAACCTAGCTCTCCAGTACTTCAGACTATTTATCACCTTTCTAGCCCCCTGCTGAACACTCCTCTCCAGGGATTGGCTGGAGCATGATACATATCCAGGCTGTTTTCTTTTTTTTTTTTTTTTGCATCTCCCTCCATATCGTCTGGAAGCTTCTTCCAGAGGCAAGGGGAGCAATTGAACTCCCACCTTTTGAAATCCTGAATAGACCAGGACAAAAGAGCACTGCACCCTTAACCTCACTGGTGGTCTGATTATGTCAGAATTTTTTTTATCTCAGAGTGGTACATTGTTTTGCATGGAAATCTGTTCTTTTATGATTTAGGGCTGTAATTCTTAGGAATATCTCACTTAAATCTGTCCAAACAAGAGTCTAGTAGACATCCCGGGTATGACAACATTTGAATTACAAAATTATAAATTATAATATAATAATAATACATTTAAATAAAATGTCAACTTTGATCACTGGTTCCCACTTTCTGCATCTTGAAAACATCTGATGCGTAGCCAATTGTTGCTCTTTGTACCGGTTTGTCTCAGTAACTATTTTTTCAATAACCTCATTGGTCAGAAATAATTGTAGCTATGCCATGGGGTTGTCATGGTCAACGTCAACTTTCATACCAGGTGCTCCAGTAAATGGGAATCTTGGGGGCGCTGCCTGATCCGTACCGCAGTCAATAGAGCACCAAATTTTCACATCACTGAGCTCAGTCGCAGAATCGTCGCTGTTGTCACTTTCAGTACCTGATGACAAATTTTCCCACAAATCACTATCGCTCAGTTCTTCAAATAATTCAGATTCATTGTTGCTGTTTTCCAGTTCTTCTAAAAGCGCTTTTGAGCTAAAAGAACGCTTTTTGGACGCCATGGACTTTCCCAATTTTCCAGGCACAAAGAACCGCAAAAAGTACAGGCAGGGCAGTGGAAAAGTCACTAGGTGAAAAGCTGGGGTAAAATGGCTTGATACAAAGTTGTAATCCTAACAGATTACACTGTATCAATGTCATTTGTTTTATTTATTTTTTAAATTTCCCACCGCTTCTACCCTCTGTGTCGCGGTACTCGCAGGGAAGAGAACCGGAAGACAGGTGCCGGCATCGGACAGATCACACAGCGGGAGGATGGCTGGAGGATGGCGGGGGAGGACAGCAGGGGATCGTAGTGGAAGGTAAGTGTAATTGTGGGGTAATCCCACGTGTGGCTCGGGGTTACCTCTTTTTGCCCTGTATATTAACCCTGAGCCACACTCGGGAATACTGCCAGGGAGGTTAATTACAGAAGGAGCCCAAAACAAAATTTACCTAGCATTCTATGCTAGGAGGGTTCTACATGTAGTAGCAGCAGCAGGAAGATACAACAAAAGCTAGAAATTGTTTATGACACATATTGGTTTAACAAACTAAATGTCATTCAGCTGGGGTACATCTATTTACTGCATAAAAAATATTTTCTGGGTCACTGAAACCTAATGTGTGTGAAAAAGAACAATATATATACAGTATCTCACAAAAGTGAGTGCACCCCTCACATTTTTGTAAATATTTTATTATATCTTTTCACGTGACAACACTGAAGAAATGACACTTTGCTACAATTTAAAGTAGTGAGTGTACAGCTTGTATAACAGTGTAAATTTTCTGTCCCCTCAAAATAACTCAACACACAGCCATTATTGTCTAAACCGCTGGTAACAAAGGTGAGTACACCCCTAAGTGGGCCCAATGAGCCATTTTCCCTTCCCAGCGTCATGTGACTGGTTAGTGATACAAGGTCTCAGATGCGAATGGGGAGCAGGTGTGTTCAATTTGGTGTTATCGCTCTCACTCTCTCATACTGGTTACTGGAAGTTCAAAATGGCACCTCATGGCAAAGAACTCTGAGGATCTGAAAAAAAGAGTTGTTGCTCTACATAAAGATGGCCTAGGCTATAAGAAGATTCCCAAGACCCTGAATGTGAGCTGCAGCATGGTGGCCAAGACAATACAGTGGTTTAACAGGACAGGTTCCACTCTGAACAGGCTTCGCCATGGTCGACCAAAGAAGTTGTGTGCACATGCTCAACGTCCTATCGAGAGGTTGTCTTTGGGAAATAGACGTATAGAGTGCTGCAGAGGTTGAAGAGGTGGGGGGGGTCAGCCTGCCAGTGCTCAGACCATACGCCGCACACTGCATCAAATTGGTCTGCATGGCTGACTTCCCAGAAGGAAGCCTCTTCTAAAGATGATGCATAAGAAAGCCCGCAAATAGTTTGCTGAGACAAGCAGACTAAGGTTATGGATAGCTGGAATCATGTCCTGTGGTCTGTTGAGACCAAGATAGACTTATTTGGTTCAGACGGTGCCAATCGCGTGTGGCAGCAATCAGGTGAGGAGTACAAAGACAAGTGTGTCTTGCCTACAGTCAAGCATGGTAGTAGGAGTGTCATTGTCTGGGGCTGCATGAGTGCTGTCAGCACTGGGGAGCTACAGTTCATTGAGGGAACCATGAATGCCAACATGTCCGGTGACATACTAAAGCAGAGCATGATCCCCTCCCTTCAGAAACTGGGCTGTAGGGCAGTATTCCAACATGATAATGACCCCAAACACACCTCCAAGACAACCACTGCCTTGCTAAAGAAGCTGAGGGTAAAGGTGATGGACTGGTCAAGCATTTCTCCAGACTTAAATCCTATTGAGCATCTGTGGGGCATCTTGAAACCAAAGGGGGAGGAGCGCAAGGTCTCTAACAACCACCAGCTCCGTGATGTCGTCATGGAGGAGTGGAAGAGGACTCCAGTGGCAACCTGTGAAGCTCTGGTGAACTCCATGCCCAAGAGGGTTAAGGCAGTGCTGGAAATGTATGGTGGTCACACAAAATATTGACACTTTGGGCCCAATTTGGACATTTTCAGTTAGGAGTGTATTCACTTTTGTTGCCAGCAGTTTCAGACATTAATGGCTGTGTGTTGAGTTATTTTGAGGGGACAGCAAATTTACACTGTTAAACAAGCTGTGCACTCATTACTTTACATTGCAGGAAAGTATCATTTCTGCAGTGTTGTCACATGAAAAGATATAATAAAATAGTTACAAAAATGTGAGGGGTGTACTCACTTTTGTGAGATACAGTGTGTGTGTGTGTGTATATATATATATATATATATATATATATATATATATAATTCTGTCTTTCTAAATGAGAAAGCCAAGCAATGGTTGTCTATATTTTGACTTTTTCAGCCTATCTGAAAATTTCAAAAGGGCTATGTGTGCAGAAGAGAGAGGGAGGGGTGTGTCTCCTCTGTGACTCGCACGGTTGTGTGTGTGTGATTTGAGCTCCTGCTGTTGAGATCTTTTCAGAATATTTACTGCAAAGGAATAATGCCATCCTGTGGTAAATATAAAATATTCATATTCAATATGAATATTTATCTGAATACATTTTTAGTGTTTAACATATTAAAACATATTATATATTCCCTATTTTTCCAATTGCTCTGACCTTTACTTAGATAGTCAGTTGCATGTGGGTCAATGGTCAAGTCCTACTCAGCCACTAAAGCAAGTGAAGAGAAGTAATAATAAGAATATGCAAAGCTAGCACAACTAGGTAATTAGCAAATTCCTGTCAATGTCTGCATGGCGAAACGTATCAAAAAAGACACAGTTGCTGTGGTTAGACACTGAAAAGAAAACTGCTTTTGATTTTTTAGTTTGCGCCCATTGAGTTATGTGAATATTTTACTAAAAATACGAAAATGGGCTATTGCAGGATGCATGATGCCTGTTGTACATATAGAGATACTTTTTTAGTGGTTCTAACCTCCAAAAAGGAAAAAGAAAAGATTGTTTCATGTTTCCTTAACTACAAAGATGATCCTGAACGCTCACAACATCCCCTGCACCTCTGCCGCCCACAGTTATGTTGCTGATTATGTAAAGCTGAGGGCCAAAGGAGCAGTGCTGCAAGAGAAAGCCAGGAGACTGAAGGGAGGATTGATTTGTTATGACAATGGAGTGTTGAAAATCCCAAGTATTAGCATTAAATGAAAAGCCACTGCACTTGCCCCTCATTGCAGGTTGGTAGTATTTAATCACTAAGAACACCCAGTGAGCAGCTGTTTGCAGCTTTGACAGTAGTTTAGTAGCTGGGACCTTGAAGCCTCCAAGCAGCTGACCAAGAGGGGTCTGAGTGCTAAGACTCCTGCTGGTCTGTATTGGTAGTTAGCAGTAAACAGCCTGTCCAATTTCTTGTTGCAATAAGAAAACCCCTTCAATATATTAACAGAAAACCCATAGGCTATTCTTGAGTAATATTTTATGTGCAGTCTCAGGTAACAAATTGAGAGATTGAGTACACTGGAGAAATAATTATTTATTGATCCAATCCAAAGCTACTCATGAATAAGAGTTGGCAACCAGAAGATTCAGCCATAAGGTTAACATTCTTACCATTTGACATATCTCAGGGGGAGCATAATGAGAGCCAGGAGGTGTCCACAGAGGTTGCACATTGCTACCAGGCAAATGACTTTTAATAGCAGACTATATGTGATGAATAATGTGAGCACTTTTAGGAAAAGTTGTAAAAACCCAAAGTCACATATTAAACAGCTCTATGCAGTGATAAGTGAAGGACTTCATATATGCATGTGGTGATATGCCTGTTTCTTTATGGATATACCATTTTTTTTTTATACTTTTCCCTTTAATTAGTATTTGTCTCCTCTAAGCTGGTACTTGCTTGAAACTTCCATGTTTATAGCAGCAAACAGAAGTGAGACTTTCCATAATAATAATAATAAAAGGATAAACCTTGCCAGCCAATCAGCAATGTTGTTGTTGTTCTGACTAAATTATAGAATGGAAAAATTATAATATTATAATATTATATATAATATATAATATATAATAATTATATAATTTAATAGGTTGGTCATGAAGCTCATTGAGTTATGGTCCCTAATTGGTCTTTAAACTATAAAAAGTGTGTAATGATTCTAATCCCTAGTGCATGCTATTGGTTCCTTCATTTTATATATCACTACTGTTCTTTGCAGAGACTTTTAATAATTGAATAAATATACTCAATAAGTCTATGAACAACAAATCTCATGTCATTTAATAAATGGACATTTTCTTTTCAATGTGGGGATATTGTAATATACAATGTTACAGATTATTACATGTCTAAAACTGTAGAAATCCTTGCTAGTGTTTGACTTAGAGAGTGAACTGTACTGCCATATGTAGCAAGTGGTACATTGTCAGTAAACCGCAAGACATAGTCCCCCTGGTATTTACAAGTCGCTAGTGCCAAAAACATGTGCTTTGCCAACAAATCCTGTTACTGTGTAAGGAATTACAAACATGTCAGATTGTGTAAAAGTATAAAAATCTGTCATGCATTACTTTAGTCTGTAAAAAAATGATTACATTTCTTTAAAGCTCAAGTTTATTCTGCTTATGTTTTGCCCTTCTTGGTTCCCTCTTTGACAAACTATTACATTTCTAAGGTCATTGGGTCTCTGTGCTTCTCTATACAATGCAGGCACATACTCACTGGTGGGAGGCCTAGGGCAGTACATAGCTTCCCGAAAATATCTCAGCACCCTGCCTTAGTACTCCCCTAAAGATCCCCCAGCCTTGATACAAGCAGTGGGTTGGTTCTGCTAAGTCCCTGATTTCTACTTCGGGCCCTTTTTTTAATTTTAATGAAAATAATTGTGGCAGTAGAAGTCTATACAACTGCCATTTGCAACAGATTAATCCATTCATCACAAAGTAAGGACCTGAAGTAGAAAGTGCACAAACAGTAACAACTGAGCTAACAGTACCACTGTGGTTGTAGGTGGCATGCAGGGTGGTGCTGCGGTAATAACACACTTAGTCCAAGTGCGAGGAAAGAACTTGTATTAAAATAACCCAAAGACAGTTCACAAATAACCTAGTGAAAAGGCAGCCCAGCTGGGAACACTAACAGGTCCAACAGTTTGTAGCGAACAGATTTCATCCGAACTGACAGCACCTGTTGAGAGGAGCAAGATGCGGCCTCTGTGTCTTGTACCCAAGCAAGAAGATGTCCAGGGAAGTTGTGAGCCCTACGCTTTCCCTCAAGCACCTTTCCCTGCTGTTAGTTCAGGCCCTACCATGTGGGATACCTGTTACTACTCTACCCACTCGCAAAATGTCCACAAAACTTGGGAGCCATGGCCTTAAAAAGGCTCTACCTGACCCAAAATGGCTGCTAGAGTCACATGGGGCAGCAGCATCCAATATGATAGCTTCCCTAGTGCCCCAGGAAACCAAAGAGGAATCGTGTTCCTCTTGAGTTCCTTTTCAACTGCAGTGCTGCTGTAGAAGATCGCCACCTGCAGTGGAAAAAGTAGACAGCATCTGCCTACATGCTACCAGCACAGTTCAAGGAGAGTTGTATATCAAAGGTAGGTGTATTTAGCACATTACACTTACATTCCATTATCTGTTCTCACAGCAATTTCATGGAGCTCTCCTTTAACATTGAAAAAGTTGCCATCTGTTCTTAATGTATATGGGTGCTCTGATATTTATCTGATTGTTCATCCAATATTTAATAGTGTTTGAAACTGGAACTGTCCATTTGTAAATATGTAATTAACCACCTGAGGCTGGGTTCTTCCCACAGTCTGCAGGTGACTCATTCCCCACCTCTCCAGTTTGAAATTCTCTTCAGAATTGATCAAACATACTGTCGTTTTTCTGGGTATCTGCTGGCAGATAGTCAGCATGGCCACACTAGTAACACCCTGTCCAAATCTGCTAGTCCATCATTCCTTTATGTGAGTGTTTTTTTTAATAATAATATGAACTTTAAAAATACTATGTTATGGGATCTGTTCTTTAGTTGCTTTCATTTTTATTACAAGTTTGATTTAGGATTGCTGCATAACCAGGATAATGGAGTGTATTATAGCTGTGTGTCAGCCAGGCGTAGCAGTGGTGGGACCGTTTTGGGGCACAGTTTTATTTGCTGTGTGGGCACCCGATTTTCCAATAATGTAGATTGCAAGATAAATTTATATATTGGGACTTTTACTCATTGTTTTGCACACCATTATCATTTTTATGTACATGAGTTCCAGGTTATGATAAGGTCATTAATTTTTCGTTTGGCACAATTCACTTTATTTAAAGAGATAACATGCCTATTTATGTTTGCATATTTAAAAAACATGTGCAGAATGAAAAATTGTGTTTAGTTTCTGATCGATGCATTAAGTTACTGATTTTGTTTCATTTAATTTGTAACAAAATGGGGTTAGTTTCATTTCATTTACGGTATTTGTTTTCTACAGAATTCAAATTGTTCAATGCATTTTAAATTCCAATTGAAAATTAGAATTTCGGAAAATGGCTATATTCTTTCTATTTTATTCTATTATATTCTATAATAAATTGAAATTCAAAATTCAAATTTCAGAAGACAGCTATATTCTTTATATTTTTTTCTATTCAATGCAAAAATCAAATTTCCGAAGACAGCTATATTCGTTCTATCTTATTCCATTTTATTTGAAAATCGAAATTAAAATTTTGAATTTAAGAAGATGGCTAAATTCTTTCTGTTTTATTTTATTCTATTCTATTCCATTCTATTTTTTTCTTTTTATGTATATTCTTTTCGAGTTTATTCTATTATATTTGAAATGTTATAATTGTAAAACAGCTAAATTCTTTCTATTCCATTTTATTCAGAATTAAAATTTGAATTTCAAAATTTGAATTTCGGAAGAAGGTTATATTATCTCTATTTTATTCTATTCAAAATTTTATTTTCAGAAGACAGCTATATTCTTTCTATTTTATTCTATTCGAAATTCGAAATTTGAATTTCAGAAGATGGCTATGTTCTTTATATTTAATTCTATTCTTGTCTGTTCTTTCTATTTCTTTATTTTTCATATATATATTCTATTATATTCTTTTATTTTCTACTCACTTATTTTTATTTTTTATTTTTATTATATTCCATTCCTTTCTGTTCTATTCTATTCTATTTTATTCTGTTTTATTCTATACAATTATTTCTAGTCTATTCTTTTCTATTCTATTCTATAAAGCAGCCTAAGTAGGATTTATCTTATTTCATTTTTATGGCTTATTGTATTTTTTTGCAATATGCTTCCATTTTGAATTTAAATTTGTTTTCTAATTCAAATTTATTTTCCAATTTGAATTCAAATGCATTTTCAAATTTAAGTTTGAATTGAATTTGGATAATCTGAGAATTTTTCTAAGAATTACAGTCAGCAATGGGCAATCTCTAAAGAACTTAGGTCACCAACGAAACCAGTAATACATGAGTCTTTCTCCCATTTTATCTAGTGGTGGTGCTATCTATGTCCTCCTATGATGGATGGACTCAGACTCTTACTTTTACACATGGTATGAAGCCTTTATGATTTGAGTTTCTGTTTGAGTATGGGGGGCTATTGTATATTTGCCTCTACTTTTGTAACCTGCTTAATGGGCTCCTAGCTAATTAGCTTGACATCTGAGCCATGTATATAAAGTCTTGGTGGTCCCTGTAGAAATCTGCATGTGGATATTCGAGGACTACTAATGAAAGTTTAAATCAACCTTGAGATTGGTTGATGATGTGCCAATTGTACAAGCCATGTATGCACACATCTATGCCCTACATATAAGGTCTTGATGCTCCCTGTAGAAACCTGCACGTGGACATTTGTATACTACTAGTGACAGGTTAAATCCACCTGGAGACTGGATAATGTTGCACCTACTACCATATACAGTTTTCTGGATAACAGCATTCATAGATTGGCTATGTCAACTCGATGTACTGGTTTTAACCTTTTAAAGTGCTACATCCTCTGGATGATATATTACTCTAATTTAGCCATGGAAGAAATGCATGGTAATCACAATATGTATATAGAATATACATCACGGCTTTGCAGTGGTTTACCGGGGCTATGGCTAAAGCTATCAGCCAAACCCCGATATTTTTTTTTTCAGCCAGCAATTCTCTTTTTTCAGAAAAGCAATATGAGCGGCTGATTAGCCACTGGATCACTTTTAGAAGTAGCGGAAGGGGCTGTTCTTACCTGCGAGAAACAATCTGACAGTTTGCAAGAAACAATCTGACGCTGTTCACAGAGGTGAGGAGAGACCAGATCATTTCTCCCCATCTTTATGATCTAGGAGGACCATAGCAACGTTATGACGTCACTTCCAGGCTTTTTTTAAGCATTAAATCAATGGGGTTTTTTTTATCTTTTGCTTTCAAAGGTCTTATAAACCCCAGATCTCTCCATAAAGAGGATCTGACATCCTTATTTCTATTACAAGGGAGGAATGTTTACATTCTTTGTAATAGGAATAAAAGTGATTAAAAAAAATTAAAGGGACAGTGTAAAAGAAAAAAAAAATTGTATGTAAATCGCCCCATCCCTCCGTGCTCACGCGCAGAAACAAACGTAAGTCACGGTGTTCGCACCGAATGTGAGGTATCATGAGAGCAATAATTCTAATGCTAGACCTCCACTGTAACTCTAAACAGGTAACCTGTAAATATTTTTAGGTATCACAGTTTGTTGCCATTCCACGAGCGTGTCCAATTTTAAAGCATGACATGTTAGGTATCTATTTACTTGGCATAACATCATCTTTTATATTTTACCAAAATATTTGGTTATATATGTATTGTGTTTTTTTGCATAAAAATTCAATAAAGTGTATTACCTAAAAAAATGCATTTGAAAAACCGCTGCACAAATGCTGTGTGGCATAAAAAATGTCAGCGTTCATCATTTTATTCTCTAGGGTCTATGCTTAAAAACAAATGACATAATGTTTGGGGGTTCTAAGTAATTTTCTAGCAAAAAATACAGACTTGGTCCTTAAAATGGATGTGAAGTGCTTGACCCCATTCATACAATTTGAACTAGGCACATATATCTGTAGTGTTTACTTATCTCTCTTCAAAGCCCTACGTCTCGTGTTTTCCTGCTGCTCTGTTCCTCTGTTATCAGCATGATAACTTCTGACAAGTTCTCTGACACAGGAGGTAAAAGCAGCTGGAAATTTGTGTCAGGGTGGGTGCAAAGAGATAAATTAGCAGGCAGCTGGTCTATTCACAGCACGGCTCTGCATGTTTCTTCCATCCTCTGCCTATGTGGAGGGGGGGGGGGTGCCTTTCTCCCAATCAGGTCACACGCAGTGTATGCCAAGACTCCACACCCAGTGCTGGAACAGGAAGAAAAAAATGTAACATGATGTTCATTTTCTAAACAGTGTAGAAAGCTGAAGACAGCAGATATACAAATAAAACTTATCTAGGGAGATTTGTTTCATCTCTGTGTATCATCTGAGGTTGTTCAATTCACTGGGTATATGTGAGGGTTTACATCCACTTTAAATGGGCATATTGTTGATTTGCCACGCTTTTGGTGCCCTAGTGGTTGTAGGATTAACCATTTCACTCACAGAGCCTTTTAGCCACTTCAATACTGGGCACTTTTACCCCCTTCCTGCCCAGGCCAAGTTTCAGCTTTCAACACTGTTGCACAATTGCACAGTAATGCAAACTGTACCCATATGAAATTTGTATCATTTTGTTCAAACAACTAGAGCTTTGTTGTGGTGGTTTTTAATCACCACTGGGTTTTTCATTTTTTTGCTAAATAAACAAAATAAAAACTAACATTTTGAAAATATTTTTTTTTTCTTACTTTCTGTTATACAATTATGCAAATAAATAATTATTCTTCATAAACTTAAGCCAAAATGTATTCAGCTACATTTCATTGGTGAAAATAACCCAAATCAGTATATATTATTTAGTCTGTAGGAAAGTTATAGAGTCCACAAACTATAGGATATATCTGAAAATTGATCAATCCTGATGTACTGATGGCCATTCTCAATCCTTTAGGCCCAAAAATAGTATGATAACCCCCCAAATTACCCCTTTTTGCAAAGTAGACAGTCCAAGGTATTTAGTAAGAGGCATAGTGAGTTTTTTAAAGTTGTACTTTTTTGTCATAATTTTTTGGAATTTTAAGAAATGAAAAAAAAAATGTCTCAATTTTTTTTCGTACATACTGTCACTAGTGCAGTACAGCGTCATCATATAACTGGGGTTGTGATCAGGGATATTGACTGGTGACAGTACCAAAAAAAAGTAATTGGTCACAGTGGTCACATGGTACTGACAGTGAGTCGGTACACTGGCTAAGGAACTGTTGCTATTTTGAGAGGTTACCACTACTATTGTTATATATGATTATTATACTCTTATCTGTATATTTGATATACGTTTTTTGATGAATCAATTTATACTGTAGGGTGTATTTATAAATGTTTTGAAAATTGTTTTGGAAGAATCTTAGATTTTAGTAGGTACAGTAAACCCCCCTCCATTGCGGGGGTTACGTTCCGTACCCACCCGCGAAAAGTGAAAATCCACAAAATAGAAAAACTCTATTAAAATACACTGTAGGCGTGTTTTTTTTTACTGTCACTGTACTTTTAAAAGCATTTTAAGGTCTTTAAATACACTTTTAAAACAATAGAAACTCATTTAAACACATAAAAGATACTGAGAGACATAGCAAGAGCTATGGAAAACACAAAAATATTTAATTTTCAATGATTTATATAGTAAAATAACATTACAGAAAAAAACGCAATAAACCGGGACCACAAAAACAGAACCGCGACGGAGCGGGGGTTTACTGTATAGCTTTGTTTTTAATTTATTTGTATCTGTGTGTCTTTATACTTTCTATGAAATAAAATGTATTTATTTATTATACAGTTAGCTGCACACGCCTGGGTTGTGTGGCATATTACATAGTTACATAGTTACATAGTTACATAGTTAGTGAGGCTGAAAAAAGACACAAGTCCATCCAGTTCAACCTATGATGTGTGTGTGTGTTTGCTTTTAACCGTACATTGTATACCCCTGTATGTTGTGGTCTTTAAGGTGTCCATCCAATAGTTTTTTGAAACTATCAATGCTCCCCGCTGATACGACTGCTTGCGGAAGAGAATTCCACATCCTTACCGCTCTTACAGTGAAGAACCCCTTACACACTTAAGGTTAAACCGCCTTTCCTCAAGTTTTAGTGAGTGGCCACGTGTCTTATTGTATCTCCTTTCTCTGAATAGTTTGTTCCTTATGCTAGGGTCGCCAGTACAGTATTTGTACATTGATATCATATCCCCCCTCAATCGTCTCTTCTCCAGAGTTCAGTGCTTGTAGTCTTTCCTCATAGCTGATGTCCTCCATTCCCCTAATTATTTTTGTTGCCCTTCTCTGGACTTTCTCCAGTTCCAGCACATCCTTCCTGAGGACCGGTGCCCAGAACTGGACAGCATACTCCAGATGTGGCCGGACCAGAGTCTTGTAGAGTGGAAGAATAATCTCTTTATTTCTGGAGTGAATCCCCTTTTTTATACAACCCAGTATTCTGTTGGCTTTGCTTGCGGCGGCTTGGCATTGCATGCCACTTCCAAGCCTGTTGTCTACCAGTACCCCCAGGTCCCTTTCCATCCTAGACTCACCCAGAGGTTCCCCCCCTAGTGAGTAGCTTGCTTTCTGGTTTCTGGCCCCCAAGTGCATTACTTTACATTTTTCTACATTAAATCTCATCTGCCATGTAGTTGCCGACCCCGTTATTTTGTTCAGGTCTGCTTGCAAGATTTCCACATCCTGCATAGAAGATATTGGCATGCCTAATTTAGTATCATCTGCAAATACTGAGATTGTACTCGATATCCCCTCCTCTAGATCATTTATGAATAAATTAAACAGGATTGGTCCCAGGACAGAACCCTGGGGGACCCCACTTTCCACACCCGCCCAATCAGAGTACTCCCCATTACTCACCACCCTCTGGACTCTCCCCTGGAGCCAGTTCTCTATCCAGGTACTCACCCTATGGTCCATACCTATCTTCCTTAGTTTGTACAGTAAGCATTTGTGGGGAACGGTGTCAAAGGCCTTTGCAAAGTCCAGATACACCACATCCACAGGCTTACCTTTATCTAAGTGGCCGCTCACTTCATCGTAGAAGGTTAATAGATTGGTTTGGCATGAACGATTTTTCATGAAATCATATTGCATGTGACTCGCACAGGAAACATTTCTGCGCAAATCACATGCGATGTCTATGTGGTGTGATTTGAGCCATTCATTTTGTATGGCTCAAATTGCACTGCATTCACACAAAAAAGGTGCAGGACCGTTTTAAAGGCTTTGAATTCTGTCTTCTTCTGTTCTCTTTCAAATGCCTTTTAATGCATTGACATACCTCCTTAGACCCAGTGGGGGAGATTTACCAAAACTGATGCACACAGAATCTGGTGCAGCTGTGCATAATAACCAATCAGCTTCTAGATGTTATTGTCAAAGCTTAATTGAACAAGCTGAAGTTAGAAGCTGATCTTTACTATGCACAGTTGCACCAGATTCTGTGTGCACCAGTTTTAGTACATCCCCCCCAGTCTGTCCTGACAGATGCTTCTCCAGTCTTTTGAAGTGTAATGCCCCGTACACACGTGCAGATTATCTGCAGACTTTTGTCAGCAGACTTACCTTTTCTATGTAGTGCAAGGGCCTGCCGGATTGCATACAAATTGAAAGTGTTTAGGTTTGACCTCATATTATATGGTTTTGGTAAGTCTGCAGACAAAAGTCTGCAGATAATCTGCACGTGTGTATGGGGCATAAGAAGACAATGACTTTCCTGTCTCTGTGAATAACTAACACTGACTGAGGAAACATGGAAGAAGTGGGGAGGGTCTAGCTAAGACAAAAACCAACTAGTACTAAACAGCATACCTCCAAACTGTCCCGGATTCCACAGGGTAGGTCCAGGCTGCATCCCGGAGGGGAAGGCTGGAACAAGTTCCCAGCTCCCCTAACCTAATTTGCATGCAGGCGACAGGGAGAGATTCAGGCTACTGCAGTGGCGGCTGGCAGGGGACCAAAGACAGGGAAATCAGTGCACCATGTAGGAGATGCAGGGGGATTTCAGAGCCGGGACAAGCAGATGGGGTGCACCATGCAAGCGTCTTATATACCACTAAGTGCCCTGGGTTCAGACTGCATTCTACAGTTACTAACAGTTCCCTGCAGCAGTGCTTCACCAAGCAGCTAGAGTGATCACCTTGGTGAGCACAGCCTCGTGGATGCTGCACACACAGAACAGTCCTGCCTTGAGGCTCAGGTGAGCAAAGAGGAAAGCAGGGCATGGAGAGGATCAGAGGAGGGATTGGGATGCAGAGATTAGCACAAAGAGTGGGGTGTAAAAGTAAGCCAAGAGGGGATTTTGGGTGTGGTGATGAGCAGAGGAGGGGGGGGGGGGTCTGAGGTGCAGAGGGGAGTTTAGGGTACAGAGATGAGAAGAGGAAGGGATTGCAGGGTGGGAGGTGGTGCAAAAGTGAGCAGGGGGGGTTGGAGGTCCAGGGCGGTATTAGGGTGTAGCGTTTAGCAGAGACAGTGGGGTGCAACAGTGAGCAGAGAGGGAAACAGGGGTTAGGAGAAGGGGTGGAGTTGTGGTGCAAAGGTGAGTGTAGAAATAAGCAGAGTAGAGGTGCAGAAATGATCAGTGAGGGAGGTTTGGGGAACAGAGGTTAGCACAGGGCTGGGGGTTTTGGGTGCAGAGTTTAGTAGAGAAGGGGGTTTTGGGTGTAAAGGCAAGCAGATGGAGGTGCAGAGGCAAGCAGAGTGGGCATAGGGGGAACAGAGGTTAAAAGAGGGGGAGGGCTTGTGGTGCATAAGTTAGTGGGGTGGGAGTGCAGCTGTAAGCAAAAAGAGGGGTTGGGGTGCAACTTTTCCCCCAGAAATCATACTCCCAAAGGGAGTACAGGGAGGAGGGCAGAGTATACAGAGAGGAGGCAATGTGTACAGGGACAGGTTTTAGTTTGAAAAGGGAGTGGGAGCAGTTATAAAGCCATGCCCAATATTGAGCATAACTTAACCAAACACACTTTTGCCACAGCTCGCCACAGGCGTGTCGCAGGTTGCTGTCTCCTTAATGTGTCCCTCATTCTCAAGTCCAGAAGTTAGAAGGTATGCTAAACAGGAGGGGAGGACAGGGGAACATACCAAAACCACATTAGTAAACAAGCTGTAGTGGCCTAAAAGCGCCATTAGATGTCAACATACTGCAGAAAATTGATAACCTCATGCAGAATAATACAAGACAAAAAATACATGAAAGAGGTGCAGTACAATATTGCTATGCAATATAATCTAGATAATGTTTATAATTATTATTATTATACAGGATTTATATAGCACCAACATTTTACACAGCACTTTACAAAATAAAACCGTAAAACATATTACAAATATCCTTCAGTATGCTTTTTCTAAAGCAACATTCTAAATAGCAAATAGAAAGTGTAGAAAAAGACTTGGAGAAGATTTTTCACTAAGAGATAATAGGTAATACCCCATGTAGTTTGATTCAAGGGATCTTGATGTACTTTGTAGCTCTGCACTTTAATGATCCAGTATGGTATAGGATGAGCCTTGCAGAGCATCCATTTAGGAGATGGTGAGTCATCAGTGTATAAGAATTACGCTCCTACACCGTGGAATTCAGTAAAAAGCTCCTAAGGACTTTTTATTCTTCAAAGTAACTGATTGCTGGAGCGTGCATGCTTCAACATACATTCACCACAATCTGACAACTAAAATATTACATCATTGCAAAACGCTGCTACTATATGTGTGGGCTGTCAATGAAGCTTTGCTAGTCTTTTGCAACTTCTAAATTAAGTACTTTAGTGTTCTTGTCAAGCAGTTTAGAAGATTGTTATTTGTACAACCTAAGTAATAGACTCCCCTGGATACAATTAGCACTACTATGATTTTCCAGAGAAAAAAAAAGGATTTATACAGCACCACACCACTTTGTGTCTAACCCAAAAATAAAAATAGAATATATTACAGTTTAGCAGCCTTTAGATGAGGTGGCTGCATTTTTTTTCTTTTTTCAGGCTTTTTTTCCCCTGGTACACTCATTTCTTAATTGTATCTATGCTGGGAACCATGTTTGTTACCCAGGCTGGACTTCAGATATACAGTGCCTTGCGAAAGTATTCGGCCCCCTTGAACTTTTCGACCTTTTGCCACATTTCAGGCTTCAAACGTAAAGATATAAAACTGTCATTTTTTGTGAAGAATCAACAAAAAGTGGGACACAATCATGAAGTGGAATGAAATTTATTGGATATTTCAAACTTTTTTAACAAATAAAAAACTGAAAAATTGGGCGTGCAAAATTATTCAGCCCCTTTACTTTCAGTGCAGCAAACTCTCTCCAGAAGTTCAGTGAGGATCTCTGAATGATCCAATGTTGACCTAAATGACTAATGATGATAAATAGAATCCACCTGTGTGTAATCAAGTCTCCGTATAAATGCACCTGCACTGTGATAGTCTCAGAGGTCCGTTTAAAGCGCAGAGAGCATCATGAAGAACAAGGAACACACCAAGCAGGTCCGAGATACTGTTGTGGAGAAGTTTAAAGCTGGATTTGGATACAAAAAGATTTCCCAAGCTTTAAACATCCCAAGGAGCACTGTGCAAGCGATAATATTGAAATGGAAGGAGTATCAGACCACTGCAAATCTATGAAGACCTGGCCGTCCCTCTAAACTTTCAGCTCATACAAGGAGAAGACTGATCAGAGATGCAGCCAAGAGGCCCATGATCCCTCTGGATGAACTGCAGAGATCTACAGCTGAGGTGGAAGACTCTGTCCATAGGACAACAATCAGTCGTATACTGCACAAATCTGGCCTTTATGGAAGAGTGGCAAGAAGAAAGCCATTTCTTAAAGATATCCATAAAAGTGTCATTTAAAGTTTGCCACAAGCCACCTGGGAGACACACCAAATTATGTGGAAGAAGGTGCTCTGGTCAGATGAAACCAAAATCAAACTTTTTGGCAACAATGCAAAATGTTATGTTTGGCGTAAAAGCAACACAGCTCATCACCTTGAACACACCATCCCCACTGTCAAACATGGTGGTGGCAGCATCATGGTTTGGGCCTGCTTTTCTTCAGCAGGGACAGGGAAGATGGTTAAAATTGATGGGAAGATGGATGGAGCCAAATACAGGACCATTCTGGAAGAAAACCTGATGGAGTCTGCAAAAGACCTGAGACTGGGACGGAGATTTATCTTCCAACAAGACAATGATCCAAAACATAAAGCAAATTCTACAATGGAATGGTTCACAAATAAACATATCCAGGTGTTAGAATGGCCAAGTCAAAGTCCAGACCTGAATCCAATCGAGAATCTGTGTAAAGAACTGAAAACTGCTGTTCACAAACGCTCTCCATCCAACCTCACTGTGTTTGAGCTGTTTTGTAAGGAGGAATGGGCAAAAATTTCAGTCTCTCGATGTGCAAAACTGATAGAGACATACCCCAAGCGACTTACAGCTGTAATCTCAGCAAAAGGTGGCGCTACAAAGTATTAACTTAAGGGGGCTGAATAATTTTGCACGCCCAATTTTTCAGTTTTTTATTTGTTAAAAAAGTTTGAAATATCCAATAAATTCCGTTCCACTTCATGATTGTGTCCCACTTGTTGATTCTTCACAAAAAATTACAGTTTTATATCTTTATGTTTGAAGCCTGAAATGTGGCAAAAGGTCAAAAAGTTCAAGGGGGCCGAATACTTTCGCAAGGCACTGTATTTATCTAGCACCCTCTATTGTGTGATAAAAGTAATGATAGAGTTTAAAGTAGGTAAATTAAGTTTAGCTCAGGGCTAAGCCTTGGCTATGGAATCTGGGTCAGGATTCAGTGAAGTTCAGGGCTAGATGACTTATCCCTGATGCTCCACTTGTGCCTCCCCCTGTTTCTGAGAATTTTCTTGAGCTAATGGGCAAGGGTTAGGAGGAGCTGCTTTGAATACTTATGAGGCCTTAGCCAATCCCCAGTAGTGGGCTGGCAGGGGGCAGAGCTTACAGTTCATTGAGTGAACCATGAATGCCAACTTGTACTGTGACATACTGAAGCAGAGTATGATGCCCTCCCTTTGGAGACTGGGCCGCATGGCAGTATTCCAACATAATAACCACCCCAAACACACCTCCAGGACGACCACTGCCTCGCTAAAGAAGCTGAGGGTAAATAAAGGTGAAGGACTGGCAAAGCATTTCTCTAGACCTAAACCATATTAAGCATATGTGGGGCATCCTCAAATGGAAGGTGGAGGAGTGCAAGGTCTCTAACATTCACCAGCTCTGTGATGTCGTCATGGAGGAGTGGAAGAGGATTCAAATGGCAACCTGTGAAACTCTGGTGAACTCCATGCCCAAGAGGGTTAAGGCAATGCTGGAAAATAATGGTGGCCACACAAAATATTGATACTTTGGGCCCAATTTGGACATTTTCACTTAGGGGTGTACTCACTTTTGGTTCCAGTGGTTTAGACATTAATGGCTGTGTGTTGAGTTATTTTGAGGGGACAGAAAATTTACACTGTTATACAAGCTGTACACTCACTACTTTTCATTGTAGCAAAGTGTCATTTCTTCAGTGTTGTCACATGAAAACATATAATAAAATGTTTACAAAAATTTGAGGGGTGTACTCACTTTTGTGAGATACTGTGTATATATATATATATATATATATATATATATATATATATATATATATATATATATATAATGATTGGGGGTTCTAAGTAATTTTCTAGCAGCAATTATTGATTTTTACTTGTATATAACTAGTGTTGGAAAAAGGCCCTGTTGTACGTTTTCTTCTGCATTGAGAGCAATTTTCAGGCATTTTCAGGTGTTTTTATTTGAACATTTTTTCACTCCCATATACAAACGTTTTAGGAGTGTTCGTATCTGGGAACTGTTTTTGTTTTACTAATTTTTAGATGTGATGGCTGCATTTGTTTTCATTTGTAGGCTTTCTTTTTTTTTTGTTTTCACCCGTTAATGTAGCCAGTAAGTCTGTTGTTTTTTAAAAGAACAAGCAGTCCTGAAGATGAAGCAGTTGCAGGGTTGAGACAAATCGTTTACTGCTGATAGGGGTGCTTACAATGATCAACTTTTATTCATTTATTTAAAATCCAAAAGGAAAAAAATGTTCACTGTAAATGCTTATAAAGGATTAGCCAGAGTTCCCTCCAGACTGATAATGCTGCCATCCAGAGGTGCCCCTATGCTCCTTCATCCAGAGTTGGGGCTCATACAGGAGGCGAGTTACTGGCCAGATCACCAGGTGAAAACAGGGGGGGAGCCTAAAAAAACAAAAGCAGCAACCACATCAATGATCAGTAAAAAGCAATATATTCGATATTTGGTTTATTATCTTGTAGCACTACCCTCTTAAGGGCCATTGGATTTTAAGGTTCCCTGCCCCTGCACAGCCAGGCAACACACATTTTCCACTCTCAGGCAGACACAAGAAACAGTCCATGGGCTTGGTTTTAGGATTTATTAGGGAATTCAACTTGACAGGGTAAAGGAGTTATGGGATGCCCAACTTGACTCGAAGAAAAACAAAATGAGGACAACTTCCTTTTCTAGCATACTGCAAATGACCGATACTTGACTATATTCCCTCAGGAACAGCAATGGTCTTTGACAAAAGTAATTGAGTGGATATTTAGCAAAGTCCTAACTTGTAGGAGCTCTTGGTCCCATTAGTGAAAAGTACCAGCCCACCTGGCTATGGTATCTGATCCCAAGGCAAGGGATTGGGTAAGCAATAAACTGTTCCCTGAAGACTTGCCAAGAACTTGCATCTAGCAGACTTCTCTCTTATAGGCCTTGGGAGTGTAGAAGTGCTCACATTGTCCCTGGAAATCCTGCTGCTTCAGAATAGATTACTGTACAGTCCTCCTGCTGTTCAGGTCCTTCTATGCAATCCAGGATCTCTCAGAAGATATGGCAGGGTAGTGATGTACCCTCTGTCCTTCTTAGCTCTCAGCTCCCACCCTGGAGGCAGAGCCCTCTTCAGCCCAGGGGCCCCCTCCCTGGCTAAACGACACAGCTTCCTTCCTCCGTCTTCCATCTGACTCCCCCTTGCTGGCCAGGATCCAAAATATTTATGAGCCTGTCTGACTGCCCTGGCAAGCCTCCCCCCTGGAGATTGGTTTGACTCACATAAATATTCAGATCCCTGCCTCTATACTCCCACCCACTTGCTTCTAGAAGTTTCCATGAAACCTCCAGAACCAGGGGGAGGCAATAGAGGGATGGTCTGTAGAGCTTTCCAGCCTGACCTGCATCTGAACCATGACCCAATGAACAGACTCATCCAACTACTTTGAGTCAAGTAAATTTTCGTACATCTTTTATAGCCCTAGAGGGTGCTACAACCTCTTTAAGGATTGGTAAGCTGCAAGATATTACATTTTTGTTTTGGGGTTTAATACCTCTTTAATGTGCATCTGTTTAGAGTAGAAATCTGTCATATATTCAGCAATAAATCTGTCTTTGAACTTTGCAAACTGTTGCTTTGGCTGCCCAGGTCTGTAAAACTGTTGCAGAGACTTTGCTAAAGAAGAGTCTGATTTGTGACTAATTGTGTTGCTAATTTGAATAATTGCCCCCCTATGTATGGAGTGTCTTTTTATCTGACTCTTAATTATTTACAATTTATGGTAGACCTCATAATCTGATTTATTGGCATGCACTGCATTCCTGGTCAGACACTAGAAGAATTTCCTGTGTAATGGAGAGGTCCACCCTACTTTCAGCAGAGTAGGAGAAGATGAAGCTAATGTGATTTGAATCTCAACTGTGATCTTACTGAGCTCCAGTGCCTCTACCTCTATCCATTGGAGTCTTTGCAATATACCCAGTGCTTCCAGGTATTGGGGAGCCCCTAACTCTTGCCAGAGTACAGTGCTCAGCCCTGAGATACCAATTGCTGACCTAAAACAAGTTTACAAATCATTATTGTTGGGCACAATGGGACCTCATTTACTGAGTGTTGGCTCTTGGTCAATGACTCAAACGAATAAAGCCAATAAGCCCAGACAGCTAGAATTTTCATTTCAGCAGCTGTTTTTCTTTAACTACAGGTTTACCTTATGGAAACCTGCTTAAAATCTGCTCATGTGAGAAAGAAGATTGTGTGTTGACAAACGGCCCTCAAAGGTGCTAGAAAACCTTGTTGTTTTTTTTCTGCTGAAAATGTCAGATATTTGCCTTAGGCTAGCGCACAAATAAAAAGGAAAAGAAGCTTAGTTTGTTCCTAGGACCTACATCTAAGTTATAGCAATGGTAAAGTATGTTTTTGTATAGTATTTTTCTTATCCAAAATGAGAAGGAAAGACAGTTAATTCTAAAATGATATATTCTGCATTTTGAGGATTTAATCTCTTTTTCATGTGCTTGTTTTACAGGGATTATGTTGTAGAATGTCTTGTACTGTATGCTTGTAGATATACAGTTGAGTAAAATATGTGAATATAATGTACCAAAGGGGAACCTAGAGTGTTTTGAGGCTTAAGTGGCCTTTCTACAAATTGATGCCTTATTATTAACCTATTAAAGGAAAGAAGAGACATCCTTCCTATTTATTTGACCTTAGCAGCTGACTTATGAAAATGGAGAAAATTAAAGTGAAAGGGTTGCAATGTAGTAGAGTTTCATAAACAAACAGACTACTTCCTTATACAGTAAGACCACAGTGGTGAGGAATTGTCATCTTAAGCATCCAGTGATGTCATCTGACACAATAATTTGCTGGCCAGGAATCTCCAGCCATTTAAAAAAAGAGCATGGTCATATTTGTTCAATGATGTCAGCCCCCATGCCTGCTTTTTTGTTTACATTGCACATGACCGCTTAGGGAGCTGTCATTAGTCGCGAGGAGAACAACCAGTGCGCCAGGTCGGCAGGATTGATTGGATTTATTTTTCAGCTTTTGGCAGGTGTCCTTTATCATGAATGACAGGGGGTCAGATATCTGGGGCCCATTATCTGGGGATGTCCAGATTTCATTAGGTTCCCCACACAACTTATGGGAATCTGGAGAGGGCATGGATGGTGGCTGACATCACTGACCAAATAGGGCCATGGAAATGGACCAATATGACTATGGCTATATCTGGTGAGTGATGTCAGTCACCATCTCCTTTCTTTACATCCCACATGACAGCTCAGGTAGATGTCATTAGCTGTGGAGGGTACAATGGGTGTGGCCAGGTTGCCAGGACCAGCAGGATTTATAGATGGGGGGGGGGGTCAAATACTGGGGGTCTTTATCCTAAATAGGGCTTTCAGATTTCCAAAGGACACCCCTACAACCACTGGGACAGGGTTGTAGGGGAGGGGCCCTTGTCCTTATTGACATGGGCCCCCTTCATGTTGAGGGCATTTGGCCTGGTATAGTTGAGGAGGTGGGCTTTCCCCCTGTGCTAGCCTGCACGATTACTTGCTCAGTTTGGGGCCTGGATATAGTTTCTATCTTTGGCATGCTAGATTTTAAATTCTAATCTTATTGCATTATTATTAATATTTTGCTTAGAGCCTGCAAAGCATTGCAACCTTGGTCAGTAGATTGCATGTGCAATGTTTAGGCTCCTGCAGATTATTTCTCCAGCTCAGGTCAGCATCGAGGTATGGACCTTTGGCACCTTTGTTTTATTTACATCTATGAGTCCCTCTGCCACAGAGTAAGATGGAACTCAGTCTTTATTTACAGATCCTCTGAATGAATGATGCAGCTGTGCAGGCGGAGCCAAGTAACAGCATATCAAGTTCAGATTGCATTAAGCAGGTGTTTCACCAAGGAGAAGTGATGCTTTAATTTAGACAGTGGGCTGAGGTGCAGGAAACATGCAGCTGGGTTCTGTTCTAGGGACAAATTAGTGAGATCATAAATCAGGACAAAGACATCTTGCTAAAAGGGATGGACGTGACCTTAAAAATGTTGAATATAATGCCTTTCGCCATGCCACATCTCTAGCAGTTGGGGCTAAAATCTGGGAACATGCAGTGTAATCTACCACCGGGCTAGGAGCTTGTAACCTGATTCCTGTAACCTTAAAGAAATGAACGACTTATGCGTAAAAAAAAAAAAAAATAATAATTTCTAGTTGTTCAGTAGTCAGGTGTAGATCTAAATCCTTTTCCCACTCAGCAAAGAATCAGAGAGGAGGAGGAGAAGTTTCATCAAAGGAGAAGTCAACGTGACATGAGCCACAGAGAGGTTTTACCTAAGAGGAATAGCAGAGATGCAACTATATTCAAAATACGTGGGTGGTAGAAACGGGGCTTGTTGATGTGAAATGGGGAGTAGATAGTGACTGGATTAGTAAGCCTGCCAAGTGAGGGGAGGGCAAGCATGGACTAGATGTATATGACAGATTTCTAGCTTCCCTTATTCCAAAAGTCTTGTAATCTTAATTTGCCAACCATTGCAACCTGGTGCCGAGGAGAACCAGGGGGAATTCTGGGTTCCTGAGTACAGGCAACATCAAAGAGTCCAGTCCTGAGTTGGTTATCGCTGGAGAGGTCATGAAAGTGATTTTATAAGCGGTACCCAGGATAGGTTGGTCTCGTACCGAGGTTGGACAGGTGTTCCTCAGCGAAGAGATAGCTTTTAGGCCTTGTTCACACCTGAACGTATTCAAGCTCGTAAAGCGCTCATCTATGAAGTCTCAAAATGCCCAAAAAGCAAAATCCCAGTCATTTCAATTGCCCCTGTTCACATCTGAGTGTTTTGTTGCCTGTTGCCTGAAGCAAAAAGCCTGAAGCTCAAAAAAGTACATGAGTTTTTTTGGCAGATTACCAGCATTTTTGATAGATGTTAATGACTGCCTCCAAACACCTTTAAAAAAACACCTGAAAAAATCCAGAAAAAACACCCGAAAAAAGCCCCAAAAAAGCCTGAAAAAAGCCCGAAAAATGCCTGAAAAGGATACGCTCAGTTGGGAATAGAGCCATAGGGTACCAGGAGACATAGCCTATTCAAGAGAAACCCGGCTCTTGCAGGTAGCATGTTTACACCAATCTAATATTCTCGCCTAGGTGGCTTAATGGTAACGAACAGGATCTGGGAAACCAAGTCCTTCTAATTGTTTGGGTAATCTAAGTATGTCAGTTTTAACTCTAGGGGGACAGCCAGCCCAAAGAAATCATATCAACCAGTGGCGGCTGGTGCTCAACATTTTTTGGGGGGGCGCAAACAGAAAAATGTAAAAGGCATTGCTTTGCGGCAAAAAACACTGTAAAAAATTGCGTGACTTTGAGGTCACAAAAGTGTGAAAGGGGCCTTCAGTAATCAAGGTGTAGTGTTCCCCCTTCAATGCAGACAGACCAGCGTTGCCCTTTCAATGCAGACAGACCAGGGTGCCCCATTCAATGCAGAATGACCAGCGTGCCCCCTTCCAATGCAGAATGACCAGCGTGCCCCCTTTCAATGCAAACAGAGCAGCGTGCCCCCTTTAAATGCAGACAGAGCAGCGTGCCCCCTTCAATACAGACAGACCAGCGTGCCCACTTTCAATGCAGAATGACCAGCGTGCCCCCTTTGAATGCAGAATGACCAGCGTGCCCCCTTTGAATGCAGAGAGAGATCAGTGTGCCCCCATTCAATGCAGAGAGAGATCAGTGTGCCCCCTTTAATGCAGAGAGGGATTAGTGTGCCCCCTTTAATGCAGAGAGAGATCAGTGTGCTCCCTTTAATGCAGAGAGAGATCAGTGTGCCCCCTTGAATGCAGAGAGAGATCAGTGTTCCCCCTTCAATGCAGAGAGAGATCAGTGTGCCCCCTTTAATGCAGAGAGAGATCAGTGTGCCCCCTTTAATGCAGAGAGAGATCAGTGTGCCCCCTTCAATGCAGAGAGCGATCAGTGTGCCCCCTCTAATGTAGAGAGAGATCAGTCAGGACTCTTCTATTCCTGCAGCCATGTGACTGGTGATTATTTTTGCTCTATCCCAAACAAAGGATCATGAGTGGTACAGGAAAATTAGCCAACAGGCGTCACCTGACAGCAAAGAACTTGATTTTCTGTGGCTGGATGTACATTAGGCATACACAGGATACAGAAGTAAGTGCCGGCCAGTACAGGCCCCAAAAATTAGCCAACAGGCATTCACCTGACAGCAAAGAACTTGGTATTCTGTGGCTGGAGGTACATTAGGCATTCACAGGATAAATAGGTGTCGGCCATTACAGGCCCCAGAAATTAGGCATTCAACGGACATAAAAGGCCTTTTACCTAAGACAGGGACCATGAATTGTTATGGGTGGTGGCGGATATTTGTGGGCTGTCATGAGGAATTTGAATCAAACATGGTCTACTGGTCACATGTGTTGAATTCCTCCGAGATCCATGCCTCATTCATTTATATAAATGTGAGGTAGTCAACACTGTCATGAGCTATCGGTCACGATCCCCCCTGCTGCGCTGAACGTCCTTTCGGACAGGACACAGGATGAGGGGCAAGCCAACAGTTCCATTGCAAATTCTGCAATCTCTGGCCAGAGATCAAGCCTGCCCAGCCAGTAGTCCAGGGGTTCATCACTTCTCAGAGCGTCCAAATCCGCCGTTAACCCAATGTAGTCGGACACCTGTCGGTCTAGGCGTTCCCTGATGCTGGATCCGGAGAACAGCTGTGGATGGGTCGGCAGAAAGATTGATCTCATATCAGAAGTGACCAACACATCTTCAAACCGCCCTCTTCTTGCAGGCACTGTTGGTATGCTACCTGCAACTGTTTCTCTGGGAGTGGAAATTCCTCTGCCAGCACACGCAAAAGAAGAATGCAACATTTCCCGAAGCAAGGCCTGGAAGTGCTGCATTCTGACCGCCCTCTGTGATGGTGGTAACATTTCTGCCATTTTTTGTTTGTACCGGGGGTCTAAGTACGTTGCCACCCAGTACAGGTCCTTGCCCTTTATGCTTTTTATACGGGGTCCCTCTTAAAACACTGGAGCATGAAGGCCCCCATTTGCACTAAACTGTAAGCGATGTAGGGGCCTGGCTCCTGCTCATCATCCAAGATAATGTCGTCCTCGTTCTCCTCCCCCCATCCACGGACAACACCAGGGATCCCAGAAAGGTTTAAAGCATGCTCTTCTTGCTCCTCCTCATCCGCCCCGGCACCATCCTCCTCTGACTCCTCTTCAGACTCCTGTAGTTGACTTGTCTCATATGGAGTAGCCCCCCCTGGGAATTCATCCAGCATTGCAACTTCCTCATCTTCCTGCTCCTTGATGGCTTGATCAACGACACAACGCAATGCACGCTCCAGAAAGAAGGCGTAAGGTACGATGTCATTGATGGTGCCCTGGCTGCGACTGACCAGTTTGGTGATCTCATCAAATGGCCACAGAAGTCTGCATGCGTCGCGCATGAGCAGTCACTGGCGCTGTGAAAAAAACCCAAGCTCCCCAGAACCTTTCCTGCAACAGAGTTCGTACAGGTAGTCGTTAACTGCACGTTTCTGCTGGAGCAGCCTATCAAGCATATACAAGGTTGAGTTCCATTGCGTTGGGCAGTCACAATAAAGACGTCTGTTGGGCAGGTTGTGTCACCGCTGAATGTCAGCAAGGCGAGCCATGGCTGTGTAAGATCTTCTGAAAAGGGCCGAGATTTTCCTGGCCTGTCGCAAGATGGCCTGGACCCCCTGGGTATTTGACAACGAATTGCTGCACGACCAAGTTCAGGACGTGTGCCGTGCATGGCATGTGTGTAATTTTGCCCTGCTTCAGCGTGCTCAGCAGATTGGCACCGTTGTCGCACACCACTTTACCAACTGTCAAATTGAGCGGTGTTAGCCACTGATCTGCCTGTGAACGCAAAGCTGAAATGAGTGCAGAACCAGTGTGGCTCTTGGCTTCCAGGCACAACAGACGCAGCACAGCATGGCAACGTCTCACCTGGCATGTCAAATAGCTTCTGGGGATCTTGGGCGGCGCAGCGGAAGAGAAGGAGTCAGCCAAGGAGGAGAGGGAGGATGGTGGAGGAGAAGAAGAGGCAGGCCTGTATGGTAAAACCAAATCTACATGGGTGCCACGGGTTACATGCTTGACGGTCTTCAGAAGGTTCACCCAGTGGGCAGTAAATGTTATATACCTTCCCTGCCCGTGTTAGCTAGACCAAGTGTCTGTGGTCAGATGTATCTTGGCACCGACAGATATACATTCACTTGCCGCTGAACATGGCCATATAGCTCTGGGATGCCCTTCTGCGAGAAATATTTCCTTCTTGGGACCTTCCATTGTGGTGTTCCAATGGCCACCAATTTTCTAAAGGCCTCTGAGTCCACCAGTTTATAAGGCAGTAGTTGGCGGTTCCGACAAGCCAGCGGTCAACCGTCTTTATTTTTTTACGCTCCAACATTTGGGCCACAGAAGCCTGCCTTTTTCTAGAAAAACCTGAGGACGGCATGATGGAAGGTGGAGTGGAGGACAATTGTGAGGAGAGAGGAGAAGGATAAGAGGCTGGATGGTGAGAGCTTGGAGTGTGGCTTTGTGGGTTCTGACAGCGATAGTCCCTAGGTGAGTGTTGGGCTTACCGCGACTTATGCGTTGACTGCCAAGGCTGCAGATGGCAACACTATTGTCAGCAGCAGACAGGTTAAAAAAAGCCCACACTGCGGAGCCATGTGCCGGAGTCCTGGGAGCGCCAGATGTGACCGTACATGGTTGATGGCTCGCTCCTGATACATTACCAGTCTGGTTTGTCCCTCCTGTGCAATGTAAGTTCGGCCTGCTTTTCCTCCCTATCTTCTGGTCCATCTCTCCCTATTGAACTCCCCTCCTCTTCCTCCCTTGTGGGCACCCACGTGACGTCCAAAATCTCGGAATAGGTAGCAACAGTGGGGACCAACCTCCTTGAACTGATCTGGGTACTGTCGTCAGACTGCCGAGTGGCGGCTGTTACTACCTTCTCTTCCTGATCCGATGCCAACAGTGGCTGCACATCGCAAATGTCTTGTGATGGATCGGAAAATAATTCCTGTGACTAAAGCGGAGGGTACATGGTTTTGTTGGTGGTGTTGGTGGTGGTGTCTTTGCGGGTGCACACAGCAGAGAGTGAAGAGGGTGCAGAGAGAGAGGATGAGGAGGGTGCAGAAGAGGAAGGCTGAGTGACCCACTCAACCAAGTCTGGTGCGCCCTTTGACATAATCGAATGCACCTTCTGCAACTTCCCACTTTGGCTCCGGCCTGGGGCTCCTGCCCTACCCCTACCACCCCTGCCTCTTCCTCTGCCTGTCATTTTTTAGATGACCCTGTGACAAAAGTCTCTAGAGAGGCGCAGTTAATGTGGAAGAAGGTATATAACAATCTGTTGTTTTGGGGGGGGGGGGGCAGGGGCACTGGTTTATCACACTAGTTATGAAAAATATTTTCTAGTAACTTTTTTCACTGTGTGTAGCAGAGTTAACGCAGCGAAAGGGGCAACATTTGCAGTACCCAAAAATACTATTATGAAAGTATAACACCCTGCTTTAATCTGTCGTTTTGGGGGGCCACTGTTTTATCACACCAGTTATGAAAAATATTTTCTAGTAACTTTTGTCACTGTGTGTAGCAGAGTTAACGCAGCGAAAGAGGCAAAATGTCTGCAGTACCCAAAAACACTATTATGAAAGTATAACACCCCACTTCAATCTATCGTTTTGGGGGGCCACTGGTTTATCACACCAGTTATGAAAAATATTTTCTAGTAACTTTTGTCACTGTGTGTAGCAGAGTTAACGCACCGAAAGAGGCAACATTTCTGCAGTACCCAAAAACACTATTATGAAAGTATAACACCCCACTTCAATCTGTAGTTTTGGGGGGCCACTGGTTTATCACACCAGTTATGAAAAATATTTTATAGTAACTTTTGTCATTGTGTGTAGCAGAGTTAACGCAGCAAAAGAGGCAAAATTTCTGCAGTACCCAAAAACACTAAGGAGGTGGGGAGGGGTATGTCTGTATATTAAGAACAATGTACAGGTAAATATGAGCGATGATAATAATAGTGGAGGTAGAATCCCTACGGGTAGAACTTCAAAGGGAAGGCACAATGGGAAAAGTAATATTGGGCGTATACTATGGACCCCCCCAACCAGAGGGAGGAGGGGGAGGAGGACCTCCTTTCACAGATTGGATTGGCGAGGATGGGAAATGCCATGATAATGGGGGACTTTAATTATCCAGATATAGACTGGGCAGAAGGAACCGCACATTCATCCAAGGCTTGGCAGTTCCTAAATGTTTTGCAGGACAATTTCATGGGTCAGATTGTGAACGTACCGACAAGAAACAATGCAGTACTAGACCTACTGATTACTAACAATACAGACCTGATCACGGATATAGAAATACGGGGCAACTTAGGAAGCAGTGACCATAGGTCAATTAGTTTCAGTATTAATCATAGTAATAGGAAACACAAGGGTATTATAAGGACACTGAATTTCAAAAGAGTCAATTTCCCTAAACTGCGCTCTTTGCTAGAAAATATCAAATGGGATAGAACCCTGGGAACAAAGAACACGAAGGAAAAATGGGAGTGCTTCAAGAGCATACTCAACAAAGGGATTGGCCAGTGCATTCCAAAGGGGAATAAATTTAAAAGAGCAAAAGTAAACCCTGGGTGGCTAAACTCCAACATAAAAATGCATATTAATACTAAAGAGAATGCCTTCAAAAAATTAAATAAAAGAAAATAAAGTGCAGCGCTATAAAATTACAAAAAGTGCATAAAATCATTCACATTAAAATGTATAAAATGCACAATAAAAAGCATGTGGATCATAAATCATAAAGTCCTTAAAAGCTGATTTCCAAAGTGAAAAGCAGGAATAATTAAAACCACACTGCAAACGTGACTCCTCCACCACAGATAATACAGCCTCTCACCTCCTGTATTCGACCACTAGGGGTCACAACACTTTGTATCAGTATCAATATGGAGACAGCCAGAAGATCTGTATATCCAGGATCCAACAGGTTCTCAGAAACTCATGTATGGCAATCCGGAAAAGATAAATAAAACGATCTAATGCTCTCCGCTTAATTAAGGACATTTATTAAAGTAAAAAATAAAGCATCACACTCACAAGCAAGGCACTGTCACAGTGCCAGATGAAAGCGAAAGTGCAGACATGTGTTCTAGGATCTCAGAGAGCTGCGGGTGACGTCAGACTCCTTCCCCCGTATGCATTACGTCAATAGGCATGACTTCCTCAGCAGGGGTAAGGAGGGAGACTGCACTCGCTCATTATAAAGGCGTCTCATAGCAACCAGAAGCCAGGTCATTACAAAGCAGGAAGTGAAGGGGAATGGAAATCCTCCGCCCCCTTCAACCAAGGACAAGCCCAGCTTCCTGTAGACACAGGAAATAAGAATAACAGAGCTGAACAGCAGTGCTCAGAGGAAATATACAACACGGATTAACCCCTGAAGCTCCGTTGCAGCTCACCATTAGTGACTAAATAAATTATGGCAATATAATTGGAAATGCCCGAATAATTCACTGCCTAACATAGACAGTCGAGCAAAATATTAAAATAAATATCCAATTTAAAACCAATATAAAATCGGTATATGACAACAGCCGCAGCTCTCCGATTGGAACATCATACAGATTAAAAACATATACATATAAAACCTGCGCATAGAGAAATACATATATGTATAAATATAAATATAAAACATACAATATGCATGACCTACATGATACATGCAATAAAATTCCAAAAGAAAAACTGAATAATAAATAAAACAGATCTATTAACTATTAGAGATAAAACAATTCAAATCAAAATCGGCTTTTAAACCTCCTGGTGACAGCACATGCGTCCGATAAATCCAGAAGGATTCTCTGCGACTCAATTGTCGCACGAAATTCCCACCCCTCCAATGATGGGCTGTTTTTTCAATGCCCCAAAATTTTAAACTGGTAGGGTTGCAATTGTGGCGTTTCTTAAAGTGTCTCGACACGCTATGATTAGTCTTTCCTTTCCTGATCTTACTCATATGCTCACCTATGCGTACATGGAGCGGTCTAGTAGTTCTACCCACGTATTGCAACCCACACCCACACTGGAGCATATAAGCTACACCCCGTGTGGTGCAGGTGACAAAATATTTTATTACGTGGGTCTCATGAGTGGCAGTAGCAATAAACTCCTTTCTCCTTTTTAGATTTGCTTTAGAAGTCTTGCAAGCGGCACATCTGCCATAAGCGTAAAACCCCTTTAAATCTGGGAACAACCTGTTCTCAGCTCTAGACGGGGGGTCAACAACCCCAGGTGCTAAGCGATCCCTGAGAGTCGGAGCCCTCCTATAAATGAACTTAGGTCGTTCTGGAAGGGCGGGGCCTAAAATACGATCGCTTTTTAATATGGGCCAATGTTTAGCTACAATGCCCTCAAACTTTTTAAACTGGACATTATAGTCCAGAACCAGACTGAATTCATTGTTGGCAGGTGTCCTTTGCGTTCCAGCAAGGACTACCTCCCTATTCACTGAGCTGACCTTCACTATTTCATTATCAATAAGTGCCGGATCATAACCCTTCTCAAGAACCCTCTTAGTAAGTACTTGCGACTGAGACCGGAAATCCTCTTCCGAGGAGCAGTTGCACTTAATGCGCATGAATTGCCCTCTCGGGATATTACATAGCCACAGATGGTGATGGCAGCTGTTCTTAGGTATGTAGGAGTTCCGGTCCGTCGGCTTGAAATAGGAGGTTTTAGGGCTCCATTTTCCTTAAATATCTCCAGATCCAAAAACACAATTTTTTGAATCGCTAACATTCCATGTTAACTTAATGTTTTTGATATTGGCATCAAGCCTCTGCATAAATCATTCCAAACTGGACATATCACCCTTCCATACCAAGACCAGATCGTCTATATAACGACGATAGCAGCTTAACTGGGGGGGGGGCGGTTAGCAAAAATGGCTTCCTCCTCCCAGTGTGACATAAAGATCTGTCGAATCCTGCAGAGTATTCAAGGAGTTTGACTAAATTTGAAGGATATTGCTGGAGAGAAGGAGCGCTGTCATACACGCTTTCTTTACTATACAGTTTACTATTGTCCCCGCTGGATAACTCTTCTTTGCCTTGGTTGACCAAATGGGCATCTGATCTACACCGCACCTTTACACCATCACAAATACAGAATATGATTTCGTTGGCTTTTAAAACGTCTATCTGCACTAAAATTCAAGAGACCAACTTTAAGGTATTGACCAGGTGGTATTACACACGTATCAGCGAACTGCTGGCGATGCGGGGGAGAGGATGAAACGATACTTCATATTTTCTGGTCTTGCCCGAAACTCTTAGGATATTGGTCTGAGGTTAAATCTATTGTTCAAAAATTTACGGAATATCCTATTCAGGAGGATCCGGCTTTCTTTTTGCTTCACTTATCAGACATTCCCATACAGAGATATGAGAAATCAGTGGTGCGTCATTTGGTTAACGGGGGGAAAGGCTTGTATCCCTGCGTTATTGAAAAGTCAATGCCCTCCTATGATAAAAGACTGGCTACGTAGGGTAGAGGCTATTAATAAAATGGAAGATTTGGTGCTGACATCACATTGCAAACGAGGACTGTATAGTGAGATTTGGGAGCTCTGGAACACCTTTATTTTGTCAGATGAGGGGGCCAATTTGTTGCGTTCGTGAGTGGAGATGAGGGAGAGACCCCCATGGTCAGAGATGGTGAGGGGAAAAGAAAAAATCTTTAATTTTTTTTAAAAAAATTCTCTTCTCTTTTTCCTTTTAGTTGTTGGTTGTTTTCGGCGTTTGTTTGTTTGTTGTTTGTTTGTTTGTTTTAATTAAACGGGGTAATAAGGACTAGACGGGTAAGCTAAGGGTTGTCTTAATGCTCGAAGTGATTATAGGTGGTGGGAAGGTATATAAATTTAATAACTTAAGAGACCTCCCCGTGGGGATACACGGTGGGGGGGGGGGGGGGGGTTAGGATTGGAGCTGCCTTTAACGTATGCCGGACCTTTTCTGTTGTTACAACTGGACCGTTATGTATTTATTTATTTGATTCGCTGTAAACCCCTTTTTGTGTTTCGAAAAAAAGAATAAAAGATATATTTGAAAAAAAAATAAAAATATAAACAAAATGTCCAAAAGGGAAAGAATTAAAAGGGATGTTTTATTTTAAATTGTAATGATCCAAACTGTTTTTACTTTTATCTTTATCTACGTATGCATCTATCTATATTCTGATTAGTATCTGATTCTATATATTATCCTATGTGGTGATATTCCATGTTTGATAAATGTGAGGGATTTTTTATATTTTATTATTTTCTTAGGATTCCATTTTTGTTTCCTCCAAATGTGTTAATATGCTGCTTTCTGACAAAAATCGTCTTGTTGTTACTTTTCTACATAAAATTGTTTATTAATTTAATGTTTCTTGAATGGTTTTAAAAAAAAAAAAAAATTTTTTTTTGGTAAGGAAAAGGTATTAAAGTAGGTGAGGGGAGATTTAGTTAAAACCTATATAAATCTAAGATCAATTCCTACTTCTATGTATAAAAGGTTCTTTCTGGAAGGAATAAAAAATATGTAAAATATGTGCATTTGCGATTTTGCACATATTTAATATATTGGAATTTATTGCTGTAATTTTTATTGATTTACATTTCATTCTTTATCACTGAATGCACAGAGCACTTTTTAGAAGCACGTAGAAGAAGCACTAAACAATTTCAGCATTTAATATTTTTATTATTTTTTCAACAAAGTCACATGATACTTATCAAGCACTTTATATTTATTTTACATACAATAAAATATAGTTTGGAATATATGTAACAGGATTGTATGAATTTTATACACAGATCATTGATTTTAGAGGTGAATTATTACACACAAGCACTTTTACATTTTGTAACACCCCGAAGCGCATCACAACCCCCCTTATCAGTATCTTACAAAACTGTTTCATAGTACCAGTTCCTGTGGTGCAGCATTAGGGTGGCTGGAAGAATCCAAGATAGCGCAGGAACCATATATTAAATATATACTGTTAAATAACACCCCGCTTCAATATGTGCTATTGGGGGGCCACTGGTCTATCACACCAGTTGTTCAAAAAATTGGCCAGGGAGTTTGGCACTGTTTGTATCAGAGTTAACACAGCAAAAGAGGCAATATTGTTGCAGGACACAAATACACTTGTAAAAGTATACTCAGATAACACCCCACTTCAATATGTGGTATTGGGGTGCCACTGGTTTATCACACCAGTTGTTCAAAAAATTGGCCAGTGAGTTTGGCACTGTGTGTGCCAGACTTCACTCAGCAAAAGAGGCAATATTGTTGCAGGACACAAATACACTTGAAAAAGTTTACTCAGATAACACCCCACTTTAATATGTGGCATTGGGGGGGAGCATTGGTGTAGTACACCAGTTCAAAAAATTGGCCAGTGAGTTTGGCACTGTGTGTGCCAGACTTCACTCAGAAAACTAGGCAATATTGTTGCATTACACAAATACACTTGAAAAAGTTTACTCAGATAACACCCCACTTCAATATGTGGCATTGGGGGGGGGGGGGGCAATTGGTCTATCACACCAGTTATAATACATTATAAGTGCTTTTGTCACCGTGTGTAGTGTTGCTGCAGAAACGCTCAGTCTCACCACCACACCTGTCACAATGCTGCACAGTGCACAATAATAGTACTAATCCACTATAATATGCTTTCTACAAAGTATATTATACTGTGGATTACCCCCCCCCCCCCCTTTTAGTGCACTGCACAGCAATACCAAAAACAATTGCAGCCCTTTACATGACTTTTGTGGACATTAATAGAGCAATTTTAGTGTGACTGCAGCCGATCTCTAACTGCCCCTAAAGCAACCACTGGATACCTGGCCCTTTAGTAAAGAGACTGTAATAGACCCTAAAATGACATTGGAGCATTTTAAATGACTTTTGTGGACATTGTCAAAGCGATTTCTGTGTGACTGCAGCCGATCTCTAACTGCCCCTAAAGCAACCACAAGATACCTGCCTCTATAGTAAAGAGACAGTAATAGACCCTATAATGACATTGGAGCATTTTAAATGACTTTTCTGGACATTGACAAAGCGATTTCTGTGTGACTGCAGCCAATCTCTAACTGCCCCTAAAGCAAGCACAGGATACCTCTCCCTAAGCTCAAAAGATACTAGACCTATACCGAAATACCAGCCCTGAAAAGGACTTTTGTGGATCTTCACAGCGCTATATGTGTCTAGCAAGCTCTCCCTGATGAGCAAAGCAGACCTCTGCCTACACTGGCAGAAAGCAGAATGTGAAATGGCCGCTAGATCGGGTCTATTTATAGGGTAGGGGGACTGTCTATATGCTGGAATGTTTCAATTGGCTGTCCCGTTCCACCTGACGGCTGTGTCATGGGTCAAAGTTCTTCTGAATGTAAAAGAAAATGGCGACGCGGACATATTCGCGAACATCGGCAAAAGTCCGACTTTTTGCGAATTTGCGAACAAGCAAAATTCGCCGCAAACCGACCGAACCAACCGCCGGGCGAACCGCAAGGCCATCTCTAGTCAGCACATGTCACTTTGTTCAAAATAATCATTTTTAGCATAGTGAAGTCACTTTATTGTATGAACATAGTGTTTATTAATTATTGGTTTTTATGCATGAGTTAAAGCACATTGTAATTGTTTATCTATATATATATATATATATATATATATATATATATATATATATATACATATACATATATATATATATATATATATATATACATATATATATATATATATATATATATACATATATATATATATATATATATATATATATATAAAAATCGTAGTACAGTCACTTTAACTCTCAAAAGCATAATGAGCTCCCTCCAGTGGTCAACACTAGAAGGACATTATAACAGGCACTTAGTTACCATTGTATGCAAAAAGAGCTGTTTTCAAAATGATATATATATATATATATATCTGTATATATCTATATATAAATATAAATAAATATATATATATTTTTTTTTATATTTGGGATCTAAAGTTTTGGTTGCCGAAGGCTATAGTGATTAATGGTTTGGGAATTAGATTATTACAAAAATTTGGAGTATTCTTCATTGGCTCTTGATTACCCATTGTTTTTCATTGTGTATAACAGGGGTCTCCAAACTTTACAGAGCGCCAGTTTACTGCGGATGCATTTCTAAATATATAAAATATACTGTCTCTTGATAACTAATATTTAGATATAGCATACCTCCCAACTGTCCCTGATTTCGAGGGACTGTCCCTGATTTGGAACAAAGTTCCTCTGTCCCTCTTTCCTCCTCATTTTTCCCTCATTATGGTCTGATCTATTTGGTTGTATATAAAATGCACTTTTTATCTATCAAAAAGTGTTTCCCAGCGCTAAACTTTTCATCCAATTTCTAATTGGTGCATTTGTACATTTTAAAAGCCAGTATATGCAGTAAGGGTATAGTAAGAGTAAAAAAAAGTACTTGTGGGTTTAATCAATCATTTTTTTGTACAATTCTCTTTTAAGGGGGAGGGCAGGGGGTGTGTCCTATGCCTACATACTTTTGCTAATAGGTATCCCTCCTTCCTTTTTCATAATGTTGGGAGGTATGGCTATAGTAACGCCAGGTGTTGTTTATCCAGCAAATATCTGATTGCCGCCTGGGAGATCAGGAAGGAATTTTTTCCCGCTAAAACAAATTGGAACATGCTTTAGTGAGGTTTATTGCCTTCCTCTGGATCATCTGTGGGTATAGGGTTGTGTGATTGAGGTTCTCTATTTGCATGTTTCTTTCTATTGGTTAAACTAGATGTGCTTTTGCCTTTTTTTTTCAGCCTAACTATGAAACTATGTAGCATATGTTCCCATCATTTGGATAAAATTTCTCTCACTTTCTGTTGTGTCTCTGAGATGGGAAGTGAAGGGAAATACCCTTTTTTTAATTATTATTTTATCAAAAAGCAAACAAAATGTTGGTTATAGATACACTATCTACATACCCTGTCTATTAACCACTTAAATAAAGGCCACTTCCACCCCCTCCCTGCCCAGGCCAATTTTCAGCTTTCAGCGCTGTCACACTTTGAATGACAATTGCGCGGACATGCAATGCTGCACCCAAATGAAAATCTTATCATTTTTTTTCACACAAATTGAGTTTTCTTGTGATGATATTTAATCACAGCTGGATTTTTTTATTTTTTACTAAAAAAAAAGAAAATAGAAAATTTTGAAAAAAATAAGTTTTTCTGTCAGTAAATTTTGTAAATAAGTAATTTTTCTCCTTCACTGATGTGCGCTGATGAGGCGACACTGATGGGCATCAATGGGCTGCACTGATGGGCACTGATGGGCACTGATGAGGTGGCACTTATGGGCACTGATGAGGTGGCACTGAAGGGCACTGATTAGGTGGCACTGATGAGGTGGCACTAATATGCCACACTGATAGGTGGCACTGATGGGCACTGATAGGTGACACTGATGGGCACTGGTGGATGGCACTAATGGGCACTGACTGTCGGCACTGATGGGCACTGATGGGTAGCACTGGTGGGCACTGATAGGCAGCACTGGTGGGTACACATGGACGGCACTGGTGGAAACTGATGCGACGCACTGATGGGCAGCACAGATTAGTAGGCACTGACAGGCACTGACTGGCGTCACTAGTGGGCACTGAATGGGTGCACTGATTGGCACTGATTGAGTTAACTGATGTGCCATCTTTGATGTCATTCTTGTGCCTTTATTTTACTGTATTGTAATCAGGGCACTGATCATCAGTGCCCTGATTACTTGTCTTGTACTCCCCTTCGAGGAGGAGCCGCTGTTCAGCTCTCCTCGCCACACACTTTGATAGTGTGTGGCGAGGAGAGTCGAAAAACGGCACCTCCTCATTTACATGTGACTGGCTGTGATTGGATACAGCCGATCACACGGGTAAAGAGCCACGTCATTGGCTCTTTACTAAGATCGGGGTCCTAGGACACGGCTTAGCCACGATCGCCACACTGTGCGCCCCCACGGGTGCGTGAGAGCTGCCATTCTGGAGCACCATCATATGACGTCGTCCCAGAACGAGAGCCGCACCGCTCTGCCATCATACCTGATTAGCCACTACAAAAACTCCTTTTTTGAATCATTAGGGCTTTCTATCAATAGACACTTTATGCTTGTCTGTAAACATGTATCGCATTAAACTGGCCATTCCTAAATCAAAATTTGTCCGGTTTAGCATGGGCTGCCCATGAATTTTGATCCATGCATCGGCAGGGAGTTGTACAGAAGTTGATTTACTGATCGACTTCTGTATAGTCGCCCTGTCGGACTTTCCCCGCTCACAGTGCTGCAGGCTATAGACTGTGTATTCTGATGGAGGGGGAGTCTTCCCACTGTCAGAATACAATAGGGCAGTGGGCAGGATTTCCCCATCTACCTCGAATCTGTTTGGTGCGGCAATCGAGTTGGTTTTTAGTCATTCAACAGGCTGGTTGAATAAAAAAACTGATCCTTGTATGGGTTGTCTTAGGCTCCATGCATACACAAACATCTCTAAAACACACAGATTATCTGTCACTTTTCTTGCCCAGTTTGCCATGACCCCATCTATATCCTGTGATCACCTAATTAGGCTTTATTCTACTTGTGCAGTTTACCTCTGGACTGGATGCTTCAAGATAAGTACAAACACCATTATAAATAAATGAACAGATGTACAGTACTAGTGCTATAGCGAGCAGCATGTTCATTATCAAAGTAAAAAGTTCTAGTATAATTATACAGTGCCGCATGTACTTTATTAGTGCATAGATAATTACAGATTGGAGGCATATAATAAACTTCTTGGCATACACTGTACTAATACATAAATAGACATTTCTGGATGGCATAGATAAAAAAAATACTGCTGTAATCAGGGAAATACAATTTTGTACCATAAATTAAGGAAAATGACTTCCCGTGTGTGTGTTTCAACCATGCATGAATGCAAAACTAACCAGCATTGAAGTAATGTAAGTGTGATCTAAGTGTATATTTATTAATTTCTGCTCTAAGCATTCTAAATAATTTTGATATGATTTTTACGTATCATGGTTGCAACTGCAATGTGTTTTATACCATAAACCAATGAATTGCACTTAATTTTGTAAATTGAGGTAAGGTTAAGAGACAGAATAATTATTCTGCTTTTAGATTCGCAAGCTAGATGAGATGCTGAAAAGGTCACTTAAAGGGTAACTCCACTTTGGGGAAAAAAATAGCAAATAAAGAAAAAATAATATAGCGTATAAAATTGCCGCACAAGTTATATTGTAATTGAATGTTATTAAAATGTACTTTTCCTTCAATCTGCAGCCACTGTAATTTTCTGAAGGCCACCTGGAGGTGTTCTGTACTGACCACTCCCCAGAGACATCAGTTCCTGCTTGTGTGATTGGCTCACTGATTTTCCCAGAAGTCTATACTAAGATACAAGTCAGATTTCTGGCATCCCCTGTAACAAAAATGTCATTTTTGGTGAGATACTCCTAATAGGAACATGTCTAAAGGGATGCAGAGCCCTGCAGGTGCCACAGCTGACAGATAATTATGAAAACACTCCCATTAGACCCACTCAGAGGAACAAACAATGATTTCTTTAGTATAGCAAAAGGTAGGAATCTGCAACAAAGTTTGTTAAAATCCTTGCAATGTACAGAGATCACCCAGAGGGGAATGTGTTTTTTCTCAACAAAAGTGGAGTTAGCCTTTAAAGTCAGTGTTAATTTTGACATCGAATTTTGATTTAGTTATAGTCTTTTGACTAAAATGCCATTTTATTTTTAGTCCCATTTTAATCATTGTATTTTAGTAGACTAAAGTCGCCAGTACATTTTAGTCGAATAAAATAATTTTAGTCAAGCAAATTCTAATGTGTATAGTTAAATTGTAGTGCACTATTTAAGCATTTTTATAGAATTTCCAAACTCATTATTTACTCCTGGAGTAAAAAAATCTAATATCATGTTATTATTTATGGTATTAAGGTTTGAACAAACTGACAGATACAGATTTAGCCACTCTGGATGGTCTGAGGAGGCCTGTAATGCTGCAGAGTGCTCTGGACGGTGGTCTGAGGAGGCCTGTAATGCTGCAGAGTGCTCTGGACGGTGGTCTGAGGAGGCCTGTAATTCTGCAGAATGCTGGATGGTGGTCTCACGTCTAAGGGATGGCCTGTATTACACAGTGCCCTGGATGCCACTGCCAGTGGTCAGAGGAGCCCTGTAATGCACACACAGTGCTCTGGACAGATGGTGGTCTGAGGGGAGGCCTCACCTCAGGCCTGCTGTAATTGTAATGTATACTACACACTCACAGTGGGTGCTATATCTTCTCTCTGCTCTGGAAGTGGGCGGTCATCGTGAGTCGGGACTCGGGGGTGGGACTCTTGTTGGGACTCTGGAGGCCTGGCTGTAATGCACAGTGCTATTCTGGTCTATGGCAGTTGTACTTGTCATGGTGTGAGAATCAGAGGCCTGTAATGCTGGCTGCACACATTTGCTTGTTTGCTGCGAGCGGAAGCAAGCGGAGCTTCATGGAAACCGGAAGTTCACGTGGGTAAACGTCTCTGCCTCATATTTTTGTTTCGTTTTTATTTGTTAACGAAAACGGAATTGATTTTCGGCATAGTTTTCATCACTGTAAAAATGGTGCTAATGAAAATGTTGACGAAAATGTTTTCGTTGACGAAATAACACTGCTTAAAGTATCATCTTGTGTAGAACACTCCTGCTAGGCTGCTAGGATCTTGGTAATGCAAATTTAGTTTTTGGCTCTCCTGTAGTCAGCAGAGCACTGATTGCTTTAGGCTGCTCTGGGTTCTTTAGACTGCTAGTCTGGCTGCTTTATCCAGTTTCTGGAACTTTCCAGAATATAGTGGGGAGAAGAGTCAGATAGGCAACCCGAATATTTATGCAGCCCCAGCAATCCTTGGAGAAGTGTTTCCAGATGGTGGCTAGGGAGTGTATAAAAAGTCTGGAGCCCAAAGGCCTAGGTTCTTGTCCAGGAGGAGAGGTTCCCAGCCAGGGAGGGCTCTCTGCTGTCCTGGCTGCATTGCTGAAGGTCCATCCTGCTTATCTGAATACCAGCCAATGCTGAGGCGGCCTGCTCAGCCGCAAACCCTTTCAGGGACCAAAGATGGGTACCACTGAACACCTGCCTTGAGAGTTCACGGGGAGAGCCTGTCTGGAAACATTTGCATTATGTTCTGGAAAAACACTGTGAGTAGTGACGCAAAGGGGGAAAGAATTCTCAGGGACTGTCGCTTTTATCACCCCTACTGCTCAAAGTACACGGCTTGCCTGGCTTAGGTCATTGCTATCGTTGCACCAGTACTGTACTTAATGTTCCACTGCCTGAGGGACTATTCAACAGAGTTACTACAAGGAAGAGTATCCTCACTGTTCCAGTTAGTAATGTTAGTAATCCCACAGCTCCCTGAACCCATCTAAGTTAATACTGCAAGAAAGCTTTTAAACAGGCGACCCTTATCAACTTTGTTTCCTGAATCGGAGCATGAAGATGCTGTTTGTCTTTCTGCTGCACTACATAGTTACATAGTAGTTGAGGTTGAATAAAGACAACAATCCATCCAGTTCAACCTGTGTAGGTGTGTGTGTGTGTGTCAGTGACGTGATCATTTCCCATAACCCTGAATGTTGTGATCTGTGAGATGCATGTCCAAGAGTCTTTAAAAGTAGCCATACTCCCCACAGCTACCACCAATTGTGGAAGAGAGTTTCACATTCTCATCGCCCTTACAGTGAAAAACCCTTTACGCAGCTTAAGGTTAAACCGCCTCTCCTAGTTTTTTTCCTGTGCTGGGATCACCATTGAGGTATTTGTAAATCGCTATCATGTCCCCTGTCAGGCATTTCCTCGCCAGGGGGAATAAATAAGGCACTTTTAATCGCTCCTTGTAATTAAGGTCCTCTAATCCCCTAATTAGTTTAGTTGCCCTTGACATTGCATTACATGCTTGACATTGCATGCTAGTCTATCTTCTACTAGAACCTCCAGATCTTTCTCCATCCTGGATTGCCCCAGAGGTTCCCCCCCAGAGCATAATTTGCCTTTTGTTTTTAGCCCCAAGTGCAATACCCTACATTTCTCTACATTAAACCTCATTTGCCATGTAGTTGCCCACTCTGTTATTTTGTTCAGGTAATTCTGTAAGATTTCTATATCTTGAATATCTTGATGAGAAGTTATTGCCCTACCTATTTTTATGTCATCCGCGAAAACTGAGATTGAGCTAATAATCCCGTCCACTATGTTATTAATGAATAAATTAAAAAACAAAAAGGAAAGGTTAGGACTTTGAGTAAGGCATAGGACTGAATCTGATTGTAAGACACAAAAATGTAAAGTATAAAGTACAATATCAAATTTATTGAGTACAGCAGATAGTAAAAATGCATAAAGTCACATACATAAATGATAATAGTATGACAAAGTCATGTTAAAAATATACAATGTATCAATAATCTACTTTCATAGTGAAATGAGACAATGGTAAAGGACAGACACATGTACAATTATATAAAAAATATAATTTCATGACGATTTCATCCTGTAATTCTCTACGCGTTTTGTGTTTCCACACTCTTCAGGAGCAGAAGCAATTGGTTATCTACCAAAAAATGATGTACATGTCAGAAAAAATATGACAAAAGTGTCTAGCAGTGTCATCGCCTGATAAGGGCAATGTCTATCACGATGAATGATTTTATTACAAAATTATATGAATCGTCGCCACATGGGGCTTAATGAATGGGGGTCCTCTGAGACCGTCTAACCCGGGAGCTGTGGAAGCACTGCCATGTGGATATGGGGATTGAAGCAAAGATGTGAAACAAAACCATCTCCATTAGAGGAAAACCACAGCCTCAGCTAAACGTCCAATATGGTCCTGGAATTGTATATATTGAAATGAGTATGTACATATACAAAAAAAAAGTATAGATATCATGGAGTATAGATGTATTAGCTGAATACCTTGCATGGTGAGGCTGGGGGTAAATTCCAAAACCAGGAGGGAAAAGAAAGGAGAGAGAACTATACAGAAAGTCTGTGCGTAGGGTAAGTATATGCACCATACTGTGGTGATGGGAACTGAGAAAAATAAATTAAGTGCAGTGAACGTGAGTAGAAAATACCCAAGAAAGATCACTGGTGTAGCAAGCAAAAAGAGAGTAACGAAGTGATAAAGAAGGGGGTGAAGTAGCAATGGATGTGAAGGTGACCTAAACCCAAGACACCCCCATGGGGTTAAAGAGTGAAAGAAAATACACATGAGGAAGTCAAGTGACAAATAACATGGGGAGATTACCTTATGTAAGAAAGTAGTATCGTGGGAATGGTCAGAAAACAAATGTGCATCCAAGAAGTGCCCAGCAAGAGTCCCCAATTGAGTAGGTACATATATACCCCCTCAAACTCACGCCAGATATGCTCCCAGCGTCATGCAGCAGTTCATGGGAGGGGGTGCACGCCAATCCTGTAAGAGAACCCGACAGGCATATGGCGCCAAAACTCCCGCATGAATGAATGCTGATGGAAATGTCAGCGTGCCGGAGACACGACACCACGGTAGTGGCGTCACGTCCGGCACGAATGGGGTGTGGCGCTGATGTGCTGCGGCCGCAACCCGCCCACATCATATCCCCGTCACCAAAGGAAGGAGAAGGGAGTGAGCAGAGAGCGGCAGGGGCGCTTTGCTGCTCCCGGAACAAGGGAGCAAAAGGACCCTCCATTCCTTCATGGTCAAATAAGGCTGAAGCCAGGAATCAATGTCAGGATCATATCACAATGAATGTAAAAAAAAAAAAAAAAAATCTATATATGTGTGTGTAAACAACAAATGAATAAAAATATAAAAAATATGTACTTGCGGACCCAAATGTGAAATAGGGCCAGCCCCTGGATGTCATTGGACATCAAACAAGTAACAGGGTACAATCGGGATAGGTCAAATGCCTCCATCCCTGGGACATATATATATATATATATATATATATATATATATATATATATACATACAGTATGTGGAGGGAAGAGGAGTTTGGGACTTTGAATGAGGTTACAACAAACAGTTGTACCTCCATCCCTATAGTCGAAAACAAAAAGGAGAGGTTGGGACTTTGAGTGAGGCATAGGACTGAATCTGATTGTAAAACACAATAATGTAAAGTATAAAGTACAATATCAAATTTATTGAGTACAGCAGATAGTAAAAATGCATAGTCACACATACATAAATGATAATAGTATGACCAAGACATGTTAAAAATATACAATGTATCAATAATCTACTTTCATAGTGAAATGAGACAATGGTAAAGGACAGACATATGTACAATTATATAAAAAATATAATTTCATGACAATTTCATCCTGTAATTCTCTACGTGTTTTGTGTTTCCACACTCTTCAGGAGCAGAAGCACCAAAAAATTATGTAATGTAATGAATAAATTGAACAAAATTGGTCCCAGGACTGAGCCTTGGGGGACCCCACTTACCACTTGGCACTCCAGACCAGTCTGAGTATGCATTATTTATCACCACCCTTTGGACACGCCCATGTAACCAGTTTTCTATCCAAGAACAAACCTTGTCGTCAATGCCTGCAGACCTTAGTTTGTAGATTAAGCCTTTGTGGGGAACTGTGTCAAATGCCTTAGCAAAATCCAGATACACCACATCCACAGGTCTCCTATCTAGCTCACATCTCATTCCTCACTAGTGGGACTAGAACATGGGATATCAGCAGCAACAATCAAGGGTAGCACTTCAGCCAGTAAAATGCGGGCGCTTTTCTCCTGTCAGTAAATGCCAGTGACAGGAAAAAGTTGCCAGTAAAAAATGTGGCTGTGATGCTCGGCTCGAAACTGCGCTGTGCAGTTGAGGTTCAGAGCTGGCATATAACATCCACTTGCCTTTTCTACAGTGTGTTCAGGCAGTGGAGGTGATGGATGGAGGTGGTCCCTGAGTGTGTCATGTGATGTCATGGTGCAAAGGAGCCGAGCGGAGCGGCCAGAGTCTCGTGTATGTGTCTGTGGGACAGGAGAAAGGCAAGCTGGGAGTGGGACTGTCAGTGCTGTTTAGACTGGAGTGGACTGAAGGGACCACCTGGCATGGAGAGTGTCACTGTGACTCAGGAGGGGACATGTTGTGTCGGTGAAGTGTCGTCATCATCTGTGCTGCTGCACACTGCTGTCAGTGTCCCCGTGAGAGTCAGTTTCATGCGTGTGTGCCTACCCATTCTAATTTTTTGCCCTCCTAAGTCCTGTCCCTGAGTTACTTCATTTCTATATCAAAATTAAAGAAGAAATATGTTTTTTCCCTTAATATCTACTTAAATCACATTGCTAATTGCTTATTGTGCTTCTTTGTAGCCTAAATACTTACATTTGCAGTTAAAACTGTAATTTTGTAACTTTTGGAGATGCCAGTAAAAACTTGGCTGTGCCAGGAAATTTTGGGTGTCATGTCAGTAAATTTCAATCTATTAGGTTGGCAACACTGCGCTTCACTTAAACCATAGTAAAGATGGTTGTTTCTGTAACTCCCATAATTTGATGGGTTAGGTGGTGTCGGAGGGACTGCACATGTTACATTCTGAGCCTGTTTTCTGCTATATCAAGAGCTTCTATACATAGGTATTTGTTGATGTCAAAACCTATTTTCTACCAGTACAACTCAATTGGAATGCAAAAACAGCTTGATACAGCTTAATGTAGCTCAGAAGGTAGTTGAGAAGGAGGTCAAAAGCACCTTTGAAAGAACTCCAAAGGACATTAGAAGCATCTCAAACTGTCCTCAAGTGCAAGCTGAAGGCAAACAGCTTGCTGTGCTATTGGAAAAGCAGCAAAACAAAAGTGCTTTATTTTTTATGAAATTCTAACATTTTGCTGCCCCCCTGTGTTCATCATCACTTCCTGTATGGTCATTGATTATTATATTATTTTTCCCAGCATTGAAAATACCTTTTTTTTTTTTGCGTCCCAGACTTCCGCATTACCTTGCCACGGCGAGGTACATCATGTCCGGCTGCCCATTGGCTCCTGGGATATGAGTGTCATCTATCCCAGCAGTCAATGCGTCTCTGCCGCTATGGCAACCTAAACACAATTAAAGCACTGCACATGCGCAAGGTCGGGAAGTACATTTACTAAACCGACATGTTATATTAATGCAAATTGATATGGGATTCACTGGAAACATGTTTAAAAAAAAAAGTCGAAAAACTCAGCTTTAATGATTAGTGAACTAGGCAAAGTTTGGTTTACTGGACTTCATTAAACCCAGTGGGAAGTTTGCAAACACCAATTCTAACCCCGAACCCCATTGAAGTCTATGAGAACCAAATCTTCCAGGGTTTTTTTCTGGCTTTTTTTCCAGGGTAATTTGCAAGTTTTTGCTAAAAAGAAGGTAAGGGTAGCTGGATACTGGCATGTGGGATGTGTACTAATGCAAAATGTTTTTTGTAAATATCATTCAGCAGGGAGAGGGCAATTTATATGGCTTAAAAGGAAAAAATAAAAATACATAAATCCTTCAAATAACAAGCTTTGGGGATGCTTTAAGCCTTGCACATGAAGTTGTGGAGCAGTCCTATATATTCATTTAGGAGTGACATTGTTTGTTTACAGACAGCAGCCAGGGATTTGTCATTCAGTGGCAGCAGCACCACTGCTGCTAAACCACAGATAGCCTGCTTACCTCTGTTGGTCTATTAATAAATAAAACAGGGGAACTGTCATTTAGCAGCAGTAGCATCACTATTGCAGAATTACAGATCAGAAGCTGGCTGGGGATCAGTTTTTTAGTGGCAGATCAGATTTGATCAATTATATCCCCCAGTACCCCCGTTGGTTTTTTTTAGATACACAAAACCAGACAAGGGTTTTTAATCTTTGACAGAACTACCAGCATGTTAATCTCATCAGATGCCAGATATTTCAAATACTGCTCCTGGCGAGATCGGGCGACACACTCCACAATCATATCTTAGGTGCTGGCTCAGCATAACTCCACCGAAGCAATCATTTGTTCCAGCAAGATGGAAAATAATAATATTCCTTAACCACTTCCTGCAAAATCACGTACCTGTAAGTCATTCTAAGGAAGAGGTTGTAGCGTGGTGATGCCTGCAGCTAGAGGCATCACCCCAGTACCGTTTTTTGGAGCTGATGGTCGGCATTCAGGTGATAACAACCAATGCGGCTAAGCAGCTGCTCGGCTGCTATCACAAGCTTTCACTGCTTTGCCCAAGTCTCCCATCCCACCAGAAAACCCAAGCGACCAGGCGGCACGTCTAGCGGCTGGCTGGAGACCCGAACTAAGCCAGAATCAGCATCGATTAGGTCTATGATGTAGTAACCTGGAAACTATGTAACACCGTCACTTCCGGTTTACTTAACAGCCAACGGCGCCAATTTTAAAGAATCCACAGTATTCAAAAAAATGCAGATTTTGGCGTTCTGAAGTGCAGAGGAGGGTTTTGGGGTCTTTTAGACCCCAGATCCCTCCATAAAGAGTACCTGTCACTGCCTATTACCATTACAAGGGATGTTTACATTCCTTGTGACAGAAATAAAAGTAAAATGCTTGCATAAGTCCAATTTACAAATGTAAACAGTGTTCAAATCACACATGTGCAATATCGCCGCGATCGTTAGAGCAAGAGCAACATTTCTAGCAAAAGACCTCCTCTGTAACTTTAAATTGGTAACTGTTAAAAAATGTTAAAGAGTCGCTTATGGAGATTGTTTATGTACTGTTGTTTGTTGCCATTCCATGAGTGCGTACAATTTTAAAGCGTAACATGTTAGGTATCTATTTACTCGGCATACCCAAATATGGCTAGTTTGTTCACACATTTGTCAAACTGTAAACAGGCTGGGTTTGGGTCAAACACATGTCCAACCAGAGCCCAAACGTGTTTCAAAAATAGTTAGCAAATGTAAAGTGATGTAAAGTAGATGTAAATCTAACAAATTCCTCCCATGAGCAAAACCACCGAGCGCGTATTTATAAACAGGTTGAAATCATAAGGAAACAAAAATTCACCAAAAAAGTGTGCACAGGTATGCAATACCTTATAAATAAAGTCTATAAACATGGCATTTTAGAAAATATATATTAAAAGAAAATGCATAAAAAATACTTGCTTTAGTCCTGAGTTCTGTCCAATTTCTGTTTCCTGTCACTGAAGTCTCTTCACAGAGGGAAAGCTCAGGATCTTAATTCTCACAAAATGACCCTACAGCCCTATAGAGAAGTGTGTTCTCAAAAGAATTGGGAGCTTCAACTTTCCCAGGATCCTGCAAGACCCACTGACATTTCCCTTGACTAGGCAAGCTAGCCAGAACCCTGGGAGTATTTTTCACATTTTCTCCCAAAGTGTCTTTTTTTCATATGTGCTATAAAAGCAGGGGGTTGCTTCAGAGCTTAGTAAATCAGGTAAACCTTCACTTTGCAAAGAAAACCCAATCACATGCCAGGGAAATTAAAAAAAACAGCATTTTTGCTTGCACACGATTGGATGATAGAAGTCAGCAGAGCTCCTGCATATTTGCTACGCTCTGGAGCAACTTCACTTGCAGAGTGCAACTGCATTTTGTGAAGTGCACAATCTGTTTCGCTTTAGTCAATCCACCCCAAAGATCTGGTATGCATGTGGCGGGGCTCTACCCATTTTTTTTTAACCCCCCTAGCGGTATTCCCGAGTGTGGCTCGGGGTTGACTTTCAGTACCAAAAGGGGTGACCCCGAGCCACACTCGGGATTACCCCGCAATGTTACTCCCCTTCCCTGCTATCCCCCGCCATCCTCCCCAGCGTCCTCACACTCTCTCCCCGCTCTGTGCACGGCCGATTGCCGGCACTTGCCTTCCGGTTCTCTTCCCTGTGAGTGTTGCGACGCAGGGGGGTGGAACCGGCGGCAAATTCAAAAGTGTAAAAATACTAAATGACATCACACAAAGCTGTGATCCTAACAGATCACACTGTATCATGCCATTTCACCAAAGGATTGCACCTGGTGACTTTATGCTTTGTGCCTGGAAAATTTTGAACGACCATGGCATCCAAAAAGCCTTCTTTTTGCGCAAAAGCGCTTTTAGACAAACTGGAAAACTGCAACGGTGAAACTAAGTTACTTGAAGAACTGAGCGATAGTGATTCGTGGGAAAATTCGTCATCAGGTACAGAAAGTGACAACGATGATTCTGATGTCTCTTTCTGGCACAGCAGGGGAAAAATTCCTTCCTGATCCCCCAAGAGACAAGTGGATATTCCCTGGATTAACATTATCTATAAATATTAGTGTAACAAGGTTTCCAGGCCTGTGGCCTGATGTGGGTCTGCCATTGTTACCGGTTACCTCTCCAGCCCATGTGAGCTGCGATCCTGGGTGTGAGAACTGAGACATTGACAACTTCGGCATCTTTGTTTTGTGGTTTTATTTTAGATAAGGGGATGGGAGAAGGGAATGAGTGGGATACTCCTTAGGCTCAACTAAATACACTTGGGACTTTATCCAAGAAAAATGTCTGTTAACTCTGCCTTAAGGCCAGTCGACGCTAGCCAACGCTCACTGACTCTCAGAACACACTGTAACTTGATAGAAATGCTGAATCCTCGATTTTAAGTTCAGAAGATCCAGGACTGTGGATTATAGAACTACTGACACTGCGGTACTGCAAAGTCACTGACTACTTTCCCCCCAGTCTTGCACTGGCTTGAGGTAGTTTGTTGTAGGTTACTGTATGGCTGCAACTCTCAACTGACACTCTGTACAATTCAGGGCCCAAACTGCAGGTGCCCCCTTTAACCTTGAACTCTTCGGAGTTCACTGACTGTTTACCCCCTCTGTAACTTCAGGGTCCTCAACCTAGGTACCCCCTTTTCCTCAGCTAGCTGACACTAGATCCCAGAACCTCTTCCGGAGTGGTCCCCTCTGGCTCTTGGCAGACCCCCAGGGGCAATCTTCAGTAACCTTGACCTGTGTAGGCTTTCCTGGGACTGAACCCCTCTCGCTCTCCGCAGGTTCTCGGCACACCAGATCCTCTCAGCTCACCTCAGCACTCTCTGAATTCCCAGGCGACATCCCGAGACATCCACTTCCTCAGACAGGAAGAGAGACAGCAGCTCTCTCCCTCCTGGGACTCCCGCCAAAGACACCATGTCACGCACTTTTCCCAAACTTATATCCACTCTCAGAATCCTTTGCGGCATAATCTGCCTCCTGGGGTAGTTACAAGCTTGAATGTGTCCCCTGATTGGGCTTCCTCCACTACCCTATGAGAAGCCTCTCATAGGAGACAGTGGGGAGACCTCCCCCTCAGCAAACACATCTGGAACCCATGACACCCTAACTAACAATAATCACGGCCCTGCTGTTAGGCAGGCAAGGTCCACTATACATTTACCTAGCGACTTTGCACCTGGTGGCTTTGTGCTTTGTGCCTGGAAAATTTTGAACGACCATGGCATCCAAAAAGCGTTCTTTTTGCGCAAAAGCGCTATTAGACAAATTGGAAAACTGCAACGGCGAAACTAAGTTACTTGAAGAACTGAGCGATAGCGGTTCTACACCCACCCCACACCAAAATAAGTCAGGTCCCTCTGACTCTGAGGCAACCGCCTCCTATCAAAATTCTGCCAAAAAAATCAGGAGTATCCCACAAACCTGGAAAACGGGAAAATGGAAAAATGAATTTACAAATAAATTAGCATGACAAAATATATCTTTACACTCTGCTGTACATGTATGATACACAGTTTAAGGTGCATGGTAACTGATGCACCCACCACCAAATGAACTCACTTGGTGGAGAACAACAAAGAAAAATGTGATGCGAATATCCTGAATATCTCTAAGGTGGTCCCACCTATATAGAGAAAAAGGAAGCAAAAGTTAGTCAACTACGTCATATATGAAATACAAGCCTAACTATCTGAACAGTTGAATGGAAAGATACTCCTTCATTGAACGCAAGGGCGACCTTTCCATTCCCTCCCTGACTGCCTCTGACAACCAGTGTCTTGACACGCTGGCGTCCTCCTTTATCTGGAAGAGTTTGTCCCCTAACACTAACTGTCTGGACAGAGTTCTTTTTGTTGAAGTGAAGTACAGCACCCTCTGCCGTCCTTCCAAGCACTTCAGTGAGGAAACAGGACAGGTCACAGTCTCTCATGACCTACAGTCCTGCTGAGGCAGGGAAACATCACAGGGGTCCAGCAGGGCACCCCTCACCAAAGTTCTCGGACACTTGAATTCTGTAGCAACATCTTCATCTGTAAAGACTGTGGATGAAGTCCCACACAGCTATTTGTAATCAATAAAAAGGTCCTGGCCAGATGGCCCAAGGGACCTAGCACACAAAAATCATTTCCCAGAAGACCTGGACCCGATGGTCCCAAAAGGTCTGACATTACAGCACTCGACTTTTCCAAGGACCCTGGCCCGATGGCCCAAGGGGTTGATTTTAAACTTCAAACAGCATCACATCACTTTAAAAGTTTCCTTGGTCAGTTGTGGTAGCCAGCCGGCCACACAAATGTTTTCTTATTCCTGCATCTCCTCTATTAAATGGGTTGACAATCCTCAAATGTAGTACTCAGGGTGGGGCACTTGAACATACTCCCCTTGCTCATTTTTGACCCGGTTGAACCAGGTATGTCTGGACCCATCTGGGCGACAGACCTCCATTCTATCTATATAGATGGAGTGCCCGTAATACCACTGGACTTTCACTTTGTTGAACTTCTTCTTTAGTCTCTCTTCTGGAGAGTCCTGGTAGGGCTTCGGGACAAATAGAAAGTGCCAGACTAGTTCATCACACCATAAATCCCGGAATTTTTCTACCAGAAGCATTACCTCCCTGGGGGCATAATGGGTTATTAATGTCGTACTCCAGTGCAACTTTCTTCTGCATCTACCGTTGCATCCTGGACAACCGGGGGAGGGTCCTCCTGTTTCCTCTCCCTGGTGGAGAAAATGGAGTACATACCCTCTGTATCATTTCCTCATGCGCTGTGTTCTGGTCTCTGACCCTGGCAATGTTCTCCGGTGGGGTGAGGTCTGGGACTCTTACAACATAGGCGTCGCAGAACCCCAATTTCTGTGCAAGTTCCCCACTCTCAATAGCCTCCTTGGCTTCCTGGTCTACAGGCATAGTCACTTCGGGACCTGGGGAGCTGCTCCCAGCCTCTGACCCTCATTCCCACTCGGTCTCATCAATCGATCCCCACTCCTCCATGCCGTCTTCAAATGATCCGTACTTCATATAGAATGATGGGGAATTGACTCTAACAGGGCATCTCCCACCCTCACTGCTGGTGCTGGAAGAGGACACCTGGGTGACTTCTGTCTTGACAGTCTGTGGAACAGTAATACCGTAGGGGCAGATCCCATTAGGGCCCTTGCTGTAGGCATCTCTGGCCACTCTCCTACAGTTTGGGTGGACACGGATCCCCTCCCTATGGAGCTCTGCGGCCGAACTCCCATCCTGCAGACCGTAGGCCCACCAACTGCTGGCAGGGCCTCTAGCTGCATCATCAGCCTGAACATGCCCCTTCCTGCTCCGCGGAGGAACTTTGACTCATTCCCCGTCACCTCCTGGGTGAGGCCGGTCTCCCACATAACAGTAAGCTTCCTGGGACAGCCCTCGCCCTTCTCTGCCCTGAGCAGCAGATCACCACATTGCCCACATTGAACCCACACCTGCACTTTCAGAGTAATGGTGGTACACTGGGGACATACCACTCCAAGGAACTCTCAACCTCCTCCTGTGCACAACGTGAGTCCGCCGTCCGGCACCATCCGGATACCAGTATCCCAGACTAGGGGGGGATGGGGCTGTTGGATCTGATCCGGGCTTTGCTCCGCAGGGTTTTCACCCATGGTGGCAGTAATAGTGGGAACACTCTTCGCTCCTCTGATGAACGACATGCCTCCTTCTCCTACACGTGTCTCCCGCACGGCCGCACCCGAAGGAGGGGATATTAATAGAGTCCCCTGGATCACTCCTGATTGGCCAGAGGTTCCCACTATCTCCACCCTTTCGCCATATTGGGCGGTTACTCCTCTCACTGGGCAAACCTGCACGTGGCGCGCTTTCCCACGCGGTACTGTAACTCTTCCCCTGCCATGCTGCTTCGCTGCAAACCTTTGGGAAGTAGCTGCAAAGTGGATTGTGTCACTTGCTAGACACACATCCACCTATCTCAATTGCACTGGGGCCTCCACTGCGCTTTTCCTGACTGAAGCCAGCTGTCCCTTCCTGCTCAGCAAGAGTAGCATCCCGATGCCGGTTGCACAGCTGATACTCCTCTTCCTTGCCACACACGTGCAATTCTACTCTTCCATACTGGCTCCGGGACTAGCCCCACTGCCCTTCTAGGCATGGCCGACTACCATCCCCACAGTATGTGTGCAGCAACTATAAAGAATAAATGTCCCCTGTCAAATGCCTGGTCAACATCCTTCCACATAGCATGCACAATCACCAGGACCCTGGCACCTCTCTTCCCATGCCCCTGGCCTCCATCTTCACCGTCCACACTAAGACCTCCGGCATCCACTTCTCTGTCCTCGCCAGGATCTTTGACGCCATCTTCACTGCCCACCCTGGGACTTCTCACTGTTAAGCAGTTGCAGCATTCATACATTCGGACACACTTTCCTCCTGCTCTACATTTTCTGATAGCAGAATACATTTTAAAGTTCATATGAAAAGTCTTGGTCACATTACAATCCCTTTTGGAGCATTTTCGTTGCCACAAACATCCTTCCATGTGGAAGCAACTTCAACCCACTCTCCCTGCCTCCCGCAGTTGCAGTCTCACACCCGGCCTGACGCTTGAATAGCAGTTCCGGACACAAAAATTTACTTTTTGGACGTTTCTTTTTGCATTTGCCAAGGGCAACTGGCCCAATAACTAATGGCAAAATCCCGGACGAGCCCCCAAATGTAGCAACTTTCCAGGCCTGTGGCCTGATGTGGGTCTGCCATTGTTACCGGTTACCTCTCCAGCCTATGTGAGCTGCGACCCTGGGTGTGAGAACTGAGACATGGACAACTCCGGCATCTTTGTTTTGTGGATTTATTGTAGATAAAGGGATGGGAGAAGGGAATGAGTGGGATACTCCTTAGGCTCAACTAAACACACTTGTGACTTTATCCAAGAAAAATGTCTGTTAATGCTGCCTTGACGCCAGCTGACACTAGCCAACGCTCACTGACTCTCAGAACACACTGTAACTTGATAGAAGTGCTGAATCCTCGACTTTAAGTCCAGAAGATCCAGGACTGTGGATTATAGAACTACTGACACTGCAGTACTGCAAAGTTACTGACTACTTTCCCCCCAGCCTTGCACTGGCTTGAGGTAGTTTGTTTTAGGTTCCTGTATGGCTGCAACTCTCAACTGACACTCTGTACAATTCAGGGCCCAAACTTCAGGGGCCCCCTTTAACCTTGAACTCTTCGGGGTTCACTGACTGTTTACCCCCCTCCTTAGCTTCAGGGTTCTCAACCTAGGTACCCCCTTTTCCTCAGCTAGCTGACACTAGATCCCAGAGCCTCTTCCGGAGTGGCCCCCTCTGACTCTTGGCAGACCCCCAGGGGCAATCCTCAATACTCACGACCTGTGCAGGTTTTCCTGGGACTGGACCCCTCTCGCTCTCCGCAGGTTCTCGGAACACCGGATCCCCTCAGCTCACCTCAGCACTCTCTCGATTCCCAGGTGACATCCTGAGACATCCACTTCCTCAGACAGGAGGAGAGACAGCCGTTCTCTCCCTCCTGGGACTCTGCTCCCGCCAAAGACACCGTGTCACACACTTTCCCAAAACTTATATCCATTCCCAGAATCCTTTGTGGCATAATCTGCCTCCTGGGGTAGCTACAAGCTTGAATGTGTCCCCTGATTGGGCTTCCTCCACTACCCTATGAGAAGCCTCTCATAGGAGCCAGTGGGGAGACTTCCCCCTCAGCAAACACATCTGGAGCCCATGACACCCTAACTAGCAGAAATCACAGCCCTGCTGTTAGGCAGGCAAGGCCCAATATATATTTACCTAGCACCTACCTGTAGGGTGCTACACCAGTATCTAGTTATATTATATGTATCTAGGAATTAATCCAGTCCTTTCTTAACCACTTGCCGACCGCCGCACGACTATCTACGTGGGCGGTCAGCCCCTCACAGGCAAAGTGACGTAGGTCTACGTCGCTCGCCTGTGAGGGTTTAGGGAGCGAGCGCGCGCCGCCGGAGGCGCGCTCCCGCTCCCGCGTGGTCACGGACCCCCCCGCGCGCGTGACCGGCGGACCCGATCGCCGCCGGCCACTCTGCGATCGGCGGGGGAGAGGGAGATAGTCAGGCAGCTTGTGTAAACAAGCTGCCTGTCATTCTCCTCTCTGTATGAGAGCTGATCACATGGATCTACTATGTAGATCCATTGATCACTCCTCATACAGTTGAAGCCACAGCCAATCACAGTTAGAATCACGCCCCTAGGGACACACACAGCCCCTCCCTCTCAAATAAAGTTAACCCCTTCACTACCAGTGCATTTTTACAGTAACAGTGCATATGTATAGCACTGATTACTGTAGAAATGTCACTGGTAACCCCAAAAGTGTCAAAAATGTCAGTCAAGGGTCCGATCTGTCCGCCGCAATGTCGCAGTACCGCAAAAAAAATCGCAGATCGCCGCCATTACGCGTTAAAAAAAAAAACAACAAAAATGACAAAAATCTTTCCCTTTGTTAGTAAACGCAATAACTTTTGCGCAAACCAATCAAAATACGCTTTTTGCAATTTTTTTTACCAAACATAGGTAGCATAAAACAAATTGGCCGAAAATATTAAAAAATTTTGATTTTTACATTTTTTTTTGGGGGAATTTCATATAAAAAAAAGGGAAAAATATTGCTATTTTTGCAAAATTTACGCTCTTTTTTTGTTTATAGCGCGTGATCAAAAAATCGCACAGGTGATCAAATACCACCAAAAGAAAGCTCTGTTTGTGGGAAAAAAAGGACGCCAAATTCGTTTCGGTACAGCGTCGCACGACCGCGCAATTGTCCGTTAAAGTCACGCAGTGCCGAATCGCAAAATGCCCTCTGGTCGTTTAGCAGCCAAATCCTCCGGGGCTTAAGTGGTTAAAACATTCTACTGAGCTCCCTAGAACCAGCTCTTGACGGAGTCTATACCACATCTTCACAGCTCTTAGTGTGAAAGAGCCTTCCTGTATTTGGAGATAGATAAAATCTATTTTCCTCAAGACGTAAAGAGTGCCCCCCCATCCTCTGTGAGGACCTTAAAGTGAATAACTCAACACAAAGTTCACTATATGGACCACTTATGTATTTTCACATGTTGATCATATCCCCCTTAAATCTCCTCCTCGAGAGAATTAATTCAGTTCCTCTAATCTTTCCTCTATTCCTTTAATCAGTTTGGTTGCCCTTCTCTGAACTCTCTAGTTGACCAATATCCTTTTTATGAACTGGTGCCCAAAACTGAACTGCATATTCCAGAATCCAGATGAGGTCTTATTATTGATTTGTACAGGGGCAAAATGATATCTCTCTCTGCAGTCTATACTTCTCAATACAAGAAAGGATTTTACTCACTTTGGAAACTGCAGCTTAGCTTTGCTTGCCATTAAGCTTATGATCTACCAGAACCCCCAGATCCTTCATCGTTGACTTCCCCAGCTGTTCTCCTCCTAGTATGTATGATGCATGCACGTTTTTAGCCCCCAAGTGCATAACTCTACATTTATCAACATCAAACCTCATTTGCTACACAGCTGCCCAATGAAACAGTGCATTTCACATGCTGGGTGAATGTACATAGAAATTACCCCCCCCCCCCCAAAAAAAAGAAAATCCTCAGTAGGCTTTGTTACAGCAAATGTAACATTTTACAAAGAAAAAAAATATATACAATTTAAATGTCTTCTACGTCATATTTCATTGCCATTTAAAAAAAAAAAACACCCTCCAATGTCACCCAAAATACAAAAAAAGACTGCTATATACAAGGATACAAGTGCAGCACAGAAAGTAATTCAAAAGTGGGTATACATTTTTTAACTTACATAGGTCATTAAAATTTCACATGTTGGTAGAGTAACCCTTCTTCTACAGTAACTATTTTTCTTTTTCATTGCAGTTAAATAATGGATTCCAAGCAGAAGCAACATGCTGTCACTAACTCCTTGACAAAGGAAGGGTGCAGGCTGTCATCCACAGATGGCTACAGAATGCTTACAGAGATGACACCATTGACAAGAGCAATGTTCACAAATGGATGAAAAAGTGTAATGACAGGAAAGCCAGCATTGAAGATAAACCACTCAGTGGGAAAGCATCAACTGCAACCACTGACGCAAATTGTCAGCAAGTGGGCCAATTGATTTCCATGGACAGTTGAGTCACAGTTGAGTCACAATGTGTGAGCTTGCTGTACAAACTGTACTGTTATCGCAATGCCATAAATAAGATTGTACTTAGGGTATGAGAAAATGTGTGCAAAGTGGGTACCTCAGCAGTTGACACCAGTTTTAAAAGAGAGAAGGGTGGACGTCTGCTCTGATCTAATATAAGCATTGGAAGCTAATGAAATAAAGACACTTTTTTGCCGATCTGGTGACAGGGCCCTCAGATTTCCACTTGCTCAATTCAATGAAGGATAGTCTTCAGGGACAATTTGATTTGATGACAAGAGTGAGGTGGCTGTGAAGATACAGCAGTGCACTCCTGAATTTTTTCAAAGAAGATTCAAGAGTTGGGTTCATTATGGCATTGCTTGTGATGGAGATTATGTTGAGTAGCACTTTTGTATAGAGGTAGAGTTACTCTACCGACATATGAAATTTGAATGATGTAAGTTAAAGTGTTACTAAACCCAGGATCCTGCAATCACTATATCTGGTCTCACACAGTACACAGAACATGGAAAGGCAATAGTTTTAGTAATGTAACCCAAAAGTGCAGCGCTAACATAAATAAATTGCAATTGATACGTTTCAAAATTCAAAAGGGGAGTGGTGTCCAAATTAATGAATACAGTCCCACATAAATATTGTAGAAATTTGAAAAGAAAAAAAGAAAAAAAGGGAGGAGGGGAATAGTGTCCAAATTAATGAATACAGTCCCACAAAAAAAATAAGTGTAAATGCTGTAGGTCCACATGCAGGATATTCAAGACAAGGAAGAAGCCTCTTTCCAATAACACCAAGGGGAAGTGTGAGAAGGGGACACCTCTGTGTGCGGGTATAGAAACAGAGGCCCATAGCGTAATCCCGTAAAATAAGGCAATATTTATTTAGACAAAAGGCTACTCACACGTTACAGATGAAAAACAGGCATATACAAGCTGATCCTGGGTGAAAACAAGAATCAATGCAGCCGGCTTCGACGCCCAGACGACGTCTTTTGATGACGAAACGTTGGCGACTCCAGACGTAACATCAACACGCCCCCTATACGAAGCCGGCTGCATTGATTCTTGTATGCTGTTTGGGAGATTTGCGGGACGCCGCGGTTTTCACCCAGGATCAGCTTGTATATGCCTGTTTTTCATCTGTAACGTGTGAGTAGCCTTTTGTCTAAATAAATATTGCCTTATTTTACGGGATTACGCTATGGGCCTCTGTTTCTTTTCCTGCATATCCACCTACACTTGTTGGAGTAATTGAGGAGGATCAAGCCTGCCACCCATTTACTATACTCGATATATCAACTTGCCTGGAGAGGCTGCCCCTTCCTAAAAACTGAGTTCTGAAGTGCCTGAGTCTGACAACTTCTGACCACACTAGTTTAAATTACTAGCTGGGAGAGGCTGTCTCATTTATTTGAGCAGCCACTGAGTTCTGGTAAGCTGCTTGCTATACCCGCACACAGAGGTGTCCCCTTCTCACACTTCCCCTTGGTGTTATTGGAAAGAGGCTTCTTCCTTGTCTTGAATATCCTGCATGTGGACCTACAGCATTTACACTTATTTTTTTTGTGGGACTGTATTCATTAATTTGGACACTATTCCCCTCCCCCCTTTTTTTCTTTTTTTCTTTTCAAATTTCTACAATATTTATGTGGGACTGTATTGATTTTGTGCTAGCTGCTTATATTTCTATTTTATCACTGATTTTATTGTCACATTAGCGCGGAAATTCTTCTTATTAAATTTGTAATAGTTTTAGTAAATAAAAACTGATAAATACCTTTTCTTATCAGCAGGTTAGAGCAGTCTTGTAAAATCCTATCAGTATCCAGCAAAGCACTGGTTAAAGCTTTTAGGAGGTATTTTTCTTTCTCCCCTGATTGTCCTATGTGGCTGCAGGACCCCTGATCTTCTGTCTGGACAGTCCTGATTGGTCCTGTACTGAATACATGTACTCTACCAAGAAACAAACAAAAGAAAAAAAAAACTCTGTAGCAATATACACTTGGGCTTCGTTCACATGTGGGCGTAGCGGATCACGGGCAGAATCTCTGCGATTCTGCCCGCGATCCGGAATAATTGCAAATCGCGGGACGCCTGTGCGATGCCCGTGATTTGCAATGGTACCCCAAACACTGTGCGATGTTGCCGCGATTTCCGCCTGCCGAATGGCGGTAACATCGCTCAAACAGAATCGCGGGACGCATGACGCACAAAAGAAGCTCCTGTACTTTTTCTATGCGTCCCGCAATTCTGTTTGCGCGATGTTACCGCTGTTCGGCAGGCGGAAATCGCGGCAACATCGCACAGCGTTTGGGGTGCCATTGGAAATCACGTGCATTTGAACAGGCGTCCCGCGATTTGCAATGATTCCGGATCGCGGGCAGAATCGCGGTGATTCTGCCCATGATCCACTACGCCCACATGTGAACGTAGCCTAAACTATGCATGTGCAGAGTGCCCCAAGGCTCTGTACTATCAGGAGACGGATTGGGGACTGTGGAAGAAGGAGAGGATCAGAGAAGACAGACTCAAACAGCCTTTTTACACAATGTGGAGGATTAACCCCTTTGGTTCCACACTAAGTATAACAAGCATGCTTTACTGCATATACTGTACACACTGGTTTTGCTGTTGTGAGTTTAGTAACACTTGAATAAAAAAAATAAATAAATAAAACATTTGCATCTTTTCTGTAGAGCCTTTGTATTTTTGGGGAACTTTAGAGGAATCTGAGTGTTTTTCTTTTAAACATCAGTAATTTAAAAGCACTGCTCCCTGCCAAATTGATTTTTTTTTTATATATTTTATGTACTGGTACATGTTACCCATGGCAGTAACCACACCCATGTTTTTTTTTGACAATCCTTTGCCTATTAGAACAGAAAAATGGCATTTTTGATTTGACAGTTTCGGCTCCCATAGATTTAATGAGGCTAGGGTTTAGGGTTTGGCAGCTGAACCTCTTTGAAGTTCACCAAACCTTGCTGGAACCTAACCTAGAGCAGTTTGGCTCATTCCTAATGGTGATTAGTGCCTCTGCTCTTGAAATGCCTCGGCGGTGAGCTGCAGTGTCTGGAATTGGGAGCATGTGAAACACAAGGGAAGGAGGATTACATTCAGTAAGGCTCCATTCACACCTGAGCGTATCGTTTTCAGGCGTTTTCTTGGGCTTTTTTTCAGGCGTTTTTTTTTTACGGGCTTTTTACGGGCGTTTTTTTCTGGCTTTTTCATGCGTTTTTTGCAGGTGTTTGTAGGCAGGCATTGACATCTAACAAAAACGCTGGTAATCAGCCAAAAAAGAAGCTCATGTACTTTCTTGAGCTTCAGGAGACGATACGCTCATATGGGAACAGGGGCCATTGAAATGAATGGGATTTTGCTTGTTGGGCGTTTTGACACTTCAGAGATGAGCATTTTACGAGCTGAAATACGCTCAGGTGTGAACAGGGCCTCAGAAAAGATAAAGAAAGTTCTTTTTTACTTTATGAGGCTACTTTATCACATAGTAATTAGCTTTTGAACTTTAGTTTAGTCTATCACACAGGAGCCTTAAAGCCTAAATGTTTTAACTAATGTTAAATAGCGAGTTTGGACCAAGCTGGTCGAAACTAATTTTTTCCTCCACTGACTCATGCAGAGACTGTTAGCACTGTATGTAGCACAAAAAGAATGTTTCACAAAATATTGGCATTTTTTTTAGGCCCCATGCACACGGGGCGTTTTTAACGCCGCTGTAAGCAGCGTCAGACGTTTTCCTCTTGCAGCCTAAAAACGCCCCTCCATGTTATTCTATGGCCTCATGCACACAAAGACGTTTTTAAGCTGTAAGTGGCCTAAGCGTTTTTCAGCTGCAACAAGAACCCACGGCCTGCGCGTTCTGAGGCCCAGCGTTAGAGCGTTAAAAGCGCTTGACGCTATTTAATGCTATTTAACGTTTTTATCGGCGTTTTCCAGCGTCCGGCGTTATTAAGCTGTAGAAATTTTCAGAAATGTGATTGGTCACTGTAATGGAGTAAAAACACAGGAAATGCATTTTTACATTTCCCAAGTGTCCTTTGCTCAGCCGTGTAGGTGGGTGGGTGTGTCTGTGTGGACATACAGGAGAGAGGGACAATGGCTGCTGACATAGGTCAGACAGAGCTTATCTCTGCAGTTGAGGCCCATCCAGAGCTGTGGGATGTCTCCCATCCCTTCTATAGTGACAGGATTACAAAATCAAAAACCTGGATGGATATATCTGAAGCCCTAACACCAGGCTGGGACCGATTGAGCACCGCAGAGAAGAAGGAAAGAAGTACGTTTTTCAGAAATGCATGACTTGTGTGCTGTATAATTACAAAGAATGCATATTTTAACCTTACTTCACTTTTCTTCTTAGGCAAAATTTTCCAAAAGAGGTGGAAGTCCCTGCGTGATCGGGTCAGGAGGGATCTGACAGAGGAGGAAAAAGCTAACACAAGTGGTGCAGCTGCCTCCCACAAAAGAAGACACGTGTACCACAACCACCTGGCATTCCTGCGTCAAGCAATGATAGCCAGCAGTAGAGAGTAAGTCGCACATACTGTATTTTTGACTTACATATAGGGGTGCTCAGAGCATCGTTTTCTGTGAATGTATTGCTATTCTGCAGCCATTTTTTTTTACATATTTTTCAGGACAACATCTAATATTGCGGACCTGACTCAGGATGCTAGTCAGGAGGTGGTTGAAGAACCAGAGGACAGACCCCCCAGTGCTGCCACTGAAAACAGTGACATGACGATCCAATCCAGTGGATCTCATGTCTGCGATGAATCCACAATACAGGTTAGTGTCTGTCTAGTCTGTCTGCCATTCTTTTCTTCATTGTATGTATGTGACAAACTGAACCTTTTTCTTTCTTAACAGGAATCCAGGGACCAGGAATGTGTTGTGGAAGAAATTCCCGATAGTGGTGTGGGGCGTGGCCGTGGCGAGGTACCCGTTCGTGGCAACGAGGTATGTGTGCGTGGCCGTGGCGCTGTGCGTGGCCGTGGCCGCAATCAGCGTCAGAGGGGTGGCGGTATTGTCCCTCAAAACGAGGACGGGGTGTTAGCGTTGCTGCAGGAAGTGCGGCAGGAGAGGCGCAGTGGGGATGTGTTCCTCGATCCTGGCAACTCACGCGCCGCCTTCTGCCGTGCTGCATACTACATCCTGGAGGACATTGGGGGACCTGAAGAAAAGCTTTGTATGGATCGTGTGCTCGCCATCATGACACAATATAGGCATGCAAAACTAAGTGGTGGCCCGCCACCATCAAACGATCCATTCAACACTTTTCTTGATCCCCCAATGCCCTCTGTGACCTCAGCAACGCTAACACCCCACTTTCAATGCCGCCCCCCTCCGCAACGCCACCTACCTACCTTGTCCCCTCCGCAACGCCACCCAACACCTGTCTTGTCCACGCCCTCCTATTTCCCACCCCACTCCTCTATTGATTTCTCCCAACCACCTACCCAGTACCCGCCACCAAACTTACCTGGACCCCCTTACCACCATGAGGTTGCGCAGGAACGACATGTCCAAGCCACCCACTCGCATCCTGACATCAGCTATCCACGTTCGAAGTCACCGCGGTCAAGCCAGGATGATCAGTCAGGATACACCTACCAGCATTTGTGATTTTTTTCTTTTTTTTGTGTTTATTTGAATAAAAACCTTTTTTTGAAATGATATTTTGCCTCATTTTTTTTTTAAAGTTGTATGTTGAAATAGAAGTACATCTGCACAGGCCATTGGGCTGGCACACACTTGCCACATGCAGAAGGAAACCCCCCTCCTTCTTCTGCATGTGGCAAGTGTATGCACAGGCCATTGGGCTGGCACACACTTGCCACATGCAGAAGGAAACCCCCCTCCTTCTTCTGCATGTGGCAAGTGTATGCACAAGCCATTGGGCTGGCACACACTTGCCACATGCAGAAGGAAACCCCCCTCCTTCTTCTGCATGTGGCAAGTGTATGCACAGACCAGGGCTGGCACACACTTGCCACATGCAGAAGGAAACCCCTCTCCTTCTTCTGCATGTGGCAAGTGTATGCACAGGCCATTGGGCTGGCACACACTTGCCACATGCAGAAGGAAACCCCCCTCCTTCTTCTGCATGTGGCAAGTGTATGCACAGGCCATTGGGCTGGCACACACTTGCCACATGCAGAAGGAAACCCCCCTCCTTCTTCTGCATGTGGCAAGTGTATGCACAGGCCATTGGGCTGGCACACACTTGCCACATGCAGAAGGAAACCCCCCTCCTTCTTCTGCATGTGGCAAGTGTATGCACAGGCCATTGGGCTGGCACACACTTGCCACATGCAGAAGGAAACCCCCCTCCTTCTTCTGCATGTGGCAAGTGTATGCACAGACCAGGGCTGGCACACACTTGCCACATGCAGAAGGAAACCCCCCTCCTTCTTCTGCATGTGGCAAGTGTATGCACAGGCCATTGGGCTGGCACACACTTGCCACATGCAGAAGGAAACCCCCCTCCTTCTTCTGCATGTGGCAAGTGTATACACAGGCCATTGGGCTGGCACACACTTGCCACATGCAGAAGGAAACCCCCCTCCTTCTTCTGCATGTGGCAAGTGTATGCACAGACCAGGGCTGGCACACACTTGCCACATGCAGAAGGAAACCCCCCTCCTTCTTCTGCATGTGGCAAGTGTATGCACAGGCCATTGGGCTGGCACACACTTGCCACATGCAGAAGGAAACCCCCCTCCTTCTTCTGCATGTGGCAAGTGTATGCACAGGCCATTGGGCTGGCACACACTTGCCACATGCAGAAGGAAACCCCCCTCCTTCTTCTGCATGTGGCAAGTGTATGCACAGACCAGGGCTGGCACACACTTGCCACATGCAGAAGGAAACCCCCCTCCTTCTTCTGCATGTGGCAAGTGTATGCACAGGCCATTGGGCTGGCACACACTTGCCACATGCAGAAGGAAACCCCCCTCCTTCTTCTGCATGTGGCAAGTGTATGCACAGGCCATTGGGCTGGCACACACTTGCCACATGCAACATTGAACTGGAACAATGGAAGCATGATAGACATCAAAAGAACTGACATACATGTTTAATAAAAGCTGTATGTGAAGATATCACAAAGTTTACAAGATGAATGATTTTAGACAAAATTATCCTGCCATGCCACTTCCCCATCAGGCGAGACAAAGAAATCCGCAAACTTATCTCTGATGGTCATGACTCGTGCTGTTGTTCGTAAGTCCATAAACTGCACGCGGTGCATGGGGTTACGTGGCTCTGGTTCAACGCTGCTCCTGTCGCTTCTCCTTAGGAAATTGTGCAAAACACAGCAGGCCAGGACAACCTTGGTGGCATTGTCAACATCCAGTTGCATACATGACAGCAAAACCCTCCATTTTGCTGAGCACACACCAAACGCACACTCCACAACACGACGAGCTCGGCTCAGCCGATAATTGAATATACGTTTGGTGTGACTCAGTCCATAGCCACTGTATGGCCTCATCAGATTTTCTGCCAGTCCAAATGCTTCGTCGGCCACCATGACCAATGGCAAGCTTGGTTCCTCAGTACACGGTAGCGGCCTGCTTGTTGGTATGTTGAGTCGTCCTTCGTGTAGCCGACGTCCAAAGGCCGATTCTCGAAAGATGCGGGCATCACCCTGGCTGCCATATGCTCCTACATCAACAGCAAGGAATTGAAGATGGGCATCAGACAATGCCAGGAGTACCACAGAAAAATATTTCTTGTAGTTAAAGTATGCAGAGCCGGAATGGGGGGGGCTTCTTCACCCTGATGTGTTTTCCATCAAGGGCACCGATACAGTTGGGGAACTGGGTTTTCTCCCAAAATTCGTCGACAACTGCTTCCCACATCTCTTCAGTCGGCTCCTTCAACTGCTCCCATATTGCCGCACATGTCTCCTTAACAATTTTGGCCACCGTGGAGACACCTAGCAGAAAATAGTGGTGTAAGGAGACAAAGCTTTGGCCAGTAGCAAGAAACCTAAAATAAAAATAAAAAATGATTACATATTACATCTATCTTTCAAAAATACATTGAAAATGTTTTAACTAGGACCTCACCACCTAACCCTCTTAACCCAAGTACTAACCCTATACAAAACACCCACAAATGATTTCACTTACCGAAGTGTCACAAGCAGCCTTTCCTCCGGTGACACACTGCTTCGCATGTTCGTGTCCATCCTGGATAGCCTTGGCCTGAGCTTCTCCAGCAGGTCATCGAAAAGCGGAACGGACATACGTGAGAAGTTGTACCACTTGTCCGGATACATGCGGAGTTGGGTGTACATGGTGGTAAAGTACCCCACGGACAGACGCTGCAACATGACAGGATGCACCCAGAACCTTCGCCGTCTGCTCCTCTCATTCTCCTCCTCCAACTGTCTCCTTCTACGCATCCTTCTCAAGATGATGAGCAGGATCGCCTCATCAACCTTCTGCATAACAGGATCCATGACTCAGAAATGCAAAAAATACTCCGAAAATACAAGAAACACTCTCAACTGATCTGAAAATGCTCTCTTCTCTCTCTCTCTCCTACCAAAATGGCTTCCACACATTGCATTGTGGTTATTTTGGGTGTGGAAAATGGAGGAGTACTGATTTTTTAAAAAAACGCTATTTAGCGCTGACGCGGCTTAACGCGGCTTAACGCTCATTAACATAATTTGAGAAACGCTGTTTAACGCGCGTTTTTAACGCCGGTTTTTCCCGTCGTTATAACTAGCTTGGACGTACGTTTTTTTGAACGCCCCGTGTGCATGGGGCCTTAAAGTTAAATTGGGATTGTATTATTTAGCTATTTTACATACAGATATACAGTATCAGTGTCTATTTACAAACATTTAGCATAACTATTTTCGAGTGAATTCAGCATTTGATTGTTAATTCCCCATAATTCTCTTTAGCCACTTCTGGACTGGAAGGTTTTACCCCCTTAATGACCAGGCCATTTTTTGCGATTCGGCACTTCGTTAATTTAACAGACAATTGCACGGTCGCCTGACGCTGTACCTAAATAAAATTGATGTCCTTTTTTCCCACAAATAGAGCTTTCTTTTGGTGGTATTTGAATACCTGTGCAATTTTTATTTTTTGCGCTATAAACAAAAAAAGAGCGACAATTCTCAAAAAAAAACCCAAAAAACAATATTTCTCACTTTCTGCTATATAGCATTGCCAATAAAAAAAAAAAAAAAAATAATGTTTTCATCATTTTAGGCAAATTTGTATTCTGTTACATATTTTTGGTAAAAAAAATCCCAATAAGCGTATTTTGATTGGTTTGCTCAAAAGCTATCACGTCTACAAACTAGAGAAAAGATTTATGTCATTTTTATTTATTTATTTATTTTTTTACTAGTAATGGCAGTGATCTGCGATTTTTACCATGCCTGTGACATTGCGGCGGACAGATCGGACCCCTAACTGACATTTTGGACTCTTTTGGGGGGGACCAGTGACATTACTACAGTAATCAGTGCTAAAAATATGCAGTTACTGTACAATGACACTGGCAGGGAAGGGGTTAACCCAGGGGTGATCAAAAGGTTAAGTGTGAGCCTAGGGAGTGTTTTCTAACTATGAGGGTGATGGGCTTGTGGAATAAACACAGAGACCTGTGATCCTCAATAGGAGGAACACAGGCGCTCTGTGTTCATTCCAGAGAGAACAATGGCCTGCTGTATTTTCAACAGCAGACCGTCGCTCTCTCTCCATGGGGAACGACCGCGGGTGCCCGGCGGTAATCGCAGCCACCGGCCCCATGGATCAGCTTCCCTGCTGCCTAATGGGAGAGCGAGTGCGCCTCCAGCGGCGCGCGCACCTCCAGGAGCGCTCCCAGGAACCGACGTATAGGTACGTCGGTTCGCGCAGCCTTGCCAGCCTGCCGCAGTATATCTGCGGCGGGTGGTCGGCAAGTGCCTAGAATTGTAACCGTGTATCTCCAGTTATAAAGATATGTGTATTTCCTATGCTTTTCGGCTCCATCTAGTGGCCATACTGTGACATTTTGCTACTGCCCATTTTAGGACAACATTTGTTCGGAAGGGAAATAGCCTAAAGAACAGCGTTTGCCAATTTGCACAGGAGAAATGTGCACTAAGATTCATTGGATGAATGACTATGCATTTTTTTTTTTATAAATAGAACACACATATATATATAAAGACGTATTTAATACCACTGATAAAACGAAAGTGATTTGCTGTCACAAATAAGTGATTTTAGTTTCCATCAGTTATTGCTCCTCAGTGCTCGGCACTATGTTACTAAATTAGTGTAAATACACATTTTAAACTTAGTCCCTGAATTCCAATTTACAATACAGCTATATAAAGCAAAGGGCATCACACACCGGATTGTATGCATGAACATTTAAAAAACGAAGATATAAAAAAGTTAAGTTAAACAATGACAAATCTATGTAAACGAAACTGGAGATGTAAGCAAACAGAACATTCTTTCATGAACAAGGCATCATATTGACTTAAAGATAACTATTGCACAAATATTGTATTGCTATGACTAATGTATATGTGGCTAACATATGATAGAATTCAGTATTTTCATTCCTTTCTTCACACTTGTGTTTTAATATTTTCCTCCATATTTACACGCTGATCAAGCTTAGGCTCCGTTCCCATATTGATGTCCTGGATCGAGGGCAGAATCACCACGATTCTGCCTGCGACCCTGAATTACTGCAAATTGCAGGTCGCCCACACGATTACCATCTTTTCCAATGGCACCCCAAAGGTGGCGCAATTTTGCTGCCATTGTCGCCCCAAGAATAATGGTAAAATCGCGCAAAAGAATAGCGGGACTCCTGTCGCCCTAAAGAAGATCTTGTACTTCTTTTGGGCGACAGGCTTCCAGCGATTCTATTTGCGCGATTTTACCACAATTCATCAGGTGGCAATCGCAGCAAAATCGCGCCACATTGGGGGTGTCATTGGAAGTGACGGGAATCGTATGGGCATTCTGCAATTTCCCGTGATTTGGGATCGCGGATAGAATCGGGGCCATTATGGGCCAATATGTGAATGGAGCCTACTTGCAAAAGTCACAATGGCAAGCAATGGGACAACTTATAACACTGCTATGGGTGTTTACAATATTTATCGCTATTCCTGTGGTTTAAAGTAAAGTTGTATGTTTAATTTGATATTAAATGGTTTGTACGGGCCAAGCAGACCCAAGCCAACGTTTTCTAGTACATAACTATGCTGTATCTGGGTGTGCTATAATATACTGCAGTAGGATTTGTAACATATAGTATGTGGTGCAGTGTTTCAGCAGCAATATAGGTGACTACCCGTCTGCTGCCAGAATTAGTCGGGCTAAATGCTCCTCTGCCATGCGGGAAAAGCCTATAATTTTCATCAATTCATTCAAGTCTTTCACTGATTTGCTAAAGTGGAAAGGTGGGCGAATGACATCATACTTCCCACCTTGGCCAGTCAGAGGAAGCCTTGCATTTACTGATAAAAATACAGCCGTCAGGTGGCGTTTGTCTTCACCATCCTAACATTGACTGCTCAAGTCCTGAAGAAAGGGGGTGGGCTATTTACCCCCAAAAGGCCTTGCCTGTTATTGATGCATTTAACCATTAAGTGAGATGAACTTTTGTATTATGTGCTCCTCAGTACACATAAAGGATATTTGAATTGCTTCCATAATAAAGCATGGCAAATTATCTTTCCTTAAAAATAAATTTCTTTCCTTAAAATAGATTATAAATATATATATATATATATATATATATATATATATATACACACAGGGGTCAAGTCCTGGAAAATAAAGTGTGGGAACTCACCCAAGATTACCACACCCAACCTCATAAATAAAAAAAGTGTGTGTTCGTGTATACCGTATATACCTCTCTGTCTCTCATGTCTCTCTCTCTCATGTCTCTCTCATGTCTCTCTCTCTCTCTTATGTCTCTCTCTCTCATGTCTCTCTCTCTCTCTCATGTCTCTCTCTCTCTAATCTCTCTCTCATGTCTCTCTCTCATGTCTCTCTCTCTCTCATGTCTCTCTAATGTCTCTCCTCTCAGTCGTGTCTCTCTCCTCTCATGTCTCTCTCCTCTCATGTCTCTCTCCTCTCTGTCATGTCTCTCTCCTCTCATGTCTCTCTCCTCTCATGTCTCTCTCTTCACATGTCTCTCTCCTCTCATGTCTCTCTCTTCATATGTCTCTCTCTTCACATGTCTGTCTCCTCATGTCTCTCTCTCTCTTGTCCTCTCATGTCTCTCTCTCTCTTGTCCTCTCATGTCTCTCTCTCTTGTGTCTCTCTCTCCTCATATGTCTCTCTCCTCTCATGTCTCTCTCCTCTCATGTCTCTCTCCTCTCATATCTCTCTCCTCACATGTCTCTCTCTTCACATGTCTCTCTCCTCTCATGTCTCTCTCTTCACATGTCTCTCTCTTCACATGTCTGTCTCCTCATGTCTCTCTCTCTCTTGTCCTCTCATGTCTCTCTCTCTTGTCCTCTCATGTCTCTCTCTCTTGTGTCTCTCTCTCCTCATGTCTCTCTCCTCTCGTGTCTCTCTCCTCTCATGTCTCTCTCCTCTCATGTCTCTCTCCTCTCATGTCTCTCTCTTCACATGTCTCTCTCTTCACGTGTCTCTCTGTTCACATGTCTTTCTCTCTCATGTCCTCGTATGTCTCTCTCTTGTCCTCTCATGTCTCTCTCTCTTGTCCTCTCATGTCTCTCTCTTTCTCTTGTCCTCGTATGTCTCTCTCTCTTGTCCTCTCATGTCTCTCTATCTCTCTTGTCCTCTCATGTCTCTCTCTCTTGTCCTCTCATGTCTCTCTCTCTTGTCCTCTCATGTCTCTCTCTCTCTCTCTTGTCCTCTCATGTCTCTCTCTCTTGTCCTCTCATGTCTCTCTCTCTTGTCCTCTCATGTCTCTCTCTCTTGTCCTCTCATGTCTCTCTCTCATGTCCGCTCATGTCTCTCTCTCTTGTCCTCTCATGTCTCTCTCTCTTGTCCTCTCATGTCTCTCTCTCTTGTCCTCTCATGTCTCTCTCTCCTGTCCTCTCATGTCTCTCTCTCTTGTCCTCTCATGTCTCTCTCTCTTGTCCTCTCATGTCTCTCTCTCTTGTCCTCTCATGTCTCTCTCTCTCTTGTCCTCTCATGTCTCTCTCTCTTGTCCTCTCATGTCTCTCTCTCTCTTGTCCTCTCATGTCTCTCTCTCCTGTCCTCTCATGTCTCTCTCTCTTGTCCTCTCATGTCTCTCTCTCTTGTCCTCTCATGTCTCTCTCTCTCTTGTCCTCTCATGTCTCTCTTTCTTGTTCTCTCGTGTCTCTGTCCTCTCATGTCTCTCTCTCTTGTCCTCTCATGTCTCTCTCTCTTGTCCTCTCATGTCTCTCTCTCTTGTCCTCTCATGTCTCTCTTTCTTGTTCTCTCGTGTCTCTGTCCTCTCATGTCTCTCTCTCTTGTCCTCTCATGTCTCTCTCTTGTCCTCTCATGTCTCTCTCTCTTGTCCTCTCATGTCTCTCTTTCTTGTTCTCTCGTGTCTCTGTCCTCTCATGTCTCTCCTTACCTCCCTCCCTCCCATCTGCAGAGTCGATTTTTCCTCTATGGCTCCTATGCCCTGTCACAGGTGGAGTACATTTGATATCACTCCACCTGTGACAGAAGCCGGCGCTATACAGGAAGCATCTGCTCTGCTTCCTGTAGTGCCTCCGGCTATGTTTACAGCGATGCTCGGGGATGGCGGGTTGGGGACCCGCAATCTGGGCTTACCGACCTGCCATCCCAGAGCAGGAGGTGGCGCTGGGATCGTGTCGGGGCTCGGGGGGAACGGGAACGGCGTTCCTGTTGTAGAATAAGTACAGGGACGCCGTTCCCATGCGTTCCCGCAGGACTCGAGCCCAGTATATATGTATACACACACTGTATTGTAAAAAGTATTGGGATGCCTGCCTTTAGACGAACGTCTTTCACACGGCCGTTCAGTTTTTTTTATCCGCTTTTTTTTTTTTTTTTCTACACGGAGCGCTGACATCCGCAATCCCATAGACATTCATTATGTCCGTAAATCATCCGCAAACGGATGGGGTGATTTACGGACATACGGAACGTCCGTATGAAAGAGCCCTAATGTTCTTAGTCCATAGGATTCAATATTAAGTTGGCCCACCTTTTGCAAGGTATAACAGCTTCAACTCTTCTGGGAAGGCTGTCCACAAGATTTAGGAGTGTGTTTATGGGAATGTTTGACCATTCTTCAAGAAAAACATTTGTAAGTCCTGGCACTGATGTTGAACGAGAAGGCAGTCTCCACCCTAATTCATCCCAAAGGTGCTCTTTCAGGTTGAGATCAGGACCCTTTGCAGGCCAGTCAAGTTCCACCACCCCAAACTCACTCATCCATTATGGACCTTGCTTTGTGCACTGGTGTGCAGCCATGTTGAAACAGGAAGGGACCATCCCCAAACTGTTCCCACAAAGTTGGGAGCATGAAATTGTTCAAATATTCTTGGTATGCGACGGCTTAAGAGTTCCCTTCGCTGGAACTAAGGGGTCAAGCCCAACTCCTGAAAAACTACCCCACACCATAATCCTCCCTCCACCAAATGATTTGTACCAGTGCACAAAGCAAGGTCCATAAAGACATGGATGAGCGAGTTTGGGTTGGAGGAACTTGACTGGCCTGCACAGAGTCCTGACCTCCACCCGATAGAACACCTTTGGGATGAATTAGAGCAGAGACAACAAGCCATGCCTTCTCATCCAACATCAGTGTTTGACGTCATAAATGCACTTCTGGAAGAATGGTTAAACATTCTCATAGACATACTCCTAAACCTTGTGGACAGCCGTCCCAGAAGAGTTGAGGCTGTTATAGCTGCAAAGGGTGGGCTAACTCATTATTGTGCCCTACGAACTAAGATTGGGTGCCATTAAAGTTCATGTGGGTGTAAAGGCAGGCGTCCCAATACTTTTGGTAATATAGTGTGTGTATATATATATATATATATATACACACACAGTACTGTGCAAAAGTTTTAGGCAGGCCTAAAGAAATGCTGTATAGCAAGAATGTTTTCAAAAATACATATTTTAATTGGTTATTTTTTATCCATTTACAAAATGCAAAGTAGCGAGATAACAGAAGAAATATCTAAGGTAAATCAATATTTGGTGCGACTACCCTTTGGCTTCAAACCAACATCAATTTTTCTAGGTACAATTGTAGAGAGTTTTTGAAATAACTTGGTAGGTAATTTGTTCCAAACATCAGGAGGATTTAATCACTGATCTTCTGTGGATGTAGGCTGCCTCACATCCTTCTGTTTTTTCAAGTAATCCCAGAAAGACTTGTTGTGATCAGGACTCTGTGGGGGCCAAACCATCACTTCCAGGACTCCTTGTTCTTCTTTACGCTGAAGATAATTCTTAATGACATTGGTTGTATGTTTGGGTTGTTGCAGAATACATTTGGGGCCAGTCACCTGCCTTCCTGATGGTATGGCATAATGGATAAGTATCCATCTGTGTTTTTCAGCATTGAGGACAAAAAATGTATACATTGAAATATGACACATCATCTTTCTGATGCAATGGGACAAACACTGTGCACTGGCATAATATTAGCAAAACATAATGTCATAGACTTAAAAAACTCAAAATGATAAATGTATGATCGACTTATGTGGCTCCTAGAGTCCCTAATTGCTGGGAGTTCCCAACATCAAGGCCATCACCTAGTAATCCATTATCTGGCCATGTTCAAGAGCTGGAATCCTGCAGAAATAGATTTATTTTGATCAGATACCCCAGCCTTCTCTGTCCCTTGTGACTTTAGTCGCTCATGCCTTCGCTTCTCTGTCCGCAGCATTTAAGGTTGTGTAGGGATGTGCTTTTGGGTCGAACCCCTTCCTCAACCCCCTGGATTTCACTCCATTTTACGCTTGATCTACTGTTATAATGTCTTAATAAATTGGATGGATTTCAATTATTTATCCAAATAACTAAGCCAATAGTATTTACATTTACTTGAATACTCAGATGTTTTAACACATTGTATAACCCCAATAGGGTTCGCGCTGACCAAAAGAGCAACAACCTTTTTTTTTTTGTGGATTCCAGAAGGCAGTCATTATAAAACATTTCTAAATATTTTATTTTTTTTTAATGAAAAACTAGCCTTTAAGAGCCGGTTCACACTGGGGTGACCTGGTCGCCTGACAAGTCGACGTGGGTCGCCTGCCATAGATTAGCACAGGACCCGTTCTAATAGGAGCGACACAAGTCGCTCCGACTTAGAAAAAGGGTCCTGAGCTACTTTGGGGCGACCTGGAGCGACCTGCATTGACTTCAATGATATGAAGTCCATGCATGCCGCTCCGAGGTCGCGGTGCGAGCTGCGCACCGCGACTTCACAGGTCGCCCTGGCAAGTCGGGTCGCGCCTATGTGAACCGGCTCTTACTTTTGAAAACGAATTTGTAGCCTTCAGAATGTAGGTGTAATTACACTTTTGTATTAACTACTGTTCTCCAAAAACCTTGTTTTCTAATCAGTGCTTGGTTGTGTAGCACACCTTAGCAGCGTTTCAATGACACCTCTACTAAAAAAGACCACATGTTCAACTCACTTACTTTTCCAATCCAGTTTGGCCATTATCTTTTTAAAATGTTACCAGAGGAACATATAAGCCTATACAAATGACTTACCTGTACTTCCTGCGGTATTTGCCCCCTAAAGTAAGTATAGTCTCCCGCAAAGCAGTTCGGAATAGAAATATTGAGCTATGCAATGTCTATCTTCAAGTGAGGCAGTTTAGTATCAGAGATGTTCAGTGCACACAACAAGAAACAAATATATCTGCCACTTTGAAGCTTCTCCAGTGTGAACCGAGCCTAAGTGTCATGAATTATTTGTACTATTTACTTCATAGAGTATGTATCATGAAAGTCATTAGGTGAAGTAACCAGAATTTTTCAAAACATGAACCGTATTATAGAGTGTGGCCTCTCTGTAGGCTTATTCCAGTGAATTTCAATGCATAAATTATATGAATACACCAAGGAGTCCCTGGCTTACAAATGCCCTCTTCCACATTGTTGCATTTAGATATTGCACACATTAGGTCATGTATGGGCTGCATACATTTTGCCATCCTATCGGGGAGGAAATAAAAATGTATTTGCATAGATAGTAATTGTTTCCGGCAGCAAAAAAATATTTTAGTATCTTAAATTAATTTTCCATTTAGAACTTTTTTCTAACATCAGGAATGAAAAGCATATATACCAAATTAAAATATAAAATAGTAAAGGACAATTTAAAAAAAAAAAAAAACGAACTAAATGAATATGTAAATACATTAAATATTTACAATAGTAAAATAAATACAAAAATTGAATATTTTTAAAAGTTACAATGCAATTTTAAGACAATATGAAGTTATTAGAAATATAATTGCTATCATTTAACCAAAATTGCTAAATGCATATTAATACATATTAAATACATTTTTGCACAGAAAGGAACCAAATCACAGAGGGATTTAGAGTCACATTTAATCTTTTTATGTATGCAATCCATCAGAAATCTCCAAGGGCCATGTTAAACTATGATCTCTAGCCTCAGTACTAACCCCAAGCCATACTTAGCAGGAAAGCTGGCCTCCAACAAAGTGAAGTACTTGGTCATCCAATGGCATTGTACTGACCTTCTTCTAAGTAGCTCACTTACTTCCATTCATTTTTTGTTCAGCGAAAATCTAGAACTGCAGACAAAGAACAGCAATGTCCTTTAAAGAACAGGACAACATTAATCAGACAGTATTGTTTCCAGTCTTCAACGTATACATATGCATGAGGTTTGCAACAATAAATAGATTTTCATCTATACTTATTTGTTTTAACCACAGAAAGCCCTTTCAAATACAAATATGTCCTCAATAAACACCCAAGAAATCATACAGCTTCAAATTGAACTTTGCAAATCAAATTCAGCAAAGTTTGTACTCTACCCCAGTCGTATGCCAACTGCTTTTTGCCCAGGTTGGGTCAAATTTTTAAAATCCATTGGAATATAGAGGAGGATGCTTTACATTTAACAAGTAAATGTCCTCAGACTGGAAAATTTAAATGGGACACATGATGAAAAATACAGAAGCAGGGGTTACCTTCATGTAGGACCGCATGTCAGCAGATAAGTAGATAAACATGGCCCTACCCTTCTTGCCTCCTGAGTTCTACTATTGTTCAGATAGGTCCACCATCACAGTGAAGGACCAATGGGAATTCTTAGGTCTCCCTCAGGATTCTATTGGTTTCATGTAAAATGGAGAATGTCTTTCAAGACTGAACTACTGACTAATAACTTTCTAAATAACTACTGTAAGCTCCAGTTCCAAACTTTGATTGCACAGCTTGCATTCACCAGAATTTACTATGTGTTTAAACCCAAAGTAAAACCAGGTTATAAACACATCTGTTATATGGCAGTCAAAGGCAAATATTGTACATTGTACATACAGTAGTTTCTTTATAGAGAACTTTAAGACAAACCCTTAAACAATATTGACATTCACTTGTCTGTACCTATGGACTGTGCTTTGAGTCTTATCTGAGAAGAGCTCCTTAAAATGTTTGTTTTGTTATAAAAGGAGACCTGTAAAGATAGAGGGGCTACATTTAGGCTGCATTCCCACATGGGCGTTTTGAATCGCTGGCTATTCTGCCCGCGATTCTAAAACACCCAGGTGTAAATGACAAATCGCACAACGCACATTTCAGATGCCGTTCATTTGAATGGCACCTAAAAATCGCTGCGCTGTTCTGCCGCGATTGTTGTAATGATAAATAGTGCTCCAATTGTGGCAAACCGCATCGTGTGCAGCATGTTGCCCAAAAGAAGCTCCTTAACTTTTTTTGGGCGAAAAGCTTCACGCAATGCAGTTTGCTGCGATTGCAGTGCGATTTATCATGCGACTATCGCGGCAGAACCGCACTGCATTTTTAGGTGCCATTCAAATGAGTAGAAACTGATTTCTGAAAAAAAAAAAAAAAAAGAAACTGAAATGTGCCTTGCGCGATTTATCGCAGACAGAATCCCGGCTATTTTGCCCATAATTCAAAATGTTTAAACTAGGAATTGCAGATAACAACTACAATCCAAGCAGCGCAATATTCCTATTTGAACACTAAAGTGCATCCGTGCTACTCAATACATAAATAATAATTAAATGTGCTGTATATTCGCATATACTAAATTTGCCAAATATAAGTGATACAATTATAAATATGATATTGAATTATGATAAAGTGCATACAAATATAAAAGGAATGTGCAAAAATAAAATGCTTCAGTGCTCTGTGCAAAAACTGTCCAAAAAGTAAATAGTCCAGGCAACTTGTGCCTTAACGAACGAAAGCATCCATGTGATATATCCAAATCATGCAGGTGATAGGAAATTAGTGGTGGTGGGAACCTTCAAACACCTACAGAGTGTGGGAGAAATAAAGGCTTACCAGGAGGTTGTGGATCCCTGTTACCATATGGGGATCATACAGCGCTCAAGATATATCCAGACTCAGAGTCCACTGTACCAGATCTCCTTCTCATCAGGATCTCCTCATAGTGTGGTATGTTGGTATATTAATTCAAGTTTATTTAAAATAAATATATAAAAACAGCCACAAGGGCATCATCCAGCTACTGTGCTGCTGTGTATACAGTACACATATTATACGACCTTACAGCCATGCGTACTATTGCTGTTCATGATCTCCTGCTCCTACACTTCAAGCTGTCTACTCCAGGAAGTAGGTAAACCGCTGTGCGTTCCACAGCAAGGTCGAAGATCAAGGCAGCGTGCGCGTCAGCTTGATGCATTTCGTCACCCCGTTGACGTCTTCGGAAGCTCAATGATTCCAAATGCCTATGGGTGAATGCAGCCTTACTGACTTGCTTTAAAAGGCTGCAGAATTTAGGCCTGTCATTCTGACTTTTTTTTAGGAAATAGTTTGAACCTTAAAGTGGAGTTCCGGCCTCAAAACCGATAAAATAGATTTTGGGCCATCCGCTTGCTGAGGGCAACCTGAAAAAGAAATGGATACTGGCAATTTTTTTTTGGTCACTTACCTTATTATAGAAGAAAATATACTTACCTTCCTTCCACTTCCTCCCTCTGTGGCCGCGGCCCGCGCCGTCACTTCCGGTTTGCGATGATTCCTGGGAGCTGAATGTCATCGCTCCCAGGAATCAATGCGCCTGCACTTCCGGTGCAGGCGCAGCATTCACTGCTAAACAGCTTCTGGGCATGCCCAGAAGCTGTGCAGAGATGACACGCCTGCACCGGAAGTGACGATCGGGGCCGGTGCAGGGCATTGTGGGACTCCGATGTCACAAAAGAGGACACGAAGAGGGACGCTGCGGCTTCAGCTGCCCACACCTGAGATGGCAGCGCTGGAGAAGAAATTTTCAAGGTAAGTATTTCTTCTTACAGGTAAGTGCGACCCGGGATAGTTCAGAGGCTATCTATTATGGAATGTACTAGCCCTGACTGTCCTGGGGGTATTTTTAGCTCAAATTGACCCCCGAGGCCGGAACTCCGCCTTAAGTCAGGTTCTTATCACTGTTTGTATCTCTTTGACATTTTTTCCCCCACATGTGCCAGGGTTCCCTGAAATTATAGTGAGTCTAATTGCTTTCAGACCATTTGCAGGAGGGCAAGAACATTTGAGGAGAAACTTTTTTTTATGGTTCATTTGACAAAATCCATAAGCCACTCAAGATCAACTTCATGTACCCTCCAGCCAATAGATGGTAATGGTATATATGCTTAGTGGGACAAAATAACAAGCTTTATACATACACATACCTGTATCATGGGATCAAATCAGAACTTTAAGTGTGCCATCACAGACAAGAAAAAAAAAACAAAAACAAAATAAAAGTGCACCTCCTCATTATTTTATCTTTTGGTGCCTCTGTGTACTTTTCATAATCTGCAGAAAATATGTGACCATAGACAAGTGACCATAGTCTTCATAACTATTAGGACCCATTCATTCAGTGTTTTGATAGGATAACATTAACCACTTGCCGCCCACCCATGGTAGTTGTACTGCAAGTGGGCGGTAGCTGCAGGCCGAGCAACATACTGGTACATTGCAACCTTTCTTCTGGGCTTGGGACACACATACACAGGCTTCCTACCAACCTGTGCTGGGATTGAACACAACACGAGTTTGGCAGCTGATTTCAGCTAATGATTTTGGCTGAAGTCAGCTGATCGGCTGTGGCCAATCACACACAGAGCACAGAGTTCTGTGTTTACAAAAACACTGTTTACAAAAGCACTGTTCACTATATTAGTGTCACTATTGATGTAAGTTATTTAGCTAGCACCAGATTGTCCGCCACACTATCACAGTCCCACTATAAGTCATTGATCACCGCTATTACTAATGTAGTGTCAAAACTACGTAAATTCTAGTATATACTGTATACAATAATTTGTAGACGCTATAACTTTTATATAAACCAATTATTATACACTTATTCGTTTTTGTTTTTTTTTACCAAAAACACACGAAGGAGAATACATTTTAATTTAACGAAGAAGTTACTTTTTTTTTTTTTATTGGATATGTTTTATAACAGAATGTAGAAAATATTGTTTTTTTTCTCCAACGTTGTAGTCTTTTTTTCATTTAAATCACGAAAAATAAAAAACACATTGGTGATCCACTACTACCAAAAGAAAGCTCTATTTTTGTAAAAAAGATAAAAAGTTCACTTGCATACAGTGTTGTATGACCGTGCCCAGGGCTGAATAGCAAAAAATGCCCTGGTCAAAAAAATACCCTGGTCATGAAGGGGGTAGAAATATCCGGCGGTTAATGTGCATTTTGTTACCACAACATAACACCACAACAATGCAGGGTATGTGTGTTCTAGAGCACTACAGTTGCATACTACTGTATTATTTACCACAATATGGTATACGGTGTAGTAAATTGTGATAAAATGTGCACTTTACCATGCAATACCTTAATGGATCTATCAAAATGGAGCCTTACTGCTTGGTCTAGCTAAGAAGAGACAGTTCACTGAAAACACTCCCAGGCCAGTATATCTAAGGCAAGCATTATAGGTTAAAACCACCCTCTGTCTGCCTACTGTATATGAACACAGAGGGTGAAGGTTTCAAGGTGATGTTTTGATTTAAAACTTAATTTCCTTTTGGACAGCACAGAGTACAAAAAATGTACAGAGCCAATGAGAGTGGATCTGTACTGTGTGATTGCTGCGACCACAAAATATAAACAATGACTGCAATTAGCAGTTGACTCACTTTTTCACTCTTACACAGAAATCAGTTGTGAGAGAAAAGGGAGAGATTCACTTCTAATCTTAGCCAGCACCAGTACTAGCGCCAGCCAGAACCAGCACTGTTTAGTAACATCCTCCATTCTGTACCAGTGCCAGCTAGAACCAGTGAAAGTCAGTGCCAGTGCCATCCAGTACTACTGTCATGCAGTACCAGCGTCAACGAGAACCAGAGCCTGTACAGCAGTGTACTTTTAGCAAAAATATTGTTTTGATAAAAATCAGATGGCCTTAAAAATTAGTAGCACCTTCTTTTTATGCTACTGATCATGTGCTTTCAGAAAATGTATGGTATGGGGGGATCTTTTATAAACTCTGAAAGCTTTAAGAGAAAAATAAAAAAACAAAAAGTTGCAAAAATGGTCTGGCCACGAGAGTTTAAAAGTGGAACACAGAGCCTGGCATTAAAAGGGTTACATTTATAAAGAAATATTGTTTATTTGCAATGTATTTTAACAGAAACAAAAGGAAACAGAAAAGTCCAGGAAATAACAGAAAATAGGAAAATTCTATACATAGTAAAAACAAAAAAATTAAAAAAGGGTGATTAAACACAACCAAATGAAAGCTCTGTCTGTTTAAAAAAAATGATATAGAGTTCATGTGGGTATAGTGTTGCATGACTAAGTAATTGTAAGCCAAACTTAACAGCCCTAAAAAGTGAAAAATGGCCTGCAAGGAAGGGAGTCGTCAAGTGCTTAAACAAGGTTTTCCTATACTATCCTATCACTACTTTTACATATGAGCCATAATTCACCAAACCTGTGGCTAAACTAAAAGTATAGTGGATACTCCCATGCTATCACTTTAAGTGGGATATGGTGTTGATAAATGACTAGCTGCTGCAGGCACAGATTAGCTTATCCGCGGCTAACGTGACAGTTGACGGTGATCCCCTGATGAAGTCCTGTGGGTGTGACGTAATGCGTAGGGTGTGAGCGGAGGCATATCGGAAATGGCACCAGCGGTATTATGAGTTAGGCGCTTGTGGATTATATGCACTGTCATTGCATTTAAAGGGGAGTAAAAAGATGTTTTTAACCTGAATAAACCTTTTGAAAACATTAATACACTATGGGGAGTCAATTTTATATATGCATTTAAATCTTGACTGGCATCAAGAGAGAGTACCCAGGATTACCATAGAGGAGACACATTTACCATAGAGATCCAGTAGCCGGGGAAGTTCACTAGAGGACCCCTAGAGGTGAGCATAGAGAAATTAATCATCAGATTGAGACAACTACTATATGCTGTAACCTTACAGCAGTAAGGTGAGAGGCTAGAGAGCACAGAGGTGTCACAACAGTGGAAAGACTAGACACCACATATAATTTAATTTCCTTGAATGGTGAAGGGACACACCATTGATCTAAAGCAGGGATATGTAAACTGTGGCCCTCCAGATGTTGCAGAACTACAATTACCATGAGGCATAGCAAGACTCTGACACCCACAAGCATGACACCCAGAGGCAGAGGCATGATGGGACTTGTAGTTTTGCTACAGCTAGAGGTCCACAGTTTGCATATCCCTGACCTAAAGGATCACAGTAGATTGCACTTGTTGATTTTTATGGACCCATTTAGTTCACTATTTATTGTTAATTTCATGTTGTCCACATCAGTCACAGAATATTGGTAGATGAGTTATATGTTTTTTATATTTATTTGTGGTATTTGCACCTTTTTATTATTATATACTGCATCAATATACATCAGCAATATTAGGCAAAACATGTATGTGAGTATATGAACTGTTTAGGTTTCTAAATATTTATTTGCGGAGCTGCACATTATCACATCACCATTGTCTGCACATTCACATATCAGCACCAATAAGTATTGTTTCAGTACATTTCACGTAACTTTTATAGAATTACTCTAACAGCGCAGCACCAATGTTCCATCTAGTAAACTAAAAGTAAAGAGCTAAAATCCCAAGGAGCTAGCATAAATGTTCATCTTATTTTGTTACAATTTATATGAGAAAAAGAATTAGGGACTTTTGAGGTACCAGAAAGAGTCATAAATTGGATACAGTATAATAAAGTTAATAGTTTAGGCAGTCATAAAATAGTGCATAATCAAGTCTGATGCAACAAGACTCACACATAGTAAAACACTACACTACCATACTCATATTCCCCAGGTTGTTTGTCTATTATTCCAAGTAATGAGAACACTGTCTTCCAAAAGTCGATTTACAGCATAATCGGAACATTATTGGAGAAAGATGAGCAATGGACCATACGCGTTTCGTTGATTTACAACCACTCCAAGAGGTGCTTGTGGGTAAACAGTCTAACGTGTACAATACAAAATTATAAATTATTACAAATATCAATATTTTATACAAACTTAAGTACAAATGTCTTAAAACCTTATGTTTTCTTACGCGCAAGATAAAAACCATCCAGGTGTAATCATGTGGAGATAAGCATTTACAAGGCAGGAATAAATGGAAGCACTGCCAGGGACCACAGGAGAACACAACACCGAAGATCTAGATATATTTATTTAAACATTATTTCTATTTAATAGGGTTTTTAAATAAGCAGATAGATCGAGTACCCTCACACATAACTATGTACAATTTCATCAATCATGTAAAACTCGTCTCTACCTAAGGAAGAGTAATTGGCCCTAAATAGTCCACTGGAAATAAACACTTGGAAGAACACTTTAAACAAAGTAAGTGTATGTGAAACTTTGTATATTACAACCTTTCGGAGTCTTCCAGAAGCTTCAAGTGAAACTACATCCAACTAAATCCTAAAATAGATAGTCAGTCAAATATATATCTGAACTCACTAAAAGGGTTTCCCAATTAAACAGAAATGGAAATATTAATGCCCAACTGGTAAGTGTCTGTTCCCCTCATTGTTGTCCTGCAATCATTTGTGATCAAGGCAAAGAGTCCTTGTTGGGATGTATCTCCCTTATATGTTGCCAGCGTGTGCTGGAGCCCTACACAGTGGTTTCCCAGTGTCAGGGCAGATTTAGACCTTGGCGTGCCCGGGGCACTTTAAGTTCTGGGGGCCTCTCAAACACAGAGTCGGTTTACATTCTCAATGACCATCATACATTTTCAAAATGCATGACACATCATTCTGAGGTCATGCGTGCACACATACACACGCAGTCATAGCGTGGTTTACTTGAGCTACCAACATTTTTTAAGATACATTTAATAAAAGGATTTTTTTTAAATATATATATATATATATATATATATATATATATATATATATATATAAATAATTATTTTATTATTATATATTTTATATAATTTTTATATTGTTTTAAATTATTTTTTATAGAAGGGAGCCCCTTCTGTCCAGGGGCCAGGGCAGTTGCCCTTTTTGCCACTTTTTTAAATCCGGCATTGCCTAGGGTGTTCCATCTGTGACATCTTGTTATGGCATAATTATACCCCTGTACCACCCAGAGACCTTGATGGTCCTGGCAGTACAGATTAGGGGCCACCCTTGCTGCCATCCCACAGTTCCTGGCCATTGCAAATCTAATGTTTGCATTATATAGGCAGGTAGTAGGCTACATAGATTCAGTGGTAGCAGGATTGTAATATCTCAATGTATGTGGGATTTAGACTCAGAAGTAAAATTCCACTGGACAAAACGTAAAGGCCGAAGCCTTAGCACTTATATCACACTGTTGTATTGGGTCCTGATCAGCGGTCATGTATGTGAGTTTTACTTGCTGAAATTCCTTGTTTGAATGCTTTTTTGTTGCCCAGATGTTTTAATAAATAATACTGCACCATGGTCCATGGGCGTCCGCAGAACTTTTTTCGGGGGGGGCAACATTTTAAGGTCACCCATGCTCCATCCTTTTTCAACAGTGTCATTATACTTATTTTGAGCATTTATTTTTAAAGAGCAAACAGCAGCATTTATTTTTAAAGCATTTGTTAACCTGAAAAAAAAAAAAAAATGATCCTGTTCCCTTAAAGCATGGTATACAGCGCATTGCTGTATAATTTGGCCACTTCTATCACCTAAAATACCTGGCTGATCCTGCCTGGCTATGTCCTCCCCTCTGAGCCCTGACACTGTGGTCAGTTTACGTGCCTCCGTCATCCTGTGTGCCCCTGTGTTTTGTAAAAATAAGCCATTCTTTACAAATTTTCATAACGCCACTCACCGCTCACGTGACCCAACACCTCTCTCCTCCTCTCCCCCTCCTCCCGACTGACATCAGGGAGGAATCCTCGGCCTGGCCCGCTGCAGGTAGCTGTCAGACGGGGAGAGGAGAGAGCTGACGGGTCACGTGAGTGACACTTGACCCTCTTAAAACTGGTAAAGAGCGGCTTATTTTTTTAAAACACAGACACCAGGGCACACAGGATTAATAAACAGACCAGACAGGATGGTATAAAGTGGCTTAAAGTGGAGTTCCAGCCTTTTCTGTGTTTATTAAAGGTCAGCAGCTACAAAAAGTGTAGCTGCTGACTTTTAATAAACACACACTCACCTGTCCCCCGGTCCAGCGATGCGGCCGCCCGAAGCTTTGATCCTCTCCCTCTGGTCTCAGTGGCGCCGGTATCACTGGTGTGGGCACCCGGCTGTGACAGTTTGTGGCTTCACAGCCGGGTACGCACTGCGCATGCGCGAGTTGCGCTGCATGTCTTGATTGGCCGGCAATCTTCTGGGACCTCTGACATGTCCCAGAAGATTACAGGGAGGGAGGGGGAGAGGAGAACTTCCCCTCAGGGCGCCGCGGCGCTCCGAGCGGAAGTGGGAGCGGGTATTTGTCAAAACTAGGTACCCGCTCCCCCCCCCCCAAAAAAAATTACATGCCAAATGTGGCATGTCAGGAGGTTAAGACTACCTAAAGCAGAAGTTCCATTTTTGGGTGGAACTCCGCTTTAAAAATCATTTGAAAGGGGAACTTGAGATTCCAGGGGGGGGGGGGCATTTGCCCCCCCTTGCCCCTACCTGCGGATGCCCTTGCCATGGTCCTGCTTTGTGTTCTTTGTGTGTGAGCCTTACAGAACAGCCGCTTGTGCTTGTATATACCACTGGGATCAGTTGGAACTGTCGCATGTTGCATCCTCACTGAGTGAGAAGGGGAAAGCAGCTGCAGGAGATCAGTGTGCTATGTTGTGCACTTGCTGCTTTTATTTCTGGTGAGTGCTCAATTCACCTAGTGGTGTGGTATGTCCATATACAGGATTTAGTGGCAGAAGATTATTAATACATTTTTACCTGCATTTGGGTTTGCGCATTGTTTAGAGGCATTTATGGGATTTTTTTCTTGTGCATTGTTATAGACATTTTTTTGTAATTTATGCAGTACATAAGTATGTCTGTGAATTATTGAGTTATATTACGATTTGTTTCATATTGCCCATTATTGTGTATTTTGTGTGGTATTACTAAATATTTGTTGACATTTTTTTGCACTTTGAGCACTTTAGAAATTATGCATTGTTCATTTTCTATGATATATTTTTAAATGATAGGCACTGTAATTACATCTCTACAAATAGGGAAAATAAATTACTTTTGAGTTGCTTTGACTTTCTTCCGTGTTGCTCATGATTAGCTTTTGAACTCCAAGTTGCTACTGATTTGCTTTGAGCTGCTTTTTGTTTGCTTTTATTTCCTTCTGTATTTCTTTTACCTTGATTTGTAGGTGACGATAAATTATCAAATTATCATAAAATGATCGTTTATGGTCAATGATTTTACCCAGGAATTCCCTGGAGTCAGATAAGGTTTGAAAATGAAAGTGACAGCTCAGCTCTTATGCTGCGATTCTTGTTACAGGGTTGATTCTGCTCGGTAAGAGTGTTCTGTAGAATAGAACTACCACACAATGGCTTTTAGGTTCATACCATTGTTTTGTTCCACTTTAACCACTTAAGGACCAAGCCTATTTCTGACACATGTCGTTTACAAGTTAAAATCTGTATTTTTTGCTAGAAAATGACTTATAACCCCCAAACATTATATATATATATATATATATATATATATATATACATTTTCTTCGGTGTGTGAGCACATGGGGACGGCGGCGCTTTAAATGTTTTTCTTTTTTTTTTCACTGTTCCTTAAAAAAAAAAAATCTGATCACTTTTATTGATGTAACAAGGACTGTAAATATCCCTTGTGACAGTATTAGGCAGTGACAGGTACTCTTTTTGGAAGGGGGTGTGTGTGATCCCTGCGCTGTCTGAGGTGGCCAGAGACTCCCTGCTGCAGCGCCACTGGGACTGATACTAAAGCAGTAAATGATATAATTCAAAGGGTAGTGGTGCGCTTCAGGGATTGGCTCTAATGGATCTCTATTTGGGTTGGTGGCAGTGATGTGTACAATTCTTGCTTTAAAGGTGCTCCGCGTGATAAATATAATATTTATGTTTTTAGGTGATGAAAGTGCAGGTGTATTAATCAAATCAGTCAATATCAAGGTTTTCTTAAAATAAATAAATATATGAGTACGGTGTGTATCAATGGATAAATAAATAAATAAATAAATATCAGAGTGCTACTTCTTTACCAGTGATATCAATAAATAAATTATATAAATCCAGTGTTGGTCTTCAATCTGATTCATAAACAGTAAAACACATATATATTGTGCTCAAAATAAAGTGCTACATGCAATTTTCTATTAAAACGGTGCTAGAAAAGATGTCTGTGAATAATTCAATTGTAATTCTTCAGATATAAATATTTAAATGAAATAGTCCAAAAGAAAAAAATTATATAGAGAACATCCAAAATAGCTTGTGTGAATACGTTCCTCGCTTATATCCGTGCTTCACTCATGCAATTAAGTGACTAAGATCTCCTTCACCTTGTGTGTCACCTCTGAGTGCTCTAGCCTCTCACCTTATAGGCAAGATCAATTTGCCTTTGGTATCTATCCAAGCTCAACGATAGACTCAATTTCTCTCAATCCAGGTCCTTTCTTACTTAGTGGAGCTGCTTTCTTGGATCCCTCTAAATGTTTGTCTTGATCGTTTTTTGTACTATCCTCTTTGTCCGATCTTTAGTGTGCCAGCAACTTTGTTTTTATAAGTCCTCCAGGACAGCCTGATTGCCACCCTTGTTTTATGATGTTTTGTTTAGAGTTTGTCCTTTGGTTCTTGTTTTAAAACAAGAACCAAAGGACAAACTCTAAACAAAACATCATAAAACAAGGGTGGCAATCAGGCTGTCCTGGAGGACTTATAAAAACAAAGTTGCTGGCACACTAAAGATCGGACAAAGAGGATAGTACAAAAAACGATCAAGACAAACATTTAGAGGGATCCAAGAAAGCAGCTCCACTAAGTAAGAAAGGACCTGGATTGAGAGAAATTGAGTCTATCGTTGAGCTTGGATAGATACCAAAGGCAAATTGATCTTGCCTATAAGGTGAGAGGCTAGAGCACTCAGAGGTGACACACAAGGTGAAGGAGATCTTAGTCACTTAATTGCATGAGTGAAGCACGGATATAAGCGAGGAACGTATTCACACAAGCTATTTTGGATGTTCTCTATATAATTTTTTTCTTTTGGACTATTTCATTTAAATATTTATATCTGAAGAATTACAATTGAATTATTCACAGACATCTTTTCTAGCACCGTTTTAATAGAAAATTGCATGTAGCACTTTATTTTGAGCACAATATATATGTGTTTTACTGTTTATGAATCAGATTGAAGACCAACACTGGATTTATATAATTTATTTATTGATATCACTGGTAAAGAAGTAGCACTCTGATATTTATTTATTTATTTATTTATCCATTGATACACACCGTACTCATATATTTATTTATTTTAAGAAAACCTTGATATTGACTGATTTGATTAATACACCTGCACTTTCATCACCTAAAAACATAAATATTATATTTATCACGCGGAGCACCTTTAAAGCAAGAATTGTACACATCACTGCCACCAACCCAAATAGAGATCCATTAGAGCCAATCCCTGAAGCGCACCACTACCCTTTGAATTATACTCTTTTTGGAAGGATCAGGTGTCTAAAGGACCCCAAATCCCTCCTTTGCACTTAAAAGCTTTAAAAATGCCAAAATCAGCATTTTTAAATACTGACATTTTTTTTTAAACCGGCACCATTGGCGGCAGAAAAACGAAAGTAACATTGTGACGTTGCTTCCGGGTTACTTCATCGGAGACCCGATCAAAGCCGAATTACAGCTTTGTTCGGGACTCTGACCAGCCGGCGAACGTGCCAGCTGGTTGCTCAGGTCTCTTGTGGGACATAGTGGCAGAAGGGGGAGGGCAGGGATGTCTCCTCCCGCTCCCTGTGATAACAGTCGAGCAGCTGCTGAGCCACATCAGTTATTATCATTAGAAAGCCGACTGCCGGCTCTAAAAAACAGTACTGGGGTAATGCCCTTATCTGCAGGTCCTCTTGTAGGGGGCCCCAGCACACAGGGAGCCCACATAGGGAGGGGGAATCGTGATGAACGACATTCACAGAAATCTTCCTCCAGCTGCTGAAAGCTGATCTCTCTCCCTGCTGCCAGCTTTTATCTGCTGAGAAAAAGACAGTTGCCACTCACTAATCCCCCTCCCTGCGTGCCCCCCCCTCCCAGCCCTGGCTCTAATGTTAGCTCTGCTAGGTGAGTTTGTTAACTCTGTAACTTTGTTTCTCTCCCTGCAGTTCTTCCCATACTCCTTGTCCCAGCCTGAATATTTTTTTCATCTCTCTCCCCCATTGCTCTGTCTTCCTGACACAGTCACAGCTGATCAGCTGCATTCCTATGGGGTGAAGAATTTACTGCTACACTGGTTCCATTCCTGCCTGTTATCTTGTTTAAAAGTTTAGTGTGCTTTATGTAGCTGGGCTTTCCACTCCTCTCCCCCAGACTGCTTCCTGATCCTGATGATATGCAACTTTCCTGGCAGTCTCCATGGCAGCCTACGTGTGTGTTAACCCCGCCTCCACTCCAAGGGTATAGGACCCCCCTCCCATACATTTCAGCTATCAGGTACAGCAGGTGTTCCTTTTTTGTCCTCCTCCAAGGACCTACAATTCTGATGTCTTACTTTGTCCGGCTTACCTCAGGATACTTTGGATGGTGTCTGCATGTCCAGGGCCAAGCCACGGGCGGGTGAGTGACATTTAAAATTCCCCAGCTCTCTGCGGTTGACTGAAGCTTGGCCGGCATTCTCTGACAGGGTCTGAAGATTCTCATTACAGCTCTTCATGGCAGCGGTATTTGTGACTTATGTTTACTTTGTATGTGTCTTTCTCTATCGCTGTGCAGCGTTTCTTGTAGCCCCAATGGCGCTGGAACGCTTCTTGAGCTCCAGCAATCCTTCCTCTTCCTCCTCTGCTGTCTGCGGCCAATCGGTGGACGCTTCGTGGTCCTGCACATGCGCAGTGCGTTGCGAACGAAGCCGAGGCTTGGTTCGCGCATGCGCACTAGCGGTCGCGGACGCATCACCGCTGACGTCATTCTGGCGGGGGATTTAAACAGCTGTCAGTTCCCCTGTACTTTGGGAAGTACTGTGGGTGTTGCGGCAGCTTCCCTGTGTCTCTGGATTCCTTGCTACAGGTAGGTGCAACGGATGCTTGACTTGCAGAGGGGGGGATGGATTGTTGCTACCTTACACTATATCACTATATTGTCCTGGTGTCTGATGTTTATTACCTTTCTTTATCAGTCTGGTTGTTTGGCCTGAAGTATGGATCCTGCGTCACCGCCCTCCTGTGGCCAGCCCTCTCATAACAGGTGGGTGCTGGCATTTTCAAGGGGGGGCTGGGAAGGGCTAGCTGGTCCCTGTTTCATGGCTAAATCCAGTGTCTCCCCGATTTTCTCTTTTTCCATCAGCTCTTCCAGGCCTGGTTTATCTCAGGAAAGAGACCCTGTCAGATCACGTGGGAGTTCATCCTCCAGATCAAAGCGCCATGAATCTCCATCAGGGAGTAGGCAGCAGGGGAGACGCTCTAATTCCTCCCCCAGACACCATAAACAACGTCAGAGTCACCGCACACACCAGAGAGCTTGTTGGGGTTGTGGGGCGCATGTCCCGGAGGACAAGTCCCTATGTTTTGCTCAGGCAGCCGGTGAGAGGGAGCCCGAGGACCACAGATTGGAATCCCTGGTAAAGAGGATAGTGCAACAGTCCCTGAAAGAATGGGGTACGGTCCCAGCACTTGGTCCCGCTACATCTAGTTCTCCAGCTGAAGCGCCGGAAGATCAAGGCCCCTCTCAACCGAGCATTACTTCTGCAAAATCATCTGACAGTGATTCGGAAGAAGAAGGGGCAGTAGACGGCTTTGAGTTTGCCCTGGTTTCACCCCTGGTCAGAGCCATTAAGGAAGCTCTAAAATGGGAGGATCCTGTGTCTCCCCAGAAAAAACAGCGGAAGTTCTTCAAGCACCTTGGCAAGGAGCGCATTAACTTCCCTTCCCTCTCTGAATTACAAGAAGTGATTACTGAGGAATGGAGTAAGGGGAATGGTAAGTCTTCCCTATCCTCCAAACTTGGGAAACTATATCCCTTCAAACCTGAAGATGTCGCTCGTCTGGAGTCTGCTCCCCTTGTGGATGCTGCAGTCACAAGATTGGCAAAGCATGTTACTCTACCCCTGGATGATGCGGTTTCCTTCAGAGATCCCATGGACAGGAAAATAGATTTAGACCTGAAGAGAATCTATGTTACGGCCGGAGCGGCCTGCAAACCTGTGATGGCATTAGCAACGATGTCTAAAGCCATGGAAGTCTGGGTGTCTGATATTGAGACCAAACTTGGGAGCACCTCGGAAGAAGCTGTGGAGAGCTCTCCTATTCATGAACTCAAGTTGGCTTCAGTGTTTCTAGGAGAAGCATCTATTGATGTTCTGCGCCTTTTGTCCAGATCAATGTTATCATCAGTGACGGCAAAAAGGGCCTTATGGCTCCGTCCCTGGCTTGCTGATCCAGCCTCCAAACAGGCGTGGTGCAAGATCCCTTTCGAGGGTACTTCCCTTTTCGGAAATAAATTGGACAGCGCCATTGCAAAGGCCGCTGGCGGAAAGTCGGTTTTCCTTCCGCAAGATAAATGCCTATTTGGCCAGAAGAAGCCTCAACCTAGGAGGCAATACACTGAGAGATCAAGAGATGCCCGCTCTTACAAACCTACTAGAGACTTTCGGAGAAATTGGAGAGGAGGCCAATCTTCTTCTCGAAGATCATCCAAGAATCCAGCTCCTGCTGGACAAGAATCCACTAAATCTTTTTGAGATTGGGCCCGTTCAGACATGCCAGGTGGGGGCACGTCTTCTGCATTTTCAGCGTGTCTGGACGGCCTCAATCACGGACTTTTGGACCGTCAAGACGGTCTCTATAGGCCACAAATGGTCTTTTCTGGCAGATGCGGTTCCACGGTTCATTCCAACTCGCTTGCCCTGTCTAGAAGAGAGAAGAAAAGTCTTGCTCGTTTATGTAAATGCTTTGGTGGCTCAAGGAGCAGTAATTCTGGTTCCAGAGCAGGAAAAATTTTAGGGTGTTTACTCACCCCTCTTCTTGGTCCAGAAGAAGAACGGAGCTTGTAGGCCCGTTATAGACCTCACATATCTGAACAAGTTCACAAAGAACAAAAAATTCTAAATGGAAACTCTCTCCACCATTCAGAAGGCAGTACTGCCAGGGGACTGGCTCGCCTCAATAGATCTGAAAGATGCGTACTTTCATGTACCTGTGGCAGTCGACTTTCACAAATATCTCCGCTTCTGTGTTCTGAACCGACATCTTCAATTCATTTGTCTACCTTTCGGCCTCTCTACCTCGCCCAGAGTGTTCTCCAAAGTTCTCCTGGCTGTAGTGGCCCTCATATGGTTAAAAGGAATACGTCTACATCATTACCTAGACGATCTTCTGCTGCTGTCTCAAGACAAAGATCAGTTATTGGCACACAGAGATCAGGTCATATTGACCCTCAAAGAATTTGGCTGGCTGTTGAACTTACAAAAGAGCCAGCTGGAGCTCACTCAGCGCCTAGTCTATCTCGGGGCGCAATTCAACACCATCGAGAATTCAATCTCTCTCCCATTAGAGAAGATACCGGTGGTGCGGGAGAGAATCCTTCCAGCCCTTTCTTCCTCCTGGCTGAAAGCCTCTCAGTGCCTCAAAATCATTGGCACCATGGTGTTCACGGCTCCGATGGTCAAATGGGCTCTTTGGCGTATGAGGCCTTTCCAGAAAGGCCTCCTACAACAGTGGAACCCGGAAGAGGGGGAGCAATACATTCACATCTCCTCCAGCATGAGATTCAGTCTTCTTTGGTGGCTGCAACGCAAGAATCTGCTCAACTGCCACTCTGATTCCAGTCTCATGGACCGTAATCACAACAGACGTCAGCAACTCGGGTTAGGGGGCTCATTGTCTGTCGGAAATAGCCCAAGGAAAATGGTCTTCTCAGAGACACACGCCAGTCTCCAATATACTGGAGCTCTGGGCGGAATATCAGGCCCTTCGCTCCTTTCAACACCTGGTGGAAGGGAAATCGGTAATGATTCGGATGGACAACACCATGGCAGTGTCTTATGTGAAGAGACAAGGTGGGACACGGAGTCTCTCTCTATTACGAGAATTAGACCCAATTATGTCTTGGGCTCAGGCTCATCTAGTCCATATCTCAGCAGTGTACATTCCAGGTCCTCAGAATGTTCAAGCAGATTTCCTGTCCAGGGTCCAGTTGAACCACAACGAGTGGTCTCTCCATGTGGAGTCGTTCAAATGGATCCTATCATTGGGAGTGTCTCCCGAAGTCGACCTGTTCGCCTCTTCTTGCAACCACAAGTTGGAGAAGTATGTCATGAGAGGCAGGTGCCATCAGGCCTATGGGACGGATGCGCTAACCGACAGGTGGGAGTTCAACAGGGCATATGCCTTTCCTCCAGTACCCATCATTCTCAAATTCCTGCAGAGACTTCAAGCGGAAGATGTAGAGATAGTGATGGTGGCGCCTTTCTGGCCAAACAGGCCATGGTTTCCATTACTCCTACAACTAAGTTACCGGGACCCGATCCCTCTTCCCCTCAGACCAGACCTGCTCCTACAGGGAATGTCAGTACACCCCTGTCCTGCAATACTCCGGTTGACGGTCTTGTTCTTGAGAGGGAAAGGTTGGAATCGCTCGGCTGCCCACCTACAGCCATTTTCACCTTAATGAATGCTAGACGACCGAGTACAAATAAGGTATACTGCAGAATCTGGTCAAGATTCATGAAGTCTGCATATCCAGAAGGTATGTCTTCCTCGGTTCCTGGGATTCAAGAAATACTAAGTTTTCTTCAGGCTGCCTTAGATATGCCCCTTTCAGTAGCAACTCTAAGAGTCCAAATATCGGCATTATCTGCCTTCTCTGGGATCATGTGGGCTCAACACCCACTTATTCAACAGTTCTTTAAAAGAGCAGCTAGGCTCAAACCTCAAAGAAAACCTAGGTTTCCAAAATGGGACCTTCCTCTTATCCTAAATGCCTTCTCAAAAACAGGCATAGAATCCTCTTCTTCTATCAAGGACCTGACCATCCGGACTGTCTTCCTGGTAGCCATCACTTCGGCTAAAAGGGTCTCTGAAATAAGTTCCCTCAGCTATAGAGAACCATTCCTGACTTTCTTCCCAGATCGGGTAGTGCTGATACCCATGCTGAATTAAAATCCGAAAGTCACCTCATTGTTTCACCAGAACCAGGAGATCGTCCTGCCTACTTTTCGGTCTTCTGATGAATCTAATCCTCATCCGTTGGATGTAGGAGCGTCCTTAAAAGTTTATCTTCAAGCAACTGCACCATTCAGGCAGTCTGACAACCTCTTTATCCTGTTCTGGGGGAAGAACAGAGGTAAACGTGCTTCATCCAGAACTATTGCATCATGGATAGTGGCGGCTATCCAACAGGCCTATAGAGCAGAGGGTTTGGCTCCCCCAGAGGCGGTGACGGCGCACTCTACAAGGAGTATTTCTACGTCCTGGGCGGCCTCGCGACACGTGGCTCCAGATATGATTGTCAGAGCGGCTTCATGGTCTTCGGTCAATACTTTTATGACCCACTATTGTGTGGAGCCTGCTTCTCTGTCTTCAGTTAATTTTGGTTTAACTGTTTTGTCTGTAAATAGCATGAATTAAAGTTTCTTTGCTAAAGTATTCCCACCCGTGTGGCGTGAGCTAGTTATTTCCCACACGTAGGCTGCCATGGAGACTGCCAGGAAAACGGAAAATTCCTATCAAATACTTACCGTAATTTTCCTTTCCTGATTTCCTGAATCTCCATGGCAGCCGGAGTTCCCACCCTCTCGTCTTGGATTCGGCTAAGATATGGAACACCTGCTGTACCTGAGAGCTGAAATTTATGGGAGGGGGGTCCTATACCCTTGGAGTGGAGGCCGGGTTAACCCACACGTAGGCTGCCATGGAGACTATCAGGAAAGGAAAATTACGGTAAGTATTTGATAAGAATTTTCTGTTTTGCTTCTTCTCCCCTACACTGTCAGTTCCCTCTGCATTTATGTATAATCTCTTTTTATTTAACCATTTACTAACTGATCTGGCAGTAGTAAATTCTATTTTTTATCTTGTATCTACAGGTAATCCTATAATAGGGCTTACCTGTAGGTACAGAGAATATCTCCTAAATGTAGCAGCTGGTGATAGCACCGGCGCATGTGCACTGCGCCCTCAATGGATGACATACAATCCATTAAGAGAGCCGTGCTGTGACCATGACGCCCACGCACATGCATGTGAGTTACATCATCGTAGTTTAGCCAAATGACTGGAGCCCAAGAAACCAGAGAGAAGACCAGACGAAGATGGAATCCCTCTTAGTAGTGACAGCACACCACTGGAGAGATCTGTTTTTTAGGTTAGAAAAATACAATTAGGGGCTCATTTACACAGGTACTCTGGCTGTGTGAAGGAGCCACCTGTCATTCTATGGGGATGCAGCGCCTGTAGGAACACAGCCGCAGGCCCATATTGGACAGGTGTGCAGGTGAGTGGCCCCCAAATGTACACTGTCTGTTTACGGGCCGCACACCTGCATCCCCAAGCCTATCAAATTTGGACCTGCAGCTGTGTTCATATAGCTCCAGATGGCTCAAGCCACATAAATGAACCATTGATTCACACTGTACAGACCACAGCACCCATGTGCATGAGCCCCAACACCTCCCCCACACTCACTCAGATTTATTTATCAACTCAGTTTCATCTTTTAGATTTAGCGGGAATTCTGTGAGTTATGTTGTATTTGTGTCTGCTATGAAAGATTTTATTGTATTTTTATCAAAATTTAGCTTTAATATTTTTTTTTTGGGGGGGGGGGCTGTCATGTAGTCTGTACGGGCCCCCTGATTTCTATCAGCAGCCCTGGCTGAAGGCATCACCCCGGTACAACCACTTCTTCAAGACAACGAACAGGTAGGTTGGTTTGCGAGAAGTGCACCTGGAATCCAACTTTTTTTAAAAAAATTGTCAGACATTAATGCACACTGATATAGATATCAGTTTCATATGAAAAGCTATCAGATTCCCACAGCGCACACTAATTCATTGTGTGCATTGCAGTACAGTGTATTAATTTAAAATACAACAAAAACTCTGCTTACCTATAACTATTTTATAAATCCTTAACCAGCAGCTGTAGAAATAACAAGTAGATATTAAATATGAATAGATTTTAATCCTTAATCTCCCACTTTGGGAGAAGGTATACTGTGGAAATTTTTAAAGATTGTGAAACCAAATATCTACTCTTATTTATATCTAAGATATATCTAAGATATTAATTCCTATACCTTCCTTTCCAAACTTCTGGACCGATGATTACATTTTGTTTTTTGCTAATGCTTTGATCACACTAATTTTGCTAATGCTTTGATCACACTATCAATATTCCTTATTTTCTCCTACCCTTTTAACTGTGAATAGACATCTACAAATTGATTGGATGGTTGTTAGAGATTTAAAATGGATATATTGGTCAGACCACTATGTTTATACTGAGATATAGGGTCACTATTCCTAGATTTATGATAAATATTTCCTAATGTTAGGTTTCAATGTGAATTTCTGTATACTGATATAACTGTTAAATGTATTAAGTGCTTTCCTGGGGGCATTTTTATTCCCCAGCTCTAGAACTCTAAGTTCTTCTTTGGTAAGTGCACTATTGTTTAACCACTTCAGCTCCGAAAGGTTTTACCCCCTTAAAGCGGAGTTCCGGGCACAAAAACTATATTTTTTTTTGTGCCCCTCCGCTAAGTAGACCTCACCTGAAAAGGAATTGGATAGTTATTTTTTTTTTTGTTTACTTACCTTGTAATTGAAGATCGAAGATACTCACCTCAGAGTACTTCCTCCCTCGGAGCCGCGGCTCACCCCGTCACTTCCTGTCTCGCTATGATTCCTGGGAGCTGAAAGTCATAGCTCCCAGGAATCAATGCGACGGCGCCGGCCCTGCTCGTCATTTCCGGGCGACGCACCGGAAGTGACGAGAGGGGCCGGTGCAGGCGCATTCTGGGACAAGAAGACGCGGAAGAAGACACAGAAGAGGACCGCGCCGGCTTCAGCTGCCCACAAGAGAGATGGAAACGTTGTGGAAGAAATTTTATAAGTGAGTATTTCTTCTAAAAGGTAAGTGCGAACCGGGACAGATCAGAGGCTAGCCATTGTGGAATGTGCTAGCCCTGACTGTCCCGGGGGTATGTTTAGTAAAAAATGACTTCTGTGCCCGGAACTCCGCTTTAATGACCACTTTTTGCGATTAGGCACAGTGTTACTTTAATGAAAAATTGCGCGATCGTGTGACGCTGTACCCAAAAACAATTGATGTCCTTTTTTCCCCCACAAATAGAGCTTTCTTTTGGTGGTTTGTGATCACCTCTGCGGTTTTTAGATTTTGCGCTATAAACAAAAAAAGAGGGACAATTTTGAAAAAGACACAATATATTTTACTTTCTGCTATAAAACATTCCCAATAAAAAAAATTAAAAAATCTATTTTTTTATAATTTTAGGCCAATTTGTATTCTGCTACATATTTTTGGTAAAAAAAAATCCCAAACAGCGTATTTTAATTGGTTTGCGCAAAAGTTATAGCATTTACAAACTACGGATAGATTTTTGGACTTTTTTGTTTTTGTTTTGTTTTTATTAGTAATGGCGGCGATCAGCAATTTTTAGCGGGACTGCGACATTGTGGCAGACAGATCGGACCCATAACTGACATTTTTTACACTTTTTGGAGACCAGTGACATTAATACAGTAATCAGTGCTAAATAATATGCACTGTTACTGTATAAATGACACTGGCAGGGAAGGGGTTAACACTGGGTGTGATCAAAGGGGTTAATGCATGCCTAACTGTGCTTACTGACTTGGGGGGGGGGGGGGCTCTGTGATAGGCACAGAGAGATCAGTGATTCAGCTTAGCTGAAACCCCTGATCTCTCCCTGCCTGTGTGACAGAAGGCTCACCTGCTTTGTTTACATAAGCAGACGGGTCTTCTGTCAGTTTCTCTGACAATCGTGGGAGGCCGGTGGCGATCACCGCTGTTCCTCCCACGGCCTGGCTCCCACCGTGTCTTAACACAGCAGGAGCGCAGCTCTGGCGGCACGCGCCGCCAAGACTGCGTGCACAAAATCAGGTAGATCTACGTGATTTTGCGCAGCCGAGTCTCCCTGCCACAGTAAATCTGCACGGGGCGATTTATTCTTTCTGCCTCCTCGCATCTCCTCCTCCTGATTTCTCTCTCCATCTGTGTCGAGTTCCTCAGTCTAATCCCTACTGTTTTCCTCCTCTGATCCTGTTGGGTCCCCATTAATTTGGGATCCCATAGTTGTCCTCACAGGTACCCTTCTGAGGTCTCCTGTTTGTTTCCCATCTCCTCCAATTCTGTGGTTCCCTAAACATAATATACCTCCTAAAAAAATGTGGATTTGGAGTGTTCTTTGGTGAGCAACCATCTATAAAAGGTTTAAATGATATATCTAGATAGTAATTCCCTCCATTGTTGGAGGAGCTGTTGCTGTCTCCAGCAATAATATAGTTAACACAATTGCATTTATGTTCACTACTTTTGTTTTTTCACTGTTAATTGATTATGGTTACACTGCCACCCTGTGACCACTGTGTTAAATCCACTAATTTTCTGTGATCCCTTTTTGCATGATGTCACTTCCTTTCTCCCTTATTGGGATTTCCTGTATTGTTCCTTCAAGATGCCCATTAGGGCTTGAAAAGAAACATTCCTTTTGACCATAAACACTGCAAATTTCAACATTTACTGCATCATATTGTTTACCTCAACCCTTCTGCATGTAATGTATGCCAAGAGCTTGGTGAGTTCAACTATCTGATGAAGAATGTCCACAATCATTGTCTCTGCTACATTCAGGCCAGGCATAGAAGTCTACGGAAGGGAAAAGTCACTATTACAACAAATGGAGTCAGAATAAACAGCCCCCTCCCCACTGAATGAATCTTTCCCTTTTAAATTATCTTGGTTGTCCTCTCTTCTGTTCTTCACCCAATCTCTATTATCTCTAACTACCAAAGCACCCCCATTCTTCTCTGGGCCCAACAGGGATTATGTTTGTTGGCAACTGGAGAGAAAACCTGAGAAAAGTGAGGAGATTGTAGACTCCTGGAGAGAAAAGTGCGGAGTCTACAATCTCCTCACTTTTCCCATAGACTTGTCATTTGGAAACCTGTCTTTTTTTTTTTTTTTAACATGAGGCATCTCTAATTTATTTCTTAATCTTCCCTATCTAGTGTAGTGAGAAAGTCCTGTCATTTCTTAGATAAGTCTGTATAGTCAAATAATTCCCTAAATTCCTTTTTCTCCTAAATCTTGACTTCTAATTTTGTTTTTCTTTCTTTCTTCCTTTTCTGTATAAGTACAGCATAAACTTCCTCTTACAATTCTTTAAAAAAAAACAAAAGAACATTCCTCTAGATTTTTTATTTTTTTTTGAACAATAACATTTTTATTGAGATATGTCTTTTACATAAAATAACATACTCATTTTAGCATTAATATACATGAAAAGTGAGAATAAAATAAACAAAATGCAAAAAGAAAACAAAAAAGGGGGGTAACTGCCGGTTCACACTGTTCCGACTTGTCAGGTGACTTGGTCGCCTGACAAGTAGCGGTCCATGCTGTGCAATGGAACCGTTCTAATAGGAGCGACTCAAGCCGCTTCCGACTTAGAAAAAGGTTCCTGCACCTTTTTTTTTGCAAAGTCGGAGCGACTTGCCTTGACTTCCATTATGTGAAGTCGTTGCAAGCCGCGCCGAAGTTGCGGTGCACGGGAGACGGCATTGGTCGCCTGAAGTCGGGTCGGATCAGTGTGAACTGACACTAATGGTATAATGAGCATTGAAGGTGACATGGATAGGATTTTCTTTTTTTTTTTTTTTATCATTAATGACATCATTGGGATATTTGTCTTGGATTTATTCCTTCCTTAAGATACTTTTGTAGTGTAACCATATCCCTTCATGTTCTCATCTGTTTATCCAAAACAAGCTTCAGTTGCTTCAATGTTTCTTCTAAATCCTTAGGTCTGCAACCCTTCGGCATAGCATTGAAGACGTTATCAATAATAATAACTCTAGTGCTCATATACTCAATGGATCCATTGTTTGCAAAATCCACCGTGAAGTGCAATAGTGTCCAAAATGTGCAAAATCAATGAATGGAATATTAAATCAAAGACTACAAAGTTAACAGGTATCAGGTACAGAATTGCAACATCTCCAAAAAAAAAGTCCTGGCACTCAGGGGGATAATGGGAGGAAAAGACTCCTGCAAATAAAAGGATATAGGGAACAAAATGCTCTGGGAATTCGAGGGGGATATGGGAAGGAAAAGGCGTTTGGACTCCGGGGCATATAGAGTGGAAAAGGCTTTGGGACTCAGGGGGATTTGGAAACAAAAATGTTTTGGGACCCTAGGGAGGTGAGGCGAAAAAGACTCTGAAACTCAAAGGGATATAAGGAGAAGGTCACTGAGACTTAAAGGTTTACCTTAATGTGTCCGTCTTCAGCTGTTCTCCTTTTTTCCCCACTTTCACAGGCTTTGCTTCACAGGCATTGGCTCCTGCTGCCGTCAGTCAAATCCTGTGACAAGTAGGCAGGGGGCAGGGCAGAGGCTACGAGCCAGGCCTTCTCATCCGACATCTGTGCCTGACATCATAAATGCACTTCTGAAATATTTGTTACACATTCCCATTGACACACTCCTAAACCATGTGGACAGCCTTCCCAGAAGAGTTGAAGCTGTTATAGCATCAAGGGGTGGGCTAACTCAATATGGAACCCTACAGTCTAACACTGGGGTGCCATTAAAGTTCCTTGTGTGTGTAAAGGCAGGCATACAAATATTTTTGACAATATAATAGAGTATATAAGGAAAAAATGTCTCTGGGACTCAAGGGGATATAGGGGGGAAAAAAGGCTCTTGGACCCTTGGGGATACAGAGAGGAAAAGCCTCTAGGTTTCGGAGGGATAGGATAAAAAAAAGGCTCTGAATAACAGGAAATATATACGAAAGAAAGGTCTCTGGGATTCAAGGGGATATAAAGGAAAAAAGTCTCTTGGACCCTTGGGGATACAGAGAGGAAAAGCCACTAGGATTCGGAGGGATAGGATGAAAAAGGCTCTGAATCTCAGGAAATGTATACGAAAGAAAGGTCTCCGGGACTCATGGGGATATAGAGGAAAAAAGGCTCTTGGACCCTTGGGGATACAGAGAGGAAAAGCCTCTAGGATTCGGAGGGATAGGATGAAAAAGGCTCTGAATCTCAGGAAATGTATACGAAAGAAAGGTCTCCGGGACTCATGGGGATATAGAGGAAAAAAGGCTCTTGGACCCTTGGGGATACAGAGAGGAAAAGCCTCTAAGATTCGGAGGGATAGGATAAAAAAGGCTCGGAATAACAGGAAATATATACGAAAGAAAGGTCTCTGGGATTCAAGGGGATATAAAGGAAAAAAGGCTCTTGGACCCTTGGGGACACAGAGAGGAAAAGCCTCTAGGATCTGGAGGGATAGGATAAAAAAGGCTCTGAATAACAGGTAATATATACGAAAGAAAGGTCTCTGGGATTAAAGGGGATATAAAGGAAAAAAGGCTCTTGGACCCTTGGGGATACAGAGAGGAAAAGCCTCTAGGATTCAGAGGGATAGGATGAAAAAGGCTCTGAATCTCAGGAAATGTATACGAAATAAAGGTCTCCGGGACTCATGGGGATATAGAGGGAAAAAGGCTCTTGGACCCTTGGGGATACAGAGAGGAAATGTATACGAAAGAAAGGTCTCTGGGACTCATGGGGATATAGAGGAAAAAAGGCTCTTGGACCCTTGGGAATACAGAGAGGAAAAGCCGGAGGGAGAGGATGAAAAGGGCTCTGAATATCAGGAAATATATACGAAAGAAAGGTCTCTGGGACTCAAGGAGATATAAGAAGTAAAAGGCACTTGGGTTTGAGGTGATAAAGGTAAGGAAAGGGCTCTGAGAATAAAGAGGATTTTAGGGAGAAAAAGGCTTTGGGATTCAGGAAGAAAGGATGGAAAATTATTTAGGATGCAAGAGGGGATATAGTGAGGAAAGACTCAAGGGGGATATAGGGAGAAAAAACTCTGGGACTCAGAAGGATATAGGGAATAAATGGCTTTAGGACTGGGGGATATAAGGAGGAAATAGCTCTGGCACTAAGGGCCAGTTCACACCATTAAAACGCAGTCCGGATGTGTTCCCGATGCTTTTCTGCATGCGCGTTTTTGATGCGTTTTTGGTGCGCTTTTGATGCAGTCCAGTGCATTTTTCCCCCCTCTTTTTTCTTAACCTTAAATAAGGTCATGTGTGTTCCTGTGCATTTTTGGTGCGTTTAGGTGTTTTCCAGTGCATAATCTATGCGTTTTACAGCATTTCAGTACAGTCCAGTGCATAAAAAAAATGCAGCATGTTCTACTTTTTTTTTTTCTGGAACTGGAACGTGCTGGAACTGGAAGCTCTGGTGTGAACTATGCCTTCAGAAACCATATAACCTACTTTCCATGTGTTTTTGATGCAGAAAAAACGCACTGGACTGCATGTGGTGTGAACTGTCCCTTAATAGGTTAAATGAGCTTGTGAGGAACACAAAGCACCCTTTCACCACCAAACTGCTTTTCTTAGTGCTTCTATCACCTATGCACACTTTGATTTGACAAGATACTTTGCAAATAGTCCAGTTGGTATAACGATAGCTTCATTTTAAAGGATCGATCCAAATATAGATTACTATTATTAGGTGTGCATTATAAATGAAGCGCTGCTTCTAATTTTAGATTAGTACCTTCATCAATAGAGCCACACGTTTTGTTATATTGCCCTATAGCCATGCACCTAATGATTAACTAGTCTCGGGGATTTTGCTGCATATGACCTCTGCACAGCGTACATTAACCCCTTTTCCTTGACTTCACAGGAGAAAAAAAACGGAGAGCTTTATTTGACATTTAGCCTAGGGCAGGGAGAAGATTGGTAATTAGTTTGGAAGCAGCAAAGGTCATTAGAGAGGTGAGGATGATGCGCTGGACTGGCTGTCAGTGTACTGCTGCGCTCGCCCCGTAGTGTAATGCAGCGCTGTACTCGCTGTCAGTGTACTGCTGCGCTCGCCCCGTAGTGTAATGCAGCGCTGTACTCGCTGTCAGAGTACTGCTGCGCTCGCCCCGTAGTGTACTGCTGCGCTTTACTCGTTGTCAGTGTAATGCTGCGCTGTAGAGGTCCGATCCTCGTCCTGTGCTGCAAGCATCCCATTGGCTCGCTCTCTCAATGAATGTGTATACAAGGCAGAGCTGAGCAGTGTGCTCACTAAGTGCTCAGCACAGACAACGTCTGCACTTCCCAGGTAGCTCCACTTGCTGCGAAGCTGTAGACACATCTGAAAACTTCCAGGCTAGAGGAAAACTATACTGGGGCTAACATGGACAGGAATGAGCCTTATATATGGAATAACTGAGACTGCAAAGGGAAGGAGCATCATCATCCTCTGGATCCAAAGGGCATCCCATCATTTTGTGTTTCTGGATGCAGGACTAAGAATGAGGACTGTGATCAGCAAGTGGTAATCCTAACATGCATTTAGGACTTCCCTCTGCACCCTCACTGCAATGGTAAGAATCATATCCCTTGTGTTATACTGTATATACCTTCTGTTTGATATTTCTGCTGGCTGCCTGTCAAAACTGCAGCATCTTCTGTCACCCATGTAAAGGAGATCTTGTGTATCTGTCTGCAATATAGCCTTTATACAGAATTTGTACTGTAAAATCTACTTTATTTCATTTCCCTTTAAAATACAACTAAGGCTGGCCATACATTATAAAATGTTCTTGTACAATTTTCCCATATATAATACAAAGCACTTTCAATTTGAATGTAATCAAGCAAGCTCTTGCACTCAGTGCTGGGACAAGGTTATCCAGTGCCCAGGGCGAAGATGCCAAATTGTGCCCCCTCCCCTTCCCTCAGGGTTAGGGTCAGAGCGCCCCTATCCATGCAATAAACCATTATGCTCAGGGCAGCTGTCCCTTCTGCCCTGCTTGCACTACATAGTTGAAGGTAAATCTAAAGGAAATTGGACAAGAAAATTGTATAATGTATGGCCAGCTTAAGTCAACAAAATGTAGCCTGGAGCCATAGGGTGGTGGTATGTGGGTATTGGAGCACAGAGAAGCAAAAGTCATTACCTAAAGCAACCGGTCTGGTTTGGACTCTATGACATACTGCAGGTATGGAATTTGATAAGTTGCTCTGGGCAACACATTACTTTTCTCTACTGCAATTTTTAGAACTCAGATACAACATAGCAAAATGTACTTTTTTTTCAGTAGGTAGAAGTGGTGGTAATACTCCAATATGCCTCTGATCACTGGCACTGGCCATGTGTTTGTGAGCTGTTAAGGCAACTTTATAGCTTTTTATAGTAACACAGTTTGTGCTTAAACTAAGATCTTGTGCCAGTGATTAAAAAAAAAAAAAAAAAAAAGAAGGCGGAATTCAAGAACCTTTATATCTCTGCAGTGAAATCTCTAAAAGCATCTGGTGTCAGGGTCTGTGTCACTGGATAAATAGCTAGAAACCAGCTGAGTATCAGCAGGAGTCAAATCTATGGGAAAAGAGACGTAATGAGCTTCTCTAGTTCTTCAGCAGCAAATGTAGGATATAATTATATATATGTATATATATATATATATATATATATATATATATATATACATATATATATATATATTATACACATACATATGTATACACACATATATATATTATAATATATATATATATATATATATATATATATATAAATATATATATATATATATATATATATATATATAAATATATATAAAATTAAATTAAAATAGAGACATGTGGTAATCAGGTGACACAAATAGCCATCTATATGCTATAACGGAAAAGCAAAATGATCCGCTCAGCTTATATAAGTACAGCACTGTTTCTGGGTAAGACAGGATGGAAGTTCCAGTATTACATGCTTGTTTCTCAAGGTTAAGCAAATTATCAGTGTGTGTGAACTGTAGTTTCTTTAAAACAGGTCCTTCTTTTCTACAAAGTAATAAAATGCAAACTACTCAACCTCTTTAAAACAGAAAACACCTGCAGACTTAGCAGATAGTGGAAAGCGCAATGAAAATGTGCAAATTGCAGTCACTCATGGCAACCAATCAAAATTCCCTTGATTGTAGTTACACCACTTATGAGATGATTTTGGATTCTTTTCTTTTGGTTGCCAGATTTTACACCGCATGATCTTGGATCTTTGCACTATACCTTAATGAGCCCAATATTGTTTAAAGGGAGTTTGTCAGAATAGAAATAGGAGAGCCATCATCGCTGTAATGAAAGTCCAATTTTTAGGGTTGTCATCCTTATCATTCCTTTACTTTTGAGTGAGCTATGAACCTAAAACAAGTCAGGTGCAAATTGGATGTACCCAGTGTTTCCAAAATCCAATTTCACTAACAGATCACAGATTTCCTTATACAGGTACCTGTAATTAAAAAAGAAAAAATGTGTAAAAGAGTTCCTATGTAAAGCAAAGTATGCTGGTCTAAGTTTGAAATAGGTTATTGGAGGGACAGACCCTCTATCACAACCAACACTCAGTGTTCCTCAATCCTATTCAGTTTTCCATCTTTTTAGGCATACAACTCTCTCTCTCTCTTTTGTAATACAGTAATCCCCCGCTCCATCGCGGTTCAGTTTTTGCGGTCCCGGTAATTCGCGTTTTTTTTTGTAATGTTATTTTACTATATAAATCATTAAAAATGAAAGATTTTTGTGTTTTTCATAGCTCTTGCTCTGTCTCTTAGTATCTTTTATGTGTTTAAATAAGTTTCTATTGTTTTAAAAGTGTGTTTAAAGACCTTAAAATGCTTCTACACGTACAGTGACAGTAAAATAAACATGCCTACAATGCATTTTAATAGGGTTTTTCTATTTCGCGGAATTTCACTTTTCGCGGCTGGGTCCGGAACGTAACCCCCGCAATGGAGGGGGGTTTACTGCATATATATATATATATATACAGATGGTCCCCAGGTTACAAACAAGATAGAAGATAGGGTCTGTAGGTTTGTTCTTAGGTTGAATATATTTCTCAACAGGTACATTTTTTAAGCTTAGCTCCAGCCAAAAAAAAAAACTGTTTACGTTTTTTTGGATAGCATAGGGAAGGGGTTAACACCCCTGTAATGTTAGTTTTGCTGTCTATGTCCCCGTTCAGAAGATTTCACCTCACTTTCTACCCCCGTGACAATTGGATTTTGAAAATTTTGTGTTGTTGTGGAAACAAGGATTGGTGATAAAACTTCATTGGAGACACCTTTTTCCTATGAGAACTCTTATAGGAGTGAATTTCCATTCCTAGGGATAGATTTCCTCTTACTTCTTGTTGTCTCCCTCTTTAAGTAGGAGTCGTTAGTAAGTTGGATGTTTGTAACCCAGGGACCACCTGTATATATATATATATATATATGTGTATATGTATATGTGAATGTACAATGTATATGTAAAGCGCTGCGTAAATTGACAGTGCTACATAAGTACCTGAAATATATATATATATCTATATATATATATATATATATATATATATATATATATATATATATATATATAGATATATATATAGAAATAAAGGTACTATTTAATTGCTTTGTTATAGTTCATTAAAATTCTATTTACCTTTCAGATTATGACAATTGTTCTTGTTAATATAAAGAAGAACTGGTATAAAAAATAAAAAAACTGGTGGGTCTAAATGTTCATTGTTTGCACATTATACTCCGTATGGTAGAGGAAGTGTGCTTTAGTAAGTTTTACAGTGAAAGCTTTCCCTTTGCTCTATATCAGAAAGTTTGGAGGTATGCTACAAATAAATGAATATGATGTACTAATTCACCATTATAGCAAAAAACTTAAAAAGAAGACACAATGGGGGAGAATTACTAAAACTGGTGCACACAGAATCTGGTGTGGCTATGCATAGTAACCACAGCTGCACCAGATTTTGCACTCTCCAATTTTAGTAAATCAACCCCAATATTATTACCAGATTGTTAACAGTCATTTCTTCTTCAGGAGTGGGAATACAGTTTTACCTACATTCACACTAAAGTCACTAGGAGGTTTTTCAAGTCCACTCCAATTGCAATAGGTGGCAGTGAGTGTTTACAATCCTGTTGTTGTTGGTTAATATCACATCGGAACCAGTGTACCCGTATAGGTCAGTCCACCAAAAACAGATATTTCAGCTCTTGTTCGATGATAGAACGTTAAACCACATACTGGTTCCTTCAGTCTGTTGTGGACACTGGTGGGAAGATCCCTGTTTTAAATGTTAAGGATTTACACAGTTGACCTGGCCATTATGAAGGGGGTTCTGCATTCCACAATTGATTTTTTTAAATTATTTTCCCATTAAAGAGAATACAACATGATGAGTGGGAACAAGTAAAGGTAACTAGAAACACCCAAAAAGTCTAAAGGTGGGAAAAGAAGAGAGATATCGTAGCTGGATTCTAAGTCATTTGGTTACTTGATGGAAAAGCCTTTTTATTTTTCATGCACACTTTTCACAATCAACTGGCAATATTATTTTGCATTTCAACAGATTCTAAACTAAAAGAAAAATTAGAATTTTAGCACAATAGGCACACACCTTCACATACAAACTGACTGCAGCAAATATTCAAATGATTTAGTGTGTGTAGTATATGGTCCCTAATGCCCCATACACACGTGCAGATTATCTGCAGACTTTTGTCTGCAGACTTACCTTTTCTATGTAGTGCAAGGGCCTGCCGGATTGCATACAAATTGAAAGTGTTTAGGTTTGACCTCATATTATATGGTTTTGGTAAGTCTGCAGACAAAAGTCTGCAGATAATCTGCACGTGTGTATGGGGCATTAGTTGAGCTACATAAGAATACATTTGCTTCTCTCTATCAAGGGTATCAAATTAAATTACATTGCGGGCTGCATCTGCGATACGCTTGCCTTTAATGGGCCGGTTGTATTTGTACGACTATAAAAATGTATCTACTCTTTATCTTTATAAATAATTGCCTCTACATTTGCTTGTTACTGGTTTCAGCAATAACTTAAGACTTAAGCTGTGAAGGGCAGGTGCACATTGGCATGGAACCCACTCACACTCCTGTAGCAGAGACGTGTCTCTCCGCAGCTGCATAGAGAAGCACAGGATCTGGCAGAGGAGTTCTGTCCTCCTCTCTGCTGTTGTCTCCTGAGACAAGGTGGAGGTGGATACATGGTGATGCCGCAGGTATAGGAGAGGTGTGAGAGCCACATGAAATGGCCTGGCAGGCTGGATTCAGCACAAGGGCCTTGCGTTTGACACATGTTGTACACGAAAATGTAAATTAAAATGTGCATACCAATGCAAGTGTTTGTAATATATGTAGGGTGTGTGTTTCCTGGTGCCACTGTTGTATGTTATTTTTTGCTGGTGTCACAAGGTTCTGTATGCATAAAAAGTGACTATTTATTGGTAGGATGTGAATTTTATAAGACACTGCAAAACCAAACCTTCTCATACACACAGGTGTTATTTGGCATACAGCATAAATTGTGGGCATATTTCTATGACTATCGGCTGACTTCATTCAGCTAGTCTAGGCTCGGGAAAGATCCTGACTATATAGTCCGGATCCACCCAGAAGCCTGGGCTGGCACATGGCTCAGCCTCTCAGTGATCTGCTGAGAGCCTGAGCCAGCCCCTCCCTCCCTCTTCATAGCCCAGCGCTTCAGTAAATGCTGGAGGGGAAAGCAGAGAGCCGCTGACTGACAGTCACGGCTCTCTGTTCAGAGCGGAGGGGGAGAACTGATCAATCAGCTTTGTTTAAGCTCTCACTGCAGAGCCAAGGGGGGACAGACGTTGCATTTATCTAGGTAAATATGATTGTTTTTTTTTTTTAAATCCCAAATTTCTCTTTTAATAATGAATAACTGTATGCTCCTGTACACTGGTTTATGCCACTACTTGCATAAACCCAAGCAAACTGTCTGCGTCCAGGGTTGTACGCCCATACATTTGTGTGAGTTTACGCAAGCAGTGCCATATAACCACTTAAGCTGCAAACAGCCTTCATTACTGTGGTCAGCTGTACATGGCAGTTGTGTATCCTGGGAGCAGAGCGATACCCACAATTTATGTTAAGTAGCCTCATGCTTCTATGTGCAAGGTGTTGGTGAACTAAAGTATGTCAGTCAATGTAAAGTGACTAGATGCATTAATTTCACGTCCTAGTTCTCCTTGACCATACTGTCACATGCCTTTTGGAACACCCCGGGAGTCCTGAAATAAGGGGCTCTCCAATACACAGGAGTCAACACTGGTAGCATAAAGGGCTGGCCTGCCTCCTCCCATATCCCCATTGGTCACAAAAGTGATCCTTCATACTGAGGTACAAATAGGGAGGTATTTGGGAGGATTTGCAAGCCCCTAACATTACCAGGAGGTATTGAAGTTTGTAAATGTGAGGTTTTTTGACCCTTTAGGCACCTTTAGGCACATTATACTTGTGCTCACTTGACTTTTTTTGCCATGTGTTGTTAATTTGTACAGCCCCTTGAATAACTGTCTATCTGTAGATCTACGAAATTAAAGAGAATTTTTTTTTTCACGTACCTTGCTGGAGATTACATAGCTACTGATCTTTTGCCAAAGTTTGAAGCCAATGCTAGGTTTGGGGAGGAAGCATTTTGGCCATTGTTAGCAATATAAATCAATAAGGCTTACGTTTTCAGTGCCATTTTATGTACTGTTTTACTTTTGTCACAAGTTGTTCTTGTACGTACAACAAATAGTCTCTCCTAAGCGGATCTACCTGTACACTTAATCCTCTGTTTAGTACCACTTGCACTCTTTCATCATGGTACTTCCTGTTTTGTAGACTTTTCAGGGTTTCAGTATGGAGTAGTGTCCACTTGTATTGTTTTACAGCCAACTATTCACATTATATTAGGTTTATTTTTGGTTATAACATTGATGTGTATACAATTTGACTAGCTGACTTTTCCCTATAGTTATGGACACTGGCATGCTTTTTCTGCTACAAGAAATATCTGATTAAATATAGTTGTCATGTACACCGACATGAAGGATGCTTACATGGGCTTTAGTAAATGCTTTCTTCCTTACCAATGTTTCATTATACAATAAAAAATGAGTTTTGTTTCTTGTTACTTAAAGCTGAACTCCAGGCAACGAGCTAAGCACACAGATGAAAAACATAAAAGAGAGCTGTTTTACTTGGAAAAAATATTTTTATTTATACAGTGCTGACAATTTATGCAGTGCTTTACATATTGTACATTCACATCAGTCCTGCCCTCAAGGAGCTTACAATCTAAGGTCCTTACTTCATAATAGGGCCAATTTAGAGAGGAGCCAGTTACCTACCAGCATATCTTCGAAGCGTGGGAAGAAACCAACACAAGCACAGGGAGAATATGTAAACTCCATATAGGTGGTGTCCTCCTGGTTGTGATTCAAACAAAGGACCCTAGTGCTATTGATTTGGATTTGGACCAGAACAGTCCGAAAATATATATATATCTGCTCCTTCCTAATGTCATTTGCACGCAAATGAATCAACCAAGCTGACACAGACAGTTCAGTCAAAAAGTTCATTCATTTTAATTGATCCTCTTTTGTCCTTATAAAGACTGAGGAAAATCCATTACAGGAAATAGTCATATATAATACGTATAAGCTAGCGATTGGAGTATCTATGTATCTAAGATTTTCTTCCAGGATATGACAGCCTTCTCTTTTGAGTGGAGTCTCTCTCTGGAGGCGCCATCTTGCTTCTCCGAAGGGAGGGGTGATCTAACAATCATTTTTGAGTAAGGAACAAAATGCAGCTGTAACATATATATACACACAGAGTATGCATCTTAAACTGAGATAGGCATTTCACTTTAACCATCAATTTCAGGATTACATCCATTAAATTATAAGAAAGAAACGCTAACTGTTAAGCCACTATGCTATCCATTTGTATTTCTGTCTATCTAGGTTGGAGTTTTTTACCGCTCTGCTACATAGCAGATCCCTGTCTGACGTGGGGAAAGGGGGAGACTTGATTTTTGTCTGCTGCAGTTCAGTACTGCTTGCAGGTCTCCTCTCCACTCCCACCCTCTGACTGGACAGCAGCAGACTGATGAACTCATCTCTCTGTCACACTGCTCTCTCCTTTTCTCTATACATGCTTCTTCCACTGGAACACAACTGATGTGTGCTGGGAGACTGCATATATTCTGTGAATACACTGAACTCAGGGTCTTTTCCTGGAGAGGACTAGTCCAGCCTGGAGGTCACACTGCCCTCCCAGCATTGCTGCTATGTCTGCTGTTGTGAGGTCTCAGATGGGTGACCTGAGGGCCTGGATGCTGGGACCCTGGAACTAAAGAGAATTGACTGAGGGGGCTGTCTGCTGAAGATCTGGGCTGAAATCATTAAAGTAAGCTGTTGATTGGAAGTTGGAATGAGACAACCAGCTGTCCTTGGGCCTTGAGTGAGTACAGACACTTTGAGATATTTTGGGAACCTATGTGCTTTTACCACCCCTCTGGTGCTAGAGATTTAGCCGCGGGTCAAGCTAGTCGTCTACTTAAAGGGACTCTTCTCTTGTGGCTCTAAGAAAGAAATTTATATTTACTACTACTTCTATCTTAAAGCTGAAGTGTACTGTTTGCTACAACAAGCATGGACTTTAATATAGCTTGTTCTGGAGAATAACTAAGTCCTCAAGTTGTACATAGTTCTTGTTTTTGAAGTATCCCTTTCAATCCCCTCAACCCTATCCAAGTTCTCCAAAAATAAAAACAGCACCCCTAGACTGGTCATAGAAGAAAAATATGAATAAGCCTGTGGCGAAGCCCTGTAGAGTATTCCTGTGGGTCCTTAGGGAGTAGTGCTACACGTATATAGCACCATCAATTTATACAAAGTTTTACATATATATTGTAAATTCACATCAGTCCCTAACCTTAAAGGAGCTTACAATCTAAGGTCACTAACTCACATTCATACTTACACATACTAGGGCCAATTTAGACCGGAGCCAATTAACCTACTGGCATGTTTTTGCAGTGTTGGAGAAAATCAGAGTACCCAGGGGAAACCCAGGCAGGCACAGGGAGAACATGCAAACTCAATGGTTGGGATTCAAACCGACGACCCTGGTGATAGGTGGAAGTGCTAACCAGTTAACCACTGTGCTACAAATAGAAGTGTCATTTGAGCTATGTCGTATTTGAAACAAATATAATATTTGTAGCTTTCCTGCCTTAGATGTAGCTGTTTTTTTCACTTTTATTCCTTTATTTTTAGCTAGTGATTCTGCTTGGTTGCTTAGCTTGGTACAGAAAATTAGGAACTAAAATAATTTTTTGCAGTTGCATATATCGAACAAATATAACAAAAAACAGCAAATTAAAATATTGATTGTTTTTATACACTTTACTCCAAAAACTAACCTTTAAAATGATTCCTTCATACACTTCCCGCTAACTTTACCTTGCAGTGTTGCATTCTGAAGAATAAGGCTGGCAATACACCGGTAGAATTTTGTTTGAAAATTTTCATTTTTAGAACGTTTGTTTGATTTTCTAATAGTAGGATCAAATTGATGTACATTTTTGACCATAGTGAAAAAGGAGCATGGTGGAATTTTTTTTTCTTTAATACCAAATTCTAACCGTGAATGTGGATTTAATTTGGGAAAAATTATATATATTGTAACAAAACCTGTTTATTATGTCTGGCATTCTATTTAAAATCTACATGAAATTCTAAGGGTTATCAAACTCAATTAGTTGACTTAATGATGGGAAGAAAGAAGGGTCTGATGAACTGATTTTTTACACAAACGTTTGATCGAAAATCTAGCTCTATGGCCAGATGAGGCTCTGTTTACACTGGTGAATTTTCAGATGTGACATGTGTCGCACAGAATCGCATGTCAATCGAAATCACATTGTTTTCAATGGTGCCCATTCACATCAATGCAACTCAGCACAGTGCGATTTCGGAAAAGGTTCCTGTACTACTTTGGTGTGATTCCAGCATGATTTTGGCCCCATAGAATATACAAACCACATCCAAGTTGTACTACATAATTGCATCTAAATTGGATCGCAGCTGTGTAATGTTTGATCGAAAATCTAGCTCTATGGCCAGATGAGGCTCTGTTTACACTGGTGAATTTTCAGATGTGACATGTGTCGCACAGAATCGCATGTCAATCGAAATCACATTGTTTTCAATGGTGCCCATTCACATCAATGCAACTCAGCACAGTGCGATTTCGGAAAAGGTTCCTGTACTACTTTGGTGTGATTCCAGCATGATTTTGGCCCCATAGAATATACAAACCACATCCAAGTTGTACTACATAATTGCATCTAAATTGGATCGCAGCTGTGTAAACCTTAAAGAGGTTCTAAAGGATCAAGGTTTTTTACCTTCATGCATTCCATGCATGAAGGTAAAAAACCTTCTCTGTGCAGCAGCCCCTCAGCCCTCCTAATACTTACCAGAGCCCCATCGTGACCCAACATTGTGAATGAGAGCCTCGGCTCTCTCCGGGGACTCTCCCTCCTCACTGGCTGAGCCAGTGGCTCCTGCTGCTGTCAATCAAAGCCAGTGAGCCAATAAGGGGAGATGGGGGGCAGGGCTGTGCCACAGCTTTGTGTGTGAATGGACATACAGGGCAGTGGCTTGGGTGCCCCCGCAGCAAGCTGCTTGCTGTGGGGGCACTCAACAGGAGGGAGGAGCCTGGAGCACCAGCAGTAACTCAAGAAGGGCAGGATTGGGGCTGCCCTGTGTAAAACCAAGGCGCAGAGCAGGTAAGTGTAACAGGTTTGTTATTTAAAAAAAAAATGCCTTTAATATCACTTTAAGATTAAATAGCTCTGAAATCAAAGTCTTAGAGGAAAACACTTTGTCAAATCACACAGTTGATTTGCAGCACATGCGTATATCCTGCACTATAGTCAGCTAAAATCAGACCCTCGTTCATCTCTGCTGTAGAAAGACCTGACAGCATTAGGGAATTGTGACCAGCCAGTCAGCAACCTGTGTGCTTGACAAAATGAGTTGGACTTAACACGCATTACCCTCTCATTCAAAATAACATTATCAATTCTTAGTATATAATAGCAGGATAGGAATTATAAATACAGGCAGACTGTCTGATTGAATTGCTCATTGAACACTTTGAAATGATTAAAACTGGAGTTCATACATTATTTCTAATTCATATTCCTCCGGTGGATAATAAGCTGATTTGCAGTTTATGGAATTTAATGTTGGTTCTGAATTTCAATGGCATTAATGCATATATTAAAACTGTCAATGCAATATTTGCTAGTGAGTTACAGATATCAGCTGGTCTTCTTCAGTTCATATTGAGAAGATAGTACTTTGGGCTCTTTAGTTTTCCTTCTTTGCTTATAAAAAAGATAGATAAATCATATCATTCAGATTACTTTATCTGAGCCAAGATGTAATGTATCCACCCCTACCCTGTTATTGCACAGTAAGGGTGAAGCAGCACACAATGATGAGCTCATTTCTCTGTCACTTTGCTTTCTCCTCCTATCAGCATGCTCTTTATCAACACATAAACTAATTGGCTACTTGTACTGCCTCTTCCTCTCACACTCTAAATAGCCATCACTAAATAGGAGACCGTTATGTGGACCCAAATCCAGTGATAGTCCTATCCCAACTTGGCGGTCAGCAAGCCAATCCCCAGCACATGTTCTCCTCCTCCTTTGCAGTCATTGATTGCTAGAATTGCTGGTATCCTAACAATCAAAGATGCCACATGTTTGCCCTGCCCCTAGCATCACTGGAGGATGGAATTGGAACTTCCTTGTATCCAGACCTGCAGCCTGCTTTGTTTCCTGGCTTCTATCCTCTACCTGATGCTAAAAGATACAGTGGGCACTATGATGGGGGCACTCTGATAGGAACATCTGATGTAAGTGGCACACTGATGGGGACACCTATTGTAAGAGGGCACTCAGATAGGGAAACCTGAAGTCAGTGGGCATAGTGATGGGGTACCTGATGTAAGGGAGCACTGTGATAGGGACACCCAATGTAAGGGGCATTCTTATGGGGACACCTATTGTAAGAGGGCACTTTCATAGGGAAACCTAATGTAAGGTAGGGCACAGTGATGAGGATACCTTATGTAAGGGGCAATGTGATGGGGGACATCTGATGTAAGAGGCACCATGATGGCTAGACTTAATTTAAGGGCGTACTATGATAGGGACACCTGATGTAGGGGAGTACTGTATTGAGGGTCTTTTTGTTAAAGTGGTAGTAAGCTTCGCTTTTTATCTTGTACTTACAAGTAAGCCAATAATAAGGCTTACCTGTAGATACAGTGAATGTCTCCTAAACATGCAATGTGTATAAGCTGATGGAGTCAACGACGCATGCACACTGCACTTTCAATGGACGGCACACACGGCCATTTGAATGGCCGGAGCTGGTGAACACTGAAGGAGGATCGGGTGAATATTTAATCCCTGTCAGTGGTGACCAGAGTTGTATAAAGTACTCGAAACCCATACTTGAGTAAAAGTACAAGTGCTCGATCAAAAAGTGACTTGAGTAGAAGTGGAAGTGCTCAATCAAAAAGTGACTTGAGTAGAAGTACTAAAGTATTCAACATTTTTTGTACTTAAGTATTGCAAGTAGTTTTTTAAAAAATTTTGCTACTCAAGTACTGAAAGTAAAAGTACAAGTAATGTAGTTATTAAAGAAAGAAGTCAAAAGTTTGAACATCATATTGGTTTTTATTATTTCAAATGCAGCTTTTATTTATACATACAGTAGCATTTATTTTCATATGCGCTGATAATACACATGTTTTGAGCTTCATGAAACCTGCCATCTACTGTTCTGGCAGTGGTAATTTTTATAATTGTAACGAGTAACTATGCAGCACAAAAAAAAAAATATTGGAGTAGAAGTATTGAAATCATCGAAAAAATGTAGTGAAGTAAAAGTGGAAGTAGGAGAAAAAAATTCTACTCTAGGAAAGTACAGATACCGCCTTTCGGTACTTAAGTACAGTAGTGAAGTAGTTCTACTTAGTTACTATACATCTCTGATGGTGATTGGTGACAGCATGCCTCTGGAAGGATCCGTTTTATAGGTAAGTCTGACATAATGTACTAGTATGCAATATATACTAGCACATTATGGGGTTGATTTATTATAACAGATAGACTGTGCACTTTGCAAAATGCAGTTGTACTCCACAAGTGCATTTGCCCCACAGCGTATTAAATGAGGTGAAGCTTTACTTTATAAAGAGTACTCAATCAAGAGCAAAGAAAAAAAAAACAGATTTTTTGCTTGCACGTGATTAGATGATGAACTTCTGCTCATTTACTAAGCTCTGGAGCAACTTGCAAATGGCAGTGTATTTGCCTTTAGTAAATAAGCCCCTATGACTTAACTTTAATAAAAACACAATAGCTACATATACAGTACTGTGCAAACATTTAAAGCAGGTGTGAAGAAATGCTGTAAAATAAGAATGCTTTAAAAATACAGTGCGTATGAAAAGTATTCAGACCCCCTTAAATTTTTCACTCTTTGTTATATTGCAGCCATTTGCTAAAATCATTTAAGTTCATTCTTCTTCCTCATGAATGTACACATAGCACCCCATACTGACAGAAAAACACAGAATTGTTGACATTGTTGCAGATTTATTAAAAAAGAAAAACTGAAATATCACATGGTCCTAAGTATTCAGACCCTTTGCTCAGTATTTAGCAGAAGCCCCTTTTGATCTAATACAGCCAGGAGTCTTTTTGGGAAAGATGCAACAAGTCTTTCACACCTGGATTTGGGGATCCTCTGCCATTCCTCCTTGCAGATCCTCTCCAGTTCTGTCAGGTTGGATGGTAAACATTGGTGGACAGCCATTTTTAGGTCTCTCCAGAGATGCTCAATTGGGTTTAAGTCAGGGCTCTGGCTGGGCCATTCAAGAACAGTCACAGAGTTGTTGTGAAGCCACTCCTTCGTTATTTTAGCTGTGTGCTTAGGGTCATTGTCTTGTTGGAAGGTAAACCTTCGGCCCAGTCTGAGGTCCAGAGCACTCTGGAGAAGGTTTTTGTCCAGGATATCCCTGTACTTGGCCGCATTCATCTTTCCCTCAATTGCAACCAGTCGTCTTGTCCCTGCAGCTGAAAAACACCCCACAGCATGATGCTGCCACCACCATGCTTCACTGTTGGGACTGTATTGGATAGGTGATGAGCAGTGCCTGGTTTTTTCCACACATACCGCTTTGAATTAAGGCTAAAAAGTTCTATTTTGGTCTCATCAGACCAGAGAATCTTATTTCTCACCATCTTGGAGTCCTTCAGGTGTTTTTTAGCAAACTCCATGCGGGCTTTCATGTGTCTTACACTGAGGAGAGGCTTCCGTCGGGCCACTCTGCCATAAAGCCCCGACTGGTGGAGGGCTGCAGTGATGGTTGACTTTCTACAACTTTCTCCCATCTCCTGACTGCATCTCTGGAGCTCAGCCACAGTGATCTTTGGGTTCTTCTTTACCTCTCTCACCAAGGCTCTTCTCCCCCGATAGCTCAGTTTGGCCGGACGGCCAGCTCTAGGAAGGGTTCTGGTCGTCCCAAACGTCTTCCATTTGAGGATTATGGAGGCCACTGTGCTCTTAGGAACCTTAAGTGCAGCAGAAATCTTTTTGTAACCTTGGCCAGATCTGTGCCTTGCCACAATTCTGTCTCTGAGCTTTTCAGGCAGTTCCTTTGACCTCATGATTCTCATTTGCTCTGACATGCATTGTGATCTGGAAGGTCTTATATAGACAGGTGTGTGGCTTTCCTAATCAAGTCCAATCAGTATAATCAAACACAGCTGGACTCAAATGAAGGTGTAGAACCATCTCAAGGATGATCAGAAGAAATGGAAAGCACCTGAGTTAAATATATGAGTGTCACAGCAAAGGGTCTGAATACTTAGGACCATGTGATATTTCAGTTTTTCTTTTTTAATAAATCTGCAACAATGTCAACAATTCTGTGTTTTTCCGTCAATATGGGGAGCTGTGTGTACATTCATAAGGAAGAAGAATGAACTTAAATGATTTTAGCAAATGGCGGCAATATAACAAAGAGTGAAAAATTTAAGGGGGTCTGAATACTTTTCGTACCCACTGTATATATTTTAATTGTTTATTTTTATCAATTTACAAACTGCAAGGTGGGAGAATAGAAATAAAATCTATATCAAATCAATATTTGGTGTGACTACTGTTTGGCTTCAAACCACCATCGATTCTTACACTTGCACATTTTGAACACTTGCACAAAGGCATCAATTTTGTATGATAAGAGTCAGGTGTATAACTAACCAAATACTGTATAACAAGCAGGTACAAATGATCATCAATTCAATATGTAGCTTGAAGCATAGTTATTACCTGAAAAAGAAACAGCTGTGTGGGAGGCTTAAACCTTAGTGAGGAACAGCCAAACTCTGCTGCTAAGGGGAGGTTGTGGAATACCGCTTCATGTCACAGGTTATACACCATGGCAAGACTGAACATACAAGGTAGTTATACTGCATCAGCAAGGTCTCTGTCAGGGAAAAATTTCAAAGCATACTTCAAGATATGCTGTTCAAGCCCTTTTAAAGAAGTAAAAACATATGGGCAATGTTGAAGACCATAGATGCAGGGGTCGGCCAAAGCAGCAGATGAAAGACACAATATGGTTACTTCCCTTTAACATTGGAAGATATCCAGTACTGCCATTAGCACAGAACTGGGGGAAATCAGTGGGACCCAGGCACAGCAATCTACTGTCCAGGTAGTGGTTTGGCCAGAAGTGGTCTTCATGAAAGAATTGTGGCCAAAAACCATACTTTTGACAACTATGCACAAAAACATGAGAACTGGGGTGCAGAAAAATGGCAGCAGGTGCTCTGGACTAGTGAGTCAAAATGTTAAATATTTGGCTATACTAGGAGGCAGTTGCTTGCCAAAGGGTTGTAAAGCAGTACAATGAGTGTCTGCAGGCAACCATGAAGCATGACGGAGTGTCCTTGCAATATTAGGGCTGCATTTCTGGAGTTAAATATTTGGTCATGCGGCAAAAGCCTTCATTCCACTTCACTAGAACTCCCAAACTACCCCTTCGACAAAGGAATGGGCTGACAAAGTCAAACTGCTTTATGAAATGGAAGAAATTGTAGCCATTAAGAAATAAAATGATATTGTTTTTCATAAAATATGGAGACCTTGGACAGAGTTTATACTGTCTGATGCTTATTCAAACCTCATCACCCATTAGACGATTTGTTGGAATTTGAGTACTACTTTTATAGACAAACTGGACTCTATTTCCTTCACCCCCTGTCCCTCCCTCACCACACACATCCTCAATCCCACATCCCATGCTCTTTATTCTCGCATCTTTATCTCGTTTCTAGGCCCCTTGGTGTGGACTTCTCTGGGTCCATACCTTATACATGTTACAATGGTCTCTTGTGATGTATATCTAGGTTTTAGTATATGGTTTGTACTGGATGGCTTTTGCCTACTTTTTCTGATGCCTGGATGTATTTCATTATAGTTTTATTATGTCACATTTGACAAGCTATTTCATTGTTGCTAATGTTTGCTTAATTAATCTCAATAAAGCTCTTTATTGCAAAAAAAAAAATATTTGGTCAGGATGGATCAATGGTGTCCTCAATGCTGAGAAATACAGGCAGATAATTATCCATCATGCCATATCATCAGGGAAGCGTGTGATTGGCCCCAAATTTATTATGAAGCAGGACAATGACACCAAACATACAGCCAATGTCATTAAGAACTACCTTTAGCAGTGTCCTGGAAGTGATGGTTTGGCCCAAACGGAACCCTGATCTCAACATCATTGAGCCTGTCTGGAATTACATGAAGAGACAGAAGGATATGAGTCAGCCTACATCCACAGAAGAGCTGTGTTTAGATATCTAAGATAGTTGGAACAACCTACCTGCCGAGTTCCTTCAAAAACTGTGTGCAAGTGTACCTAGAAGAAGTAATGCTGTTTTGAAGGCAAAGAGTGGTCACACCAAATATTGATTTGATTTGAATTTCTCTTCTATTCATTTATTTTTTTTACTCGTTTTGTTCATTGATAAAAATAAATGATAAATACTTCTATTTCTGAAACGATTAATAATTCTTTATCTGAAAGCTTTCCTAAACCTTTGCACATTAGTGTATACTATCATAGCACAGCATAGCACAAACATGAGATTCAGCTCTCTGCTGGAATAAAATGTTACTGATTAGACCTCCTTGAATTTTATTTCAATACCCATGCTCTAAATTCTGCTATATCGTGTAACAAGTGGCTGCTTACAAGTCAAACTCAGATACTTACAGCTGAAAATAAATTCACTGATGCAGTGAACAAAAAATATTTTTTTTTTATGTCTACCTAGAGTTCAACTCCACACAGTTCACAGATGCATGTACACTATTGTATATGTCATAATACCATTGCTTTTATTTTGTGATCCAGCTATCTGCTAAAGCAAGGCTATATCTGTCCCATTGATGATTTGTATCTGCAAAGCAGCATAATCCCACTACAAACAGATTCAATTTGATCACCTTTAGCCCAATGTTCCCCACTGAGATCATTTATCTCTGCTGAAGGCTGAAGTCAGAACTCACGGACACCTTGCTGAGCAGAGAAGGTATTTAGGTGTTCATTTCCATCAAAATGCTAAAAAAAACAACAGTTTGATAGAGATAAAAGGAGTCATGCAATCATTCCTGGAAGATAGCAACTGTTTGTTTATAGCACAAATAGACCCTAGAATAAGGTGTCCTATAGCCTGTATACCATGAAAGTAGCGTTCCAGGAAAACAGCTAAATGCACAGTTGAAATAAACATTTTTTTTATTGTTTTTACCTGAAAACGAACCATAGTTTCACAACGCCAATACAGCTAGGTAGGTGACAACAAACGTTTTTTCTACTTTAGTCATTTACATTCTTATGTTACCACTCCATGTCAAGCCTTATCACTGTACATTAAGTCAGGATCATCACCTCTGTCTGGAAAGCAGGGAGCTGATCCAGGAAGCAATAATGCTAAGCGAGAGGAGGGTAACCGAGTAGTGATCGCCCCGACTAACAGAGGTATGTGTCATGATAATGGCTTCTTAAAATTGGGAAGCCTTTGGTCGCTAAAGTGTCTAAATAACCAAAGCTTTTCTTTTTAGTTTTGGATAGAGTAGGGAAAGGCTAAAACTCCAGCAAGTTTACTTTTTGTTACTTGCGTCACCTACATCTTCATAGCTCTTCTTTACCTTCACCAGAGATGCAACAGGAAGTAAAAGGAAATCTCATTTAGATGAGGAGCATTCCCCACATGGCCAACAAGAAGACATACGGAGATCAGAGCCTACTATACGTAAACACTTTCCCAGGACTCACAGCTGCTGCCTATCAACATCAGTTAGAAGATGTGGCCTGCAAAATCAATTTGAAGATATGGCAGGTGTACAATATCTGCCCTTGGGACATACATCTGTGCGGGTGCTTTACTTAATCTCCAGTGCATAACTAATTAATGTCTATGGGTGGCTGTGTGCAGCACCTGCTGGTCCCAGAAAAGTCTTCAAGAAAGCTTTGGCCGTGTGTATAAACCATTTGACATTTGTTACTAGTGCAGGTATCTCTATTAGAAGATCTCCTGTCATCTTCTTGCGTTTTGGTGACATCTTCAAAAGTTTGGCTTTTCCATCACTTTCTGTTTTGGAGGTAAGGGTCACAAGTACCAATGGAGAGGGGTGAAGCTTCCTAAATAGCAATGAAAACCTGACAGGGGGCTCTAATCTTCCCCCACTCTATTTAAAGAAGCTAACTGAAGAAAATGGTTTTAGCTCTAGATACACTTTAAACTTCCTAGCGGTATTCCCGAGCGTGACTCGGGGTTAGATTTTAGAGCCAAAAGCGGTAACCCCGAGCCACACTCGGGGTAGTGCTGGGAAGATCGCTGGATCCTGGTGGGGTTTTACTTACCTTTTCTCCGGGATCCAGCGAAGAATGCGGGCGGTATGCGGCGGCGGAGCTTCCTCCCGATCGTCTGCGAGCCCCGGCTTCCGTCTCCGGCGACGTGACACCCCCCGGCGGCAAATTCAAATGTAAAAACACACCAAACACACTGATACCATTCAAAATAAAAAAAAAATTCACATTACATTGTGCCCTTTCCTGCAGTTTTACTGTACTTTTTATATATATATATATATATATATGTAATTCTTGTGAATGAGCAGCCCAAACCAACTGTGTATATATAAAAATATATATATATATATATATATAAATAATATATGTATATATATATATATATATATATATACACACACACACATACATACACACACATAGATATATATATATATATATATATATATATATATAATAAATGTATACAGTTGGTTTGGGCTGCTCATTCACAAGAATTACATGCAGAATAATGGTACCGCTTTCAGCACCTAAAATCCAAAAGAATCATACCGCCAGGGAGATTAAGAAAGTATACATATATTTATTTAGCTATTTATCTTGAGTTCCACTTGTGGTGGGCTTTTTGGTTTTTGTTGCCTATGTTACTATGGCTTAAAGGATTATATTATCTCAACTGATGAATGTTCAATACACTTCAAAAGCTTCTTAACAAACTATGTGTGATATACTCTTATATAGTGAGTGCAGCTGCATTACCTTGGAGGTCAATGGTTCTGTAATGTGCTATATAATAATTGAATTTTTCCTCAGCACATAGATAAAGGTCCATCAAACAGTGAGATAATTGAGAGACAGAGAATCGAAGAAAAATCAATGTCGCATCATTTAAAGTGAGGCTTTCAATATGAAGATTTCTGTTGAGTTTGGAGAGACAAAATGGGGAGAATTCATATAGGGTGTCAGAGACAAGTTTATGGATTTGTTAGAGTCTAGCACTGAGGTTGGATTGTCCATACTTTCATAGAATCACAGCTGGGATATCTGATGCTGTTCTCTTATACATGTTAATAATTAAAGTGTCATTGCCCTTACCTGGTAATAGATAAATTATATTAATAAAGTGATGTCAGCACCCGATATAAATATCAGCAGCGTGCAATTAGTGCCAATATACCAACACTAGTGTGAATATAAAAAAGAGGAATTGCAGCGCTATAAACAAACAAAAATAATATCTACAAAAGTAATAAATCTCAAATCATAATAAAGTGTCCATCATTGAATCCACGTGAACAAACAAAGTTTCAAATCACAATAATGTGTCCATAATTCCAGTGAAAAAAAGGATTCCAAAGTTGCCCAGTGCGTGATAAAAGTTCAGGTGTCTCCCATGGTGTCTTGCCTTCACCAAACAGTTAAAATGCAAACTCACCAGAAGGTATTGCTGTCTATATTATAGGACAGCAATCTCATGTAGGATATGGAAATCTCTGTTGAGACTGACCAAACCGGTGGCAATCCCGCACATAAAGATGAAGTCAGCAAAGAGCCCAGTGGAATAATTTATCTATCGGGCATGAGAAAGAAATAGATTTTCATTGTGTAGTATTTAATTAAGCCAAAAACATATTAAAATAAAACCACGGTATGACTGGAGCTCACATTAAAAACTAAAACATCAGTACATATGCAGAAAACACTGGTAGTAAGGATAATAGAAGGTCCATAAAGTACATAAAAATGACCAATACACCTACTGTTAGTGCCGCCAACCTAGACCTTTGATGGCGGCGGGACCTCAGGCATAAATCTCTGCTCAATGGCCGTTTCACGCCAAGTGCATTATCAGGAGCTCAGAGAATATAGCCTTTGGTGTTATATATATATATATATATATATATATATATATATATATATATATATATATATATGTAGTCCTCAGCTTATGCTGGATTTCCTTGATTGGGGACATAAAACACATAAAATACAGCAAAACATCACTTCCTGTTTCGCCGTCATCTTATTGGCGTAATTTCCGGTGTCAGTGTCATATTGCTGTAAACCAGCAACATGACATACGGTCTGGAGCCATTTTCTAGAGAACTATGATGGCGGTTTTTTTATCCCATAGCTCAATTCTATACAGTAGCATAAAAAAAAAAGGGCCAGACTGTCACAATTATAATAAGAAGCTTCTGTTACAAAAAAATCTGACCGTTATGTTAAAAGCGAACTCGCAAAATGTCGCTTCCAGTTTCGCCGCCATCTTAGTGACGTAATTTCCGGTGTCCGTGTCATGTTGCTATGCAGCACCATGACATCCTGCCCAGCGCTATTTTATAGAAGACCATCGCGGTGGTTTAACCCTCTCACAGCTACATTATAGTTATAAGAACAATCTATCAAAAGGGGACAAACATGTTAAATTTAAAACATACTGTATGTCAAAAATAAAATATTTATATATTTCTGTGTACAATCTAGTGTTATATAAGGCCTGTATATATTCACATAACTAATCTCTACAGAAGAGTACTATGTGCAGATATACAATATAAAATTAAAAAAATACAAAAGTATAAAAAATATATATATATATAAAAAAAAATTTAAATTTTTTTACCGTCCTCAGGAATATAAGGGAGGTCTAACAGTAAACTGGATGAGATGTCAAATGTTACCAGATTAGCTCAACTGATGTCTATAAAAGAGTTGACATCCCACTCCACATTCAGCCCCAGAGGGATGTAACATTTTATGTCATATAACCATTTCATCTCTAGCTTGGAAATCTCGCTAGTATGGAGATATCCCCTCCAATGGGGTTTTAATTTGGCTATGCCTATAAATTTGAGGGAACTTAGATCCCTCCCATGGCAGGTTCTATATTGAGCAGATAAGCTATGATGTCTATTACCTTTTCTTATGTTATATACATGTTCACGTAGTATAGCTCCTGGTAGTCCTGCCCACATATTGTTTTTGACAAGGGCATTCCAGGAGATACACTACGTATCTCCACGGGAGGGATCCCCCGTTGGCACCTGTCGTGTTGCTGGTTTACAGCAATATGACACGGACACCGGAAATTACATGAATAAGATTGGCGTGAAACAGGAATTGATGTTTCGCCGTGCTTTATGTCCCCAATCAAGGAAATCCAGCATAAGGTGAGGACTACATACATATACATATATATATATATATATATATATATATATATATATATATATATATATATATATATATATATATAGCGAACACCACAGGCTAGACTCTCTGATCTCCTGATGATGCGCTTGGTGCAAAATGGCCATTGAGCAGAGATATATGTTTAGGTCCAGCCGCCATTCTAGGTCTAGTTTGGCAGCACTCTCAGTAAGTGTATTGGACTTTTTATGCACTTTATGGACCTCCTATTATCTTTACTACCAGTGTTTTCTGCATATGTATTGGTGTTTTAGATTTTTATGTGAGTTTCAGTCTTACCGTGGTTTTATTTTAATAGGTTTTTGGCTTAATTAAATACTACACAATGAAAATCTATTTCTTTCTCATGCCTGATGATTTATTCCATTGAACTCTTTGCTGATTTCATCTTTATGTGCAGGAGTGCCAGCGGTTTGGTCAGTCTCAACAGAGATTTCTATATCCTACACGAGACTGCTGTCCTATAATAAAGACAGCGATACCTTCTGGTGAGTTTGCATTTTAACTGTTTGGTGAAGGCAAGACACCATAGGTGACACCTGAAATTTTATCACGCACTGGGCAACTTTTGATTTATTTTTTTCACTGGAGTTATGGATACTTTATTGTGATTTGAAACTTTGTTTGCTTGGATTCAATGATGGACACTTTATGATTTGAGATTTATTACTTTTGTAAAAATTCTTTTTGTAATAGGGGAATACTTACACTGTTAGGCTAGTCATAGGTGGCTCAAATTTTGGCACTTTTCAGCTTAGTGTTAGGTGAACTGTCCAGGCCGAGCAAAAGTTCGACCCGAACATCGCCTGTTCGCGGACACCAAAATTTCATGTATGTCCGGCCCCCTTGTGATGTCACCAATCCAGCACGCACTGGTCGGTGATGTCACGAGGGGGGTGGGGTCACCAGGTGACATGATCAGGTGTCCTTGTCTCTTACCTATTTAGGAACTGTTAGATGGCAGAGGAAGCATTCGGTGGTCTGCCGTCGACGAGTGTGAAGCCTTATTTTTTTTCTTGTTTTGAATCCAGGGATGCAGCGGGTGTCGTGACTGAAGATTGATCTACATCAGAGGACAATGTTTTTTATTGTTTATTATTTATTTTTTTATTTAATAAAGGACCCTGCAGTTTTTTTGGTGAATGAGTAGGGGTAAAAAGTACCCCATTCTCATTCCCATGGGGGGCGGGATCTGGGGAATCTTCCAGATTCCGATAAGCCCCCTGCCTGAAGACCCTCCCAACCACCATCCAGGGTTGTCAGGAAGAGGCCCTTGTCCATATCAACATGGGAACAAGGTACTTTGGAGGGCCCTGTCCCAGAGCACCTACCCCCCCCCCCTCATGTTGAGGGCATATGGCCTGGTATGGTTCGCTTTTTTTAAAACATTTTGGCATGATATGGACAGGAGATTTTATTCCTTATTTTTTTAAATAGCCAGGTGCCGGTAATTGGTAATTGCGACTGCGAGTCAATTTAAATGTGATTTTTGCTGCAGCAGGTTCTATACATGCTACAGATGTGCTACTTTACAGGCAGACTAATGAGACCCCCATGTATATATTTAGAGGAATTTTTCATTTATACTGTTTCACTTGAAGCCTCATTAAAATAACTGCTCCTTTAGAAACAATTGTTTAAAAAATAAAACTTGTTATGGCCAATAACTTGCATAAAAGCCTACAAAATGGGGACTTTTGATTTCTTATGTTCGGCTCCCAAAGACTTCAATGGAGTTCCTGGTTTGGGGCAGATTTCCCGAACAGGGGGGTGTTCGGCCCATCTCTATTTCTGCTGAATCTGGCAAAATGTAAGCCAAGGGTAGCTCTTCAATTGAAGCCAAGGGTAGCTCTTCAAACACGTCGAAAATTATTTATCGGCAGAGCTACGACTGCATCCTATCAGATATAGTCACTTTCAGCAATGCTATTGTATTCAGGTGACCTGGACTGATAAGGATACCTAAATACAACACCTACCAATAGAGATTCCCCCCATTGACACTGTTTGATGTGGATGGGGGGTTTTATTGATTTTTCCTTTATCATCCCCCTGGCTGATTCAAAGAATGTGTATGGCTAGATTTAGCTTAGGCCTGGGCTACACTAGTAATTACTTTTTTTTTTGCTACTGAGAAATTTAACAGCTTGTTTAAAGTAATCTTATTAGTACAAAGTACAACAAAAAACTTGTGTGGGTTATCTCATTAGCATCACATTGATTTTAATGCTCTGAGGTGAATGCCTGAAAGTAGTTACATCTAGTATCCAAGAGATTTAATTGCCTGTGTTGTCCTCTAACCCTAATAGGCCTTGATGACTATAGTAGAGTACTATAATTGTAATGCAGTGTCTGTCATTATAAGGATGTCTATACAATAAGAGATTGTTGGACAACACAAATGACTGAATTGCACAAAAATCCCGTTATGAATAGTAGCCTTACAATGTAGTAGAACCGGGTTCAAGGACACTATCTTCCTGCAGTCTGTACATCTTCTTATGTAAATGTACTTCAAGCGCTTGAAATGTTTCCTTTGTCAAAAAATATGAGTAGCTAAGGAGCCAGCGTTAAACATTCTCAATTTATTCATTGCTTCATCATTCTGATTTAATCTGGCTTCAGCCCATTGGTCCAATATTGTGTACTATACTTGAGACATTGTAATCTCCCTTTAGTGGAGGGGGGGGGGGTTGCTGCACACAGAAGACTTTTTATCTTAATGCATGATGTTGATCAGCTGAAACCTGCTGACAAATTTATGCTGCGTCCGATAACATCAAGGGTCAGCAGGGGGTGTGTGCATGCACACCCATAAACGAGGAAGTTCACTGAGACGTACAGGTAGGTCGCAGTGCCTGGCTGTGCCACCCACTCACAATAAATGTATTGTGAATGGGTAACAAGTGGTAAAAAAAGTACACATATAGGTGGGTGGAGTGAGGAAAAGCTCTCCTTTGTTGTAGGCTAGGGGGCCCATCTTACTGTATGATCTTACATACGTTCATGTTCAGAATGGCTTTTGTACTATGTAAAGAGTGGTGTCATTTGTTAGCACTACAGTATATGAGTAAGTTAAATAGTGAGTCTGAGCATGAAGACCAGCTGTTCTCTGATGAGAAGAAAGCAGGAGGCCAACTGACAAGTATGTAATACAAAATGTGCCTGTTGGGTGCAGCTGAGATCCCATTATTCGGAGACCAATTATGACATCCTCTCACGTAGGGCGACCATGAAGTCATTTTTCAGACTGAGATGTTGTTGACCAGTAATACATTTTCAAAAGCTTGTTCTTGAAGATTTTGGCCAAATGCCAAATTAAGTATAGTTTAACTTTTTAGACATGTATTGTTCACTTATGTTCACAGCATGACTCATTTGGTGTAGCAAATTCATTTATAAACCTAGTGCAAAATGTCTTTCATTCAGCCAACTGACAAGCTGTCAATGGAAGGTTTGCAGAGAACCTTTTAGCTGTTGGACCTCGTTCACATGGGGCGTACAAAAGCATATACTATACCATGGAGGGCTGTGTTTATTTGCGGGGGATTCACATACAGGCAGTCCCACTGATGTCAGTTGGGACACAACAGCTGCATGGGCACAGCCGCTGCTCCCATTTTTACATCCATGTGGGTGCTTGTGCATGCTTTCGAACTTACACACCTATACCTACATGGATCTCAAGTTGGGAGCAGTGGCTGTGTCTGTGCAGCCTCTGGATCCCAAATGGAAATTAATGGGACTGCCTGCACAGGGCAGCACAGAACACCTGTGCATCCCCATGTGGGTAAACATGGCCCCCCCATGGGTATACACTTTAGTAGGGTGTCTTATAAGAATTTATCTGTTGCTTAACCACTTTGAGCATGATTACATTGCCCGTATTTGGACTCAGGAGTACAGCTATGATGTTGCCATTGAGCTGAGCCATCTATATGGGCAATTCTTTCAGAATGCTCAAAAAGAGCAAAAAAGGGACCAAAGTCCACAACAGACTTAGCGGCAACTAGTCTAAATATTCCTTAACCTCCCTGGCGGTATTATTCTTTCTGATTTTAGGTGCTGAAAGTGGTACAATTATGTTGCATGTAATTCTTAAGAGTGAGCAGCCCAAACCAACTATTTACATATGATTTTTTTTTTTACTGTGCGTTCTTCTTTATAACATCTCGGGTATGATAAAGTTTGAAACACAAAATCATAAATTATAATATAATAAATTACTATAAATAAGTTAAAGTATGTATGAATATATATATATATATATATATATATATATATATATATATATATATATATATATATACAGTAAAACCTTGGTTTGAGAGTAACTTGGTTTAAGAGCGCTTTGCAAGACAAGCAAAATTTTCTAATGAGTTTTGACTTGGTTTACAAGCGATGTCTTGATATACAAGTAGCCTCAAGTCACAGCTGAGTATAAAAGAGAAGAGAGGCACCTCTAAGTGTAGCAATATGGTTAAATTTAATGAAGGTACAACATTTAGCAACTCACATGGTTGATGATTGGAACAGGCACATCTAAGGATGCAGGCATGCAGGCTAAAGCTGTCCACATAGACCATCTTCCACACCACCATCTACGTCATCCCGTCCATGCTGCCCCTTGCTTTCAGATCGCTTTACTCCAGGGTGGTCTTCCCGGTCAGGATTACAGACTGGCAGCCGGCGGTGCAGAAGATGGTCTATGTGGATAGCTTTACCCCGGATGCCTGCATACTTAGATGTGCCTGTTTTATTCATCAACCATGTGAGTTTCTAAATGTTGAACATTCATTAAATGGAACCATATTGCTCACTTAGAGGCGCCTCTCTTCTCTTTGATACTCTGTAGCTCCTGCTGGATTTTGCTTCTAATCCCCTTGTGGAAGCGGCTATTTGTGGATGGACATTTTATGGTTATATAACCTATCGCAATGCTATAATCTTTTTATATGGACTATAAACTGAAGGACTTATGAATAAATGGTTGTGGAACGAATCATCTGAGTTTCCATTATTTCTTATGGGGAAATTTGCTTTGATATAAGAGTGCTTTGGATTACAAGCATGTTTCCGGAACTAATTATGCTCGCATACCAAGGTTTTACTGTATACGCATATATATATATATATATATATATATATAAAGTACAGCAAAACTGCAGAAAAGGGCACTGGGGGGCAATCTAATGTGAATTTATTTTATTTTGTAATGTATCAGTGTGTTTGGTGTGTTTTACTTTTGAATTTGCCGCCGGTTCCATCCCCCTGCGAGCGTCATGTTGCAGGAGATGGTAGCCGGGGCACAGAGAGCATCGGGAGGAAGATCTGCCCCCGCATACATCGCTGGATCCCAGTGACAAGGTAAGTAACCCCTCTATCAGGATCCAGCGATGCTTCTGGCGGTACACTGAGTGTGGCTCGGGGTTACCGCTTTTGGCACTGAAGCCACTCTCGGGAATACCGCTAGGAAGGTTAAAAGTAACCTGTACTAAGAGATATATTTAGCCTGCCAATCTTGCTTTTTAAAGTACAGTAGGCTGCTTGTCCTGTTGATTTAATCTGTGTCTTCAAAGTGAAACAAGTACAGATATCAGGATTTCTGATCCCACTCACCATGCCAGTTGCAGGTCAGTAAATTAAACTAATGTAGCCAGAGACTCAGCATTACAGCCAGGCAACTAGCATTTTCAGAAGTAGTTCAGCAATGGCAGCATCTGAAATTTCTCAGCTCTCTCAAATGTCAGAAATAATGAAGCTTCTATTCATGACTTGTTTTTAATGTGCAGACCCAGAGCTCTTTATTTCAACTTTTCTTCTCCCTCTGACAAATCTCCAAACTAGAACAAGTGTGTTAATGTATAAAGGCACCTGATCTCCTCAAGCTTGATCCTGGACACTGGGGACTGGCTCACACTGATGCAGTTTAGATGCAACTTGGGTCACACTGAATCGCATGACAGTGGAAATAACATTGCTTCCAATGGTGCCCGTCCACACCAATGCAGCTAAGCTGTGATGCGACTTTGGGTAAGGGTCCTGTGCTAGTTGCAGTGTGATTTGTGTTCCATATACACTATATTATCAAAAGTATTGGAAATGCCAGCACTTACATGTACATGAACTTTAATGGCATCCCAGTCTTAGTCCGTAGGGTTCGATATTGAGTTGGTCCACCCTTTGGAGCTATAACAGCTTCAGCTCTTCTGGGAAGGCTGTCCACAAGGTTTAGGAGTGTGTTTATGGGAATTTTTGACCATTCTTCTAGAATCGCATTTGTGAGGTCAGGCACTAATGTTGACATTAAAGCCTGGCTCGCAGTCTCCACTCTAATTCATCCCAACGGTGTTCTGTTGAGGTCAGGACTCAATGCAGGCCAGTCAAGTTCCTCCACCCCAAACTCGCTCATCTATGACTTTATGGACCTTGCTTTGTGCACTGGTCCAGATCATTGAGTGGAGTGCGGAGCATGATGTAGGGTTGGGCCTGGCCCCTTAGTTCGAGTGAAAGAAACTCTTAAGGCATCAGCATACCAAGACAATTTGGACAATTTTATTCTCCCAACTTTCTGGAAACAGTTTGGGGATGGCCCCTTCCTGTTCCAACGTGACTGTGCACCAGTGCACAAAGCAAGGTCCATAAAGACATGGATGAGCGAGTTTGGGGTGGAGGAACTTGACTGGTCTGCACAGAATCCTGAACTCAACCCGTTAGAACACCTTTGGAAAGGATTAGAGTGGAGAATGTGAGCCAGTCCGACTCGTCCACATCAGTGCTTGATCTCACAAATGATCAAAGAAGAATGGAAGAATGATCAAACATTCCCATAGACACACTCCTAAACCTTGTGGACAGCCTTCCTAGAAGAGTTGAAGCTGTTATAGCTGCAAAGGGTGGGCCAACTCAATATTAAACCCTACGGACTAAGGCTGGGATGCCATTAAAGTTCATGTGCATGTAAAGGCAGGTGTTACAATACTTTTGGTAATATAGTGTACTCCAATGGAAACACATCAAAATCACATCTACATGCATTTTTTGATGTATTTTTGTGTACAATTTGTGCTGGTTGTTAAGAGCCGTCACTCACAGCAGGGATGAGTCATCTCAGCTATCAGCAGGGGATTTCCTGCTGACATCAGGATGTAAACAAAAGAGCCAGTATTTTAAAATAAAAATAGCGTGAGCCCCCCCCCAATCCATTAATGGATTGACTCGCCCCCTATGATGTCAAGCAGCAGGGTCTCTGCGGAGCTTCATAGCGGCAGGGTCAATCAGTGATGTCACCGTATGACCCCACCCCTTTGTTTACTTAGTGGCAGTGGGAAGCGTTGCTGTCATTTGGCGAGTGTCAAGTGATAGGGGCGGTCATGTTCTGTTTTTTTTTATTTTTTTTTTATACTTGTTGTGCTGAGACATTGGAAGAGCAGATATGGACACCGGGACAGGATGAATCTCCCCAATAAGGATGCAGTAAAAAATATATATATCAGATACCACTCTATACAAAACTAACAGAGAGGTTTTGGCTCAGAGTTCAACGCTAAATAGACAGAGACAACCATATAATGTGACGACAAGCAAAGTTTTAAGCAGCGTAGTAGAGACGTTGCGGAAGTGTCAGAGTGAGCTGCCTCTTTAATATGAACTTGCTATTCCATTTTATTACTTGTTAAGATAGAAGACTAATAAACTGGCGGCACCTTTCTGCCTTGGCTGTCTGGCATCACAAGTGAAAGAAAATGGCATCACTTGACTTCTTGGCATTTCTGGAAAGCATCATGCTTCCATTAACCTCCTCACAGTCTGTGTACTGAAAATGTTTTGACTCGTATGGAAATCAGCTCTTCTGAATACATGTATTTCAAATAAACAAATTAAAAAAAAGAAAAACCTGTTGTTATAGTGATTTTATCATTTTAGAGGTGATAAAAGCAAACCATATAACAAGATACGTGTGGATAATGTCAATATACATAGAAATTTGACAGATGGAACAGAATCTTTATGACACTATGGGGGAGATTTACTGAAACTGGTGCACACAGAATGTAGTGCAGCTATGCAAAGTAACCAATCAGCTTTCAGGTTTTATTGTCAAAGCTTAGTTGAACAAGCTGAAGTTAAAGGCTGATTGGTTACTATTCACAGCTGCACCAGATTCAGTGTGCCCCAGCTTCAGTAAATCTCCCTCTAAGCCTCGGTTCACACTGAGGGCGGGTTTGAAATTGCGCCGAACTCGCACAATTTCAAACCGGCATTTTCAGTCAGACTTTAGGGACGATTTTACAGACATCTGGGCAGTTTCCTGCCCAGATGTCTATTGAAATTGCCCCCCAATGTCGTCAAAAGTAGTACAGAAATGAATTTTGGGAATCAATGCGGCCCCACGAAGTCGATGTTGCACTGATTTGGACAGCGCTTTTGGATTGCATTGCATTGCATATATGTCAAATCGCATGTCAAATCAGCCCAATGTGAATATGGGCTAAGGGTTCTATTTATAAATATTTTCAACCAAGATTCACACAATTTTCACCTAAGGTTCCTGTATTTTCTACATTTGTGTAACTGAATTCAGTTGGAAAAATGTGTGAATCCTGGTTGAAGTGGTACTTTAGGTAAGAAAAAAAGTTGTGAAACAGGTAGGATTTTAAATGCAGAAGAGGCAGACTATAAGGCCCCTTTCACACGGATCGGACCATATTGCGATCCGCTCCGGCACTTTTTTTTTTTTTTCACGGACACGGATGACATTTGTGTCATCCGGTCCGTATGTCCGCATATCATCCCATCCATTTGCGGATATATCATAATGTATGTATATCATAATGCATGGCTATGGGATTGCGGATGTAAGCGGATGACACCGCTGACATCCGATTTTGCGTCCTTTCCGTTTTTTAAACGGAAGAAAAAAATAGGGTTCTGTTCCATTCCAAAAAACGTAACAGAACTGAAAGGACGCAAATCGGATGTCAGCGGATGGTCATTGACATGCATTATGTCCATATATCACCCGCAAATGGATGGGGTGATATACGGACATACGGAACGCCCGTGTGAAAGGGGCCTAAGGTCTCTTCTTGAAATTTCTTAGCTGTGCAGCTCAGTGCACAATTTTGGCAATGTCAAGCCTACTGAACTTTTGCGCAAGCACAAGGAGTGACGTCACCTTGGCCCGGCAAATAAAAATGGCTGGAGATCGGTACCTGGAAGCCTCCCAACTGAAGATGACAGCGGCCCTGACAGTGCAGCGTTGGAGTGAATTGAAGTATAGTTCCGCTTTAAAGTGTTTCTTACCCTAACATTTTATATTCCTGATACCATTCCATCAGATTTCATGTACTAGTAAGAAAAAGTATCCTGTCCTCTTTGTATTGCTTCCTTTGTGTGAAATCCCTGATGTTCCTGCCAGTCCCTCTGCTTTCCTATTAAAAAATGACCACACTAAGCAGGAGAACATATAGTGGACAGTTCTCTAGTAGGGATGATCGAACATTTCGGAATTCAGCAACCAGAACTGACCAAAATGCAATGGGACAGGAACTGGGCTTTAAAAGCCCGTGATTGGACCAGAACCATCAGTAAAAGCCAATTAAGGGGGCAGGAGAATGCTAGGAATGTGATTGGAGTGACTAGGGGGTCCAGAGGCCAATCATTAGTGAATACGCCCCCCAGTATATAAGATAGCCCCAGCAAATTCCTAGCATTGTAATACAGGGACATGGAAGAGAGTGGAAGCAGTTCTGTTACTTCTGCTTCAAAGTGTCATTTAGCAATTATTAGTGTGAGGAAAGGGATATCTAGTGTAGTTAGGGTACTATTTTCCACTATAGTTAGATTTAATAATCTAGTTTCTGTAGGGAAAGTGTTAAGTGTAAGGGGACCGTAGTGTAGTGTAGGGTTAACTGACTCTGACTGCTATGGCAGGGTGACAAAACTCTTCCATGTCAGGGTGACCGCTATAGAGAAAAGATTGTTTCTCTTAGAACACTTACAGAACCGGATAGTGGCTTCGCCCCTGTCACCCTGCTTTTTGTTGCAGGCGTTTATAGGGCTTTTTTGAGGACATGTTTGGAGTCAGGCATGACATCTGAACTTCTGTGTAGGGGTATATATACACACACACATGTATGTATATATACACATATACATATATAGGTGTGAAAGTTGCAGAAACCTATGCTTGTGCTAATGAAATAATTAACACCCATATGGCTTCTCTGCTATAACACCTATATGTGTGTATGTGTATAAATACATATAAGTGTGTGTGTATATATACCCCTATACAGAAGTTCAGATGTTTTGCCTGCCTCCAAAGACCCCAAAAAAATGCCAAAAAAAACGCCTGCTGCGAAAACACACCTGGGCGTTTTTGTAGCTGGCGTTTTTTTGGGTATTTTTTGGGCGTCTTTGGAGGCAGGCATAACATCAGAACTTCTGTGTAGGGGTATATATACACACACACATGTATGTATATATACACATACACACATATAGGTGTGGAAATGGCAGAAACCTATGCTTGCGCTAATGAAATAATTAACACCCATACGGCTTCTCTGCTATAACACCTATATGTGTGTATGTGTATAAATACATATAAGCGTGTGTGTATATATACCCCTATACAGAAGTTCAGATGTTTTGCCTGCCTCCAAAGACCCCAAAAAAATGCCCAAAAAAAACACCTGCTGCAAAAACACACCTGGGCGTTTTTGTAGCTGGCGTTTTTTTGGGTATTTTTTGGGCGTCTTTGGAGGCAGGCATAACATCAGAACTTCTGTGTAGGGGTATATATATACACACACACACATATAGGTGTGAAAATAGCAGAAACCTATGCTTGCGCTAATGAAATAATTAACACCCATATGGCTTCTCTGCTATAACACCTATATGTGTGTATGTGTATGAATACATATAAGTGTGTGTGTATATATATATATATACCCCTATACAGAAGTTCAAATGCTATGCTTGCCTCCAAAGATCCCCACAAATGCCCAAAAAAAAACGCCTGCAATAACACACCTGGGCGTTTTTTTTGGCGCAGGCGTTTTTTTGGGCATTTTTGGGGGGTCTTTGGAGGCAGGCAAAACATCTGAAATTCTGTATAGGGGTATATATACACACACACTTATATGTATTTATACACATACACACATATAGGTGTTATAGCAGAGAAGCCATATGGGTGTTAATTATTTCATTAGCGCAAGCATAGGTTTCTGCTACTTTCACACCTATATATGTGTATGTGTATATATACATACATGTGTGTGTGTATATATACCCCTACACAGAAGTTCTGATGTTATGCCTGCCTCCAAAGATGCCCAAAAAATGCCCAAAAAAACTCCAGCTACAAAAACGCCCAGGTGTGTTTTTGCAGCAGGCGTTTTTTTGGGGAATTTTTTTGGGGTCTTCGGAGGCAGGCAAAACATCTAAACTTCTGTATAGGGGTATATATACACACACGCTTATATGTATTTATACACATACACACATATAGGTGTTATAGCAGAGAAGCCATATGGGTGTTAATTATTTCATTAGCGCAAGCATAGGTTTCTGCTATTTTCACACCTATATGTGTGTATGTGTATATATACATACATGTGTGTGTGTGTATATATACCCCTACACAGAAGTTCTGATGTTATGCCTGCCTCCAAAGAAGCCCAAAAAATGCCCAAAAAATGCCAGCTACAAAAACGCCCAGGTGTGTTTTTGGAGCAGGCGTTTTTTTGGGCATTTTTTTGGGGTCTTTGGAGGCAGGCAAAACATCTGAACTTCTATATAGGGGTATATATACACACACACTTATATGTATTTATACACATACACACATATAGGTGTTATAGAGAAGCCATATGGGTGTTATAGAGAAGCCATATGGGTGTTAATTATTTCATTAGCGCAAGCATAGGTTTCTGCTACTTTCACACCTATATATGTGTATATATACATACATGTGTGTGTGTATATATACCCCTACACAGAAGTTCTGATGTTATGCCCGCCTCCAATAAACCCCAAAAAATGCCCAAAAAAACGCCAGCTACAAAACCGGCAAGGTGTGAAAATAGCGGAGCCATATGCCTGTTCTATTGCAATTCTAATACAAACAAACTTTTTTTCTGGTTCTGGGCATGCTACAGAGCTGAAACTTCACAGGTACAATTTTTAGACCCCCCAGACACTAAATCCAAAGAAATCTCATTTTTTTTTTCAATAATTTTTTCAATAATTGGCTCTCTATCAAAAATGACAATTTTTAGAACTTTTTTGTGTGATTAATAGTCCCTGGGGCATGACCCAGAACCCTAGGCACTTTTTAGGGGCATTTATTGGGTTTTAGGGCTTCAAAATTGTGTTTTTTGATTACCGAAGTTTGGGTCCCATTGATTTCAATGGGGTTCTGAAATCCGGGCCGAACTTTCGGGAAGTTCGGGTGTTCTGGACGAACCAAACTTTTGAAAAGTTCGATCATCCCTATTCTCTAGCTGTGCTGGGAACTAAGCCTGCTCTCCAATGATCAGACTTGTCCTGATTCATCCCCCCCCCCCTCCCACTGCATAGCCTTTCACTGGCAAGCTCAGTGCCCTGTTGCTTCTCCTCTCCCTGCTTTTATGCAGCTGAGAACAGAGGGAAAGCAGGGAATCGAATCACATACAAAAAGGGGAAAAAAGTATTGATAATGTTTTTTTTTTTAATATCTTTACACAAATGTTTTGCCTTTCATTTCCATTTGAAACTGAACGGGCTGTTTTACAAGGTGATCATTTACAATCACTTTAAGAGCTACAATAGCACAGTGGGTAGGATTCCTCTATCCACCTCGATTGTGTTGATGGGGGAATCCAATTGTTTTTTTTTTTTTTTTATCAGCCCTTTGGCTGATAAAAAACCTGATCCATCTTTGGCCAGTTTGACTCAAGTGATTAATGGATTGCATAGTCAACTTCTGAAATAGTAAAGTGGAGGTAACACCAAAAGTGTAGTTTGTTAGTACAATGTCTATCCAACTAAATACTGTAAATATTTATGGGGCTTTATTTGGACTGTTTAGTCACTCTGCCCTCACCTAATATTTACTCCGGTCACATGAGACCATTTTGAGTTACTGCGAAGTTTATAATGTTTAATTTGTCCTGCTTCCTCTCTGTATAGCAGTCTTACTAGGCAGATCATAAGCAGTGCACTACCATTGACAGGGCAATTGAATATACAGCCTGGGACAGCCTTTCTGGGCTTCATCACACTGTCACACAACCAGACAACCAGATGGCTTTTTGGGTTATGCATCTGAAGGTGACAAAAGTGTGAAGTTGCTGAACAGCATTTAACACATCAGATAACCCCATGTTTATTATACATCCCTATACAGCTTTCAGTCACAAGATCTTATTTTTTTACAAAATAATTTTAAAATTAAAATTCATTTATTAACCGCTTTCGGACCGCCCGCCGCAGAAATACTGCGGCAGGCTGGCCCTCTTGCGCAAACCACCGTAGGTATACGTTGGTCGCGCGCCTGCAGCCAGGAGGCGAGCGCGAACTCCGATGCACGGGGCAGGCAGCTCCAATTGCCGCCTGACACCGGCGATCGTTTCCTGCTTAGAGAGAAGAACAGTCAGCTGTTGTAAACACAGCTGACTGTTCTTCTCTCTGGAACGATCCCAGAGCTCCTGTGATCCTTCCATAAAGGATCACAGGTCTCTGTGATCAATTCACAAGCCATGCCCCCATACAGTTAGAAACACACCTCTAGGTACACATTTAACCCTTTGATTGCCCCTGGGTTAACCACTTCCCTGCCAATGGCATTATTACAGCAACAGTGCATATTTTTTAGAGTCACTGGTCCCCCCAAAAGTGTCAAAAATGTCAGTTAGGGGTCCAATCTCTCTGCCGCAATGTCGCAGTCCCGTAAAAGTCGCAGATCGCCAACATTACTAGTAAAAAAAGAAAAAAAACAATAATGACAAATCTTTCCTGTAGTTAGTAGACTCGATAACTTTTGCGCAAACCAATCAAAATACGCTTATTGCAATTTTTTTTTTACCAAAAATATGTAGCAGAAAACAAATTGGCCTAAAATGTTTAAAAAAATTTATTTTTAAATTCGTTTTTTTGGGAATGTTATATAGCAGAATGTGAAAATTATTTTGGATTACCCACCCTGTCACCTTTCAGATTTCCCCTGCTTGTCATTTGCTTTGGCCCCCCTGCTGAACTGATGGGGCCATAGAATGCATCAAGATAAAAAAAAAAAAACCTTCTGACATTACAACTTCTTCAGGGCCAGTTCACACCAAATGCAGTCCAGTGCGTTTTTTTTTTTTTTTTCTGCATCAAAAACCTATATCTAATAGGATATATGGTTTCCAATGGCATAGTTCACACCAGTGCTTGCAGTTTCAGTGTGTTCCAGCACTAGAAAAAAAATAGAACATGCTGCATTTTTCCTGCACAGGACTTTACTAGAATGCTGTAAAGCGCATCAAAAGTGCACTGGAACGCACCAGAACACACCTACAAGCACCAAAGGCGTACTGGAACACACATGTCTTTACTTAGGGTTAAGAAAAAAGAAGGTAGAAAAATGCATTGGACTGCATCAAAAACACACCAAAAATACATTAAAAAATGCACTGGAACGCATCTAAAACCCGCAGGCAGAAAAGCATCTGGAACGCATCCGGACTGCGATTCGATGGTGTGAACTGGCCCTCAAAACGGAGTTTCAGGCTAAAACACAACTATGTCTTGAAAAATAGACTCTACCCCCACTCGTTTTTTGGTATAGTTTTTTTTTTTTGTTTTTTGTTTTGTACCTATTTTGATGTCTTCAAGCTGTAATTCTGTCACACCTCTCCGCGGCGAGGTACATCATTTCCTCTTTTGCATCGGATCCTAGGCTTGCTATGTCATCAATCCCAGGAGTCAATGGTCAAACACCCCCCCCCCCCCCCCCACGCAGCTATGGAAACCTTGGTGACATAAAGTGGGGCTGTGCTTCCTTTTCACTGCACATGCGCGAGATTGGGTAGCCAGCAGGCACCTAATCCCAAAAGAGAGACCCAGTGGGCTTCAGATGCCCAGAGTCAGGATGGCTGCGCTATGTATAAGGAGATCCAAGTAAGCAAACAATGCTGCACCACTAACAAAAAGGGGACACTTTGGAGTATAGCTAATTGGTAAAGATCGAGCAGTGACTGTCACAGGTGTAGTTTTTTATATATATATATATATATATATATATATATATATATATATATATATATATATATATGATATAAGCTATCTATCTATCTATCTATCTATCTATCTATCTATCTATCTATCTATCTATCTATCTATCTATCTATCTATCTATCTATCTATCTATCTATCTATCTATCTATCTATCTATCTATCTATCTATCTATCTATCTATCTATCTATCTATCTATCTATCTATCTATCTATCTATCTATCTATCTATCTTTCTATCTCTATATATATCTATATAGATATATATACAGAGAGAGAGAGAGAGATAGATAGATAGATAGATAGATAGATATATCTGTATATATATATTGTAAGCTCTAACAAGCAGGGTCCTCTGATTCCTACTGTATTAAAGTGTATTGTATTTGTACTGTCTACCCTCGAGTTGTAAAGTGCTGCGTAAACTGTCGGCGCTATATAAATACTATATAATAATAATAATAATATATATATATATATATATATATATATATATATATATATATATATATATATATATATATATATATATATATATATGTAGATAGATAGATAGATAGATAGATAGATAGATAGATAGATAGATAGATAGATAGATAGATAGATAGATAGATAGATAGATAGATAGAAAGATAGATAAAAACGGCTGGAACTCTGCTTTAAAGTAGAAGATGCTGTTTACTTACTAAGAATAGCAGGCTTTATGGCTCTGTAATTTTTAATATACTTATCAAAAACAGGATGTAGGAAACCAATATGGGATAAAGGTTGTATATAAGCACTTCCTTCTATTATATATTTCTATTTAAAATAAAAATGGAATAGCTTTCCCTTAGTATTTTCTAGGCTATAATCTCCCACGCAGTCTTTTATTTTGATTCCCTTTCTGATTTGTGGCTTTTACTAGAGCATCTTAGCAGTACTACGTGGTCTCAGCATGCCTTGATGAAAAGCAGTCTGGTGCTGTGTTTCCCATGGGAAGTATCAATGTTGGTGTATAGCCAGTGTCTTGTAGTGGACAGGAGAACAGAGGTGCAGTGTTCTATCTGAATTGTAGGCAATAAAGGTGACTTCCTGAAAAGACTACATGCAGTTGCTCTGCAGTGTTTGTGACATTGCTTATCCGTACCAGCTAACCCCTGAGGCTCGCATGCATCCAACTCTTTGATTTGAAAAGTACTGGCATATGGCAATGCCCAGATGCTGCTTCTGTAACAAGTACAAACACTGTCGCACAAATGCCATGGCTCCCTAGTGTCCAATATACGTTGTAGCAATTCACTTGGCAGGTGAGGTGATTTAAAGAACAAACCATGGCACCTTATGCAGTTTGCATTATGTAACCCTTCTTTTTTTTTATTTATTTTTTTATAGTATCTGGAATACAGCAAGATGTTTCCTAATGCAACTGAAAAGAGGACATGATAATAAAAGATCATATTTACTTTAAGGGTGTTGTTAGAAACATAGGTGACAATACTACTTTCCAGGGCATGTTGTTGCCGGGCAACCATATCTCTACGCCTTGACAGAATTAAGATTTAGGTTATTTTTCTACCTTACACAGAGGAAGACTGCCAAGCTTTCTGTGTTTTCTGAAGCATTATCTGTTCTGTATGCAAAGTGAAATCTGTGATCATGCCTACGTTTTTGGTGGCTTTTTGCCACTTAGGACTTCATGTGATCTCCAGGCAAAACTCCAGGCAAAATTGAAAATGAAACCTTGAAAAGTATAGGGCTCACATCCTTCCTGTGAAGTAGTTCCGTTTTTTTTCATCCGGACATTGCTTGAGTGCTCCTGTCCATCCTGGTTTGTTTTTGTGTGTAATTGGTGATCCTGGAGCGCGCCTACTGGTGATGCTGGAACACCATCCTTGCTGCTTCTCGTGTGTAGAAATCCTCATGTAAAAAGAAGTTTCTTATAGCCAGCAATCAGATCAAAGCCTACTTTGGACATCTAAATGTGACTCGTGATGAAGGAAACAGAGAGAAAAAGAGGAACTTGCACAGCCCAGGAAGTACACTCCTACAGATCATGTATAGAAATGTATGTGATTATTATGCAGGACATTACACAGAACAAAATTTAAAGAGGCGTACCAACCCCCCCACCCCCCAAGTTAAAAGTTAGAAGCTACAAATACTGTAGCTGCTGACTTTTACTAGTAGGGCACTTACCTGTCCAGGCATCCAGCAATGTCCTCACCTGAGCCTACAGATCATGTATAGAAATGTATAGAAATGTATGTGATTATTATGCAGGACATTACACAGAACAAATTTAAAGAGGAGTACCACCCCCCACCCCACCCCCCCAAGTTAAAAGTCAGCAGCTACAAATACTGTAGCTGCTGACTTTTAGTAGTAGGGCACTTACCTGTCCAGGCATCCAGCAATGTACTCACCTGAGCCGATTCTTAAATAGGCTTTTGGGTGCTGGCACTACTCTCTTGGTTAAGGGAAACTGTCAGTGAAGCCTTGCGACTCCACACTTGGTTTCCGACTGCGAATTTGTCAATGTGCCAGCTGGGGGAGGGGGGACTGAACAGGAAGTGGAGCGGGTACCTGTCAAAACCAGGTACCCACGGAGCTTCCTTTTTTGGGTGGAGCTCCACTTTAAAGTTGTTCTACAGTCATTTTTTTCACTAAATTAAAAAAAGGTGATATGCTTACTTGCTCTGTGCAAGGGTATCGCACAAAACAGCCCAGAAATCCCTCTTCTGGGGTTCCCCACCTGTGCCTCTTTTCTGTGCGCCACCATAGGAAGTCACTTTCTATGGTTGGACATGTGCAGAAGTGCTGCTGAGCCAGGCTGTGTGCATCTATAAACACACAGAGCATCTCTCCCAACTTTTTGAGATGGGAACGAGGGACACCTATTAGCAAATGTATGTAGACATAGGGCACACCCCCTTCCATGCCCTCTTTAAAGGAGATATATATTAAAAAGAAGACCCAGATAAACCCACAAGTGCTTTTTTACCACTACTGTTCCTTTATATTGGCTTTTTGAAATTTACAAATGCAGAAATTTAGAAATTGGATTAAAGGTTTAGCACTGGAAAACACTTTTTTGAAAGATAAATAGTGCATTTTATATACAACTATATAGATCAGACCAAAATGAGGGACGAATGAGGGGGAAAGAGGGACAGAGGGACTTTGTTCCAAATCAGGGACAGTTGGGAGCTTCGAGTGTCTTGGCCTGCCTCCTGATCCCTCCTCACAGGGTTTGTGATAATGGCTCTTGCTGTTCTCAGCCAAGCTTATGAGAGCAAAGAGAGGGAAGAGAACTGCACAGGGGCACAGCGCTCAATCAATACAGGATTCAAGTAAGTATTTGGGGGAAATGAATAGCAACTGGAAGGTTTTTACCTGAATGTATAGACTTTAGAACCACTTTAACCACTTCCCGTCCACCATACGTACGTCTGCAATGATGGGTATATAATTGTTTAGGGCCAGCGATTCTGCACAAGGTTAATGGAGGCCCCTTGACCCCATCATCTAGGGAAAGGGAGCCTTGTCTGTTGGAAACTTGGCAGCTATGTGGGCGTTCTGATAAACGGGGAATTTAGGTGAATTCAACGGGATTGGCCATCAAGGCACGAGGTGATGGGGTGGAGCCTGAACTCTAGAAAAAGGGGCTACGCAAGGGCATGTTCCACCACTCTGAGGAGATTCTGACGTCACAAGTGTTGCCCGCCCATTGCGAATTTGTCACAGCTTTGTTGGCGGTTTTACCTTGCCATCGATGGGTATTCCTTTATGGGCCATGCCCTCAAGTTTAAATCTTGGATCAGTTTAATGCCTGTCTCGCACTGATGGTGGAGACAGGCCTATTAGACTATCTGTGTTTGTTATGATGCTCACGGTATAGACTGTGACTGGCATCGTTATGTGGTAATTTAATATTGTTACAGTTGAATAATAATAAAGTTCAATAAAGCTGTGGCCTTGCCCTAATTCCAACTTAAACAAGTCTGTGTTTCTTTTCTGGTAGGCAAGGTCTTGTGTTTGTAGTAACTGGTTAGAATGGGCCTAAGCTTATCAGCAGTCAAGTGTTCCAAGCAACTATACAGCCACTCAATCACTTTTACAGGCGGAGAAAGGAGATTACCTCCGCGGCCACACCAAGTGGTCGGGGAGCCTGGTACTACCACTGCTTGGTGTACTGGGGGGAGGAGAGAGGAAGAAGGTACATCTATACCTGCCTTCCCTCTGTGATGTGAGAAAACAGAAGCTTGTAAAGCATCTGATCAAGCTGATCTTGGTTTGATCAGAGGCTCTGGAGGCCAGAGGAGACCCCAGATCTCTCCAAAAAAGCCTTGTCAGGGCCCATACTATCACAAGGGATGTTGTCCATGATAGTAATAAAGTTCAATCCCAAAAAATAAAGGTACAGTGTAAAAAAAAAAAATGTTTTAAATGTATAGAACCCTCGCGCTTAAGTATAAATACGTACAAATGCAAACTCGTACGTAGGTCCCACACGCAAAATCACACACATGTAAGGTATTACTGAGAAAAAGTAAAAGCAATAATTCTAATGCCGGACCTCCTGTGTATTTCTAAACCGGTAACCTCTATAAAAACTCTACTTTGAAAATATCACTCATGGAGATTTGAATGTGCCATAGTTTGGAGCCTTTCCACGGATGTATGCAGTTTTAAAGTGTGTCATGTTGGGTATCTATTTACTCGGTGTAACTTCATCTTTTGTGAGTTACCAAAAATTTACTAACATTGTGTTTGTGTGCACTAAAATTAATTTCAGTGTATTTTTTGCTGAAAATTTGCATTTGATAAACCACTACGCAAATATCATGCAACATTCATAAAAAATTGCAACCATTTTATTCTCCAAGGCCTCTGCTTAAAAAAATATATAATGTTTGGGGATTTTTAGTAGTATTTTAGGGGGAAAAAAATGCTGATTTTTACAGAGAAATGTCAAAATTCGCCCAGAAGCAGTTTAACCGCTTGCCGACCGCCGCACGACTATTTACTGCAGCGGTCAGCCCCTCACAGGCAAAGCGACGTAGGGCTACATCGCTAGCCTGTGAGGCTCTAGGGAGAGAGCGCACGCCCCCAGAGGCGCGCTCCTGCACGGTCACGGACCCCCCCCCCCGCGCGTGTGCCGTGGGCACTCACGATCGTCTGTTACACCGGAAGAAAGGCAGGCGGCTAATGTAAACAAAGCCGCCTGTCATTCTTCCCTGTGTAAGAATGGAGATCACACGGTTCTACTATGTAGGACTGTTGATCTCTGTTCTTACACTAGAAGCCACATCCAATCACAGTTAGAATCACGCCCCTAGGGACACACTTAACCCCTCCCTCTCAAAAAAAAGTTAACCCCTTCACTGCCAGTGTCATTTTTACAGAAACAGTGCATATATATAGCACTGATTACTGTAGTAATGTCACTGGTAACCCCAAAAGTGTCACAAATGTCAGTCAAGGGTCCGATCTGTCCGCCGCAATGTCGCAGTCCCGCAAAAAAAATCGCAGATCGCCGCCATTACTCGTTAAAAAAAAAAAACAACAAAAATGACAAAAATCTTTCCCTTAGTTAGTAAACGCAATAACTTTTGCGCAAACCAATCAAAATACGCTTTTTGCGATTTTTTTTTACCAAACATATGTAGCATAAAACAAATGGCCTAAAATGTTAAAAAAATTTGATTTTTACATTTTTTTGGGAGGGAATTTCATATAAAAAAAAATGTGAAAAATATTGTTATTTTTGCAAAATTGACGTTCTTTTTTTGTTTATAGCGCATGATCAAAAAATCGCACAGGTGATCAAATACCACCAAAAGAAAGCTCTCTTTTTGGGAAAAAAAGGACGTCAAATTCGTTTAGCTACAGCGTCGCACGACCGCGCAATTGTCTGTTAAAGTCACGTAGTGCCGAATCGCAAAATAGGCCCTGGTCAGGAAGGGGGTAAAATCTTCCGGGGGTTAAGTGGTTAAAGCCAGATTCTAGTTTTTTTTTTTTTTTTGCATTTACATGCGTTTATGTGCATTGCGTTAAAATGCAGACAAGTTGCATAACATAACGTAATGTGAACTGCGGGTATAGGATTGTGTATATGGGTTTGTATGGTTGGGTTTTCTTTGCTGTTTTTTGTTTTTTTTATTGGTTGAGCCAGATGGACTTGTTTTTTTTTTTTTTTTTTTTTTTTTTAAACCTGACTAACTTTGTAACTAGATAAGGCACATAGAACATTTTTCTAGGTACCATTGCAATGACCTGCATCAATTTGATGTGAAAAAATACAGTGAACTTTCTGACTTCAGTGCAGTTGTAGCATTTACTGTGTAGCTACAGTAGCCCGCTGAATACTTTCACTTGTTGCCTGTACTGTAATTGCTCTTTAATACTGGTATCCATGCAGTAAATTACATTGTATTTATCTCTCTGTGTTCTTTGTAAATATTTTATTGTGTCCTGGAGGTATCTAGGCTCCTGGCATTAGACATTAGTAAAACTTTGAAGTTGCATCACCCTTATGCAGCATTTATGGTTATAAATCAACTTGTTTATAGTTGTCCGTTGATCCAAATGAAAGCCAGCCTTCCTATTAAAAGAAAGGACAGGTCTGTCTACTATGCGGGAAATGGTTTCCACCAGAGCTCATGTATAGCAATCAAGTTAAAGCAGAAGGGAGGAGGCCCCGAAAATGGAACCAATGTGTGGTCAGAAGAGACACCTGTTTAATAAAAAAAGGTGCTTCCAAATGGTTTCTTCAGGAAGGTCAATATTAATTGATCATAAGAACAGGTTAATAACACACCATCGATGTGTTTTGTGGCTCTTTAGTGGCCTTTTTGTCAGGAAGAAGTGTACAGTACAGTAATAGGTAGGATCTCGGGGTATTCCTTTAGTCCAGAGTACCATAAGGTTTATTGATGGGCATCTCTGCTGCTTATCACGCATTGGTTCCATTTTGAGGCCTCAACCTATGTATCATTGTTTACCACAACCTTAGGTTCGGTTCACATATATGCGTATCAGAGGCGTTTTGAACTGCATCCAATTCGCATAATATGTGAGCCGGACCAGCTTGCAATGGAGTTGGTTCACCCATGTCTGGGACGGCCTCAGTCCATTTTTGAAAAGAGTCCTGTGCGATTTTAAGTCTGGTTTAGGTGCGAATTTGTACTTGAAATCGCACCTGAATCACACCTGAATGGGTGAACAAAGCTGCACCATACTCCTTTTAAACTCTAACTGCAAACCGCAGCCTGACATGTGTGACCCTAGCCTTAGTGTAAGCCAGGAACCATTCGGTAAACCCAGACAAACACCCAAATTCTGCATGAAGACATTCATATTCTCTGCATGTGCTAAAATAGGTTACTTAACCCTTGGATATATATCCAGGCTACCGTATGAATGTGAGCATACATCTACCACACTTTTTGCAATCATTTCCATACATGAATAGCTAAACAGTACATTTAAGATTGGCATTCAAAATGTGTCTGTTTCAGCAGTTATTGACTTTTGTCAAATAGACACCCTGGAAAGCTTTTGTCGATCAGCAGATGCATCCCCTGATCACTGTATCCTTACAGCAGTGGTGGAACCACCAGGGTCACAAAGGTCGCACTTGTGACCGGACCCTGGTGTTTCGCCACTGTCTGAGGGCCCCAGCAGGGTTGTTCGCTGCAGGGCTCTGAGCTGAGAGCATCTCGCTCATACATCCCAGAGTCTACACTGGTGCACATTATGAATGTGAGTAGCTCATTGTTTAGTCATTAAATTTTAAAAAGATTTCAGCACTATCTAGTTTTTTTCCTTCATATGATTTCAACGTTGCACCAGAGGGAGAGATATCCCATAGAGGATCATTAGGGCAAAAAAACACCAAAGCTCCTAAACTCAACTTTAGAAGCTCTAGTGTAGGCTAGTGAGTGTACATGAAGCCTTAAATTGTTTTTTTTTTTTTTTTACTGTGTTCGTCTGCCCCTTGTAATGTCCTACATGAGCTCCGAACCCCCCCCCCCCCTTACCACTCCCCCCTTCCATTCAGAGGCGTAACTAGAGCCTTCAGGGCCCCGATGCAAGAAACCATGAAGGCCCCCCCCAGATCCCTGGCCGGGGGCCCTTCCCTTCAAGCCCAGGGCTCTTCCCACTAATCCTGGGGCTCTTTATTCTCGTTGCATGGCCTTTTATTACGGTCCCGCAGCAGGATCCTTTCACAAGTTCTGCAGTGGGCTCCCTTCCTGCAATCTTGGGGCCTCCCCACAGTGGTGCAATGCCAGGGCCCGGTCGCAAGTGTGACTTTTGCAATCCTGGAAGTTCACCCACTGGTTTGCTACTGGGCCCCCTGGAGCATGGGGCCCGGTAGCAATCGCAACCCCTGCAACCCCTGTAGTTACGCCCCTGCTTCCATTTGTTTGGAACAAGCAGTGCACATTAGTCATGTGCACTGTTCCATGCACACTACAATACCATAGTCTCTAGCTCAACTTGGGAGTGAACAAGAGATTGTAGCTTTTGTGACTATGTTCCTGCATACAGCGGACCAAAATAGGCAACAGCAGCAAAAAAAAAAATGTAATTTGGTAGCGTTGGAGGAGGCTGAAAGCAATTTAAGGTCCTATCACACCAGTTGCAATGCAGCAGTTGGTGTGCAGTGTGGTCCAGGTGAACCAGTGCAATGGGTTTTTTCTTTTTTACAAACTTTACATAGCGACATTTCATAGAGTTCTATCAGTCAGCGTGAAGTGACCTGCTTTGTACTGGAAAAAAGTACTGCACCCATTACTGTTTTTCAGCGCACACCACCTGCACACCATCACAAAACAGTGGTGTGACTTGGCCACACTGGAAACATTGAATAGCCACCACCGTCCTACCACACTTGGTGTGAATAGATCCAATAAACACATGGTTCAATAGATTTCTTCTTTTTTTTTTTTTTTTTTTAAACCAGAGTCTCGTTTCACATTAAGCCATTGGATCATCATAGCGGCCAACATGGTTCAATAGATTTCTTCTTTTTTTTTTTTTTTTTTTTAAACCAGAGTCTCGTTTCACATTAAGCCATTGGATCATCTTAGCGGCCAACATGGTTCAATAGATTTCTTCTTTTTTTTTTTTTTTTACACCAGAGTTTAGTTTCACATTAAGCCAAGCCATTGGATCATCATGGTGGCCAGGATGGTTCAATAGATTTATTCTTCTTTTTTTTTTTTTCTTTTTTAAAACCAGAGTTTAGTTTCACATTAAGCCATTGGATCATCATTGCGGCCAACATGGTTCAATAGATTTCTTTTTTTTTAACCAGAGTTTAGTGTCACATTAAGCCAATGAATCATCATGGTGGCCAGGCCACAATCATTTTCAGAATAAGGAATAAGAGGTTAGCAATAGTAGTCTGCATATTCTCCAACTACTGTTTTCCTTGAGCAATCTAAAAATAGAGGCAATATAAGTCATTCCACAAAAAAAAAAAAAAAGCAGAACAACTTGCTCATAATGAATTCCGTAAAGCAAACGATTGCTTTTAACTAAACTTTCAGGAAAAACAAAAGAGCTGTTCTGATCCTGCGATGAAGATGCCTAGCACAGTCTAGAGCTGTAGGGTATCTGTCATTATATTTATGTTCGTTGTCATGGCAACTAGGATCATTTAAACATTGAGCAATGGAAGCAAGCAGGCTAATTGGTCACTTTCACTTTATGTTTCTGGTAGAGGGTCTATCCTTTCGCCCTTTCTTTTTTCACACGCTCTCCTATGTAAAACCTTTTCCTCTTCTGTTTCTGCTCAGCAATGACAGGATTTTGCACATATGCATAATTAGGGATTTCGAACAGATCAGCAAAGGGCTGCTGGTTACAGTTGTAGAAACGTTAGTCTCTGATTTACTGTGACACCAAGAATTTTTTTTTTCCATGCACATGGTAATTATATACAATTATGTAAATGTTAGGTGTTGTTGTAACCTATTTATGCATACTTAGCAATGTTGGGGCATTGAGAAGTAAGAGTACTTTTTATTTATTTTTTTCTTTGGACAAATGGTGGTGGGATTAACTGTGGGACATGTGGAACAAGACTGATAATTGGGGCTAACTGATTGTCGGAAATTCATTTTTCGAAACAGGTTCCATAAGAAAAAAACATGTTGATGGTCCCAAAACAATGGCATGCTTATAATTGAGGTCCCAGAAAATGATATACATAAAAAAAAAAAAATGCATCCAAACATAAAAAAGAACACTTATAAGCTAGATCCTAGTTAAAGTACAATTTCAGAATTCCCAGTCCACTGTCTATCCACCTCTATGTCTGTCTGTCTGTCTGTCTATCTATCTATCTATCTATCTATCTATCTGTCTGTCTGTCTGTCTGTCTGTCTGTCTGTCTGTCTGTCTGTCTGTCTGTCTGTCTGTCTGTCTGTCTGTCTGTCTGTCTGTCTGTCTGTCTGTCTAACTGTCTGTCTATCTGTCTGTCTGTCTATCTGTCTGTCTGTCTATCTGTCTGTCTATCTGTCTGTCTAACTGTCTGTCTGTCTGTCTGTCTGTCTGTCTGTCTAACTGTCTGTCTATCTGTCTGTCTGTCTATCTGTCTGTCTGTCTAACTGTCTGTCTGTCTGTCTAACTGTCTATATATGTTTTCTATCCATGTGTGGTTGCAATCCTTTTAATTTACTAACCTGAATACCAACCAGGAGATTCTAGTAAAATAAAAATTTCAGGTATGGCATTTTTTTACATAGTTACACTGGACCAATGTAGCTATGTATATACCATACCCATGTAATCGTTCTATTAGCTAGAAATTGCATTTTACCAACTGAGAAAATGCAAAGTTTCTGAATGGCACCTGTTCCCAGCAGCCGACTGGACCCAGACTGTAAAAAAATGCCATACCTAGAATTCTTCATGAAAGTCCAACTCCAAGCTCAAGATCCCTAATCCCCCCCCCCCTCCTCCCCGCTGCTCTTCCCGTTTCATCCAGTGTGGCATAATTCCATTTAGAAGAATGAGGACATCCTTTGGTGGAATGGGATTACTGGATTACTGTGGTGGACAGCACACGATAGAAAAAGTTGAGTATTGTAGCCAGATCAGTTTTAAACACTAGCTGCAGCTCCTTTCTCTTAAAAAAAAAAAAAAAGCCCGGAGTTGGCCTTTAAAGTGAATCCATCATATACTGCTTGAGGCAATGTCACAGCACTATAAAGCAGAATGCGACACCGCAGGTAAAGAAGTTTACATTATAAATGTATGCTGCCATTGTCAGGAAACAGCATTGGATGTACAGTGACATCTAAGCAGTTTTTGTTTCTGGCAGGTTCCGTTTAATGTCTGTGAAAAAAAAAAAACAAGTAGAAAGATCTATCTGTCTGACTATCTATCTATATCTAATATATATATCCTTTCTAAATTACAAAGGTGGAATAAGTATGCTATTTAGGAATTCAAGCTCTACCTCCTCTTTCTGTGTTTGTTTGTGCCAATGATTTAGAAGGCATTAAAGCCACTAGATTACAATGACAGATGGGTGCAACAATGGTTGCTTTTGTACTTCCCTAATGCAGGTTTCCTTTAAAGATTAATTTAAATTTATACTTTTCATTATTCTTAGTACAGGTCTCCTTTAAATGAGCAGGGCATTGGAACGCATACCAAGACTTAACCATTAAAGACGTCAATGCGGAGTGAAGCCAGCAGGCACACTTTCACATTGGCAACACAAGTTATTTGTTATACAGTCAGTTGACATTAACAAAGCAGAAGATCAAAAATACAGTACTGCACAAGGCTGACTACAATAAGCGTAAAATGTTACATAATACTATAGTACTGTACTTAATCGATAGAGAGTACTATGCAAGTGCCAATTCATTTATTGCAACATCTTAAAGGGATTCAAAAGTCTCATGTATTGTTAGGACAGGATCACTGTGAACTTCATCAGGATTAGCCATCTTTGTATTGATATGTAGCCGCCTATGTATTGGCATGAGAGAGCGGGATCAGAAATAGGATGGTCACGGCTTGCATATCATTTTAGCTGCCTACTGTATGTCTCAGGATCTACTGATCATTTTATTATGATGTTTTCACTAAAGGTAACCCCATCATATGTATTTTTTATCATATTCTCTGTTTTAATTACTGAGGTTTAGATATTTTGTTACTTGTAGTTAGGGAATTGCTGCATGTCCAAGGATGCTTATCTTAGTGACATCTACTGTATGTAAGTAGAGGGTTCATGTTTTGCACATGTAAAGGTTGCCAGTATACTGTATGTTATGTATTACCATTTTGAATGTGTATGTACCATGGATGTACAAAGAAGCTGAAGAGCTCATCATTATTGCAGAATTGCAGAAATAGTGGAAATCTGCTGGTTTTTGCTGCCTTTCCGTGTGGTAACAGCAGTGCTGTATCGTGGCCTAGGCCTACAAGTCCCAGGCCTGGGGCGGAACATTGCAGGGGGGCAGCAAAAAAGCTAAGTGTGAAACTTGTATTTGGGATTTGGGACTGTTACCCAGTGGTGTATTTAGGTTTTGTGCTGCTCTAGGCCTAACTAAACTTGGGCACCCCTAATTTAAATATGACCCACCCCTTCCTGTAAAGGCCACACCCTTTTCTGTTTATGACCCACCTTTTCATCTGTAAACCACAGACCACAACCACAGTCTATTAGTGCCCATCAGTGCAGCCTCATCAGTTTCCATAAGTTCAGCTTCATCAGTACCCATCAGTACAGCCTTATCAGTGCTCATCAGTGCAGCCTCATTACTGCCCATCAGTGCAGCCTCATCAGTGCGGCATATCAGTGCAGCCTCATAAGTGGCCATCAGTACAGCCCCATCACTGGCAACCAGTGCAGCCTCTCAGTGCCCATTAGTGCAGCCTATCAGGGCATCATATCAGTGCGAATCAGTGATGCCTTATCAGTGCAGCCCTATCAGTGCAGCTTATCAGTCCTGCCTCATCAGTGGCCATCAGTGCAGTCTATTAGTGCCCATCAGTGCAACATATTAGTGCCCATCAGGGCAGCATATCAGTGCAGCCCCATCAGCTTTTTTGCTGCCCCCCTGCAAAGTGCTGCCCTATGCCTGGGCCTTGTTGGGGAATGCCCCAGGTGCAGATGAGTGGCCTCATACAGATAATAGCTATCTGCTGGGCTCACACACAACGGTTCTGATCCTGGCCCGAACGCACCTAAGCTCTTTACCCATATGAAGGAGCATGTGATTTTCTCCCAGAATGAATGCGTCTAGGCCTTAGCAGCCATTTGTCATGTAAAGGCACAGTCACTTGATAAGGAGGGAAAAGAAGCTACCCCATGTAAGCTCTGACACCATCCAAAAAGGAGGAAAAAGTTACTCTATGTAAGCTCTAACACCATCCAACAAGGAGAAGGAAGATTTTACTCCATGTAATCTTGTAAGCAGGTGCCTCCAAAGGGTTTACTGCATTGTGTATGTGTATTTTATATATGTTTTTTATTATTTTGAATTCTTGAGTTTGAATGTCTTGGTAAAACTGCATTGTAATGTGAATGAATTGCACTGTTTAGTTGTCTGTGCTTAGCTGAGGTAGTACTCCTTCAAAGGTAAAGATTATCTCTGCTGGCCAGGTTTTCTGGGCTTTTTGGGGAACTACTGCCCTCTTCTGGGGCAGTCACATAAAAAGAGAAGGAACCACCTCTATTGAGTGCTGAAGAAATTAGGATGACTTTTCAATGTCTCCCCATTTAAGGAACTGAATGCTGCTAAGGAGGTGAACTACTTTGGCACTTAGATGAAGTCACGTGATCCTGACGTAACGTGTAGGACGTGAGCAGAGACAGTGCAGAACGGAAGACTATATTGTCGTTGCTAAAAACTACTGTACAAGTGTCAACTGCGTAAGCAGTCAGCCGAGTGGGTAGTGGTGACTTGGCAAAGGCGACGAAGGCCCTGGTAGTGAAGTAGCTTTTGTGCTTAGGTTTCTTCCCTAGCAATCAGAACCCTAATATTGGGTCTGATATCATGGCACGGGGCATCCTAGGGACCCAGCCTGAGAGAAGATGGAGTGAGGCCTTAGAAAAGAGTAAGCAGGTTACTGGGCTGGTAGAGTCTGGTACAGGCTCAGTGGTAATGGCCTAGAAATGCTCAACAACTAAAGTGAGAGAAGAGTTATGAAGTGTAATAAAGAACTTTTTTTTAGTGCATAGAGTGTAATGAGGAACTGATATTTGAACAATATAAAGAGTACAGAAGTTAGGCCACGGATTACAAGGAATTAATTATGTATACTTGTGAAGAAGCATCGCTTTTAATTTGGAGTGCTGCCTTAAATGCCAGCCTTTCATTGTACAGCAGCCTCAGCCCGCGTTTTGGAGGGGGGGGGGGGGGATAGTAGGCACAAAGGCAACGTATCTCAGTTTTATATACACTATATTACCAAAAGTATTGGGACGCCTGCCTTTACATGCACGTGAACTTTATTAGCACCCCAGTCTTAGTCCGTAGGGTTCACTATTGAGTTGGCCCACCCTTTGCAGCTATAACAGCTTCAACACTTCTGGGAAGACTGTCCACAAAGTTTAGGAGTGTATCTATGGGCATTTTTGTGAGGTCAGGCACTGATGTTGCATGAGAGGGCCTTGCTCAAAGTCAGCGCTCTAATTCATCCCAAAGGTGTTCTATTGGGTTGAGGTCAGGACTCAAGTGCCATCCATGTCTTCATGTACATGAGTTTATTAGGTGCTATTTTATGTTTGAGGTTTGGAGCTCTTCTGTGACTTTGGGTTTCTTTTGGATGGTTTCTTGGAGGTGTGAATCTTGGAGGAGGATGGATCAGTGTTTCTGGAGGATGGATTCCGTTTTATGTTTGTTATGGAAACATGTTATGAATCTGACTGATATGTCATTTTCTCTGGTTGGTGTTTTATATTGTTTCCCATATAAGTAATGGAAATAAGCTGATTCTACTAAGTCATCAGGGTATCCTTTGTCTGTGAATTATCTCTTGAGGAGGGTACTTTGTACCGCCTTTTGGGGGCACTAGCAAGTGCTTTCTTTGGGTCTTTACTTGGCCACAGTAAGCCCCATTCACAAGCTCTGACACCATCCAACAAGATCGCTTTCTGCATGCTTTTTCTGGTCAGGTGCAGAGAACTTAAGCAAGGAACAGCCCGGCCACTAGCATTTTTAGTTATGTCAGCCCTCCTTTTACTGATAGATTTCCCTAGGCATGATAGTTGAGTGGTAGGCTTTTAGTTCTGCAAACATTGTAGATGTAGACTCTTTCTTATCTTGGTTCCTCAATGACACAATTTCTGGACTGCCCAGACAATGCTGTGTATATTATGAACCCTGATTATGCAAGTGCAAGAATTTACTGTTTGGAGACACAGCAAGGTTACATCTTGTAACAGTTTATGACATTGTTTGGTTGCCAACAACCATTGGATCCAAAATGAATCATGATGCATTGCGTTGTGAGTGGTGGAAGAATGATGTATTAAATCACCAAGACAGTGAAACACATGAGCCAGAACAAGGATTTTACTTCCTTAACAAAACACTGATTAACCACTTCTGGACTGGAAGAATTTCCCCCTTAATGACCAGGCTATTTTTTGCGATTCGGCACTGTGTTACTTTAACGGACAATTACACATTCGTGCGACGCTGTATTCAAATAAAATTGATGTCCTTTTTTCCCACAAATAGAGCTTTCTTTTGGGGGTATTTGATCACCTGTGCAATTTTTATTTTTTGTGCTATAAATAAAAAAAAGAGCGACAATTCTGGAAAAAAATATATTTTTTTACGTTCTGCTGTATAACTTTCCCAATAAAAATGTAAAAATCTATTTTTTTCATCATTTAGGCCAATTTGTTTTCTGCTACATATTTTTGGTAAAAAGAAAATCCCAATAAGCATATTTTGATTGGTTTGCGCAAAAGTTATCGCGTCTACAAACTATTTTTATTTATTTATTTATTTATTTTACTAGGATGTGCTTTAGCCTGCCATGGCCAGCAGTCGGGCTTAAAGGGGAACCAAACCCTCCGATCCTTTACAGCCGAAGAAGCTGTCATCCTTATCCTCTGTTTTATCAGCAGTTGCCATGATGTTGCACATTTGATTGATTATGTCACCAGCTATTTGATGGCTTGACAGTTCGGATGGGAACACAACCAACTGTGACAGCCATGATTCACGGCATTTTAAATCTAGGGGTTTAGTTCCAATTTAAAGTGATACTAAACACACACTGTTTAATCTACATTAGTTCTTCTCTTTCTGTATGCTAATGATGGTACTGTAATTATTTAAATAAAAAAAAAAAATCTAAGTACATTTTTTTCTAATTGATATGCAGCTAACAAATGACCCAGCTCTTTCCCAGCCTGTCTGTAAGGAGGAGCTTCTAGTCATCTGCTGCTGGTCACATGTTTAAAATAAAAAATAAACAGCCTTTGGAATACGGAGTAAAAATAATTAGTTTATATCAATAAACTGTTTTAAATTGTCATGCAAATATATATTTGAAATCAAATATTAATTTTTTTGGGCAGTAACATGGTGTGGGTGGATTTCTGCTATTCACAGGCATGTCAGTCTGTGTCCAGTCTGTGTCTTAGAATAACAGGGAGATGAAGCCTCCATCAATCAAGATGTAATATAACACCCCCATTTTAGCTAGTTAGTGGGCATGGAGGAGGAAAGAGTGAGTGGACTGTCATTTACCACTGTGTATATGCCTACATACACTATATTCACTATATTACCAAAAGTATTGGGACACCTGCCTTTACACTCACATGAACTTTAATTGCATCCCAGTCTTGGACTGTAGGGTTCAATACTGAGTTGGCCCACCCTTTGCCACTATAACAGCTTCAACTCTTATGGAAAGGCTGTTCACAAGGTTTAGAAGTGTGTGTTGTTTGACCATTCTTTCAGAAGAACATTTGTGAGGTCAGGCACTGATGTTGGACAAGAAGGCCTGACTTTCATAGCGGCTCCTGGCGATCACGTAGAGGGGCGATCAGGTAGAGCGAGAGGAGGAGAGGAGAGAGAGAGCTGACCAGTCATGTGATCGCCTGAAACTTCTCTGAAATACGGTAAAGGCGGCATTTTTTTTTTAAACACAGAGACAGGAGCACTTGTAATCAGGGTACAGAGAGGATTATAGAGAATCATAAAAGTTATTTTAGCAGCAGGACGGGAGGGCGCGGGCACTGACAAAGGAGGAGACAGGCAGGGAGGAGAGGGGGGAAAAGACAGAGGAGAGCACAGAGGAGAACAGCAGAGCTGCGGATGATGGAGGCACGTAACCTGACCACAGTTGTTAAGGCTCAGCAGCCATGTTACACTGTGGTCAGTTTACAGAGGGGAGGGTAGAAACTGGCAGGATCTTCTGTTTTTTGTTTTTTAGGTGATACAGGGGGCCAAGTTACACAGCACAATCACTGTGCTGTATAGCTGTATAACATGCTTTAACGGAACAGGATCTTTTATTCTTTTTTTTTGGGGGGGGGGGGATAATCAATGCTTTATGGGGTCAGCATACCAAGACATTTTAGACAATTTAATTTTCCCAACTTTGTGGGCACAGTTCGGAGATGGCCCCTTCCTGTTCCAACATGACTGCACACCAGTGCACAAAGCAAGGTCCATAAAGACATTGATGAGCAAGTTTGGGGGGATGGAACTTGACTGGCCTGCACAGAGTCCTGACGTCAGCCCGATAGAAAGAACACCTTTGGGATGAATTAGAGCAGAGTCTACAAGCAAACATCAGTGCCTGACCTAACAAATGTCCTTCTAGAAGAATGGTCAAACATTCCCATAAACACACTCCTAAGCCTCATGGACAGCCTTCCCAGAAGAGTTGAATCTGTTATAACTGCAAAGGGTAGGCCAACTCAATATTGAACCCTAAAGACTAAGACTGAGATTCCATTAAAGTTCATGTGCGTGTAAGGTCGGTGTCCCAATACTTTTGGTAATATAGTATATCTGGGTTAATGTCACAAGGGCATGTTTCATCACACCCTCGTAACTTTATTAGAGGGTGTGACGAAACATGTCAGGGAGGGTCCTATGATGTAATGGTGTCTAATCGGAAATGTTGCTGGATTGCTGGAAATAGGTGATGCTGAGGTTTAGCCTTAAGGGGTCACTGTACCCAAATATTGTGGCAAAAGTTCAAAGTGGTGCACTGCTGTCTGAGTGCACCTATCTTGTGAGTGTACATATTTTAATCTTTTTAACTAAGGGATTTTGTGTTATAATAGTAGAGCACTATGCTATTTTTTTTTTTTTTTTTTAAACGGAGGAGCAAGCGAGGGCTGCATATTAGCAGTGATTCACACAGGAGCCAGAAAAGAGATCCCCAGGAGGAAGAGAGTGATGCAGCCCTGGGAATAGACCCCTTAAAGGGGTAGGCTCATTTGACCTATTGACCTATTGCCTACCCTAATAGGTTCACAAGTTCAGGTAAAAGCAGGTAATGAAGGGTGGTGGAACTCACTTATTGTCTCCAAAGATTGTGATGTAACTTTATTTAATTACGGTGTATTGCCTCCTCCTTTTGTTTGGACATTAACCCTTTCCTTTCTTTTTGCTTTCATTTGAGCTCAAACACTCAGATTCTGCATCATGTCCCTTTAAAATTCTCCTTCTCCTCCACATGTTTTCTGACAGCTGAAGCTTGGTGAAACTTGAAAAAATACTGGAGTGCCAGGCTGTTGAGTGGTTGGGAGCAGCTGGTTCAGACTGTGAGAGACTGAAAAAATGTTTATGAATTGATAATTTGGCTACTTTGGTTCGACAACCTATGGTTGTGTTAGTTATTGTACGTTTTATTCTGACATAAAGTAAGATATTGATTTTAAGTCTGATGGAAATTGCTACTGCACTAGATAACTAGATAAAATATCACGCATAGAGCACTTCAGCTGCTGATTCTAAGGCATGCGTCTGAACGCGTTATTGCACTTTCCTGTATGCTCTTTCCAGATGCTGTTCTTTCCTTAGTAAGTGTTCTAGATCAGGTTTTAAGGTCTGAGATCCCTGCGAGACCAAGCATAGTCTCTCTGTATTCTCGCAGGCCCTCAAGGGTAGGTTACCCTTCATTGCCAAACACAAACATATCTGTAAGGCTCTCCCACAGCAATCCAGGGTTGCCAAAGTCATATCCCTCCAGAGAGAATTCTGAGGTCTTTCCTAAATAGAGCACTAAGACCTCATTCGCTTGGGATTTTAGTATAATCTACAGCAAGAATTTAGCTAGTCCTTGCAGCTAGAATTAGAAGTGGACGTAGATAGTAGCAGTCTTTGGTCTCCATGTCGGCTTTTCATGTGACAACACTGAAGAAATGACCCTTTGCTACAATGTAAAGCAGTGAGTATGCAGCTTGTATAACAGTGTACATTTGCTGTCCCTTCAAAACAACTCAACACACAGCTATTAATGTCTAAACTGTTGGCATCAAAAGTGAGTACATCCCTAGGTGAAAATGTCTAAATTGGGCTCAATTAGCTATTTTCCCTCCCAGTGTCATGTGACTCGTTAGTGTTACAACGTCTCAGGCGTGAATGGGGAGCAGGTGTGTTAAATTTGGTGTTATCGCCCTCACTCTCTCATACTGGTCACTGGAAGTTCAACATGGCACCTCATGGCAAAGAACTCTGAAAATGAGCTGCAGCACGGTGGTCAAGACCATACAGCGGTTTAACAGGACAGGTTCCACTGAGAACAGGCCTCGCAATGGTCGACCAAAGAAGTTGAGTGCACGTGCTCAGCGTCATATCCTGAGGTTGTCTTTGGGAAATTGACGTATGAATGCTTCCAGCATTGCTGAAGAGGTTAAAGGGGTGTGGGGGTCAGCCTGTCAGTGCTCCGCCTATATGCCGCACACTGCATCAAATTGGTCTGCATGCCTGTCGTCCCAGAAGGAAGCCTCTTCTAAAGATGATGCACAAGAAAGCCCACAAACAGTTTGCTGATGACAAGCAGACTAAGGACTTGGATTACTGGAACCATGTCTTGTGGTCTGATAAGACCAAGATAAAGTTATTTGGTTCAGATGGTGTCAAGCGTGTGTGGCGGGAGTACAAAGACAAGTGTGTCTTGCCTACAGCCAAGCATGGTGGTAGGAGCGTCATGGTCTGGGGCTGCATGAGTGCTGCCGGCACTGGGGGGCTACAGTTCATTGAGGGATCCATGAATTCCAACATGTACTGTGATATACTGGAGCAGAGCATAATCCCATCACTTTAGAGACAGGGCCACAGGGCAGTATTCCAACATGATAATGACCCCAAACACACCTCCAAGAAGACCATTGCCTTGCTAAAGAAGCTGAGGGTAAAGGTGATGGACTGGCCAGGCATGTCTCCAGACCTAAATCCTATTAAGTATCTGTGGAACATCCTCAAACGGAAGGTGGAGGAGTGCAAGGTCTCTAACATCCACCCACTCTATGATGTCGTCATGGAGGAGTGGAAGAGGACTCCAGTGACAACCTGTGAAGCTCTGGTGAACTCCATGCCCAAGAAGGTTAAGGCAGTGCTGGAAAATAATGGTGGCCACACCAAATATTGACACTTTGGGCAATCTTGACTTAGGGACATTTTGATTTAGGGACATTTTGACTTAAGGGTGTACTCACCTTTGTTTCAAGCGGTTTAGACATTAATGGCTGTGTGTGGAGTTATTTTGAGGGGACAGCAAATTTACACTGTTATACAAGCTGTACACTCACTACTTTACATTGTAGCAAAGTGTCATTTCTTCAGTGTTGTCACATAAAAGATATAATAAAATATTTACACAAATGTGAGGGGTGTACTCACTTTTGTGGGATACTGTAACTTTAAATTGACACCCCCAGCGATTTACAGATTTCAGTGTGAACCACTGTGCAATTCTGGTGTGATGCAGGAACCGGCACTGATTCACAGGGTTTCCCGCATTGCACCAGTGTGAACTGGGACTCCATCATGATTTGGCCACTACCCTTTACTTCAACTTTTATCTTTTTGTCACAGCTCGGTGTGAGGCTGAGATGGCAAACGGCTACATCATACAGAACTGTGATTTGTTAATTGCTTTGTCAAACTTTGGAAAATCATTTTCATTTCATAATAAACAGGACAAACCACAGAACAAAATGTATGCACTGTATCTACAGTAACTCCAGTTGTTTCAAAACTGTGACTTTTTCTATATACTTTTATACTAAATATAAAAAATCACAACTCCAAATAACCTTTTTTTTGTCCTAAATATAAATTGTATTACTTTACAATTACAGATAGAAGCAACGTTTTTGGCTCATAGCTGAAATGTAAACATATGGGGTGAACTGGAATGTAAGCTGAACTGGGTACCTAATAAGAGCTTAGCTTAGCCTTGAACTTATCGATCCTGGTTGTATCTATGTTGAACTTAAAGCGGTTGTAAACCTACATGGACCACCAGACTCCGCTGTGGGAGCTGACATGATCCCTTGGCATCTCTTCCAGGTTCGGCGGCTCCGGCGCTGTGATTGGCCAGAGCTGCGATGACGTCACTGCCGCGCATGCTCGTGGTAGTCATTTTCCGGCAAGCTCCCGGCAAGGAAAGCTGAAGGTCCGCCGGACCTTTAGAACGCATGCGCCGCTCGTGTGAGCGGCTGCATGCAGTGCAAATATCTCCTAAACCGTGCCTTATTATAGGCTTACCTGTAGTTAAAAGTGGAAAAAAGCGGTATACTACCGCTTTAAAATGATACTAAAGTCTCGTTTTTTTTTTTTTTTTTTCTTTAAAAATAACAGACGTGTTATACTTACCTCCTCTGTGTAATAGTTTTGAACAGAGAGCATCCCCGATCCTCCTCTTTTTAGGTCCCCCGTCAGTGCTCCTGGCTCTTCCCTCCTTTTGAGTGCCCTTACAGCAAGCAGCTTGCTATGTGGGCACCTGAGCTAAGCCACTGCACTGTGCGCCCCCTCTCTCACTCCATTGGCTAACTGACTTTGATTGATAGCAGCGGGAGCCAATGGCGCCGCTTCAGCCAATCAGGAGGGAGAGTTTAGGACGGCTGAGGCACTCATGTACATCGCTGGATAGAAATGGGGCTCAGGTAAGTTTTAGGGGGGCTGCTGCACACTGAAGGTTTTTTATCCTAATGAATAAAATGCATTAGGATAAAAAAAACCCTTCTGCCTTTACAACCACTTTAACTGCTTGCCGACCGCCTGTTGCAGATATACTGTAGCAGGCTGGCTCGGCTGCGCGAACCGACGTATGGGTATGGAGCCCGCGTGCCCACCCCTATTAGGTAGCAGAAAAGCCGATCCATGGGACCGGTGGCTGCGATTGCCGCCGGGCACCTGCAATCGCTCCCTGCTGAGAGAGAACGGCGGTCTGCTGTTTCAAACAGGAATGAACACAGAGAGCCTGTGATCCTCCTATTTAGGAACACAGGTCTCTGTGTTAATTCCACACGTCTATCCCCAATACAGTTAGAAAACACCCCCTAGGCTCACACTTTTTTTTTATTATGTTTTTTATTGTTTTAATCAAGTTATACAAAAAACACCATATAAAAAAAGAGATGCAATTATTTTATAACATTTATAACATTTGTTTATATAACTCCAGCCTTATTCCCTCCCTAGGCACACACTCAACCCTTTGATCACCCCTGAGTTAACCCCTTCCCTGCCAGTGTCATTAGTACAGTAACAGTGCATATTTTTAGCACTGATTACTGTAGTAATGTCACTGGTCCCCCCAAAAGTGTAAAAAATGTCAGTTAGGGGGTCCGATCTGTCTGCCGCAATGTTGCAGTCCCACTAAAAATCGCTGATCGTTGCCATTACTAGTAAAAAAATAAATAAATAAATAAAAATGACATAAATCTTTCCCCTAGTTTGTAGACACGATAACTTTTGCGCAAACCAATCATAATATGCTTATTGAGATTTTTTTCTTTTCAACCAAAAATATGTAGCAGAAAACAAAATGATGAAAAAATTAGATTTTTAATTTTTTTTTTTAATTGGGAATGTTTTATATATATATATATATATATATATATATATATATATATATATATATATATATATATATATATCAGAATGTGAAATCTATTTATATATATATTTTTTCAGAATTGTCAGTCTTTTTTTGTTTATAGTGCAAAAAATAAAAATCGCACAGGTGATCAAATACCACCAAAAGAAAGCTCTATTTGTGGGAAAAAAAAGGACATAAATTTTATTTGGGTACAGCATCGCACGACTGCGCAATTGTCTGTTAAAGTAACGCAGTGCCACATTGCACAAAAAGGCCTGATCATTAAGGGGGCAAAACCTTCTGGTCCAGAAGTGGTTAAAGGTCCTACTAGATAGTTTCAGTAGGGATGTCAGTGCTGTAACTTGAATTGTGGTACTTTCTCCTTTGATCTATTTATCCTATGTAAATACTGTGTTAGAGCAGAACTAATGCCAAATATGACTTTATAGATCTGGTATTCTATGAAACAGTTACAAAAAAGTACTGACATACGGTACTTAGTCAAAGGAAAAGAATGATCTAAGAAAGTTTGTTAGTTTTTCTAATGATTAGTGGGGTAAAATGGACGTATGTATTTTGAACAGGAAAACTTGAAGGAGCAAGATGGAAATTTTTTCTCAGAATAATTTCTAACAGTGTATGTGGTTTTAGTTTGGAAAAACCCATTCCTTCCAAAATAAAAAAAAACAAAAAACAAACTATTTTGAACAAGATTTTTAAATGTACTGAGAATTTTCATACAAATATTCATTCAAAGTTCTATCCATCTATGGCCAGCTTTACCTATCAGCTAGTGCAGATTTGACCCCCATTATGGAGACTTGTTCTCTTTAATTAGCCTCATCACCAAAGTCCCAGGAAATAACAGTGAGGATAAATCCAAAATCTGAAGTTTCCACAGCAATAAAAGATCTTCCAATGAATACACTTGATCCCTTGACAACTGACACATTGGAAAGATATCCAAATGCTATTGTAATGACATTTATGGTAAAAGTGACTGAGTTTACACATACTTTAAAGAGGAAGTAAAGCCTAAAGAATAATTTGTACCTATAGGTAAGCCTATAATAAGGCTTACCTATAGGTACTGTAAATATCTTCTAAACATGTACTGTTTAGGAGATATTTACATTGCATGTGCCGATGATGTCATCAGCGCATGCGCTCTGAAGGAACAGCCACCGTGCCATTCCTTCAGATAACTGTGCCGTAAATGAAGTCATCGCAGCTCTAGCCTGTCACACATTCTGAGTTCGCAGAGCCAGAAGGAAGACCTGGAGAAAATGGACGCTGCCTCCAGCAACTACATTGCATCACTGGAGGGCTTTGTTTTCAGGTAAGTTTCACATAATGTGTTAGCATGCGATGCATACAAGCACCTTATGCCTTTACCTTGCAGGTCCTAAAAAAAAAAAAGTAACCAGTGGTTTACAACCGCATTAAAAGTAATAGTAAGTAATTAGTAAGTAATTTGTTTAAAAATAGTAAACACTTACAGTTACACTTACCTTCTTTGTGCAAACGATTTGCACAGAAAAGCCCCGATCCTCCTCTTCTTGGGTCCCTTGCCAGAGCTTCTGGTTACACCTCCTCGCTGAGTGTCCCCCGTAGCAAGCCACTTGCTATGGGGCACTCGTGTGTGCTCACTTCTTAGCCCTGTTTTGAGTGTCTATAAGACACGCAGAGTGAGACTTGGCCCCACCCTTCGCTCCCTCCCCACTGGCTCTGATTGCCAGCAGCAGGACCCAATGTAACGCTCCTGCGTTTTACGTATGATGTGGATTTTCAGCTGCAGAAATATTCCACTTCAGTAGTCATGTAGAGAAACGCTGAGACACCATTCCCAACTCTCAATGACTCATCATGTGTGGATGATCTCAATTCAGCAAGTAATATTCAATAAGATGTTTCCTAGAGTGACTTATGTATATAGTAACACAGTGATGATAGGCTGAAGAGACAGGTTGGGTAGAGATGGTAGATGACAGACACTTGAAAGGAAATGTTCTTGAAAGTAAGATAGTAGCAGATGGGATGCAGATAGGTTTAGCAATCATGTATGGTAGCAGATGACAGAGTAGCAGGTGGACATACAAGAGAGATCAACCCAGTGCAAGAACAGGTGGTAGTAGGCTCAAGAGCTAGCAATCTTAGATAATGCAGATGTAGTAATAGTCCTAAGTATGCAGAGCTAGATAGTGTAAGCTTTAGTATAAAGGTTATAGAGGTTTCCCCTGTGGGGTACTTATCACTAATAGCAATGTAGCAGAGGAGAGGTTCGGCAAGAGCGGATGATCCGGTAGCGGGGTACAGGGATCAGCGCAGCGTGGTTCCGACAGCGAGGTATGCTTGCAAGCATGTGAGCTTCAAGACAGGTTAGCATCAAGGCACAAAGCAGTTTGAACGAACACATGTGAGTGAGAGCTGGCGATCTAAATAGCCATCCAGTCCGGCGCTCAGTGATGACAGCATCAGTCTTAAAGGTGTATGCGCACCTTACCAAAAGAGAATGGTGGGGCGCATACACTTATGAAAGAGTAATTAGGGTACCCAAAGGTACCAGAACATTACACCCAACAGCTGTATCTGAGCTAATATCTGGGCTAATTCTGTAGCTGTGCTAATTCCCGGGAATCCAGGATTCCCTGGAAGAAGTCACGAAGCACGTGACGTAACACGTAGGGCAGAGACAGAGCATACCCGGAAGCGGAAGTGACGTCCATACCAACACGAGCTGAACACTCGTATTACTGCCGATTACAGAGATTCTTATATGTGAGTTTTTAATGCTTCTTTCTTAATAAAATATTCAAATTACTACACCATGAGAGGGTTTTCTTTATCCCCACCTCTAAGAGAAAGTATAGATGAAACAGTGTAATTAGTGATTACCATACATAGTGGCAGGAGCTGTATCGGATGGGCTATCTGTATCCAGGACTCTCCAGAGAGGCCTATTACAAGAAAAAAAGAGGTGAGAGGCTAGTGAGCACTGGGTTGGTGGTACTCTGATGAAGATACCATCACTTACCTCTAGACATCTATTGATGGTGAAGGGGTTCACCAAATACATCCCACAGGATATTCACTTTCATATTGATTTTCTTTATTTATTCATCTATTATTTACTTTGGGGCATTTTTCTTCCACTGAGTATATTGATTCAGTTTCTGGCACGGTTATACGTGGATTGATCACTGTTGGATATTCACATTATCATTGATACACTAACATATGGACACTTAACACTTGGTTGGACTATCGCATTTTTTTGTTATACACGTTGGATATTTGAGCACATGAATATGTTTATTATTTATTATATGTATTTTCTTATAATGGATACACTATTTTAGTATATCACCTAACACACAGGTATCTATATATACTTTTCTAGCTACACCTAGCTCTATATCTGTAAGAGGTAGCGCTTCACTATATTGAACACTGTATTAGGGGACGACTGCAGGGGAGTCTACATGCAGAAGGTTTATTACCTTACTGCATAGAATCTGCCTTTAAAACCACTTTATGTGTCAAAGTCAAAGCAACATGCTATAGCTAGAAACCATGTAAACTTTTATTTAATTACATTTCAAATATCACAAAGCAATGACATGACAAATAATGTGTAAAAAGCCAACCTGTAAACGTTCCAAGAGTCACAAGGTATGCATCACTTTAAAGAAAATGTATTCAAACTGCATAGCACTTCTATCTTGTTTTTTCTCCATGTTTCTCTCATTATGGTTTTACTTTTCTTTAAATGTGTTAATATACAGTACGTGGCGTGCAGATTTTTCCTGCCCTTCTTTGAGAGCTGTAGTACGATTATTAAGCCTTGGTTCACATTTATGCGGTGCGGAAAACCCTGCACCGCATTCAAATAGTACTGCCCTTGCAATCTGGCACTTGTGTCAGTGCAATCCTAATTACACCCCAAACAAAGGTTGCAAATGCAGTGCGTTTGCCCACACAGGATCGCATGGTAAAAAAGTACTATGCGTTCCGGTTGCAGTGTGGTTTCAAATTTGGTGCATGCCTGACTTTGGTGCGATGCAGTGCAATATGAGCCCTTTCAAAATGAATAGACTCAAATCGCACTGTACTAAATCGCATGTGAATTGAACAGGAATGACTGTGATTCCTGTGGGATTCACATTCCGTTCATAGTGTGAACCAAGGCTAAAGGTCTTGCCAGTTTGAAAAATATTTTATTTGCTGATGTCTTCAGACACGGGGACATATGCATGGAGGGTGACATCAGTCTTCTCATGCATGCTCCTTGGGAAAATAAATACCTATTAGGCTCCATTCACATCTAGGCATTTTTGGGCGATTTTCTGCTCTAATCCTCAGCTCTAAAAACATCCAACAAGACAAATCCTATTCATTTCAATGGCCTCTGTTCACATCTGAGCGTTCTGTCACCTTAAGCAAAACGCACGTCGCTCAAAAAAGTACACAAGCTTCTTTTTTGGCAGATTTCAGGCGTTTTACTGCTCTTCATTGATCACTTGTCAATTCAAAATGCCTGCACAAAAACGCTGCAAAAACACAAAAAAAAAAAAGCCACAATGTACAAATTTACAAATTACCCCCTCCCTGTACACGCTGCTCCCTCCTGTACATATTACCTCCTCCCTGTACACACTTCCCCCTCCAGTAAATATTACTCCTTCCCTGTGCACACTGCCCCCCAATGTACATATTACCCCCTCCTTGTACACACTTCCCCCTCCTGTACATATTTACTCCTTCCCTGTGCACACTGCCCCCCAAAGTACATATTACCCCCTCCTTGTACACACTTCCCCCTCCTGTACATATTACCTCCTCCCTGTACACACTTCCCCCTCCAGTAAATATTACTCCTTCCCTGTGCACACTGCCCCCCAATGTACATATTACCCCCTCCTTGTACACACTTCCCCCTCCTGTACATATTACCTCCTCCCTGTACACACTTCCCCCTCCAGTACATATTACTCCTTCCCTGTGCACACTGCCCCCCAATGTACATATTACCCCCTCCTTGTACACAGTTCCCCCTCCTGTACATATTACCTCCTCCCTGTACACACTTCCCCCTCCTGTACATATTACCCCCTCCCTGTGCACACTGCCCCCTCCAGTACATATTACTCCTTCCCTGTGCACACTGCCCCCCAAAGTACATATTACCCCCTCCTTGTACACACTTCCCCCTCCTGTACATATTACCTCCTCCCTGTACACACTTCCCCCTCCAGTAAATATTACTCCTTCCCTGTGCACACTGCCCCCCAATGTACATATTACCCCCTCCTTGTACACACTTCCCCCTCCTGTACATATTACCTCCTCCCTGTACACACTTCCCCCTCCAGTACATATTACTCCTTCCCTGTGCACACTGCCCCCCAATGTACATATTACCCCCTCCTTGTACACAGTTCCCCCTCCTGTACATATTACCTCCTCCCTGTACACACTTCCCCCTCCTGTACATATTACCCCCTCCCTGTGCACACTGCCCCCTCCAGTACATATTACTCCTTCCCTGTGCACACTGCCCCCCAAAGTACATATTACCCCCTCCTTGTACACACTTCCCCCTCCTGTACATATTACCTCCTCCCTGTACACACTTCCCCCTCCTGTACATATTACCCCCTCCCTGTGCACACTGCCCCCTCCAGTACATATTACTCCTTCCCTGTGCACACTGCCCCCCAAAGTGCGTATTACCCCCACCTTGTACACACTTCCCCCTCCTGTACATATTACCCCCTCCCTGTGCACACTGCCCCCTCCAGTACATATTACTCCCTCCCTGTGCACACTGCCCCCAAAAGTACATATTACCCGACCCCCCACCCCCGTACACACTGGCCCTTCATGTACACACTGCCCCCTCCAGGCCATATTACCCCCTCCCTGTACACACTGCCCACTCCTGTACATATTACCCCCTCCCTGTGCACACTGCCCTCTCCAGTACATATTACTCCCTCCCTGTGCGCACTGCCCCCCCAAAGTACATATTACCCACCCCCATACACACTGGCCCTTCAGGTACACACTGCCCCCTCCAGTACATAATACCCCCTCCCTGTACACACTACCCCCTCCTGTACATATTACTCCCTCCTGTACATATTACCCCCTCCCTGTGCAGACTGCCCGATCCAGTACATATTAATCCACCCCCGTACACACTGCCCCGTCCTGTACCTATTACCCCCTCGGTGTACATACTGCCCCCTCCTGTACATATTACCCCCCTCCTTGTACACACTGCCCCTAATGTACATAATACCCCCTCCCTGTACACACTGCCCCTAATGTACATAATACCGCCTCCCTGTACACATTGCCCCAAATGTACATAGTACCCCCTTTCTGTACTCACTGCCCCCTCCAGTACATATTACTCCCTCCCTGTACACAATGCCCCCTCCTGTACATATTACCCCCTCTCTGTACACACTGCCCCCTCCTGTACATATTACCCGACCCCCCACCCCCGTACACACTGCCCCCTCCTTTACATATTACCCCCTCTCTGTACACAATGCCCCTTCCTGTACATATTACCCCCTCCCTGTACACAATGCCCCTTCCTGTACATATTACCCTCTCCCTGTACACAAATCCCCCTCCTGTACATATTACCCCCTCACTGTACAATGCCCCCTCCTGTACATATTACCCTCTCACTGTACACAATGCCCCCTGCTGTACAAATTTCCCCCTCCCTGTACACACTGCTCCCTCCTGTACATATTACCCCCTCCCTGTACACAATGCCCCCTCCTGTACATATTGCCCCCTCCCTGTACACAATGCCCCTTCCTGTACATATTACCCCCTCCCTGTACACAATGCCCCTTCCTGTACATATTACCCTCTCCCTGTACACAATGCCCCCTCCTGTACATATTACCCCCTCACTGTACAATGCCCCCTCCTGTACATATTACCCTCTCACTATACACAATGCCCCCTCCTGTACAAATTACCCCCTCCCTGTACACACTGCTCCCTCCTGTACATATTACCCCCTCCCTGTACACAATGCCCCCTCCTGTAAATATTACCCCCTCTTGTACATATTACCCCCTCCCTGTACACAATGCCCCCTCCTGTAAATATTACCCCCTCCTGTACATATTACCCACTCACTGTACACAATGCCCTCTCCTGTACATATCTCCCTCCCTGAATTTATATCCTCAGTCCCTGTCTCAGTCTCCAAAGTGAGACATCAGGGGTCTGTTTGGATCCCTGATATTTCACCAAAGTCCACCCCAACAACAAAAAAATTAAAATAATTAAAAAATTAAAAATATGTAAAACAAATAAATGTAAAATATAATTTAAAATGAAGGGCTCATTTACACTCGTTCTCTGTTGTAAATAAGTACCGGTAGTTTACTTGTGGGGCTGAAGCTGCCTACTCTATGAGAACGCAGCTGCCGTATAAACACTGCCATAGGCCCTAATTTGACAGGTGTGCAGGTTCTGGTGAGTGGCCTCAAATGCACACGGTCTGTGTTCGGGGCAATACACCTGCATCCACACACCTGTCAAATTAGGACCTGCGGCTGTGTTTGTACAGCTACCCATAGGTTAATGAAGCCTGACTTCACACAGCTCCAGCCACATTAAAAAACACTGCTTAACACTGTAAAGTACCCAGCACCCAAGTGAATGAGCCCCAAGACCTCATTCACACAGAGAGCTTTATTTAACTCACTACACTTTTATCTTTTAGTTTTACAGTAGCAGGTATTTGTAAGTTATGTTGTGTTTGTGTCCGCTAATAATGACTTTATGTATTTTTAGCCAAAGTATTGTTTTGCTTTGTTGGGAGGGGGGCTGTTAGGTAGGTTGTATGGGACCCTGTGGTGTCTTTCAGCAGCCCTGCCCACAATGGCTAGCTTTTATTTACTTAAGTAAAACCTTTATCCTTAAAGGAAAACAAAATCAGTGCCGGTTCATACTAGGTCGCTCCGACTTAGGGGGCGACCTGTGAAGTCGCGTGCAGCGCGACTTCGGCGCGACTTGCACGGACTTCATAAAATGAATGTCTATGCAAGTCACCTCCAGGTCGCCCCAAAGTAGTACAGGACCCTTTTTCTAAGTCGGAGCGACTTGTGTCGCTCCTATTAGAACGGCTCCTGTATTACACAATGGGAGCGTGACGGACCGCGACTTGTCAGGCTGACCAAGTCGCGTTCCAAGTCGGATCAGTGTGAACCGACACTAAAAAATGGTAGCTGGAGATTTAATTTGTTAGTTACTTATGTAAATCTATTAGTCCATCTAGCACTACCCTCTTCAGACTGCATTGCTGTCCAAGGGTGACTCTTGTACTCCTCTGTAGATAGAGGAGCCACCCTAGAACAGGAAGTGTGTTACCAGAACACCAAGTGAAAATAAAGGAAAAAAAAAAAGAATGCAGTAAAAAGCAATATATTACATTTTTGGGGGTTTCATACCAGTTTAATGAATAAGCCATTTATTGTTGCTCAAATGTACGTCTGGCATTCTATAAGATGGACCTAGTACATAGCGTTCATTGAGCATAACAAATATTTAGAGGCAAAGTTAAGCATGGTCTAAGTTCAAAGGCATTTACCTGCTTCTGTGCCATCTGACAGAATGTACATAATTATCCAGTAATGAGGCAGACTCACTGGGGAAATGCTGTGACAGAACAGCAGGGCTCAGGATAATGACCCACAATTGCACAATTCCTACTTCCCAATGGGAAAGCCAGTGCATGCTCTCTTTAACCCTGCTGATACTGCCAAATATTGACACAAACAAATACTATTGCTAAAGAATAAATATGTCTCTATGAAAAAACAGACTTCTTTTTAGTTAAAAAGGAAGTAAAGTCTAGAAAAACGTTTTCTTTTTGTTTACCTGCACAGTAAATGCATAATGTGCTAGTATGCAATACATACTAGCACATTATGTAACACTTACCTACAAACGAAGTCTGCGTCGTCCCCGCTGGAGGCCACATCCATCTTCGCCCGTCTTCCTTCTGGATCTGTGGACTCTGGCTCTGCTAGTGGCTATTGCTAGAGAGTTTTTTTTTTCTTGGGAGAGTGCATGTGATTATTATTATTATGATTATTTTTATAAAAGTACATATATCATACTCACAAAGGAGATAAAATAACAGGCAAAATAAAAGTGTAGTTCCACCGGAAATCTCCACTCAGCATAGTCCTCTAGTACAAGCAGTGGAATGTAAATGTCCAAATGTAGGTGACGCATTTCGAGGGTGCCCCCCCCTTCTTCAGAGTCCTGCATCCTGATAGGACAGCTAGTGCATTTTGAAAACTCCTCCTACAAGCTATAACCAGGTACTGAGAGAAGTCACAAGACTGCTATAACTGCTGATGAGAAAAGGTATTTAGCAGTTTATATTTATTAAAATAATTGCATTTCCATGTTCTGTGTACTGTGAGAGACCAGATATAGTGAATGCAGGCTCCTGGGTTTAGTAACACTTATCCTATAAAATATTATTCATAATATTTTATACTTATACCTCAGCATTTGGCTCATGCTTGTGCAATATTTTATTTTTCTTTAATCTATAGCATATAAAGCAGTGTTACAGTTTTTAAACTCATATAGTTTTTTTCCTGTCTATTTACTAGTGAAATGAGAGGGTTTGGCACCTGTTATTTAAAGTGTAACTTTACTCTCTCAATCATCATATTCTCTTGTTTTAAACTTTTTATATATATATATATATATATATATATATATATATATATATATATATATATATATTTCTTCATTTGCTTCCTGGTTTCTGGCCTATGCCAAAATGATGTCATATATCTCAGGAGTCTTCTTGAGCATTTTTTTCTTTCATCTGGAAGGGAGAACGATGGGCTTTCTCAGCTAAGCACACCCTCCTGCCTGCATACCTGAGTTAAATCGGCGTTCTACCCAAAAGCGGAACTTCCACTTTAAGCACTCCACATTTGGCATTGAGGTTTTTATTTTTTGTGTGTGTGGGGGGGGGGTACCTAGTTTTGACAGGTATCCACTTCCACTTCCGCTCGGGTCACCTAGGCGGCTCGAACGGAAGTTCTCCTCTCCCCCTCTTCTGGGACACGTCAGAGGCCCGGCCGCTTATGAAGTACAGAGCGATTCGTGCATGTGCCATGCGCACTGGCTGTGAATCTGCAAGCTGTCACAGCCGGGTGCCCACACTTGTAATGCCAGCTCCGGGGGTGAGAGAGAAGAGCGAAGATTTGGCCTCATCGCTGGATCGTGGGACAGGTGAGCGTGTGTATATTAAAAGTCAGCAGCTACACTTTTTGTAGCTGCTGACTTTTAATAAACATAAAAAGAGTGGAACTCCACTGTAAGGGCAGATGGCTTCTAGGAAGTCAATGCTGTATGAATCATCTGCCCTTATGGAAGAAAGCCGTGGCTAGATATGCTGGGGGGGGGGTTCAAAGTAATTTCTCAACAAAATAAAGCATGGAGACATGGGTGGATGGGTGAGCTTGCTTTGAATACTGAAAATGATTTAAATAGCATTTATGGTTTGTGATGCTTAGATACAGTTTAGTTCCGCTTTAAGTTCCAGACAGAAACTGTGTACTGCAAATGCAATTGATGTTATGGTTTGATTTGACCCTTCCTGGGTAATAATAAAGTTATATTTGCAAAAAAAGAAATCTGCATTGGTCTGGATTTGTACACTACAAATAATTATTTACGATGGCTGAGCAAAGCAAAATTAGTGCAGACATTGAAAGGCTAAAAAAGGTTACTTTAATTATTGAATGACATATTTTTACAGGTAATATAATTCCCTATAAAATGTCTGATCTATTGTTCCCTTTTTAGCTTACAGAATCTTACATTATTTTCTTGTATAGTTTTGTTGTCGCTAAACTATCATGCAGTGAATGGGCTAATTACTGTTGTAGTAGCATCACAGGTTTCATGCTACAGTTCAGACATGTCACTTCATTCTATGTTATTTTAACTGCATGTGTTAGTAAAAATGTAAATGAACTTTAAAGTATAATGCATCAATAGGAACCTCCTGGTGTGTGTATATTGTTAACCACTTCTGGACCAGAATGTTTTCCCTCTTAATGACCAGGCCATTTTTTTGCGATACGGCACTGCGATAATTTAACTGACAATTGCGTGGCCGTGCAGCGCTGTACCCAAATAATATTGATGTGCTTTTTCCCCCCCCCACAAATAGAGCTTTTTTTTGGTGGTATTTGATCACCTGTGCGATTTTTATTTTTTGCCCTAGAAACAAAAAAATAGCGACAATTCTGAAAAAAAAATCTATTTTTTTCATAATTTTAGGCCAATTTGCATTCTGCTACATGTTTTTGGTAAAAAAAAAAAAAAAAAATATCAATAAGAGTATATTGATTGGTTTGAGCAAAAGTTATCACATCTACAAACTAGCGGAAAGATTTATGTCATTTTTATTATTTTATTTTTTTTCTACTAGTGCCATTTTTAGCGGGACTGCGACATTGCGGCAGACAGATCGGACACCTAACTGACATTTTTGACACTTTTGGGGGGACCAGTGACATTACTACAGTAATCAATGCTAAATATATGCACTGCTACTGTACTAATGACACTGGCAGGGAAGAGGTTAACACCAGGGGCGATCAAACGGTTAAATGTGCCCCTAGGGGGTGATTTCTAACTGTGTGGGGGAAAGACTTATGGAATGAACACAGGGACCCATGTTCCTAAATAGGAGGAACACAGGAGCCCTGTATTCATTGCTGACAGAACAGCGGTCTGCTGTGTGCACAACGGCAGACCGCCATTCTTTCTCAACGGGGAGCGATCACTGGTGTCCGGAGGCAATCACGGCCGCCGGCCCCGCAGATCAGCCCCCCCCCTTCCCTACGAGCGCTCCCGCGAAGGGACGTATGGGTACGTTGTTTAGCGGGAATCCGCCGATCTGACGCAGTATATGTACCGCGGCTGGTCGACAAGTGGTTAACAAAGTAATATTTATTGCACACTGACATTCTAAATGAAATCATACTTTATGGGCATCTTTGTTCAGATTACCTTACAGTTCATATAGATGTCAAGAGTTCAATTATTTATTGCATAAGGAATCGTAGGTAAACATGTTAAGGCTTGTACCGGCCTCTCAACCCAGTCAAGGCAACTGTGCAATAGAATGAGGACTGTGACGCCAATGCCAACAGTGAATGTTGTTCCAAGCACTCCTCTGCATTGCTCTTTTGCCTCAGTGATTTGTGATTGCTATCCAATCTGCCAACGGACCCCTGGCCTCTATTCTACTAGTTATTCCTTTTAATTTTCTTCTGTAGATTTCAGCCTGACATCAAAGTCGTATGAGCTAGTATCCCCATTGAGGAAAAACTGTGACCATATTTGACCCCCAACATGTTGCATATTAGCAGAGGTGAATCACCCACCAGGCAACCCAGGCAAGGCTTTAAGGCCCAGTGGTTATCCAGTGGACTCAGCTACAACCTTCATGTTCCTGGTGTGAAGCAGGGGGATAGTGCAGTTGGTCAAATCTGTGCACATGCCTGTCATTCCACAAGGAAGGGTATACTTGTAGTGTCTGGTGTCTGATGGGGCCTCCCTGAGTCTATTCCAATCCTTATCAATGTCAGTTAATATTTGGCACACCCTGCATGGTAAATGGGTAAGGGTTATTTGATAAAGGACTGGCACGCTATTTAGACTCCCCTCTAGTGCTTCTGACTCTTAGCAAGTAGACCCTTCACTGGGCCCCAATCACACTTGGCGATTTGAAATTCATTTTTAATGGCAACCCAAACACGGTGCAAATTTCCAGCAATTTTAGCACAACAGAATCACAGCAATCACAGCAATCACAGCAAAATGCACATTTATGAATCTCACGAAACTCATCACCCAAAAAGGTGCATGAGTTTCTTTTGTGTGACAAACTCAAGTGAGCGGGCTGCCCTATGCATGTGTAGCAGGATTTCCAGCCTTTGTGCTGGATGTGGGTCTGCCAGGGTTACTGCTAGTAACAACAGCACATTTAAGCATGTTCTCCAAGTGTGAGCACTGAGACAAGAAACAGTCCAGCATCTTTGTTTTTTGAATTTATTTTTGGAACTTGGTTGGGAGAAAGGAATGAGTGGGATACTCCTCTGGCTCGACTATACACAATAGAATGCTACTCTTGACGCTGACTTAACACTGGCTGAATGCCGGTCAACGCCCGTTGGCGCTTGTTAACACTGACTTGCTGTCTGTGAACTTGAACTGACTTCTGACACTTCCTTGTGAATCAAAAGTCCTTTGTACTGCTCCCTGTAGCCTTCCTGGCTGTGGTAGCTATTTGTAAGCACTGCAGCAACTCTTAACACTTCAGGGCCCACACTGGCACCCTCTCTCACTGAATTATCTTCAGAGTTTAGACTCATGCACCCCCTTTCTAAGCTTCCTCCTGGTTAGCTGGCTCCTGGATCCATCTGACCTCCTGGAGTGGTCTCCTATCCTAGGCAGACCCCGGGGCAGTTCACATTACTCACGACCCTGCTTTGCTGGAAACTCCAACCCCAACAGCTCCACACGGTCTTCAGCACACTGGATTCCTCTCTGCAGCTCAGCTCAACCTTCTGTCCTCTAGGCCGACCGCCAAGGACACCTTTCCTCTCACCAAGAGGAGGAGAGACAGACGTCACCCTCCTCCTGGGACTCTGCTTCCCACCAAAAACACCCTGTCATGTGCTCCTCTCAGACTTATATCCCCCTACCCGGATGCATTGCGGCAGAATCTGCTCTCTGGGATGGATACAAGCCCTGGTGTGCTATTGGTCAGGTTTCCTCCACTGTCCAATGAGAGCCCTTATTGGATACAGTGGGGAGACTCCCCAAATCAACAGTCACACCTGAGAACACATGACAGCCTGACTGAATAATTGGACCCTGCTGATAAGCAGACAAGGTCTCCCCTATAGGTTACCTAGCACCTACCTAGGAGAGTGCTTCACATGGCATGTGGAAACACGTGGAAATTATACTAGAAAAATTGTGAGGGGGAAGATGGGTTTCTGCTACGTGAAATATGAACTGAGCCTTATTTTTGACCCTATTTTGACAGTCAACAAAAATACTAAAATCACAGACATTGTCTGAGACTTCTTCATTCTGCACATATTTTATAAATATCTCCCTTTGATGGGTGGTTGGTACCTTTTCTATGTGCAAATATGAACACCTATCCTATTAATGAGGATATAAATTAGTCTTACTTTCTGGCATTGCTAACACTCTAATTAAAAGGGATATATTTGTGGTAAAGGTTATGGCGATTCCCAAACTTTGTGCAAACCATGGCCAGAGTTTAGGGTTTTAGGCTCTGCCCCTTACTGAATTCCCATATCATGCATTCCCTACACCAGGGATCCTCAAAACAATGGCTCACTAGCTATTGCAGAACTACACATCCCATGAGACATTGTAAAATTCTGACATTCACAGACATGACTAGGCATGATGGGAATTGTAGTTTCTCAATAGCTGGAGGGCCATAGTTTGAAGACCCTTGCCCTAAACTGTGCTGTTTATCATCAAACTTACAACTTACATTCATGGCTCTTTCATCCTCCAAAGATCGCATATTGGAGTGCAGCCAGTAGAGTGACACTCATGCAATTGCTGAGGTAAACCTTGTGAAGCTGCAACATCACTAAGAAAGTTTAAAAATGAAGAAGGGGTTTTGGTATCTGAGCAAGTTTCAACTTTCTGAAAGAAAACACATACATATTCAATTTGGGGACAAAGTGGTGGATATGGGTGATGAAGGAGCATAGAAAAGGTCCATTTTGACTTTTTATGGAGTCTGATGTCATGCAAATCTTTTTTTCTCTAGTCCTAGCAAAATATGGATTGGCTTTAAATATTATATCTATTGTGCATTGCAGATTGTAGCTGTGTGAAAATGCATCCCTTTGCAACTGAGTCCTAAATAAGAAAAAGGGTTTGCAGTATCAGATTTTTCTAAAGAGTATGCATGTATCCAAATGAGTAGGCATGTGCACTGGATCTGGCAAATAGCACAACATAGTTAGTGAACATTAAAGCCTACGTTTACCTAATAAAAATACTGAGGAACATTACTTACCTTCAGTGTGATGTGTCCCTTGTATATCTGTATCCTAATTCAGTAAAAATCTTCCTCCTCCAATGCCCCCCCCCCCCACCCCTGCCACTGTAATCTTCCAGTTCAGCAGGGATTAATAGGCTCTCATCAAGAGTGCCCAGCTATGCCTGCCTTCTCTGCCCAGCTCCTCCATTCTTAGAAGCTGGTACAATAGCTTCTATGAATGAAACACCATCTATATATGGAGATGATTGAAAGGTCTCCTACCTCCATTTATAGATCCTGTGTCATTCATAGAAGCTGTAGTACATCTTCTATAGATAGAGGAGCTAGGCGGAATGGCGGGTATAGTCAAACACTCTTGTTGAGTGCCTGTGACAGCTCCTCTGTTCGGGTCATCGAATGAGGAAGATTACTACTGAAATAGAAGATAGAAGCACAAGGAACATATCTTAGGTAAACTCAGGCTTTAGGCCTTATACATAGGGGCGTATGCCTGTGCAAGGGTCATGTTTGCTCAAGTTGGGATGCAGAGATGTTTCGTGCATCCCCGTGTAGGCAGTCTTATTGTGTTAATTGGGACACAATCATTGCATTGACACAGTTATTGCTCCGTGCCAATGCAGGTGTAAATGCAGAGAGTGGCCTGAAAATGGGGCCTTAAATTAAGATGACCAGATTTTTAAAATGAAATCCGGGGACATATTTTTTTTTATATTGGCAAATGGCACAGGACTGCATAATGCACACAGCACTGGGCATAGGACTGCATAATACACAGAGCGCTGGGCACAGGACTGCATAATACACAAAGCACTGGGCACAGGACTGCATAATACACAGAGCTCTGGGCACAGGACTACATAATACACAGATCGTTGGGTTCGAGACTGCATAATACACAATACGCTGGGTACAGGACTGCATAATACACAGATCACTGGGCACAGGACTACATAATACACAGAGCGCTGGGCACAAGACTGCATAATACACAGAGCTCTGGCACAGGACTACATAATACACAGAGCGTTGGGTTCGGGACTGCATAATACACAGAGCACTGGGAAAAAGACTGCATATTACACAGACCGCTGGGTTGTGAACTGCATAATACACAGAGCTTTGGGTACAGGACCACATAATACACAGAGCACTGGGCACAGGACTACATATTACACAGACTGCTGGGTTGTGGACTGCATAATACACAGAGCTTTGGGTACAGGACCAAATAATACACAGAGCACTGGGCACAGGACTGCATAATACAAAGAGCGCTGGGCACAGGACTGTATAATACACAAAGTTCTGGGCACAGGACTACATAATATACAGGAGGTGTTAGGCATAGAGTGCAGGGTTCAGAGGTTTGCTATGCACAGAGGACACTTCTGCCCCCACATTCATAGCTCACCTCTGCACCACAGATTATCTCTGCAGCCTCCTCTTAGCCCTTCCCCCAAAAAAGCTAAACTCTCCATCTCTCCATGCAGCTGCATCAGCTCTGACCCCTGCTCCCCCATTGCCCTCACCTGTGTACAAACAGACCCCCCCCCCCCATCTGCTCACCTCCCGGTCTCAGCCTTCCACACAGTCAATTTTTGGCTCTGCCTCTCCTCCACTGAACAGCATTAGGAGTGGCAGTGAGATCGTTAATCAGGGGATATTGGCTTCCGAGCTACCAGGCTGGGATGCCCTGTCTACGTAAATCTAGCCCTGAATCTGGGGACAAAACAGGGACAGACTTAATCTGGGGACAGTGTCCTCAATCCGGGGACGTCTGGTCACCCTACCATAAATTCACAGTAATATTGCTGATTATTAGAAGCTCCCCATGCACTAGCGGTCAACAGAAGCAGAATATAAGTCTAGTGTAGCCTTTCTCCACCTTTTTATCCAAAGGGAAGCCTTAAAATAATTTTCAGGGTTCAGGGAACCCCTGCTAAAATAAATTCATTGGGAATCACTGGGAAAATGCTCCTTACATTATTAGTTAGTTGGAAGAATGCCCCCTTACAGTTGTAGTCAGTTTACCACCTTATAGCTGCTAAAAAAACCTGTTTCTTATGCTCTGCCAAGTACATTATGCCTGGAACTATGCAGGCACTTTTAGAAGAAAGGTCAATCAGCTACAGCTCAAAGAACCCCAAGGAACCTCTGCAGGAGCCCTGGTTGAGAATGGCTGTTCTAGGGATTGTCCTATGATATCAACTCTTAGAAGTTTAAAGCCTCATCTACATTTTCCATTTTGGAAATATACTATATTGAAGAGCAAAACTCATGAAAACCTAGGTTTTTGGTTCCCCACATGTGTTCATGAATAAAACATAGAAATGTATTAATCAATATATGACATTTTTTATCATAATCATATATATTTTTAAGTATGTAAACTATGTGCTCACAGCATTAAAGTGTTTGTAACTTTAAAAAAAAAAAGAAAAGAAAAAAAAGGACCCTGTTCCCTTAACCCATGAGTACTTATGCTGTGTAATTTGGCCCCCTGTGTAATCTAAAATACCTGGCTGATCCTGGCTGGTTCGGCCCTCCTCTTTGTATACTGACAACGGTTTATCATGACTGCTGAGCCCTGACACTGTGGTCAGTTTATGTGCCTCTATCATCCACAGCTCTCCTCTGTCCTCCTCTCCGCCCTCCTCCCTGCCTGTCAGTTTGTAACAGTGCGGCTCTGCTCCCCATCCCTTCCCTTGCTGCTGCTAAAGTAGTTTGGTTATATTCCAACAATTGCCTGTTAGATAATGATATGTGCCCCACTATATGTGCTGTATAAAAAAAAAAAAAAATAGATTTCTACCTTATTTCAGAGCACCACTCATGTGACCGCCCGCCTCTCGCCCATTTATTTATTTTTTTTGAGTGCCTTTCTTTAGTTGGACCTCTTTTGACCCCTTTGGGAAGCCTTAGCACTTCTGTTACTTGATCTACCTTAGCCATATTTCAGTCAGTGCATTTGGCTATCGATCCAGAGGAAGAGCCCCTGACCTCAAATCAAGTCAGATATTTAGTGTACTGCCTGATTGGATACATGCATGGTAGGCGAGATGATACATAAAAAAATTCAAACATTGATTAGTGCATGCATGCATTTTCTACTTATGTTATTAATAACACAAATGTACAGGCAAAAAATTTGGGGGAGCATACCCATGTATTTCCAAAGCTGCTGCAGCTATGAACCAAAAGACATGTATATTAAAAAAGAATAGCGCGCAAATGCAAAAGAAATTACTACCAAATCTGAAGAGAGTCCATAAATAAAAATGGGGGTTTGGTCCCACCATATGGCCATATCGTGCTCAAGCCCACTACTGCGTCAAAGTACCCCATTATCAGTGGGTCCTACACTATCCATGAAAAAGAGATGAATCCAGCCCTTCTAACCCTTGGAGACAACACTCCTTGCTGGGAAAAATGTGCAAATGCACTACAGGGGACTCCTCCTATATCCATTTGATGGTGGACACTGATTGAGTACAGGTGTATGTGGGGGTTGGGGAGGGCTGCTCAACCTCGATAGTCTGGTCAGACCGAATACATAATAAACAGGCAAAAAATTTGGGGGAGCATACCCATGTATTTCCAAAGCTGCTGCAGCTATGAACCAAAAGACATGTATATTAAAAAAGAATAGCGCGCAAATGCAAAAGAAATTACTACCAAATCTGAAGAGAGTCCATAAATAAAAATGGGGGTTTGGTCCCACCATATGGCCATATCGTGCTCAAGCCCACTACTGCGTCAAAGTACCCCATTATCAGTGGGTCCTACACTATCCATGAAAAAGAGATGAATCCAGCCCTTCTAACCCTTGGAGACAACACTCCTTGCTGGGAAAAATGTGCAAATGCACTACAGGGGACTCCTCCTATATCCATTTGATGGTGGACACTGATTGAGTACAGGTGTATGTGGGGGGTGGGGAGGGCTGCTCAACCTCGATAGTCTGGTCAGACCGAATACATAATAAACAGGCAAAAAATTTGGGGGAGCATACCCATGTATTTCCAAAGCTGCTGCAGCTATGAACCAAAAGACATGTATATTAAAAAAGAATAGCGCGCAAATGCAAAAGAAATTACTACCAAATCTGAAGAGAGTCCATAAATAAAAATGGGGGTTTGGTCCCACCATATGGCCATATCGTGCTCAAGCCCACTACTGCGTCAAAGTACCCCATTATCAGTGGGTCCTACACTATCCATGAAAAAGAGATGAATCCAGCCCTTCTAACCCTTGGAGACAACACTCCTTGCTGGGAAAAATGTGCAAATGCACTACAGGGGACTCCTCCTATATCCATTTGATGGTGGACACTGATTGAGTACAGGTGTATGTGGGGGGTGGGGAGGGCTGCTCAACCTCGATAGTCTGGTCAGACCGAATACATAATAAACAGGCAAAAAATTTGGGGGAGCATACCCATGTATTTCCAAAGCTGCTGCAGCTATGAACCAAGAGACATGTATATTAAAAAAGAATAGCGCGCAAATGCAAAAGAAATTACTACCAAATCTGAAGAGAGTCCATAAATAAAAATGGGGGTTTGGTCCCACCATATGGCCATATCGTGCTCAAGCCCACTACTGCGTCAAAGTACCCCATTATCAGTGGGTCCTACACTATCCATGAAAAAGAGATGAATCCAGCCCTTCTAACCCTTGGAGACAACACTCCTTGCTGGGAAAAATGTGCAAATGCACTACAGGGGACTCCTCCTATATCCATTTGATGGTGGACACTGATTGAGTACAGGTGTATGTGGGGGGTGGGGAGGGCTGCTCAACCTCGATAGTCTGGTCAGACCGAATACATAATAAACAGGCAAAAAATTTGGGGGAGCATACCCATGTATTTCCAAAGCTGCTGCAGCTATGAACCAAAAGACATGTATATTAAAAAAGAATAGCGCGCAAATGCAAAAGAAATTACTACCAAATCTGAAGAGAGTCCATAAATAAAAATGGGGGTTTGGTCCCACCATATGGCCATATCGTGCTCAAGCCCACTACTGCGTCAAAGTACCCCATTATCAGTGGGTCCTACACTATCCATGAAAAAGAGATGAATCCAGCCCTTCTAACCCTTGGAGACAACACTCCTTGCTGGGAAAAATGTGCAAATGCACTACAGGGGACTCCTCCTATATGCATTTGATGGTGGACACTGATTGAGTACAGGTGTATGTGGGGGGTGGGGAGGGCTGCTCAACCTCGATAGTCTGGTCAGACCGAATACATAATAAACAGGCAAAAAATTTGGGGGAGCATACCCATGTATTTCCAAAGCTGCTGCAGCTATGAACCAAAAGACATGTATATTAAAAAAGAATAGCGCGCAAATGCAAAAGAAATTACTACCAAATCTGAAGAGAGTCCATAAATAAAAATGGGGGTTTGGTCCCACCATATGGCCATATCGTGCTCAAGCCCACTACTGCGTCAAAGTACCCCATTATCAGTGGGTCCTACACTATGCATGAAAAAGAGATGAATCCAGCCCTTCTAACCCTTGGAGACAACACTCCTTGCTGGGAAAAATGTGCAAATGCACTACAGGGGACTCCTCCTATATCCATTTGATGGTGGACACTGATTGAGTACAGGTGTATGTGGGGGGTGGGGAGGGCTGCTCAACCTCGATAGTCTGGTCAGACCGAATACATAATAAACAGGCAAAAAATTTGGGGGAGCATACCCATGTATTTCCAAAGCTGCTGCAGCTATGAACCAAAAGACATGTATATTAAAAAAGAATAGCGCGCAAATGCAAAAGAAATTACTACCAAATCTGAAGAGAGTCCATAAATAAAAATGGGGGTTTGGTCCCACCATATGGCCATATCGTGCTCAAGCCCACTACTGCGTCAAAGTACCCCATTATCAGTGGGTCCTACACTATCCATGAAAAAGAGATGAATCCAGCCCTTCTAACCCTTGGAGACAACACTCCTTGCTGGGAAAAATGTGCAAATGCACTACAGGGGACTCCTCCTATATCCATTTGATGGTGGACACTGATTGAGTACAGGTGTATGTGGGGGGTGGGGAGGGCTGCTCAACCTCGATAGTCTGGTCAGACCGAATACATAATAAACAGGCAAAAAATTTGGGGGAGCATACCCATGTATTTCCAAAGCTGCTGCAGCTATGAACCAAAAGACATGTATATTAAAAAAGAATAGCGCGCAAATGCAAAAGAAATTACTACCAAATCTGAAGAGAGTCCATAAATAAAAATGGGGGTTTGGTCCCACCATATGGCCATATCGTGCTCAAGCCCACTACTGCGTCAAAGTACCCCATTATCAGTGGGTCCTACACTATCCATGAAAAAGAGATGAATCCAGCCCTTCTAACCCTTGGAGACAACACTCCTTGCTGGGAAAAATGTGCAAATGCACTACAGGGGACTCCTCCTATATCCATTTGATGGTGGACACTGATTGAGTACAGGTGTATGTGGGGGGTGGGGAGGGCTGCTCAACCTCGATAGTCTGGTCAGGCCGAATACATAATAAACAGGCAAAAAATTTGGGGGAGCATACCCATGTATTTCCAAAGCTGCTGCAGCTATGAACCAAAAGACATGTATATTAAAAAAGAATAGCGCGCAAATGCAAAAGAAATTACTACCAAATCTGAAGAGAGTCCATAAATAAAAATGGGGGTTTGGTCCCACCATATGGCCATATCGTGCTCAAGCCCACTACTGCGTCAAAGTACCCCATTATCAGTGGGTCCTACACTATCAGCTTTGGAAATACATGGGTATGCTCCCCCAAATTTTTTGCCTGTTTATTATGTATTCGGTCTGACCAGACTATCGAGGTTGAGCAGCCCTCCCCACCCCCCACACACACCTGTACTCAATCAGTGTCCACCATCAAGTGGATATAGGAGGAGTCCCCTGTAGTGCATTTGCACATCTCTCCCAGCAAGGAGTATTGTCTCCAAGGGTTAGAAGGGCTGGATTCATCTCTTTTTCATGGATAGTGTAGGACCCACTGATAATGGGGTACTTTGACGCAGTAGTGGGCTTGAGCACGATATGGCCATATGGTGGGACCAAACCCCCATTTTTATTTATGGACTCTCTTCAGATTTGGTAGTAATTTCTTTCGCATTTGCGCGCTATTCTTTTTTAATATACATGTCTTTTGGTTCATAGCTGCAGCAGCTTTGGAAATACATGGGTATGCTCCCCCAAATTTTTTGCCTGTTTATTATGTATTCGGTCTGACCAGACTATCGAGGTTGAGCAGCCCTCCCCACCCCCCACACACACCTGTACTCAATCAGTGTCCACCATCAAGTGGATATAGGAGGAGTCCCCTGTAGTGCATTTGCACATCTCTCCCAGCAAGGAGTATTGTCTCCAAGGGTTAGAAGGGCTGGATTCATCTCTTTTTCATGGATAGTGTAGGACCCACTGATAATGGGGTACTTTGACGCAGTAGTGGGCTTGAGCACGATATGGCCATATGGTGGGACCAAACCCCCATTTTTATTTATGGACTCTCTTCAGATTTGGTAGTAATTTCTTTTGCATTTGCGCGCTATTCTTTTTTAATAACACAAATGTACATGTTCTTGTTTAAAGTGTCTTTTAAATAACACAAAAAAATGTAAAGCTTCCGCTGTCTGAATTTTATTCACTTTGGCTGCTCATTTATTTTTTAACTGAGGTCATGGCTACCATCCAGTAGAAAAGCTGACGTGGGAGAAATGTAATTGCTGTAAGTTTTTATTTCTTATCAAATTCAGCCTTGTTTTGACAGAGGGTAAAAGCAGTGACATTCCCTGTAGTCTGTGATCATGCTCTGATTGCTCAGCAGTGCAAGTAAGGGCTATTACCATGGTACAAAGTAATCATCAAACGTTGTGCACTGAATTTGGGACTGATGGCCTAAGAAACTCTCTAGACCACATTCCCCCTATGTTAATTTTTATACAGAAAAAGGCAGCATAGCTGTTTGAATGTCTGCCAATGCTGAGCTTTTATAATGTATACAGTAGCTTCTTAATACAAAACTAAACTGTAAATCTGGCTATAGATGGATCGAAAATCAGCCAGTTCAGCAAGGACCGGCCGATGTTCCATTTATCTTTTTCCATTCCTGCTCGAGAGAAGCCAATCTAATGATCACCTCACTCAAACGGGAATGTCCGTAAAAATATTTCTACAAACATTTGTACAAAAATGTTGTATATATCGATGATTGGATGAATGTTATTCAAAAGTACTTCAAAACGTAGTTTGCTTTTAACATTGATTGAACATCAGTTTTAGAATAAATGTAACTTGCAGAAAGAAAGCCACATACTGTATACTGTGTAGCAGAGCATCCCAGACGGAGCCTGGGAAAATCCCGTTCAGGGTTTATAGATCTCCCAGGTTCCTCTCATATACATTTGGATCTCTGATACAGGGTGCAGTGCAGGGTTTACTCCTCTCCCCACTGGCAATTTAATCTCACCTGGAACCTGTAGCCAGAGCTCTCGGCCTGAGGATCAGACAAGTCCTGTCTGGGAAAGCTGAAAGGTTGGTAAAAGCTAACTAGCTGTGGAGGCTTACAACACAGTACAGCACCTGTGAATAGACTTGTATATAGCACCAGTAAACACTGCACTGTTTGTCACTACCTCACTGGATTTGATATCTGTGCCTGAGAGACTGCTTACCCCTTATGTATCGGCTACCTATCCTCAGCTCACAACTGTTAGACATTTGTTTGCTTGTTCAGCTTCTGTTATCACTGTGGTCCAAAATGAACACTAATTTGAGTCCACTAATAATTTGAAAATGTAGTGAATGCTCTTAAAATGATAAATTTCAGAAGAAATTCTACTAGTGTATGGCCAGCTTAAAGTGGTTCTAAAGTCAGAAGGTTTTTTTTTATTTATTTGTTTCCATAAATTTTTATTTTTTTAATTTATTTTTTCATAAAAAGAGCAGAAGTTTTATTTTTACCTTAATGCATTCTATGCATTAGGGTAAAAACCTCCCCCAGAACCACCCCTTATACATACCTGAGCCCAATCTCATTTCAATTATGCGCACATGAGATAAGGGCTCTCTCTCCTCACTGGCTCAGACACAGCCAGTGAGGAGGGGAAAGGGGGGCATGACTAATCCATGCTCTGTGTGTCTTAGACACACAGGAACTGCTCGAGAGCAAGCATGCACACACAAGTGCCCCAAAAGTAAGCAGTTTGCTCTTGGGGGGAGGAGCCAGGAGTGCTGGCGAGGGACCTCAGAAGAGGAGGATCGGGGCTGCTCTGTGCAAAACCATTGCCCAGAGCAGGTAAGTATAACATGTTTGTCATTTTTAAAAAAATAAAAAAAATGCGCCCATGGAATTACTGTAAGTGTTCTCTTTGAATGATTCAGAAGCATTGAAGCCAGGAGGTCAACATTACAACTAGGAAAATTTCATTTTTAAAAGGAGGTCAACATGGGAAGCTCTCATGAGTCTCTAAAGCAATGTAACTGAATTATGCAGCACACCCAATTTAGCAAAATACTCTTAAAAATACATTTAGTTAAAAACATTTAATATAGGAAATAACAAAAAGGTCACTAACTATTCACCTTTTAAATGCAGCAAAACTTGAATTCCAATTCACTGGACATCCTCGTATATACCAACAATTAAAGATTGGCTGGCAAAGGTAAACAGTATATATTATATGGAAGAAACCCTGGGCATGCAAAAAGAGTCCACCACCAGATTTCACAAAACATGGAGCAATTGGCTTTTGTTCACCTTGTCTGAAGAATATGAAACTATAAATAAATAGGAGCTGCATGGCTCACTAGAGTATCATCACTCTCACTTATCCACATTACACCTCTGTTGGATTGCTGGCTCACTCATTTGAGAACTTGTATGTAGAGAACATACTTACGACACCAGTAGCATATTTCCCTTATATATTGATATTATCATATTATCAACATTACATTGTCCCTTACCTATGTGTTATTTATAACTCATATTAATGAGGCCATTTATGATATTTGATTTTATTTCATTTGGATTTTGTTTATGTATTTTATTCCACCTTTTTTCATACCATATTTTTTTTCTTCTTTATTTTTTTCTTTCCTATCCACAATCAAAACTCATGCACTCTAACCATTACTCTCAGAAATATCTTGTGCTTATATACGTTGTTAGTATTTGTGTTTGTATACACTTTTGTTGTACAAGTTATATATTACCTTATATAATGTAACATTTTTACTTACTTTTAATAAAGATCTATTGTGGAAAAAGAAAAAAAACATTTTAGCCTATGAATTGTGACCTAGGATGCAATACTCTATGAGATCAAGAATAGGAAGCATCGCATAATCTGGCACTATGATGTACATACAGGAAAGAGAAAGCTGCTTCATTAGTTTGCCTGGCAACCAACACCTCTTGCACCGTTAAAGGAAACCTAAAAAATTAAAGCAAAGAAACAAACCAAAAAAAATACACCAGGTAAAACAAGTATAGTTCAATAAGCTTATATCTAGAGTAAAACAGCCTAAAGCTTGGGAGTTCAGTGACTTCTTCTTTCCTATGCTGTGATCATCATATTTTGCTGAGTTGTTCAGGTGTTTTACAAAAAAAGGTCTAAGAAAATCTCTTGTGACAATAAAACACAATTCTTAGCTAAACCTTTGCCTGGTTCTCTGCTGGCTTATGTTTCTTTGGATAGCTTAGCTCCAAGCGTGTTGGAAGGCTGAAATCACAGCGAGAGAATAGATCCACTCTGTCTTCTAGAATTCTAGTGGATTTTCATTGTAGATGCACATTGTTCCTTTTTTCTGACATTGGTCAAATGCCGGAGACAGCTACTGAATTAATTCTGACAGCTGCGGGAGTTCAGGCAAATATGATCAATCCAACAGCAAGCAGGTATGATGTGATGCATAATTTGTTCTGTGCACACGACTTGCTATGTAGCTGCTCCAAACATAATCACATGGGTTCCTGTGGTTGCTAACTGTACAACTAGGTCAATCAGTTAGGGACATAAATAATTATAGCAAAAAGTACAGGAAGGAGATGAAAGCACAGTGCCAGTCAACAAGTAATAATAATCAGAAAGCTGATAATGTAATCCAGCAAACACCAGCAAAACATGCTGCAATTTTCTGCAGCTCACAGGATGGAACCGCAGAGGTGTTGCTGTGCAGAAACCTGAGTAGAGTGTACACTTCCAAAAAATAAAAAAAAAATCCAAGACACTGGTTGTTAGTGGTTGCATTCCCCTTCTAAAATCCCACAAGGGGAGAGAAAAACAACAGGGGCAATGGTCACCATAGTGTAGTATTAAAAAGCAAACACTTTACTAAAACATAGTAGGTTGCACTCACAAGAGCAAGACAGGTGGAAATGACAAGATTCACAGTGTGGCCATGAGGAAAGCTGACATGTGAAATGCGTCAACTGTCTGTGGCTCATCTGCTGTGTTACATCCGATTCATGTAAGCAATAAAAATATATGTCATATAAAAAATGAATACAGTAAACCAATGTCTAAAACCAGTATATGGTGCAATGTACAAATGCCCAATAATAAATATTAATAAATAAATATACATTAATATGGTGAATAAGTGCAGAAATTGGTGGCAGTGACCGTATCAATTATGAATAAAATCTAGTATAAAAAATATATATGTAATGTGACCATATAAATATATAAGTGAATATTATATAAAAAACAGTTGGTAAATTAATGGAAAAATATTGTGAACGGAAATAAACGTGAAAGCACTAGCCACTTTGCTAGGTGTAGCCAATTGGGATTGACAGAAAATATATAATAAAGTGAATAAGTGAAAAAATAGTGGGCTATATATTATATACACATATGTGGTGCATATAATTACAATAAAAATTCCATAGGAAGTTCACAAAAAATATATATTAAATGTGAAACGACATCTTATTAAATTTGTGAAAGTCCATAAACAAGTGGATAAAATTCCAGGGAGATTGAAAAAGGGTGAATCCCGAGGTGGTCCGAAGAACGCGGGTGCTGGGTGAGGAAACCAGTGCTCCCCTCTTATAACTTCCCGCACTCACCAGAGGGCGGCACCCTGTAGGGGTAACCAGTGTATAAGGTATTAGAATAAGCCCCTCAGCCAGGTCGCGCACTCCACTCTCGTCAGGTTAAACACATTTGCACTCTCCCATAGGTAAATATTATGGACGATAAATCCTCATATGTATAGTGCATCCATCAACAGTATGGGCAGATTCCAGACAGTGCAAGGAAGAAAAACTCCATATAGTGAAGTACTGTATAAAACTATTTGTTTATTAAATAAAAATATAAAGTACTCACATTTAAAAGCAATGAACTATGCACGCAGGTAATAGGGACCGCAAACCCCTCGTGTAGCGGTAATTTCCGGGACGCTGTGCGTTCCAGCGACCGGATCTGCGTCTCACTCAGGGGGAACTGACGTAGCTACGCTCATTTTTTGACATACCACATCTTATTTATTTCCTTTCACTGATTGTGATATAACACCTGGCAGCGCCAAATTACCTCCCCATTCACCATATTTATGAATATAGCTTCACACTATATTTTGAGGTAGGCAGCAGTCATTTTTTCATTTATCCATTAGCGCGGAATTCTTTATTTTATATAAATAATAATATATATTTTATCCTTCATATGCTGGAGTGCAGTCAAACCTTTTTGTACGATGGATTTGCTCAGACTGCGGACTGGACCTGCACCTAGTCTTTGAAGGGTGGATCTCTCTCACCTGAAGTGGCGTACACCCTGTTCTTTCCTGAAAGCTGGCATGTGACAGCCATAGTGATGGTGTTGGGCACTGGGTGTCGCTGTATAGAAACTAGGACTCATCCGTCCAATCAGAAATCGGCTGCGATGAAAGGAAGCATACTTCTCTGCCTGGAGCTGACGTCACTCAATGAGCGTGCACAGTCAATGAATGCATTTCTAGGCATAGCTGCCTCTTCATCAACAACCCTTCTAAAACCCAGACAGATCGTTTCGGCTTGCAGTTGGTGTGAACATACCATATGCTCAGATTCACACTAATGAAGCCCATGAATGTGGTCATGAAATGTGCCATAAAAAGTGTGCCTTGCTTGCAGTCCTGCTCAGTGTAAATGGCACCATAAACATAGCAAGCAAGATGTTCATTTTTGCTTGCAAAAAACCATATGACAAAGTAGACTTGTGCAATTTCTTTAGTTACTAACTAATTTTCGGACGAAATTCGGCATATTCGTTTATTCACGACATCCGAATGAACTAATGACTTTTTTGATGAATGCGTACAAATAAAGAATCACTGAGACGAAAATCCAAAAGAACAAAAATACGAAACAATAAAAGACAATTCGACCTAAGAGTTTACCAATTACATTCGGATCATTTTGTTTTTCGTATATTCATTCTTTATGACTATTCGTTGCTGAATATAAAGAAGTAATTTATGAATGCATTTGTATTCATATTCCTTTTGGATATATATGGATTAATTCGATTTTTGGATGGGCAGTATTATCTGTGGCCAATGAGCTTGTCCCTTAGTCCAGACAGGGTGTGGTGGGCCGGTGGCAATGTTTTGTTGGATTTGTGAGTAAACGTATAAAAGTAAAATATCCAAACTAACAAAGGTTACAAACGATTACAAATACAACCACCACTGTTCGAATGAACGAAGGGTCCGAGCCTGATGTAATGAATGCTGTATCCAAACGAATGGAACGTAACAAATACGAATGCACTCAAAGTTACAAAGTAACTAATGCCGCATCTAAAAAATGAAAAATAATGCATCCAAAGTTAGGAACAAACTGAAGTAACGAACGCCACATCTAAATTAATGCAATGGTGTGAACATGAATGCATCTGAAGTTATTAATGATTTGCACTAACGAATGCAGATCATAGCGAATGAGCCGATAAACAAAAAAAAAGAAACAAACAAAGAACATTTTTCGGTAGTGAACATGTCTATGACAAACATAGTAAAATGGATGCCTAAAAACACTCAATGCTCAAAAAGACACTTGCGCTTCTTTGCAACATTTGTAGCAAATAGAGCAGCCAATTGAAATGAATCAGCTGCCCTACGCGTAAAGCACGACAATGTGCAAGAGCGTTGATATGCACCAGTGTAGAGCGAATTAGGGCTAAAGGTCATGTCGGGACTAATGCCATACAGGAGAGTGCTTAAGCTGGTGCTGTGTTGCCAACCGTCAGTATTTTTACTGGCAGCCAGTAAAAAATTAGCATTTTACTCCTGCCAGTAAATGCCAGTGACAGGAAAAGGTTACCAGTAAAAAATATGGCTGTGATGCTCAGCATGCTCAGTTCTGGTCTGGAGCCGACTGAGACCATCTGAGTCACTGCTACAGTGTGTTTGGGTGGCACCAGCAGGGGGCAGGTCTAGCGGGGGCGGTGCCTTAGTGTGTTGTGTGATGTCATAGTGCAAGGGAGCTGAGTAGAGTGGCCAGAGCCTTGTGTGCAGGTCTGCAGGAGGGGAGCAAGGCAAGGTGGGAGCAGGACTGTTAGTGCTGTTTGGAATAGAGTAGACTGGCCTCCTGAGTCCTGTCTCTGAGCTACTTACTATATCGAATATAAAATCAGAAATATGTTTTTTTTTTTCTTAATATCTACCTTAAATCGCATTGCTAAATGCATATTGTACTTGTTTGTAGCCTAAACAATTACATTTGCACTTAAACCGGTAATTTTGTAACATTTGTAAATGCCAGGGTGTGCCAGTAAATTTTGGGTGTCGTATCAGTAAATTTCTATCTGGTAGGTTGGCAACACTGGGCTGGTGTTAGATAGCACAGAAGTGCTGAGAAGGGCTGAAGATTTACTGTAACAGTCTGTATACAGTGGGGATTATATCAAATGGTTGTTGCTTGGGTGTTCTGACCCAATAATCTTTCTCTAAAAGTGGATATAATGCAACTTTTTGTTTCTCTTTCTATTACCCACGAATAAAAAAAACTGTGCCAAATCTGGAGGTGTTGCAGATGTTCCAAATCTATATGATCAAAAGCATTACACAATACCAAAACCAAAACTTTGTCAGTTCACTTAGCTTGAGCTGTCCAATTTATAACCAGATTAACTTTAAACAAGGTTTGAACAACCTCACTATCTAATAATTTTATGATAATTACTTTCACACATGTATTGTATTTTAAAGATAAAACATGATTGAATTTTTATAATATTAACACATTACATAATATGTAACAGAGATTCCGCACAGATTAAAATTGATTAATCTAAAACACAAATTAAAGGACAGGTAATACAAAAGAAAAATCTACCCTGTCAAGTGGAACGTTTTTTCCCATCTACCATACAAAGCAGGACTGACTGACTCTATTCTCAGAAGGTAAGGAGACAGTGCAAGTAGCAGATAATTCAATTAAGATGAAGATTAAGTCACTAGCTTGATGTTCATATGGTTGACCATACTGATAGTGTCTTTTAATTCTATCCACACTGCTGCATTAACATTGATAATTGAAGCAATGACCGATCTTATGGAAGTGCTGTCGTGGACAATTAAATTAGTAAAGATACAGGGTTTTAAAGCTTTGGCAGTATCAATATGAATACATGTGGCAAACACATGCTCATGGAGGTTAATGAACATGTAGAGAATTGAATTTATATAGGCTGCATCATAGTAATATAGGCAGGGTAATAGTTTATTACTTATATATCTAATTATAATTTATCAATTATAGGAGGTTACAGGGATGTTAAAGGATCAATAGTCCTGGAAAAAAGCAGAAGCATTGCATTAGAAGTATAATTTTTTTCTTACATCTTATACTTGTTTGCTGCATGAGTGACAATCTAATTTCTTCAAATGCATTAGCACATGTTATTTTTTAATCCCTAAAACTGAAATATTGGCTGATAATTATTAAGATAATTTAATAATACACCGTCCACTGTGTAACAGCCAATATCAAGCAATTAGAGTTTGTCTATACTGACCTGACTATGGATAACTGATTAGATGTTTTAGGTTACTGCAAATAACAATGTCTCTTTGCTGTTTTAGAATAGATAAACCCACGAAAATTGCGATTTAGTTTTCTCATTATGTGTGTTCCTGTTGAGAAAGTCTTTGGATTTTTTATTTTTTTTTATTTTAAAGGCTAAGAACCTAAAATAAATCATGGCTTTGGAAAATTATTAGTAATAAAGCACACATTAGCCGCTCATAGTGGCCAGTTTTGGGTAGGTTTGGTTAACATAGCAGGTGGTTGTACAGATGTTGAAAAACTAGGGTGATTCTAAACTGAATGTAGCCGGGTTTGATTTGCTGAAATGAGTATCATTCCAGTGTTCCACTGGAATTGGAGTTGGAAGTTGATGTTTTATAGTCCTGCCTGTGTAGTCTTGGCATTTGTCTTTTTAGCCCGAGTAGGAGGAATTGGGAAGATCTGACGTCTGTGTGTTTGAATCAAGGTGGTTATTGAAGGTAGAGTGGAGTGTAAAACTCTTTTAGGTTGGGTTATGGCCAACATGCTTTAGTGTGCATGTTTTTAGGAGTATCTGACAACTTAAGGTGAGTGTAAGGTGCTGTAAATTTGTCAGAGGTAAGCAAGGATGCTTCCTTACCTGTCTAGCTCGGATATTTGCTTTTCAATTCATCGGAATGTCCACTGCGGACCAATACCATTTTTGTAAATTATTCAAAGGCAATTTTGCTAACTCTAATCTCTCTTGTCAGGTGACTGCTACCTAGAAAAATATCTGTCCCATTCTTCAACTCCTAAGCAAGGACTGTGCTTTGGTTCAGCGGTTAAACAGTAAAATTCCATCCCCTGTGTGGATTAAATTACTTTTCTCTAGTTTACAACAGAGTTTAAAACCTGCATAGTGGGGTTGATTTACTAAAACTGAGGAGTGCAAAATCTGGTGCAGCTGTGCATGGTAGCCAATCAGCTTCTAACTTTAGCCTGTTCAATTAAGCCTGGCAGAGCTGTACCAAATTTTGCACTCTCCAGTTTTAGTATATCAGCCCTAGTGTGTGCGAAACAAGGACCGTGTTTATCTTGTGATGGAAGTGCTGGATAATTTACTAAAAGGTAATGAAAACTATGCTATCGATCACAGGTCTGTATGTCAAAATAGACTTGGTATATGTTTGACATATGTGATTAGTTTCCTTGGTGAAAAATAGCACTGAAACCTCTATCACACACTAGATGGTTTATGTCAGCTATTGGCTAAAATACTGAATCACTACAGAAGAGAACACTTAGTAGTTTTATCTTGTCTTAAAGTAAACCTGTTCTTTGCCTATGACGAGTAATACAGGAGAGCCACTTTATCACCTACCCTTGTGGCAGAAAATATTTACCTTCCCTTCACTCCATCACTGCTCCATTCATCAATGTAGCATGAAGAAGAAGCCCTACTGTATGTACATTATCTCACAAAAGTGAGTACACCCCTCACATTTTTGTAAATATTATATTATATCTTTTCATGTGACAACACTGAAGAAATTACACTTTGCTACAATGTAAAGTAGTGAGTGTACAGCCTGTATTACAGTGTCAATTAGATTTCCCCTCAAAATAACTCAACACACGGCCATTACTGTCTAAACCGATGGCAACAATAGTGAGTACACCCCTAAGTGAAAATGTCAAAATTGGCCCAGCACTGCCTTAACCCTCTTGGGCATGGAGTTCACCAGAGCTTCATAGGTTGCCACTGGAGTCCTCTTCTACTCCTCCATGACGAAATCATGGAGCTGGTGAATGTAAGGGACCTTGCGCTCCTCCACCTTCAGTTTGAGGATGCCCCACAGATGCTTAATAGGGTTTGGGTCTTGAGACATGCTTGGCCAGTCCATCGAATTGGCTTCAGCTTCTGTAGCAAGGCAGTGGTCATCTTCGAGGTGTGTTTGGGGTCATTATCATGTTGGAATACTGCCCTGCGGCCCAGTCTCCGAAGGGAGGGGATCATGCTCTGCTTCAGTATGTCACAGTACATGTATATATTGGTGTGATTCTCGCGCTGTCCTGAGAGATACCCTTGAAGCACGGTACTCCCCCCCTTAATCCTATGTCACAGTACATATTGGCATTCATGGTTCCCTCAATGAACTGCAGCTCCCCAGTGCCAACAGCACTCATGCAGCCCCAGACCATGACACTCCCACTACCATGCTTGACTGTAGGCAAGACACGCTTGTCTTTGTACTCCTCACCTGGTTTCTGCCACACACGCTTGACACCATCTGAACCAAATAAGTTTATCTTTATCTCATCAGACCACAGAATATGGTTCCAGTAATTCATGTCCTTGGTCTTCTTGTCTTCAGCAAACTGTTTGCGGGCTTTCTTGTGCATCATCTTTAGAAAAGGCTTCCTTCTGGGATAGCAGCCATGCAGACCAATTCGATGCAGTGTGCGGTGTATCTGAGCACTAACAGGCTGACCCCCCAGCCCTTCAACCTTGGCAGCATTGCTGGCAGCACTCATACTTCCATTTCCCAAAGATATGGATATGACGCTGAGCATGTGCACTCAGCTTCTTTGATCGACCATGGTAAGACCTGTTCTGAGTGGAACCTGCCCGGTTAAACCGCTGTATGGTATTGGCCACCGTGCTGCAGCTCAGTTCCAGGGTCTTGGCAATCTTCTTATAGTCTAGCCCATCTTTATGCAGAGCAACAATTCTTTTTTTCAGATCCTCAGAGAGTTCTTTGCCATGAGGTACCATGTGGAACTTCCAATGACCAGTATGAGAAAGTGAGAGCGATAACACCAAATTTAACACACCCGATTCCCATTCACACATGAGACCTTGTAGCAATACGAGTCACATGACATCGGGGGGGGGGGCTAATTGGGCCCTATTTTGACATTTTAACTTAGGGGTGTACTCACTTTTGTTGCCAGCGGTTTAGACATTAATGGCTGCGTGTTGAGTTGTTTTGAGGGGACAGCAAATTTACACTGTTATACAAGCTGTACACTCACTACTTTACATTGTAGCAAAGTGTCATTTCTTCAGTGTTGTCACATAAAAAGATATAATAAAATATTTACAAAAATGTAAGGGGTGTACTCGCTTTTGTGAGATACTGTATAAACTAGGCAGTTACACAAGTTACACATTCTATGCATTTTATTAGGCTGAATTTACAGAGCAAAACTATTTTACTAAAATTTGCACTGAATGTTGAAACCTCTACCGAAATTTCCATGTCCTACTTGTTCATGGAAGTTTCCTCTTTCTTATTTAGTCTTGGAATTTATCTTTTATATGGAGAGTTCTATTGGCTTTCTATTTTTAACACACTTAAGAAAAATGTATGCCTGCTTTTAGAACACTCCTTATTAACTTTGAATTGCTCAACTATATTATTTTGAATATTGAGGTCATTGATTGGGTATTTCTTTTTCATTGTGATCAAATTTGTTAGTGATAAAAAAAAAAAAAAACATCCAGCTGGTACAATAAATAAACAAAATAATTTTAAAAATGTATAGTAGTTTTTCTTTTGTCTTTTAAAGACCAGAAAGTGGAATCTGAGAACTGGACTCAGAAACGGAAACACTATTAAATCATCTACATGTTTTAGAGGTCTGCTTGTTTAACTTCCAGTCAACAATTGAGGCTATTAACGTTTACTGCAAAGCTTTGTGGATATTAGAGGCACTTTGCTGTTCACTCGTGTTATAAATCTGTGGCCAATTGACTTAGTCACAAGTATAGCAATCTTTGGGCCAAACAGTTTTATGCAGAATCAAAAGATTTAGTAGAAATAAACAAAGTATGGTGATTGTTCAAGGATGAAGGGGGTTAAGGTAATTCCAATACGTTTATTATTTTTGAACAAGTGATTTAGTTGTCTGATACATAGTTGATTCAAGCAGATGTAATTTAAAGGGATTTTAAGGGCAGAAGGTTTTTTTCTTTTATCCTAATGCATTCTATGCATTAAGATAAAAAAAAACCTTCTGTGTGCAGCAACCCCCTTCAGCCCCCCTATCACTTACCTGAGCCCATATTTATCCACCGATGTTGCAGTGTCTCAGCTGCCTGGGACAGCAACACGGCGTGATTGTCTCATACTGCTGTCAATCAAAGTCAGTCAGCCAACCAGGAGAGAGAGGGGCAGGCCTGGGTCCCGGTTCCCTGGTCAGAATGGACACAAGGAGCTGTGGCTCGCCTCGGGTACCCCCATAGCAAGCTTCTTTCTGTGTGGGCACTCAACAGGAGGGAGGGGCCAGGAGCACACCAGAAGAGGGACCCAAGCAAATAATGCTTTCCTATGGGGAGGTCAGCCGGCAGGGGAGACCTAATGCGCATGCGTGGCAAAGGAGAGTAGGCAGAGCCTGACCCAGCACCGAGGTAAGTCACTGAAGAGGTTTTAACCCCTTCAGCAACTTGGGGTGTGAGGGAGAGAGGAGCACTTAACGAAACATACAATTTGAACTATGTTTTATCAGGTTCATTTATAAAAGTGTGAATTTGGGGGAATCAAAGTGAGCATCACAATAGTCAAATGGGGGTAAACAACAAATTTCAACCAATTGCCAGATTGTGATGTCCCATCATGGGCTGAGCATATGGGGGGTGGCAATTTTTATTTTTCCTAGGGCGGCAAAAATACTTGCACCAGAGCGCTCCCGCAAACTGGCATACAGGTACGGCGGTTCGCGCAGCCGAGCCAGCCTGCCACAGTATATCTGCGGCGTGGACGGTTGGCAAGCAGTTATGATGTATGTCCAGGCATTAACCAACTCATCCCAAAAACTTCTCTTTTCCACTATAGAGCATGTCCCAGCATTATTCTCCCTTTTACCTTGATCCTGCATTTAATACTCCCTGTGACATCACCACCAGGCTTGTAAAATGCTTGCAGGGACAGCCGCTGGCAGGTAATTTCCTATTAACATAGGCAAATCTCCAGAACTACATCACCCAAGAGCTTTTCTCCTGCACAGTGTGTGGGCAGGAGTGAGACATAAAGAGAGCGTGTCAGAGCCTGGATTTGAACCCAGAACCTCTGCTGTGTCAGACAATGCCTCTTTCTGAGCCACCTGGAATGCTGGACAGCTACTTGGACAATTTCCAATGTCTCTGCACTTCCTGTTTGACAGATTATTGTGCACTCTTCAATCAGTATCTCACTGTCTTTCTGCTACCGTCCATATTTTTTTCCTAGCATTTGTTATTGTTATTGACCCTTTGCTTGTTCCTCAACTACGCTTCTGCCAGATTCCAACCTGCGACTACTGGTTGTTTTCCTGACTACGCTTTGGCTCGATCCTTCCCTGCTTATCCGCTACTGGTCCCCGGCTTCCTCACCTCCTGGGATCCTGAGGGCCGCAACATGCAGAAAAGCCATCTCCACCATCAAGAGCTCTGGTGAACACTGAATAGTACTTCGATTCCGCATCTCAGTTGATCCCACATCATCCACCAGGGTGACTTGCCTGTGTACCTATCCTGTTATTTGGTGATAGTCCCAGTAATGCTATAGTAACTGGTCTTCGAGCCTGACCACTGATCATGACACAAGGATTGATGGAGTTATGTAGAGTGGCAGGCAAGGTTGACAATCAAGGTTGGGATTTCAATAAGTTAGGACCACATTGGCAGGTCAGGAAGTACTTGCATCATTCTTATTAGGATAAAACATGGGAAAATGTGCATGTATTGCAAAGATATATTACATATTTTTTGCCCTGACAAACTTTTTAACTTACCTGAAAAAAGTTTTGGATTGCACAAGCAAACCACACTACCCTATAGAAACCCACACACATTCAGTAAATTCAGCCCCTGCTGTCTACACAGAAATCCATACTCTTTCTTTCTTTCAGGAACCATTTAAGGAAAATTAGACACTAGAACCACATATACTGAAATTTATCTAGAAAGAGGAAATGGATAATTATATTATTAAAATGATTTTTGTCTTGGTACCATACTAAGGTGGCCCTAAACAGCCTACTACTGTATTTATTTGAAGTATTCCTGATTTGAACATAGCTTGCATCAATTGCATCAATCAAAAGACTGTGTTTTTTATCTCATTGGAAGCACAATAATATTTAGAAAAACAAAATGGATCATTCCATTATTGCTTTTGACAATCAAGCGATTTCAACGCTAATTAGAACCACATACAGTAGATTAACTTTTATTTGAGAAAGAGAAAATAGATAGTTCTACCATTTAAAACATTGTCTTCCTAATGCCAAATTGAGGCAACAATCTGCTATTTACAATCAATTCTTACAATTTGACCATTGTGTATGATAATCCGCCATTTCTGTGCTAATTAGGAGCATACAATAAGCATCTCTGTGCTCCTTATGCTCAAAAATGTCCGTTTTCCATGGAAGGTACAGCAAGAATAGAGTACCAAATGTGCATTATTTTGCATTGTTGCCTAAGTATTTTATCATGATAGTCTACCAACAGTTTAAAGGGAAATTATAATAGTTTTGGTTACACTTCACTTGTTATTTTTTAATTATACATTGTAGATTTTTATTTCATAATTCTGCTGGAAAACTGCAATTGTCATCAGTTATGTCTGACACCTACTGAATCTGTGGTATATATTTTGACCTTCTAAAATGACTTTAGGTAACTAGTCTACTCCCACCCCCCCCCCCCCTACACACACACTCCAAACTGCATTAAATAGTGGGCATGGTCAATTTTCACTAACAGTAGGAGGCTTTTAGAGACCAGGAGTACATTATGTACAGAGTGCAAAGCTCGGGGGGGGGGGGGGGTTGAGGGTTTACAAATACAGTGCAGAGTTTGGGGGTGCGTCACATATATAGTGCAGAGTTCAGCATTCTTCCACAACTGCTTACCTCTGCATTCCCCATCCACATGGGGAGATCATCCAGTGGGGTTGTCTGAATCTGCACTGCACCCCGGTCACCTGCATCTCCCTTGTCCCCATCCTGCACTCAGTGAGAGACACTAAGGAGATCAGATCTGTGGGAGTTGTTTGGAGACAATGTGTCACTTGTAAACACAGAAGCTGGACTTTTGGGTTTACAAGTGATAGTGGTGAGAAGAAAGCAGAGTACCTCACCCAAAGATGGTGGAACTGAGTTCCACCAAGTTCCAGCTGAAAAAAAAGCCCTGAGTCTACTTAGATGATACAGTATGCTTACAGAGTACACCATACACACTGATGTTTACTCACAAGTGATTTATAATAAGTCAAGGTAACACATTTGAACCTATTTTTTATGGCTGTGCACAGAGTTTGTTCTAACAAAACTAAACAATTACGCATGATGGTGACAGCTCTGCAAATTAACTACATATATAACTGTAAGGCAAAGACTTTTCAAATAAACATTTTGCTTAGATTGTGTGTAGGATCATCCTGTAATACTTCTTTCTACATTCTTTTAACTCTCTATATTGAAAAGAGAAGAGGAACGAATAATACATATAATTTTTGCTGTTAAATAGGCTGTGGCTGTATTCTAGAAACTGACTTTTAGCAGGGTTTGCTCTGATTAATTTGCTGGCAACATTAAAACAACTATTTAAAAAGGTCTATCAGCATATGGAAAGTAGTGGTAATGGTACTTGTATGATTCTGCATAAAGGTTCTTTAAACATCATGTCTAACCACCCAAACATTCATTAGTTTGTCACCTAGAGCTATAAAAGACATATAACAGGGTACAGTGTTAAATATACATTGGTCACATTGACTGCATCCACACATAGGTGTGAGTCTAATTTGAAGATCCTGGGACCCAGATTTGCCCCACCATCTCAGCAACATTCCCAGAATTTCTAAACCTGTAAATGTGCAGCCATGTATAGTGTATATTTTATTCAAAATTCACACACTAAAATAACAGCATTAGAGCAGAAAAAAAGATTTGTATAAATAAATGTTTAAACCCTTTCCAAAAAGCTAGGTTCCAAAAATTTTAAAGTAATAATACAAAAAAGGGTGGTATCTATCCCTAAAAATATAGTGAAAAGTCAACAGAGGGACAAGGGGGGAATTGGGACTATGCAATGTCAAATAAAGAAAAATGTAACAGAGAGTAGAAATGTAAATATTGGAAATTAATATTCTAAAAAAGATTTTTTATTTATACAAAATGCAAAAAAATACATCAATGAAAGATCATTGTTGGGTAAGAAAAAAACCACGAAAGCATACAAGAGGACATTAATGTATATATACGGGAAGGCCCCTGATAAAAATACAAATGCAGATGTCGAAAGTAGTGGACACAGAAGCACCGACGCATTTCAACCTGAAGTCTTCTTCTGAGGGTAGATGTCCACTTTACAGAGTTATCTACAACAATTATATCAAAAGAGATAATGACCATACAAGCATTTAAATAGAAAATAAAGCAACAATACTAAAGCAAAATACAACATCCCATCAAACACTACTTACAGTGAATAAATCAACATATAAAAATAAATCTGTAAAAATGGTCAGGAAACCAACTGTGTGTCAGAGACTCCAAAAGGACCTTAACGGGATGACCTTAAACCTCAGGGTTCCCAAAACCGCACAAGGGATCAAGGAGCAAAAAGGCGACAGGGTCTCAAATTCGGCAAATGTAAATGTAAAAATTACACACACAAAAAAATTATATATTGTAGTCCACAAAGGAGGCACCATAGGTGTCCCAAATAAAAGTGCCCCAAATATGAACCAAAACCTCTATGAAAAAAAAAAATGCAACAAAGATGTCCCAAATAGAAGCCAAAGCCTCTATAAGGAGAAAAATAAATAAGTAAATACAAGAGAGAGGTAAACTCTTTTAGACCTGTAATTAGACCACACAGCAAAAGTGAGTCTTCCCCTAGTAGGGAAAGAATGTGACTGAAAGTTTCAGAACTGGTATATAAGGATACACTGAAGTTTCACATGGAAAAAAAAGCCAATCCGATTGTGAGAATGTTAAAACCACATACCTGTAGTATAGTAGCCTGATTGCCCAATCATGGAGACAGGCTTCTCTCCAAGTATCCCCAGCCGACCTCTCCACATCCCGGTGCAGTAGCAACCAGCATCAAATCCGGAATCCAGATCAGCGAAGGGCGAAAACGAGGCTTGGTTTCGTGACTGCCAACAGGAAGTACACAAACCACCATGATGGAAAAAGGCAGGAGGTGGAGAGCGGCGCCAACACGAATAACCTGTGTAAAAACAGTGATCAAAGACCAGTGTTCCACATGTGCATCAAAAGGGGCCCAAGGGGGCTCCACATGATGTTAAGGTGCCCCTACCAAAGAAGGGCTACACGTGCCAGGTGCAATAAAGGGGACACTGCATCATCCTAGAGAGCCCATCAAATCCAGGACACACAGCTGTTACAGAGGAAAAACTGATAAACATATCAATTTATATATATATATATGTAAATACATAATATAGATATATAGTAAAAATAATCAATAAACCCCCCAAAAAAAGAAAGGGGGATTCACATGAGATGTTCAGAACGGCAACAAATGAACCCTTCTAAGAACAGTCTATAGATAAGAATTTAATTAAGGCCAGGGGGACGGGTAGCCCTAAGAGTGTATATCCAACAGGATTCTTTCTGTAGAAGAAGTTCATTCCAATCACCCCCCCCCCCCCCCCTGGAATCAGGGGTGATGATTTCCAAAGCCCAAAAGAGCAAATGAGGCACATGATAGTTATGGGTATGGGCTATATGCCTACCTATAGTGGTATAAATATCTCCAATTTCAGCTGCCTGTATGTGTTTAAAAGAAATGGATTATTCAGCGCTATGATCAAATGGATGAGGAAGCAGCTATGCGCCAGGATAAGCCAAACCTAACAATACCTATAATAGACAATAAAAGGAAAAATAGTGCAGCGCTAAACATAAACAGTGCATATAAACATTAAAATGTATAAAATGCATAAAAAGAGTCCAAGAAGTCCTTAAAGATGGCAAATCTCCAGTGGGAGAAAGGTAGGTTTAATACACCACTGCAACCGTGATTCCTCCACCACAGATAATACAGCCTCTCACCTCCTGCATTCGACCACCAGGGGTAACTAAGCTTATTCAGTAATAGAAGATAGCCAAAGGACCAACCGAGCAGCGATCTCCAAGATTCTCAGGATTCCAAAGGACTCATATTCAGATATCCAGAAAAATAAATAGAGGGAGATCTAATGCTCTCAGTTTGATATTGCATTTATTAAACAAGCATAAAAAGAATTGCACTCACATAGACGGCACTGTCACAGTGCTCACATGCAGGCATGGGTTCAGATCATCGGAGCGCCGCGGATGATGTCAGACTCCTCCCCCCGCGATCCAGATCAACGTATATAACACCCAATATGGAGCAATCTAGAAAATGGTTAGGTTTGTGTTTGAAATTATTGGGTAGAATATGAGAGTCCACATTCCTCACATATTGGCACCATTGGCAAGAATTGCACGAATAGGTGCCGCAAGTTGGTATCGAAGTCATAGCAGATGGAGAGAAATTACTAGATACCAATTTATCTTTAATGGAGGGGATATAGAGGAGTGGGGGGGGGGATAATTTTAGCAATCTTGGCATCAGACTGGAGCAAATGCCAGTATTTGGAAATGTGTTTCTTAACTAAGACATGTTGAGTATTATAGGAAGTAATGATTCTAAAAGGTGGTTGAGTAGAAGATATACAATTTGTAGACTTGCTTATTAGGAGTCCAGTACGAGGTTGTAAAAAAGCCCAGTTATAAGCCTTATGTAAACATGTTTTGGAATAACCTCTAGCTAGTAAACGGTCTTTAAGTTGTGCAGCTGCCCATTTAAACTTCATATCATCACTACAGTTCCCGCAAAGCCGTATGTATTGAGAATAAGGGATAGACTGAAGAAGGGGCTTCGGGTGAAAACTATCAGCTCAGAGGATGGTATTGCCTGCAGAGGGTTTGCGTTATAGATCACTCATCAACATACCCTCTGTTGTAATCTCAATCAATACATCCAAAAATTAGACCCTATAAGAGTCAAACGACATGGTAAACGTAAGATTGTAGCAATTAGGGTTCATCGAATCAAAACAGCGATGAAGTAAATCAGCTGGGCCGTCCCGCAGCAGGAAAATATCATCTATGTAACAAAGTCATAAAAGAAGTGGACATCTACCCCCAGAAGAAGACTTCAGGTTGAAACGCGTCTGTGCTTCTGTGTCCACTACTTTCGGTATCTGTATTTGAATTTATATCAGGAGCCTTCCAGAATATATACATTAATGTCCTCTTGTATGCTTTCATGGTTTTTTATCGTACCCAACAATGATCTTTCATTGATGTATTTTACTGCTTTTTGTATAAATAAAATATCTTTTTTAGAATATTAATTTCCAATATTTACATTTCTACTCCCTCTTACATTCTTTATTTGACATTGCATAGTCCCAATTCCTGCCTCGTCCCTCTGTGGACTTTTAACTAAATGTTTAAACCCGGTATTGAAATATATATATATATAGAAAAGTAACCACCCACATGGGTGAAAAAAGTGCTGCTCGCCCCAAAATATATATAACAAAAAAACAAAAAGGGCTCCCAAGGGCTTTCGGGCAGCAAAAAAAATCAAACTGATATGAAAATATATATGTAGAAAGAGATTCTTTGGTATTAATACAAAAAGATATTTAATAAAAAATTCAACATAACTGAGTTAAAACATGAGCTATGGCATACACAACCTCTAACAAAGAGATTGTTTTTATGGCAGAAAACACATTTGTACATGGAAATTTTCAACTTATTATTACTGCCAGAAAGAACCCCAACGCGTTTCGATTTGGATAATCAAAATCTTCCTCAGGGGGATGAGGACATCTAGATTATAAAACACATCAAATTTAAGCATTTGCATAAGAGAAGCATGTATAACATATTGGGGAATGTCGCAAATTATTTGTATACCCCTATGGGAATGTATACTGTCTCAATGGGAATGTTTGACCCTTCTTCCAGAAGCGCATTTGTGAGGTCAGGCACTGATATTGGACGAGAAGGCCTGGCTCGCAGTCTCCACTATTTATTTATCCCAAAGTTTTTTTATCGGGTTGAAGTCAGACTTCTGTGCAGGCCAGTCAAGTTCCTCCACCCGAAACTCTCTCATCCATGTCTTTATGGACCTTGCTTTGTGTGTGCACTGTAGTGCAGTCATGTTGGAGCAGGAAGGGGTCATCCCCAAACTGTTCCCACAAAGTTGGGAGCATGAAATTGTCCAAAATGTCTTGGTATGCCTACACCTTAAGAGTTCCCTTCACTGGAACTTAGGGGCCAAGCTCAATCCCTGAAAAACAACCGCACACCATAATCACCTCCTCCACCAAATAATTTGGACCAGTGCACAAAGCAAGGTCCATAAAGACATAGATGAGTGAGTTTAGGGAGGAGGAACTTGACTGACCTGCACAGAGTCCTGACCTCAATCTGATAGAACACCTTTGGGATGAATTTGATCGGAGACTTCGAGCCAACACCAGTGCCAGACCTCACAAATGTGCTTCTGGAAGAATGGTCAAACATTCACATAGGCCCACTCCTATACATTGTGGACAGCCTTCCGAGAAAGAGTTGAAGGTGTTATAGCTGCAAAGTTCATGTGTGTGTAAAGGCAGGAATCCCAATACTTATGACAATATAGTGTACATAAATTACGAGGCCTTTGAGCAAACCGCGTTACAAATTCTTACCTACTTCTGCTTTGTTGATATAAGTGCACTTGCTCAAAGTAGATAATAAACAAAAAAAGTCTTTCTATGATAACATGAGCATGTGGGAAACGCTGCTTCCCTGAAATTTCTGTAGGTAGTATGCAAACACCATTGACCACTGTTTTACCGAAGATGAAAGGCCAACTGCAGTAAACCCAATCCCATTCATGAGGATGTCTAAAATGTTACCTTAGGCTCTGTGCAGGCTGCCAGCAATATCAATACAAGCAGGTGAATGAGAATTCTGGAAATCTGTGATTAGACTACTGTTGTCATGCCTGCATAAAAGTAAAAATTTCAATTTTTGGGGGTTTTTGAAAATAGTAGCTGGCTTCAAACTAAAATAGAACGGCAACTGTGAATAGCTTTAAATACAAAATAATCTTTATTTAGTTGTTTAATGGAAGTGAAGTTTATTTTTATTTTATTTTTATTGAATAAAATGAAAAAGTCATACAGCAGATATGAAAAACATATCAAACATTAAATGTAAAATATTGAAACATACAATATAAAGTTTGACAATTGCATAACAAAGTGTCAAGTTTTCAAAAAAAGTTTGACAATTGCATAACAATAATGTCAGGGAAGCAGCGTTTCCCACATGCTCATGTTATCATAGACAGACTTTTTTTGTTTATTATCTACTTTGAGCAAGTGCACTTATATCATATCCAACATACATTAGAAATCCCGAAGGTGGAGATCAAACAAGATTAAGAAACTGAGAAGCAATTTGAACTAAATCGAAACTTTATGTATGGAAACCCCAGGTTGCATTAATGAATGAACATATGTATAGAGTCAGAAAAAGGAACATTACAACTGGGTTAGTTGAGTAGGAATTTAAGCGAGTAGTCTATTACAAAGAGGAATTGTGGGAATCGTGGTTAATCTCGCTGAAACAGGTATAAATGGTATGAACGTTCGAGTCGAAGTATGGGTGAGTATAGGACCGAACCTATACGGGAGGATGGGTGAGGATATAAGAGAAGAAAATGGATATAAAGAGACACTGTAAATTAGTAACTAAGTTTTGCTGTATGCGAAAGTGTAGAGGGGAGAGAAGGGGCCCAGCTGCAAGAACTGGTCCCGAATCCTCTCTCCACTCCTAAAGAATTAGCAAATTATGTGAGCGAAAAGGTAGGGAAAGAGAGAGAGGAAGGGATGGAGGGAAGTAGAGGGTGGGGGAAAGGGGTGGGGGGGAAAAGGGTGGGGAAGAGGGATTATAGCTTGACTTGGCCTCTGTCCCGTCCATATATGTTCTGAAAAGAGAGTTTAAGAAAAAAAAGGAAACAACGGGAATAAGGTCCCAGGGGAGGATGAATATTTGAATAATCAGGAAATGTTTCAAGAGGGGGAGGGTCTTTCGTGCTGGGAAGACTCTCACTTTCTACCCTTGTTTAGGGGTGAGAGCGTTCTCCCAAATAGGGTTAGGAAGGAGTAGGGATCAGACCCAAAGTGCTCGTAGCAGTAAAGCGCTATGTGAATGGGTTAAGATGTGTTGCACAGGTTGCAGTCTATAAGTTGGGAGAGAATATCAGGGGGAATATAATATATCAGTTTAATAAGGAGTTGTAGGTACTAGAGGAAGTGAAGGTGGACCATGTGTCCCAGATACGGGCAAATTTGGCAGTTGAGTCGTGTGCAATCGCAATCAATTATTTTTTAGCTTTTAGCTGTGAACTTGTCCCTGTAAATCAATGAAAAATAAAACAATGCATATGGCTTGCTAGTGAATTATGAATGCTACACATTTTACTTACAATTAACCTTGTATTATGAAATCATGGCCAAGGACTTACATGTTTATCCTGGATGATACCCTAATTTATTCATTAATACATAAATTGAAAAGTGGTTCCTGAAAGAAAAATGTAACAATCCTTTTCAGTGCCAGGCTGGTTGTCAATAGTTAAAGTGGAACTTTAATCAGGTAATTAAAGTATAACTTAAAGTGATTGTAAAGTCTCGTTTTTTTATTTTTAATAACAAACATGTCATACTTACCTCCTCTGTGCAGTTGGTTTTTAGCACAGAGCAACCCGGATTCTCCTTTTCTCAGGTCCCTCTTGCTGCTCCTGGCCCCTCCCTCCTGTCGAGTTCCCCCACCGCAAGCAGCTTGCTATGGGGCACCCGAGCCGAGCTACAGCTCCATGTGTCCATTCAGTCCATTCAGACATGGAGCTACCGTTCGCCCTTCTCTCCCCTGATTGGCTAACTTACTTGACAGCCACGGGAGATAATGGCACAGCGGCTGTGTCTCAGCCAATCAGGAAGGAGAATCCTGGACAGCCGAGGGACTCATAGACATCGCTGGACAGAGATGGGGTTCAGGTAAGTATTAGGGGGTGCTGGGGAGGCTGCTGCACACATAAGGCTTTTTATCCTAATGCATAGAATGCATTAAGATAAAAAACCTTCTGACTTTACAACTTCTTTAAGGCAAAACTTATTTTTTTTTTTTTTTGAATAGAGCAGAGAGGGATTAGAACATCTGTCAGTTTTTATTGCTCTGTGCCCCCGTTAAGACACCCTTTACATTTGTCCTATTTACCATTATCATTGAAAGTTAAAGTAGAATTTTAAAAGGAAACTCCACATTTTGGGTTGTCCCCAGAAAAGTAATAGAGGGGAAATCTTCCAATGAGGACACTAATTCTGGTGACCTGGGGGTCCCCAAGAAATTAACTTAATTTGCAGGTATTTCTCCTCACTTCCTGTTTGGCTATGGAGCAGGAAGTGAAGGGAAATATCCGCAATGGGACAGAGATGGCGAAAAAAAAATCGAATAGGGGTTATAGCCCTCCCTTGCTTTATCCAAAATGGAAAAAAAAAGTTTTGCCCATAGTTCTACTTTAAGTCTTGATACAGCTTACAAACTTTAACCCTTTCAAGCCTAAGCCTTTTTCTGACACTTTTTAATTAAGGTAAAATCAGTATTTTTTGCTTGAAAATTAATTAGAACCCCCAAACATTATATATATATATATATATATATATATATATATATATATATATATATATATATACATTTTTTTTTTTTTTTTTTTTTTAGCATTTAGCAGAGACCCTAGAGAATAAAATTGTTATTGTTGCAATATTGTATGTCACACTGTATTTGCGCGACGGTCTTTCAAATGCATTTTTTTTAAAGAAATACATTTTCGAGATTTAAAAAAAAAAAACAAAACAGTAAAGTTAGCCCAATATTTTGTATAACGTGAAAGATTATGTTACGCAGAGTAAATGGATACCCAACATGTCATGCTTTAGGATTGCGCACAATGGAATGGCGACAGAATTCGGTACTTAAAAATCTCCGTAGGCGACGCTTTAAAATTTTTTACCGGATATCTGTTTCAATTTACAGAGGGGTTCTAGTGCTAGAATTATTGCTCTTGCTCTAACGATCTCGACGATAACTCACATGTGTGGTTTGAACACTGTTTATATTTGTGGGCACGACTTACATATGTGTTCACTTTTGTGCATCAGCACGGAAGGATGAAGAGCTTCAAATTTTTTTTTTTGTTTTTATTAATTAATTTTTATTTTTACACTGTACATTTTTTATCACTTTTATTGCTGTCACAAGGAAAGTAAACATTGCTTGTGACAGTAATAGGTAGTGACAGGTACTCTTTATGGAGGGATCTGGGGTCTATAAGAGCATTTAAAATGCCAAGTTTGGCTGTTTTGAATATCGTAATTTTTTTTTAAATTTGGCGCCTTTAAGTGATGTCATGACATTGCTTCAGGGTTACTAGATCCAAGACCTGATCAAAGCCAATTCCGGATTTGTCTCTTGCCAGCCAGTGAGATGGGAGACCCAGGCAGAGTGGTGGAGGGCTGCAGGAGGGGGGGACATCCCCTCCGGCTGCTTGTGATAATGGCCGAGCGGCTAATTAGCCACATCGGTTGTTATCCCAAGAAAGACGGCTGACCGCTCTAGAAAACGGAACTGGGGTAATGATTGCAGCTGCAAGCATCACCCCAGTACAACCCCTTGAAGTCGAAGGATGCATATTTGTGTTACATTGGTGTGAAGAGGTTGAATTAAAATTAAATGGTTACACTCATAATTGCAAAAAATCCCACAAAAAACTTTAGTCAGATAATTAAGTCCCAATAGATCACTTCAGGCCCTTTTGTAGGTGTAGTTATATAAAACATTAAACATAGGTGCCTATACTGTTTATAATCCAGCAATGCTCTGTCCCACCCTGCTCTGAACATGCTCAGTTGCTCTCTATTCCCGGCACTGAACCTAAAAATAGAGCTACTAGAAGCCAATCAGCTGACAGCTTTAAGATTTACTGTTGCTGAATGGGAAGAAAGCAACAGGAATGACACAGACTGTGTGGAGGGAAACATAGATTAGGGAGGGAGAAAAAAAAAGCAGGAGAGGTAACAGGACAAACTCTGCTGCCAGGGAGACACAAAAGAGTTCCTCTGTATCTGAGGCACCACATACAACCAAAAACTAGAAATGTACATATTTTAGTTACAGAAAATGAAATACAGTTTTTGAGACCAAGGAGAAAGGGAGAGATTCCAATATGGAAGTGACTAATCTGGGCTTCAACAAAATGGCGGCCTCTAGCAAGGAGAAACAGGAGGAATGCTGGAGACAATTTACAGCACACCCTAAGTTTGGTAACATAATTATTCATGTGGAATCTGCTAAATAGTGTTAAAAAAACATAATTGTTATCAAACTGCTATGGTTAATATTTCGCTTTAATCTGAAGATATTTTTTTTTTCTAAGTTAGTAAAAATAATTAGGGATAAGGAAATGGATATCAGTCAAATTCATTTGGCAGCAAATTTACAAATCTTGTTTTTTGCTGTAGTGGAAAAGTTTCAGTTTGTTTACTTTACCTTTTTAAGTGAAATTTGTTTGAAAAATAAAATATAATGTTAATATTTTGTGTGTTTCGATTGTTTCTGGCTGTACTTAGAGTAGTTTAATTTATTTCATATAGTGTTATTTGCACCTGGATTTTTTTATCCCTTTTTCTGTACTTCATCATTATTTGTATACTCTCGCATTTTTTTTTTTATGAAAAAAAAAGGAAAATGAGGCTCACAAGGATTTGTTTATGACATGGTCACAGGTCCAGAAAAATTAAAATCAGTTTCTGTAACAATCAGAAGCCCTTTAAAGCTCATTGCACCCTTAACAGCTAACAAAAAGGACTATCATTTCGCCTTTACCAATTACTCCAAAACATTTAGCCAAAATGGTGAAATTTCCCTGAATCTCATTTTTGCTCATCCTTAAAAATAAAAGACAGTAATAAAGTAAAATGTGACAGAGGATGTAAAATTGACAGAGGTTGTAACCTTTATCCTCCCTATCAAAGGGTAAAAAAAAAAAAAGAAATTTAGCCAGACTTTAAAGTGTATTTCCACTTTTGTAGTCAAATTTTTGTTCCTAGTAATTTTTTAAAATGTTTCTAACTTTTTAGATGTTTGTGAGGAAAAGGAATTATGACTGACTTCAAGCATTTCTCAGCTAGCTTAGAATAATATGTTGCAATAGCTGTGCTGGGGACCAGCTAAATCCAGTTCTCATTGCAAAAACTGCAAAAATTTGCAATTTATTTTTTACGCTTTGCTTTTTGAATAGGGACATGTTACAATATAGTAGGTAGTATCTCAATTTGGCTGCAAGAGAGGAAATACGCTTTAAGTGAGGTTTTATCTTTACACTTTTAACATACTCCTGGCGCTGTAAAATAGATTAAAGTATTTTATAGCCGTGTAAGTACAACTTCCTTTTTAAGACTGGGAGCAACAGTAACACAGATGATCTAAAAAATGAATAGCCCCATATTGAAATCTAACTAGTCCTATAGGTAACATCATAATAATGTATAAATTGCTACAAAATTATTAGCAGAAAACTAAAATGAGTAGTAATTTAAGAATTGCTCAGAAATATTAAATTATCTTGAATTTAAAAATGTAATTGATAATTAGAAACTGATAAGTACACTGCTAGTATTACTCATAATCATCCTTACATAATTTGTTCTAAAAATAATGCACATGGTAATCAAATAAGCAATTAGAGATGCTAAAGCAATTACATTCAAAGATAGTGATAGTACATGATACCATGACACTTCCATTAAGTATAGAGTAATTTGTACTCACATGAAACTCAGCAGTACCTAGGCTTATCGGTATGTGAAAGTCAACAAAAAAAAAAGAAAATCTTTGTCCCCTACACACACATCCAGACTTTGGGGGAAAAAGGTAATGCAGCAATGGTTCTCATGATGCTGAAAATATATTGTAGACCTAAAATATACCTATACTCAAAAAGTTATTTGCTATCTTAACTACTTGACGACCAGCCGCCATACTACTTATACTGCTGCAGGTCAGGACAGCTAGTGGGGGGGGGGTGCGCACCCGCCGATTGGCCACAGATTGAGCCAATCATGCGACCACGATTGCCGCTAGGCACCCACAATAGCTCCCCACGGAGACAGAACGGTTGTTCTGTCAGTAATGAACACAGGGATCCTGTGTTCCTCCTATTTAGGAACACATGTCTCTGTGTTCATCCAGCAAGCCCATCCCCCACACAGTTAGAAAGCACCCCTTAGGGACATTTAACCCTTTAATTGCCCTTGGTGTTAACCCCTTCCCTGCCAGTGTCCTTAGTACAGTAACAGTGCATATTTTTAGCACTGATTACTGTAGTAATGTCACTGGTCTCCCCAAAAGTGTCAAAAATGTCATTTAGGGGTCCAATTTGTCCGCCGTAATGTCGCAGTCCCGCTAAAAAATGCAGATCACCGCCATTACTAGTAAAAAATAAATAAATAAAAAATTACATAAATCTTTCCCCTAGTTTGTAGACGTGATAACTTTTGCTCAAACCAATCAATGTACACTTATTGGGATTTTTTTTTTATCAAAAATATGTAGCAGAATACATATTGGCCTAAAATGATGAAAAAATTAGATTTTTAAAATGTATTTGTTGGGAATGTTTTTTAGCAGAAAGTTTTATATATATATATATATATATATATATATATATATATATATATTCAGATTTGTCACTCTTTTTTTGTTTATAGTGCAAAATATAAAAATCGCAGAGGTGATCAAATACCACCAAAAAGCTCTATTTGTGGAATAAAAAGGACATCAATTTTATGTGGGTACAGCGTCGCACGACCACGCAATGTAAGTTAAGTTAATGCAGTGCTGTATCACAAAAAATGGCCTTGTCATTAAGGGGGTAAAACCTTCCGGTCCAGAAGTGGTTAAGGGCATTATCTAGTTAAGTTTATTGTGGCTAAGCGGTTCTTTAAAAAGGCTATATGTACTTTGAATTCTTCATGAGAACTTGCCGTGCACTTCCTAAAACATGATGTTACCTAAGTACTCCTGAGTACTCCTGAGCCATAACCCATGCCTGGGCTGCAGCCGCTCAAGCTGGCCCATTCATCTGTACAAAAGGCCGACAACCCAGTATTGAAATCTCTAAAATCTTCAAAAATAAATAGATAAAAGGACCTGATACTGAGAAAGATTGATGCGTTTCAGCTCGGGTGGGCTTTGATCATAAAATTATGACTAAAGCCTACCTGGGCTGAAACGTGTTAACCTTGGAAACCTGAGCTTTCAATACTTGATACACACATACCTTTAGTCTCAAAGCTGCATATCTGCAGTGTAATGTTATCTAAAGAATATTCTTGTCACTTCCACCTCTAACGCCTTTTCCACTGATCAGTACGGTTCAATTCGGTACGGTACGCAATTTTTGCCAATTCCATTGTCAAAAGTTGTGAATGGTACCCTAATTCCGAACCGTACCGTACCACTTTTTTGGGACCCTTTTTTTGGGGTAACAAGCACATTAGTAAGGTACCAATAGGGTGGAGCTACACTGTTGAGGTACTGCTAAGCTGAGGTACTGTTGGCGATGGAAACGCAAGCCTGATCAAGGTGTACCATTCCGAACCGTACTGAACTGTACCGAACCGAACTGTACCGCTTAGTGGAAACGAGGCATAACTGCTGCTATTTTTATGATTTTTGGTTCCTTTCCCAGTGACTGTTGATTATGTAATTTATTTGCTGCCCATAGTCTTTGTGAGGGTCTGCTAGGAAGTTGTGCTTGAGGACTTACACCTTATAGTTCTTTAATCTTCAACTTATTACATTTTATTGATCTGTGCTTCCTTCACCTCTCCTGCTTCCTATTGATCATCCCCCCACCAGTCCTTAGTCCTCCATTAATCAGTCTTTTAGACAGTCTATCAGTAAAATAATAACCTAAAGCATTGTATGGCAAATGTATAGGAAGAAAGCCACTGCACACCAGAGGGATCATTGGTGGCACATTTATTAGGAAGGATATCCACAAGCTTGACATTGACAGTTATTGTCTAGGACCATCCTTTTATACGCTTTGCATCTCTACGGCTATGCCCTATGGGTGAAAAGCATTAGGGGGCAGTCCTATACAAGAGCTGTTGATTATAAGATTGTGGATATCCTTCCTAATAAATGTGGACATCATAGATCCCTTTGCTGTGTGGTGGCTTTCTTCTTAGCACTTGATCTGTGAATGAAGATTACTCTTATAACCTTGGCACCCAGGTTTAAAGCGACAGTGAGGAGGAGCGTCCTGGAGCGGAGAATTATATGTCCAAGCATTCATATCTCAAAGTATGTTAACATAAAAATATCACTTCTGCAGCGTAAATTAACACAGCTTTTTGAGTTATAGCTGTTTGAAATATATATTAATATGACTTTATTATTTGAATTGAAAGTTGCTTTGCTGTCAGATGTTGTTCAAAGACCAGGTGTAGTGTAGCAACAGTAAATGTATAAATGAAAAAAAAGGACTTTACAGAAGAATATTATGATTTAAAAAAAACTTTCAGCCTGAAGAGATTAAGTCCTTAAACTGAGCAATAGCTTGTAATGTTATAACCCAGAAAAAGAGAGAGTAAAGTGATTGTAAAGTCTTTTTTTTTTTCTTAAATAACAAACATGTTATACTTACCTGCTCTATGCAGTTGGTTTTGCACAAAGCAGGCCGGATCATCCTCTTCTTGGGTCCCTCTTCGGCTCTCCTGGCCCCTCCCTCCTGTTGAGTGCCCCCATAGCAAGCAGCCGAGTAACAGCTCCCTGCGTTCATTCAGACACAGAGCTGTGGCCCGCCCCCTCTCTCTCCTGATTGGCTGAATGACTTTGATTGACAGCAGCTGGAGCCAATCGTGCCGTGCTGCTGTCTCAGCCAATGAGGAGGGGAGTCCCAGGCAGCTTAGACACCCCTGCAACATTGCTGGATAATGATAGGCTCAGGTAAGTTTTGGGGGCTAGGGAGAGCTGCTGCACATAGAAAGTATTTTTTTTATCTTAATGCATAGAATGCATTAGGATAAAAAAAAACCTTCTGCCTTTACAATCCCTAAGTTGATTGTCCAACAGCTACATGTACAGTATGTCATTGTGGGAGATGATATTAAAATTAAAAAGTCCCCTTATCAAGATCCATTTGCAGTGCTTTCTGACTTTTCTTTTTATAGGACTCTTGTCATAAGAGAAATACCTGTAGTACTACTGTATAATTGAATTCAGAAAATGGTAGTTGCTATGCTGTTAAATAGATGATCTATCTTTTTATATAGGGAATCACTGAGCAAAACAAGTATGTAACTAGAATTGTTTTAAGCTTAGTAACACTGACTCACTAAGTAGTAATTCCAAGGAATTAACTTGACAGACAGACAGCCATTATCTTCAAAAGGAGGTTAGGAATAGCAGCACAATTGTATTACTTTTGACAGCTGCAAGGAGCTCCTGGTAATGTTCCCCCTGGGGGGCATTACAGAAAAATGCTATGGGTTTGGGACACCACAGGGTTTCACTGACATGTGACCACTCCAGGTATTGCTTTTTCTTTTAGAGGCTTCTTGGACAAGCCTGTTGGCTAGTCCACAGCAATAATCATACTGGCCAGAAGTAATGCACTTGGATCTTTTTATTTATTGTTCATTAACTTACTTGCATTACACAGATAGGTTTATTTTTTTACTCATAGTGATGGGGGATGCAGGTTTATCAGCCCTGATGTCAGGGAGAGAATTTGTGACTTTCAGGTGTTTTCCCCTTCCCAATCGGGGGGGCTGTCTTCTGTAGAGCCCTCACCAAGTACTTGGAAGACCTTCTTCGACAAGTCCTTAAAGAGAGGGATCCTGCTTGGCTTTGGCCTAGGTGGACTAGAGTACCTTGGCCCTGTCAGGAGCTTTGGACGATGGTGGGGATCAGAGGTTGAGGAAACCCTTCCTTTTTGGATATTGGTCTTTTATTGTACCCTTGTGCATTTTTCCTAGTTCATCTTTTTTTTTTTCACAGGCTTTTAAAAAGTACTGCACTGTGGAGCTCTGTTAAATTTAAATTGCCAGTTAAAGCGGTAGTATACCGCTTTTTGCGACTTTTAACTACAGGTAAGCCTATAATAAGGCTTACCTGTAGTTACAATTAATATCTCCTAAACCTGCACGGTTTAGGAGATATTTGCACTGCATGCAGCCGTTCTCGCATGCGGCGCATGCGCTCTGAAGGTCTGGCGGATCTTCAGCGTTCCTCGCCGGGAACTTGCCGAAAAATGACTCCCACGCACATGCCCGAGAGTGACGTCATTGCGGCTCCGGCCAATCACAGCGCCGGAGCCGCCGAACCAGGAAGAGACGCCGAGGGATCATGTCAGCTCCCACAGCGGTGTCCGGGGGTCCGTGTCGGGGCTTCGTTCTAAGGTAAGTTTTTCATAATGAGCTAGTATGCGATGCATACTAGCTTATTATGCCTTTGTCTTGCAGGGTTTTGTTTTTTTTAGGTATACTCCCAAGTATGTTTTTCTCATTTCTGCTGATGTTTTTCAAATTTCTTTTTAATCCTTTAAAAGTTATCAGAAGTAGATAAAGCAGCTTGTAAGCATAAAATACTTCCATGTATATATTGAATTGTACTGATCCTGGCTGTGTCACCGTCAAATACAGAATAGGTAAAAAATGGTTGGGTGCCTGAGAAGACAACTTTATCTTGATCCTCGCGCACTAATGAATGATCCAGTGTCACTCACTTGTGTATGCTAGTTTACAGTCACCATCCCCTTCTTTTTTATCTGTGTTCATTTCTGTCATTGTCAGGGAAGGATAGACAGGTTATGTACCCAGCCATTGATGCTAATGTCTTGGGAGGCAAGATACAAGAACTAGAAATGCATTTTGACCATGCAATCTCTACAATTTTAGAAGATTTGTCAAATAATTGAGGATGTGCTTTATGATGCCCATGCATACCTCAATAAAAGATTTATTTATTTTTGATTGATCTCCTATGATGAAATAATCAATCTATAATCAAAACCCATGCACTCAATATGTCCCCACACAGGGAAGTGGATCTCAATTGATAGTTTAGGCGAGATCATAACTTACAACCAAAAGTTATTGATTGCATCTCCATTTTTACTTGTAATTTCATAATCTAATTGACAAAATGAGATTGTATTCATGAACAAAGTATCTCAGTGCTGCCATTCGATGCAAAACAGTCAACAATTATCCACCCTGGCAGACACAGTTTGACCATATCCATTCTACATTGAGTTTAAATCGTAAGGCACGTTATGCCTATTCAATTGTTTGCAGATTTCATTGTTTAAGTTTAATTACACATTAGTCAGATAATAAAACCGAAGCGTGTATGGCCACCTTCAAAAAGCACAGTAGTTTGTAGCAAAAAAAATAAATACTTGCAATGAGATTATTATTAATACCGTTTGTTGTTTACACCTGGGAAAAATTATTACAAGAATGAAATAACTTAGGTTTACACCGCCTTTGAATTTTTGATGAATGCAGAACATTGTAACCTATAAAGTTATTGATTTCAAATCCCCTTTGGTCTGATTGTTTTAATGTAACAATACAAAAACTTGCAATGAAAATGACTTATGCTGTGCTGATTTAGTTGCGCAATAAAAACAAGAAAAATGAAAGCTGTTTTTTTTGTAAATTAACTATTGCGTTTGCTGTAAGGGATTTTGCAGCTTTCAGATTTAGGTTCCCAGAATGTAATTGAAGTGAGTTTATACTTTTTTCAGTTATGGCTGGTGTGGGGAAAGGTTAGAGCCCCTGTCAGTTTTTATTTTGTATCTGAGGCTCTGTTAGAGAGATTTTCTTTCACTTTCTGTTCTGGGAGAAACTTTGTATTGGACAGAAAGAAAGGAAAAATTTACAAGAGGGAAACAGACAACAACAAGAAACTGACAGGGCCTTTCTCCACTTAAAGTGGTCCTAAACCAAAAACAAACATTTAAATTCAACTTACCAATAAGATGTATTAACTGCATTTTTTTTTCATTTTTTTTCATTCAGCCAGTATGCCAGAGAAATGTCTTAATGTCTAAACAATTATTTTAATTAGCTAAAGTGATTGAGTAATTCATTGATGAACCACAGTGCCTCCAATATAAAAATAATTTATATAAATGAATTAGGATGACTTTAATAATTATTTCTGAGTTATTTTGCCATGCATAAATTCCTTGAATAATACAATAAAATCAGTGTAAGTTTATAGGCTGTAGACTTTGAAAAATAAATTAACCACTTCTGGACCTTAATGACCAGGCCATTTTTTTCGATATTTCACTGCGTTACTTTAACTGAAAAGTTTGCGGTCGTGCAACGCTGTACCCAAACAAAATTTATGTCTTTTTTTCCCACAAATAGAGATTTCTTTTGGTGGTATTTGATCCCCTCTGCGGTTTTTATTTTTTGCGCTATAAACAAAAAAAGAGCAATAATTCTGAAAAAAAAAACAATATTTTTCACTTTCTGCTATAAAACATTCCCAATAAAAAGATGTAAAAAATAAAACATTTTCATCATTTAGGCTACATATTTTTGGTAAAAAAAAAAAAAAATCCTAAAAAGCGTATATTGATTGGTTTGCACAAAATTTATCGCGTCTACACTAGGGAAAAAATGTATGTAACTTTTATTCCTTTTTTTTCTTTTTTACTTGTAATGGCGGCGATCAGTGATTTTTAGCAGGACTGCGACATTGCTGCGGACAGATAGGACACCTAATTAACATTTTTTACACTTTTATTTTTTTTGGGGGGGGGGGGGGCAGTGACATTACTATAGTAATCAGTGCTAAAAATATGCACTGTTACTGTAATAATGACACTAGCAGGGAAGGGGTTAACACCAGGGACGCTCAAAGGGTTAAATGTGGGGATGGGCTTCCTGCATGAACACAGAGACCTGTGTTCCTAAATAAGAGGAACTCATGATCCCTGTGTTTACAACGGCAGATTGCAGCTTTGTCTCCACGGGGAGCGATCGCGGGGGCTCCGCGGCAATCTCAGCCGCCAGACCCTCTATTTGGCTCAGCCTGTAGCCAATCAGTATATGCGCACCCCCAGAAAGTGGTCCAGCGAAACGACGTACAGTTAAGTCGTTTTGCGGGACAGAGCTGACCTGCCGCAGTATATGTACTGCTGGCGATCAGAAAGTGGTTAATATTTATTTACAAAAAAAATCACTTTACAAACAGCAGTCGGATTAGGAGGTTTACACAGACACTAAATTACCTTCACAATAAATTGCTTTAGACATTCCGCTAAAACTTTGGTATATTTGTTTGATTAAACTAAATAATCAGTTTCCCCTTATAGACAGCATAACCAATGATAACTACCTGGCAGATAATAATCTGTGTTTTATGTATTCCAACTGTTATGGTTTTGCAGAAAGCATAATTGTTAAAATAGGTAAAAGTGTTTCGCCAAGACGGACAAAAAAAAAAATAACAAAAATACATGTTTAAAAAATTACCTAACGCTAGTGGTTATGTTATTGTGAACCCATGGTGTGTATGTGAGCCATTCAGGCTGCAAGGACTTAGGTAGGTAGGAGATAGTCCTGTGCCTACTACTGTGAGTGCTGGCCGGGAAGGAGCCTGCCCACACTCCAGACAATGGTAGATAAGAGCTGAAGGTCCTGGGAGCCGCTGTTTGTGAATTTTGTTATGTTATCATGGGAGAATTACTGAGTTATGGCAAGGATTATTGCAATTGGCTTATTTATTAAGGCAAAAAAAAATCACAAAGAAACAAATATATTATATTTACCCTCCAAGTATATCAGGTAGGCTCTGAAATGACTGTGGACCATATTCTCTCACAAGATGACTGCCAATACGTGGGTGTGGTTTGTCTTCCTCAAAATGGCATCTAGCGAAGTTGTAGCTGCGTGCTCTGGCTTCAAGGAAATGTGTCAGAAGATGAGTCTCTGCATTTTCAATGAGATGCGTGAAGATTCCCAGTAGATGATGGACATCTGTTCTCATGATGAGGTGTGTGTTGTCTCTTGATGATGAAGTGTGTCCTAGATAAGGCAGTGTTATCCAAAGTGTTTATCCCCCTGTCACGTGACTCGCTATTTTTATTTAGTGGCAAATAATATACTAAATAAAACTCCAGAAACCTAACCCAAAAGGTGTGATCTTCTTTCCTATTGGTGGATCAATTATGTCTTTATACAAGCATTAGCTCTCTTGGCCACCCGGTGGCCCGCCGAGCCACACTGACTATCACACTAATGTATCATCATGAGTTGTAGATATAGTCATTTTTAGCATGGGTTCCCTGAGACCAGAAAGTTATTTCAAGGGTTCCTTTGTGTTAAAAAGTTTGAAAAAGGCTGGGCTACACATTTACATGTGTACGTGTTTAGGCACGTTTATACACGCTTATACAAGCTTCACCCTTTCACATCTAAGGGTAAAACAAATCGGAATATCTAAGCTCAATTTTGCAACTTTGATATGTGTTAGTAAAACTGTACGTATTGTCACAACTACTTAGTGTATCTAGATGGATTATACCTTATTTTTTCAGGAAAAATTGGGCTTTCTTTATGTGGTCAATGGTAATGGATAGCTCCTGTTTTTTTTTATCATCAAACGAAAACTGCCCAAAATGGTAAAAAAAATTTTTTTTTTTTTTTTTTCAATTTAGCTGTTTATTTCTTGCTATTATCATAATTTACCAACAAAGAACAACCAAAAATGAATTTTCCTGCTCCTCATGATTGCAGCGATACCACATATATGTATGTTAGTTGTCGTTTGTACCCCTGGTACAGCCCAGAAAGTATGGTGCGCTTTTATTTTTAGTTTTTTTTTTTATCCTACCTAAAATACACTGACGCTGACTCTAACTGATACTGATACCAATTAAATATTTTTTTTTTTTAAATTCCACCTAAAATATGCTGACCATGACCTTTGACCCTGAGCTTGGCCCTAACAATTACCCTGGCAACCTTAAGTGCCGGTTCACATTATTGCGGCTGCGGAGATCGCATGTAATTCGGAGCGCACTGCTCCTTCATTACATGCGATCTCATGTGCGGATGCAAATTCAGCCATACACTTTGTATGGCTGAATTCGCACTGTATCCGCACCAAAGACGCACAGGACCCTTTTTTTCAGCCGCATCAGGATCGGATCGCACAGTGGTTCACACTTGCGCAATCCGATCCTGTGTGAACTGTCAGATCGCACTGCGATATGCGATCAAACTGGGGGTATCGTTAAAATTTAATTGACACCCCCTGCGTATCGCATATGGCAGTGTGAACTGCCAGATGTGCGGATGCGATGCGAGAACAGGCTGCGAATTCGCAGCCTTCCCGCATCGCACAAGTGTGAACCGAGCCTGATCTTGTTATTTTTTCCCTCATTTTTAATTTATTTTTTTATTCTTTATTTTTAACTTTTTTTTGTTTTATGTTTTTTTGGTTTGTTTACAATTCCTCTGCTGCAAGAAGAGGAAGATACAATGTATTTTTCTCTTCATTCAGAAGAGGAAGGAAACCCACAGGCGGGCTCACAGTGACTGCTCACTGTGATAGCCAATCAGATTCTATCACAGCGATCAGGTGACCCAGAACTGACAGTCCTGGGTCCCAATCATTCGTACGAGATGCGGAGTTCTCGGCGAGAGTCCAGTCTCAGTGCTCGTAGCATGCTGGGCGGCGCACTCCCAGCACAAAAGGAGATGCGCATATATGTGGCCCCACCAAAAATGGCCCACTTCCATGAGGCTTCCATGAGGCCATGTGTGGTCAGCACAGAAGGGTTAAGCACATTTAAGCACGATCTCACGCAAAATCTGCAGAACTGTGTGTACTTGGAAACAGAGGTATCTTTTTTTTTTTTCTGTATATCAAAATGCATAGCACATGCAGATAGGCACAGCTGTGGGCTTATTGATTACTACAGTGCTGCATTTAGATGCTGTATTTTTTTTGCCCGTTTGAATGAGCCCTTACACAAAATGATATACGTTGAAAATCTACATTAAACAAGGTATTTGACATACTGTATGTGAGCCATTGAAACATCATTGATCTCCTTTCTTATATTAGTGCATAGAAATGCTTTGCTGCTGTCAGATCTATTTACCGCCTGTGAGATAATGGATTAAGTAAGTTCTGCAACTCCCCTCTCCTGATTAAGAGCATTGTCTGAGTTTACACTGACACATCATTTTTGATTTCCAACTAAATGTGAAGTTGTATTCTGTGAAATGATTGCTAGGTAACTGATCACAGTTGGCTTATACACATGTGCTAAAGACTAGAACTGGCTCTCCAAATGAATAGTGTTTTTAGTATAATACCAAATATGATTGTTTAGGCTGTCAGCTGTCATGCCACACTATTCTGTTCAATTAGATGTCCGATATAAGCATACTCTGACTTCTTAAGCATAATGTCAAGATATCAGTGTGAATTTCATTACCCAGCATCTGGTGACAGCTCACAGGATGTAATCATTATTGTGGTCATGAATCATGTGTTGAGCGAACACGGACTGTATTATTCGTGTTCGTACCGAATAATTGGATTTTTTGTACCCGAACACGGACACGGACACTTTACTGTATGTTCGGGTAAAAATCCGTGTTCGGTCGTTTTATTTCCGGGTTTTGCATGCTTTGGCGCTCTTTTCATGGCGGGCTTTCAACAGCCAATCAACAATCGTTTAACTGGTGTGCCTTAAGCCATCCCAGCCATGCCTGCAAATGTCTCAGTAGCTGTGATTGGCCGTCTGAAGCATGTGACCAAGTCTTTATAAGTTCGAGGCAGCCGCAGCGGCGTCATTATGCTGCTTAGATTCAGGGACAGAGCACACATCAACGTGCTGGCTGCTGATTAGGGAAAGATAGGCAGGAAAAAACCATTTGTGTCCGGATAGAATTGAGGGACAGGTCGGAGTGTTTAGGCAGGGCGAGTTGTAGGCATTTTAGGGATAGAGTCTGCTGAATTATATAGGGTCAGTGTCTTCTACAAACTACAATCGATATTGCTGTGTGGGGGGTGGGGTCTGCACTCAATCCTGATCTACGATCTCTTCTCAATCCTGTTAGGGACAGAGTCTGCTGAATTTTAGGGAAACTGTGTTCTACAAACTACAATCGATATTGCTGTGTGGTGTGGGATTGGAGATAGGCAGGTGTCAGTGATCCACATCCATTTTTCTGTGTGTGAGCTGCAGTGAACACAATCTTTTTGGGCTGCAGTGAACACAATCTTTTTGGGCTGCAGTGAACACAATCTTTTTGGGCTGCAGTGAACACAATCTTTTTGGGCTGCAGTGAACACAATCTTTTTGGGCTGCAGTGAACACAATCTTTTTGGGGTGCAGTGAACAAAATCTTTTTGGGGTGCAGTGAACACAATCCTTTTTGGTGTGCAGTGAACACAATCTTTGTGGGGTGCAGTGAACAAAATCCTTTGTGGGGTGCAGTGAACACAATCTTTTTGGGGTGCAGTGAACAAAATCCTTTTTGGGGTGCAGTGAACAACATCCTTTTTGGGGTGCAGTGAACACAATCTTTTTGGGGTGCAGTGAACAAAATCCTTTGTGGGGTGCAGTGAACACAATCTTTTTGGGGTGCAGTGAACACAATCTTTTTGGGGTGGAGTGAACAACATCCTTTTTGGGGTGCAGTGAACAAAATCCTTTTTGGGGTGCAGTGAACAAAATCATTTTTGGGGTGCAGTGAACACAATCTTTTTGGGGTGCAGTGAACACAATCTTTGTGGGGTGCAGTGAACACAATCTTTTTGGGGTGGAGTGAACAACATCCTTTTTGGGGTGCAGTGAACAACATCCTTTTTGGGGTGCAGTGAACACAATCTTTTTGGGGTGCAGTGAACACAATCTTTGTGGGGTACAGTGAACACAATCTTTGTGGGGTGCAGTGAACACAATCTTTGGGGGGTACAGTGAACACAATCTTTGTGAGGTGCAGTGAACACAATCTTTGTGGGGTGCAGTGAACACAATCATTGTGGGGTGCAGTGAACTCAATCTTTGTGGGGTACAGTGAACACAATCTCATACTGAAGGTTTGAGGGTGCTGCCTGTTCCATACTCCCCCTACTCCTCATCTAGCCTTTTAGGGGTACAAACAATAGTAATTGGGGCCTAGTGTGGTTGTGTACGTGTGATATACATACACTTTTTTGGGATCATATTTTCTATTCCGCTATTTAATCAAAAACCTCTGGGGATCAGTTAAATTGGGGGATAGTCTGTGTTGGTACGTGTGAGAGAGATCCACCTTTCCAAGTTGTTGGGGTTCATCTCATACTTCTGAAGGTTTGAGGGTGCTGCCTGTTCCATACTCCCCCTACTCCTAGCCTTTTAGGGGTACAAACAATAGTAATTGGGGCCTAGTGTGGTTGTGTACGTGTGATATACATACACTTTTTTGGGATCATATTTTCTATTCCGCTATTTAATCAAAAACCTCTGGGGATCAGTTAAATTGGGGGATAGTCTGTGTTGGTACGTGTGAGAGAGATCCACCTTTCCAAGTTGTTGGGGTTCATCTCATACTTCTGAAGGTTTGAGGGTGCTGCCTGTTCCATACTCCCCCTACTCCTAGCCTTTTAGGGGTACAAACAATAGTAATTGGGGCCTAGTGTGGTTGTGTACGTGTGATATACATACACTTTTTTGGGATCATATTTTCTATTCCGCTATTTAATCAAAAACCTTTGGGGATCAGTTAAATTGGGGGATAGTCTGTGTTGGTACGTGTGAGAGAGATCCACCTTTCCAAGTTGTTGAGGTTCATCTCATACTTCTGAAGGTTTGAGGGTGCTGCCTGTTCCATACTCCCCCTACTCCTAGCCTTTTAGGGGTACAAACAATAGTAATTGGGGCCTAGTGTGGTTGTGTACGTGTGATATACATACACTTTTTTGGGATCATATTTTCTATTCCGCTATTTAATCAAAAACCTTTGGGGATCAGTTAAATTGGGGGATAGTCTGTGTTGGTACGTGTGAGAGAGATCCACCTTTCCAAGTTGTTGGGGTTCATCTCATACTTCTGAAGGTTTGAGGGTGCTGCCTGTTCCATACTCCCCCTACTCCTAGCCTTTTAGGGGTACAAACAATAGTAATTGGGGCCTAGTGTGGTTGTGTACGTGTGATATACATACACTTTTTTGGGATCATATTTTCTATTCCGCTATTTAATCAAAAACCTTTGGGGATCAGTTAAATTGGGGGATAGTCTGTGTTGGTACGTGTGAGAGAGATCCACCTTTCCAAGTTGTTGAGGTTCATCTCATACTTCTGAAGGTTTGAGGGTGCTGCCTGTTCCATACTCCCCCTACTCCTAGCCTTTTAGGGGTACAAACAATAGTAATTGGGGCCTAGTGTGGTTGTGTACGTGTGATATACATACACTTTTTTGGGATCATATTTTCTATTCCGCTATTTAATCAAAAACCTTTGGGGATCAGTTAAATTGGGGGATAGTCTGTGTTGGTACGTGTGAGAGAGATCCACCTTTCCAAGTTGTTGGGGTTCATCTCATACTTCTGAAGGTTTGAGGGTGCTGCCTGTTACATACTCCCCCTACTCCTAGCCTTTTAGGGGTACAAACAATAGTAATTGGGGCCTAGTGTGGTTGTGTACGTGTGATATACATACACTTTTTTGGGATCATATTTTCTATTCCGCTATTTAATCAAAAACCTTTGGGGATCAGTTAAATTGGGGGATAGTCTGTGTTGGTACGTGTGAGAGAGATCCACCTTTCCAAGTTGTTGAGGTTCATCTCATACTTCTGAAGGTTTGAGGGTGCTGCCTGTTCCATACTCCCCCTACTCCTAGCCTTTTAGGGGTACAAACAATAGTAATTGGGGCCTAGTGTGGTTGTGTACGTGTGATATACATACACTTTTTTGGGATCATATTTTCTATTCCGCTATTTAATCAAAAACCTTTGGGGATCAGTTAAATTGGGGGATAGTCTGTGTTGGTACGTGTGAGAGAGATCCACCTTTCCAAGTTGTTGGGGTTCATCTCATACTTCTGAAGGTTTGAGGGTGCTGCCTGTTCCATACCCCCCCTACTCCTCATCTAGCCTTTTAGGGGTACAAACAATAGTAATTGGGGCCTAGTGTGGTTGTGTACGTGCGAGATACATACACTTTTTTTGATCATATTTCCTATTCCGCTATTCAATAAAAACCTTTGAGGATCAATTGAATTGCGGGATAGTCTGTGTCGGTACGTGTGAGAGAGATCCACCTTTCCAAGTTGTTGGGGTTCATCTCATACTTCTGAAGGTTTGAGGGTGCTGCCTGTTCCATACCCCCCCTACTCCTCATCTAGCCTTTTAGGGGTACAAACAATAGTAATTGGGGCCTAGTGTGGTTGTGTACGTGCGAGATACATACACTTTTTTTGATCATATTTCCTATTCCGCTATTCAATAAAAACCTTTGAGGATCAATTGAATTGCGGGATAGTCTGTGTCGGTACGTGTGAGAGAGATCCACCTTTCCAAGTTGTTGGGGTTCATCTCATACTTCTGAAGGTTTGAGGGTGCTGCCTGTTCCATACCCCCCCTACTCCTCATCTAGCCTTTTAGGGGTACAAACAATAGTAATTGGGGCCTAGTGTGGTTGTGTACGTGCGAGATACATACACTTTTTTTGATCATATTTCCTATTCCGCTATTCAATAAAAACCTTTGAGGATCAATTGAATTGCGGGATAGTCTGTGTCGGTACGTGTGAGAGAGATCCACCTTTCCAAGTTGTTGGGGTTCATCTCATACTTCTGAAGGTTTGAGGGTGCTGCCTGTTCCATACCCCCCCTACTCCTCATCTAGCCTTTTAGGGGTACAAACAATAGTAATTGGGGCCTAGTGTGGTTGTGTACGTGCGAGATACATACACTTTTTTTGATCATATTTCCTATTCCGCTATTCAATAAAAACCTTTGAGGATCAATTGAATTGCGGGATAGTCTGTGTCGGTACGTGTGAGAGAGATCCACCTTTCCAAGTTGTTGGGGTTCATCTCATACTTCTGAAGGTTTGAGGGTGCTGCCTGTTCCATACCCCCCCTACTCCTCATCTAGCCTTTTAGGGGTACAAACAATAGTAATTGGGGCCTAGTGTGGTTGTGTACGTGCGAGATACATACACTTTTTTTGATCATATTTCCTATTCCGCTATTCAATAAAAACCTTTGAGGATCAATTGAATTGCGGGATAGTCTGTGTCGGTACGTGTGAGAGAGATCCACCTTTCCAAGTTGTTGGGGTTCATCTCATACTTCTGAAGGTTTGAGGGTGCTGCCTGTTCCATACTCCCCCTACTCCTCATCTAGCCTTTTAGGGGTACAAACAATAGTAATTGGGGCCTAGTGTGGTTGTGTACGTGTGATATACATACACTTTTTTTGGATCATATTTTCTATTCCGCTATTTAATTTAACTGGGCCTCCATGCGAGACCTGTGTGCCTTGTTGCGCTGTTTTGAGTACTCCACCAACATGGCCAGTGGCAATGACGCCGTTCTCAGCTTAACTATCCCACTTCTATGCCTCCTTGAAAAAACAATTCGGGCGATGATGGAAGAGGATGTGGCACAGGATGAGGAGGAGGAGGAGGATGAAGAGGTAACATTTCCAAGGCTTTCAGGGCAGTCATTCGCAAGGGGCTCCGAGGGTGGGTTCCTGCACACACAAACGCCAGGGACGCAATTGTCCAGCAGGGGCACAGTTCTGGAGGATGAGGAGGAGGAGGAGCTGGAGGAGGAGATGGAACCATGTTCACAGCAGGGTGGCACCCAGGCCAGCTCATGGCCATCACTGGTGCGTGGCTGGGGGGATACAGAGGACACGGACCATACACCTCCCACAGAGGACAGCCTTTCGTTGCCTCTGGGCAGCCTGGCACACATGAGCGATTACATGCTGCAGTGTCTCCACAACGACCGCCGAGTTGCCCACATTCTAACTTGTGCTGATTACTGGGTGGCCACGCTGCTGGATCCCCGTTACAAGGACAACGTACCGTCCTTAATTCACTCACTGGAGCGCGATCGCAAGATGCGCGAGTACAAGCGCACGCTGGTAGACGCCATGCTGCTGGCATTCCCATCTGACAGCGGGGCCACAGTGGAAGCACAAGGCAGAGGAGGAGGAGGAGGAGGTCGCCAACGCAACCAGGGCACCGCCAGCACCTCAGAAGGCAGGGTTAGCATGGCCGAAATGTGGAAAAGCTTTGTCAGCACGCCACAACAAACAGCAGCACCAGCAGCTCAGATGGAACGTCTTAGCAGGAGGCAGCATTTTACCAACATGGTGGAGCAGTATGTGTGCACACGCCTACATGTAGTGAATGACGGGTCTGCCCCCTTCAACTTCTGGGTCTCCAAATTGGGCACATGGCCTGAGCTTGCCCTTTACGCCTTGGAGGTGCTGGCGTGCCCTGCAGCCAGTGTATTATCTGAACGGGTATTTAGCACGGCTGGGGGCGTTATAACAGACAAGCGCAGCCGCCTGTCCAGAGACAATGTGGACAAGCTCACGTTCATTAAAATGAACCAGGCATGGATCCCACGGGACTTTTCCGTACCTTATGCAGAATAGCAATGGATACCGACCTTACCCACCCATTGTTCCATTTTTGCTCTTTCTCACTCTTTTGGGGTGTACCCTCATTTAAAATTTGTGAAAAGAAGCAGTGTTGGCTACCTCGTCCTCCTCCTCAGGGCCAGATTAATGTAGGGGCTATTGGAGCTGCAGCTCCAGGCCCCTACCTTTTATATAGGCCCCGGGTTGGCCATATTCACTGTTACCGCTCTTCTGTCACTTGTAAACACAGAAGTCTGGCTTCTATGCTCGCTTCCCCAGGCAGCACCCTCAGAACCTCCCCACACAGCGTGAAGGCCGGACAAGGAGGGACAGTTGGCGATGCATGGATGTGTTTATGGGCTTCAGAGACAGCATCCCATGTTGAATTAGGCATGCATGGCTGCACCCTTCCTCCTCTGGGTGCATGGCAAGGCACGGCCCTAAGGCCCTTCAAAATCCTCAGCACCAAGCCCATGATGCTGTTAATCCGGCCCTGGTCCTCCTCCACCGCCGCTTCCACCTACACCGCCCATAGGTGTGCGCAGCCTATTGCATTAAGGTGTGCACCCCAAAGTTGAAATACACATGCATGTGTTTGCCAGCAGGGAGAGTAATGTATCGGGGCCATGTACCTGTAGGCAAGGAGAAATAGAGCAGAGCAGGTCCCAGGGAGATCTTTCCCATCTCCTCACTGGCAATGCTATGTGCCCTAGGTGATTAGGGTGTGCCCAGGCACACCCAGCACACCCTGTGCGCACGCCTATGTCACCGCCACATCCACCACCACCTTAACCTCCCTCCTACTCCATATGGGCCTCGTCCTTCAGAGATGAAGAAGAACATTGTTTTATTTTTCTGTTTTTTTTTGTTGTTTTAAGTTATTTCCCTATCCACATTTGTTTGCAGAGCACTTGCCATGCTCTTAATTACGTTTTGCTGCCATTTGCAGCACTCTAGCCCTTTCCTTTGGTGTTTTAGAGCCATTTTAGTGCCTTAAAGTTCGGGTCCCCATTGACTTCAATGGGGTTCGGTGTCCGGGAAAAGTTCGGTAAAAGTCCGGGACACGGACCCGGACTTTTTTTTAAAGTTCGGCCGAACCCGTCGAACACGGACATCTAGGTGTTCGCTCAACCCTAGTCATGATAGAAGCAGAAAAATATATATCATGGATTTTTCCCCTTTGGGATGAATTAAGGCGGAGACTGCGAGCCAGGCCTTTTCATCCAACATCAGTGCCTGACCCTGAGGAGTTTTTAAAAATACACTAAAAAGTTGGTGTTTTTTCATCTGCACTGAGTTTGTCCCTAACAGAAGTGAGTTTTGGTTCGGTCCAAACACAAACTTGGACCAAACCTTAGCTGTTCGGGCATTGGGATGATCATGTGGTGTGGGGGTTCCCCATTAAGACCCTCATCTAGGATAAGGGTATGAACGGAATCCCTTGTCTTTCTGTTTACTTGCAAATCAAAGTGGCTAGGAGCTGTCATTTTGCCAACAAAAAATACATTTTTTTTGCTGTTGTAGGAGGTATGCATTGCACAAGTCTGCCAATTTACAGGCAGGCTTAGGGCATCCCCCAGTCATGTTATTTTTATATTTCAATCTGTTTATTGAGTTTTCCGCATGTACAGAGGAAGAAAACTACATTGTTCAACCCAAAGAGGGCTCATAAGTAAAAAATACAAGAACATATAAAAGATAACAATAGTCAGTACAAAGGTAAGGCTCAAGACAGCATTCGGCAGTTTCTAGCTGTTTCTTACCCACTAGTAGAGTAAAGAACTAAACATTCCACACCACAAAAATAAACTTAAAGTAGTCCTGATAGACCAACCATCATTTTGGGCATCAAAAGTTCTGCAACATTGTACCCATTAGTGCTTATAGGAATAGAAAAGAAAAGAGAAAAGTGAGGTTGCCAAGAATAACGAGGAGGACTTTCTCCCAGGTCCCCTTAGTGTGGTTAAAGGTATCTAATCCAGGGGTCCCAGGTCTTATCAAATTTGGTGTTAATATTCTGGGGGGTACATGTAAGGTTACCAGTTGTAATCCAGTTTAATTTTTAATGGACATAGTCCATGTGCACCATAGCCAAATAGTCCATTTAGGAATGGCAGTGTCTAATTTCTGGAACCAGGCCATTTCTGGAGATCTGTGAATATTTGTGCCCGTAACTGACTAGAGGAAGGTAAAATCTTTTTATCCAAAATCTGGATACTTTGGGACATTACCACCAGACATGGTGCATGGTAAGTACTCTGATGACCGCAATGTCTTCATTTGAGCGATCATGGTCAGCACTAGATACCATTGTAAAAGAGTTTTATAATTTGATTCTATCAGGGTTGTATTGATAGAGACTTTAACCACCTCAATACAGGGCACTTAAACCCCCTTCATTCCCAGACCAATTTTCAGCTTTTAGTGCTGTTGCATTTTGAATAACAATTGCGCGGTCATGCAACACTGTACCTAAACCAAATTTGTGTCATTTTTTTCCCCACAAATAGAGATTTCTTTTGGTGGTATTTGATCACTGCCAGATTTTTTCTTTTTTGGTGCACAAATAAAAAAAGACCGAAAAGTTTGAAAAAAAAGTTTTTTTTGTTTAGGTTATAAAACTTTGTAAATGGATACGTTTTTTCCTGCACTGATGAGCACTGATGATGCCGCACTGACAGGCACTGATGAGGAGACACTGATGGGGTGGCACTGATGGGGTGGCACTGATGGGGTGGCACTGATATGCAGCACTGATGGGCACTGATAGGTAGCACTGATACGCAGCACTGATGGGCACTGATATGTGGCACTGATAGATAGCACTGATATGCAGCATTGGTGGGCACTGATAGGCAGCGCTGATGGGCACTGATAGGCAGCACTGATGGGGACTGATTGGCGGCACTGATGGGCACTGATAGGCGGCACTGATGGGCACTGATAGGTGGCACTGATGGGCGGGACTGATCGGCACTGATGGGGGGCACTGATGGGCACTGATAGGCAGCACTGGTGGGCAATAATGGGCACTGGTGGGCGGCACTGATAGATGGCAATAACGGGCACTGGTGGGCAGCACTGATAGATGGCATTGGTGGGCAGCACTGATAGGGGGGCACCACTGGCAGGCTCTCTGAGCCCTGTTTGCCATCCCTGGTGGCCATGGTGGGCATCCCTGGTGGTCATGGGTGGGCATCCCTGGTGGCTCTAGTGGCACCCCCTCCCCCCAGGGCTGCACTGGTAATCAATCATCTGATTACCAGCACAGACCCCCCCCTGTGATCAGTGAGTAATCAGAAATACTCACTGATCACCCCGGCTGCAGAATCGATCCTCTGCTCTTCTCCTCACTGACAGGATCTGTCAGGAGGAGAAGAGATCGAAGCCGTTACAACGGCTGTATTGACATTACATGACGGCTGTGATTGGACACAGCCGTCATGTGATCAGGAGGGCCAATCACAGGGCCCTCCTGCCGAGTCTTGTTGCTCTGTGTCCTAGGGATATATCTACAATGGCCCGGGTGGGAGGTGGTTAATAAGGGTTACATATGGATATCTAGCTCTTTTACCTTGCCAAAGGTAGGAGGTGATAAGCTTCTTAAGAGCAGCAAAAAAGGAGGCCAGGACAGCTATTCGTAATGCTCTGAACACAGATAATTTTGGGGAGTAGGAGCATCTTGAATGCAGCCAGCCTGCCGGACCCAGACAAATAGAACCTAGCCAATCTGTCAAGTTCCTGTCTAGGGTTGCATAGTAGAGGTCCATAATTAGTTTGGTATAATTGTTATATGGGGATAGTGAGCTCTATACCTCTACATATGTCATAGATGAGGAAGACCACCTAAAGGGAAATTGTGCATGTAGAGTGTCAACTGTTCGAGTAGCCAAACCCATACTAAGCATAGTGGACATAGATTCATTAAAGCGGAGTTCCGGGCACAGAAACCATTTTTCAATAAACATACCCCCGGGACAGTCAGGGCTAGCACATTCCACCATGGCTAGCCTCTGATCTGTCCCAGTTCGCACTTACCTGCAAGAAGAAATACTTACTTATAAAATTTCTTCCACAGCGTTTCCATCTCTCTTGTGGGCAGCTGAAGCCGGCGCGATCCTCTTTCGCGTCTTCTTCCGCATCCTCTTCTCCCAGAATGCGCCTGCACCGGCCCCTCTCGTCACTTCCGGTGCATCGCCCCGGAAGTGACGAGCAAGGCCGGTGCCGTCGCATTGATTCCTGGGAGCGATGACGTTCAGCTCCCAGTAATCATTGCAAGCCCGGAAGCGACGGAGGAGCCGCGGCACAGAGGGAGGAAGTGAAGAATAGGTGAGTATCTTCGATCTACAATTACAAGGTGAGTACAAAAAAAAAAAAAAACCTAACTATCCAATTCTGTTTCAGGTGAAGGTGAACAAGCGGACGGGCACAAAAAAAAAAAGATTGATTTTGTGCCCGGAACTCCGCTTTAATATTATAGTATGAAACAGAACTAAATTCTTGTTGAATGGAACAAGCCTCTTTCAGAGAACAAGCCGGGCCTGTGAGTGTCAGGATTACGTTGCCTGCAAATACCGCTATTTTGTGTTTCTAGCCCTGTATCCAAGCTCCCCAGACAGAACCCCAGTTCCTGTGCCAGAGGTTCCATTAACACTGATAGAGAACTTGGATAGATTGTTGGCAATATCCTGCCATTCCGGTTAGTTGAAACTCTAATTTAGATTAGTTTGATTAGCAAGTTATATACTATAGAGACTTGTCCCTTCACCAAGAACCTAGACTAGCAGTATATTTCCAACAATGTCAAAGTCGGGGGGGCTGTCATGGGGCCAAAATTTGACTCCGACATAGGACAAAAGTTGAGTACATTGAAAAGTTTCATGGGGGGGGGGGGCTTTGCAGGGCCGCTTGATAATGAGCTAGAGTGTATAATTTGCACCACCGAGAAAGTCCCTTATGCATAAATGCTCTTATTCATCCACCATTGTAAACAAGATGGTCTCAGACCTGGTTCAAACTTCAGGTTACCAAAAACAGGAGCTGGGGGGTATGTGAAGAAGCAAGGGGTCTTCTGGCTTTATGCCTGTCCCAGAAAGATAAGAAGAAGGACGTGGTAGGACATAGGATAGGAGGACGCAACCTGCTATGCATCCGCATGTGCCAATAGAGCAAGGAGAGCAAGAAAGAGCTTTAATAATTACCCAATGAGGTGCTGGGCCTTTGGCTGTGGTAAAGGCTAGCTGAGCAATTTGGACTGTATTTTTAGTATTTCACTTTCATAGTTACATAGTAGGTGAGGTTGAATAAAGACAATAGTCCATCCAGTTCAACCTGTGTAGGTGTGTGTGGCCGTAATCATCTCTCATACCCCTGAATGGTCTGATCCTTGAGATGTACGTCTAAGAGTCTTTTGAAAGCCACCATACTTCCTGCAGAAACCACCTCTTGTGGTAGAGAATTCCACAATCTTGTAGCCCGCACAGTAAAGAACCCCCCACGTTGCCTGAGGTTAAAACGCTTCTCCTCTAATCGCATTGTATGCCCTCGAGTCCTCATGCAATCCTTTCGACTGAATAGCTTTTTTCTATGCTGAGATCACCATTGAGATATCTATAAATTACCATCATGTCCCCTCTCAGGCGTCTCTTCTCCAGGGAGAATAAATCAAGTGATTTCTCTTCATAAATAAGGTCCTCCAATCCCCTAATTAGTTTAGTTACCCTTCTCTGGACTCTCTCCAGCTCCAACACATCCCTCCTGAGGACTGGCGACCAGAACTGGACAGAATACTCCAGATGTGGTCGGACCAGAGTTTTATAAAGTGGAAGGATTATAGTTTTATCTCTGGAATACATCCCTTTCAGTTTTGTTAAAGCAGAACTCAATCTTTAAAGGGATGTTCCGCTGATTGTCCTCCTCCCTCTTTCACGTTTGGCAGTTTTTTTTGAGCGGGTATTTCTGGCAGGTAACATTTAAAAATATGCTCTACCAGCATGTTTCCTTAAGGCCCGTACACATGATAATAAAATTGGCAATAAAATTTCATACGGCAAACGTTTTGCCGTTTTTTGGACAGCCGATTATAAATCTACGTACCACAAAAGCTGAATGTGCAGGCTATAAAAATTTTAATCGTACGTGAACGCGCAATGTCCGATTTTTCCTTTAATTAGTACAGTTTTCATTTGAAAAAAAATTGTAAAAGCAAGACTAGTCATGCTCAGAAACACATACAAAACAATTCAACACATTACATCACTTCTGAAGTTGAATTCTGTCGTAGGAGAATTTTCGTATGAAAGTAACACTTCAATTTTGATTTGAGACTAGCATGCAACAAAAAAGGGATCAAAATCCGTCTGATAATCTGATCATGTGTATAAGGCTTTAGTAAGAGGGCTGCTAATAACGCACCTCGACCCTGTGTGTATTAGATCTTTCAATATAATACAATATAATATATACAATATATAATACAATCAGCCCTATCTCTCTCTCTCCCTCAGTGGAAGCTCAAGGTTAATAGTTTCAGATTTCAAACCATACAATCCCTCAATTGACCAGTAACCCAATCTGACAATGTTAGTTTAATATTGTCACATTGGGTTACTAGTCAGTTGAGGTATTGTAAGGTTTGAGATCTGAAACTATTAACACTGAGGTTCCACTGAGGGAGAGAGAGAGCGCTGATTGAAGTAATGTTGAGATTTCCGGCAGGTACCCGCTCCCACTTTTACTCGGATCTCCTAACCAATCACTGCAGGAGAGGAGCTTTTGAGCAGAAAAAACACTTGATGTGCATTAACGCTTGAGGGTTCATTCATTCCAGTAGCCAGAATAAATTAATATTCTGCCCAATGGAATCCGTTAACGTTGGACACATCTAAACAGACCTAAATGCATGTGCAATATGGAGCTTTAGGCATTTATTTTAAGCAGCTTTTTCCTTCCAGCAGTAAAAGGCGTTCAAAGGAGAAAATCAAATGCCCAGGAAACATTTGGATATTCCTTGGATCAACTACCCGTGGTGTTATTATCTATAAATGTTAATAATTTCTATAAATTGTCATTTTCAGAAAATTACCGCCTCTAAATATAGAGCTTCTTTATATTTCTTTTTACAAGCATTTTCACATATTCTTAGAAAAATCGCAAAAGCACAAATTACTTCTAACAATGCTTTTCCACGTACAATGTACATTTCCTAAATTTAAACAATAAAGAAATATATTATAAGGAGACCTTTTCATTACCTTGCCATTTATACTGCTCTCTGTGTATCAAATACCATGACATTTCCCACGTATACATCAATTTGATTTTAAAATAATGAATGGTTGTGTTGTAAAGAATTGGAAACTGGTCATTCATCAGAGGTTTTTACGCAGCTTATAGGAGATTTCATCTGCTATTAAACTTTATGCTTAGCTGTAAGCATTTGAATCCAAATATGTACATGAAAAGTAAACTACCAATATTCATACAGTCAGTAAATTGATTTGATGTCTTTTACCTGGTATCCGGATAATAGGAGCTGAAATTGTTTCCAACTAAATGTTGCCTTCAATGGTTCCTCTTCCCCCTCCTCATCAGTATGCTAATTGAATTTTTTAAATAAAACCTTTCTGTTTCTAAATTATACCTGATTTAAGACTCTTTAAGGTCTTTGTGCTTCTCTATGTAATTCTCTATGTAAATCCTGGCTGATAGGAGGCACTGGTAGGGTGGTACACATAGCTTCCCAAAAACAGGAATCTGTGGTAATGCCTATAAATTATGCTGAACCTCCATGATTGAAAGAACTAAAATCTAATGAATGAAATTGGTGGGCCAAAGGGCATTAAGGTAAAGGTCTTTATGATGATGGATGTCCCCCAGCCAGAAAATTTATCTGATTAGCTGCAGCTTCTACCAGAGTGAGCAATTTTAGTATAAGAAAGGAGCCTATACAATTGTGCAAGACTGAAGATGAGGATGGTGGAATAGGGAGGTGTGAAAGAATGCAATTCCAAATTTTGAACCACAAGGATTTGGATTATAAGGTACAGTGGCGGCTGGTGTATTGGGGGCGCAGGGGCGCTGCCCCCCCTATCCATGCATCCGACCCCCTAATCTACATGCAGGGGCACCGGACGCATGGAGTTCAATGGGGCTTTTTTTTTTTTTTAGCCATGTGATTAGAGCCAGAGGTTCTAATAGGCTTAAAAAAAAGGGTGGGCTCGGGTGAGTCCCGAGTCCACCCAGTTGTGTGACAATAGCGAATGAAAATTCGCTATTGTCACATGGATCCTCCTCCTGGCCAATCAAGAAGCGGATCGTGAGACCCGTTTCCTGATTGGCCGAAATTTGAAGCTATGCCATTGGGCATGGAGGAGGAGGGAGGAGACACTGAAGACCAAGAAGGGAAGAAGCCGAAGTTGCTGCCCCCCACTGCACTTGTCCAGATGTCACGTCCAGGCAGGGTAAATGAGCCGGGGGGTGTATGTTGCGGTCCGTCTACCGCCCCCCCCCCCCCCCCCCCACGGCCCATGGAGCACCAGTCACCACTGATAAGGTACTTTATTTTTTTTTTGGGACTCCAAGGGTTTTAAACAGGAGTGCATTTAAAGCTGAAATTATCCTTACCTTCCTACCTTTCTTACCTCTACCTTCCATCCTGGGGCGGGTGATGTCATGGTCCCTTTGGCGAGATCCTGGGAACAATTAAGGATCTACTTATAAAAAGTTTGCTTTGCATTTGTCTCAGCATTCATGCAAAAGCCATGAATAATTCCTATAACATTGGTAATTAGTGTGAAATGTCAGTGTCTCTTTGTTGTCTTTTGCAGAGTAAATGTCACATTCGATCACTAGAAAAAAAAACCTTAGGAACATTCGACCAGAAGAGTTATAATATTCGGCTGATAGAGAAAATAGCCTAACACTATAGGATAAAAGTATTTGACCAGTAGAGGAAATATGAGGGAGACCTCTGCTCGGTTGCTCTGTATACAAAGTGTATGTAGATTACTTTTTTGGTCACTCTGTTATTTCACTTAGGTAATCTGTGAAGGGATTCAGTCAGGTACACAAAACAATTGAATTCTGTCCACAATTTTGTATCAATTTTGTATAGCAGTTTATTTGTATTTACATATATCTACATGATTACTTGTACCTTTTATTTTTGTTATTAGATCGTGTGCTTAATGATGTATTTATATAGTTTATTCATTTAAATAGAGCTGTACATGATAACTAGTGCGTGTATATTTGTATAATAATATGTGCTCAGCTATCTCTGTGTATAACTTTGAATTCTGCTATTTGTATACATAGTGCATAAATTAAGATATATATATATATATATATATATATTATTTATTTATTTATTTATTTTTAATTGCCTTTAATAGTGGGGAAAAAAATCCATATATAATATTAGTGAGAAGGTTATTACAGACAAGCAGCACAGAGAAACGCTGTTGTTTCCTGGGAGAAACTGATGATAGAGGCAAAAACCAGAAACTGTACCAGGAAAATAAAAATGGATGACAATATTGATTATCTGTTTAAGGTAATAAATAAAATACCTCCAAACAATAATGGCAGTAAACTGTGTGAAAAATACAGTGGAAATATGGTAAGATTTGTCATTAGCAATAACATTTTTAATATTGTTAAAACATTAAATGTGCTATCAACACCTCAATGCAGTGTCTAATTGGGCGACCATGTGACAAATAGAGTTTAATGTTAATAAATGTAAAGTTATGCACTTGGGGGCTAATAATATGCATTCATCATACATACTAGGCGGAGTAGAACTGGGGGAATCCATAATGGAGAAGGATCTGGGTGTTCTGGTAGATCCTAAGCTTAATATTAGCATGCATTTCAAGCTGCGTTTTCCAAAGCAAGCAAAGTCCTTTCTTGTATTAAGAGAGGTATGAACTCAAGAAAGAGAGATATCATTTTGCCCCTGTACAAATCATTAGTAAGACCTCATCTGGAATATGCAGTTCAGTTTTGGGCATCAGTTCTCAAAAAGGATATCGGGGAACTGGAGAAAGTGCAGAGAAGGGCAACCAAACTGATAAGAGGCATGGAGGAGCTAAGCTATGAGAAAATATTAGAGTAACTGAATTTATTCTTTCTTGAGAAGAAGAGGTTAAGGGGGGATATGATCAACATGTACAAATACATAAGTTGTCCATATAGTGAACTTGATGTTGAGTTATTCACTTTAAGGACATCACAGAGGACAAGGGGGCACTCTTTACGTCTAAAGGAAAAGCGATTTCATCCCCAAATATGGAAAGGTTTCTTCACCGTAAAAGCTGTGAATATGTGGAATAGACTCCCTCCAGAGGTGGTTCTGGCAAGCTCAGCAGATTGCTTCAAAAAAGGCCTGGATTATTTCCTAAATAAACATAATATAACTGGGTACTAACTATAGGTAAAGTTGATCCAGGGAATATCCGATTGCCTCTAGGGGGATCAGTAAAGAATTTTTTCCCCTGCTGGAGCAAATTGGATAATGCTTTGCTGGGGTTTTTTTGTCTTTCTTTTTTGCCTTTCTTTTGTCTTGGATCAAATGTGGGTATAGAATTATGCATATAGGATTGTGTGGTTGTTTTTTTTAATTGGTTAAACTAGATGGACTGGTGTCATTTTCCAACCTGACTATGTAACTATGTAACATACATTGCACTTAGAGTTGATCCTAAAATTTGGATGACCTTAGATACACACAGAATTTCATGGATTCAAATGTCCTAGTTAAATTGAGGTGTTATTTATTGCAGTTTAGAATAAAGAAAAAAAAAAACTATGAGGATAAAGCAACCAAAAGCTTATTTAAAGGCTGCTTCTGTTGTTGCCTGGGCACCCTTAGTATGACTGCTAGTGTCACCATATCCCACCCTTCTATCTTAGCATACCTGGTATAAGGAAATTAATCATATATGGCCCAGTGATTTCATCCAAAAGGGTTACCAGCAGTAACACACTTTTCTGGCGCTTGGTTCAGATTCCTATTGAATTCAATGAGAAGGATTGCTAGTTCTGGAATGAAACATTTGATTGGAGCACAGTTAATTCAACTCATCTCTAATTTTGATGTTGGATTAGCAAAGATGGCGCCTATAAAATACATTAACTCGTACTTGGTGTATTCACTGTTGTGTGAAAAACAATGTGCAAAGTAAAGTGAGGCACAGCAACTGTCAGCTTTCTGTGGTAGTCCCTTGTAGAACACAAACCCAGGGTTCTCCACGGAGCTTAAGCCTCAGCCTGCTTCTTCACCTGTGCCCCTGATGGTGAGGATGGATATGCAGTAGGCTGGAACCAGGTCACAGCCCCAGGTGCGCCATAGATATGGAGACCACTAGCGTATGCAGAGTACAGATGGCAGGAGACAGAAAAGGATCTGGGAAATGGGCCGATGTCAGACAAACACAAATGGAAGATGTAGCCAGGATTGGTACAGACACTGAATACACAAAACTTTAGGCAAACGAGCTCAGAGAACTAGGAAGTTGCTCAGGCAACGCAAGACTGCACTGTGCATGCCTTATATGGTAATAGCAAACCAAGAGGTGGGCAAGAAAGTGAAAAAGGGAAGGAAATCAAAACCCACAGTTCAGCAGACGATGCTCATAGGTGACCACAGCAGAAAAACAGCACATGTGAAAAGAATCAGAGGCCTAACTGAACTACTGCAGCAAGAAACTGCAGGCTAAACTGTGACACAACCAATCAGAAATTATCTTTTTCTTTTTTAGTCTAAGTAGACAAAACAGTTAGATGGTGAAAATCATTTTTTTCATTCAGCATATTATCATTGAATTTTGCACTGCCCTATCACTAAAATATGCTTTTTTGTTATAGCCTGCAAAGTGTCAAAGACCCGGTACAATTGTTGGTATTATTTGTGTACTCACAGTGAATATTTTTGTATTCAGTAACGTCTGGAAGTCTGGTATTCGCAAATTCAAGAAAACATAATAAATCCAGGGGTTAATTACATGGTTTGACCTATTAAATCCCATTGTCTGCTTTTTACTTGCATCAGAGCTAGAAGTTCTCTGGTTGCTATGCTATGTAAGTCTTAATTTCAAAATGTGTTATTTTAAAAAGGGAAAGCAAAAATTTGACTTTAACTCTAATACCAAAAATGCAGGCAATTTAGGATTTGTATTGCTTTGCATTCTGTTTATACCCAGAATCTGCTGTGCTGACCTTTACTACCATGATGCAGATATTTTGTTGGACAGTGTGGAAAGTGGTCAGGAAAATAAATCTATCTCATTAGTCGAGAAAACTATATTTTCACGAAGTAAATTGACTCAGTACATTTCCGTTGACCTTTTTAAGACCAAGCAGTAAATTCATACACCCAAATGAATCTAGAGGAATGTGATAATTTTAGAACTTAATATTTAGGAACAGAAAACTTTGGCTGATTGTGCAAACTTATATTGGTTGTCAAACATTGTCTGCCAATCAGAGCATAGTTCAGTTTATTTATAATAAATCTCTGTTGGTCTGCTGATTCTTTTATTTATATATTTATTTTTTTAATTATTTGGTTATACTTTTTATTTACTTATTTTTTATTTTATTTGTTTATTTATTTATTTATAATTTTTTTTGGGGGGGGGGGTTAAAATTCTTTATTAGTGATTTTAAAGAAGATACAGTTGTTGTGCATTAAATACAAGAGAATGTGAACTGTAAATATTGTAACTTACTGGCCACAACCGATACATATTCAGGTGGATCCCAAAGATTGACTTGTCAGTAAAACTCTAGACACCAAGAAAGGGGAAAGCATTCAGTTTGTTCTTTCTTCCAGTAGACAGAGGGATAAAAATGGTGGGACCCCCCCCCCCTTTCAAGTCACCTTTTCTAAAAGATTGAGGAGGGATAAGACTTGCATCTGTTAACAAGTAAAGGGTAATTTGGGTAGAAGCTTACTCCTGCATAAATGCACTGCCTACCATTCAGCTTAGTAAGTAAACAAGGTTATATGGGATTGGGAGGTGTGCCCTTTTTGAAGTTAATCTAAACTTAATCATTAAAATCTCCAGTACATTTTTATTTCGTTTTAATACCATTTCAAACATTGTTTTCAATCTTTTTTGTTCTGCAGCTTTCAATAAAAGAATACTTGGTAAATCTGCCATTAAGGTCCTTGTTCAGGCATTTCCTAGAATGGCAACTGTCTACCAGTTATGCTTCTGTGCCTCCACCCTGTGATATGTGCCCCTGGTGGATATGCACATACATGCCACACATGCGTTGGCATGGTCCACTGTTGTCATTAGCATAAAGCCAAGTTCAGAGCAATAATGTGCAGCCAGTGCTGGAGAGCAGCAATGTGGTTAGGAAGTAGCAGAAATTAGCTGGAGGAAATCAGTGGTAATTAGATACAAAAAAAGGACGAATACGGTGAACATTGTATTTCTTTCTGAACACAAGGCAATTGTTATGATTCAGAGTCAGATAGCATCCAGTTAGGGATTACATCTACTTTTACTTTAATTTCCACCACTATAATGCCATATACATGGCAGTGTTCTGGCATGTTCAGCTCTTTAAACCAGTTTTTGCATGTGAAAGTAATCAAATAATTAGTGCAATATACCAGTATCTCAGCCTTTTAGATATAAATACAGGTATATGAAAACTGGTGTTATGTTGCTTTGTTTGACTATGTTTGAAATCTTGTTGGATTTCATTGAAATGACATACAGATAACACATAATTGTAGCCTTAAATTTTTTTTGCGGATACTTTTATTTACCGGGTAGAAACACTTTTTGTATTAAATCTACTTACTTATTTGTCCCTACTCTGTCTATGCAAGTATTTTTTTGTCATCTACATAAAACCTCATACAGAACCAAATGGCAGAGAGCAAGATGTTTCCCACTGGGCACAGCATCCAATATAAGGTAGGCTTCATCTAAGGAAATAAGCATTATTAAATTATACAAAGCTGATTATTTTGCTTTCCTGCTTTACTCCCCTTCTCAGAAACCTTTTTAGTGCTTTGGTTTAAAGGGTACAAATTAAATATATCTGTGTCCAGTTATGATGAAGGAGAAAGGGTAGAGATGTTCATTTTTTTTTCTTGATATTTGTATCATAGATTATGACTGTTATAAAAAGAAACATTTAAAAACCCTGCTGGTAGAATAATCATTAAATGGAAAACATTCTGTGTTATTCCATGATCAGTTGCATATTTAAGGCATGCGGAACCCATTTATGAAAGATTAGGAATTTTTTAGTTAAGACTCATAAAATGTATTATGCAGTCAATGAAAGTATTATTACTAAGTTGCCCCTTAATAAAACCACCACCCTATTGAGTGCAGACAGGCTGGAGTAAGACTTACCTGCATAAAAGAAAAGGGTTGTGACATGGGACATTATATGAGGCTCATACATAGATGTGCCTCCATCCCTATGTCTGAGAAAGACCAAAAAGAGAAGTTTGGGACTTTATATGAGGTGTGCATCCACCCGTAGGTGTACTTCATGGACATGTTATACATGTACAAAAAGAGGATAAACGTATAATGGAATCAGTTATTTATTGGAATCTATAGGTGGATAGTAACATTGAATGTAATAAATATATCCACTAAATCAGCTATGTCCAAACTATGGCCCTCCAGCTGTTCAGGAACTACAATTCCCATCATGCCTGTGAATGTCAGAGATTTACAATGCCTCATGGGAATTGTAGTTCCTGAACAGCTGGAGGGTCGTAGTTTGGACACCCCTGCACTAAATTGAGCATTATAGAATACAATCTCTGTGGTTTTTATGATGTAACATCTATATTTCTGTACATATATCAATTTTTGTCCATCATGTATATTTATTATTCCATTTACTTATCAGTGTTTTTATTGTGCCATGGCTCTACCATATCACCTATGTACCTAAGATATTTTTTGAACGCTCTAAATATGGCATTCAATGTTGCTATCCATCTATAGATTCCAATAAATAACTGATTCCATTATACGTTTATCCTCTGGAGTTAGACTTACCTTACCTTTAGCACCGATCCAGAGATCTCACTACTGAAAAAGTCGCAGCCAGTTCCTATTCATTCTCTTTATTCTTCATGTTGGCTGCACCCCTATTCTTTCTGTATAGGTAACTATGCTTGTGTTTGTCTCCAATACAAGAAGAATGTAAATACCCAATTTCTTGCTACCCAATGCTGCCAAAAGCAGCTCTATTGGGAAGAATATGCCTCTAGAAATCTCTTAAAAAATTCACAACTCTGGGAGTATCAATTACCTGGTCCCCTGCTGTGCTCAGTTGTTCCTCCCACTGACCCTCACATCCCTATAAGACATACTAGTGATGTAGAGATGAGTGGTAGGAACCACTGAGCGCAGTGGGGAATGCTATCTGCATTCCTGGAAATGTTGGCTTCAGAACCAACATCAAGCAGTGAGTTATTTTCAACAGAGTGATAATCAGCCACACGGGTGGATCAGGCATGAGAATTTGCATTCTTCTTTTCAAACAGAGCTTTTTGTGGAATTTATTTACTCGACAGGCTCATTAAAGAAAAGGCTGGCAAAGAGCAATAGTGTATTTCAAAAAATGTTGTTTAACCTCCCTGGCGGTATGATTCTTTTGGATTTTAGGTGCTAAAAGCGGTACCATTATTTTGCATGAAATTCTTGTGAATGAGCAGCCCAAACCAACTGTATACATTATATATATATATATATATATATATATATACATATATTATGTATATATATATATATATATATATATATATATATATATAAATATATATATATATATATATATATATATATATATATATATATATATATATAATGTATACAGTTGGTTTGGGCTTCTCATTCACAAGAATTATGTATATATATATATATATATATATATACGTGTGTATATATATATATATATATATACATATATATATATATACGTATATATATATATATATATATATATATATATATATATATATATATATATATATATATATATATATATATATATATATACGTATATATATATATATATATATATATATATATGTATATATATATATATATATATATATATATATATATACATATATATGTATATATATATATATATATATATATATATATATATATATATATATATACACATATATTTACATAAAAAGTACAGTAAAACTGCAGGAAAGGGCACTGGGGGGCAATGTAATGTGATTTTTTTTATTTTGAATGGTATCAGTGTGTTTGGTGTGTTTTACATTCAAATTTGCTGCCGGTTCCACCCCCCCGGCGGACGTCACGTCGCCAGGGATGGAAGCTCCGCCGCCGCATACCGCCCGCATTCTTCGCTGGATCCCGGAGAAAAGGTAAGTAAAACCTCTACCAGGATCCAGCGATCTTCCTAGCGCTACCCCGAGTGTGGCTCGGGGTTACCGCTTTTGGCTCTAAAATCTAACCCCGAGTCACGCTCGGGAATACCGCTAGGAAGGTTAAAGCAAAAGTGGACATTTTTTATTAAATAAAGAAATATCATAAGACTGCTCCCCTCCCCTCATGAAGTTTTGCTATCTTAATTTTGGGCCTGCGTGACAAGTCCACAAGTGAAAGTAGTTGTAAGACCTGGTTCACAGCTATGCATTTTTTTGTGTGTTTTCAGTTTTGCAGAAACACACTACAGTCCATTTAACATGGTTTCCTATGGGTTACGTTCACATCTGTGCATTTTATGGAAAAGGTCGAGGACGTTTTTTAGGTTTTTGGTTCCATAGTCTTTAATGGACCAAAAAATGCATATTGAAAAATGCAAATAACACCTGGAATATGCAAACTGCAACCTGCATAGGCGTCAACCAGGCCCAAAGTCTAAATGTTTTTTTTTTTTTTTTTTTACCTTAATGCATTCTCTGCATTATTTGTAAAAAACCCTTACAAATCCTCCCCCCTCCCCAAATATTTACCTGTCCAGAGTCCTATCTGTATCCAACACTGTGCCTGAGAACTCTCTCTCCTAACAGGTCTCAAATTTAGTATATCTGGATGAGAATGCTTGGAGGCAAAGGTGTGCTTTCTGATCACATGGTTGGAAGCTGCTGATCGTAATATATCAGGAGCTGTCCATGACAGCCTAATTACTGTATTGGGAGCATGCAATAAGCATCATGGATGCATATGTGAAGCCTACTCGCCCAGCCCACTCGCACAACCAGCCCAAACGGGTAAATGTTTTACAGTTAGTGTCTCACTGGTGGAGATTTCACTTTGATCTTTATTATTATAATAACAGTTTAAAGAGATGACACTAAACTTTAAAAAAATCTGTTCAACTATGCATTCAAAACTCAGTAAAAGTACCTTCTATTGCTCTCAGCTTTTTCCAAATCTACAAATGCTTTTTTCCGCTGCTGTGATCTGACCTACTGTTAGAGGTTGGCTATGATTGTTCTGCATGGTCCCAGTGTAGGAATGTAGCCACCATTTCTTGTTCACTGCTGAGATGCACTATGGATTGTGGGGTTTGTAATGTGCAGAGAGTACATGACTGAAACTAATGGGCACTGCTTGTTCCAGAAAAGGAGAGGTTCAGAAGCTTTCAAAGGATGTTAGAAGGAGGCAGAAAAACACAGGAAGAAATTACTTCTTGAAAAATAGATTACAGGGCCATTATTTTTTGGAGAATAGGAATATTGTTTAGTGTCACTTTGCTGCTGAACTCTAGGCAAACAACTACGGTAAGTATGCAGATGAAATGCATATATTGGGGGCTGTTTTACCTGCAAAAGTATTTGTATTTTCGTCCATTCTCTCCTAAGATTTATACAGTCCTCTCTGGCTGGTAGAGATTAAAGTGGTTGTACGCTATGCATGCATGAAGCTAAAAAACCTTCTGTGTGCAGCAGCCCCCCTAATACTTACCTGAGCCCCCTCTCAATGCAGCAATGTCCATGAGAACCTTGGCTCTCTGCTGACTCTCCCTCTTTATTAGTATTTGGCAGCAACGGGAGCCATCAGCTGCCAATCACAGCCAGTGAGCCAATCAGGAGAAGGAGGGGGTGGGGCCGAGCCACAGTTCCATGTGTGAATGGATACACAGAGCCATGCCCCAGGAGCATGCCTGCTTGGGTGCCCCCACAGCAGGAAGGAGGGGTTAGGAGCACTGGCGTGGGACCCAAGAAGAGGAGGATCCATGCTGCTCTGTGCAAAACCATTGCACAGAGCAGGTACCTATAACATGTTTGTTATTTTAATGTAAATATAATGAGGGTTTAGTAACACTTTAACAATCTTTTTGATGCTGCAAGCAATAAACACTATAGATCCTTTTCTATCCCCAGCCTGTGACTTCACAGCAACATCGATCAACACATCCCTCCCCAGTTAACATACCTCTACTAACAGAAGATCTTTCCATATCTTTCAAGCCCCCCACTCACAGCTTATTTCCAGCCAACACCCCCTTTTGCCTGCATGTACTGTGCCCACACCCAAACTCATAGCACATTTGCTCCTCACCTGGCCCCTGTGCACATTCCACCCCAGTCACCACACCCCTACTCAAAGCATGCCTCTTCTGCTCACAGTGCACACTCATCTGCTACTTATAGCGCACATATTCCTACCCTCACAGTGCACCACCTTTTTCCCCAAGCACTGCAAATCCCTCATTCAGCACATCTCTACTACCGGCATGCCTCTGTCCTGTTTATAGTGCACCCTATCACTCCCCACTGACAGCACATCTGTACTCGTTTACCCCAGTGCACACCATCTCATACTCTACTAATGGACAGCTCTTGCCAGCTGCTAGACCAATTGACAATGCATAACTCACCAGCCATCTACCACCCCCCCCTTCTCCATTCCCTACAACTAATTCCCCACTTCCATCAAGAACAACCTATCGCTCATGTCCTCTCCTTTACATAAATCTTGCTGTCGTATGCTCTTCACTCATTTTACATACTGCCTGTCATCATACCCTTTGCTCTCCTTTCTTGTACATAGTGTCCAATGTCATACACTCTGCTCTTCTCTCCTGCACATACCATCCACCGTCATGCCCTTTGCAGTTTTTTTTGACTGGGCTGCCATTGTGTTGATCTTGAAATCATCAGAGCTGTGTTTGCCTAATTTTCTTTGTTAGGAACGCACTTATGGTAAGTGCATTTCCTGAGTGCGGTGGAGGGCACTTGGTGTTGAAGATTATTTTCCTGTAATACTACATGGTTGAGAAAATGTAAGGATCGTACACGATTGGACTTTTTTGCCATCACATACATTATTATTGTATTTGTTTTTTATTTTTATTTTTTGTTATTTATTTCCGTTTGCATGTTTTATTTTCACAATGCTCACATAAGGCTTTCTAGATTGTTCATTTATTGGTTATAATCAGCGCGATTCTGTTGATATATTTATATTACTGAGGCTTGATTTATATATGGCTGCTGATTATAATTGTTTTCTACAATTTTACATTAGGGTCATTTTTTATTTTAGCGCGGAGGGATTTTATTCATTTTCATACTGCTTCACTTACTTTCGGCTGTTATATACTTCTTACTCCTGCACATACTGGTCATCAGCATACCCTCTCAAATCCTCTCCTGCACATGGCCACCCATGTCATACCCTCCACACTGTTCTTCTGCACATCTAAAACAATTAATACATGTTTTTTTTAGTGTTATACTCAGCCTTGGCTTTAAAAGAACAGGCACACCTTTCCTAGTATAAATAAATAAAAAAAAAATTGAATGATGTATTAACAAATGCAGAGATAGATAAACTGTGTTTTTTATAACCGCCTGGAGTTCAGCTTTACAACAGAAAATCTATTTAACAGTTCTTTAGTAAATTATCTCCTTATTGTAATCTTACTCTGCAAAAATAAGTGAGATATTTACAGCCATATAAAATGTCTTTCTTACTGGAAGGTACTACTTACACACAATAAATTACTACAATGAAAGGTATAAGGTTGTATTTGTTATGCTTTATCATGTGATCCTCATAGTATAAACATCTCTGTGCTCAGCGAAAGTAAACCTCAAAAAAGGTGCAGTTTAGCTGTCTAACATGCCTGCAGGCATCAATACTTTTTACTTTCATATTCTAGAGTAAAGAAAGAAAGGGAGACAATAGAAAATTGTGATTGATTCCTAGCACAGCTACATATATATATATATATATATATATATATATATATATTTTTTTTTGTGAGTTCTTTTTTTGTGAGTTCTCGGATGTCCTTTTCAAAGAATTCACTTTATTTTCTCCCTTCCTTTTTTACCTTTTCTTATTTTTTTTCTTTTTTCCTTTATCTAATTTTTTTTTTCTTCCACTTTTTTCCTGTTCTTTCCTTTCTTTCAAGTGTGTCTTTTTTTTTCTTTTCTTTTCTTTTCTTTTTTTCTTTTCTTTTCTTTTCTTTTATTTACTTTTCTTTTTCTTTTCTTTTCTTTTCTTTCCTATTCTTCTTTTCTTTTCTTTTCTATTGTTATTTTCTTTTCTTTTCTATTCTTCTTTCCTTTTCTTTTCTTATCTCTTTCTGATACCAGAGACAGCCATTAGAGCTTTACATCATCAAAGAGACCATGTTGATTGGTACGATACTGGCAGTTTGTAGTGTCCACTATCAATAGTGTATACCAGGTTCAGATTCAGTTGGATCCGCTGGTGTGCTTACTGGGCGGCTTGGATGAAACGCTATACCATCCACATGTTCTTGTGGCTCTACTCAGACTTCTATACTTAGCCAAAAAGCTGATCGCTAGAGTGTGGATGTCTTCCAACCCCCCCACTGGTGCGCAGTGGATCCAATCTGTCAATTCTATTCTGATACGTGAAAAACACACTCATTATCACAGAAAAGCGTATATGGGGCTCCTGGTTGGCTTCCCCGGCGGTAGCTCCTCCTCAACTTGTCTTAAATCTTTTGCTTATGTATTGGATAGAATGCTTTTGGCAGCGAACTGTTAGCAGCAACAAGTGTTTGGTGGCTTTTATTGTTCTTACTTTTTATGTCCTTTTCACTGATGTGTATGGAATGGCAATGCTGCTCTTTCTTTTCTGTTGAGTTCAATTTGTTCTGGACAACATTGTATTTCGGAATCCTGTATGGTTGTGTATTTTACTTTATGTATTTCTTGTGCAATGTTTTATTGACTTATGCCATGTCAATAAAGTTATTTTTTCTGATTAACAAAAAAAGAGACCATGTTGCTGCAGAAACTGTCCCACGGCTGGCAAGGTGGAATGAAATAAAACTGCAAAAATCAGCACTATAATTCTGGATTGTAGCTGCAGAGATGTACAAAGAAGATTAATTAGAATAGCTAAATGAAGTTTACCATTTTTGGTGCTTTTTTTTTTTTTTTGTCTTGTGATATGCCATATCATTTCAAATGTCACCAGGAGAGGTACATATTATTTCCCCACCCCAATGGGTGGCCTTTGAAGAATCTCCGTTGCATTCAGCAGTAGTAATGGCATTCCAGACCCCAAGCCACCAACTGTCAAAATGTTCACATTGCCTCTTACTATACACAAAGAAAAATGAAAATAATTTTAAACCAAATATAACCTTTAAATACAAAAATCGAGCTACCACAACATGGGCTAGCAGAAACGTGCCAAAAGATCGCAGTCTCTCTATTATGTATGCTCATGACCACTATTCCACCTTGCCTTCTAGCATCACTCTGTTATATTTAGGTCTGATAATTATGTTTTTAGACTGAAAAGTACTGTAATTTGAACTTATAAAATGCATACCACCTTTTTAATTACATAGCAGTCAATTTTCTGCTTGAAAAAACAAACAGTCCTCATACAAACTGGACTGATATTACCTAGCTAGAGAAATATTTGAAAGCGGCAGACAAACTCTGAACCACCCTTATGAATCTGGCATTCCTATGTGGAGAAGCTGTGTCATTTTAACAACATAAATGCAGCAGTATATCTATTAAGATGTCCTCTAGGTAGCTCAGCCCTTGCCAAATCACAACAGCAATTGTAATTTAATGTCAATATGAACTGTAATTAAAACAAGTATTACTCGACCCTTTCTCATCTTTTATTCTGTTTGTATGCACTAAATTAATTTAAATGTATTTTTTTTATTGAAAATATAGATTTGATAAAAAGTAGTATAAATATAGTGTGACATAAAAAATTGCAACTGCCATCATTTTTTTTTCTACAGGGCCTATGCTTTTTAAAAATATAGTATGTTTTGGGGGTTTTTGTATAATAAGAATAAAAATAATAATAATAATATTAATAATCTATTGACCTAAAATGTACACATTGACATGCATGCACAAAGTGTGCATGCATACTGCTCCAGCTGTGCAAGGGAACTGCAGCAAAAATGTATTGGTTTTGTTCTGGATAGATTAAAGAACTACTATAGCCAAGTTTCACTGCAGACTGTGTCTCCTTCGAGTAGTTCATTCACTACTTTCACCCTTGGTGGTACAAAGGAAAGCAAGGAAGTAAATTTAGTAGGGAGTACAAAGATGACTGAGGTATAAATACTTTGCATGGTATTGATAAAAATGCTGTCATTGCTGTCTGTGTGGCATTCTCAACAGTGACAACCTCCATATTGCTTTCATGACACGTTTTCTTTAAGCTGTGTTCCATAGTAATGGCCCTGTCAGATGTATTGGATAATAGATAAATCTCCCCACGGAACTCGTAAGATTAAGCATCTACTACCCCACACTGCATTGCCAATGTTGGTTAGATATACAGAGAGTTTAAAAATAGTCAGTAAATTTAAAAATTGGAAAGGTTGTCAAACTATTCACTGTTTAATAAATATACTGACAGCACCTTGTCTTTATAGAGGCATTTAGCTGGAGGTAGTGTTTAATATTTTATTCTCTGCCCTATGGTCACCAAAAATGAAAATAGGCAAACAATAAAATGGAGCAGTACAATTATTTTAATAGTTGTTTCTGTATGTCCTTAGCTTAGTCAGTAGGATATTTAAAGATTGTATCCATACATTGAAAATGCATTGAAAATTTAGTGTTTGATGGAACTTAACTTCATGAAGCACAAACCAGTTGTTTCACTGCTATTACTGTTAATGTTATTGTAGCACCCTCCTAGATAGGTGCTAGGCAGGTAAAATATAGTTTGCTCTGTATGCTTATCAGGGGAGCCTGATCAGTAGTTAGGCCTGCTCAGTTGCTCAGTGTGCAATTCGTGTGGGCTGAGGGAGTGTCCCCACTGTATCCAATGAAAATGTTTTTTGGACAGTGGAGGAAACCTGGCCAATGACGCCCAGGCTCTTGTAATGCCCCATACACACGTGCAGATTATCTGCAGACTTTTGTCTGCAGACTTACCAAAACCATATAATATGAGGTCAAACCTAAACACTTTCAATTTGTATGCAATCCGGCAGGCCCTGGCACTACATAGAAAAGGTAAGTCTGCAGACAAAAGTCTGCAGATAATCTGCACTTGTGTACGGGGCATAACTGTCCCAGTGGGTTGGCACAGAGAGAAGTGCATCCTGGAATATGGTATAAAAGCCAAGACCACATGAGGCAGGGGGTCTTTGGGTGGGAATGCAGGTCCCGGAAGGAGGATGATGGCTGTCTCTCCTTCTGTAGTTATGGATGGGGTCACAGGCAGTCGGCCTGGTGAACCAGACAGTGTGGCTGAACCCAGAGGTCCTGGAGATGCTGACTAAAGGATTTGAGGCTGAAGTAAATCTGGAAAAACAGTGTTTGTGAGTACAGAGGAACTTCCCCAGGGGTCTGCCTAGGAAGGGGACCACACCTTGGACGGGTGTCAGCACACAGACAGAGAGTGAAGTGGGGTGCCAAGTTTAAAACCCTGAAGAGAATTTCAAACAAGAACACTTAAAATACCTTCACCTTAGTAGCAGAGCGAAGCAGCGGCCTTGCCACACTCTAAAGTCAGTTGTCCTCAATATTGTAAATAGTTGTCAGTTGGAGTATCCCACTCATCCCTTCTCCTATCCAAGTTCTCAATAAAAACACAAAAACAACATCCCCTGGACTGATTATTGACTGAGCTAAGTACTTAAAGTACTAATTTACTGCTATCAGTTGCTAAGGGTAACCCAGGGGAATTCATAAAGTGTAATTTTCAGCAGTCCCATAGGGGGCAGAACTACATTATGAATTACATATTATTTATCTGTACTCCTAATCAATACTATCTCAAAATGCATAATTTCACTTTTGTATCAAAGTGAGAAAGTGCTTTGACCACATTGGCCATTCTTTCGGTTTCAGGAACCTATGGCGGATGCCTACTTTGTCTTCCCCTACCTCTTGGCGCACTACAGAAAAAGGTAAGACAGAGGCTGTGGTCAGAGGTCTAGTAGGAGTAGGAAGCGAAAAGGCAAAACAAGCAGCAGATGAACAATACTCCATAAAGGAACTGGGGAGGTCCAGAGCTTTAAGTGTTATACAAAGAAAATTTGCAATAACATCAAATGATAACTTAACACAATTTTACACAGTTGCAACATGCAGGAAATGTTTGACTCTTAGTGGATCACAGCCATTTGGAGTCCTTTGGTTATCCCTCCCTTATGCACAATATAATCACACTTTTCTTTAAGCCAGATGATAACAGTCTCAGCAGATCATCAGCGGTGTGGCTTAACCCTGTAGATAACCCTTTACACACACGAACAATAGCTGCCACCATTTGTTTAAATGGAAACACACGCAATTCTTTGTATCTGTTCTAACAAATCCAACCTTTAGGAAATGTCTCTGACACTCTCACTGTCCATTGACAGGAAGGTAACAGACTTTAAAATATGGAACACCCTTCAAAGTTACAAGGATTTTCTAAATTATGTTTAGAGCAGGGTTATCCAACCTTTTGACCTCCCTGGACCACATTGGAAGAGGAGGAATCGTCTTGGGCCACACATAAAATACACTAACTATAAGGATAGCTTATGAACAGAAAATGTCAGACAGATCACAAATAAAGTAGTTGTAAACCTTGCTAGTATCAACACCAAGCTGAAATGGACTGTGAGTTTTGTTCTTTAAATAAACTTGCCTATACAACACTGTTCAGCCTCATACCTGCAGGCTACGTGATCTCTCTCGGTTCCACAGCGATGCAAGGACCTGCCGGTGGGTGTGTCTATTGTCCGGGCAGTTAGGTCAGTACCAGAAGTCTGGCAGAGAAAGGAAAATGATGAGAGAGAGAGAAAGGGAGGGGGAAGGGAAAATGCCAGTAGATCCTGGAAATGGGGATTTAAATGTGCCCAAAATACCAAGAAACCAAAAATAAAAAATACAAAAAGAGGAGGTTCCCCTAATTGGGACTTTTCAGGCACATAGAAATTTGAAAACTTGTATAGTGCAAACAATAATTTTATTAGATATAAAAATGAAAACAAGTTTTTGGATAAAAACATGTACAAGCATTGAACAGATAGGGAGGAAACCCATACACTAGAACCTAGCAACCCGACATGTTTCGAAGATATATACTTTCTCCTTCTTCAGGGGTAGTTCATAATGGTACTAGGGTTAATCCTATCTGGACTTTACATGCTTGTAGAGAGATAAAAACATCTGGTTGATCTTGATCTGACTGGCGGTGTATATAGAGGTTTAGTTGTGATTTAATCAGATATGTGGAACCACAGTGAGTGAGGTCAAACGGGTGCCCCCAAATACATAGCCATCTGAAGTCCTAAATGTAGGAAGCCAGGAGTGGTGCCATGCAAATTTTCCTCCAATGTAGTTTTGGCAATCTTAAAATGGTTCAATAGGTGTTTGGTCGTCCTCTCCAGCCAGCAACCAGCAACAAATATACACAAATTCTATTCAATAATACAAAGGATAAAATAACAGTTAAGAATAACATGTCAGAATCATTGTCCGTTGAGCATCACATCATATGGCAGGTGGATTGATGCGTTTCCCTTAAAGGAATGAGCTTCTTCAGGATCCAAATGCGTATGCACCTTCACACAGTAAAACCCTTAGCATAGACCAATCTATTGCATGGGTGACAAGGTCTTGAATTATAAAGTAGGTTTGGCTGCATAATATAACCATAAAGAGGAGGAATGTACCTCCAAAAGAGCAACTCTGCCTATTCTAGGAAGAAGGGGACTTTACCCTTCTTTATGGACCAACGGCAGTTGAATTTGGGTAGTTTCATTCATTTGCACACTTGGATTGCTCCAAAAACCATGATTGATGCTATTATACTCTTTTGGCTGTGACTTATATTAAAATATGAACATTAGGCATCCTGATTGCTTATTTTAGACATTCAAATAACTATTTAATTGAGGAATCTGTATATAAAAATGTAAAATGGCTAAAAAACAAAAGCAAGTTAAAAACTAGTTCCACCATGTTACCTTTAAAACCTGAATACAAACATTGTGTCCTCAATTTGCATGGTAAATTTTACCTTGAATGTATGACATTTAGATATCAGTCTATTAAACCTGGTAAGATTTATTGTTAGTAACAAATAATGACTGCAGCTTTCAATTTATTTTGAGCAAGTCCTTTGCTTAGAAAAATCCCATACAGTTAATATACAATATTGGTTCTTGAAAAATGCATGTTTTTCATACAATGGCCAATAGTATGTGAGGGAATAAGTATATAGGACTAGTTCACATTAGCGGCAGCATCCCTCTAATAAAGTGATTTGTGGTGGATCACTTCACCACCTGTTTTAACCCTGAAATGCCTGTATTACAGCACTGCAACATTGTACATTATAACAGTTGCAGGGCAGTTGTGGCACAACTGAATTGGTTGTGTTTGGCAGTGCTACTGCCCACCGAATGCAACATGGGTCTATAATTTTTGCCCTAGGCTACGAAGCAAAGTATCATGGCCACAGTTTCTGTATAGCCACCATTGAAACTAAAAGGGGAATTTGAGGCCCGCGGCTCAACTGCCTATTTTTACAGTTCCCTGGTCATCCGTGTGAAGGAGCCCAGCTTGTGCTGTTGCGGTTTCTTTTTACAATCATATATTGTTTCAGTGATTCATTTGTGATAAATAGCTGTTTTCTTAGTAACATAGTCTACCTGAAAATGTGTTATCTTTGAAAGTATAATTGTTGGCTCCGAACCTTCTCCTTAAAGTGAATCCGTTTCTAGGCTATGAAAATTCAACTATTTCTTATCGGAACTCCAGAGAAAGTTTACAAACTTCCCTTGCAGTGGAGCTCTTCTCACACTACAAATGTTAAATACTTAAATATTATTTGTCTAGGGTAAATTTAAATGCAGTTTTATATACCTTATCACTCCCGCACAGTTTCTCCTCTCCAGTCCACTGGATTTTCTTCATCACCTTCTAGGTCACAGGCACTGACTTCATCATGTACAATGCAGTATCAGCAGTCCTACATTGTAAGTGAGGACACAGTGGGCCTGCTGGCACCCTGAACATGAGAGGGGAAAGTGACGGAGAACCTAAGTAAACCTGTTTAATGGTACCCTAGACAAAAACAATAATTTAACCCTTGCAGTGAAGGGGAGCCTCAGTGCAGGGAAAGTTTGGAATTTTTGGAGATTCGTTAATAGTAAATGAGCTGCAGGCTCTGTGGGTCAGCTCATTCTCAACATTTGCAGCAGAAGCATTGAAGTCATTAAAGTCATTATTTCAGCAGCTCAGCCCTCCTTGTAGCAGTGCCAGTGACTAGTTAGCCTTCTGATTTCTAGTTTTCTAATAAAGCCTTCTGTATTTCTTTCTGCTGACCCCAAGTCATTACTGTATCCTGTTGTGATGTAGATGTCAGCAGGAGGAACCAGAAAGCATTACTGGGCCTCAGAAATCTAACATACCTTGAAATACTGAACTCTGAGAGGTCTTCAGGGTACAATTTCTCTTCCAGACAGCAGTTTTTGGTGACACAAGAGGCAGGAGAACCGAGCATTGTCTTTCTCCCATTGTCGTCAGTGCACAGCGCACGTGATAAAAATGGATGTAACCCAGAGAAAATGGGGTAATAGCTTAAGCTAATGGGTGAGAGTGTTGTTGGAACACTGCAAATCTAGCAGAAGAATTGATGGGGGAATAGTAGAAGGACTTCTGAAAGAATTTATCATATCATCTGCAGCTCAGGAAATTTGCTGCCATAGGCTCTGCAAAGATCCATGGGCTGCACAATTCAGCATGAACTCTACATATTTTGAATTTTAATTTATAAAATTCTATAAAACAATTATTACTAAGCGTTTTATATTGAATTATACTTTGCACATTACATGCTATAATGGAAAGTCTTAGGTTTGATGGCACAGAAGTATTAGTCTGGACTGCCCTGTGTGTGTACCTGATAACATAGTTTGTATGGTGCCAAATAGTTATCCACATGGAGGGTCAGTCTATGAATGGTGCATGAAGTCTGTCTAGTACAGTGTTTCTCAACTCCGGTCCTTAGAGCACACTAACAGGCCAGGTTTCCAAGAAAACTGAAATTCATCACAGGTGATATCATTTGCTGCTCAGTGATTGCAGTATTCTAGTGTGCATCTCCTCAAGGTAATACTTAAAATCTGGCCTGTTAGTGTGCCCTGAGGATCGGAGTTGAGAAACACTGGTCTAGTATGTCAGGACATGTGGGCACAAGGATTTGAGTGCAAAAAAAGGCAAAAAACGAAATTTCACTCTATATGCCTATGTCATCAATTATCCCTACAACATATTCTTAAAAAAAAAATGTTGCCTGCTCCTTTCCATGTCCTGCACACCTTACCTACCCCCTAAAATGTACTCTCTGTAAATCCAAGATAGTTGAAATGAAAAAAAAAAACTCAGCACAAGGGACAGTACTTCCTATTAAGACAATGTGTCCCATCTGCTGCTGGCTCCTGCATTCCTTGAAATTATCCTTTGTTGACCCCCCCCCCCCCTTACCACCAATGCCTTAATATTCTATTGCCAAGGGGGTTCATAGAACTGAAAGAGCTGTGACAGGCACTCATCAAGACCGCCTTCCCTTTCTACCCAGCCCCTCCATTCATAGAAGCCATACTATCACTTCTGTGAATGAAATGTGATCTATGAATGGAGGATGGGTGGATAAATGAAAGTTCCCTTCCATCCAAAGTTCATGTTTCATTTAAAGAAGCGATAATTGAGTGCATTTCTCAGCGGCCTCAGCTCTATGAGTCCCAGCTGACCCTGAAGATTATGGCAGTGGGGGTAGGAGGGCATCAGAGGACAAAGATTTTAAGGAATGCAGGAGCCAGCAGCACAAGATTATTAGAAAGTAATTCCCCTTGCGCTAATTTTGTTTTCTTTTTACTTAATCTAAACTTTAAAACTTAACCTACCCTAATTTTTTTAAATATTTTTTTATTTAACAATACAAACTATTTTCTCATTACAGCTTGCTTATTATTTTCTCAGCAAGGAAAAACACTTGTAATAAATATTTGTGGTGACTACTGAAAAAATAAAATGATCATGTTGTACGCTTATCACAAATTACATGGTTCTGTCTCTTTCTTATTTTCAGTAACCTACAGCAACCAATATATCAGTTTTTTCAATGTACTATAGTTAGCATAATAATTAGTTGATTGTTGCACGGATGACAGTACATCACTGATTTTGGACTATGACCTGTTGTAGTAAAAAAAAGTTTACATAAATGCTGCGTAAGGTTATAAGTTGATGCTAAAGTCCTATGCTGCCTTTGCATTGCATAGCCAGGATTAGGGATGGCCTGTGTGTTCGACTTGAACATCAGCTGTTTGTGTGTTCGCTGAACACACGAACAAATGGGGCGATCGGCGGGAAGTTTGCCCGCCAATTAGTGCCCCATAATGCACTGCACTCTTGCAGTGCATTGATTGCTGATGATTGGCCAAAGCATGCACCTGACCTGTATGCTTTGCCCAACCACACTACAATGTACTGTGAGAGTCATGATTGGCCAAAGGATTTGGCCAATCATGGCTCGGGCTAAGTCCACGCCCCACACTATATAAGGCTGCTGCCTACTCAACAGCCGTGTATAGTGTGTGACAATAGAGATTAGGAAGGTAGTTAGTAGTTAGTGGATAGTGTGTTTAGACAGTTTATTGCAGTCAGTTCAGTGTAGAGGCAGAGACCCCCCCTTCCCCAAAGCACCCACCCCCCTTATGTTTAGAGCATGTGGCCTTGTATGGTTCAGGAGGCTCACTCGCCCCCCCCTTTCCTGTCCTGACAGGCTGCATGCTCAGGACAGGGTCCAGTATGGATTTTTTTTGGGGGGGGCCCACGCCATTTATTCAATTTGATTTTATCTGTATTACCAGGAGCCGGCAATAAATTACAGCCGCGAGCAAGTTTAAATTACATTTTTTTTCTTTAGAAATGTCAGTATTGCTGCAGCAGGCCCCATACCTCGTACAGATGTGCCACGTTACCATACCTCGTACAGATGTGCCACTTTACCATACCTCGTACAGATACGGCAGGCACAATATTTAAAGGAATTTTTCATTTTTATTGTTTCACTTTAGACATCATTAAAATCATTGCTCCTTTAAAAAGGATCGTCTTAAAAAAAATTTTTTTGCATTGATACATGTCCCCCAGTGCAGTACCCAGGTCTCCATACACTTTTTATTGCAATAATTTGCATATAAGCTTTAAGAATGAGGACTTTTGATTTTTAATGTTCGTATCCCATAAACTTTTATAGAGTTTGCATGTTCGCTAGAACTTTTTCCCTGTTTGAAATGTTCTGGTGCAAACTGAACAGGGGGGTGTTTGGCCCATCCCTAGCCAGGATATACAGTATCTCACAAAAGTGAGTACAACCCTCACATTTTTCTAAATATTTTATTATATATCTTTTTATGTGATAACACTGAAGAAATGACACTTTGCTACAATGTAATGTAGTGAGTGTACGGCTTGTAGAAGAGTGTAAATTTGCTGTCCCTTCAAAATAACTCAACACACAGCCATTAATGTCTAAACTGTTGGCAACAAAAGTGACTAAAACCCTAAGTGAAAATGTCCAAATTGGGCCCAATTAGCCATTTTCCCTCCCTGGTGTCATGTGACTCATTAGTGTTACAAGGTTTCAGGTGTAAATGGGGAGCGGGTGTGTTAAATTTGGTGTTATTGATCTCACTCTCTCATACTGGTCACTGGAAGTTCAACATGGCACCTCATGGCAAAGAACTCTCTGAGCATCAGAAAAAAAGAATTGTTGCTCTGCATAAAGATAGCCTAGGCTATAAGAAGACTGCCAAGATCCTGAAACTGAGTTGCAGTACGTTGGCCAAGACCATACAGCGGTTTAACAGGACAGGTTCCACTAAGAACAGGCCTCCCCATGGTCGACCAGAGTGCACATGCTCAGCATCATATCCAGAGGTTGTCTTTGGGAAACAGACGTATGAGTGCTGCTGGCATTGCTGCAGAGGTTAAAATGGTGGGGGATCAGTCTGTCCGTGTTTAGACCATACGCCGCACACTGCATCAAATTGATCTGCATGTCTGTCATCCCAGAGGGAAACCTCTTCTAAAGATGATGCACAAGAAAGCCTGCAAACAGCTTGCTGAAGACAAGAAGACTAAGGATTACTGGAACATGTCCTGTGGTCTAATGAGACCAAGATAAACGTATTTGGTTCAGATGGTGTCAAGCATGTGTGGCCGCAACCAGTTGAGGAGAGCAAAGACAAGTGTGTGTTGCCTACAGTCAATCGTGGTGGGAGTGTCATGGTCTGGGGCTGCATGAGTGCTGCTGGCACTGGAGAGCTACAGTTCATTCAAGGGAACCTTGAATGCCAACATGTACTGTGACATACTGAGGCAGAGCATGATCCCCTCCCTTCAGAGACTGAGCCTCAGGGCAGTATTCCAACGAGATAACGCCCACAAACACAGCTCCAAGATGACCACTACCTTGCTAAAGAAGCTGAGGGTAAAGGTGATGAACTGGCCAAGCATGTCTCCAGACCTAAACCCTATTGGGCATCTGTGGGGCATCCTTAAATGGAAAGTGGAGGAGCGCAAGGTGGTTGATGTCGTCAAGGAGGAGTGGAAGAGGACTCCAGTGGCAACCTGTAAAGCTCTGGTGAACTCCATGCCCAAGAGGGTTAGGGCAGTGCTGGAAAATAATGGTGGCCACACAAAATATTGACACTTTAAGCCCAATTTGGACATTTCCACTTAGGGGTGTACTCACTTTTGTTGTCAGTGGTTTAGACATTAATGGCTGTGTATATATCATAGGTAAAAAGGCGCTGGTAATCTGAATATATCACGTGTTATAAAAATTAATAGGTGATTTAAAGTGTAATATATGTGATTAAAAATTGCTACAAATATATATATGATCTACTATTGGTGCAATTAGCAAAGAAAAGTGCATACCAGTGCAATTTCAATTCAGAAGTGTTTGTGCTTCTCAAAGTAAATTAATCCACAAAGGTGTGGATCAGTGAACCAATAAATAGATATATAAAGAATTCCATACAAAAATCACATAAGAATATATAAAAATATAAATATATAAATGTGCTCCAAGTAGTGTTTAAAAATCCAGGCAATAGCATGCAATCAAAATTGTGCTTGGTGGATTCTTATTAATCCCTTCACAGTGCTCCAGGTGCTGGGATGTGACAACCGTCAATTAAGAAGTGCTTGTGCTTCTCAAAGTAAATTAATCCACAAAGGTGTGGATCAGTGAACCAATAAATAAATATATAAAGAATTCCATACAAAAATCACATAAGGATATATAAAAAAATCACATAAGAATATATAAAAAAGTATAAATATATAAATGTGCTCCAAGTAGTGTTTAAAAGTCCAAGCAATAGCATGCAATCAAAATTGTGCTTGGTGAATTCTTATTAATCCATTCACAGTGCTCCAGGTGCTGGGATGTGACAACCGTGGCCTCTTACCAGCTAGCAGCAGGTCACAAGGACCCCCAACGCCTGTGATCCCTTTATTGGGTGGATCAGACCTCTCCTCGATTGCTTAGATCTCTGGCTCCTATATTACTCGAGTTGGACCATGTAGTCCCCCCATACACATAAAGATATAGAAGAACAAATAGCCTCCAATAGTGAAATACTGTTTTATTCTCCAAAAAACATACACTATAAGGTGACAATTAGCCTCTTACTATTTGTTGTGCCCTCCTGGCACTGGGCAATTCGGCAGTACAAAATCGTTTTTTTGGGTCTTAGGAAGATATTCTCCGGGGATCTGCAGCACCCTGTATCTCCTTTCCCCCTTTCTTTGTATTGCAGCGGTGGATGTGTATCCCAGCCTCTGTTCCGAATGCCTCTGTGTGTTACTTCCGGGTTAGCATTGACCACAATGCATTTCGCTTAACGAGCGTCCTCAGGCTGCCTGAGGACGCTCGTTAAGCGAAATGCATTGTGGTCAATGCTAACCCGGAAGTAACACACAGAGGCATTCGGAACAGAGGCTGGGATACACATCCACCGCTGCAATACAAAGAAAGGGGGAAAGGAGATACAGGGTGCTGCAGATCCCCGGAGAATATCTTCCTAAGACCCAAAAAAACGATTTTGTACTGCCGAATTGCCCAGTGCCAGGAGGGCACAACAAATAGTAAGAGGCTAATTGTCACCTTATAGTGTATGTTTTTTGGAGAATAAAACAGTATTTCACTATTGGAGGCTATTTGTTCTTCTATATCTTTATGTGTATGGGGGGACTACATGGTCCAACTCGAGTAATATAGGAGCCAGAGATCTAAGCAATCGAGGAGAGGTCTGATCCACCCAATAAAGGGATCACAGGCGTTGGGGGTCCTTGTGACCTGCTGCTAGCTGGTAAGAGGCCACGGTTGTCACATCCCAGCACCTGGAGCACTGTGAATGGATTAATAAGAATTCACCAAGCACAATTTTGATTGCATGCTATTGCTTGGACTTTTAAACACTACTTGGAGCACATTTATATATTTATACTTTTTTATATATTCTTATGTGATTTTTTTATATATCCTTATGTGATTTTTGTATGGAATTCTTTATATATTTATTTATTGGTTCACTGATCCACACCTTTGTGGATTAATTTACTTTGAGAAGCACAAGCACTTCTTAATTGACGGTTGTCACATCCCAGCACCTGGAGCACTGTGAAGGGATTAATAAGAATCCACCAAGCACAATTTTGATTGCATGCTATTGCCTGGATTTTTAAACACTACTTGGAGCACATTTATATATTTATATTTTTATATATTCTTATGTGATTTTTGTATGGAATTCTTTATATATCTATTTATTGGTTCACTGATCCACACCTTTGTGGATTAATTTACTTTGAGAAGCACAAACACTTCTGAATTGAAATTGCACTGGTATGCACTTTTCTTTGCTAATTGCACCAATAGTAGATCATATATATATTTGTAGCAATTTTTAATCACATATATTACACTTTAAATCACCTATTAATTTTTATAACACGTGATATATTAAGATTACCAGCGCCTTTTTACCTATGATATATACCTATTTATTGTTTTATTACAATTAAAAGGGCAGCAGGTTCAACAATCTTTTATTTAAAGGGCCAGGCGCCTTTTCTTTTCTTTTTATTAATGGCTGTGTGTTGGGTTATTTTGAGTGGACAACACATTTACACCATTATACAAGCTGTACACTCACTATTTTACATTGTAGCAAAGTGCCATTTCTTCAGTGTTGTCACATGAAAAGATATAATAAAATATTTGCAAAAATGTGAAGGGTGTACTCACTTTTGTGTATTTAGCTGATTGTATTGACCACAAAGGTGTACAGGCACAGCTGCAAATAATGGGATATTTTCTCTTTCACAGGCTTCACAATAGACTCATTCTTATACTTATTGTTACACAGCCATGTATGTAGTCATGTTCAATAGTTCAAACATGAGAGCAATTCTGCAGTACTGGCTGAAATCCATTTCATACATAGATCCACCTTATTTACTTTCAGGGTACTTATAAATCATTACTTCCATTAGGATATTTTTAGCATAATGTATCTGTAGTGTATTGTTTCCTTGTTTTAATAACTAAATGAGTGATTTTATTGCTTTTGATTTGGATGGATTCCCAGCAAGGTAGTGGTGAATGATGACTAGTATGGCAGAGTCAGGTTTTACAAAACAATATTCTATTTATTCACCTTTGTCTGTATTTCTTAAGTTGATCCAATTTTGCCATCTGACAACAAACAGAAATTACTTTTGGTTTGCTTATGCTCTCAACTGACCCCAAACTGACTTTATGGTTGGTTATGGATACTGCTTGTCTTTTATAACCCTAATTCATTCCATTGCAGAGCTCTCCCTAGCAGAATATCGAGCTGTGTAATTTGCAATGAATGAATCTCTGGCTTTATGCTTCGGCAAGAGAAATCTTTCTGTTTCATTCTCAGCAATGTATTTTACAAAATGTCTTTGTAATGATCATGGCAGGTGGGTGAACTCAGGAGATAAGCCATCAAGCTTGAATGCTGGAGAATATACAGTAACAAACTGATTGGTGGTTCATGCCTTCAGCATGGATATACGGGGGATTTATTACATTTTTAGTGAAGTAACCCTTACATTGAAAGATTATTATTCATGTTAATAAATATCAGTTCACAGTTTTCCAAGACTGTCTTCATTCTCCATGACAAACTCTCTATATCAGGGATTCCCAAACTACGCCCTGTAGTTGTTCAGGAACTACAATTCCCATCATTGCCTAGTCATTAGCGGTCGACCAATTATCGGCAAAGCCGATATATCGAGGGCCGATATGCACTTTGCCCGATATATCGGAATCGCACTTTTAAATTAACCAATATTGCCGATATTTCGGGAAAGTGCTTGTACCAAGGAGATGCCTGCAGCTAGAGGCATCACCCCAGTACTGGTGTCCATAGCCGATGGTCGGCTGTCTTGTAATGACAACCGATGTGGCTGAGAAGCCGCTCGGCTGTCATTCCAAGGAGCGGGAGGGGACGCCCCCCCCCTCCCGCTGCCTTACACGGCTCGCCTGGGTCTCCTGTCCCCCCGGGAGACCCAGGCATCCTACCTTCACCGCCGCCATCTGACCGGGTCTCCATTACTTTGAATTTGGCACCGCCGAGTACCCGGAAGTGATGTCATGACATGACATCACTTCGGGGTACTGGCGGCGCCAAATTAAAATACTTACAGCATTCAAAACAGCCAAACTTGGCGTTTTGAATGCTTTTAAGTGCAGAGGAGGGGTTTGGGGTCTTTTTGACCCCCAGATCCCTCCACCACAGTACCTGTAGACATTAAAAAAAGAAATAAAAATTTTAATGTCTGAAAATATCGGCCAATATCGGCCGATACCGATATCCGATGACCAAAATATCGGTAATGGTATCGCCGGTAAAAAAAACGATATTGGTCTACTAATACTAGTCATGTATGTGAATGTCCGAGTTTTACAATCCCTCATGGGATGTGTAGTTCTGCAACAGATGCAGGGCCGTAGTTTGAGGATCCCTGCTTTATATTATATTACAGTTTTGGTCAATCTCATTTTATTGATTTTTCAGGGATGATGGAGGGTTCAAAATGTCAGAAAAAAAAGGGGGGGGGGGGTATACAAGAGGTATATTTGTACGGCATAATACATCAACACTAAAAAGATAGCCATTGATACCAAAACTTGTCACATGAGTGTAATGCAGCCACCACATATGGAAAATGAAGGCAGCAGCAAATCCTGGCTGTACATATCAAGATGCCTGTAGGCTTTCAGGTATAGGATGTATGATAATAGGAATACTTCTGGGAAGTATAAAGAGGTGAGGATCCCAAGCTATCAGAGGTAGTACCGCCACAGCAGCCATTGACCATTGAAAGTTTGGCCACACTTCATGAGAGACTCCTATAGTTCACAAATATTTGTCTCTGGATTCAGTTTTGTGATATCTTACAATTTACCTGTCATATACTTCATATACTACTGACACAGTCATTTTTAGGCTAAAATATAATGCAACGTTTGAACCTTATGGCACTGCAATATGCTAGGAATGCTAGGAAATGTTTCTACATCAACAAGGTGTCTATCCCTGAATGGGTGAGTATCATTAATAAATAAGTCAATAATGTGTGGCTAATGCCAATATAATAAATTAAATGCAAAATTATCCTTTAAATAAATATCTTATTAAATAAATACCATACCATGTGTTATAAAGTGCTCAGTGATAGAAAACTCATTATCATGAATATATAAGTCCAAGCAAATATCCAAAACATATCCAAAAACATTATAAGTTATAAAGTGCTATGTATTAATGCCATTAAGCTCATTAGTGTAAACATATAATTAATGTCAATATTAAAGTGTCCAGTGCTCGGTGACAATGAATAAATTAATAATCCTGTTCATGCAAAAAGTGCTCTGTGCTTGTCTGCTGTCTTACACCAGAGATGATTAAAGTGCTCAGTGCTCAAATTTCGGGGTGCTCCCCTCTCAGTCCCCTACTCACCGGACTGTAAGAGGGTTCAAGCCTTATAAGCAAAAAAACACTGGCCAGGATCCCAGGAAATCACCAGATTATCAGCACCTCAGAACAATCTCCTCACCAATTGATTGCAGCAGTTTCCAATAAAGAATCATCCAGGAATAGATTCACCATAAAATTCAAATGGAGAGAGACCTCATCGTGCAGTATTATCAACTTTATTAAAAAACAATTAAGATTGCACTTACAGCGTATCAAATCACAATATGCGGTAACAGCTCCTATCTCGGGGACGCCGATCTTTCCTCAGCGTTCCACCCGCTCGTACCGGAAGTGACGTAGTGCGTGAGAGTAACGGCTTGACGCGTTTCGCTCTGCCAATCAGAGCATTCTTAAAAGCGATTACGTCAGCCTCACGCACTGCTATATATATCCCAGCTACACCCATTGTTAGCAAATGGATTGCAGTGATCTGGCGGAACCGGAAGCTTACTCGCCTCCATATTGGTACACCTTACTCAATATTCTCCCTATTGGCACCACCATCTTAGTACACCATTATATGTCGGCATTAATATGACCCAAATACAGAGTCAAAAGCAAAAACAAAAACAAAAGCTGGCATTGTTAAAAACAAAGTGATGTCACTAATTGTTAACCCCATATGGCCTATAATGTTGATTGTCCCTCCAAATAAGTTGCCATTCCTATTAATAATACCTAACATCGTAAAAGATTCATTACCATAATATTGTTCCTATTTACTTCATATGTATAAATAAACATAACTATTACCTAATAAATACATACATAGTTACATGAATGAAGATTAATATAAATACACAATAATTTATATGGGTATCAAATATATATATTACATAAATTAATTTTAAATATTAAACAGCACCTCTCATTAGTTATTATTTAAGCATTATATACTACATAAATTAATTAGCATCTCTCATTGTCATACAATTTAATCCTGATTCCTCAATTTCATATTAAATCCATCAATCCAATTGAATTCAAATCCATTAAAATAATAAGTATTAATTTGTGTTAAAATTTAAGATTTTTTATAACATTTCTAAAAATTATTTATGATACAATTCATATCGAGTTCTACATTTAAACCTGCAGGCGCCATACATTTTAATTTTTGTATCCATTTCGTCTCATTTTGGGATATGGGCCTTTTCATATGAGTACCTCTCCAGTGAGGATTAATCTTATCTAACCCACAGAAAGTCAATTTACTGGGGTCTCTATTGTGACAAAGTCTAAAATGGTTAGAGAGGCTGTGGTTATGAAAACCTTTCCTTATAATATTTAAATGCTCTCTGAGCCTTACCTTCAATTGCCTGGTGGTACGGCCTACATATTGAAGGCCGCACTCACATTCTAGTAGGTAGGTCATATGTGTATCCCTGTTGTTAAAACCTAACACAGGAAAAAAGGGAACTGACATAGAAATGTTTTAGAAAAATACAAAATACAATATTAATAATTTTATTTACTATATTTTATATTTTTGTAATAAATTTGAGCTACCTATATGTTGGTGTCAGATCTCTATTTTCCTGTCTTTTTTTTAGTCAATTCTAGGGGTGCTGTTTGGGTAGGGCACAGCATGTCATCAACTGCATGGGAAATCCTGGGACCATTGTTTTTGTTTAGTATGCCTATCCCTGTTGTGTATATCTTGCAAGTATGCTTTAACGTGAACCCGTGCTTTTAACACATAAAGAAAAACAACAGCTTCATCCTAATTAAAACCTCCCCTGTGGTATATACTTACCTTCTTTCCACCCCCTCCCTTCTTGAAAAGTCTTGTGTAAGTGTTTAGATGAAACTTGCACATGGTTAGTGGCTGTCCCTGTGAGAGCACTGTGCTTTGAAAATGTAGGGGGAAATAACAGGTTCAAATTAACCACTTGCCGATCGATTTACTGCGACAGGCTGGCTCAACTGCGCGAACCGACGTTGGTCACGCGCGTGGTGCTGGGGGGGGGGGGGGCGAGCGTGCCTCTAGGCAAATGAGAGTGCCGATGCAAGAGGCCAGCAGCCAAAATTGCTGCTGGCCACCCACGATCGCTCCCCGCTAAGAGAGAAGAACGGTCAGCTGTTGTAAACACAGCTGACTGTTCTTCTCCCTGAAATGATCACAGAGCATCTGTGATCCTTCTATACAGTATAGGATCACAGGTCTCTATGCTCATTTCACAAACCCCTCCCCCCACAGTGAGTAAACATTCCCCTAGGCTCACATTTAACCCTTTGATCACCCACTATGTTAACCCCTTCCCTGCCAGTGTCATTATTACAGTAACAGTGCACATTTGTATCACTGATTACTGTAGTAATGTCATTGGTCCCCCCAAAAGTGTCAAAAATGTCAGTTAGGGGTCTGATCTATCCGCCACAATGTTGCAGTCCCGCTAAAAATTACAGATCGCCGCCATTACTAGTAAAAAAAATAAAATAAAAACGTTTGCGCAAACCAATCAATTTTTTTACCAAAAATTTACAGATTTTTATTTTTTTTTTTTACAATAAATATGTAAATATGTAGCAGAATACAAATTGGCCTAAAAGGATGAAAAATTTAGATTTTTTAATTTTTTGGGGAATGCTATATAGCAGAATGTAAAAACTATTGTTTTTTTTTTTCAGAACTGTCACTCTTTCTTTGTTTATAGCGCAAAAAATAAAAATCGCAGAGGTGATCAAATACCAAAAGAAAGCTCTATTTGTGGGGAAAAAAGGACATCAATTTTATTTCAGTACAGTGTCGCACGAACACACAATTTTCCGATAAAGTAAAACAGTGACAAATCGCAAAACATGGCCTGGTCATTTAGGGGGCAAATCCTTTCCGGTCCAGAACTAGTTAATTTAGACCTCCCCTGTGGCAGATACTTACCTTCCTTCCACCCCCTCCCTTCTCTAAAAGTCTTGTGTAAGTGTTGAGTTGAAGCTTGCACATGGTTAGTGACTGTCCCTGTGACAGCATTCTGCTTTGAAAGTGTAGGGGGAATTAACAGGTTCAAATTAATTTAGACCCCCCCCCCCATGGCAGATACTTACCTTCCTTTCATCCCCTCCCTCCTAGAAAAGTGTTGAGTTGAAACTTACACAGGGCAAATGGCTCCCCCGTGACAGCGCTGTCACATGGAGTGGGTCAAATGCTCTTTTATATCCAAAAGTTAAAGAGTATTTTTTGGCAACAGGGGAGCAAAGAAAAGGTAAGTGTATGCTGGTGATGGGGGTATTATCGTCATCGAAAACCTGTTGCTTTGACCTGAATGGGAAAGTACAAGCTTAATTAAAGCCAAAAATACAAATAGGTCTTAAACAAAAGACCAATTCTCTCTCCCCCCCCCTCATTTTTGGATGAATTTTTTTTTCTATTTATTTTGTATCTTATCCGGAGTACAAAGATGTACTTCGGCAAGGTACTTAATTTCCCCATCTGCATCGGCCCCTTCTCCTTTCCCCCAAACTGCCTTCTCTGACCTGTGTGTGTCCCAGAAGACAAAGGGGCCATTCAGAAAGCGCAGCGCGTCTTGCGCATGCACACTAGGAAATCGGCTGTGAAGCCTGCCGGTTTCCCTGTTGCAATGGCGGCACCTGCACCCGAGGAGATGGACTCGGCTTTGGGGGGGCCGACATCACGGGATCCCTGGACAGATACGTCCTTATTTTAAAAGTCAGCAGCTACAGTATTTGTAGCTGATAACTTTTAATTGTTTTTTTTTTTTTGAGGCTGGAACTCTGCTTTAAGGTATACTGTATTAGTAGACTTTATACTTAAATTTTTTATTTGACTGGACAATATTTGGACATGGGACTTCTGACACCATTTATAACTCTATACAAAGTACAAATGTAACCGTGGCACATTAAAAATAAGAACGGGGATGGTTTGATTTGTTCTGTTGCTTAGTAGAGAAAAATAATTAGAAATAATCTCCTTTTCTACCTTCCGTTAAAAATAAACAATACAAATATCAATCTTTTATTTATTTTTTTTTTCATTTTACAAAGTACTTGCTTCATATATCCCTTTTATTTTTTTAAAACTTTTTTTAAGGTTGGCTTGCCATTTTATTTTACTCTTTTTAACTATAAAATAGAACCATGATGAAAAGGAGAGGAGACAAACAGAGACCTTGACATTGTGAGTAAGCCTCCAAATCACATTACCATGGCTGACTGTCACTTGAAAAATATATCTATAGTTTCATGGAACTTTAAACTGATATAAATGTTCTTTATATAACAATAAATTCCATAATCTGTATTCATGTTAGAACACTGTAGAACTTTAATGCCTGCTTCATTTTATTATGTTTTCTTTTTTTTTTTCTTCTTTATGTTTTTCATGTCACAAGCTGTATTGCTACCAATTTTCCATTTAGCATTCAAAAAAAGGGGGGGGGGGTGGTCTAGCTGAAATAGTTGGGTGTGATATCCCTGGTGACACCGCAAGTATAGCGGTCCTTCCCCTGGCTCTACGACATGGGCAGAAAAAAAGCTATACTGGAAGGCACCAGTAGACAAAAAGAGAGCCTTTTGAGGATGGATAATGAAACCACAGGGTCACGAGTTGGTCAAATAGAATGTTTTTTATTGGTGTAAATAATACACAGTTTTAGACTATGGTTCAAGCAGAGGAGTACAGAGGTGTGGATAGTGCAAATAAGGGGGTATATAGACTAACATTTGTGGTGTAACCAACGTAGTGAGAGGTGGTAAAAATAATCAAGTCATGTGATAAACAATACGATACAGTAAGATGTATAAGTTTACATATAGATTGCAATGAATCAAAGAGTACAGTACAATAAGATGTATAAGGCTGGCCATACATGTTCAACTTTTGTTGTACAATTTTCTGTTAGATCCACCACAAACAACATAATGTGAGGTCAAAGCTAAACAACACTTTCACCTGTATCCAATTAGGCATGCCTTCGTACTACATACTTGAAGGTAAATTTCAAGAAAATTGTACAGAAAATTGTATGAAAATTGTATCATGTATGGCCAGCCTAAGTTACATATAGATTGCAATGAATCAATCGGACATCTGTTGGGGGGGATGGTACTGGTAGAGAGATCCCTCAGGCTTAGTGCCTAGAAAAAACTGTGTGGATAATCGGTATGAAGGGGGAACATAGGTAACCAGTGTCAATGACAGGACTATGGTATCCACGGGCTGGAAGTGCCAGAGGTTGGAAAAGATACACTGGATTTCCAATGAGCAGTGTAGTATCATTATGTTTTTCATGTCACAAGCTGTATTGCTACCAATTTTCCATTTACGGATACATTTCATTATAGATGGCAATTTCTTAAAATTCACACCAGTGGTGATTTGGTCTTCCACCATGTGTTTGGAAGGTTTGCTTCCACCCGTCTTTTTGTTTTTGTTTTTTTTGTTATGTTTTATGCTGATACCAGCCTATGCCTTTCACCATTGTTGGGTGCTTCAACAGAAAGATAAAAGTTAATGGGAAAAAAAATAAAAAAAAAATGGATGTAAGAGCAAATTTTTGGGATCTTAAGGGGATCCTTAATCAGTAATGTATAGTCCCAAAACTTTGCTTATCTATGTGATCATACAATAAAAGAAGCATTGCACTGTATCTTATCCATGTTATGCACAATTACTAGTTGCAGCTGTTATAGAACCCTAATTACTATAGTGTTAATTGGAGGTACATGATGGCTATATACTACCGATTTTTTGTACAGGGCACGCTTTGAGTTTGGAGGGGGAGAATCCCATTTTCATGAACCCACCGAATACTAAAGGGCACACAGGTTGTTGTTAGAATAGGGAAAAGAAAGCTTACACACCTGTATGCTCCAGCTTCAGTGATGCCATTCAATATACTTGGGGGCTTGAAAGCATGGGATGAAACTGTGCTTATTTCAAATATTTTAAATGTTGAAAAAAATAAGAAAACGCAAATTGCATTATGTATACTGGTGGGAAAAGCAATTTTTAGATATCTACTGGCGGTAAATCAGCCAGTAACCTTGAACGGGTTGATTCAGTCAACTCTAAATATAAATAATAATGTCTTCATCTCAATACAAGGCAAAAGATTGACAAGTTCCCACACAGGAGGTCAAAAGAAAAAAAACATTTTTTGATCAAATAAATTGAAATAGATATACAGTAAGTAACAAAATAAAAGTAGCTAGAGAGAAGATGATATACTAGGGGTCATCATAACTTGATAGTAACTGGTAACACAAATGAAAAATACATTATATATAATTCTTTCAGTACATTTGACTTGGTTTGTCTAAAATTAACTCTGTCTCTCTATCTCTCTTTTTCATGTATGCTTTAATTACCCATAATATTGTTTATTTTTTCTCATATGGATAACATCAAAAGGTTTTTTTTTTTTTTTTTACATGAACTAACAATGCGTATTATAGTTTCTTTGCAAGGTTCCATGCAAATAAATTGTATCAGAGCCTATTACCTATCCCTTTCATCCTTTTTCCCAACAGATATATAATTATTGAAAGCTTGCAGAATACTAGGTACTAAATAATCTATGTAAAGCAATCTTCTACATGTTTCTAAAAGAGAACCATTATAGCTAGCTTGAGAAATAGTTTCACAACACTGTATTTATCTAATCTGTGCACAGCGTATTCCATTCCACCATAGGATTTTACTTGATATTCACTGTTGGTTTGTTAAAAATAAAATAGAGAACAGCTTTTTTTTTCTAAAGGTATTTGAAAGACAAAAGAAATCAATTTTTAGTTTCCCTTGCTCTATTAAAAGTTGCTTTAAAGTATATAATTAATTATTGCGTTTCTCAAGTTATATTTCCCATTTACAAATCATGAAATGTAGGAAGCCCTACTTACAAATAAGGAACTGATTGTGCTTGCAGGAAAATATTAAAAGCTGCAAAAAAAAAAAAAAAATGTCCACATACGCAAAAAAGCTTACATTTTTATTTGACATATGTATTATAAAAGTCTCCTTTACATCAGTGTAACATATACTGTACTGTATATAATCATACAACCTTTTGCACCATATTTGGGAAAATGGTACATATTATTAACTACCCAAGCAGAGTAGTGCCCATCTATGTTAACACATTTCATGGTCCCACAGTTTCTTCAGGACCGAGCCATACATGACATACTTTTTTTTTTAATAGGTGTTAACGTTTTTGCATAAACACATGCAGATAAACAGTGAACAAAGGCACCAGTCAAAACATACAAATTTGGTATATAAGGCAAATATAAATACAGCTTCAGGAGTAAACCTAAGCATTTACACACCCATGGAATTTGCATAGCCCACAATAAGGGGGGAAAGGGCAATGGGGCGACCATACTAAAAAGCTGTGGGTGCCAAAGACTCCTGTACACATCCACACATTTACTGCATGAAATACTTTAATTACAAAAGATTGATCCAATATTATAATGCTGCATCAGCGTTTTGGTGCAGTTTTAAAGGGTAGCTACACTTGTCAATCAGACCTAACAATCACACAGAAAAGAAGTAAAACATCAAAAGAAAAAGTAAAGTATGGTTGCACCAATGAGACCCTGCCAGTACCTCTCAGGGGCATCTATGGCTCTTTCAACATGTGGGGGAATCCCAAATGTGTATACTGAAGTTCCAAGAAACAATTACAAGGAGGATACATGTTGTACTATATAGCCACTACATTACACCAAGACCAGATAATATATAGACCAAACCAGGTATAACGCATTACAAACATACCACTAAGGAATACATATGGTGGAATGTGTTTATTCTTTGTTTATTACTTCCATTAAGTTTCAACCTGGACTTTGGTGTCAAAGGGAGTTTAATAATAACAATAACTATAAATGCACCTTCAATGTCAAAATGCAGCACAAAGAGAAATATTAAAAATACACAAATCCTTAAAATAACATGCTTTGAGGATGCTCTAAACCTGGATGTGAAGTTATGGAGAAGTATGATGTACTATTTGAATAGTGGGATTGGTTGTTTACAAACAGTGGACGGGGATCAGCCAAATAGGGATTAACGACCTTCGGGAGCATCCCCACCCAAGCTATATAAATACAAATCGAAAGCCAGCGCTAAAATATATCAATCCAAGATCAGAGTCTGTAGGCTATTATGAACTTTCGCCAGATCTAAAGACCCTTCATACATATGGGTCAAATCCTGATTAATGAATCAATAAGTGTTTCTTCTCCTTATTTCATCATCTTCCACTCTTTCTTAGACTATGGTTCCATCCAATACAAAAACTATCACAAAAAATGTGTGTATATATATATATATATGTATATATATATATATAGTGTTAGTGTAGTATGCTTCAATAGCATCACAATCATCAACCAAATATTATCCAAAATGGGGTAGAAGGGTAAGAGAGACCTCAAATTCCCCGCATCAAGAGGTACTCAATGGGATAAAGGGAAGGGGAATGGGAGTTGTTTCTGGATTTTTGGGTACCGGTATCTACTGATTATAAATTAGTATAACATATAGTATAAAAAATATCTTTATTCCATATAAAATTAAACACACGGACATACATAGTGACAAAGAGTGTAGTATAGTGTATGTCCATTTTGGATATTGTCTATTATCTGGAAGTTGGTACCCTTTACAAGTCAACTATTTTTAGGCTTTCAATATTATCAACCAAATATTGTTCTGCTCACATTATGTAAGTGTATTAGTGTCAGGAATTAGCCAGTGCTCTTGGTGATATTCACTCCCCTTTGTATCTTCCACTCTTACCAAACACAAACCCAAACATTCGGCTGACATATCACATATTCTTCTCATCCAAGTTCAAAATCAGTGTTGAAGATAAGAAAAAAACAAAAATCAAAAATAGTGTAATATCGTCCGCTTGTAACAATAACATTCCATAAATCAAAATGCTCAGATTTTAAGTAAATCTTTGTTTAATGCATAAAGAAACCATCAACATCACATGTGTTCAATCTCCACACCTCCGTGCATCCCCATGTGAATTAGTGCACCTTAAGGACCATATACCCACTGTTGTAAGGGCTGTAAATGTACACTTAGTATAATCCCATATTTTCACCAATCTCTTGTCTCCAATATTTCTCAAGAGTATAGTAAGTAACAACATGCAAAAGACATTAAAAAAGGACCAAAGTGCAGCATATACATCTCAAAAACATTTATTGTATAAAAATATGCTTACATGCAGGAAATAAAAACATAAAACCAAATAAATCCCAAATTTAAGAGGGCCAACAGGGTATCCACAACATTGGTGATGAGATGCCTTGATAGGCAGGGAGGCTTTGCAAGGCATCCTATAAATTTTGAAGTCATGTGGTCTGCTATGGTTCATTCAATGTCCTTCCCCCCCTTTCCTGGCTGTGTGCCTGGATAAGGGCTGTTCCTAATTCTTCAGAAGGCCACCATTTTTGTTTTAAATGTATTGAAATATTAATAAATTAAAAAAGTAAAAAGAAGTTTATGAAATATTCCTAGCCAAAAACGTCCATGCATACTCTAAATTGAGACAACTATGGAATCCTTGGTCATCTTGGTACGAGGCGTTTACCAAAAGGTAAAGAGTCTACGACTATGACATGCAGTCCCTCTCCCCCCCCCCCCCCCCCTCTCAACCCTTCCCTCCTCTCCTCTCCTCTCCCTTACTTTACCTCTCCCTATTATCCAACTCAACCCTATAAATACCTTAATGCACAGGGTTACTTCGACTGGTTTTCTGTTTCGATTGAATGAATCTCATATCTCGTCTTATACGGAATCAATAATGTTACTGTTTACGCATTTTCATTGATGTAAATACTGAAATGTGACTCTATCACAATGTAACCTGTTATGTTTTCCCTTGCAAATGCTCAATAAAAAAGATTGAAACGTAAAAAAAAAAAAAAAAAGAAGAGAGACTGCGCACATCCAAAAAAAGTCAAAAGTGAATAAAAACACCCACATCGTGAATAAAGTCATTTATGAGGAAAAAATAAACACTCTCCACTTGTAAATCCAACATCAATCATGTCATCCAGCTTTTTAGATCATGCTGATCTGCTGATGCAATGACCTGCTGCCTGACAATGTACACCCACTGCTGTTCCTGGTACAAATGACAAATCCCCAATGTCACCCAGGATCCCTGGCCCATTTGTTTAAAAACAGAAGCCATCAGAGATGTGTCATTTAGAGGTAGCACTGATTATGATCCTAAGCCGGAAAATACATTTATTTCACCTGCTTTAGATACATATTGTATCCACCAAGCTTCTTTGCTTTAATTTTTTTTTAGTGAATATTATTTTATGCAGTTGCAAACTGCCTGTGGTGCCTCCATCCTCTAGCAAACAGCTTCTTACAATTTCACACAGCGCATTATAAACAAGTTTGGCATTTTTAAAACATTTATACATAGATCAAATATATTTTTTACATTTGCCTGGAGATCTCTTTTAACTCAATAAACAGATTTATTCAAGTTTAATTTGTTACAATATCTTTTTGAGGTTGCTCATCTAAGATGGAAAATGATCCTTTTTTTTGCTATTGCTTTTTCAAATATTTGAAAATAGATGAGTAAAGTCTTCGAATATTAGATCATATATTATGCACCACTCTTTTCTGTAATATTCTTCTAACAGGAGCTACAGTTATTAAAGGAACAAAATGTATGTTCCATAAAAATAAAATCTACAAATGGTTCCTGATGAGGGGTACATGTGATAAATGCACTATACATTTATTGGTATTATCGCTCCAAAACCTAACAACACATACCGTTATCTTCTGAACTTTATTTGCCTACAAGGAAATCTGCTGCACTCCACACAGATAATATTTACCATGGTTATATTCCAAGGAAGATTTGCTTTGCTTGAAACTGGGAAACATTCAGCCTGTGCTCAATAACAAATGTCAGCTGTTCTTTCCTGATAATTGATATAAATTCAGCCTGTAATTATGGCTCATGCATGAAAAAACTTCCTGGTGAATGTGTTTATTTTGCATTTATATATATCAATTAAATTTGCATTTAAAAAAGTATGACATTTAGAAAAACAGTTTACACTTATTTAAAGCTATAATTTATTTGCCGACTGGTTCTATCTATCTATCTATCTATCTATCTATCTATCTATCTATCTATCTATCTATCTATCTATCTATCTATCTATCTATCTATCTATCTATCTATCTATCTATCTATCTATCTATCTATCTATCTATCTATCTATCTATCTATCTATCTATCTATCTATCTATCTATCTATCTATCTATCTATCTATCTATCTATCTATCTATCTATCTATCTATCTATCTATCTATCTATCTATCTATCTATCTATCTATCTATCTATCTATCTTATTCAGTGAACAAGGTTTAATGTGAATAGATGTAAACATCTTTGTGAAAATGCATAATATGTTGGTGATATGATAATGCTAAACAATACAATAAAGATGACCTTCAGTCATTTTTTCATCTTTCCATCTGTTAAATCTTCTGCCCTTGTTGTTTTAACTTTGGATAGTAAAACATTATTTTTCCGCCAGTAAATACCTTATACAGCCCACTTCTTCTTTCTTGTCTGGTATTTTGTCTAGGCTAATGACATCATGCACAGCTCTCTCTCCAACTCTCATGAGGGGGGGCTGGATGAAGGTGGAGATAACAGGAAACTGCAGAGATCCATGTGTATTCATCCTGAGAAGAGAAATGTGCAGACAAGCAGTGGTGTTAGTGCGTCTGTGTATATGTGAATGTGTATATGTGTGTATGTATAAATGTGTGTGTGTGTGTATATATACAGTATGTGTGTGTGTGTGTGTGTCTGTGTGCCTCTGTGTAAATCCGGGACGTGAACAGGCAGTAGCTTCAGCTGCCCACAGTTAAAATGGTTGCAGCCAGACTTAATGGAAGGAGATTTCTGCAGCATATTTGGCAAGTACAGAATCACAGTATATATAAAATAATATGCAGAGTGGTTGGAGGGAAGCTTCAGAATAGCAAAGATGTTTTTATTACAAATTATGTGAGCAGACTGCAGTTCCTCTTTAATAACAATGCATCAGGGTAGCTGGCTAAGTAATGATGGTCTCCTTAAATTTAGTTTTGCCTGACTTGAATGAAAGGCAGATTAAATTTAACTGTGGAGCCCTACTGTTTACCTGTAACACTGGGAAATACAACTGGTGACCTTTTTGGATACCTACACATACTACACTATGAAGTGCTTTCCTCTTCTTATATATGCCTGAGAACCATTAGGGATCTAAAATAAAATATTCTTTGCTGAAAACTGGCTGAGACCTTTGGATGGTAATACTGCTAAGGCTGGATGCAGATGATACCCTCTCTCTCCTTATCAGGGTCTGTTGGATGTTCAGAAAAGCGATTGAGATCTCTATAATTTAAGATCCAGAATTTCTGGTAAGAGGTGTGTTTTTTTTTTGTTGGAATGGCCTTCCTATGAGACCCCTTTCATGTTGTGTTTGCTGTTCTTTTTACAGCGATAAATCACTGGGATACTCACTATCCAATTGGACTGATTTTAGTGGATTTATATAAACTATATTTAATAATATGCAACAGATATTCAGCGCAAAGACAAACCTATCAAACATTTAATTGCAAGCTAAGCAATAAAAAGGTCAACACAATACCTCTATAACACATACAAATCAAAATAGTGCAGTGCAAAAAAATACATCAATAAAGAGAGAAGCATAATGTCCATGTAAAGGGAATCATCCTCCTCAAAGATCAGCTGCTGTATGATAAACTGCTTAGCACAGTGCATCCAGCCTCTTCACCTTCACCTCCACCTCCACCTCCACTGTCTGCTCACCTCCTACGTGCGACCCATAGGATCTATCGACGCATTCCTACAATTGGGGGTATTAAGTCTTCTCTGACCTGTCTATGGCCCAGTCGATGATTCCTCCATGCATTTAAAAATAAAAGGACATCTAATGCTCTCCGTAATATACACAGCATTTATTAAAAGTGAAAATAAAACTTACAAATGTGGCACTTGTTCCAAGTACCCAGTGTTTTTAATGTGGAAGGCGGAGTGCCACTTTATTTTTATTAAATGTTGTTTTTGTATCTATTGGTCTGGACAGAGCTACTGCGGTGTGCATTGGACCGGGCTCCCAGGGTTCCAAATGGTCCTATGTGTTTTAGCGATCTTGTTCCTTTCCAGTTTGCTGCCTGTTATTTTGAGTCTTAGTTCCGACGTCTGGTTTCCATGGTGCCAGAGAGTCTATTTACAGAGGCAGGTTGACTGTGCAGCTTAATTCATGATGATGAAGTCCCACCCAGGGACGTAACGTATACAGGGGTGGAGCTATGAAGACCATCTTTCGAATATACGGTTGTATCGAGTGCTCACGATATGCACTTGGAACAAGTGCCACATTTTTAAGTTTTATTTTCACTTTTAATAAATGCTGTGTATTTTACGGAGAGCACTAGATGTCCTTATATTTTTTTAAATGCACAGAGGAATCATCCGGGCAGAAGAATTAATACCCCCAATTGTGGGAATGCATTAATAGAATGGGTCGCATGTGGGAGGTGAGCAGATAGTGGAGGTGAAGTTGAAGAGGCTGGATGCACTGTGCCACTTGCATGTCCCCTGAGCACTTTATCACACAGTGACTGATATACACTATATTACCAAAAGTATTGTGACACCTGCCTTTACACGCGGATGAACTTTAGTAGCATCCCTGTCTTAGTCCGTAGGGTTCAATATTGAGTTGGCCCACCCTTTTCAGCTATAACAGCTTCAACTTTTCTGGGAAGGCTGTTCACAAGGATTATGAGTGTGTCTATGGGAATGTTTGACCATTCTTCCAGAAGTGCATTTGTGAGGTCAGGCACTGATGAGGACGAGAAGGCCTGGTTTGCAGTGTCGGCTCTAAGTCATCCCAAAGGTGTTCTATCGGGTTGAGGTCAGGACTCTGTGCAGGCCAGTCAAGTTCCTCCACCCCAAACTTGCTCATCCATTTCTTTATTAGCCTTGCTTTGTGCACTGGTGCGTAGTCACGTTGGAACAGAAAGGGGGCCATCCCCAAACTGTTCCCACAAAGTTGGGAGCATGAAATTGTCTAAAATGTCTTGGTATGCTGACATTAATATTTCTCTTCACTGGAACTAGGGGGCCAAGCCCAACCCCTGAAAAACAACCCAACGCCATAATCCCCCCTCCACTAAATGATTTGGACCAGTGAACAAACAAGGTCCATAAAGACATGCATGAGTGAATTTGGGGTGGATGAACCTGACCGGCCTGCACAGAGTCCTGACCTAACCCGATAGAACACTTTTGGGATGAATTAGAGTGCAAACTGCGAGCCAGGCCTTCTCGTCCACATCTAGAAGAATAGTCAAACACTCCTATAGACACACTCCTAAACCTTGTGAAAAGCCTTTTCAGAAGAGTTGAAGCTGTATTAGCTGCAAAAGGTGGGCCAACTCAATATTAAACCCTACAGACTAATACTGGGATGCCATGAAAGTTCATGTGAGTATAAATGCAGACGTCCCAATACTTTTGATAATATTGTGTATGTTAATCGCTAAGATGGACTTTCATATAAACAATTGGTTGATAATGCACTTTATTTACAGTATCTCACAAAAGTGAGTACACCCCTCACATTTTTGTAAATATTTTATTCTATCTTTTCATGTGACAACACGGAAGAAATTACACTTTGCTACAATGTAAAGTAGTGAGTGTACAGCTTGTATAACAGTGTAAATTTGCTATCCCTTTAAAAATAACTCAACACACTATCATTAATGTCTAAACCACTGGCAACAAAAGTGAGTACAACCCTAACGGCAACAAAAGTGAGTACACCCCTAACTGAAAATGCCGAAACTGGGCCCAAAGTATCAATATTTTGTGTGGCCACCATTATTTTCCATCATTGCCTTAACCCTCTTGGGCATGGAGTTCACCAGAGCTTCACAGGTTGCCACTGGAGTCCTCTTCCACTTCTCCATGACAACATCACGCAGCTGGTGGATGTTAGAGTCCTTGCGCTCCTCCACCTTCCATTTGAGGATGCCCCGCAGATGCTCAATAGGGTTTAGGTCTGGAGACATGCTTGGCCGGTCTATCGCCTTTACCTTCAGCTTCTTTATCAAGGCAGTGGTTGTCTTGGATGTGTGTTTGGGGTTGTGATCATGTTGGAATACTGCCCTGGGGCCCTGCCTCCAAATGGAGGGGATCATGCTCTGCTTCAGTATGTCACAGTACATGTTGGCATTCATAGTTCTCTCAATGAACTGTAGCTCCCCAGTGCCGGCAGCACTCATGCAGCCTCAGACCATGACACTCCCACCACCATGCTTGGCTGTAGGCAAGACTCACTTGTCTTTGTACTCCTCACCTGATTGCCACCACACACACTTGACACCATCTGAGCAAAATACATTTATTTTGGTCTCATCAGACTACAGGACATGGTTCCAGTAATCCATGCCCTTAGTCTGCTGGTCTTCAGCAAACTTTTTGCAGGCTTTCTTGTGCATCATCGTTAGAACAGGCTTCTTTCTGGGACAACAGCCATGCAGACCCATTTGATGCAGTGTGCAGCGTATGGTTTAAGCACTGACAGGCTGACCCCCCACCCCTTCAACCTCTGCAGCAATGCTGGCAGCACTCATACATCTATTTCCCAAAGACAACCTCTGGATATGACGCTGGGCACGTGCACTCAGCTTCTTTGGTCGACTATGGCAAGGTCTGTTCTGAGTGGAACCTGTCCTGTTAAACCGCTGTATGATCTCGGCCACCGTGCTGCAGCTCAGTTTCAGGGTCTTGGCAATCTTCTTACAGCCTAGGCCAGCTTTATGTAGAGCAACAATTCTTTTTTTCAGATCCTCAGAGATTTCTTTGCCATGAGGTGCCATGTTGAACTTTTTGAACTTCCAGTTACCAGTATGAGAGAGTAAGAGCGATAACACAAATTTAACACATCTGCTCCCCATTCACACCTGAGACCTTGTAACACTAACAAGTCACATGACACCAGGGAGGGAAAATGGCTAATTGGTCCCAATTTGGACTTTTCACTTAGGGGTGCACTCACTTATGTTGCCAGCGGTTTAGACAATACTGGCTGTGTGTTGAGTTATTTTGAGGGGACAGCAAATTGACACTGTTATACAAGCTGTACATTCACTACTTTACATTGTAGCCAAGTGTCATTCCTTCAGTGTGGTCACATGAAAATATCTAATAAATTATGTGAGATACTGTATGTTTTTATTTTTTAATAACATTAGATGCATTTGTAAATATAATATACCGTATTTGTTGATCACGCAGAGAAGGACATCAAGTCACTTTTAAACAATTTGAGTCATGTATTCGGACCTATTGGGTTGTGGCTCCCATATTTTGATTATATGATACATATTTTTGATTTGTTTGTTTGATTTTTCCTGTTTTTTTGTATAGGATAATTTTGAAGGTGGGATAAGCGCAGGATTGTTAGATAAAACTTTTTAGATCCCGGCTCCTGGTGCTCAAAATGATTGAACGGTCTGCGAAATTTGCATGACAAGCTAGAGCATCACTATTAAAATTTAGAGTTTGCAGGTTTGAAGTTTTGGACACTTCCAATTACTTTAAGTACTCTTTACTACAGTAAGATATTTCTCACCATGCTGGAAAAAAATTTTGACAACCAGACATTTAGTTTTTCCCTTTACTTTTTGGATAAAGACTAGAAATGAATGTTACTTTGATTACTGGTTTATTTCCCAGGAAGGGAATCTTCTCTGTTCACAGAGGCCCTGTCTTGGGCAGAGGCACTGCCAGCTTTATTATCAAACCCACTTCCACTTAGTTAATGGTCTGGTTTTCATAATTACCTACAGGTTTTCTGCAATATACTGTTTGGGAAGTGTCAATTCTAGTACCCCTCCCCCCCCCCCAAGAGTTTCACAATGATATAAAATCATTCTAAATTCATTAAACTAATGAATGTAAAATTACTGTTTTCCACTTTCTGCTTTTTTTAGGCACTGTTAATGTCACCCTGGCCTCACAGCTGCATCCTGGGAAGTGCATGTCACATGTCCCGGGAAGCAGACCCAGAGTTCCAGGAAGTAAAGGGAGACAGTTTCATATGTCCTTAGTAAACAAAGCCACCATGTGAAGAATGGGAGGAAAAGAAAAATAGGGTATGCAAAGAATAAAAACCTTCAATTATCTATAAATATCTGTTGCATTTGTTTGTGGCTTTTTCACACTTGACTAAATTTCTAACGTGTAACAAACGCGCCTATAGCATTAGAATGGAAGTTAAACACGCGTTAATGAGCTTTAGTATGGGCATTGGACTGGCATTTTGCAAGCATTAAGGACGAGTTTAAAATGCTCCCCAAATGCCCCATGGGCAGTTTTGAAGTGTTTGATGAGCGTTAAGGCGCGTTAAAACTGCTCCACAAATGCCTATTCCATTACAGGTAATAAACGAATCTTAATGGCCCAAAACCGCACTGCAACTGCCTGCCTGAACGTTTGCAAAATGTTACCATAGACTTGATTGGGAGGCGTCAAAAGGCTTCAAATACCTCTTGAATCGTCACGAGGCTTCCATTTGGAAGCAACACGATGCTAACGCTTCATGTTTTGATATTGTGAAAAGCCCCATCTGCTGTCCATTTTATCATTTGCATAGGCTTTTTTAACGGCTCTCAAATGCCTGCTTTTAATGTAAGTGTGAACTTACCCTAAAGGTGTCTTTATTGTAATTTTTATGATAAGGATGAAGTTCCTGTTTAATCCCTTGAGGTGACTTCTTTATTGTGACTTCTGTGATTGGCTCCACAGTGGTTACACGATTAGGAGCCCATCCCACTAGCTCCCAATCAGAGGCCTTGATAAAGCTGTCTCATGATGCAACCTGTGGCCACATATGCATGACAGCTAGGGGTTAAATCCCATTTTTCTTGTTTTGTCTATGCATTACGTGGTTGGCAAGAGGTTAAAAGATTTAACAAGAAGAACTCAATAAATAGACATATTTTGTTTTTGAATCAACACTTTAAAATGTAAGCACTTCTTCAACACCTGTCACACTCTTTCTGCAATCTCGCCGTCACAGTTCCATCGGTTTCTGGCATTAAGCCTCTCTCGGGATTCAGTGTGTATCCATCCAGTTAGAAAGTGAAATGAAGCCCGTTCTTCAGTTACTGTGTCACCAAGTTATATTTTTACTGCGTGATATAAGAATGAGGGCATCATCATAAAAGAAACCAGTGTGCCAGTTGGCTATTGCTGATGAAAGTCCCTGCTTCCACTTTTCATTAAATAGGGACGCGCACACATTAGAGTCACTCTGAGTAAGGAGTCTACCCTGAAAGCAAAGCTAGACATTCACTCATAGACTTTTTTTTTGTTTAGCCTTTTGGCTGAGCGAAAGAATTTCTAATCGGTTCCAATGTCCATGCTTCAAACTGCATGTATGGACAAATCTCCTTTGCTGGCCCTGTATTCTTATAGCAGGCTCCAGAGTTTGTCAGATCACCCAAACAGTGCCTGCATTTGTTTGGAGGCACGCACTGCTCAGCCAACATCTCTCCTCCTGGCTTCTTCAACAAAAGTCAATTGTTGGCTCAAATTTCAGAGAGTCCAGCTTGAATCAGCTAAACATGGAGGCTTTGATGGCAGCCTTAAAGAGGTTCTGAATTCAAAATGTTTTTGATTTTACCTTAACCACTTGCCGCCCATAGGCCATCATACGACGTCCTGGACTTTGAGTGGAGATATCTGAATGATGACCACAGCTACAGGCATCATCCAGATATCTTTTTTTTTTTTTTTTTCAGCCGGAAATTTTCTCACATGTAAAAGCCATCATAGAGGCTGTTTAGCTGCTTGATGGCTTTTACAGGCAGCGGAAAGGGGACCAGTCTCTCCAGTGCAATTGGGGAGCCGGAGAATAAATCTGCCGGCGGCAGCGGTTTAGAGCAGGCAGCGAACCTGATAGTCCCCGGCCATATATATGACCCTCAAATATCACTCCCAGCTATGGCAGATGTAAACACTGCCAATTTTTTTGCTGGAAAGCCTGAGATTATATATATTTTTTTTTTATCCTAGCCTTTCCAGCATAAAGGAGAGATGTGGGGACTTATAGACTCCAGATTTCTCCATAAAGAGGACCTGTCACGCCTATTCCTATTATAAGAGATGTTTACATTCCTTGTAATAGTAAAAAAAATTATCAAAAAATAGAAAAATTAAAGGGAAATGTAAAAACATAAAAGTAAAATAAACAATACATTTTTTTTTTTAAAGCGCCCCCAACCCCTCATGCTCACACGCATAAGTGAACACATACTTCGGTCATGCCCAGATTTGTAAACGGCGTTCAAACCACACATGTGAGGTATCGCCACAAATGTTAGAGTGGGAACGATAATTCTAGCACAAGACCTCCTCTGTATCTCTAAACTGGTAACCTGTAAACATTTTTAGAGCATCTCTATTTTATATATAAAATGTGGGGGTTCCAAGTAATTTTTCCAGCAAAAAAAAACACAGATTTTTACATATATGAGAAAAATGTCAGAACTGGCCCATAGGCAAGTGCTTAAAGTGGTTGTAAACCCAAAATGTAAAAAAAAAAAAAAAAAAAAAAACACCTGCAAGACAAAGGCATAATGAGCTAGTATGCATCGCATACTAGCTCATTATGTATTACTTACCTTAGAACGAAGCCCCGACACGGACCACCGGACATCGCTGCAGGCGCTGCCATGATCCCTCGCCGTCTCTTCAGGGTTCGGCGGCTCCGGCGCTGTGATTGGCCGCAGCTGCGATGACGTCACTCACGCGCATGTGTGCGGGAGTGATTTTCCGGCAAGCTCCCTGCAAGCAAAACTGAAGGTCCCCCCGGACCTTCAGAGCGCATTCGCGACTCGCGTGAGCGGCTGCATGCACTGCAAATATCTCCTAAACCGTGCCGGTTTAGGAGATATTAATTGTACCTACAGGTAAGCCTTATTATAGGCTTACCTGTAGGTAAAAGTGTAAAAAAGCATTATACTACCGCTTTAATACATTTTCAGCATTAAAGGTAGAAAAACACCCACCTCCCTGTCCTTCACCCCCCCCCCCCCATCCGCCAATAAACACCTACCTGGCTTTATCACCGCTCCAATTCTGTCTCTGGGTCCAGCACCACTCCCATCAGGAGACGCTGAGGACAGTGGAGTCATAGGCTACTGCTGTACCCCTCAAATTGCTTTGATGATGGAGCGGGGGCATAGCTTACCGGCACTGTCACAGGAACCAGTGGGAATGCACATGCACAGCTTGCTACAGGAGGCCCTCCAAGGAGGGAGCAGCCAACAGCACAGATGGGGACTGCCAGAAGAGGAGGCAAGCAAGGTAAGAATAACTTTTTTTATTAAAAAAACTGTGCCTTTAGTATCACTTTAAGAATCAGTTTCAAGGTAAACATATATATGTTTATATGTACACTGCTCAAAAAAAATGAAAGGAACTCTTTGATAACACATCAGATCTTAATGTGGAAAAATATCATGCTGGATATCTATACTGTTATGGACTGGGTAATGTGTTAGGAATGAAAGCATGCCAAATGGTTTGATGGAAATGAAAATTATCAAGCTACAGAGGGCTGAATTTAAAGACACCCTAGAAATCAAAGGAAAAAATCATGCAGAAGGCTAGTCCATTTTGCTAAAATGTCATTGCAGCAACTCAAAATGGTACTTAGTATTTTGTATGGCCCCAAATGCTTGTATGCATGCCTGACAATGTTGGTGAATGTTCCTAATGAGACTATGGATGGTGCTCTTTGGTATTTCCTCCCTGATCTGAAACAGGGCATCACTGAGCTCCTGAACAGACTGAGGTGCAACCTGGCAGCGTCGGATGAACCAAAACATAATGTCCCAGAGGTGTTATATTGGATTTAGCTCAGGCGAGCGTGGTGGCCATTCAATGGTGTAAATTCCTTCATCCTCCAGGAACTGGCTGAATACTCTCACCACATGAGGCCAGGCATTGTGCACCAGGAGGAACCCAGGACCCACTGCACCAGTATAGGATCTGACAATGGGACCAATGATTTCATCCTGATACCTAATGGCAGTCAGCGTGCCATTGTCTAGCCTGTAGAGGTCTGTGGGTCTCTCCATGAATATGCCTCCCCAGACCATCACGGACACACCAGCAAGCTGGTCATGCTGAACGATGTTACAGGCAGCATAACATTCTCCACGGCTTCTCCAGACCCTTTCATGTCTGTCACATGTGCTCATGGTGAACCTGCTCTCATCTGTTAAACGCACAGCGAGTCAGTGGCAGACCTGCCAATTCTGGTGTTCAATGGCAAATGCCAATCGAGCTCCATGGTGCCGGGCAGTGAACACAGGGTCCACTAGAGGATTTTGGGCCCTCAGACCACCCTTTATGAAATCTGTTTCTGATTGTTTGGTCAGAGACATTCACACCATTGGTCTGCTGGAGGTCATTTTGTAGGGCTCTGTCACAGCTCATCATGTTCCTACTTGCACAAAGGTGCAGATACCGGTCCTGCTAATTGGTTAAGGACCTTCTACAGCCCTGTCCAGCTCTCCTTGAGTAACTACCTGTCTCTTGGAATCTCTTCCATGCTTTTGAGACTGTGCTGGGAGACAAAGAAAACCTTCTGACAATGGCACGTATTGATGTACCATCCTGGATGGCGCCCCAAACTTCTATGGGGTCCGGGTATCGCCTCATGCTACCAGTGGTGACACTGACCGTAGCCAAATGCAAAACTAGTGAAAACAGTGAAGACAGAGTCAGAGTAGGGAAAAAAATGTCAGTGGCATCCACCTGTAAAACCACTCCTGTTTTGGAGGTCATATCATTGTTGCCCATCTAGTTCACCTGTTAATTTCATTAACACCAAAGCAGCTGAAACTGATTAATAACCCCCTCTGCTACTTAACTGACCAGAGCAATACCTCAGGAGTTTAATTGACTTGATGCTATACTCTGAATAAAAAGGGTTTCTTATATTATTTTTTTTGAGTAGTGTATTATGACATCAACATTAGGGTTGATTTACTAAAGCTAGATAGTGCAAAATCTGGGGCAGCTCTGCTAAGAAGCCAATCAGCATTTTGCACTCTCCAGTTTTTGTAAATCAACCTCATTATATACATATATTTTATACATTAACATTTGTACTAACATGGTGGCTGCTTCTTTCTCTTTTACTTTTTCTTGCAGTCTCCTACTTTGTTCAGCTTCCTTGGTTTTGATACTTTTGCTGTCTCCTCTGCAGAGCCTACTTGCTTTTCACATCTCTGACACACCGTGAAGTCCTTCTCTCTTAATTGTTCTTCGTATACCTTTTACTTTTACTCCACAGTGCCATATTTGTTCGGCTTTTCCTTTATTACATAATTCTGATCTCCTCTTCTTTGAGCTGTCAGTCCTCAAACCATTTCCATATATCCTTATTCAATCAGAGCAATGGCACTGGAAAAAAAACTGTTGCTCTTTGCTCATGGCAGCTATGGGGTCCCCTTTAGCTGGCCAGTAGTTCTATTGGAATCGGAGCGATATTGCAAAGCAAAGATCTTTTTGCTTCCGATTCAGCGATAACATCATGTGCTTACACTGTACCCTTGTATACTGCCATTTGAAAGTACAGATGGGTCAGAAGGAAGCCACAGCTATAACCACTACATGTAATAGCTACTCCCACAGAAGAAATAGCTTTAGATTCAGATCCTTTAACCCTTTTGAAAACTGTAGTGAGAACTGAAGAATATAGGAAATCATTCTTCCAGAATAAAAATTTTAATAAAACTTACGGAGGTTTTGACACATTTACATGCATTTAGGCACGTCAGGCATTTCGTTTTTGCAGCAAATTGCCCCTTTCCTGAACTTGCTGGCTGGCTTTTTCTCTGCCTCTAAACACTCCTGCCCCTAAATGCCTGTAAATGCTTATGTGTGCACAGACACATGGGCTAACATAGAGAGATGTTTAGAGGCAGAAAAAAAAATCAAATGCCCTTAAAAGTATTGATGTCCAGTGTTTATGAGGCCTTGAAGGTAAAATCCTGTTCACATTATCGACCCTGCTTTGAAAGAAGAGCTCACACCTTGTACTAATGTAACATTACACATAGCTTTTTCCTTCTGCAAATTCTAAGAGACTGTTTAAGCACAAGCTGAAACTAATAATTTTAGCTAGTTTTAAACTGGGCACATGCATTGTTATCTATGCAATTGCCTTTACATTTACTAACAATCCAGCCAATTTAATTCCAATAAAGTAGGCAGTTGCTAAATCCACAGCAGGTTGTATAGTCACATTGTAATGTATGTGGCCAGCTTCTAACCTTCTAGCAGCACTATCTTATATTATCTTCATGGCAACAATGTTGTGTATTTACTGCTGCTAATTTTGTTAAAGCGGAGTTCCACCCTGGGAAAGTTTTTTTTAATAAAAATACCCCCGGGACAGTCAGGGCAAGTGCATTCCACAATGATCTGTCCCGGGTTGCACTTACCTTTTAGAAGAAATACTTACCTTGAAAAAGCATTGTCTAGCGCTGCCATCTCAGGTGTGGGCAGCTTGAAGCCAGCGCGATCCTCTTCTGTGTCCTCTTCTGTCTTCTTCGGTCCCACGATGCACTGCACCGGCCCCGCCGTCACTTCCGGTGCTGCAGCGTCATCCCTGCACAGGTTCTGGGCATGCCCAGAAGCTGTTTAGCAAGGTATGACGGCGCCTGCACCGGAACTGACGTCGGGCCAGTGCAGGCGCATTGTTTCCTGGGAGCGATGACGTTCAGCTCCCAGGAATCATTGCAAGCCAGGAAGTGACAAATCGCCGTGGCCGCTGAGGGGAGGAAGAGGAAGTAAGGTAAGTATATTTACTTCTAAACAAGGTAAGTAAAAAAAAAAAATTGTGATTATCCATTTGTTTTTCAGGTGACCCGGAGCAAGAAGATGGAGGTAAGTATAATTTTAGGGTGGAACTCCGCTTTAAGTGTCTGCTTCATCTTATGCATGTACTTTATCTTTTTCTTTATTACTATACATGTAAACCCAAACAATTAACTTCCCTTTAGTCTTAAATCCACCATTAAACGCTTTTTGTTATATGTGTAGTGCTCACCCCTGCAGGAGCCGCTGCTGCTGATGGGTGCTCTGTTCTGGCACGACTCAGTAAATGTCTCATTCCCCAATGATACACCTGGCTGTGGATTGAGCCTAGTTCACACCTGTGGAACGTACACATTAATAAGCTATACCACTTTATAACAATGCACAGAAATTAGGCCACAGACCACCAGAGGATAGATTTAGTAACCTTACTATAACGAAGCAGGTAAGCAGTGTGTAGATTGGCATCAAACAATAGAGCTCTTTAAAGTTGTAAAATTAGGTCAATTGAACTCTAGCCTATGACAGGATAAAACAACAGAACAGTAGAAATATTGAATCAAATTTGAACTAAGGTAACTAGCAGTGAGCGTTATCAGACCCAGTTAACACACTAGAAATGTTCTTGCGTGCACTCCAAACTGATACCCCAGCTGTGGGTATCTATAAGTGTTCCTAAACCAGGTACCCCCAGAAGGTGATTGCAAAGTACCTGGCGCCTGAATGTTGATGTTAGTCAGCTTCTATTGGAGTTTTTCTATAGGTGATGCACATGAACTATCCCTTTAAGAGTATGGGTAATGAATAGCATATTGGCTGCTGAATTGGAGCAGTCTCTATTTGAGTGGGCAATGTATAGCAGATGTCTAAGGCGTATAGTCCACCTCACCACTCCTGGCCGGCAGCAGGTCTGCTCCCAGGCACTTGGTGGTATGCTGTCTGAGAACTTTCAGGCCTCCCGATCTGGTCCTCACTGGCTCACCCAGGCTGAAAGCATATGTGCCAAGGATCCCTCCAGCATTCGTTGCAGTGTGGCTGGATAGCTCTTGGTGACTCATTTCCCCTAATGGTCTCTGATTATCGGCACCCACACCCATCATTGATTCTGCCCTGCTCCAGGTCCCCACACATTTGAAAAGTCCACAGCGGTTCAGTCTCTCAGCTTTCTGGGATCTGTGGATGCAGACACTCCTGATAGCAGGTCCTCGCTCACTAATCTTGCCACCCTCTCTTTTAGTTTGCCTTGGCAAATTATCTAGCTCCCCTCCTATGGATGCAGGGATTTATGGGAATTAGAGTCCACAGCCTGTCAGTCTCTATTTACATATATAGTGCAGCGCCCCTTTCAGGACTACAGTTCCCAGTATCCTTTGCACTACTACACCCCTCTGCAGTGGAAGGGAAATCTTGCAGCCTGCAGCCATGCTGTCACTCTGCACAGTAGCAAGTGAGCAGAGAGAGACAGCCAGTAATCACACAGCCCAGCGCTCCTCTTTGTGACTCCTTGGTAGCGTGTGTGTGTTTGGGGGGGGGGGGGGGAGTTTGAGACACAAGCCAACAATACTTAGCTACACATGTGTTCAGTAAGTGCAGATAATATCCGCTGTGCACTCTGCGATTCTTTCTCAAGCAGTGTTGCTTTTGTGAATTTTAGAACACCTCCCCCTATGTTATGGAGATAATGAAAAGGAAAGGAGTTTAAAAGCTCTAAAGTCCTAAAGCTCAACCTGCATGTTACAATCTCAATGTACAATCTCTTTTAGATCCACCAAAAATGATGCAGTGTGAGGACTTGCCTGACTGGACACAGATTGATTGTATAATTAAAGAACTATGGGCAAAACTTTTTTCATTTTGGATAGCACACGGGAGTATCCCATTGTGGAGAATTCCTTTCACTTCACGTCCCATAGCCAAACAGGAAGTGAGAGGAAATCCCTGCAAATTAAGGGAATCTTTTGGGGACCCCAGGTCCCCAGAACAAGTGTCCCCATTGGAAAATTTCCCCTCTATTACTTTTCTGGGGACAACCCAAAATTTGGGGTTTTCTTTTCCTTTCACTTTCAATGATAATAGTAAACAGGTCAAACAGAGAGGGAAAATCTCCCTAATGGGGGAGCAGACAGAAAAAAAAAACCCAAAAGCATTCTTATCCCTCTCCACTCTGTCCAAAACGAAAAATAAAGTTTTGCCTTTAGTTATAAGGTTGGTGCTCATATTACATAGTTTTGTTAAATCTTAAGTTGATTGTGCAGAGATTGTATGGTCAGATTGTGTATTGAGAATTCAATACCCATTCCATAGGGTGACAGCACTCCTCCTCCAATGGTACAGTACAGCGAGTTAGTGTTGTCACCTAAGGAAATGTCCTACTGGGAGGATCACCAAGTGAAAATGAAGCCTGCAAAACAAGGACTGGCAAATTATATATATTACATTTTTTCCTTGGATTTAGATAAACTTTAAGCCTTCAGTAAAGAATTATCTTTTGACTACAGTTCCACTGTCAGCCTAAAATGAGGAACCACAAACTTCAAAGAAAGACAAATCCATGGTGTTAAAAAAAGACTTCAATGGGTTGCTAACGCACTATTGCCCTTTGGTCAATGTTACCAGGCAATCAAATAAGTATCCAGTAAAAAATTAATAAAACAGATACTATTACCTAATTCATAACCTGGTGCTTAGTTTGTTTTGTTTCACAGTTCAAATCTTTATATCAGTGTTATAAAATATGAAATGTAAACGACAGTCTGCATTTGTAGATGATTAAAAGTTACTGTAGTCCCTGTTCCTGTTTCTGTTCATGAAGGCAGCACTGTTGCTATAGGAACAAAAATGATCATGAAAAAAAAAAAAGTATAAATTCAGTGTAATTAAGGAGAAACAAAATAGGGCAGTAAAACTTCAGCAATCAGTCTGTAAGTCATATATATACTTCTGATGAAAGGATCCTGCTCTTGATGGGTACAATATGTCCATTAGTTGTCCTTTGCTAATTGCTTTTTGTAAAAAAAAAATGTTTCTTAGTATTCTGCATATATCAGAACCTGATATGATTACCCTACATAATTACCAGTGCTGTCTATAAAAAAAAAAAATGGCAATAGAGAACACAGGTGAACAATGGGGCATCATCTAAAGGTGCTTCCAGCTTATGTGGAGGGGAATTACTAAACCCAGGAGGTTACCTGAATAAATTCAGCTTGTAGCAACATTCAATTACAGATTGCAAACTGTTATAGAGGTCTTAACAGACTGATAACACTTTGCAAGCACAGGGCAGGTTTTCTTGCTAATTAGAGTTTAAGCCATTTTCTCTTGCAAGAGGAATGCTGATTCCAAGCTGGAAATCAGAAAAGAGTTTGCAAGTCATTTAATAAAATTGTTATGTGAAAGCAGAAGTTTGAGCTGTAACGGCTACTTTGAATTGTATAGTATATCTGTATGCAAAAGCTTGTAAATTTAACTAGGCTGTACCTTGAATGCCCTAGAGCCTTTCTGCGTGGAGCACACCCCACAGGTGTTGCTGCCGGGGTCTAGTGTCAGCTTGGCAGTTGAAGTCCTGATCTGTGTATCTGATTTGCTGTTGGCGGCTAATAATTGTACACAGGTATTTCCCCATCAATGTTTGTTAAAATGTAAGCAAAAATGAATATACTGTTATTAGCTGCAGCTTTTACAGAAGTTAAAGCAAACCTAAAAGTAGGAAAAAATGGGTTTTTATTTCTTTAATTTAAATAAAACTAACTAGTTAGGTAGCCCTTAAAAATGTATGCCACATTTTTTTGGGGTGACCCCACTTTAATTTCGGCCCTTTCTTCCTCAGAGGTTTTCTCAGGGTGGCATGCTAATAAGTGTATCACTCTTTCTGCCTCCCATGTGTGTGTGTGTGTGGGGGGGGGGGGGGGGGTTAGCTCCTTTGACTCTATAAATGTACTTTGGTTTTTCTTTCTTTTTGCCTCTGGTGCAGAATTTTCATTATTTGTTAAGTCATTTACTTACCTACGTACACAGAAGAATGCCCCAAGCTATGAGTTTTATCACTATTTGCAATTTAGACACTTTTATTCCGTCCACTATGGTCTCTCCCCTGCTCCATTCTTTACACCTTTTGAAAGGCTTTGCCATTAATCTCCCAAAGCGAAAGGGCTTATTTGGGACCTCTATCGGTCTGTTATTGGTACCTTGTTTCCTAACTCCTTATATGTCTAAGTGGGAGACTGATTGTGCCACCCAATTTTCTTCTGAAGACTGGGATACTATGTTGGATAATTTGCGCAAATGTACAAAATCGCTGTCAGTCAGGAAGACTGCCTTTAAGTTACTTGCCAGATGGTATTACACTCCCTCCCCACTCCCTAAACTTCATATTATCTACCCAGGAGTCTCGGAAATTGTGCTTTCGTGAATCTTTAAAATGTATATTTTGGAACTGTGATAAATTGTCCCCAGTATGGCATAAAATCTCCTTTATAGCTTCTGCAATTGGACCATCCCCTTAGCCTAATCGTGCCTTCTTGGTGCTTCTATCCCAGGGATTTCAGGTAGGGAGAAGAGACTTATCCATACTATTTGTGTAGCAACAATATGGGCCATTGCCTTGCAATAAAAATCATCCGCGGCCCCCTTGTTTTTGGTAATGGATAGGATTGATGGTATTATGCTAATGGGAAGGATCCTTTATACTTTAAAAGATAGAGTGCACTTGTTCTTGCTTACGTGGGATGCTTGGACTATCCAACGTCAGAGGCTTATACCTTTGGTTGAGGTTTTTTTCCCCTGTATAAGTGCCTTATGTTATGGATTACTAGAGTGGATTATTTAAGGCTCTTCTACCTGTTGCGCCTTATTTTTTCTCTTTAAGGCTTCTTTCACACGGTCCGCCTCCGCAGGCGGATCCGTGTTGCTCAGCGGGGATCGATCCGCGATCCCCGCTGAGCCGGGCGGATGACAGCTCCGTCTCCGCTTGCAGAGCGGAGAGGGAGGTGTCTCAGCACCCGCTGCCCTCTATGGAGGATCGGAGGAGAGCGGACTGCTTGTCCGCTCTCATCAGATCTGCTCCGCTCCGATTACTGAACGGATGGAAAAATAGGGTTTCCATCCGTCCAGATTTCAGCACAGGATCGGATGCGGATGGCAGCGGGTGTCAGCGGAGGTGACCTCCGCTGACACCCGCTGCCCCATAGAGCTGCATGGAGGATCCGATCAGATCCGCCTAAAAAACTGACAGGCGGATCTGATCGGACCGCCCGTGTGAAAGAGCCCTAACTCTTTGATAACATCATGTGTTTTATTTGATGCTATATATTAGATTTTTAGACTTTTCCAATAAACAAAAACTAAAAAAATGATGCCACATTTTTCTCTATTTCTAACATATATATATATATATATATATATATATATATATATATATATATATATATATATACATATATATATAAACAAACAAAGGTTTGGGGGGGAGAGGGGCACATCCTAAACATGCATAATATATATATTGTGCTTTTGTTACTTATCTTATCTTGACTTAAAAATAGAAATTCTGCTCTTCATCCTCTTTCTCATTTCTCTTCTACTTTTGGAGGTACCTAGATTTAACAGGTACACCCTTACTACTTTGCCTAGGCAATTCATTTGAAAGCCCCCTCCATCCCTGCAATCTTCTGGGACATGTCTAAGGTCCCAGGAGGCTGCAGAACTATTCACACAGTACAGTGGGGCTTGCGGATGCACATTGAAAGCCACAAGACTTCACAGCTGGCTTCTCACACTCAAAATGGTAGCACTGGGGACCTGAAGACTGGTTAAGAACTGGTCTGGGTAAGTACAGCACTGGATCCCTGGACATGTAGGTGTCTTATTATTAAAATTCAGCAGCTACAGTGTTTGTAGCTACTGACTTTTAATTATTTAAATCTGAAAGATGGATTATCTGTCCCTACGCTACCCACATGCAAAATGCGTGCCAAGCCCAGGAGCTAGGGTCTTAAAAAGACTCTGCTTGATCCAAGATGGCCACCATAGTCACATTGGGAGCCAGCATCCAATTGAATAGCTGCCCAAGTGACCCAGGAAGCTATAGAGAAACTAAGTTCCTCTTGACTTCCTCTATCTCAGCAAAGTCGCTGCAGTCTGAGCGCCACCTGCACTGGAGAAAACATACTGCACCTGCCTGCTTGCCTGAAGTTGATTGACCATACGGCATTGCAAACTATAGTCTGAGTAAAGGGGGGACTTCTTTGTACCACTACAATAAAATTCACCACTAATGATAAACATCAGCTGTAAATACTGTATCTACATCTCTCAATGCCTGAATGTCAGATCTTACAGAGACAACTATTATATTTAATCACATGTAATAATTTAAATTCAGTATGCTGAGAAATTGAAAAAAGAGAAGGCAAGGTTTAAACAGGCACAGTAAACTTGCTGTGTCAGAAAATTTGCTGTTCACACTTTTACCAATAACCTTTACTGTTTTTTTGGTGCAGGAATTGGCTAAAGTGTTTATATCTATGACACATGGCTAACAAAATACATATACAGCATAATGCATATGTAGTTATACATTGATTTGATATACTATTGTGGTTAGGTAACAAACCCACTTTAAATCCAAAACCGTTGTCCATTTTGCAGATATTAGCCTAGCTGCTCGGTACAACCGTTTCTCATCACTTTCTTTTGCTTGTAATCTGGTGATTCTTTTTCTCCTCTTGTTCTTCCTTTTTCACTGGTGAAGGCTGAACAGATTGGAAATAAAAGATAAGCAAATATATATTTCCTAATTTTAGGGGCAGGCAGAGTGATTTCAAAGATCTCAAAAAAAGAAAGAAAATGGGTCTCTAAATGCATGGTAAAATACCTTGAATTGTTTTTTCAATAAACCACAAACGTATTTTTGCAATAAAACCCCCTTATTTATTTACTCCCTCACGCATATTAACCTGGTGAAATCTCCCCATCAGGCACTTCTGGGCAAACCGATTGAGGGGGTACCAAAACATACCAAGCGCCTTATAGCATTCGTATTCACAGCTGCCAAAATAGTGATAGCCCGCTCATGGCGGACTCCGGTGGTGCCAAACAAGCTGCTGAAGGCCAAGCTGACCTGGCTCATGATAAATGATAGGATGGTGACAATGCTCCGAGACACAATTCACCTCTTTGAGAAAACATGGGACCCTTGGGTGCTGTACCTAGCCGGCCCTCCATGATCTGATGAGGAGCCCTCATTTGACAGGACAACATAGTTTGCTTGGGATCCCTGACCCCGGGCTCTTGAATCTGGATGTCGACACTTCCCACTATTACTACTTACTATCTCCTATCTTCTTCTTTCTTTTCCTTTTCCCTTCTTTTATCCTTTCCTTATTTCTCCCTTATCTCCTCATCTTCCTTCTTTAAAATGTTCAAAAAATGACATGGATGTTAATGGACCACTCTTGGTCCTCAGCCTCTACATATCGCGGCCTCTACCTATACCTGGCATACAGATGGCACCTCTATGGAATTATCGGTGGTAGACGCCTCCTTGGTTAGTCATAGTGTTATGGGTTGGGGGGTCAGGCGGTCACTCTCCCCCTTGGTGCGCAGTAAATTCCCATGGGGGGCGCCGGAGAGGGGGGGCGGGGCCTGGGCCGGCCGACGCAGATTTAGTTGGCATGGGGGGGGGGGCTACACATTTTGTCAATGTATATGCCACTGTTCTATTGTTCTGCACTCCACTCCATGTCAAATGTTTTGGATGGTTTTTCTTTGTTGTTTTACTCTATGGTCATGGACAAATTTGTACCTTTATGACTTATTTCTTGAAAAATTAATAAAAATATTGATATCTAAAACCCCCTTATTCTTTTTTTTTTTTTTTTTGTGCCTTGCTGCTTCTCTGCTTTTTCCCTATTTCTGGGTGCTGCTTTTGCTAAGTGGTAGCAAAGCTGAACTAATGCAAAGCGTTCTCTGATTGGATGAGGTGGGGTGGTAACATCACAATCTCCACCTTATCCAATCCGATAAGCTTTGCATTCATTCAGAAAATGCAAAGCAATCTCTGAATGGCACAGGTGCTGAGCTGCCGACCTCTTGTATAAACAATACAGCAGGGCAACGGTTCGGCACAGAACCTGGAAGCAAGTGGAGATCACTGGAGTAGTAGTAGGTGTACTTTAGTGCTTTCCAGCTTCCAGGGGCATTGGTCAGGTAAGGCATATACAAAGTTACAATGCTCCAAGCTAGACCAATGTATTTATGTATAAAATATCCATAAATGGGGTTCTTCTTTAATGCAGATTATTGCAAAATAATCTATAGACTTTAGTTATATAGAAATGTGTACTGAGAAAATGTATTTGCTGCCATTGTTAAACGCCTTTAAAATTTACATTACTAGTTGGCTTGAGTTACTAACCTATAAAATACAGTATATAAAGTTCAAATGCTCTTCTTTAGCTGCATGCTTGCTCCAAGTGAGAGACAGGCAACTAGTATTGCAGAAGGTGGGCCTCAAATATTTCTCAGTACGGGTTTCTTCAAAGACAGTTTCTGAAAAGGTTATGACCAAGAAATTGGTTAAGCCAACACAATAAGCAACAGTGGAATACATAGTATTTACTTTGTGCAATGGAGACTTATTGGATTTTTTCCACTTGTAGGCAACAGCCGTATCTATCACAGGTTGGAACGTGTGTTTATAATGGCATCACGGTGACCAAAGAAACAAAGCGTTCTGTCTTTTGTTGTTGGTTGTTATTTTTAGTAGTTCTCTAAATAGAAGAAATTGTTTTTAAGACTTAAAACTGACCTCACAGAATGAAGTGATTATACTGGTGTATCGGCTAATAATAGTGTTGTAGTTAAAATTTTGGATATTAATGCAGGTCTAAGCCAAGGATACTAATAACCCTTTAAATGGATTCCCGGGACCACATTTATTTCACTAAAGAATTGTTTTTTCCCCATTTTACATTGTTTTGAATTTTAGTATACGCCTTACCTACTAACAATATTGTTTTTTTTGTTTTTTTTTTAATTTCGAATAGTCAGAATTTGAAATCATAGTCTGTGTTATGCTATGTGAACAGGACAAGTAAAACAGCGTTAATACATAAAATGTCAAATCAAGTTGAACCCCAGCTTCAAATTTAAAAAGAAATCTGCATGCAATAATTCACATATATACTTGTAATAAAAAACAGTAAATATATTATTATAATAATATATTGTTAAAGTAAATTCTGCTGAAGTGAATACTGTATATGCTGAGAGAAAACAAGCTGATAGGAGGAGGAAGAAGAATAAGCTATGGGCTGGTGTTGCCTCTGTTCCACTGCTCCTTTGTTTTGCAGTCATAGGCTGGGGGTGTGCTGCAAATGGAGTGAAGGTACAGCACTTGCTGTGCTCTCTGGCAGGAGTATCTGGATCACAATTCTAATAAATATAATTCAAATATATATGTGCCTGTATGGAATTTAACTTCATACCAAGGTGGCGATTGACAAAATAATAATAATAAATTGTTGTTACTTAATGGGTAACTCAAGTCCGAAGTCTGAAATGTGGATCAGAAAAATGAAGAATTTAGCATATTATGTCACTAATCACATGGCCCTAAGTGTTTTAGGTATGGCTTGGCCTTTTACTGCTTTGGTGAGCTAACTCACCTGTAATGAATGATGTCCTCTGTTGTGAAGGCACCTGGATCCTGTAGAAATCGTCTGTGCAAGGATACCCTGTCCTGTTCCAAGGGGCGGACTGGGCTGGGGGGTAGGGTGGAAATTTCCCCCCAGGCTGTTGACATTTTCTTTTTTTTTGTAGAGGAAGTCAGCCACCACGGCAGCCGATTGGCTGTGTTGCTGCCGCACTGCATTGCGGGAGCTGTAGTCCGGACCATGCTCAAGTTCCTGGTGGCAGTGGGTATAGAGAATTGAGCAGGGGCGGGCAGCAGGAAACTACAACTCCCGGAGACAGGATTCTTTAGAGGCAGGCAGAGGCGGGGGGGGGGGGGGACGGGTCACGCATGTCCTGTGACCAACTTGGGCTGGGGCTGGGCACTGGATGGCTACAGCAGTGCAACCTGAAGAGAGATTGAGAACAGCTTACTTTTACACTACAACTCCCGGAGTCTTTGGACTGGAGGCAGGCAGAGGCAGGGCATGCCAGCCTCCAAGGAGACGCACGTGACTGGCTTGGGCTGGGCGTGGGCTGCAACTTAAAGTTGTCATCACCCCCCCCCAGGAGGCCGTGCAAGGAGCTGCAATTGGAATCGCTGAGGTGAGAGACCCTGACACCCTCAGCTGACCCCCTAATCCCATCCCCCCATTCATCCCATTTACCCTGCCCCAGTGCTCTGCCCACCCAGTCACCTTAAAATAGGAAATAGCCCTCAACACTGTCTGGCTGTCAGGTCCCGTGCTGGCCATGGCCTGTTGGTCCTGCTGGCCATTGCCTGTGGGTCCTGCTGCTCATGGACTGTTGGTCCTGCTGGGAGCTGGCCATGGCCCATGGATCCTGCTGGCCATTGCCTGTGGGTCCTGCTGGACATGGACTGTTGGTCCTGCTAAGAGCTGGACATGGCCTGTGGTTCCTGTTGTCCATTGCCTGTGGGTCCTGCTGGCCATGGACTGTTGGTCCTGCTGGGAACTGGCCATGGCCTTTGGGTCCTGCTGGGTGCTGTACATGGCCTGTGGGTCCTGCTGGGAGATGACCATGGCTTGTTGGCCTTGTCTGTAGGTTCTGCTGGGAGCTGGCCTTGGCCTGTTGGTCCTTCTGGCCATGGCACTTGGGTCCTGCTGGGAGCTGGCTATTGCCTGTTGGTCCTGCTGGCCATGGCCTGTTGGTCCTGATGGCCATGGCCTGTGGCTGCTGGTGGCCATGGCCTGTGGATTCTGCTGGGAGCTGGCCATGGCCTGTAGCCCACAGGCCATGGCCAGCTCCCAGCAGAACCTACAGACAAGCAGCAATCATGACCCACAGGCCATGATCAGCTCCCAGCAGAACCTACAGGCCAGCAGGACCCACAGGCCACGGCCAGCTCCCAGGAGAACCTACTAGCCAGCAGGACTCACAGTGATGGGCACTAGTGAGGCTACATTGATGGGCACTTATCAAGATGCACTGATGGGCACCAGTGAGGCTGCATTGATGGGCACTGTTCAGGCTGCATTGATGGACACTGGTGAGGCTACATTGATAGGCACTGATCAGGCTCCATTGATAGGCACTGGTGATGCTGCACTGATAGGCATTGATCAGGCTGCACTGATTAGGCTGAGCTGATGGGCACTGGTGAGGCTTCATTGATGGGCACTGGTGAGGCTGAATTGATGGGAACAGGTTAAACTGCACTAATGGGCACTGATCAGGCTGAGCTGATGGGCACTGGTGAGGCTGCACTGATGGGCACTAGTCAGGCTGCACTGATGGGCACTGATAAGGCTGAGCTGATGGGCACTGATAAAGCTCCACTGATGAGGTTGCATTGATGGACACTGATGAGGCTGCATTGATGGGCACTGATGGGGTATCATTGGTGGCACTGTTGTGGCTGCATTGATGGGCACTGATGAGGCTGCACTGATGGGCACTGATGAGGCTGCATCAGTGTCATCTATTAGTGCCCATCAGTACCCGTGAGTGCTACCTATAAGTGCCCTTCAGTGCCACCTACCAGTGCCCTTCAGTGCCCATCGGTGCCACCCATTAGTGTCACCTATTAGTGCTGCCTTATCAGTGCCACCTTATCAGTGCCCATCAGTGCCACCTTATCAGTGCCCATCAGTGTCGCCTATCAGTGCCCACCAGTGTCGCCTATCAGTGCCCACCAGTGTAGCCTATCAGTGCCCATCAGTGCAGCCTATCAGTGTCCAACAGTGCAGCCTATCAGTGCAGCCTACCAGTACCTATCAGGGCCCATCAGTGCAGCCTCATCAGCACACATCAATGAAGGAGAAAAATTACCTCTTTGCAAAATTTTATAACTATAAAAACTGTTTTTTTTTTCAAAATTTTCGGCCTTCTTTCACTTGTTCAGCAAAAAATGAAAATCCCAGTAGTGATTAAATACCACCAAAAGAAAGCTCTATTTGTTTGAAAAAAAATTATAAAAATTTAATTTGGGTACTGTATTGCATGACTGCGCAATTGTCATTCAAATTGCGACAGCGCTGAAAGCTGAAAATCGGCCAGGGCCGGAGAGGGGTTTAAGTGCCCTGTAGGCAAGTGGTTAAACAATAATGACAAAAATCAATAAATAAATAAATAAAAATTAATAAATAAAAAAAAAATCCAGTTCATATTAATACTAACACTCCTGCTACTTCCAAACTTCTCAACTAACCTCCACTTTTGACCTGAAGCAAGGGATACATGCTTCTACTCACTCTTATGGCAACACCTTTTCGCCTTTTTTTCTCCTACCTATGCACTCTCCAACAATCCTTTTCCTCTCTCTGATCACCACCCTATTAGTTTTGCTCTTTCCCTGTCTTCCACCTCCTCTCCCTCCAACCACCTAACAGTTACCCGTAGAAACCTCACCTTAACCCTTCTCTTCTCTACTCTGCTACTGACCACCTCCAATGACAAAATCTCACTCCTGTCCTGCTACAACACTTCACTGTCATCCTCCCTGGACACACTAGCCCCCTTCACTACACATAGAATCAGGCACTGACCCCTACAACCTTGGCAAACAAATGACACCAGGAGTCTGAAAAAACCTAACCGCGCTCTTGAGCACCTGTGGAGTAAGACTCAGAATGTTTTCAACCAATATAGATCTGCCCTCCGAAAATACAATGCCTGCCTCCTCACTGCCAAGCAGACCTATTTTATCACTCTGTTTAACAACTTATACTGTCCCCGTCAACACTTCTCTACCTCTAACTCTCTTCTTCGTCTTCCACTGCTCAGGAGATTGCCAATCACTTCAAAATTAAGAATGATACAATTTGTGAAGAGATCTCCATTGTACAGATACCTTCCCTACTTAATACTCCATGTTCACAGGTACACTCATGATGTCCCTCCTTCAACCCCACTACTATAGAAGAGGTTGATTAACTTTTTTCTAACATCCACCTAACCACCTGCCCCCGGAAGCTGTTCCCTCGCAAATGGTACAGTCACCTTCTGGCTCTATCCTTCACTCTTTAACTCACACATTCAATCTCTCCCTCTCTTCTCGCATCTTCCCCAATACTCTTAAACATGCACTAGTCAACCCATACCTAAAAAGCCTCATTGGACCCAACCAATCTTAACAACCTACACCTCATCTTTCTCCCTTTTTATCCAAACTCCTTGAATATCTAGTCTACAACAAACTGAGCAACCACCTCACTAAGAATAACTTTCTTGATCCCCTTCAGTCTGGATTTCAACCTCAACACTCCACAGAGACTGCTCTCCAAAACTCACAAACAATCTACTAACAGATAAAATCAATGGACACTATTCTGTACTCCTACTCCTGGACTTCTCTGCTGCCTTTGACACATTAGACCACCCCTCCTCCTTAAAAACTCCATGCCTTTGGTGTCTGGGACTGTACTCTTTGCTGGTTCTCATCCCACCTATCCAATAGCACCTTTAGTGTTACTTACAATTCTACATTCTCCTGTCCTCATCCATTTTCTGTTGGGGTCCTCCAAGGTGCTGTACTTGAATCTCTCCTATTCTCAGGGTACATCTCCTCCCTGGGTCAGTTGATAGCCTCCAATGGATTCCAATACTATTTCCGCTGATGACACCCAAATTATTCTCTCTACCGCTCAGCTCAAACCATCCACTGCTCACGCATCACTAATTTACTAACATATCAGCCTGGATTTCACACCACTTCCTCAAACTCTATCTATCCAAAACCGAGTGCATAATATTTCCTCCCCGCGTGTCTCTTCCCCTAATTTCTCTGTCAAGATCGATGGCACAACTATCAACCCGTCCCCACATGCCAAGGTAGTAGGTTAAATTCTGGACTCTGAACTTTCCTTTTGGCCCCACATCCTATCCCTGTGAAAAGCTTGCTGCCTCAACCTCAGCAACATCTCCAAAATACACCCCTTCCTAACCAATGACACCACTAAGCTTTTAATTCACTCCCTGGTCATCTCTCACCTAGACTTCTGCAACTCCCTCCTCATTTGATTACCTTTACAAAGGCCACCCCTTTCTATCCCGATCACCTTACCAACCATTCAGTGTCTGCTACTCCTTTCTATCATTCCCTCTATTGGCTTTCAACTTACAAAGCCATCCACAACTTGGCCCCCCAGCTACATCAATAACCTAGTTTTAAAATACTAACCAAATCATTCTCTATATTCCTCCCAAGTCCTCATGCTCTCTAGCTCCTTCATCTCTTCCCATGGTCTCCTCCAGGGCTTTTCCCAAGACTCTCCAAACCTATGGAACTCCCTACCCCAATCTGTTTGACTATCACCTACTCTATTAGCTTTTAGACAATCCCTGAAAACCCTCCTCTTCAGAGAAGCCTATCCTGCCCCCACCTAACAATTGTATATTTATTTTCTCCATCAGCTCATCCCCCACAGCTATTACCTTTTGTATCACGTGGCCCTCCCTCTTAGATTGTAAGGTCTATTGAGCACAGGGCCCTTTGATTCCTTCTGTATTGAATTGCATTGTAACTGTACTGTTTGCCCTCATGTTTTCAAGCGCTGTGCAAACTGTTGGCACAGTAAAAAACCTGTATAATAATAATACTCACTGAATTAATTTTAATAATCGCACATTTTTATTCTGCAAAAATATATACATTTATTATTTTCTCTCAAAAGGTGAACTTAGCCTTTTAGACTGCTTAACTTTCCTTGAATTCACTTAGGCATTACAGAGTTAAACAAACCAATATAACACAGCCAAGCGTTTACTATGAGTAAGCAGAGCACAGAAAAACATTAGCTGTGAACATGACTGATATAATGCGTGACTCTAAAACTTCACTGTAGACCAAATATCTTAAAATTGATTGTCTTCTATGAACTGTGACAAAATCTAACACTTTCAAAGATCTTGGTGTTGCTATTTTATCTCATTCGCAACAGCTGCAGAAAAATAAGCAGTATGCTTTTTCTGAAGAAAACCAAAGAAAACTGCTAAAAAAAAAAAAAAAAACAGATTTCTCTGCGTTAATTTTACACAGTTCAATAAAGTTTGCATGATGTAAAACTTAAATAGACTTTATTGGAGCCCACTTACAAAAATCACATAAACATTAATATGGTAAAGTCATTTTTGGTACTTTTAAATCTTCAGCTTTAATTAAAATAATACCCTATTATCCTGCCATGAAAGTCCTTCTCAGGCACTTTCACTTACTGGATGACAATACTCTGTTCTCTTTCCCCCAATAGTGCTCCTGTGTTGTTACCCTTTCACATAGGCTGCCAAAGGAGACTACACTTCTTTACACACAGATTACACAGGCATGGTCAACTATTGTTGTCATGATGAAGAAAACTTGTCCGGAGAACTACCATGCAGCCAAGAAATTGGTGGCTGCAATAATGCTGCAAGAAATCAACAGAACTGAGATGCAACAAAGGATGAAAAAAAAAAGTTAAAATAAGTAATTTATTTATTTTAAAAAATGGCAGATGTTCATGTTACATAGTGCTTTAACAAACAAAATGCCATTCAGTTATGGTTTGTATTCACTACACTCCAAAGGGTTTTTTTTTTTTTTTTTAATCTTGTTTAACATACAGTAGAATAAGGTATGAATGTCTGTTAAGCTTTTATTGTCTTGTTTGGGAGATTTTCCTTTACTTCTGTTCATATTACAGAAAAATATCTCAGAAACAAGGAGAATATATTTAAAATTGAACTTTATTTATTCAATTGACATGAGCTATTTTTAATCCTTATGCAGATAGGAATTTACAGCATATTTTATTTACTTGTTTTTTTTTTTTTTTACATTTCTTCAGTTGCTTCCTGGTTTCTGGCCTAGGCCAAAATTATGTCATATACCCCAGGTCATTTTTTTTTTTTTTGGCACCTTCTACTAATGGTTGGAAAGTGGGGATATTGCAGTGTTTCTCAACTCCGGTCCTCAGGGCACACTAATGGTGCTTTTCCACTGCATGGAACCGAACGGTTCGGCTCGCTTTTGTGCTTTTCCACTGCTGGTACCGCATGGTATAGTGTAGGAACGGTTCGGTACGGTACGGTACGGCAGCACTTTTCCACTGCATGGAACAGTACCTACTCGATTGTGGTTCCAAGAGGTACCATACCCGGTACCATATCCCACAATCCTTTGCATGCAGTCACTACTAGCCACTGATTGGTCAGAGAATCCCACCCACCCCATTGTTATCCCACCCACTTAACTTTAGTACTACTTTAGTGGAAAAGCAAACCATACCGTACCGTACCGAACCGTTCGCTTTTGTGCTTTTCCACTGCTGGTACCGCATGGTATAGTGTAGGAACGGTTCGGTACGGTACGGTACGGCAGCACTTTTCCACTGCATGGAACAGTACCTACTCGATTGTGGTTCCAAGAGGTACCATACCCGGTACCATATCCCACAATCCTTTGCATGCAGTCACTACTAGCCACTGATTGGTCAGAGAATCCCACCCACCCCATTGTTATCCCACCCACTTAACTTTAGTACTACTTTAGTGGAAAAGCAAACCATACCGTACCGTACCGAACCGTTCGCTTTTGTGCTTTTCCACTGCTGGTACCGCATGGTATAGTGTAGGAACGGTTCGGTACGGTACGGTACGGCAGCACTTTTCCACTGCATGGAACAGTACCTACTTGATTGTGGTTCCAAGAGGTACCATACCCGGTACCATATCCCACAATCCTTTGCATGCAGTCACTACTAGCCACTGATTGGTCAGAGAATCACACCCACCCTGTTGTTATCCCACCAACTTAACTTTAGTACTACTTTAGTGGAAAAGCAAACCATACCGTACCGTACCGAACCGTTCCAACACCGTACCATGCGGTACCAGCAGTGGAAAAGCAAACCGGGCCAAGCAGGGCCGAGTAGAGCCGAGCCAGTACTTGCAGTGGAAAAGTGCCATAACAGGCCAGGTTTGCAAGAAAACTGAAATACATCACAGGGGATATAATTTGCTGCTTAGTGATTGCAGTATTCTAGTCTGCATCTCCCCAAGGTAATACCTAGAATCTGGCCTGTTAGTGTGCCCTGAGGACAGGAGTTGAGAAACACTGATCTAGAGTTTATCTATATATATATACATTATATACACACACACACACACACACACACACACTATATTGTCAAAAGTATTGGGACACCTGCCTTTACATCCACATGAATAATGGCATCCCAGTCTTAGTCCCTAGAGTTAAATATTGACTTGGCCCACCCTTTGCAGCTATAACAGCTTCAACTCTTCTGGGAAGGCTGTCCACAAGGTTTAGGAGTGTGCCTATGGGAATTTATGACCATTCGTCCATAAGTGCATTTGTGAGGTCAGGCACTGATGGTAATGAAGGCCAGGCTTGCAGGCTTCACTCTAATTCATCCCAAAGGTGTTCTATCGGGTTGAGGTCAGGACTCTATGTAGGCCAGTCAAGTTCCTCCACTCCAAACTTGCTCATCTATGTCATCTATGTCTTTATGGACCTTGCTTTGTTTTCCCCAATAGGTTAGACAATATAGTGTACGTGTATGTGTATATATATATATATATATATATATATATATATATATATATATATATATATATATGAACTGTCTCTTTTGCCTTTTTTTTTTACAAGGACAACTTTCCTCTTAGTGGCTCTCACAGATCACTGCCTACCCTGTACTCATGGCAAGGACAAGGGAGATGCATGTGCAGTTTAGGAGGTGGCATCAAGTGGTAAGCTGCACCGTGATCCCCATCTGTGCCAGGGTGCACATATGACGACCAATGATCTCCCTACACTGATGAAAAGTACTACAGCTGGGCCAGGGTAGGTGAGATGCGAGGAAGCTTTTTTGGGGGTGGAGCGTCGGAGAGATAAAGTCTGTGGAGGGAGATATGTAAAGAGGTGGAGGATGGGGGAGAGTGGTGCTGGAGTCAGAGCTGAGGAGGGGTGGAAGTGAGATATGGACAGCCTGTAGAAAAGAGCTGAACCCTGCACACTGTACATAGAGCACACCTGAACCCTGCACTCTGTACATAGAGCATCTCTGAGCTCTGCACTCTGTACATAAGACACCCCTGAAACTGCACACCTGAACGCTGCACTAAGTACGTAGCACACCCCTGAACTCTGCACACTGTACGTAGTGCACTCCTGAACTCTGCACTCTGTACATAGTGCACCCCTGAAACTGCATTCGTAACATCACTGAATCCAACACATAATACACTCCTGGTATTTATTGCCCTTTTAAGATACTCCTACTGTTAGTGCAATTTGGCCACACCCACCATTCGATGCAGTTTGACCGGGGGGGGGGAGTGTTGAGTCCCTGCACTAAATGTTTGAGGAAAAAAAAGCCATGGATAAATTTATATACAGTAGTCTTACAGATACAACCCACCCTAAGAGCAATCATAATGCTGATATGGCTGCTATAGAATTGAGTTTGACACCCCCGTCTAATACAGTACTTTTTATTTGGCTTCTAAGGAAGGGTCCTTGCAGGGTGTTTGAAGAGAAAAAACACAGGGAAAAGTATCTGTATTGCAGACTCTATTTTCTTATCTTTCACTTGTTTTTTCGTTCGCATCAACGAACACTTTAATATGTCTGAATATCATGTACATGATTAACGTTTACCACTAACGCGCTTTGCTTTTGTCATACTGCAATTAGTGTACTGTATTTGTCATTGTTCCCTGGTTTCTTTTTTTTTGCTTCAAGAGTGAAAGTTCTTGTACTGGGAATTATGAAACAGTTATGTCAATTCTACATGAGCATAGCAAGATACTTTAAACTTAGTCTAATGAAAAATTTCCTTAACCAGTTCTGGACCGGAAGGATTTTCCCCCTTAATGACCAGGCCATTTTTTTTTTGCGATTCAGCACTGCGTTATTTTACGTACAATTGCGTGGTCGCGTGATGCTGTATCCAAATAAAATTGATGTTTTTTTTCTCCTACAGATAGAGCTTTCTTTTGGTGGTATTTGATCACCTGTTCGATTTTTATTTTTTTGCATTTTAAACAAAAAAGAGTGACAAGTCTGAAAAATAAAAACAATATTTTTCACATTTTGCTACATAACTTTACCCCCCCAAAAATATATAAAAATCAAATGTTTTCATCCTTTTAGGCCAATTTGTATTCTGCTACATATTTTTAGTAAAAAAAAAAAAAAAACGTATTTTGATTTGTTTGTGCAAAAGTTATCGCGTCTACAAACTAGGGGAGAGATTTTTTTTTTTTTACTAGTAATGGCTGTGATCTTTAGCGGGATGATAGAAAAAAGATAGTGTTGCGCTATTCTATAATAATAAAAGGACTATAAGACAGATCTCCTCCAACTGTATACCTCACACCTATAGAGAGCCTGGGGGACTAAAACCCCCATCCTGCTCCTTATCCGGAAGTGGTCATGGGAGGTCGTGCCCCGTGAGCCTCGTGTGAGACTCCCTCCCTTGCCAGCTACCCAGCCGGAAAATGCTCCGAGGGAGCCGCATGTAAACCGCGACGTGAGGACGGCACGCGCCGCACGGACATCCTCTCCCCTACTTCGGTCAGCCGTGAGCGGTAAGAGCGCAGAGTCGGAACTCCAGCGCCCGCCGCAGACAGCCTGCCAAGCAGAGGACCGGAGCCTAGAAAGCAGGACGAGCTCGGCGTGGCCTCACACACCTGAAGCCCTGTATAAAGAGAAGGGAGAGAACGGGAGCGAGGCCAGTGCGGAGGCAGTAGCGGACGCCACAAGTCCATGTGGAGTGACAGTCCCCCCTCTGGGTACTACAACCGAGGGTCTGTAAAGCAGCCAGTCTCAACAGATAGATGCAACTGATTGCTCGAGAGCCCTATAAAAGCCCCAGTTGAAAGTGGGGGGATCACCCTATATTCCCCACTCAACTTTCTGGGCTGCATGGTCTAACACAGGCAATTGGAGAAGAACACAGTCCCAGATGCACAGGATCCACCTGAAGACAGAGGACTGGAGAGCGGATCCCTACTTCTTCAAACCGTGAGTGAAACCCCCTGACATCTATTAAGAATTTTATGAATAAATTAAACTGCCAGAGTTCTCTACAGTGTAGCATAAATATATGGCTACATGGGAGACAGACCTGGAAGGGGGTAGAAGAGGACGTGATTTGTAAAACTAGAAACAAAGCTAACTGCCCCTTAACACCAGTGGACTGATAGAAAGCAAAGGGGAAAGGCTAACACAGATCTGGAACACTGGGAGGAACCTGTAAATGCTGAAGTTGTGATGAGGGGTACATAAACCTGGGAACACACACGGTTTGATAAAGTACTCCAGAAAACGGAAGGGTGCCCCTGATTGTTACATCACTGAATTATTTCCCGTAAGATAAAGAACTAGTATGACACTTACAAAAAAACGCAAGGTTAAAAAGAACACTGGGAAAACCCCAGGGAAGCCAGAAGGAGAGATAAGGAAATTCCTTTCTACTAGCCTAAAAACCACAACAGCAAGCAATATGGCGGAGATGGGGGACACACAGACAGATTGGGAATCTAGTGATATCACAGACTCTAGAGCCACGTCACCCCTAGAGGAAAGGGACCTGGGGCCAGACTCCAAATTCCAAAAAGAGCAAACCCTACCCTCCCCGAACGCCCAGTGGTCAGCGCAAATGGCGGAATTTAGAGCCATGATTAGCTCGCTTCCGACCAAAAAGGATATGGAACTGCTAGTGAATCGGGTGGAGGAGACACATAAAAAGGAAATTCAGCTCATTAAAACAGAGCTTCAAGTACTGTCCTCTAACCAAAGAAAGGAAGACGCAGAAATTGCTGCAATAAAAGAACGGCTAGCAGTACTGGAGAGGAAGGCAGATCACCAGAGTGGAAATGAGGCTAGGGTACAACTTCAGATGGAGGATATGGAGAATCGAAGCCGTCGCAATAATTTAAGAATTCGAGGCCTGGCAGAGTCACTGAAAGATATACAGTTGGAAGATACAGTGAACAACTTATGGAAGGAGATTATGGGGGCAAGCTACCCGGGTAAAATAGAGTTTGACAGAATCCACAGGGCTCTGGGCCCACTGAAGAGAGATCAGGAAAGACCAAGAGACGTAATATGCAAATTGCATTATTATGCCCAGAAAGAACTGATATTGAGGTTGGCCCGGAACACTAGAGAGTGGAAAATGGAGGGAATGACCATTCAGGTTTTCTCAGATATCTCTAAAGGAACTCTAAAAAGAAGAGCTATGCTGAAACCCATTTTGGAATTAGCTAAGCGAGAGGGATGCACATATAGATGGGGGTTCCCGTTTACAGTAACATTTAACAGAGATGGCCATTTCTTCACGTTGCGCAATTTTCAAGACCGGACGGCTTTGTTTGACTTCCTAGGGGTCCCAGCGATAGAGATCCCTAATTGGTTGGTGAAAATCAATGGGAACCCGCTTAGAGACCTTCCGCAAACCCGAGAGAAGGAGGGGAGGAGGGTGGGAAGGGATTAGAGTTCTAGAGATACCAGTCTAGGGGCCATGAGGGACCAGACCTCTGGGGGGTCCCGGAGATCAGTAAGGACGAGGATGGATGCAACCCTGTTGGTAGTGAGAGGGGAGGGGTCGAGGATGAAGGGGATAAACCCCCTCGTCTAGACCCCCCCCCCCCCCCGTTTACTCTATGGAGGAGATTTGGGGGTGTTATAATTTTTTTTTTTTCCTTTTTTTTTTTTTTTTTTTCTTTCTGCACCCAAGAGTATATGGAAATAAGGGGAATTTCTGCACTAATGTAATAATTCTGAATAGGAGTGTTTTCGTAATAATTTTTTTTTTTTTTCTGCACTAAGATTATATGGAAATTAGGGGTATATTTTTCTTCACTATATTAATTGTTAATAGTAGTGTTGTTGCTATGGTTCTGGGGGTTTTAAACATTTTTTTTTTTTTTTTTTTTTTCTTCTGGTTTTCGCACCAAGAGTACACAGAAACTAGAGATATATTCTTCACTAACGTATTAATATTTTAATTGAAGTGTTGTTGCAACTTTTTTGCCTTTCGTTCACTTATTGCACTAAGAGTAGATGGAAATTAAGGGGTAGATTCTTTTTCACTATATTAACTTTCAATAGAAGTTTTTTTTTTTTTTTTGGGGTGTTTTATGTAGTAGTATATAATAGAGCTCAGAATTGAATATAGAATAGGCCAACAGAGAATGTGGAAAGCTTGGGTGACTAGACCCCCCAGACCCCCGCTCTAAATTAATAGACTTTTAAAACTTAATTGGAAAAGGGAGATAGAGAGATTCAGCATCAGTACCACAGGAGGAAAAAAAAAGAACGGATTAGGATGATTAAATATGAAAGCTGCACTTGGTATAGGCCTTGCTTTAGCTTTGCTGACCTCCTAATCCCCCAGGTTTTAATATTATACACTCCCCTTTTTTTTTTTTTTTTTTTTTTTTACATAGTCATAATTATTAGGCGTACTTAAGGGTTCTTCTTTTTTTTTTTTTTTTCTTTCTTTCACGATGAATTCAGGGTATAATACCCCATATTAAGATACATAGTCGGTACTAATTACCACGCGCACTTAAGGGTTTTTTTTTTTTTTTTTTTTTTTCTTTCACGATGAATTCAGGGTATAATACCCCATATTAAGATACATAGTCGGTACTAATTACCACGCGCACTTAAGGGTTTTTTTTTTTTTTTGCACAGGACTAACTTGGGGGCACACTAGCCCTTACCAAATAGAGTATAAGGGATTTGAGAGAATGGGAAATTCACGTGTTATTGAGTTATTGATATTTAGGGGGTGGGGTGTTTTTTTTTTTTCTCTCTCGTAGCCGTTTTTGGGGAAGGTACGGTTAGATATCAAGGCTCTAAGATAAACTAAGACAATATAGAGGTATAAGAGGGTAATAATTCAGAGGTATAGGAACAAGGGGGTTAAGTAGGGAGAGAGGCCCGGAAGAGGGGAAAGAAATTTTCGGTGGGTAGACATAAAGAAATAAAAGTAAACAAGCATATAAATAAGTATAGGGAGGGAGAAACGGGGACAGAGGGAATTGCCTTAGGTATTTCCTTGAAAAAGTTAGAACACACAGGTGGCGGTAAAACGCCGTGTGTTAGAAGGATTCAATAATCCGACCTGGGATCTGACCGGGAAGAGCTATTAGCCCTACCCGTTAGGGTAAAGATCCACAGGGAAGGGCACGAGAGTGAATGAAATAGTGTGAGGTGGTTGAACAAAAGATTGAGTGAGTGATTGTTTTGTGAGATTCAATTTTTTTTTTTTTTTCTCTCTTTCCCCCCTCTTACCTCCTTGCCCCTCAGTTTCTGCTTAAGTACTACAACTCGTCAGGTAGAATGGAAAATATAAAAATTGTCTCAATCAATGTAAAGGGTCTAAATACACCCGAAAAAAGGCGAATATTATTAGCAGAACTCAAAAGAATGAAGGCGAATATAGCATTTATACAAGAGACGCATTTTAGATTGGGGAACTTACCATATCTAAAAAGTAATGCATTCCCATACATATATCACTCAACCTTCCCACAATCAAAATCAAGAGGGGTATCAATATTAATTGATAGTAAGGTGCCATGGCAGCTGGAGGAGAAACTATGTGATGACAGCGGTAGATATCTCTTCCTAAAAGGGAAAATAGGAGAACTGCAGATGACATTTGCAACATTATACTCTCCCAACAAGCAACAGGACAGATTTGTCGCTAAAACATTGAATGTACTCAGAGAATTTACTCAAGGTCAATTGATTCTGGGAGGAGATTTCAATACACCCCTGTCTCCCTTAGTTAATGCCTCCAGAACCAAATCTACTTCATCTGCTGAGATGTGTCGGCGGATGAGGAAGAATATACATAAAGAACAGTTGATAGATGTATGGCGCCTCCAACACCCAACTGAAAAGGAGTATACTTTCTTTTCGCACCCACATGGCACTTACTCGAGAATAGATTTTTTTTTGGTGCCACATGCCCATCTCTTAGCGGTAAAACACACGGACATCGACAGCATTTCATGGTCAGACCATGCAATGGTGTCGATGATCTATAACATTTCTTCAGTCAAATCAACTAAACAAAGATTCTGGAAACTAAATGAAAGTTTACTACAGATAGAGGAAGTAAGATCAGAGGTACAAAAAGAACTTAAGTATTACTTTGATCTTAATGATATACCGGGCTGTGCGATAGGTACATTATGGGAGGCACATAAATCAGTGATAAGGGGAATCCTAATTAAACACGGTGCAAGATTAAAAAGGGAAAGGAACAAACAATTACTAGCATTATTGGACAAGCTTAAAATATTACAAACAGAACACAAACAAAAAAAGGGAAATATAACAGTAGGGGAATTGACCCTCGTAAGAAAGCAAATACTCGACTTAATGCATTATAAAGCTAAAGCAGCGATACAAGTATCAAAGAAAATTATGTACGAGTCAGGGAACAAATGCGGAAAAACGTTAGCAAGATCAGTGCATAATCAAAAAGTAAGATCCTATATCCCACAAATTGTTTCCCCAGAAGGAGTTAAAAAAATACTGCCGGGTCAAATAACGGAGGAATTCAGGAATTTTTATTCACTGCTTTATAATCTGCCGGAAATAGGAAAAGAGCAAAAGGAAATAGATGACTACTTGGTACAATCAGGAATACCAAAACTCTCTGAGGAAGATAAAGAAGACCTAGAAAGACATATTTCACAGAAAGAAATAGAACAAACCATAAAAAGTATGAAAAATGGCAAAGCGCCAGGCCCAGATGGCCTGACTCCACAGTACTTCCATGTATTGGCCCCCATTTTGGGACCATGCATGGAGAGACTGTTTAATGAGAGAGGCCCAGGGGGAACACTACCTAGGGATACATTAACGGCCTATTTAACGTTAATATTGAAAGAGGGTAAGGACCCTTCGAATTGCGGAAGCTATAGGCCCATTTCGCTCCTGAATCTGGACTTAAAAATCTATACAAAAATTATAGCGGCAAGAATGGCAAAGGCACTTCCTAAAATAATACATTTAGACCAAGTGGGCTTCATGGCGGCGAGGGAAGCAAAGGATAGTACCACTAGAGTTCTTAATCTAATTCACATAGTTACCAAAACAGAAACACCGTGTATCGTATTGAGCACCGACGCAGAAAAGGCCTTCGACAGAGTTGAATGGACCTTCATGCAGTCGGTGCTCAAGTATATAGGAGTAGGAGAAATAATGCGCGAGAGAATAACTAGGGTATATTCCAACCCAACTGCAAGAGTAAAGGCAAATGGGGTGCTATCGGAACCCTTGAGTATAAAAAATGGCACGAGACAGGGGTGCCCATTGTCCCCCCTGCTATTTGTGCTGACATTAGAGCCTCTTTTGAATAAAGTCAGACTAAACCAGGATATAAAAGGAGTTAAGGTAGGTAAGGAACATTATAAGACTGCAGCTTATGCTGATGATTTGCTGTTCACGTTGACAGAGCCAGAAATATCGCTACCAGTTCTCCTAGAGGAAATCAAACAATATGGAGAATTATCAAACTTCAAAATAAATTATAAGAAATCTGAAGCAATGGGTGTGGGAGTATCAAAAGCAAGTAAGGACAGATTAAAGAGCAATTTTGGATTTGCATGGGTAGAGAAAGCAGTGAAATACCTAGGGACTCACATACCCGCAAAGCTAGCCCAGATATATGAACTAAACTTCACCCCCCTGATTGGAGAGACAAAGAAAATCTTGGAACAATGGAGGGGTGGCCTCCATTCATGGTTTGGAAGAGGCAACCTGATTAAAATGAATGTTTTGCCAAAATATTTATATATTATGAGAGCTCTCCCAGTTAATATTCCTAACAGTTTTTTCAGAATTATGCAGGGTGTGTTTGGGGGATATATCTGGGCGGGTAAAAAACCACGTATAGCGCGTAACATTATAACACTTCCCAAAAATATGGGTGGGTTAGCCATACCTGATCTGCGTAGATACTACCATGCCATCCATTTAAACAGAATAATGGACTGGTGGCATCATCAGGAAACGAAAAGGTGGGTCCAAATGGAACAAGCTCAAACGACGATCTCATTAAAGAGAGCAATTTGGTGCTATAAGACACTCCCCAAATCTTTGAAAACACATCCTCTGTGGGGAAACACAATAAAAATAGGATATCAGCAGACCCTGAGACAAAACCTAACTTCAATCGAATCTCCTCTATACCCGATCTTGGGAAATCCTGAATTCCCCCCAGGCTTAGAGAGACAGCATTTTAAAAAACTGTGGGAAACAGGACAAGATGGCATCAAAACTTTTACGAGTCAGCAGATGTGGCCTCCAATTGGTAGATTAACAGATGAGGAGGGACCATATAGGTTACTCTTATGGGAAGCATTCCAATTGCGACATTTTTTAGAGTCGCTGCCGGAACCGGGAAAATTTAAGAAACCACTGACACATTTTGAGAAACTATGTGAGAAAATAGGAGGTATAGATCGCCCATTATCTATTCTATATAAAATGCTGAACACTCCATTAGACCATCCGAAGCTGAAATGGTTGGAAAAATGGAAAGCGGATCTAAATATAGAAATAACAGATACACAGAAACAGAGCATGTTCAGGGCAATATTTAGACCAACTAAATGTACTAAAATTCAGGAAATAAACTATAAAATCCTGACGAGGTGGTACCACACACCAGTCAAAATGCATAGGTGGTACACCCAAGAATCAGACAGGTGTTGGAGATGTGGAGAAGGAGAAGGCACCTTATACCACATCTTTTGGAATTGCCCAGAGATAAAGAAGTTTTGGTCAGAGATTGGGGACATAGTTCAAGAAGTAACAGACTTCAAAATCGAGGGAAAAGCCGCCTTCTGCATCCTACAGATATCAGGGCAGATAGAGAGGAAATATGCAAGATCAGTACTACCACACATGATGAATGCTGCAAGAGCATGCATCCCCCAACATTGGAGAAAAAAACAAGCCCCTTCATTGCTTGAATGGGTAAGAAAACTAGAACATATTAATAAAATGGAGGATTTATTGCTTTCTTTACAACACAAACAGGAGCAATATAAAAAGACATGGAGAATATGGAATTCACTTATAGCTTCGGATAGAGGCAAACAATTGTTGGCACCATCATCTCAAAACACAGAAGGAGCCCTTAGTCCCAGTAGAGGGGGAGGGGAGTTGTAGGGAAGGAGAGGAGAATTAGGTTGTATTTTTTTTTTTTTTTCTCTCTTTTCTTTCTCCCGTTGCGGTCACTGTTGGTATGGGAATGTGAGTTGAATAACTGGGGGTATGAATGGGGGGACTGAGGTTGAGAGATGGGGGAGTAATTAGGGGGGAAAAAAAAAAAAGGGAAAGAAGAAAAGGGGGGGTAATGAAGAGTATGAATGGATAGAAAGAATAATGGGGGAACAAGGACAAGAGCAGAGACCTAGGGTCATTTAAAGCACAATGTAGTAAACAAAAGGCAAGGAGCGAATGAGTAAGCACAGAGAAGGAGACTTGATGTCTTAACAATATCTTGCCTTGGCTGACTATGACTATTTGATAAAGGACTATATATCATTGAGTTGGAAATCTCGGGAGGATGTTATTAGATCCCGGAGATGAGAAAACTAGTGTGGATAATGTCTTTGTAACCCATTAATTTAATACGGTGTTATATATTCTGTAATGACTTCTTTGAAAATTCAAATAAAATGATAAATATTAAAAAAAAAAAAAAGGACTATTAGACAGGTGCGCTAGGTCTTAGACTAAATACCAAATGAAATATCCCAAAATTAATGGCATATGGTAAAATATTCATCAGGGATCCCCTGATGAAGTCACGTGATGGTAACAACACGCGTAGGGCAGCTGATAGTACCAGATCTGTTGCCGGAGGACAAGCCGGCTATCCACGCTCTGTATTCCACTTGTTACTTTCCTTAATGTAAGTTTTAGCTTGTTTTTGCAAAATAAACTATAAAACTCTATTACACTATTGGAGCCTTCTCTCTGCTACACACTCCCATGCGAGACATCCACTAGGATTATTCAACGACGCCAGGGCAGAGGACGTATACATCAGCCTTATTGAATATCCCCAGGAATACTGCGGTGCAAGCAGGAGGATCCTGGAGTGCAGACCCACCGTGGTGCTGGATTACATGCTGTTACCTTACAGCTGTAAGGTACGGCAAGCAGTTAGCACAGCCATATCTACCTGGGATCTCTGCCCCTTTTCTTTCCGCTATCTACCGCTGCCGGCTTGGGAGACCCCCATTTTTTTGTAAAGACACAGTTGGAAGGCGTTTTTGTTTATATTATCCTTCTTTATAGAACTTCACCTATGGACCTATTTATTAAGATAGCTTAATTTGTTATCCCATCAGAGCTATGAGTTGTCTTTTGGCTCACGTATCTGCTTTTTGTTCTACATTTCAGCAGCCATTTTTTTTATGTTATTTTACTCCAGTGAACATTTCCTCTTTTTCTTGAGCGTCTTTCTGCCTATTTAACATTGGATAAGGCCATATATCTTCTTTATTAAGCATAATTAGAATATCCATCACTGTGTTTTTACTTTGAAAATTCAGCACCTTGTATATATTTTTTAATTTGAGCTTCAAGATACATCTTTTGATCCTTATCTGTACCTTATTAATTGTGCACTTCTGTCACTTTGCATTATTTTATTTATTATTCAGGCACTTTCATACAATAGGAGAGTCATCACTCGTGCACTCTATTATATATTATATATTTCTGTTTTACAAGTTTACCATATTTTATTCATCACTCAGGCACTGTCATACAACAGGAGATTCAGCACTTGTGCACCTTATTATTTAATTCTTATCCACAATTTTACCATATGCCATTAATTTTGGAATACTTCATTTGGTATTTAGTCTAAGACCTAGCGCACCTGTCTTATAGTCCTTTTATTAATATAGAAAAGCATAGCACTATCTTTTTTCTATCATTTTGCTTTACTTGACATAAGGAATTTGTCATTTCTGGAGTTTGCAGCTATTCTTCTGAGTTTATACTGTTGAACGTGATAGCGTGAAGGTACCCTCCCAGTTTGATCTTTAGCGGGACTTCGACATTGCGGCGGACAGATCGGACCCCTAACTGACATTTTTGACACTTTTGGGGGGGGGGGGGGGGGTAGTGACATTACTACAGTAATCAGTGCTAAAAATATGCACTGTTACTGTAATAATGACACTGGCAGTAAGGGGGTTAACCTATGGGGTGATCAAAGGGCTAAGTGTGAGCCTAGGGGAGTGCTTTCTAACTGTGGGGGAGGGGCTTGTGAAATGATCACAGAGACCTGTGTTCCTATATAGAAGGATCACAGGCACTCTGTGATTATTTCAGAGAGAACAACGGTCAGCTGTGTTTGCAAAAGCTGACCTGTGTTCTCTCTCAGCGGGTAGTGATCGCGGGTGTCCCGCGGCAATCAGTGCCACTTGTCCCATGCATCGGCATCCCCGCTGCCTAGTGGACCCCTACGTTGGTTTGCGTAGCCGAGCTAGCCTGCCGCAGTAAATCGGCAAGTGTTTTTATGTGATACTAAACAGAGAAGTGTTAAGTGCCATAATTCATTCACATAAATCCTATATAGCATGACACTCTATTTTGTTTTTTGTTTTTTTGTTTTTTTTTTTTACTCCTCTATGTACCTTATTCTTGCAAAGAAAAAATAATTCAGTTTAAAGTGAGCAATTCAAATAAAATTATGGATATCAAAACATTGTTTTGCAGCTCACTATAAATCTCCCTATAAATGGGGTGTAAGGCAAATGTTTTTTTTCCTTTTTATTTTTATTTATTTATTTATTTATTTGCATTATTGTAGCATTTTGTAATCGGGAGGTGAGGGCTATTACTTAATCAGAAGTATTTTAGCACAAAGTCTGCTTTTAAAATGTACATATCACCAAATTCCAGCATAGCGCTAGCTTTGCAAATCCATAAGCAGTTTTTTCCAATGCTCCCTCCTCTCTTTTCATTAAAGAACAAGTATATTTTAAAAAGCAGTAGTAGGAACTAACACACAGGGAGAACAACAGTGGAAAAATATTAATATAGTTAATATTGGGGGGCGTGGCCTGGCGCAGCATGTGAGAGGACGTGTGTGAGAGGAGCTCCGCCGGACCGATATCCTTCACCGCTAATCCTGCAGCCCTTCGGGCACGATAATCCTTCCTTCACCTCCCGCACACCCGCGGCACCGACCTCCGCATGTCTCCGCCGAAGAAAGGCTCTGAAGCTGCGGCAAAACTGGCTGCATTCCGGAGGCTGGAGAAGGAGGCCCCGATCCAAGATGGCGCCGGCCCGTCGCTCGTGGTGGAGGAGCCTGAGAGCCCTGCTACATCCAAGGTTTTGGAGGCGATTGCTACTTGCCAGACCATGCTGACTACTAAAATCGAGGAGGTGAAGGTAGATATATCTTTGATGCGTCAGGATATGCAGAAGCTGAGGGACAGAGTTGGTGAGGCTGAACACAGAATTAGTGAGGTGGAAGACTCCCTCCCCCCATTGCAAAGCTCCTCAGACAGGCTGCAGCAACAAGTACACCTTATCCTCCAAAAACAAGATGACATGGAGAATAGGCTGCGCCGCTGTAACCTGCGGTTCATCGGCCTCCCGGAGGGCTCTGAAGGTGCTGACCCCTCATCATATTTGGAACAATTGCTCACTCAGACTTATGGCAGAGAATCCTTTTCACCCACTTTTGTTGTGGAACGTGCACATCGCCTCTCAGGGCGCCCCCCCCCTCAGGGTGCACCCCCCCGCACGTTCATCGCTAAATTCCTGAACTACCGGGACCGTGATGCCATATTGCGCCTGGCCAGGGTTAAGGGGAACATTCCATTTGGAAATCACAAAATAGCGATTTTCCCCGACTTCTCTGCTGAGGTCCAGAGGCGCCGCAAGAGCTTTTTGGAGGTCAAACGCAGACTGCGTATCAAGAATATCAAGTACTCCATGTTGTATCCGGCCCGTCTTAGAGTGGAGGGCGAGGACCGAGCCCACTTCTTTGAGGATCCGGAAGCCGCCATCTCCTGGCTAGAAGGCCTGGAAGCTAGAGCCTGACCACCTTGCCCTGGCGACTTCATGATACTTTCTCCCTGATGGCCTATACCTTAAGCTGCTGCAAGAGCGGAGGAGGGGTTTTGTAGATCCTGTGGAACTCAAGACTTTGCATCCCCCTTCCCCCCCCCCTCCCCCCTCATTTTCCTGCACTATTGCTCCTGTGTTTGACCGGCGGAGCGCCCTAGCTCCACAGATGGAACTGATTTCTCTGTTCTCTTCCTATGGACTTCCACCTGCCCATAGGCTTTGCTACCCAGCGATACACCTGTTGGTTTTCGCCCCCTACACCCGCTAAGGCGTGTGTTTGTGCCCAACTCCCCTGTTGCCCCCTGCGACTTCTGCTGGACCTGGGCCCCCCGGGCCCCCTTGTTTATTCTATTTGTATTTTGCTGTATTTTTGCTGCATACCTTGGGGGTCCCTGGCCTCCTGATCTTGCTCTTTCCCAGTCGCATGTGGGCCTGTTCTGGTTGAGGCACTTGTTTGGGAACATGCCCGCACAAGTTGGGGTTGGTGCAGGGCAGGGAGGGGGGATTGGGGTGTTATCATTGTTTATGATTTATATTTGGTACAATCTCTATACTGTTTCTGTTTTATGCACATTGACCTCAAGTAATAATTATTTGCTCTTTTGCTGTTGTATATCGCCGCTGGTGTGTGACCGTGGACTTGTTGGTTCCGCGGCCTTACTGCCTGAGATCCTGGGAGCCTCCGCTCCGCGCTCTGTACTACCCCTGCCATGGCCGCATTGAAATTGTTGACGTGGAATGTCAGGGGTATGCGTGATAAGATTAAACGAACGGCTGTCTTTAATGTCCTACGCCGTGTACGGGCTGATATTATAGTTCTGGTGGAGACACATTTGGAGGGCCGTGTACAACAGTCCCTCAAACGTCCCTGGGTTGGTTGGGTGCAACACTCTGCTTATAGCTCACACTCCAGGGGTGTGGCGCTACTGGTGGCCAAATCGGTACAATTCCAGCTCCTAGGATCTCAGGTCGACCCAATGGGTAGATATGTTTTTCTCAAAACGTCAGTCTATGGGGAATTGATGTTACTGATGGCTTTCTATGTGCCCCCCCCTTACTCTGCTGTGATTATTATGGAGGGACTGGCGTTTATGGCACAGAGCCCAGGGGCCCCGGTGATCTGGCTGGGTGACTTTAACAATGTGATGGACTCGGGTCTGGATAGGTCCGGTGGCGCCTCCCAGGTGCCGCCGGGGTCGTCCCCGACCAGGTTCTCCCGATTGTTGGAGAGCTTTGGTTTGGCCGACTCTTGGCGCAGCAAATACCCCGCGCAGCGCGCATACTCCTGTTTTTCGGCTGCACACCACTCTATGTCACGCATTGATCTGATATTGCTGTCTCGAACCCTGCTCCCCAGGTTACTGGCGGCAGGCTTCGCCCCACGGACTCTGTCTGATCACTGCCCTTATTGGATACTGTTGTCCTTGCCCTGCAATAGACCTCCCCCGGCCTGGCGCCTGAATCCCGCCTGGCTCCCCTTGGTGTCGGATGGGAACGACATTGAGGGGACCTGGACACAATTCTTTTCTGACAATGAGGGCACTGCCTCCCCGGCTGCGGTGTGGGAGGCGTTTAAACTGTTCGCCAGATCCACTATGATTTCCAAAATCAAGGCTGTTAGAGCGCGGGCTGCTGAGGAGATCTCCAGGGCAACGACAAATCTAATTGAAGCTGAACAGGCCTTTCTGGGGGACCCGACTCCGGCACATGAATCTCAGTATAAATTGACCTCTAAAGTCCTTTCCCAACTTGACTACGAGAGGGCGAAATCTAAGATGTTTTTTCAGAAGCAGAATCTGTTTGCACATGGTGAGCGGGCGGGGAAACTTCTCGCATATTTAGTCCATTGTGAGGATAGGCCCCCGGTAGTTATTACTTTGAAGGATGACCTGGGTAATGAGATCGCTGATCCTGCTGCGGTGACACAGTGTTTCCGCTCATTTTTTAGTACTCTTTACACCTCTAGGGCTCCCGCTGACTGCACTGACATGCATGACTTTTTGGACTCTATTGACTTTCCCACTTTGACACCCGACCAGTTGGCGACCCTCGAGGCACCCATCTCTGTGGAAGAGATTGCAGCAGCCGTGTCCAAGTTCCCTAGGTCTAAGGCCCCCGGCCTGGACGGCCTCCCGATTGAATTTTTCTCCCAATATTCGGAACTCCTCTCTCCTAAATTATTGGCTTTGTTTCAATCTCTATTCAAAGATGCAACCCTACCCCCTTCTATGTGGGAGGCGCTAATTGTGCTCATTCCCAAGCCGGGCAAGGATGTACACGCCCCAGAGTCTTACCGTCCCATCTCTTTGCTCCCAGTAGACACTAAAATCCTTGCGAAAATTTTATCCCTCCGCCTTAACAAGGTGATCCTTTCACTCATACACTCGGACCAGGCCGGGTTCATGCCTGGGAGGAACACCTCATTTAATCTTCGCCGGTTATTTATGAATCTCCAGGCACGGCACGACGGAATGGGTGGCAGGGTGGTGGTCTCATTGGACACGGCTAAAGCATTTGACTCGGTAGAGTGGCCGTTTCTGTGGACCTGTCTGGACCGGTACGGCTTTGGACCTAATTTTATTAAGTGGGTCAAACTTTTATATAGCGCCCCGGTAGCTAGGGTCCTGGCAAATGGCTGGCAGTCGACCGCCTTCCCTTTATCCCGTGGCACTCGACAGGGGTGCCCCCTCTCCCCCCTGCTGTATGCCCTGGCCGCGGAACCTCTGGCGATGGCCATTAGAGCACATCCCGGGATTCGAGGCCTACGTAAGGGACCGTTGGAGGAGAAGATCAGCATGTATGCAGATGACACTTTGTTATATTTGGAGGACTCTCGGGAATCCCTACTCACGGCCCTTTCTTTAATTGAACGGTATGGACGATTCTCCGGTTTTCAGATAAACTGGGATAAGTCACAAATTCTCCCGCTTGACGAGAGCCCACAGGCAATCACCCCCGCAAGCCCAGCCCTACAATGTGTATCCCGCATTAAATACTTAGGGATTCAAGTGACAGCTAACTCAGCAGATTATGTCCCGGATAACGTTCAACCCCTGTTCCCTCTGCTTAAGGCTAAAATTCAAGTATGGTCCAAATTACCTCTGGGAGTGATGGGTAGAGTCAATTTAATTAAAATGATTCTCCTTCCCAAAATACTTTATGTTGTATGGCACTCTCCTATTTACCTGCCACTCAAGCTGTTTAAGCAGATGGAATCACTCCTCAAGACCTTTGTTTGGGGTGCTGACCGGCACAAGATCTCCTGGCGCAAACTCAAGAATCCTACAAACCTAGGGGGATTGGCCCTGCCGGATTTTAATCTGTACTATCTGGCAGCTCAGTTGTCCCAGTTCTTTCATATAGATAAAACGGATAGAGAACGTTTTTTGACCCTGCTCTGCCCTGGGTGGGCTCATCCCCTCGGGGACCCCCTCCTAGTTATCCTTAGGGGTGTCAGGGGCTCACCGGAGCCCTTGTGCCCCAGATCTCTTCTATACCACTATTGTCGGATCTGGGAGGTGGTAGCGTCCAGGCTTCGGTGCCCTCCATTTCACACATTCACCCCTCTGTGGCATAACAGCGCATTACACGAGTTCCTTTCCATCCCTGACCTGTCGATATGGAGCGGGAGGGGTATCCTTCTCCTTAGCCATATCTCCACGACCACTGGTCTGCGGTCTTACGAGGCCTTGCAGGATCAGTTTGCGATCCAGGGCCCCATGCACTACAGATACTTACAGCTTTCCCATGCCTATAGATCTCAATTCCCTGATGGCCCTCCTGAGCTAGAATCGGTTACCACCCTTGAGATTGTTAAAAGTACAGCACCCAGTCACCTTATTTCCATGTTCTACTCTGAACTTCACACACCTTCCTCGACCACCTTGGCTTTTGCACTTAAGACCCGCTGGGAGCGCAGTGTGGGGGCCATGGAGGATGAGGAATGGGAGGATGCCCTGGAGACGTGCCGCAGAGTGTCGCCAAAACTGTCGGATCGCCTAACTCAGACCTTTATAATACACCAGGCTTATCTCACCCCACTTAGACTGTCCAAATATCACCCTGACTTGGTCCCTTCTTGTCCTATGTGTGGAGACCCTGACGCCTCCTTCTTTCATCTCTTGTGGAGCTGTCCCCAATTACAGACTCTATGGCAACAAGTAGTCACATTCCTCCATGACAAGATGGGGTCTCCTCTGCAACTCTCCCCTAAGGAGTGTCTCCTGGGGGTTTACCCAGATGGAGAGATGCCCAAATCCACTGTCATATTTCTTCAGGAAACTTTGTTTATAGTACGTAAACTGATAGCCAGGAGGTGGATGAGACCTACTCCTCCTACTCTAGGTTTGTGGATTAAGGAGGTTAATGGTGTCATCCCCTTTCATAAACTTTTGTATAAACATAGGGGGTGCCCTCAGAAGTTCAACAAGATTTGGGACAAATGGGTGCAGTGCCCTGATACGGCTCGGTAATGCAGTGGGTAACTATTCTATGTTGACCGCCCCTGGTAAATCAATATTTTCTGTTCGAGGGTTGGATCGACGGAGAGCCACTGACTACTGTTTTGTTTTTTACTATGCCTGTTCTGTCTCTCGGTGCTGATCATTTTGTATATTTGTATTTTTGTACCCCAATGTGTTATGAACCTGATTGCAGTTTCAATGCACGGTTTATTTTTGTATTGTACCAAAAATTTCAATAAACCTCACTGTTTTGAAAAAAAAATATAGTTAATATTTCGTTGTTTGGTTCATTTGCCTTTTAAGTATATTATGTTTTTCAGATATTGACATGAATATGCTCCTTAGTGTGAATTTATCTTGTGGAAAGGTTTTTAGCTTTACTAATAAAGAACAAATGTATTTCATTTAAATTATACAGAAAACTTTATGGAGAATTTATCCAGTAAATTGATCTAGAAATACAACTTTTGCAAATGCTAACATAGCCATGTACTTGCTGAACACTTTTTAAGTGGTTTGAAACGACATCTGTAGTATTGGTCTGTATAACCTTTTTACTTACAGACTTTCTAAGAATGCACACTAAACACACTAGTTAAAGTATACCATAGCGAGATAATAACACAAATACTAAAAGTACTTCCATGTTTAAAAAACAGATGCTATATACCTAGCTATATACCATAGCAAGATAATAACACAAATACTAAAAGCACTTCCATGTTTAACCACTTGCCTACTGTGCACTTAAACCCCCTTCCCATCCAGACCAATTTTTAGCTTTCAGTGCTCTCACACTTTGAATGACAATTGCGCAGTCATGCAACACTGAACCCATATGAATTTTTCGTCCTTTTTTTCATAGAAATAGAGCTTTCTTTTGATGGTATTTATTCACCACTGGGCTTTTTATTTTGTGTGCTATAAATGAAAAAAGACCGAAAATTTAAAAAAAAAAAAACGTTTTTTTTTAGTTTCTGTTATAAAATTTTGCAAATTAGTAATTTTTCTTCATAAATTTTGGCCAAAATTTATACTTCTACATATCTTTGGTAAAAAATAACCCAAATAAGTGTATATTATTTGGTCTGCGTGAAAGTTAGAGAGTCTACAAGCTATTATGCTAATCATTGAAAATTGATCACACCTAATGTACTGACAGCCTATCTAATTTCTTGAGACCCTAACAAGCCAGGAAAGTACAAATGACCCCCAAATGACCCCTTTTTGGAAAGTAGACATTCCAAGGTATTTAATAAGAGGCACGGTGAGTTTTTTTGAAGATGTCATTTTTTCCCACAATTCTTTGCAAAATTAATTTTTTTTTTTTTTTACAAAATTTTCATATTCAACAGGTTATTTCTCTCACATGGCATATGCATACTTACAACTACACCCCAAAACACATTCTGCTACTCCTCCTGAGTATGGCGATACCACATGTGTGAGACTTTTTTACAGTCTACTCATATAGAGAGGCCCAACATGCAAGGAGCACCATCAGGCATTCTAGGAGCATAAACTACACATCTTACTTGTTGACCACCTTTTACACTTTTGAAGGCCCTGGAGCACCAGGACAATGGAAACGCCCACTAAATGACCCCATTTTGGAAAGCAAACACCCCAACGTATAATCTATGAGGCATAATGAGTCTTTTGAACATGTCATTTTTTTGCAGAAGTTTTTGGAAAATGTGGAAAAAAAATGAAAACGCATTTTTTTTACACAAAGTTGTCCATTTATAAGATATTTCCAACACATAGCATGTACATAGCAAAAATGACACCCCAAATCACATTCTGCTACTCCTCCTGAGTATGGCGATACCACATGTGTGAGACTTTTTTACAGCCAGGCCACATACAGAGGTCCAACATTGAAGTAACCCCTCCAGGCGTTCTAGGAGCATAAAATACACTTTTCATTTCTCAACCACCTATTACACTTTTGAAGGCCCTGGAGCACCAGCACAATGGAAAAACCCACTAAATGACCCCATTTTGGAAAGAAAATACTCTAATGTATAATCTATGAGGCATAATGAGGCTTTTGAACATGTCATTTTTTTCCAGAAGTTTTTGGAAAATGTGCATAGCAAAAATGACACCCCAAAATACATTCTGCTACTCCTCCCGAGTATGGCGATACCACATGTGTGAGACTTTTTTATAACCAGGCCACATACAGAGGTCCAACATTGAAGTAGCACCTCCAGGCGTTCTCGGAGCATAAAATACACTTTTCATTTCTCAACCACCTACTACACTTTTGAAGGCCCTGGAGCACCAGCACAATGGAAAAGCCCACTAAATGACCCCATTTTGGAAAGCAAACACCCCAACTTATAATCTATGAGGCATAATGAGTCTTTTGAACATGTCATTTTTTTTCCAGAATCTTTCGGAAAATGTGGAAAAAAAATGAAAACGCATTTTTTTTACACAAAGTTGTCCATTAATAAGATATTTCCAAAACATAGCATGTACATAGCAAAAATGACACCCCAAAATACATTCTGCTACTCCTCCCGAGTATGGTGATACCACATGTGTGAGACTTTTTTATAGCCAGGCCAGATACAGAGGTCCAACATTGAAGTAGCACCTCCAGGCGTTCTCGGAGCATAAAATACACTTTTCATTTCTCAACCACCTATTACACTTTTGAAGGCCCTGGAGCACTAGCACAATGAAAAAACCCACTAAATGACCCCATTTCGGAAAGCAAACACCCCAACGTATAATCTATGAGGCATAATGAGTCTTTTTAGAAAAAAAATGAAAACGCATTTTTTTTACACAAAGTTGTCCATTAATAAGATATTTCCAACACATAGCATGTACAAAGCAAAAATGACACCCCAAAATACATTCTGCTACTCCTCCTGAGTATGGCGATACCACATGTGTGAGACTTTTATGCAGTCAGGTCACATACAGAGGCCCAACATGCAAAGAACACCATCAGGTGTTCTAGGGACACATAGCATGCACATACCATGAATTACCATGAATTACACCCCAAAATACATTCTGCTGAGCAAAGGGTAAACAAAAGCTTACCTGTAGTTTTAGAAGCGCAGTTGTCCACAGGAGTTGAGTCCAGGCAGCAGGCAGGGACTTGGTCAGCAACAGTGCATGCAATTCTCCAGGCAAGGATACCAGTCCAGTGTCAGTGCAGGCCGAGATATTGTGAGCAGTGCTGGTGTGGTCAGTTCATGTGGCAGGCAGAGGCATGATTGTGGTAAGTCCTGCAGGCAGAAGTAGGGCCTCTGTCGGGATAGAATGGGGACAGGGGTAGAGGATTCTCCCACCCAAATCGCTTTGAAGCCTCCGGGATCCAGACCCTAATCTGAGAAGAAGAAAAACAAAAAAAATAGTTTTCTTCATCCAGAAAAACAATTCTGGTCCCCTCACATATGCGAGACCCCTGTGGTATGAATCCCACTACTTCAAGAGGCAGGCAAAAATCGTAGTCAAACAGTCCAGGGTCAGTTCCAGAGCAGGCAGAGGTATGTACAAAATCAGCAGGCAAAGGCGTGGTCAAATAACAGTCCAGGGTCAGTTCCAGATCAGGCAGAGGTATAAACAGAATCAGCAGGCAGAAGCATGGTCAAAAAACAGGCCAGGGTCAGTTCCGGAGCAGGCAGACATATGTACAAAATCAGCAGGCAAAGGCGTCGTTGAATAACAGGCCAGGGTAATTTCAGGAGCATACAGTGGCATAAGGGGTGAAGGTGGAGGACTACGTTTACCATACTTCACTAATAATTTAGACAAGTATGGTAACGGCGGAAACAGTCTTCTACACAGAGGCCTGGTTGGGAAGGACACTGGGGACAATAATAACGAGTGTCTTTTCTAACTCCTGCCTTGGTACACACCCTACATTTTTTCTGCCGTTTTTTGTCTGTTTGTGTGGGAGGGATTTTACTGGGAAAATGGCGTTCAGAAAGTCTACTGATTACGTCAGATCGAATGTTTTCTGGTGGGCAGTTTGGAAATATAAGGGCAGTGAAGATTTCCTCCAGGTAATGAAGGAAGGGTTGGGGGCTTTCGGTGGACTTGGCCAAATGAAAAAGATAAATTGATACTTTTTTGTACCAATGATATGTACGTCTTGTGGGTAGATAGGGTTCCATCATTTGGTCGTTGAAGTCCACTCCCCCTATGAACAAGTTGTACTCATGTACACACGTTGGCTTTCGGATTGGGCCATTCCTTCTCCGGACTTCCACGTAGTTGTTATTGTGGATTGAAGACAGCATGTACACGTCTCTTCTGTCCCTCCACTTCACAGCCAGAACGTCCTCATTTCTCAGACTCGCCGTCTCCCCTCTTCTCAGCTTGGTGTTAACGAGCTTTTGAGGAAAGCCTTTCCTGTTTTTTTGGACCGTGCCACATGCAGGAGTCTTCTTCCTGTGAAGGTTGTGGAACAGGGGCAAACTTGTGTAGAAGTTATCTACGTAAAAGTGGTAGCCTTTTTCTAGGAGAGGGTAAATGAGGTCCCAAACAACTTTCCCGCTTGATCCCAAGTAGTCCGGACATTCAGGGGGATGCAGCTGGGTGTCCTTCCCTTTGTACACCCTGAAGGCATATGTGTAGCCTGTGGCTCGGTCACATAATTTATACACCTTCACCCCATAGCGGGCCCGTTTGGTGGAAATAAATTGTTTGATGCCCAGCCTGCCGGTACATTTAACCAGGGACTCATCCACACATACATGTTGGTCTGGGGTAAATAATTGAGGGAATATTTCCAAAAAATAATTTAGAAGTGGCCGAATTTTATAAAGCTTGTCAAATGCTGGGGAATTTCGGGGAGGGCACTGGGTATTGTCATTAAAATGGAGGAACCTCATTATCATCAAATATCTGGCCCTGGGCATTACTGCAGAGCAGATGGGCATATGGTAGATAGGTTTGGTTGAACAATATGCATGCAATTCATTTTTTTTATTGAGTCCCATGTTGAAGGTGAGGCCTAAAAAGATCTTGAACTCCTCCACCGTTAGGTCTCTCCACTCAAAGGGACTGGAATAAAATGACGTGGGGTTACTCCAAATAAATTGTTGTGCATACAGGTTGCACTGGGCCACAATGGACGTCAGCAGGTCCTCCGTAAAAATTAAACTGAAGAAGTCTATTGGGGCAAAGTTCTCCGTGTTAACCTGGACTCCTGACTGGGCAGTGAAAGGGGGGATGATGGCTTCTCCTGAGTTGGGAGGAAGCCACAAGGGGTTCTGACATAGGGAAGGCTGGCGTTGGTCCTAACCCTTTGGGGGCGAGGTGACACCCCACTTGAACTTGGCCTTTCTTGCCGAGGCACTGTGGTGCTGGTGGATGGCACTGCGGAGCTGGTGGATGGCACTGCGGAGCTGGTGGATGGCACTGTGGAGCTGCCTCCTCCTCACCATAACGCCTTCGTTTGGCAGGCACGCAATATTCTTCCTTGTCGGAGTCGGTCTGCGTCCCACTGCTTATGACCGGCTCGTAATTTACTTCGGAGTCAGACTCTGACTCCAAAGAAGATTCCGAAGCAGAGAGCTCCCTGTTGATATCCTCGTCCACACTCAGGATATTGAAGGCCTCCTCGGCTGAAAAAAATGTCTTTGCCATCGTTGGTGATCCTACACACTGGCACGGTGACACTAATGGCACTGATGACACTGAACTGTAGGCCCTTTTGACACGGTGAGACGTGACACTGGTGACACTGATGACTGATGGTGCACGGTGACACTGATGGGCATGGTGACACTGATGGGCACGGTGACACTGATGGGCACAGTGACACTGATGGGCACTGTGACACTGATTGGCACACTGATAGGCACTGTGAGACTGATGGGCACTGTGACACTGGCACACTGATGGGCACTGTGATGGGCACACTGGCACTGTGGGCACACTGATGGGAACTGTGGGCACACTGATGAGCACACTGATGAGCACTGTGGGCACACTGATGAGCACTGTGGGCACACTGATATGCACTGTGGGCACACTGATGGGCACTGTGGGCACACTGATGAGCACTGGGCACACTGATATGCACTGTGGGCACAGATGGGCATAGCTGGGCACTGATGGGCACACTGGTGGACACTGTGGGCACTGTGGGCAACTCAGCTAATACACTGTGAACTCACGATCTCTCCTCTCCTCACACTGCAGTTTGTGTGTGAGGAAGGAGAGCTGGCAATGAGAGATGATCTCATATGTTTACATTTGAGATCATCTCTCATTGGATGCCTTGATCGAGTGACGAATGGCCGCTGTGATTGGCCATTCGCCACGATCTGTGATTGGCTGTGTCCAAGGGACACGGCCAACACAGATTTTCCCCGATGCGCGCTCGCGGGAGCACGCAGGGAGCGTGTTACTGGGAGGCCGTTTGAAGACGGCCTCCCGAAAATTCAAGTCCGCGCTGCAGCCGTCTTTCGGCTATAGCGCGGACCGGAAGCGGTTAAAAAACAGATGCTATATACCTAGCTATATACCATAGCAAGATAATAACACAAATACTAAAAGTACTTCCATGTTTAAAAAACAGATGCTATATACCTAGCTATATACCATACCAAGATAATAACACAAATACTAAAAGTACTTCCATATTTAAAAAACAGATGAGTAATTGCAAAAGAATTCAAAGATGGGAAGAGGTAAACTAGTTATCACTGTTCTGTAAATTTTAGATAGTCAGCTCCTATCATATTGATTAGTGGTTCCAAATGAATAACTACTGCAGTAGGGAATAGACACTAAAAGATACACTCGGCATCTTTCCAAAATAACTATTCTGTTTTATTTGAACCAATAAAGGTTTTTATACACATGATTACATAGGTATCACATTAATATTAAAATTGTACTTTTGTGATAACAAGGGGCGTAACATAGGCAGGCTAATTCAAATCAGGACTCGAAAGAATGCAAACATGTAATGAAAATATTATTAGTGCCATGTGCACAATGAGTGCAGTATGCAATACATACAAAATAGAATACAATAATATACAGAATTTACAAATTTTCTTTATACCACATATTGGTGCATCAACATTTATGTGGACCTATGTACAGAGATTCTAAAAATGAAACTTGCAAAACAGGCAGACTTGAAAAATATAGAAATGGTCTTAAATAATAATAAACACACATGCCTAGCTTATACAGTATATAGAACAACAGTACCTACCAAACCCAATATCAGTACTGTTTATGAACAGACAGCCTTGAGTATATAACTAAGCAAAGGAATCAAGTCCAAAAATAAGCAGAAATGTATACACACTTCCCGTTGTTTTTCCAAAGAATTTAACACAGATATATGATTCAACATTGGCTGATTTCTGAAATTCGCATTGATATTTTAAGCGTGACTACAGAATAAATACTAGTCCCTATAGGTTCACTGTAAAAAATAACATATGCATCAAGTCTACATTAACACATTTACTGGATGCAAATGTACCAATAAATGTGCTTTAGTTTGACACAAAGGTTTGCAAATATTGGTAATGCATAGCAAAATTCACAAATCTTGACAGGCACATCACAGGAAAACCATTTTTGTTCTGATTTACTTACATCCATAACATTTTATGGCTATATAAGACTATATTAACATTTTTTTTTGTATCCCTCTGAGTATTTTGAGTAATATAGTAGCCAGATGATCTCACTTGCTTATCACATAGCAGATCAAGAAGGGGATTACTTAAAGGAAAACTGCATTTGCACAGAAAATCTATATAACTTATTTTTAAAAACTATATAAATAATTTGGTAATTTTTATGTTATTAACCACTTGCCGACCAGTCGCCTTAGTTATACTGCGGCAGGTTGGCTCTGTTACGTGAAACAACATGCATGTACGTCGTTTCGTGTAGGAGTTAGTGTGGGCACACCCCTAGAGAGGGAGCCAATCAGCGGGTCCGATGGCCGGGATGTCCCCCGGGCACCCGCGTTCGCTCCCCATGGAGACAGAACTCCGGTCTGCTGATGTAAACATGGCAGATCGCTGTTCTGTCAGTGATGAACACAGGGATCCTGTGGTTTCTCCTATTAGGAACACAGGTCTCTGTGTTCCTCCAGTGAGCCCATCCCCCACGCAGTTAGAAAGCATCCCCTAGGCACACATTTAACCCATTATTCACTCCCGGGGTTAGCCCCTTCCCTGCCAGTGTCATTAGTAAAGTAACAGCTCAAATTTTTAGCACTGATTACTGTAGTAATGTCGCTGGTTCCCCCAAAAGTGTCAAAAGTGTCAGTTACGTGTCAAAACCCAATAAATTCCCAGCTCAACTCACCAACCAGTCTGCTTAGCAACTGAATGAACCTGTCTAACAATATGTGTTAAAAACAGGGGTTTCGTTAGCACATATTTGCAAACGCATTCGTAAGCTGCAGGGCAACTTCATGGCACCCTGTATTACCTGCAGTCCTAACTCTTGTTAATTTATGAGAGTCTCCAGGTTTCTGCTACAGTAGAAGCTGCACATGGTGAAATACTCTCTAGGCTAATCCTCACCTAAAATGATGCATACTCTTTAGCTTTTCTTTTTACAAGACTTAAGCCTTCTACACACGATGAGAACATTAGATGAATGATGGTCCGTTTTTCTTAATTTGCATGCTAATCTCATATCAAAAATGAAGAGGTTACTTAAGTTATGAAAATTCTCGTACGGCAGAATACAACTTCAGAAGTGATGTAATGTATTCTTTTCTTTCTGAGCATGTGCGGTGTTGGTAGATCTGGTTATTGTCGCGCTTGTCCTTTTGACTAATTTCACATAAACCTTTGCGATCAGCTCTCGAAAGCTGTGTACTAAGGATAAGATTATCATATGATCATTTTGAAAGCTGTTTTTTCTTTCGTGCAATTTTCTCGTGTGTACTAGGCATTAGAATGCTTCAGGTTGTATTGCTTCTGTTCAGAAATAATTTTGGGAAAGTATATGGTAACTCATACAGAAGTTTGTTTGTAATTTATTTAGATTACCTTAATGGGATCTCTTTCATCTAAAAAGAAAGTGTAGGTATACTTTTACCCAGGTTTTGTGAATTTTTTTAATGCCCACACAATCTATGCCCATGTAGATCCTGCACTGACTTGTACATATACCAGTTAGACACATTGTACATGTGAATATAGACCAAACCTGGGAGTTATTAATAACTCTTCCTCATTTCTCTATGCCATTTGGTGGCAACCATATATGCCTATTGTTTTTGTATAATTAATCCTGGCAGGGAAGTGCTTCCAACTGTTAATATGGCTCATACACTACTCTCTAATTATAGCATGGTCCAGTCCCTTTGACTGTATTCTGAGAAGGTCGGCACTAGTGGCAATTTTCCAACTTCCCAAAAAGAATTTGAAGAGACAGTGGTTGGAAGAAATAATGCATTTAACATGTGGCACCATTGCAGCTATTAGTGGGTGTTTTGAAAAGATGGATATGGCTTTCAAAAGCACATTGCATACGTGCCAATTCTGCTTCTAATTGTGTTCTTTATATTTTATATAGGCTTTAAAATACAATTTGTTAACTTGCAGAATCTTTCTTACTGATATTTGATTTAATCCCTGCCACTTTTGAAATAGAACAGCCATTTCTCATTTGAAGCAGTTCAGCATTTGTTTTTTTGTTTTTTTACAAGCAGCATCAAATTCTATGAAACTGCCCAGGGGAGCACATAGTACTCTCCAGGTACCCCACAGGCTTCACCTTAGGTAGGAGAGGAGGTTCACATGACTGCTGGTAGTAGGTCTTGCTGATAATGAAAAGGTAAATGCCCACTGAGAGCTCTCTGGTACATTTCACTACAATGAACTACTCCTCCCTTTAATCAGTATCCTTTATCTCCTTTTACATGCCAGCACACTCCTAGTAGTCCAACCAACTGATGTGTGAAGAAGCCTTCTCTCAGATAAATCCACTATTCAATATTCCAATGAACAATATGTCTCTATAAAACTCTAGAAACACCTTGTTCTAGTCCAGATAAAGGAAATTAACCCATCTTTCCTTGCAACAGAATTTCTAGAACCCATTAGAAAAGTAAAATATCCCTACTTTGATGGGGCCTCTCTTTCTTCTGGGCTGCTGTGCAACATCATGTTCTAGATAGAAAATGTATCCTCTACTTGACCTGTAGTTTCGTTTCTAGCTGAAAGACACACGCAGTCTCATATCAAGACCCCAAATCCTAAAAGGTGATAAGGGATCAGATCATCATCACACTTGCCTGGGTAGAATTGGTTAAAAGCTTTGCAAAGAAGAAAATCTTTGCTCATACAAAATTATGTCAGGGCTGTTTAAATTTATACACTCAACTCTTTCGGTAATAGAATGTCTTGCAAAACACATTAAGAACCAGAAGGAACCTGGTAATAGTCAAGTTTTTTTTTTCTTACATAAAGTATGAAGCTCTTTATCTGTAGGTTCTTTCAGCTCATTTAAAGAAGGTTGCTGTGACTTCTTTTTCCTATTTTCAGATTTCTAACTCTGTTGCAATTCCCCCTGGACATTCAGGTTCCCCTTCAATCTTTACTTATGTTACATTTTAAATTACTAAACGTCAAACCCAGCTCCAGAGCTATATAGCACATACACATTTATGGATGTGTGTTATTTTTTAAACCACAGGAAACTAAGCAGTAAATACAAAATTTTAAAGTACAACTAGGATGTGTATACAAAACGCAATAGCTTGGGATTGCATATAGACCCATTATGTCTAGGTGATCTTTGTTAGAGATGATTCTTGCACATTTTTTTCTTTTTATATTCTTTTCTCTCTAAACACCTACTTCCTCAGTAATCATTAGGGCTGCTATCAATAAAGCCAAAGACTGGCAGCACTTTAGCAGACACAAATTTGACATTTATGTGTGTGTATATATATATATATATATATATATATATAGATATAGAGATAGATAGATAGATAGATAGATAGATAGATAGATAGATAGATAGATAGATAGATAGATAGATAGATAGATAGATAGATAGATAGATAGATAGATAGATAGATAGATAGATAGATAGATAGATAGATAGATAGATAGATAGATAGATAGATAGATAGATAGATAGATAGATAGATAGATAGATAGATAGATAGATAGATAGATAGATAGATAGATAGATAGATAGATAGATTAGATAGATAGATAGATAGATTAGATAGATTAGATAGATTAGATAGACTAGATAGACAGACAGACAGACAGACAGATAGATAGATAGATAGATATACATACATATGCAGTGGGTGAAATAAGTATTGAACACGTTACCATATTTTTAGGAAAATATATTTCTAAAGATGCTATTGACATTACATTTTCACCACATGGTAACAACCCATGCAATTCATACATACAAATAAACCGAACAAATACATTTGGAAATGAAGTTATGTGTACTAAAATGGAAAGACACAGGGAAAAAGTATTGAACACTGTAACTGAAATGTATTTAACACCTCGTACAAAATCCTTTGTTGACAATAACAGCTTCAAGTCGCATCCTGTATGGAGAAACTAGTCGCATGTATTACTTAGGTGTGATTTTGGTCCATTCTTCTACACAAACAGTCTTCAAATCTTGAAGGTTCTGTGTACCTCTTTTATGAACTCTGATCGTTAGTTCTTTTCATTGATTTTCTATTGAATTCAAGTCAGGTGATTGGCTCTGCCATTCTAGCAGCTTTAACGTATTTCTTTGAAACCAATTGAGAGTTTCCTTGGCTTTGTGTTTTGGATCATTGTCTTGCTGAAATGTCCACCCTCGTTTCATCTTCATCATCCTGGTAGATGGCAGCAGATGTTTATCAAGAATGTCTTGGTACGTTTTTCCATTCATCCTTCCTTCAATGTAATGAAGTTTGCCGGTACCGTTTGCTGAAAAACCAGCCCCACACTATGATGTTCCCACCTCCAAACTTCACTGTTGGTACGGTGCTTTTGGGGTGATGTGCAGTGCCATTTGACCTCCAAACATGGTGTGTATTATGGCATCCAAAGAGCCCAATTTTGGTCTCATCTGACCAGACTATATTTCCCAGTATTTCACAGGCTTGTCTAAATGTTGTGCAGCAAAATTTAAATTCGATTTTTTTTTTTTTTTTGGCGACTGGTGGGACAAAATTTAAATGAGATTTAACATGATTTTTCTTCTTGCATGGTGAGAGTGCGTACAGGCCATGGTTAAGTGCTGTACTTGCTAATTCCAAGTCTTTCTGAAGCTTTCCACAAGTGGTCTTTGGCTCTTGGACAACTATTCTTATAATTCTTTTCACTCCTCTGTCAGAAATCTTGCGAGGGGCACCTGGTCGTGACCAGTTTATGGTGAAATGATGTTCTTTCCACTTCCAGATTATGGCCCCAACAGTGCTCACTGGAACATTCAGAAGTTTAGAATTCCTTTTGTAACCAATGCCATCAGTATGTTTTACAACAATAGGGTTGAAAAGGTCTTGAGAGAACTCTTTGTTTTTACTCATCATGATATGTTTCTTGTGTGACATGTTGGTAATGAGACACCTTTTTATAGGCCATCAGTTGAGAATGAACCTGCTGATACAATATTTTTGCACTGACAAGGGACAAGATTGCTTTCTAACTGCTGATATATTTCAGTTAGTGTCTTGGCTTTCCTTGCCTTTTTGCACCTCCCTTTCTTCATGTGTACTTTTTTCTGTGTCATTCTATTGTTCTACACATAACTTAATTTCTGAACTTTGACCATTCTTCCTGATGAACATTTTTGAGCTCAGACACTGATGTGGACGAGAAGACCTGGCTTGCAATCTATGCTTTTATTCATCCCAAAGGTGTTCTGTCGGGTTGAGGTCAGGACTCTGTGCAGGCCAGTTAAGTTCCTCCACTGCAAACTCTTATCTATGTCTTTATGGACCTTGTTTGTGCACTAGTGTGCAGTCATATTGGAACAGGAAGGGACCATCCCCAAACTGTTCCCACAAAGTTGGGAGCATGAAATTGTCCAAAATGTCTTGGTATACTGACACCTTAAGAGATCCCTTCACTAGAAGTAAGGGGCTAGGCCCAACCCCTGGAAAAAAAAAAAACCCACACCATAATCTCCCCTCCACCAAATGATTTGGACCAGTGCACAATGCAAGGTCCATAAAGACACGGATTAGCGAGTCTGTGGTGGGGGAACTTGACTGGACTGCACAGAGTCCTGACCTCAACCCAATAGAACACCTTTGGAATGAATTAGAGCACAGAGAGTGAGCCAGGCCTTCTCGCCCACATAAGTGCCTGACCTCACAAATGTGCTTCTGTAAGAATGCTCAAACATTCCCATAGACACACTCCTAAACCTTGTGGACAGCCTTCCCAGAAGAGTTGAATCTGTTATAGCTGCAAAGGGTGGGCCAATTCAATATTGAACCCTACGGACAAAGACTGGGGTGCCATTAAAGGTCATGTGCGTGTAAAGGAAGGTGTTCCCCAATACTTTTAGTAATTTAGTATATATCTGGACTATAATGTGAAGCACTATTGTGGACGGTGTGTATGTGTCACATAGGTTTCTCATCGGCCCATGGTAAGCATGTCCAGGGTTTAAAACTGAAGTGGAGAAACATACTTTTTTGTCTTTTCAGAATCTGAATAAGCTCTGTTCTGTATCCTTGAGCCTGGAGACTTTGTAGAGCTTTGGGTGAGCCTCTATTCCATTCTGTTTAGCAGCCAGAACTAGTCTCAGCTGTCCCCAGGTCCAATTGTATTTGAGTTAACTAAAGCTCGGGGACCTCTTTTTCTCACTCTCTCTCTCTCTGCTGTGGGAGCCTTTTGCTGGGTGAAAAGGCTGAGTGCTCATAAAACACTAAACAGGTATAAAAATGCTGCCTGCTAGTTTTGGGGAAATAGGAGGGGGAGGGGGGCACCCTGTTAGTCAGAGTGATAATAATTTAGTTAGTGGCTAGGACAAGCAGATGTACCAAGCCCTCTTGAACTGAAACAGTGTTTATTTGCTGCCTTGCTAAATACACATGCAGGACAAACCTGTTTGGACTGTTTCTGTCTCATGCATGGTATACTGCTGTGCATGGTTTACCAATGCCAGAGCCCCCCTTCCCCCCAAATATATAGTATATATAGTACATCAGTGTCAGGGTAGATAAAGTCTATACTTGTATGTGTTATGGTAGATTTAACAACTAATAAGCAGAGAGGCACACTTTGGCAATCTTAGTAAATACAAAAAAGCTACATACCATTAGAGTTTCCAGCCAGACAGGAATGTAGTTGTTGGTTGTCTTGTGATGGATTATGAATGATGCATTTACAGACGCTTATTAGATTACTGCTTAACCTGCCACCAAAGTGCTTGGCTTAAAGGGAACTTTGTCTTTTACACTTTTGAGTGTTTGTAACTGACAAATACAGCACTGGTCTTGGAAACGGATCATAGAACGTCATTGGAGTTGTATGTCAAACGTTTCCAACATATAATATTGAATAAACATATGATGAGGCTCACTATTACTAATTTACAATATGCCTTTTACGTTGTAGATTTAGTATTTATCTAGAATGTAAAGTTTGCACAGTTCATTATCTGTTGAAGGTCATCTATGTGGATGGACCACCTTTCTAAATGTCAGTACATTTATTAACCTTTTTCTTTTTATTTAAACAATCAAAAACTCATACTCAGATAAATTTTTTGTATGCAGATTATCATTTGGTAAACTCTCTAAAGTGTCAGTATACCCTATCAGTATAGGGTTTCATGTATGTACAACATACAGTACCTACTAAAAGAAGACTGCACATAATTGCCTTTCTTGAAAAACTTCCACTTCACTTCTCTCCAGGTCCTTGCCATACTTCCTGGTGTGTGAATGTCACTACAGGATGTAAGATCCGGAAGGAGGAACCGCAGTGTGCAACCAGGATGAGCAGGTATTTGATCCATCTAACCCAGGGGTGTCCAAACTAAGGCCATCCAGCTGTTCAGGAACTATGATTCCCAAGAGGCATTGTAAATCTCTGACATTCACAGACATAACTAGGCATTATGAGATTTGTAGTTCCTGAACAGTTGGAGGGCCATAGTTTAGACATAGCTGGTCTAACCGGTCAAATACTTGCAGAGAACAGGAAGCAGTGAAGCTGCAGCTTTCCAAGAAAGGGGCCACCAGAAATGTAAGCACAGTAATACCTTGGATTGTGGGCATAATTTGTTCCGGAAACATGCTTGTAATCCAAAGCACTCATATATCAAAGCAAATTCCCCCATAAGAAACCATGGAAACTCAGGTATTTATTTTCACAGCCATTTATAGGTCCTTCAGTTTATAGTCCATATAAAAATATAGCAATGTGAATGGTTGTGGAACCCTAAAATGTCAATCCACAAATGGCAGCCTCCACAGGGGGATTAGAAGCAAAATCCAGCAGGAGCTACAGAGTATAAAAGAGAAGAGAGGCGCCTCTAAGTGTAGCAATATGGTTACATTTAATGAAGGTACAACATTTAGCAACTCACATAGCGGATGATTAAAAAAGGCACATCTAAGTATGCAGGCATCTGGGGTAAAGCTGTCCACATAGACCATCCTCTGCACCGCCAGCTCTCACTGGTGGCAGGCTGCAATCGTTACCGGGAAGACTACCCTACAGTAGAGTGATCTGAAAGTGAGGCTTGAATCGCTCGTGGAGCACAGCATGGAAGGGATGAAGTCGATGGCGGTGTGGAGGATGGTCTATGTCAGTGGTTCTCAAACCACTAGCAGGCCAGGTTTGCAAGATAACTGTAATACATCCCAGGTGATATAATTTGCTGCTTAGTGATTGCAGTACTCTAGTCTGCATCTCCACAAGGTAATACCTAAAATCTGGCCTGTTAGTGGGTCCTGAGGAATGGAGTTGAGAACCACTGGTCTATGTGGACAGCTTTACCCTGGATGCCTGCATACTTCGATGTGCCTTTTTTAATTATCAACCATGCGAGTTGCTAAATGTCGTACAATGTAACCATATTGCTACACTTAGAGGCGCCTCTCTTCGCTTTTATACTCAGTTTTGACGTGACGCTACTTGTATATCAAAACACTGCTTATTTATCAAGTCAAAATTTATAAACAAATTTTGCTTGTCTTTCAAAACACCCTCAGGCCAATGTACTCTCAATCCAAGGTTTTACTGTATATGCAGTTTTTTTTTAGCAGGAATGTTGCAAATACAAGATACTCTGCGCTGACAGGGTCACTTTATTTGGGACAGTTAATTCACTTTAAAGGGATAGTGTTTTCAGTGAGCATGTATTTTGCAAAATTATTAGAGTGTTTTCCTAATATAAATTATTTAATGTGATTTTTACATTTTACATGCTTGTTCATCTGTTTTTAATATTTTTTTTAAATGCAAAGATGTGTAGATTAGCCACCAGAGGGAGCTCTGTAGTTTGCTTCAATCACTCTGCCTTCCTGGTTCATAACTAATTACTAATTACATAAGATATCATCCACATAGAGAGTATACAAAGGGAAAAAATAGCAAGACAAAACCATTGTGTAACACTGCAAACAGAAATCAGAGCTGGCCTATGTAATGAGCATATACAGTATGTCCATGTCCATGTCCATGTTCTTGTGAATATACTGTATTAATACAAATATATAAAGAAACAATAGGAGACATTTATCAATCCTGTTGCAAGGCAAAGCAACGTTAAACAGGTGCAAATAAAGACATTTATTTTTTTTTTTTTACAAGGGTGCAGCCTCTTTGATTGATCCAAAGTAGAACTTGTGGCTGATTGAAAGCTGACCCTGACCACTGCTTAATTATGCATCTATTTAGAGTGAAAATCTGTACCAGCAGACCTGCATTGTACGTGAGGATGTTGAGGGTCATCCACAGCCCAGGATTCCGAGCAGTAGAGGAGAGCACTGGCTGCTGGGGGAATATGGTAAGTATTACTGTTTATTCAAAACCCCAAAAACAAATCAAACAGGGCAATAGAAATTGTACAGGCCACAATAAAAGGAGGCCACATAAAAGGAAAACACACTTGTGAGAGCTTCCATTGCTCACTTGCTGTTGCAGGTGTAATATTCAAGGCTGTCATTAGCCTTTCACTACTTTGTGAGTCACTGACCTAAAACAGACATGTGCATAATGGGTCAGGACACTTAAAATGAATGTACTTGTTCCTGGTAACGTGAGGCTAATTTATTAAAGGAACACAAGCTCTTTGCTTTGCAAGGGAATTTCCATCAGCTTAGTGAATGTGGTGAAAATTCACTTAGCAAAGTAGACCAAATCTCATTTTCATTTATTTATTGCTCTTGCTAAATCCAGTCAATGATTTTTCTCATTAGACAACTTGCATAGATGCATCTACTATACAACCTTCATAAGGGGAACCAGTAAATTAAAAAAAAAAATGGAAATTTTCCTGCTTAGGTTTTGTTCTACTGTTTATTTGCATCTTTATTGCATATATGGATGTGTGTAGGGGTGATGACCAACTGGAACAAATTTGCAGTACTGTGGTCCCTGTATTCTTTAAAACAGCACACACAATTTTATGATCCAACTGATTAACAAATAATATATGCAAAAAATATTTAAATCATGTAAATTTGGCTCATGTTAAAGCCAGCTCTAGCCAACCCTAGCCATTAAACACAATTTTAGCTGCCTCTATCTCTGCATGTACAGATCTTTTTGATATGATGTTTTTAAGAAAGGTTGCCTCTGTGTATACATCTTTCAGTAAAGTACAATTGGCATTGGCCGAATTGGTGGCAGGTACACTTTAAAATTACCTATTTTTATTTATCTCATAGATCTACTATTATTTACACACGTTATATTAGCTGTCAATAATATTCGTATCATAATAACATGTTTAATCTGTTTTTATTGTAATTTTCAAGACTAAAAGAAAGGAAACATGTACATTCGGCAGATCAATAAAGGCATATGACATAACCAGAAATTCAGAAACTTAACGATTAGTTTACTAAAACTGGAGAGTACAAAATCTGGTGTAGCTCTGCATTGAAACGAATCACCTAGAGGCTGATTAGTTTCAATGCAGAGCTACACCAGATTTTGTAGAAAAACTGATTTTGCACTCTCCAGTTTTAGCAAATAATTAACATAGAGTCAAGAAATATGTGTTGATTTACTAAAAGAAAAACGATTATGCTCTTTGCAAGTGCAGTTGCTCCAAAACTTAGTAAATGAGGTGAAGATTCACTTTGGAAAAAAATGCCCAATCACATGCAAGGACAATACAAAAACAGCATTTTTGCCTACACATGATTGGATGATGGAAGTAATCAGAGCTTTCAATCATTTACTAAGCGCTGAAGCAACTTCACTTGCAAAGTGCACAGTCTATTTGACTTTAGTAAATCAACTGCATTTATGTACATCACAATATGATATGTATATGTAACAAAGAAATAATAAACATGTTTCAAAGAAACCAATAGTACTCTATATAGTAAAGCCAGGTATACTGTATATATCCAAAACACATGTACGCAAACATTTGTCTTAAAAATTGGGCCACAGCCAAAGATAGATGATTTTGTGGCCCAAATAACCCCACAATCAGGTAAGGACATGGAAGGAACACAGAGCTTGCATTGAGAGGGAAGTGTGCAACCAGGTGAAAAAAACAAAGAAGGGAAGCATGAGAAAAAAAAGTAAGGAGATAAGAAAACTATCATTAAAATACTTGTGGTTAGACTCTGCCTGTGCCACATCCCTCATGAACTATACAAAATTGTTTTCTCTGAATATTGGGACTTTTATAGGCACTTTATGTTTACTCATACAAATGAAAAAATGTTTATAAAAATATATATTTTATTAATACATGTTAAAAAATTGGTTATTATATATATACATAATACATGACAATGTTCACATGAGACAATGTATACATATTACAATGGAATGTGGATACACCAACTGTGAAGGATGCAATGATGAAGTTGTAACTTCCTCCCCCCGACGTGTTTCAGAGAGCAAAAACTCTCCTTCATCAGGGGTATGGGAGGTGTCACCTAAAGTCAATCACATACTACACACAATATTGATAATAACTAGTTTCCAGGGAATTCAATACTTGATTTATAATTTTGGAATTTTTTGTGGTAAAACAGCCACAAGTATGGAAAACAGGTGTCACTGAGACCAAAGACTATAATGGATGTGCTCAGGTTGGATTCACATATTGAATTCCCTGGAAACTAGTTGTTATCAGGATTGTGTGTAGTAAGGTGTCATCGGTTGGAAGCCCAGGTTTTGGAAAAATTCCAAAATTCTAAAATTATTACTCCCTCCATTGTTTTCCTATGAACAAGCCTCATATAGGGTGTCAAAAATTGGGTGGACAAGCAAAAGCTTTAGATTTTGTCTTTAGGAGGATACATGTAATTTCTACGTGCAATGCCATGTGATTGACTTTGAGTGAAACCTCCCATACCCCTGATGAAGGAGAGTTTTTGCTCTCTGAAACACATCGGGTAGAGGAAATTACAACTCATCATCGCATCCTTCACAGTTGGTGTATCCACAATCCATCATAATATGTATACATATGTGTCATGCATTTTTTGTATATGTAATAACCAATTTTTTAACATGTTTTTTATTACAATATATAATTTTTTATAAACATTTTTTCATTTTTATGATCAAACATAAAAGTGCCTAAAAAGTCCCAATATTCAGGGAAAACTATTTTGTAGAGATAAGAAAACTAAAATGGATCCAGACACTGCCCATAACTTGTCCTGAACCCAGGATAAGAGTGATCCCAATGAGTAAGTATCTAAAATGATTCCATACTGTCCAAGTGAGTTTATATGCCTCTGAAATAAGCTTCCTGTGGGATATTAAATGACACAAAATGGTTCCATCAGCTCACATCCATGACAAAAAGTGAGATTTATGCAAGGCCAGAGGAAATGCAGAACTGCCAAACAGAAGCATGTCATGGGGCTTGCTATGCCTTATGCGCACAAAAGAATCCCCAGGTATGGAGTGCAGCTGACACTAAAATATGCAAGGAGTCACTGGGAGGTCTATGTGCAGTAGCTGTCCATGGTAAAAATATGAGGCCTGATACAACTAGGTCATCCTCTAGACTGGTCCACAATTTGGTGGACCTACTATGATACCAATCTATTATTCTTAATAGTGAAGACACTTGGAGATAGAGAGCTATGTTTGGAAGTACTACACCATCCTTATTTTTTGGCAGCCATAAAATAGAACTTAATTGTGGGTTTTTTATGGGTCCATATGAATTTGCATATAGCAGTATTGAGGCTAGTGACAAATCCTACAGGTGGGGGTACTGGTATCATTTGAGACACGAACAGTAATTTAGATAAGATATCCATTTAACTTTATAAATGCGTCCAAACCAGGAAAAGTTGGATATATCATAAGAATGGAGATATGTAAGAATTGTACATAGTTATGGATTAAAGTTTAAATCTGCAATAATGGATAAGGATGTCAGTATGTGTATGTCCAAATACTTAATGGACATTCTCTGCCATAAAGCAGAAATTTGATTTTATACTGGATATTTCCCAAGGCAAAATAGATATTAAAGCGGAGTCCCAGCCTCAAAAAACACTTTGGGCCATCTGCTTGCTGAAAATCATCTGAAAAAGAAATGGATAGTCCCGATTTTTTTTTTTTTTTGTTTACTTACCTTGTTATTGAAGAAAATACACTTACCTTTCTTCCACTTCCTCCCTCTGCGGCCGCGGCTCGCGCAGTCTCTTCCTGCTTGCATTGACTCCTGGGAGCTGAACGTCATTGCTCCCAGGAATCAATGCGCCTGCACCGGCCCCGCTCGTCAGTTCCGGTGCAGGCACGTCATTCCCTGCTAAACAGCTTCTGGGCATGCCCAGGAGCTGTGCAGGGATGACGCGCCTGCACCGGAACTGACGAGCAGGGCCGGTGCAGGGCATTCTGGGACCGAAGAGGACACGGAAGAGGACACCGAAGAGGACGCTCTGGCTTCAGCTGCCCACACCTGAGATGGTAGTGCTGGACAAGAAATTTTCAAGGTAAGTATTTCTTCAAAAAGGTAAGTGCAACCTGGGACAGTTCAGAGGCTATCCATTATGAAATGCAGTAGCCCCGACTGTCCCAGGGGAATATTATTATCTAAAAATCTATTATCTAAAAAACTAGGCCATAACTCTGCTTTGAGGGCTTCAGCCTTGTCGTAAACACCCAAAGACTTCAAATTTGTGTATAATGGATGGAATGAACCTTTTGCTTGTGAAGATCATAGAGGATCTGTGATCTCTTGGAGGGTTCATTCCGACTAAGTGCAATAAATGAGCAGAGTTGGTTAATATTCATCTTATCCAAGTTGACAAGTTTAGCACATAGGCAGTGTCTGATAACCAAAAAAAAAATAAAAAAAAATAAAAAACAAGAAAAGGGAGAGTAAATTTTTTAGGAAAACTAAACAAATGGCTAATAGTAGCCAGTAGAGTTCTGCTTGCCCCAATATTATAGGGAGCAAATGGAGTCTCCAAAAGGTATGTGAGGAAAAGAAAACCTAGCAATGTCACAGGTGCCTGTCAATTGAGAGTACATTTGAGACATTATTAAACACAGAGAACATTCTCTATAAATTTGCCTGGTAACAAAGAGTGCACTAGAGAACAATAAAAAACTTTATGGTCCATTTCCATCTGGAATACCAATGAGGTACACACCCATATATAACCCTCCATCTCATGAGAAGAGCATAATGGAGCCGCATTTGCAATCATACTGGGGAAAATAAAACAAAGAAGACCCACAGAAGGAAGGAGATGATGTACTGAGAAGAAAGTGTATATTACTCTCTAGGTCTGTTAAATCAAATGGGTTCAAAGTCATAAAAAGTAAGGCAGTATAGGAAAAAAAACAGGCAATAACAGCAATATGCTAGAGTAGAGATAATCTAGTCACAAATATGCAAAGGTTATTACACTCATTCACAGCTGGAGAGAAGGGGTGCATAGTAATCCACGGCCATTTCAAAACATTGAGACAATAATATGTAATAGCGAAGGAAGTCTTCATAGAGGTAGACTTTATCTTACAATGGTAAGTCAGTGTAGTAGAAAGGCTTGGTGTACAAATCACTATGGAGACAGGAGGCAGTACACGAGTACAATAAAGTACCGGTAGGCATAAACAGTGTACACTGAGAAAAAGGGAAAGAAGAATGTGAACACAATAGATATGGAAGGGTACTCCCTCCTGTCTCCTAAAATACCAACTCCACCACTGTTAATGACAGGGTCCTAAAAGTAGCAAATATGGGTCCATGTGCTAGTGTGACTTGACCTGCATTCTGCTATAGCAAGGTATATTGGCCAAATCCAGATAGCGTAGGAGCACCAGAAAGTAATTTGCATAACATGTGTGGCTGATAGGAAAGGCCTGCCAAGGGTATGAACCAATAGGATGCAAAGCAAAAACAGCCTTCATCAAGTAGATGCAGCATTGATAGTAATAGGACACTGTTAAAGCAGTATGCAGACGGACAGGATCTGCTCCGGCTGAAGATTGTCCTCCGTCTGCGTTGTGGAAATGGTCTCACTGCCAGAATAACCTAAGTTATAACCCAACCAGGTACACCTATTGGGTCTATGGCCAGAAACCAAAAAAAAAGAGCTTGGTCGAGCTATTAGAATATAATTGATCACCATTCAAATGGAATGGTAAGCTGAAAGGGTAGCCCCTGTTAGATCTGCCGCATTCTCTGATTTTGTACAGTAGGGAGCAGAGTTGGCACCGCATTGGCAAGCTAGCTTCTTCATGTCGCATAGCTTAGCCATACCCCAGATCATATTATTATATGATGTTCTTGGCTTTGGAGTTGTAAACATCCACGGTTCTGTAAGATTGCCAGTAAATGTTTAGCTCCCTTTTCAAAGCCCTTTAGTATACATGTGGTATTCATTAATAAAGATAATACTAACAGTATTTTTATTTTTTTTTAATTTTGCACTACAGTTTCATATAATGTATTTTACATTTAAACTTACCAATTCTGGAAAGATTGTTCAGCCTACAACGAGTCTAGTAGTGTTTTCTCCATTTCTTCTATTGTACTTACTGACAGTCTAAAAAAAAAAAAATAGCTGTTTACCTATGACCTAAGAGTTCACTGAGTCAGCCAGATAAATGTATACCACGTCTGTTTAATCTCATTGGATTATGTTATCCTGAGTTCACGTATAAATCCCCTGGATTCTCTTAATGCCTATTCTAAAACAACAGTCTGCAATATTTATTTATTTATATATATACAATTTCAGCCTACATTAGTGGGAATGATAGAGCTGCAGGGCCCCTGTTCTCCTCAAATGACATTGTGGCAGGGCAGAAAAGCATCATGTCTTATAATGTAATATACTACACAGTAGTGTAGGCATTTTAATGGGGTCATAATGCAACAATCCTATTTATTTAAACTAATGAAAAACAAATATGACTGCAATACCCTCTAAAATGACAAACTCTGATGTGTGACTTGCCTACAGATAGCTAACATCACTCTGAAAATAGACCCGTGTTCACTGAGTAAATGTAAAATTATATATACTGTATATATATATATATATATATATATATATATATATATGGTATCTCACAAAAGTGAGTACACCTCTCACATTTTTGTAAATATTTTATTATATCTTTTCATGTGAAAACACTGAAGAAATAACACTTTGCTACAATGTAAAGTTGTGAGTGTACAGCTTGTATAACAGTGTACATTTGCTGTCCCCTCAAAATAACTCAACACACAGTCATTAATGTCTAAACTGCTGGCAACAATAGTGAGTACACTAAAGCGAAAACGTCCAAATTGGGCTCAATGAGCCATTTTCCCTCCCTGGTGACATGTGACTCGTTAGTGTTACAAGGTCTCAACTGTGATTGGGGAACAAGTGTGTTAAATTTGGTGTTATCGCTCTCAGTCTATCATACTGGTTACTGGAGGTTCAACATGGCACCTCATGGCAAAGAACTCTCTAAGGATCTGACAAAAAGAATTGTTGCTCTACATAAAGATGGCCTAGGCTATAAGAAGATTGCCAAAACCCTGAAACTGAGCTGCAGCTTGGTGGCCAAGACCATACAATGGTTTAACAGGACAGGTTCCACTCAGAACAGGCCTCGCCATGGTGGACCAAAGAGGTAGAGTGCATGTGCTCAGCATCATATCCAGAGGTTGTCTTTGGGAAAAATACGTATGAGTGTTGCCAGCATTGCTGCAGAGGTTGAAGGGGGGAGGGGGGTCAACCTGTCAGTGCTTAGACCATACGCCGCCCACTGCATCAAATTGTTCTGCATGGCTGTCGTCTCAGAAGGAAGCGTCTTCTAGATGATAATGATGCACAAGAAAGCCCTCAAACAGTTTTCTGAAGACAAGCAGACTAAGGACATGGATTACTGGAACCATGTCCTATGGTCTGATGAGACCAAGGTAAACACAATTGCTTCAGATGGTGTCAAGCGTGTGTGGAGGCAACCAGGTGAGGAGAACAAAGACAAGTGTGTCTTGCCTACAGTCAAGCATGGTGGTGGGAGTGTCATGGTCTGAGGCTACATTAGTGCTGCAGGCACTGAGAAGCTACAGTTCATTGAGGGAACCATGAATGCCAACATGTACTGTGACATACTGAAGCAGAGCATAATCCCCTCCCTTTGGAGACTGTGATGCAGGGCAGTATTCCAACATGATAACGACCCCAAACACACCTCTAAGACGACCACTGCCTTGCTAAAGAAGCTGAGGGTAAAAGGTGATGGACTGGCCAAGTATGTCTCCAGACCTAAACCCTATTAAGCATTTGTGGGGAATCCTAAAACAGAAGGTGGAGGAGCGCAAGTTCTCTAACATCCACCAGCTCCATGATTTCATCATGGAGGAGTGGAAGAGGACTCCAGTGGCAACCTGTGAAGCTCTGGTGAACTCCATGCCCAAGAGGGTTAATTCAGTGCTGGAAAATAATGGTGGCTGCACAAAATATACTCACTTTTATTGCCAGTGGTTTAGACATTATTGGCTGTGTTAACACAAGATAAAAGCAATGTGGGACTTTAAATGAGGTGTGTCCAGCTGTAAAATTAAATTATAAATATATAATAGAAAAAACCAGATAATTGGCTGTGTGTTGAGTTATTTTGAGGGGACAGCAAATTTACACTGAGATATTGTGTATATTATATATATATATATATATATATATATATATATATATATATATATATATATATATATATATATATATATATATATATATATATATATATATATATATTACAGAAGGAAGGCAAACAACTTTTATAAAGCATGGTCCATTTTACAACGACAGGTTAAATATTAATAAGTCCATGTTTTTATGGAACTGTTCAAACAAAAAAAACACCTAAGCCCTAGAACTAGTTCCTGTGAAAGTGTATCTCAAATGTCCCACTTCTTACAATAATAAACCCATGTACTCCAAAATATATTTTCTTCCAAGTGTAAAGGGTGCCCCTTTGTTTTTTGCAATGGCCTTAAAGTAAACTTGTGGTCAGGCCACAGACAGTCAACCATTTAAATCTGCGTAAGAAGCATCAAATTACTTTTACAACAAGGCCTCTCTGACTCCAATTGCTGCAGGCAATGTAGAACAACTCAAGTGGAAATTCACAGTTAGAACAACTTCCATTCAAGTCGATCCCTCTGGCTTCCCTGCTAACCGTATTGACTGACCCTCTTCTATATTTTATTGCAAGTGTAAAAGGTGCCCCTTTGTCTTTTGCAATGGCCTTAAAGTAAACTGGTGGCCAGGCCGCAGAGAGTCAACCATTATATCTGCATAACAAGGCCTCCCTGACTCCAAAATCTGCAGGCAATGTAGAACTTGCTCAAGTGGAAATTCACAGCTAGAACGACTTGCATTTAAGTTGAAAACTCTGGCTTCCCTGCTAACCCTACTAACTGACTCTCCCATCTTTGTGACCCTTCCATTAATTTCCACACTCTATCTGAGAGTGTGTGCAAACAGGGGATTCTGTAATTCAGAATACAAAGAGCTCTTGGAGGAATCCAACCTGCCCACATCCACTGTTGAGAAGGAGAAGATTTTGGGCTTTCTTTAACCAACTCAATAATGGGCACTTTGACCCTCTTCCTTCCCAGGCCAATTTTCAGCTTTCAGCGCTCTTACAATTTGAATGACAATTATGCTGTCTCGCAACACTATACCCAAATGAAATGTTTATAATTTTTTTCACACAAATAAAGCTTTCTGTTGGTGGTATTTATTCACCACTGGAGTTACAGCGCTACAAATGAAAAAAGACTGATTTTTTTTTAAAAAAAATTTGTTTTTCCTTGTTTCTGTTATACAATTTTGCAAATAAGAAATTTCTCTTCATAAATTTTGACCAAAATTTATACTGCTACATTTCTTTGGTAAAAATAATCCAAATCAGGGTATATTATTTGTTCTGTGTGAAAGTTATAGAGTTTAGAAGCTATGGTACCAATCACTAAAAATTGATCACACCTAATGTACTGATGGCCTATCACATTTCTTGAGGCTCTAACATGTCAAGACAAACATATACTCCCCAAATTACCCCTTTTTGGAAAGTAGACAGTCCAGGGTATATAGTAAGAGGCATGGCAAGTTTTTTGAAGTTGTAATTTTTTCCCACAAATCTTTGAAAAATGAAGAAAATATTATTATTATTCTTATTTTTTTTAAAAAAAAATTCATAATAACAAGTTATTTCTCACACACAGCATTGCCATATTTGCAACTACACCCCAAAACACATTCTGCTACTCCTCCTGAATATGGGGATACCACACTTGTGAGACTTTGTCACAGCCTGACCACATAGATAAGCGCAACATCCAAATAGCACCTTTAGCCATAATCCACTTTAAGACCAGGCCTTCTTCTGACCCTTTTTGTTTACAAGTAAAAATATGTATTTTTGCTAGAAAATTACTTAGAACCCCCCCCCCCCCCCAAACATTATATTTTTTGTACCAGAGGCCCTGGAGGATAAAATGGTGGGTTTTTCAAATTTTAATATCACACAGTATTTGCGCAGCAGTTTTTTCGATCCCAATTTTACTTACTAATACATTACATACCGTAAACACATTTTAATAAATTGAAATGCACACAGAGACAATATAATACCCAAATGTTCTGTAAAATATAAAATATGGCGTTGCGCTGGGTAAATAAATACCAATAAATACCAAACATATCACACTTTAGGGCCATACTAATGTTTTGTACAGGATTGAAATTATGTCTCTACATTGAGTTTATGAGGAAGATTGTCGAACAGCAAGGCAATACAAAGCATTACCAGTAGTAGTGAGACAGATATATATTATTATAAAACAGATTTACTATGAGATAGCAGCTTGATACACATAATCTGAGTGCGGACCGGAGGTTGCAGAGAAGGCAGCCTTGTGCAGCGGCGTTGGGATGGGTATGTCTCTGGGAGTCAGTATAGAGTATGGGCAGGAGAGAGCAGAGCTACCAGCAGTTTAATAGAGCCGGGGTGGGTAAGGATGGATGTGAGGAGAAAAGAAAAAGTGTGGATGAAATATTTTCCCATATGTCCCCAGGCCTAATTCCCCTTGGTCCCAGAATGTTTTTTTTTTTTTTTTTTTTTTTGTTTCAGCAGTGTCTTAGTTCTGCACATTATAGTTTTTATCATTTGGAGTCAACCCTAACGTATGAAACATCTTTTTTTTTTTTTTTTTTTTTTTTTATGACACATAAAGCTTTAGTTTGGCAACAAATTATAAATTATATATTTATATTTTCTTCTTTTTTATTGGGAATAAATAATAAAATAAAAGCAATTTCCTGTAATTTTCCCAATGCAACATATACATAATTTGTCCAATCCCTATATATTTACTTCTAAATGTACATAATTTGTCCAATCCCTTTATATTTACTTCTAAATGTAAACAACAAAGTCTGATGATCAAAATGATATCACATTTGTGTGACTTTTTTTTAACCTAGCACAATGGTAAGGCTCAAAGTGAACATATGCATTTTAATTTAGGAGTGTTTCATCTTCCATTCAATATTACATTGCAATGCACACAGTCGAAAAAAAAAAAAAAGTTTCTGTAAATTGTAAGCATAACATTAAGATAAGATTTAAATGACCTCATGCACACTAGACATTTTTAACGCTGCTCCTAGGGGTGTTTGGCGTTTTTTTTTTTTTCTGCCTCTAAATGCCCCTAAATGTTAGCCTATGTGTGCACACACACATAGGTGTTTAGAGAAGTTTAAAAACAGGGGCATTTAGAAGTAGAAAAAAAACTCCACTGCCAGTGCGTCCAGGAGCAGCGGCAGAAAAAATGTTTGATGCCTGTAAATGCATCTAAACACACTAGTAAAAAAGTTCATATCTGTGCTTACATCCAAGAATAGCAGCAACTATAATGTGAGATAACCACAGATAACAATAAAAAACAAATAAAGTTGCGCTGAATCAAAAAAGTCCTTGTGACAAAACAAAAATGTGAAAAAAGTCCTATAAATGTAAAATATAAACGTAATTGAGCGTGAAATATTAAACGTGATGAGTCCATACACATCTATAAAAACACCATTAGTGAAGTGAATATTTAACTCCAATCTTCATATCCTTGCAACATTGGGTGACTTCCAACACTCAAGGTTTCGAAAGTTCCTCCACCAAATTAAGTTGGCCTCTTACCATAGAATAAGGACCTGTAAGGTCAGCAACACTTGTGGCTTAATCCTGCCAGGGCCCCTTGAATACAGAGGACACATTTATGCCAGGTGAGTTTAACACTTGGGCGTTAACGGGGTTGTAAAGTCAGAAGGTTTTTTATCTTAATGCATTTGTTTGCACTAACATAAAAAACTTTCTGTGTTCAGCAGCCCCCCTTGACCCTCCCTAACACTTACCTGAGGTCCCTCTCTGTCCAGCGATGTCCACGAGTGTCTCAGCCATCTGAGATTCTCCCTCCTGATTGGCTGAGACACAGCAATGGTGCCATTGGCTGCCGCTGCTGTCAATCAAAGTCAGGGCGGGGCTCCATATCTGAATGGACACAGGGAGCTGTGACTCGACTCGGGTGCCCCCGTAGCAAACTGCTTGCTATGGGGGCACTGAACAGGAGGGAGGAGCCAGGAGCACACAAGAGGGACCCAAAAAGAGGAGGATCCGGCCTGCTCTGTGCAAATCCACTGCAACAGAGCAGGTAAGTATAACATGTTTGGTATTTTTATAGGAAAAAAAACGAGACTTTACAATCACTTTAACTTATTTTAATGGTCAAAATAAATCATTATTCTGGCCAACAAAAAAAAATGATTGCCCAAGGGCCTGGTTCTCCAAAGCGCACCCAAATGGGTTGCCTATGCGTTTACAAGCATTAAGCATTTTTTTCTGCCAAAGCGCCACTTCTAGAAAGGGGCCTAGGAGAGATGGCCAAAGCGTTCAATGTACATAAGACCTAAAGCCCTTTTTTTCCCCATAAGATGCTTATAGTAGGACTTATATGTTCTTGTTGTTCTGTTTAAAAATTCCTGCTTAGTCCTGTCGGCTGTGGTGGCCTTTGGTATGTGTGTGCTGGTACTTCAGGTACGTCGTGCCCCCTGGAATTCCCTCCAGAGTCTTCAGTTTGTGCGTACTCCCATTTAGAACTACAACCTTATGTGCTACTGTTCCCAGTGCACACACACAGGGAGAGCGAGAGAGACACAGGACCAAAGCCTTGCCTCTTCTCCATAGCGGTGAATGACAGCAGCACCTGAATCAGGCGCTCTGTTGGCTCATTGTGCCTCTTGCTGAAGTCAGTTAGCATGGCCAGGCCACAGGTAGTGAAGCCAGAACAAAGGAGACATTTTTTTAAAGAATAGCAGGAGCATGTAAATCCTACTATGAGCATCCTTATAAAATATATGTGTATATATATATATATATATATATATATATATATAAATTTTATGTTGAGTTAATGAAGGCCAGTTTTTTACAGGTTTGCAATTGCTGAACACTGAGATTAAATTGCATTCACATACATTAACTTTTGATGCTGATGCTCATAGATGCAAATTTCATACAGATCATTCAACATGGGAATTATTCTGGGAAGGGAATATATTTTTTTTTGTTTTAGATATGTGTCTGTGTAAATTACATGTGCAGTGAATACTGTACATATTTGCAGATCCAGACCCCCCTTCCCCTTGAAGCTGTGCAGCAGTAGATTACTTCTAATAGTGATCTATAGCTTCAGGGAGAGGATGGAAAAAGCTGCACCATCTCTGCCTGAGCCTTTGTGAGGATGGGAAGTGCAATGACATCATGTATGATGTCATTACACTATCGATGTAAACAGATTGCAGAAACATTCTGTTTACATTTGCTTCTACAGAGCATCAAGCCTAGTATACGTGGTCTGAAGGTTGGGGGCATCAACCAGTTTAATAGAAACATTTGGCCTGTGAGTATGGCAGCCGGAGGGCCATGAACAAAAAAGGTCTGCCGACAGGCTCCCTATCACCGCTTTCAGCCAATAGCTCAGAGTGATGACTGGAGTGTTCTGGCGGGGTGTGTACGAGGCTTTACAATTAGCAATTTTTAGAAGTTGGAAGCCTAGGAGCCGATTATTTTGACTCCTAATTAGTGCTGGATGCAGTCTGTCAGCAGCCAGTGGTTCCAGCATTAACGATGGGGTCGTCTACTGCCAGCAGAAAAAGTGTCAGGTACCACCCCTGGCAATACAACTTTACAGAATCAAAAAAGGTAATATTACCATTCCAGCTAATAATATTTCTGCAACATTTACCCTTTGCAATTTACCTATATCTGCAATTTGCTTGCTTGTGTTTTTTGTTGGCCTGGAGTAACCTGTTGGAGTATAGATCACATTCTTCTCAAAGCAAAACTAATTTGAGATAAACCACGTCAACTATGTCATTTAACCACTTCTGGATTGGAAGATTTTCCCCCTAATGACCAGGCCATCTTTTGAGATTCGGCACTGTGTAAATTTAACTGACAATTGCACGGGCGTGCGACGCTGTACCCCAAAAAAATAAATGTCCTTTTTTTTCCCCCCACAAATAGAGCTTTCTTTTGGTCGTATTTGATCACCTGTGCGATTTTTTTTTTTTCGCGCTATAAACCAAAAAAAAGCAATAATTCTGAAAAAAAAAACAATATTTTTCACATCTGCTATATAACATTGCCAATAAAAAAAATGTAAAAATCAAACTTTTTCATAATTTTAGCCTAATTTGTATTCTGCTACATATTTTTGGTAAAAAAACATCCCAATAGGCATATATTGATTGGTTTGCGCAAAAGTTATCACATCTACAAACTAGGGGAAAGATTTATGTAATTTTAATTTTTTATATATTTTTTTACTAGTAATGGCGTTGATCAGAGGTTTTTAGTGGGACTGCGAAATTGCGGCGGACAGATCGGACACCTAACCGACATTTTTGATACTTTTGGGGGGACCAGTGATATTACTACAGCAATCAGTGCTAAAAATATGCACTGTTACTGTACTAATGACACGGGCAAGGAAGGGGTTAACCCAGGGGTGATCAAAAGGTTACATTTATGCCTAGGGGGGGTTTTCTAAATGCAGAGGGGATGGGCTTATGGAATCATCACAGGGACCTGTGTTCCTAAATAGGAGGAACACAGGAGCCCTGTGATAATTACTGAGAGAACAACGGTCCGCTGTGTTTACAACAGCAGACCGCCGTTCTCTCTCCACGGAGAGCGATCGCGGGTGCCCGGCCTCAAACATGACTGCTGGCCCCATAGATCGGCTTCTCCACTGGTTAGTGGGCGTTCAGGTACAGCATATCATGCGAACCTGCCGACCTGCTGAAGTATATAGGCGACTGGTTGGTAAGTGGTTAAATAAGAACCTTATATAGTAAAGATGCCTTGACATCAGTTTTTTGGCTTTATTGTACATATGTAAATATTTGGTGTTGTGACCTGATGTGGTCAGATATTAGAGACCATGGAATTGATTTACTAAAGGCAAATAGGCTGGTTGCTTTGAAAGAGAGGTTGTACTTTGCAAGGGAATTTTCCCCAGAGCTTAGTGAATAAGGTGAAGCTCTGCTGGCTTCTATCATCTAATTATGTACAAGCAAAAATATTGTTTTTTTTTTTTTATATTTTCCTTGCATGTAATTGGGTATTCTTTGCAGAGTGAAACTTTACCAAATTCACTAAGCTCTGGGGCAAATTCCCTTTAAATGTGAAACTTCTCTTGCAAAGCGAGCAGCCTATTTGCCTTTAGTAAATCAACTCCAGATTACAAAAGGCTGTAATGCTGTCATAGTGCAATGCCACATGTTTGTAAGGCCCCTTTCACACGGCTCCGTTCCATCTACGGAGTCCGTCTGCTCAGCGGGAGATCGATCCGCCAATCCCTCCCCGCTGAGCATGCGGAGACGGAGCTGTCAGATCCCCGTTGTCCTCTATGGGGGAATCGGATGAGAGCGGACCGCCTGCCCATTCTCATCCGATCTGCCAGACAGATGGAAAATAGGGTTTCCATCCATCCAGATTTGACGGACAGGATGGGATCAGATGGCAGCGGGTGTCAGCGGAGATGTCTCTACTGACATCCGCTGCCCCATAGGGATCCATAGGGCATCCAATCAGGTCCGCCTGAAAAACTGGCAGGTGGATCTGATTGTTAGTGTGAAAGGGGCCTTAAGGGTGATCAAAAATCCCCTATCATTCCTTCATTGCATTTTCCTAGTGTCCTGGAAAGGCCTGCTTCTTCTTTTCATTGGAATGCTGGCTGTGGCGGTTGACAGAGTTTTCTATGATTAAGGTTCTTTGTGAGCAGAAACGCATAAGGGGACTGTACTTAGGATGTTTTTTCATGGTTTGCAATAAAGTGTTCTATACAGTTCTGTTGTGGAGTGCCGGCTTAATTTTCAATGACAGAGCTTTCTAATACCTCAATGGCATTTTATTGGCTTTTATAGAAGATGTTATAAGGAGGTTGTTGGAACCTGATCTTTATCAGTCTGTGCTAAGATTGTTTTGCCTGGACATCTGCATAGCTCATGTTTCCATTAGGATGTTTTGTGTTGGGCAAAATAGCCAAGAGCACATGCACACAGACGGACCAGAGCCAGATTTAGACCTTTAGGGCTCCGGGAACTTCAGGTTCAGATTTTTAATGACAGTCACACATTTTTAAAATACATGACACAATGTAATTCTGAGGTCACACATGCCCACACACACGCAGTCATAGTGCCCCTATCTGTGGTTTGCTTGAGCGGCCAAAATTCATTTGTGAAAAACGATACAATATATCAGTCCAAAGTTTTACAGATGATAGCCGGGAAAAAATTACTTCCCAAGATACATTTAAAAAAGAAAGTATTTTTTTTATTATACATTTGATATTGTTTTATTATTATGTATTTGTTATTATTTTGTATATAACCTTTTATGTTGTTTTATATAATTTTGTATAGAGGGGCCCCTTTTGTTAGGGGGTGCCTGGGCAGTGTGCTCTATGTTTATAGAGGCTGGGCCCTTCCTGCTCTCCCTCACAGCTATCCCCGTGTCCTATGTGGTGAACTCCATGAGTGCGGCCTCTGATGTATGCAGCCATTGGTCTAGGTTATTTATGCATGTAAGCCGGATTCTGGAGATAGCTTTTCCTGGAATTGTTTGGGCATGCATCACTGGCGGAGATCCATCCAGAGCAAGGATACATTCCAAAGGCACATTTTATCATATATTCGGTGACTGAGCACTACCTAAGGGGGGTCACGCGGTGCGGTGAAAGCTTTGTGTTCTCAACTTCACTTCGTGGTGTTTGGCCATCCCACCATTTGGACTTTTTGTGGACTTACCTGTGTAAATTCCTGTGTGGGTTTACACGATTATTCCAGCGCTGCTTATGTGTTTGAGTTTTCTGTCTCGATTGACACTGGAGGAGATATGCACATTTGTTTGTTTAATTGTTAATTTATAAGGCAGCAGCTACAATACAATGTATTGTCTTATACTTTTAATATTTAATTGAGATTGAATATTTGTGTACATTAATTTTATATGATTTCCAGAGCGCAGGGTGATTGAGATACATTTGGTCTACACCTATTATTCTCAGTCTTGTTTGACTAAAGGAAACTAATGAACCCTAACCTTGGACTGAACCTGCAATCCATACATTTGAAGGGCTATGTTTTACAGAGTACAAGTACCAGTGAGTTTAGCTGATGGGAAGATGGAGGTAGAACTGTAAAGGGCTCCAGTTAATAACTGGTTGATCCCTAATAGTATAGAGGCTGTCCACCACCACAAGCACCAGTCCATTCATAAAATCTCCAATTGCACTGTCTAGGGGATTGTGTTTTTAAGATGTATTGCTTGAAGAAGCAGGAGAGGGGTTAGGGCATTGGAAACTCCAAAACAATTAGCGCAGAGCAATTAGAGGACAATCTTCTCAGTAAAGGTAAATGTTGGAAAATGTAAACCTCCACAGCTGAAGGTAAGTTTCTGAATAGGCTAAGATCTCACAGCTGGAGATCATGAGGTGAGTTTCTTTGACAAACGAAAAAGTATTCTGCGCTAGGCCACTAAAGTGTTGTGAACTACTGCAACACAAATCCTGTGACGTGGAGACTGCTGAGGGTCGATGATTCAAAGAAGCAGCTACACAGGGTCGCAGCTATGGTCCTGGACAGGGAGATAGAGCGTAAGATTCCCAAGGGTGTGGAGACTAAGAGCCAGTAGGTTTTCACCAGAGCATCTTATGGTGAGGATGGACTTGGCTGCAGCTGACTCCAGGACATGGCCCCCAGGGTCTCCTAGCTCACGCTCGTGGCTGGCTCTGGTGGATAGAGAGGAAACAGCAGTACAGGGCCACAAGGGATAGTCAGGAGAACAAGCCAAATGTCGTGGCAACAAGCGGACAGGGATGGTCAGAATGACAAGCCGAAGGTTGGGGCAACAAGCAGACAGGGATGGTCAGGTGAACAAGCCAAAGTGGGTACACAGAGATCAGACGTAGAGCACACGGCAAAAAAGACTCAGGAAAGCCTTCACACAATTGTTTCTCGGGCAAAGATGGCTTGCAATGTGCGGGTTAATATAGTGTTTCCTGGTAGAGGCTGGGGTGGAGCCATGCTGAGAAAAGATTACTTAAACACACAGAGAGGTAAGCAGACAGTCAGGACGTGAAACATTACTTCAGATTCATGACAGCTCTGTTCCTTTAAATCAAACATAAACAGGTGGTATGATCCAAACTCAATGTACCTAACACAATCTTTTCAATAAAATAAATAAAGGGCAAGTGCTATTGCACTGTATGATGTGCAATGCAAATTATCAAAATGACATACAGTATAATCAGAAAAATATTATAGAATTATCATATAATCAAAAAACAAATAAATCCAATAGTCCACTGTGTATATGCCAATGCAATAAAGTGCTCAGTGCGTCTGATCCAATGTCACTCTAAAAGTTATACAGTGCTGAAAAACATGCTTCTTAGTGTAAAGAAATGACCTCTTAGCAAACAGCATGGATCTCGAATTACAGAGATCAAAGCCAACCTACACTCAATCTCCACAATGGAAGCTTCACATTAGACATGACTGTTTAGCACTCTCACAGAAATCTTTCTTTGGGTGAGATCCACTCACCAAGGAAGCACATATAAAATGCAAACAGGGAGAATCCTCATAGGGTAAAACAGTTGGTATGTTTATTGAAATAAGAGAAACACACTTACAATGAGGCAATGAAATTCGAGCAGTAAAAACAAGCCAGCCGCGGTGTCATCCATCCTGCCAGCTGTGATGACGTCACACGTGAGCTCCACCCATCGCGTTTCCCCCAAAATGGTGTCTTCTGGGATTGGACATCTGGTTGCCTTGCGCCTACGCAGAACTTCTGGTACCCAATGCAATTTTTCACAGTCACAGGGATCTCTTTAGGGTCTTTACAAGTCCACAGGATAGTTGCCACCTTCCAGTGAGTGAGACAGTCCTTCTCCAGATCAGATCCCTTGTGGTGAGGTCTTGCAAATTGGCTTCTAAGGAGATCCATCCAGGCCCTCATCCCTGAAACCGCTGAGGCTTAAAGAACAGCTGCACAGTCCATGGGCTGCCTAAGGGCAGCAGCCCATCAGGCTCTAGAACCCTCCTGGGGAGAGTAACCCAGCTCTCCAGTACTTCAGACTATTAATCACCTTTCCAGCACCCTTTTGGATCTTGAACAGGCCAGGACAGACAACCACTACTCCCTTGATGACCAAAGAAGGACCAAAAACAAAATGTACCCTGCTTTCTATGCTAGAAGGGTGGTACAGCAAGCATTAGAGTGAGAGACAGGTAGATTTTTATGATTTTACTTTGCCATACACATCTCATTCTTTGTGCACTATCCACAATGAAAGTGATTAGTATGCAGGCAAGTTAACTCTCTTCCAGCATGCAGGAACAGCACATCCAGCAGAGCACTCTCCTACAGACAGGGTTTCAGACCAGTGATTGATTCCAGAGCCAAGCTCACAACTTGTAAACATGCACAGGTGCTGACCAAAGGCATCTGCCCCACCCTCCTGGTGCATAGTCTTGTTAACCCCCTTATCACCCAGAATACCTCCCACTCAGAGCCCTATGATTACTCATGGTCCAGGTTAGGGCTCAGGAAATCCAACCAAAGACCCAGGGCCCATGCCACACAGGAGTCCAGGTCACTTGAAATGTGTTACATGAGGGAAATCTTCTCTCACCACTAGGAGCATGACTCCTGTCCCCTAACCACCCCTTGCTCCTTGGTCAACTAGGCTTGCACAGTTATTTACCACTTTAAATTTTCCTTTACACTGCAGCTTAAATAGACTCACAGCCTTGGTTAAACACTATTACTTGGCAGAGTCACTAAAGAGGGAAGGATTCACTTTGCTTAATCATTACTCAACTCCTTCTAAAAGGTAACAGGTTACAACAGTCCTTACAGTGGCGGTGCGTATTGCATACATATGAGTCCACAACTTGGCTATAAAGTACAAAACAATACTCTCCATATCTTTGGTTATTGATGAATAGGGTTGAGCGGACACCTAGATGTCCGTGTTCGACGGGTTCGGCCGAACTTTAAAAAAAAGTCCGGGTCCGTGTCCCGGACTTTTACCGAACTTTTCCCGGACACCGAACCCCATTGAAGTCAATGGGGACCCGAACTTTAAGGCACTAAAATGGCTCTAAAACACCAAAGGAAAGGGCTAGAGTGCTGCAAATGGCAGCAAAACGTAATTAAGAGCATGGCAAGTGCTCTGCAAACAAATGTGGATAGGGAAATAACTTAAAACAACAAAAAAAAACAGAAAAATAAAACAATGTTCTTCTTCATCTCTGAAGGACGAGGCCCATATGGAGTAGGAGGGAGGTTGAGGTGGTGGTGGATGTGGCGGTGACATAGGCGTGCGCACAGGGTGTGCTGGGTGTGCCTGGGCACACCCTAATCACCTAGGGCACATAGCATTGCCAGTGAGGAGATGGGAAAGATCTCCCTGGGACCTGCTCTGCTCTATTTCTCCTTGCCTACAGGTACATGGCCCCGATACATTACTCTCCCTGCTGGCAAACACATGCATGTGTATTTCAACTTTGGGGTGCACACCTTAATGCAATAGGCTGCGCACACCTATGGGCGGTGTAGGTGGAAGCGGCGGTGGAGGAGGACCAGGGCTGGATTAACAGCATCATGGGCTTGGTGCTGAGGATTTTGAAGGGCCTTAGGGCCGTGCCTTGCCATGCACCCAGAGGAGGAAGGGTGCAGCCATGCATGCCTAATTCAACATGGGATGCTGTCTCTGAAGCCCATAAACACATCCATGCATCGCCAACTGTCCCTCCTTGTCCGGCCTTCACGCTGTGTGGGGAGGTTCTGAGGGTGCTGCCTGGGGAAGCGAGCATAGAAGCCAGACTTCTGTGTTTACAAGTGACAGAAGAGCGGTAACAGTGAATATGGCCAACCCGGGGCCTATATAAAAGGTAGGGGCCTGGAGCTGCAGCTCCAATAGACCCTACATTAATCTGGCCCTGAGGAGGAGGACGAGGTAGCCAACACTGCTTCTTTTCACAAATTTTAAATGAGGGTACACCCCAAAAGAGTGAGAAAGAGCAAAAATGGAACAATGGGTGGGTAAGGTCGGTATCCATTGCTATTCTGCATAAGGTACGGAAAAGTCCCGTGGGATCCATGCCTGGTTCATTTTAATGAACGTGAGCTTGTCCACATTGTCTCTGGACAGGCGGCTGCGCTTGTCTGTTATAACGCCCCCAGCCGTGCTAAATACCCGTTCAGATAATACACTGGCTGCAGGGCACGCCAGCACCTCCAAGGCGTAAAGGGCAAGCTCAGGCCATGTGCCCAATTTGGAGACCCAGAAGTTGAAGGGGGCAGACCCGTCATTCACTACATGTAGGCGTGTGCACACATACTGCTCCACCATGTTGGTAAAATGCTGCCTCCTGCTAAGACGTTCCATCTGAGCTGCTGGTGCTGCTGTTTGTTGTGGCGTGCTGACAAAGCTTTTCCACATTTCGGCCATGCTAACCCTGCCTTCTGAGGTGCTGGCGGTGCCCTGGTTGCGTTGGCGACCTCCTCCTCCTCCTCCTCTGCCTTGTGCTTCCACTGTGGCCCCGCTGTCAGATGGGAATGCCAGCAGCATGGCGTCTACCAGCGTGCGCTTGTACTCGCGCATCTTGCGATCGCGCTCCAGTGAGTGAATTAAGGACGGTACGTTGTCCTTGTAACGGGGATCCAGCAGCGTGGCCACCCAGTAATCAGCACAAGTTAGAATGTGGGCAACTCGGCGGTCGTTGTGGAGACACTGCAGCATGTAATCGCTCATGTGTGCCAGGCTGCCCAGAGGCAACGAAAGGCTGTCCTCTGTGGGAGGTGTATGGTCCGTGTCCTCTGTATCCCCCCAGCCACGCACCAGTGATGGCCATGAGCTGGCCTGGGTGCCACCCTGCTGTGAACATGGTTCCATCTCCTCCTCCAGCTCCTCCTCCTCCTCATCCTCCTCATCCTCCAGAACTGTGCCCCTGCTGGACAATTGCGTCCCTGGCGTTTGCGTGTGCAGGAACCCACCCTCGGAGCCCCTTGCGAATGACTGCCCTGAAAGCCTTGGAAATGTTACCTCTTCATCCTCCTCCTCCTCCTCATCCTGTGCCACATCCTCTTCCATCATCGCCCGAATTGTTTTTTCAAGGAGGCATAGAAGTGGGATAGTTAAGCTGAGAACGGCGTCATTGCCACTGGCCATGTTGGTGGAGTACTCAAAACAGCGCAACAAGGCACACAGGTCTCGCATGGAGGCCCAGTTATTGGTGGTGAAGTGGTGCTGTTCCGCAGAGCGACTCACGCGTGCGTGCTGCAGCTGAAACTCCACTATGGCCTGCTGCTGCTCGCACAGTCTTTCCAGCATGTGCAAGGTGGAGTTCCACCTTGTGGGCACGTCACATATGAGGCGGTGAGCGGGAAGGCCGAAGTTACGCTGCAGCGCTGCCAGGCGAGCAGCAGCAGGATGAGAACGCCGAAAGTGCGCACAAACGGCCCGCACTTTCTGCAGCAGCTCTGACATATCGGGGTAGTTTTTAAAGAACCTCTGCACCACCAAATTCAGCACATGCGCCAGGCAAGGGATGTGCGTCAAACCGGCTAGGCCCAGAGCTGCTATGAGATTTCGCCCGTTATCGCACACCACCAGGCCGGGCTTGAGGCTCGCTGGCAGCAACCACTCATTTGTCTGCTGTTCCATGCTCCTCCACAACTCCTGCGCGGTGTGTGGTTTGTCCCCCAAACAGGCAAGTTGTAAAACTGCCTGCTGTCGTTTACCCCTGGCCGTGCTGAAGTTGGTGGTGAAGGTGTTACGCTGTCCGGATGAGGAGGCGGTAGAGGATGAGGAAGCGGAGTAGGAGGAGTTAGGAACAGGAGGCAAACTGAAGCGCCCTGCAATCCTCGGTGGTGGAAGGACATGCGCCAAATTGCTATCCGCCTCAGGCCCATCCGCCACTGCATTTACCCAGTGTGCCGTTAGGGAGATATAACGCCCCTGACCGTGCTTACTGGTCCACGTATCCGTAGTTAGGTGGACCTTGGCACAGATGGCGTTGCGCAGTGCACACCTGATTTTTTCCCCCACTTGGTTGTGCAGGGAAGGGATGGCTTGCCTGGAAAAGTAGTGGCGGCTGGGCACGACGTACTGTGGGACAGCCACCGACATAAGGTTTTTAAAACTGTGCGTCTCCACCAGACGGAATGACAGCATTTCAAAGGCCAATAATTTTGAAATGCTGGCATTCAGGGCCAGGGATCGCGGGTGGGTAGGGGGGTACTTCCTCTTCCTCTCAAGTGTTTGGGAGATGGAAAGCTGAACGCTTCCACGGGACATTGTGGAGATGGTTGTTGGTGACCCAGGTGGTGGTGTTGCTGACAGATCCTCTGTTTGCGGGGTGGCAGGTGCCGGTATCACTACAGATGTGGCTGGAGCGGCCGAGACTGCAGCAGAAGAGGAAGCAGGATGAGCCAGAGACGTTTCTTGGTTTTGAAGGTGTGTACTCCACTGCAGCTCGTGCTTTGCACTTAGATGCCTGATCATGCAGGTTGTGCTCAGGTTGAGAAGGTTCATGCCTCGCTTCAAGCTCTGATTGCACAGGGTGCAAACCACTCGTGTCCTGTCATCAGCACATTTTCTAAAGAACTTCCACGCTAGAGAACTCCTTTGAGCTGACTTTGGTGCGCTCGTTCCCTTGCTGCGTTGGGCAGTAGCGGGCGTAGTGTCTAGGGCACGGCCGCTCCGCTTCTGCACCCTGCTCCCTCTTCTGCTGTGCTGGTGGCTCTGTGCGACCACCGCCTCTTCCTCCAAACTACTCAGTTCACCTGCATGACGTTCATTCCATGTGGGGTCGAGGACCTCATCGTCCTCCACATCATCTTCCACCCAGTCTTCACCCCTGCCCTCCTTGTCGGTCTCCACAATGCTGAACGCCGCAGCAGTTGGCACCTGCGTTTCGTCATCATCGGAGACGTGCTGCGATGATCCTTGCATGTACTCATCTTGAGGAATAAGTGGTTGGGCATCGCTGCACTCAATCTCTTCCACTTCTGGGGCAGGGCTAGGTGGATGGCCCTGGGAAACCCTGCTGACAGAGTCCTCAAAAAGAATAAGAGACTGCTGTATGGCTTGGGGCTCAGACTGCTGGCCTGATTTGCAAGGGGGTGAGGTGAAAGACGGTTGGACATTGGCTGCAGGTGCCAACTCTGACCTTTCTGCAGTAGACTGGGTGGGAGACAATGTGAAGGAACTGGAGGCACTGTCAGCAGCAAACCAATCTACTATCGCCTCAACTTGTTCTGGCCTCATCACTTCTAGGGGCGTTTGATGCCCTACCAAATACTGATGCAGGTTCTGTCGCCTACTCACACTTGAGGAAGGTGTTTCACTTGTGCGTGTAGCTGGCACAGATCGACCATGTCCTCTCCTTGCAACAGGAGCTCTACCAGCAGCACCACGACCCAGGCCACGGCCCTTATTTGACGGTCTCCTCATATTTCTGTAATTTAAGATCTTGCCCTAGAAAGGTTTTTATTGAATAGCGGAATAGAAAATATGATCCAAAAAAAGTGTATGTATATCACACGTACACAACCACACTAGGCCCCAATTACTATTGTTTGTACCCCTAAAAGGCTAGATGAGGAGTAGGGGGAGTATGGAACAGGCAGCACCCTCAAACCTTCAGAAGTATGAGATGAACCCCAACAACTTGGAAAGGTGGATCTCTCTCACACGTACCGACACAGACTATCCCGCAATTCAATTGATCCTCAAAGGTTTTTATTGAATAGCGGAATAGGAAATATGATCAAAAAAAGTGTATGTATCTCGCACGTACACAACCACACTAGGCCCCAATTACTATTGTTTGTACCCCTAAAAGGCTAGATGAGGAGTAGGGGGGGTATGGAACAGGCAGCACCCTCAAACCTTCAGAAGTATGAGATGAACCCCAACAACTTGGAAAGGTGGATCTCTCTCACACGTACCGACACAGACTATCCCGCAATTCAATTGATCCCCAAAGGTTTTTATTGAATAGCGGAATAGGAAATATGATCAAAAAAAGTGTATGTATCTCACACGTACAGAAACACACTAGGCCCCAATTACTATTGTTTGTACACCTAAAAGGATGGATGAGGAGGAGGAGGAGTATGGAACAGGCAGCACCCTCAAAGCTTCAGAAGTATGAGATGAACCCCAAAAACTTGGAAAGGTGGATCTCACACGTACCGACACAGACTATTCCGCAATTTAATTGATCCCCAAAGGTTTTTATTGAATAGCGGAATAGGAAATATGATCAAAAAATGTGTATGTATCTCACACGTACAGAAGCACACTAGGCCCCAATTACTATTGTTTGTACACCTAAAAGGATGGATGAGGAGGAGGAGGAGTATGGAACAGGCAGCACCCTCAAAGCTTCAGAAGTATGAGATGAACCCCAAAAACTTGGAAAGGTGGATCTCACACGTACCGACACAGACTATCCCGCAATTTAATTGATCCCCAAAGGTTTTTATTGAATAGCGGAATAGGAAATATGATCAAAAAATGTGTATGTATCTCACACGTACAGAAGCACACTAGGCCCCAATTACTATTGTTTGTACACCTAAAAGGATGGATGAGGAGGAGGAGGAGTATGGAACAGGCAGCACCCTCAAAGCTTCAGAAGTATGAGATGAACCCCAAAAACTTGGAAAGGTGGATCTCACACGTACCGACACAGACTATTCCGCAATTTAATTGATCCCCAAAGGTTTTTATTGAATAGCGGAATAGGAAATATGATCAAAAAATGTGTATGTATCTCACACGTACAGAAGCACACTAGGCCCCAATTACTATTGTTTGTACACCTAAAAGGATGGATGAGGAGGAGGAGGAGTATGGAACAGGCAGCACCCTCAAAGCTTCAGAAGTATGAGATGAACCCCAAAAACTTGGAAAGGTGGATCTCACACGTACCGACACAGACTATTCCGCAATTTAATTGATCCCCAAAGGTTTTTATTGAATAGCGGAATAGGAAATATGATCAAAAAATGTGTATGTATCTCACACGTACAGAAGCACACTAGGCCCCAATTACTATTGTTTGTACACCTAAAAGGATGGATGAGGAGGAGGAGGAGTATGGAACAGGCAGCACCCTCAAAGCTTCAGAAGTATGAGATGAACCCCAAAAACTTGGAAAGGTGGATCTCACACGTACCGACACAGACTATCCCGCAATTTAATTGATCCCCAAAGGTTTTTATTGAATAGCGGAATAGGAAATATGATCAAAAAAAGTGTATGTATCTCGCACGTACACAACCACACTAGGCCCCAATTACTATTGTTTGTACCCCTAAAAGGCTAGATGAGGATTAGGGGGGGTATGGAACAGGCAGCACCCTCAAACCTTCAGAAGTATGAGATGAACCCCAACAACTTGGAAAGGTGGATCTCTCTCACACGTACCGACACAGACTATCCCGCAATTCAATTGATCCTCAAAGGTTTTTATTGAATAGCGGAATAGGAAATATGATCAAAAAAAGTGTATGTATCTCGCACGTACACAACCACACTAGGCCCCAATTACTATTGTTTGTACCCCTAAAAGGCTAGATGAGGAGTAGGGGGGGTATGGAACAGGCAGCACCCTCAAACCTTCAGAAGTATGAGATGAACCCCAACAACTTGGAAAGGTGGATCTCTCTCACACGTACCGACACAGACTATCCCGCAATTCAATTGATCCTCAAAGGTTTTTATTGAATAGCGGAATAGGAAATATGATCAAAAAAAGTGTATGTATCTCGCACGTACACAACCACACTAGGCCCCAATTACTATTGTTTGTACCCCTAAAAGGCTAGATGAGGAGTAGGGGGAGTATGGAACAGGCAGCACCCTCAAACCTTCAGAAGTATGAGATGAACCCCAACAACTTGGAAAGGTGGATCTCTCTCACACGTACCAACACAGACTATCCCCCAATTTAACTGATCCCCAAAGGTTTTTGATTAAATAGCGGAATAGAAAATATGATCCCAAAAAAGTGTATGTATATCACACGTACACAACCACACTAGGCCCCAATTACTATTGTTTGTACCCCTAAAAGGCTAGATGAGGAGTAGGGGGAGTATGGAACAGGCAGCACCCTCAAACCTTCAGAAGTATGAGATGAACCCCAACAACTTGGAAAGGTGGATCTCTCTCACACGTACCGACACAGACTATCCCGCAATTCAATTGATCCTCAAAGGTTTTTATTGAATAGCGGAATAGGAAATATGATCAAAAAAAGTGTATGTATCTCGCACGTACACAACCACACTAGGCCCCAATTACTATTGTTTGTACCCCTAAAAGGCTAGATGAGGAGTAGGGGGGGTATGGAACAGGCAGCACCCTCAAACCTTCAGAAGTATGAGATGAACCCCAACAACTTGGAAAGGTGGATCTCTCTCACACGTACCGACACAGACTATCCCGCAATTCAATTGATCCTCAAAGGTTTTTATTGAATAGCGGAATAGGAAATATGATCAAAAAAAGTGTATGTATCTCGCACGTACACAACCACACTAGGCCCCAATTACTATTGTTTGTACCCCTAAAAGGCTAGATGAGGAGTAGGGGGAGTATGGAACAGGCAGCACCCTCAAACCTTCAGAAGTATGAGATGAACCCCAACAACTTGGAAAGGTGGATCTCTCTCACACGTACCAACACAGACTATCCCCCAATTTAACTGATCCCCAAAGGTTTTTGATTAAATAGCGGAATAGAAAATATGATCCCAAAAAAGTGTATGTATATCACACGTACACAACCACACTAGGCCCCAATTACTATTGTTTGTACCCCTAAAAGGCTAGGAGTAGGGGGGAGTATGGAACAGGCAGCACCCTCAAACCTTCAGAAGTATGAGATGAACCCCAACAACTTGGAAAGGTGGATCTCTCTCACACGTACCAACACAGACTATCCCCCAATTTAACTGATCCCCAGAGGTTTTTGATTAAATAGCGGAATAGAAAATATGATCCCAAAAAAGTGTATGTATATCACACGTACACAACCACACTAGGCCCCAATTACTATTGTTTGTACCCCTAAAAGGCTAGGAGTAGGGGGAGTATGGAACAGGCAGCACCCTCAAACCTTCAGAAGTATGAGATGAACCCCAACAACTTGGAAAGGTGGATCTCTCTCACACGTACCAACACAGACTATCCCCCAATTTAACTGATCCCCAAAGGTTTTTGATTAAATAGCGGAATAGAAAATATGATCCCAAAAAAGTGTATGTATATCACACGTACACAACCACACTAGGCCCCAATTACTATTGTTTGTACCCCTAAAAGGCTAGGAGTAGGGGGGAGTATGGAACAGGCAGCACCCTCAAACCTTCAGAAGTATGAGATGAACCCCAACAACTTGGAAAGGTGGATCTCTCTCACACGTACCAACACAGACTATCCCCCAATTTAACTGATCCCCAAAGGTTTTTGATTAAATAGCGGAATAGAAAATATGATCCCAAAAAAGTGTATGTATATCACACGTACACAACCACACTAGGCCCCAATTACTATTGTTTGTACCCCTAAAAGGCTAGGAGTAGGGGGAGTATGGAACAGGCAGCACCCTCAAACCTTCAGAAGTATGAGATGAACCCCAACAACTTGGAAAGGTGGATCTCTCTCACACGTACCAACACAGACTATCCCCCAATTTAACTGATCCCCAGAGGTTTTTGATTAAATAGCGGAATAGAAAATATGATCCCAAAAAAGTGTATGTATATCACACGTACACAACCACACTAGGCCCCAATTACTATTGTTTGTACCCCTAAAAGGCTAGGAGTAGGGGGAGTATGGAACAGGCAGCACCCTCAAACCTTCAGAAGTATGAGATGAACCCCAACAACTTGGAAAGGTGGATCTCTCTCACACGTACCAACACAGACTATCCCCCAATTTAACTGATCCCCAGAGGTTTTTGATTAAATAGCGGAATAGAAAATATGATCCCAAAAAAGTGTATGTATATCACACGTACACAACCACACTAGGCCCCAATTACTATTGTTTGTACCCCTAAAAGGCTAGGAGTAGGGGGAGTATGGAACAGGCAGCACCCTCAAACCTTCAGAAGTATGAGATGAACCCCAACAACTTGGAAAGGTGGATCTCTCTCACACGTACCAACACAGACTATCCCCCAATTTAACTGATCCCCAAAGGTTTTTGATTAAATAGCGGAATAGAAAATATGATCCCAAAAAAGTGTATGTATATCACACGTACACAACCACACTAGGCCCCAATTACTATTGTTTGTACCCCTAAAAGGCTAGGAGTAGGGGGAGTATGGAACAGGCAGCACCCTCAAACCTTCAGAAGTATGAGATGAACCCCAACAACTTGGAAAGGTGGATCTCTCTCACACGTACCAACACAGACTATCCCCCAATTTAACTGATCCCCAGAGGTTTTTGATTAAATAGCGGAATAGAAAATATGATCCCAAAAAAGTGTATGTATATCACACGTACACAACCACACTAGGCCCCAATTACTATTGTTTGTACCCCTAAAAGGCTAGGAGTAGGGGGAGTATGGAACAGGCAGCACCCTCAAACCTTCAGAAGTATGAGATGAACCCCAACAACTTGGAAAGGTGGATCTCTCTCACACGTACCAACACAGACTATCCCCCAATTTAACTGATCCCCAAAGGTTTTTGATTAAATAGCGGAATAGAAAATATGATCCCAAAAAAGTGTATGTATATCACACGTACACAACCACACTAGGCCCCAATTACTATTGTTTGTACCCCTAAAAGGCTAGGAGTAGGGGGGAGTATGGAACAGGCAGCACCCTCAAACCTTCAGAAGTATGAGATGAACCCCAACAACTTGGAAAGGTGGATCTCTCTCACACGTACCAACACAGACTATCCCCCAATTTAACTGATCCCCAAAGGTTTTTGATTAAATAGCGGAATAGAAAATATGATCCCAAAAAAGTGTATGTATATCACACGTACACAACCACACTAGGCCCCAATTACTATTGTTTGTACCCCTAAAAGGCTAGGAGTAGGGGGAGTATGGAACAGGCAGCACCCTCAAACCTTCAGAAGTATGAGATGAACCCCAACAACTTGGAAAGGTGGATCTCTCTCACACGTACCAACACAGACTATCCCCCAATTTAACTGATCCCCAGAGGTTTTTGATTAAATAGCGGAATAGAAAATATGATCCCAAAAAAGTGTATGTATATCACACGTACACAACCACACTAGGCCCCAATTACTATTGTTTGTACCCCTAAAAGGCTAGGAGTAGGGGGAGTATGGAACAGGCAGCACCCTCAAACCTTCAGAAGTATGAGATGAACCCCAACAACTTGGAAAGGTGGATCTCTCTCACACGTACCAACACAGACTATCCCCCAATTTAACTGATCCCCAGAGGTTTTTGATTAAATAGCGGAATAGAAAATATGATCCCAAAAAAGTGTATGTATATCACACGTACACAACCACACTAGGCCCCAATTACTATTGTTTGTACCCCTAAAAGGCTAGGAGTAGGGGGAGTATGGAACAGGCAGCACCCTCAAACCTTCAGAAGTATGAGATGAACCCCAACAACTTGGAAAGGTGGATCTCTCTCACACGTACCAACACAGACTATCCCCCAATTTAACTGATCCCCAAAGGTTTTTGATTAAATAGCGGAATAGAAAATATGATCCCAAAAAAGTGTATGTATATCACACGTACACAACCACACTAGGCCCCAATTACTATTGTTTGTACCCCTAAAAGGCTAGGAGTAGGGGGAGTATGGAACAGGCAGCACCCTCAAACCTTCAGAAGTATGAGATGAACCCCAACAACTTGGAAAGGTGGATCTCTCTCACACGTACCAACACAGACTATCCCCCAATTTAACTGATCCCCAGAGGTTTTTGATTAAATAGCGGAATAGAAAATATGATCCCAAAAAAGTGTATGTATATCACACGTACACAACCACACTAGGCCCCAATTACTATTGTTTGTACCCCTAAAAGGCTAGGAGTAGGGGGAGTATGGAACAGGCAGCACCCTCAAACCTTCAGAAGTATGAGATGAACCCCAACAACTTGGAAAGGTGGATCTCTCTCACACGTACCAACACAGACTATCCCCCAATTTAACTGATCCCCAGAGGTTTTTGATTAAATAGCGGAATAGAAAATATGATCCCAAAAAAGTGTATGTATATCACACGTACACAACCACACTAGGCCCCAATTACTATTGTTTGTACCCCTAAAAGGCTAGGAGTAGGGGGAGTATGGAACAGGCAGCACCCTCAAACCTTCAGAAGTATGAGATGAACCCCAACAACTTGGAAAGGTGGATCTCTCTCACACGTACCAACACAGACTATCCCCCAATTTAACTGATCCCCAGAGGTTTTTGATTAAATAGCGGAATAGAAAATATGATCCCAAAAAAGTGTATGTATATCACACGTACACAACCACACTAGGCCCCAATTACTATTGTTTGTACCCCTAAAAGGCTAGGAGTAGGGGGGAGTATGGAACAGGCAGCACCCTCAAACCTTCAGAAGTATGAGATGAACCCCAACAACTTGGAAAGGTGGATCTCTCTCACACGTACCAACACAGACTATCCCCCAATTTAACTGATCCCCAAAGGTTTTTGATTAAATAGCGGAATAGAAAATATGATCCCAAAAAAGTGTATGTATATCACACGTACACAACCACACTAGGCCCCAATTACTATTGTTTGTACCCCTAAAAGGCTAGATGAGGAGTAGGGGGAGTATGGAACAGGCAGCACCCTCAAACCTTCAGTATGAGATTGTGTTCACTGTACCCCACAAAGATTGAGTTCACTGCACCCCACAATGATTGTGTTCACTGCACCCCACAAAGATTGTGTTCACTGCACCTCACAAAGATTGTGTTCACTGTACCCCCCAAAGATTGTGTTCACTGCACCCCACAAAGATTCTGTTCACTGTACCCCACAAAGATTGTGTTCACTGCACCCCAAAAAGATTGTGTTCACTGCACCCCAAAAAGGATGTTGTTCACTGCACCCCAAAAAGGATGTTGTTCACTCCACCCCAAAAAGATTGTGTTCACTGCACCCCACAAAGATTGTGTTCACTGCACCCCAAAAAGATTGTGTTCACTGCACCCCAAAAATGATTTTGTTCACTGCACCCCAAAAAGGATTTTGTTCACTGCACCCCAAAAAGGATGTTGTTCACTCCACCCCAAAAAGATTGTGTTCACTGCACCCCAAAAAGATTGTGTTCACTGCACCCCACAAAGGATTTTGTTCACTGCACCCCAAAACGATTGTGTTCACTGCACCCCAAAAAGGATGTTGTTCACTGCACCCCAAAAAGGATTTTGTTCACTGCACCCCAAAAAGATTGTGTTCACTGCACCCCACAAAGGATTTTGTTCACTGCACCCCACAAAGATTGTGTTCACTGCACACCAAAAAGGATTGTGTTCACTGCACCCCAAAAAGATTTTGTTCACTGCACCCCAAAAAGATTGTGTTCACTGCAGCCCAAAAAGATTGTGTTCACTGCAGCCCAAAAAGATTGTGTTCACTGCAGCCCAAAAAGATTGTGTTCACTGCAGCTCACACACAGAAAAATGGATGTGGATCACTGACACCTGCCTATCTCCAATCCCACACCACACAGCAATATCGATTGTAGTTTGTAGAACACAGTTTCCCTAAAATTCAGCAGACTCTGTCCCTAACAGGATTGAGAAGAGATCGTAGATCAGGATTGAGTGCAGATTCACCCCACCCCCCACACAGCAATATCGATTGTAGTTTGTAGAACACAGTTTCCCTAAAATTCAGCAGACTCTGTCCCTAACAGGATTGAGAAGAGATCGTAGATCAGGATTGAGTGCAGATTCACCCCACCCCCCACACAGCAATATCGATTGTAGTTTGTAGAACACAGTTTCCCTAAAATTCAGCAGACTCTGTCCCTAACAGGATTGAGAAGAGATCGTAGATCAGGATTGAGTGCAGATTCACCCCACCCCCCACACAGCAATATCGATTGTAGTTTGTAGAAGACACTGACCCTATATAATTCAGCAGACTCTATCCCTAAAATGCCTACAACTCGCCCTGCCTAAACACTCCGACCTGTCCCTCAATTCTATCCGGACACAAATGGTTTTTTCCTGCCTATCTTTCCCTAATCAGCAGCCAGCACGTTGATGTGTGCTCTGTCCCTGAATCTAAGCAGCATAATGACGCCGCTGCGGCTGCCTCGAACTTATAAAGACTTGGTCACATGCTTCAGACGGCCAATCACAGCTACTGAGACATTTGCAGGCATGGCTGGGATGGCTTAAGGCACACCAGTTAAACGATTGTTGATTGGCTGTTGAAAGCCCGCCATGAAAAGAGCGCCAAAGCATGCAAAACCCGGAAATAAAACGACCGAACACGGATTTTTACCCGAACATACAGTAAAGTGTCCGTGTCCGTGTTCGGGTACAAAAAATCCAATTATTCGGTACGAACACGAATAATACAGTCCGTGTTCGCTCAACACTATTGATGAACAGTCAAGCTATAGACAGGAGGGGTGCTGTGGTGCTACTTACAGTTCAGGCATGCTGCTCATTGTTATGTAGGCTATAGATATCCACTGGTCCCCATAGCTTACTCCAGGCCCTGGTTATAGACAGAAGGCTGGGCCAACCCAAAGATCACCTCAGGATGTCCACAGATAAAGGGGAATACTAAATGTAACCAATGCTTACATATAGAATAAAGTGAAAGCATATATTATGTTTATTGAATAAAGCATAACGATGTTTGTCTGTTATATTTTGTAGCAGAGCAATAGCTATTCAGCTGGGGAAGAATAAGGAGCATAGGGCTTGGAACTAGGTAATAAATGGAGAGAAGAAAGACAAGAAGAGTGGGGATTCAAACAAGCTAGTAGGAGTAGGTGATGGTTGTATGTGTTCCCCAGTGACACAGAAACGGGTAACAAAACTACATTCTTCATTCATTTAGAGTTTCTAATTGGTTTCTGGACACGCATAATTTTATTTTCTCTGAGCGCAGCTAAACTGACTGCGCCTACCGGCTCATTGTGAATGGCATTGCAAGATCATTACATGCATTTATATTCATTTAGAAATGTCCTCTAAATGAATATAAATTCAGGTTTGACCATGCCAGTATGCATGAGGCCAATGTTTATTGGTGATTTTTCACAATGGTAGCTCATCTTTAGCAAAGACTAGATTTTCCAGGGACAGTAGGTCTGTCATTGGTAGAAACATAATATTTTTTTATATAAGCTTATTAAAACATGTAACTGTTTCAGATGCAGTTTGGACAAGTTAAATAGAAATGTTCTGTGTAAAAGAGATCCTAGCAGAATGATTTGCTTTAGATCCAAAAATGTGTGTGGTTGCAGGCTCCAGTAATCTGTCTTGTGTAGTTAAAATAATACCAGCCCTGTTTGCAGAAATGGTCCTGACTATTAATAAAGAGAAGCCCAGTGTAACTCTAGTTAAAAGATACATAAAATAAATCAATTTTACAGAACAAAACAGCTTCAGGGCTTATCTGTAGGTCTAGTCTTCCCTGCTATAGCAAGGGTCTTTTGGCAGATCTTTTAGTGGAGGTCTCACAGCTGTTGGTTTGTAATCACTCCTCTAACTTCATAGCCCTGCTGAGATGTTCTCTGTATTGCACAATGGTGGACTCCGCGACTCCCTTTACCAGTTTCTGTAATACAAATTATAGTGATGTTACTGATAAAAAAAAAAACTTTCCAGTCTTTACATGAAAATCTAGCCATTGAACATTCAACAGAAAGAAATAGCAGACTATTTAAAGGCTAATTTATTATTTTTAAGATGTGGATTGTTATGTGGTAATCAGGGCTGAAATTAAAATTAGATATCTGCTTAGAACAGCTGTGTTTGGCAAGAAAGGTGAGCACTGCTGACAATCTTTCAGACTTTTCTCTCTTAGCTGAAGGTGAGGAGGAGGAAAGGAAATGCTTTGTATTAAAAACCCATATACACTTAACCAAACTTGACCTGCACATACAGTACATCGTTAAATATAAATTTGATAAAAATATAGTATTCTGGATGGTAGCGTTCAGTTTGGTTAATTTTTCAGTTTGCTTTTATTGGTAATTTGTACAAACGATAATTTGTAATCTGTGTTTATTAGTAGTTTTATAAAAGTGCAGATAACACTAAATTACCAAAAAAGGCAAAGTGAATTATTTTTGTATTATTCTTTGGGGTTCTATGGTTGTCTAATGTGTTTGGGTCCTCTATTGCTCAGTGTGGTACATTGAGCTCCTCATGGAGATCAGTAAGAAAAAAGGGGCAGAGTAAGAAGACAGAAAATAACAAGTGTGAGATGAGAATAAATGATAGAAGAGTGGAACAAAAAAACCTTCCTGTGAATAGGATAAGGGGGGGGGGGGGGGGAAGTACCGCGCTTCAAAGGTTATGTGTAGTATAAGGTGACTCAGTGATAAATAATAAATTAATTAATTAATACATGATTCCACTGATTTCTAATGTGTTGATTAAATGTAATAAAATAATTCATATAATCAAACAATAAAGTGCTAGTATTGTTGAATGTGTAAAATTATCTAAAATTCTATATCATAAAATTCATTTTCATTATCTTCTTTAAAAAACAAACGCATATCCAAACATCAAAGGTGCTTATGGTGATTCAATATATAAATAAATACAATAAAGGTTATAATCACGTGCCAATAAAGTGCTCTGTGCTCTGCCTGAATGCATCTCAATATGTAACAATTGTGATTAGATGCCTACATGCATCATAAAGTGCTCAAGTGTCCCAAATAATGATAATAGCGTGAATCTTCCTCTTCTGTGTATTAAAGTAACTTCTTCCACCTATACACTTTGTGCATACGGGTGCTCTTCGGTGCTCGTCACCTCTAGGTGTGCTAAATGCTCACCTCCATGCCTCAGGTAATGTGCCTTTAAGATCTATCAGGGGGTCCACTCCTTTCTCCTCTCCTCCTCTGAACATATATACTGGGTAAAGGGGATGGTGGTATGTTCCTCCTTGCAGGGATCCACTTAAAGGTTCTCTGGTAGTACCACGGATCTCGAAATAAGGGGGCCAATATAGTGTAGTAATGCCAAACAATTTTATTCAAAAAAATTTTGCCACTCACATATAAAACTTCGACAGTGCGTCTATCTGCTGCGGGACTAATCCTTCCCGTTCCCCGCCATGTCACTTCTGCCGGTGCTCTGCCATATGCTTTACGTCACGACCACACGTGACTTCTTCCTGTGTATAGCCCCTGATCATAGTATACCTTTCTGTGTCACTAGGTGATACCTGATGTTGCTTATAAATATAGTTAAAAGCCTACAAATTATTTAAAATGGTTCCACATGAACCAAGAGCCCATACGCCTTTTGGTGGCTTCTTGATCCTGGGAGATCACTTGTTTCATATGTGGAATCAAGTTGTTTTCACACACCCAATTGTTGGAGCTTCTGCTTTCAGGCTGGGTCTAGATTTATTTTGCATGCTACAGATAGGAAATGTAACAAAAGAGTAATTTTATTATGGTTGTAGGATCCTGGAATGACAGATAAAATGATAATTTTGGGATCATTAGGTATCTTTATATGTGTAATCTTCTTGTACATCCCCAAAATCTTGCCCCAATAGAGTTGTAATTAAGGGAGTATTCCCCAAATGTGAGTCATAGTATGAATGTCTGCTGGGTAATATACAATGGATAATGAGCATGTTACAGGCTAGTGATTATTTTTTGAAAACTTTGAAGCGTTGCTCAAATAGAAGTAGGCAAAAAAGAGAGTTTTATCTTGTTCAGGGCTTAAGTTCTACAGCATCACATAAATAGACTATTGAATATAATGAAAAAGAAGAAAAAGAAACATTTTATTTATTTGTACTTTAATAATTGTAATACTTTAATAATTGTAATATTTCCTCCAAAAAAAAAAAAAACATTTGGGGCCTTCAGAGTTTACTGTATATAACTCTACTTGTGATGCAGATGTAGCGCCCTCTAGATAGGCTGTTAGGTAAATTTCATTTTGTAGTTTAATTATAGTGAATGGAGCATTGATTGATTGTGTTGGTCTGTTTGGGGTTTTTCAGAGGTGAGAGTTTAATTAGTTCCTCCGACCTCTGAAAGAAGCTTCCAGAGCATAGGTAGGTAGATTCAAATGATCAATTATTTAAAATGGTTCCACATGAACCAGGAGCCCATACGCCTTTTGGTGGCTTCTTGATCCTGGGAGATCACTTGTTTCATATGTGGAATCAAGTTGTTTTCACACACCCAATTGTTGGAGCTTCTGCTTTCAGGCTGGGTCTAGATTTATTTTGCATGCTACAGATAGGAAATGTAACAAAAGAGTAATTTTATTATGGTTGTAGGATCCTGGAATGACAGATAAAACGATAATTTTGGGATCATTAGGTATCTTTATATGTGTAATCTTCTTGTACATCCCCAAAATCTTGCCCCAATAGAGTTGTAATTAAGGGAGTATTCCCCAAATGTGAGTCATAGTATGAATGTCTGCTGGGTAATATACAATGGATAATGAGCATGTTACAGGCTAGTGATTATTTTTTGAAAACTTTGAAGCGTTGCTCAAATAGAAGTAGGCAAAAAAGAGAGTTTTATCTTGTTCAGGGCTTAAGTTCTACAGCATCACATAAATAGACTATTGAATATAATGAAAAAGAAGAAAAAGAAACATTTTATTTATTTGTACTTTAATAATTGTAATACTTTAATAATTGTAATATTTCCTCCAAAAAAAAAAAACATTTGGGGCCTTCAGAGTTTACTGTATATAACTCTACTTGTGATGCAGATGTAGCGCCCTCTAGATAGGCTGTTAGGTAAATTTCATTTTGTAGTTTAATTATAGTGAATGGAGCATTGATTGATTGTGTTGGTCTGTTTGGGGTTTTTCAGAGGTGAGAGTTTAATTAGTTCCTCCGACCTCTGAAAGAAGCTTCCAGAGCATAGGTAGGTAGATTCAAATGATCAATTATTTAAAATGGTTCCACATGAACCAGGAGCCCATACGCCTTTTGGTGGCTTCTTGATCCTGGGAGATCACTTGTTTCATATGTGGAATCAAGTTGTTTTCACACACCCAATTGTTGGAGCTTCTGCTTTCAGGCTGGGTCTAGATTTATTTTGCATGCTACAGATAGGAAATGTAACAAAAGAGTAATTTTATTATGGTTGTAGGATCCTGGAATGACAGATAAAACGATAATTTTGGGATCATTAGGTATCTTTATATGTGTAATCTTCTTGTACATCCCCAAAATCTTGCCCCAATAGAGTTGTAATTAAGGGAGTATTCCCCAAATGTGAGTCATAGTATGAATGTCTGCTGGGTAATATACAATGGATAATGAGCATGTTACAGGCTAATGATTATTTTTTGAAAACTTTGAAGCGTTGCTCAAATAGAAGTAGGCAAAAAAGAGAGTTTTATCTTGTTCAGGGCTTAAGTTCTACAGCATCACATAAATAGACTATTGAATATAATGAAAAAGAAGAAAAAGAAACATTTTATTTATTTGTACTTTAATAATTGTAATACTTTAATAATTGTAATATTTCCTCCAAAAAAAAAAAACATTTGGGGCCTTCAGAGTTTACTGTATATAACTCTACTTGTGATGCAGATGTAGCGCCCTCTAGATAGGCTGTTAGGTAAATTTCATTTTGTAGTTTAATTATAGTGAATGGAGCATTGATTGATTGTGTTGGTCTGTTTGGGGTTTTTCAGAGGTGAGAGTTTAATTAGTTCCTCCGACCTCTGAAAGAAGCTTCCAGAGCATAGGTAGGTAGATTCAAATGATCAGTTGAATACTAATCATGGCCCAACCATTTCCTGGAAGGAACTTGCTGGGGATTGTTCATTGTGCAAGTGCCAGAAAGGAACTAAGTGCCGGAGATTGCTATATGGACTGCTACAGTAGGCTCCTAGATATATTCGCCATTATCTGCTACTTCCACAAAAGCTGCTATTTGAAGATTGGAGAGAAGATTGTCCTCCTATCGTTACTGATCATTCTGGAGTATCCTGTGACGCTAAACCCCTCTTTTGTCTAAGTTCCCAACCAATAAATATTAAAAAGACATCCCCTAGACTGAGCCTGAATTGTCGGTGTGCATGGGACTGGTCTCATAATTGGCAGTCTCTGTATCAATATGGGAGAACCTGGGCACATTCTCAGCATCCCTTTCAGAGATGAGTGCTACATGATAATTTGAGGACACTGGGGCTATAGGCAGCCATTAACAGATCATGTAGTATTGGGCACTGTGGATTGTGTTTGTAGAAAAAGAAATAGGTTGCACTTCGTCATGGAATGAAGTTGCTTGAATTTATTAAAGTATCGTCATGCCAAACATCCAAACAGACAGGAACTGTTAATGTTTCACATGGGTCTCTCGGATGTTTGGCATGACGATACTTCAATAAATTCAAGCAACTTCATTCCATGACGGAGTGCAACCTATTTCTTTTTCTACAAATTCTTTCACGTTGGTGAGCTGAGGTGGGCATCCAGCTGGTTTGCAGAGCACAGCTGATTAAGCCTAAACGGTGTTGCTCTTTTCTTTTCATCACTGTGGATTGTGGACAGTGTGTATGCATCACCTAGGGTTTTCACTCCCAGAATCTTTTAGAACTTAGATACAATAAGGTCTTGATCTCAGGAGGTGGTGTAAGTGTGCTACGGAGAAACCTCTATTTGACTGTAATAGGAAATATGAAGAAGGTTCCTGTACAGAGATGCCTTATTGGACACAATTGTGGTTGGAGCTACAGTATATACTTGCGTTATTCGGGTTTTCTGTATATATGTAAAGAAGAATTCTAGGTGTGGATATTTTATACAAAGTTACATTGGTCCAGTCTGGGCAAGGTAGAGAGACAGGACAGTGATGTCACATTCTCCACCTCACCCAATCAGAGAATGTTTTGCATTCTTTCAGAAAATGCAAAGCATTCTCTGAATAGTGCCCAAGCCTAGTGGCCGACCTTCTGTGTTCACAATGCATTAGGGTAGCAACTCTGCTCAGAACCTGGAAGCAGGTGGGGATCACTGGAATAGAGGCAGCAGAACTCCCAGAAAGGGGAAATGTTCTTACCCGAACAGTGAACACTATTGTAGTCTATGGGAGTGGAACAGGAAAAATTGAAGTGCCCATGGAAGTGCCCATGGAAGTGCCCATTTTGCAGGCTTATATGCAAATAATTGGCCATAAAATGGGAATGGGGGTCTGGGTAATGCCCTGGGGGACATGTATCTATACATTTTTTTTTAAACTATAGTTTTTTCAGGAGCAGTGATTTTAATTATGCTTAAAGTGCAACAATAAAAATAAATATTTTTTTTTTTTTTTTAAGTATATTGCTTAGGGGGTCTTCTTAGTCTGCTTGTAAAGTGGAACATCTGTAACACGCATAAAACATGCTGCTGCAAAAATGATATTTCTTCTGACATCATGGACTGGTGCATTTTGAGCCTGTGATGTCAGAAGGGGCGATGCCACCGAGTGACCGTGGCCCCGCCCCTTACCTATATAAGAAATTTCAAAGTGCAGAGCAGGCATTAAGCGGGAGGCCATTCCAGGTGGCGGAGCACTTTTGATTTTTTTGACGGGCGGCGTGATTGACGATGAACTATTTATTTTTTAATGAAGTCAAAGTTGTCAAAAACTTCTCTTGTTTTTATTACTTTTTGACACTTTTTTGGTGAATGTGTAGGGGTACTATGTACCCGATACTCATTCAGAGAGGGGAGGCCAGGATCTTGGAGCCCCATTGTTAAAGTAGGTTTCCAGATTCTGATAAGCCCCCTGCCTGCAGACCCCCACAACCACCGGCCATGGTTGTGGGGATGAGGCCCTTACCCCCATAAACACAGGGTCCCCCCTGCCCCAAAGCACTAACCCTACATGTTGAGGGCATGTGGCCTGGTATTGATCAGGAGGGGGTGCGCTCGCTCATTCCCCCCCCCCTTTCCTAACCTGTCAGGCTGCATTCCCAGGTAAGGGCCTGGTATGGACTGGGGACCCCACACCATTTTTGTTTTTTTAACTGCCACTTTTTTTATATTCAGTTGTCAGCGGGGAAACCCATTGACAGCTGATTACTCATCGGTTGTTCCCGCCCCCACCCCTCGCACTGCGCCCTGATTGGGCAAAGCTTTGCCCAATCTGGGAGCAGAATGCACTGTGCAGCGCTCAGTGCATTACAGGGTGTGATCAGGGCGAACACCCGGCGAATGCCCTGCAAATTGGGGTGTTCAGCGAATTTGCTTGTTCGGCCCAAACTCATGCTTGGGCCAAACCATTTGCCCATCCCTAATACATAGTTACATGGTTCAAGCTAAAACAATTTAACTATATAAAAAATATCCATACCTGGAATTCTTTAAATTTACTTTGACAGAAAGTCTATAAGGCTTAGTTTACACTTGCAAATTGGGGGCGGTAAAAAACAGGCTGTTGAGCCGCAATTTTAACCAACCCAACCACATGTATGGCGCTGTGCAGTGTCCTGGGCAAAGATGCCAAATTGCTCCTAAAGGGGGCACCCCTGATTGTCTTCTGCTGCTAGGATCTATGATAGTAGCACTTTACTGCAAAGGCAGCTGTATGAGGGTATACACATACCACAGCAAGGATGCTTTGCATTGCGGCACTGAAAAAATGATTCCCCCTGCTGTGTTTGGGGTCTAGAACTATGCATTGAAAATTGTGGAACCGCACACAGGTAGATGAAAGCAAAATGGTAAGCGGCCGTTCGTGCCGTGAAACGCGTCAACCTTGGACTCGTCTGTTCCTTACACTGTCTGTCTGTTCATGATGATTTTTGAAGAATAAAGACACCATATTGCTTTCATCTACCTGTGTGCGGTTCCACAATTTTCAATGCATGTTTCCGGATGGCTGATCTAACCAGCACCAGGTTGGGCTTACACCTGAGCGGCTTTTCTCCCCTTGATTACCCTGGGGTCTAGAACTGCCTGTTGAACAGGAAACATTCAAGTAAATAGGGCCATGCTGAAACTGTCCTGCAAACATATGCAATGCATGTGATTGCGGTGCAATGGCGCAGGCTCTTAAGGGTAAAAACAGTTGGTAAGTTGGTAAGTTGGTAAGGAGATAAGTTGGTAAGGATAATGGGATTGATTTACTACCAGGCAAAATGCACTACTCTGCAAATGCAGTTGCTCCAGAGCTTAGTAAATGACGTAAAGCATCACTTTGCAAAGAATACCCAATCACCTGCAAGGGAAATTGAAGAAAAAAACCTGTGTTTTTGCTTGCACATGATTGGATGATGGAAGTCAGCAGAACTGAGCTCTGCAGCAACTGCACTCGAAGAGTGCAACTGCACTTTGCAAAGTGCACAGTCAATTTGCCTTTAGTAAATCAACCCCAATGCTTTTTTGCTGCCTGTCAAATGCCCTCTGAAAAGTGATCTACCACAGATCACTCTTCAGAGGGCTAGAGATAACACACCATGATTCATTCAAATAAGCAACGTGCAGCACTTCATAGCAAGTTACCACTCAGAATTTAGTTAGACCAGATCTAGACAGGTTTTAACTGGGTACGGCATTGTTACATTGTATAAGTGTGATGATCCAAATTTTTTTTGTTCTTAAACTTTTATAATAATGCTTTCTCTCATTTTTATGCGAATAGTAAATGACCTTTTCTCACGATTTTGTGGATTTTAGTTTTACCTGTGCACTGGGTCCTTGTACAAAGCAGTAATTCAGTGTGTAGGCACATTGAGCTCTATATGTTTTGTCAGCTCACAGTATCATTGCAATATACAGTATAGCAATAGCTGGTTTTCTGAATTTGTATGGCAAGAAAATGTCAAGGCCAAAGGGAATCTATCTTTTCCTATGAAAAAAATCAAATCTGTTTAGTCAATCAGCCGCTTAACTACTTCTTAATGAAGATGTCTCTGTGATATTATTAAAGGTCTCTCGCTATTCCAGTCAATAAACCCAGACTGTAAGATCAGCAAAAATGTGTAGCTACTGCACATAACAGGTGCTCAGAAATCACTTCAGCCATGCTAATCCTGTGAAATAATGTTGAGAAATTACAAGCTTTAAATGGCTCGCTGAAGCCCATTCCCTTGGTTCATATTTATGTGCATAGACTCCGGCGCCTTTTTCTCTCTGACGATCGCGGCAGGTGTGTGCAGGATTTTTTCTGTTTCATAATTAATTTGTCAGTTATGTCTAAAAGCTCCTTTGGTGAAGTTGATGTAATCCAGCTCTCTGCTAAATTTACTGAAGAGATGGAAATTGCCATAAATTGAGCAAGCCGGAGTAAATTCTTCCTTTGCACAGCATTCAAAAAAAAGCAAAATCCTTATTTCCAAGTAATAAATATATGCATTATATTAAAGTGAAGTTGTGCGGTGCATTTACATTAAATCACACAGATTTTACCATGTGCAATATTAACATTGAATGATGTCAAAAACACCAAAAAAGAAAAAACTACAATATTATAAAAATACCAAAATAAAGTCCTTCTACATCGATAATTCAACACCAGTGCAAAAAAAATTGTTCAAACACAATTTTCAAAGTATATCTTCCCCATGACGGTAAATTCTTCCATCACCAAGTGTGATATCCTCCACCAAGACAAGATTGCCTGCTTATCAGAAAATATTGACCTCACAGGTCAATAACACTTATGGCTTAAACCCAGCCAAGGCCTTGTGTCTCCAGAGGGGTTAACGGACTACTTAAATCTCCTTTGCAAACATCTGGAAAGTGGTCCAACTTCAAAACCTCTCAGAAGGCAACACTCCCCATAAATGTAATTAAAAATTTGCCATAGTGTAAAAACCTAATAAACTTTAATATCAGATAAAATCAAATTGCACTTACAATAGCGCAGAATAAATCTACATGAATAGCATAACCAGCCGGCTGTAACACTCTCTCCCGTCCTTCTGGGACCTCAGTAGCAGGATGATGTCAGCACGTTACTGAACCCAGCGCGCTTCGTCACAATCTGACGTTGTCCTGGGCCATACATGCATGCCTAGTATGTAGTGATTAGCACTAGGTATGTGTTGATGCTCAGTGTGAAGGTGTGTTTCTGGGTAAACTATAAACTGTATATGGAACAGTTTTACATATCGCTCCTCTATTTTCCTCTTTTTTTTTTATTTTGCTCTGGTTTTTGAACACCTGCTGTAATTTTTGAGTATGAATGGTGCTGCACAGTACTGGTATAAGGTCATCCAGTGCCTAGAGCAAAGATGTCAAACTTTCTATCCCTCTAATGTGGGCACTGGGCACCCCCAATTGCATTTTGCAGCTGGGATCTATGATAGTAGCATTGCAGTGCTGCTTCCGCCTATCTGACAGTTGCAAGGTGCAAAAAAAAAATTTGTCAGCCAGACAGCCAGCACCCCCAGAGTTCTGGTACCTAGGGTAGACCACAGCCCCATAAGTACATCACTGGTGCAGACATTGGACGTCATAGAAACTTAGAACAGTGACGGCACAAAAAAGACAGAGTAATCCATCAAACCTTCCCATTTTTATTTTTCATACATTTATTTTTTTGAAACATAGAAAAAAGAGCAATCACCACCAGAGACATCACTCTGCTATGGCTCCTCCTGTGTGGTAGGCCAGCCCCTGAGCAGTAGGGCCAATTAGAAGGATGGAAGAGGTGAGGGCAGGCTCTCAGCTTAGTTGAATGTATCTACTGCCTACTGCCCCATGGTGTCCCCCCCCCCACAAAGACAATATGCCCAAATAAGCTGCCCCTCCTGACCTCATCCCCCTCCAGTCCCAGGCCTTATGCTATGTAAGATAAGATATTAGCATTCAAAACACCACAGCCTATTCAGATCTGTGTAGTGTTGTAATGCCCATTAAAACATATGGTACTGCAACTAAAGCCTAGGAGATTATCGGACCATAGTTACATAGTTACATAGTTAGTCAGGTTGAAAAAAGACATAAGTCCATCTGGCTCAACTAATTAAAAACAAAAAACAGTAAAGAAAACCCAACCATACAATCCCATATACATAATCCTATACCCTCAGTTGATCCAGAGGAAGGTGAAAAAACCCCAGCAAAGCATGATCCAATTTGCTACAGCAGGGGAAAAAAATTCCTTCCTGATCCCCAGAGAGGCAATCGGCAAGTCCCTGGATGAACTTTATCTATAAATATTAGTGTCCAGCTATAATACTGTATGTACACCTAGGAAAGAATCCAGGCCTTTTTTAAAGCAATCTAGGAAGCTAGCCAGAACCAATAGTTGTTGTCTTTTTTTTTGCATGCTAGTCTCCACATAATAATAAGTATGAAAATTCTCGTATGACAGAAAAAAAAAAAATTGTAAGTAATGTAATGTATTTGTGTTAGGTGTATTGTCAGCCCATTCAAAATGAAAGGGTTTCCTTAACCGCTTCCGGACCGCCCGCCGACTTTTTATTACGGCAGTGCGGACCTCCTGCACAACCGACGTAGACCTACGTCAGTCGCGTGCAGGCAGCTAGGGAGCGAGCGCACGCCACCGCTGGAAGCCGATGCACGGGGCAGGTAACTCCGATTGCCGCCTGACACCCGTGATCACTCCCTGCTGAGAGAAAAGAACGGTCAGCTGTTGTAAACACAGCTGACCGTTCTTCTCCCTGGAATGATCACAGAGCCCCTGTGATCCCTCTATATAGGATCACAGGGCTCTATGATAATTTCACAAGCCACGCCCCCCACACAGTTAGAATCACTCCCCTAGGTTCACATTTAACCCCTTGATCACCCACAATGTTAACCCCTTCCCTGCCAGTGTCATTATTACAGTAACAGTGCATATTTTTAGCTCTGATTACTGTAGTAATGTCACTGGTCCACCCAAAAGTGTCAAAAATATCAGTTAGGGGTCCGATCTGTCCTCTGCAATGTCGCAGTCCGGCTAAAAATCGCAGAACGCCACCATTACAAGTAAAAAAATAAAACAATAAAAATGACATAAATCTTTCCCGTAGTTAGTAGACGCAATAACTTTGATGCAAACCAATCAAAATACGCTTATTGCAATTTTTTTTACCAAAAAATGTAGCAGAAAACAAATTGCACTTAAATGTTAAAAAATTTTGATTTTTAAATTTAATTTTTTTGAGAATGTTATATAGCAGAATGTGAAAAATATTGCTTTTTTTTTTTTTTTTTTTTCAGAATTGTCGCTCTTTTTTTGTTTATAGCGCAAAAAAATCAAAATTGCACAGGTGATCAAATGCCACCAAAAGAAAGCTCTATTTGTGGGAAAAAAAGGACATCAATTTTATTTGGGAACAGCGTCGCACGGCCGCGCAATTGTCCGTTAAATTAATGCAGTGCCGAATCGCAAAATAGGGCCTGGTCATTAGGGGGAAAATCCTTCTGGTCCAGAAGTGGTTAACGCAGTGCGCCGAAATTCAAAAACAAAGTATGTGCACCAATTTCTTATGCTTGTTGTGAATAGGTCAAAATGGATAAATCCAAACAAAAGAAACAAAATTTGTTTGGCTTTTGCATTTCTATAGCATCAGCTGTAGCATTCCTGTTTACTGTGCAGCACTACAAAGTCGTGTGGGGGGGGGGATAAAATGCAAGTTATTCAGTGCTGGGACAAAATTATCCAGCGTCCAGGGCAAAGATGCCAATCTGTGCCCCCCCAAATGATGTTCTAGCTTGATTAACTTCTACAACTAGGTCCAACTCCTAGCTTCCCCTGCTTGTCTCAGCATCACTGTACAACTCTGAATTGGCCAGTAAGGTTCCAAGTTGAAGTTACCTTGTAGGATCTTCCTGGTGTTCTCTGCCTCGTCTGATCTTCTTGATTATGAATAGCACTGGACTGGCCAGAGGCAAAAAAAAAAAGGCAGAGCACACATGCCAGTCACAGTGGAGTTTGTAGCTGCACATATTAGAAGTGATGGGTTGTTTATGTAGGATAACATACCTATGAAGTAAGTATTAAGAAGCTAAAATAGGCCTGAAAAAAACAATTGCAGCTTTACCATTAGATGTATGCTTGTGTTTAAAATGTGCAAATTTAATTTATTTTTGTACAACAAAAATATGCACAAAATGTAGAAAAGTTATTTTATATTCCTGTGTTCATAATTTCTTTTTTTATTTACATTTGGATTTGTGCTTGTAAGCAAATTCATTCATAGTTCTGATTTCTGAACTGAGTACAGTGGTGATTCACCAGTGTTCTAACTTCAGATTTCTACATTTATATGAATCACATTGTTTACCTGCATACTGAGTCATACAGTACAGTTCTAAAGATAATCAAAACCTTTTATAAAAGTGATACCCAGAGGTTTCCATTGTGCAAGTTGGAGAGAAGTGCTGTCAGTTTGGAACTGTACTAAGGACCTTGCATCATGTTAATTCAAGAGTGTTGTCAGATAACCTGCCCCTTGCCCATAGAGGCAGTCTAGGGAAGAGGTAGCCGGGGATGTAAAATGGCAGTCAAAAGATGCAGGAAGGGGGCAGGTAAGCAAATCCTGCATAGACCTGGTCTTACAGTGCTTCTTTATTAACTCGCCCGCAGCTGTGTTTACATGGGTTTTGCACTGGCAGGAAGAAAGAGCTGGAAGGGGAGAGAGAGAACAGCATGCACCTCCTCCTGGCTTTCCTCTCCTTTCCATAGTTTGCTTCCTGCTTCCAGCACTCAGCTGACATGAGTAGTGATGCTGCTGTCACTACTCCTCTCAGCTAGTATTAGAGAGATCTTGCCACACGGAGCCCTCACACATATATGAGGACATGCTGGTAGGTTAATTGGATCCTGTATAAAAAAAAATGGCCCTACTGTGTATGTATGTGAGTTAGGGACCTTAGATTGTAAGGTCCTGGAGGGCAGGGACTGATGTGAATGTACAATGTATATGTAAAGCGATGCGTAAATTGACAGCGCTATATAAGTACCTGAAATAAAATAAATAAAAATATATTAAACCACTGCTCCCGGCCCGGGCAGCTGCCCCTCCTGCCCTCTCCCTTGTCCTGGTGCTACTCTTATTCAATGACACTCCATAGGCTGCTGTCCAAAATTTCAATATTTGTCATGACAGAAATAGCCCTTTTTAACTTTTTAATCATATCCTGTTATATAAAGTCTGTTCTGCTTTCAAGGACCTAGGCATGCAAAATATTGGTGTAAAATTATAGTAGGATAATGGACAGCATTGACAGGTAAAACAGCCACAACTAGGTGCCCCCCACCCAAAAAAAAAAAAAAAAAAAACAACAACAACCCACCCAAATAAAGAAAAGGGAGTTACAGCACAGTAATAAGTGGCTACACTTCTTTACAATCTCATGTGGTGTAAAAAAAAAAATGGAAGCTATTTAGTATCTGAACATGCCTATCATTTTCACTAAATAGTGCAGGTTAGTAATTAATTTCTGTCAAATACAGTCACAAGATCTATATTCCTGGTGTTTCCACACATTGTATTAATGATCAGTTTCAACAGCTAAAATCTATTAGCGAATTGCTGATAATAACAGTAAACTTTGGAGCTGTCATTAAATTAAGAAGTGCATACATTCACCAAAATCCGAATTTTATGTAATTTACAGCAATCAGATTCCAAAGCGTTCTGTTTCCTCAATCTTTGCTGTGTAAGGTTCATTGTGCATGTTGCACTCATTAGTACACTCAAATTTGTAGCGCCCTGGCCTAGTCAAGCTAAAGTTTGTTTTTGACTCAGCTGTACTCAGTGGAGCAGGAGTCTATTTTCTAGGTCTGCCCAGGTTTCCCTAAGTCCCTAGGGATCTTGGTGGTTGATTGTTTAAGTCTGCCTTTGAAAGAAGTTATCAGAAATAGAGTAGGAGAATCAGCTGCTAGGTAATGAATATATTTTTGACCTCAGCCAATCCCTGTGAGGGAGTGTCCACAAGGCGACTGTGGAGAAGAGATGTTTGGGAAGCCTGTTCACTGGAGCATTCTCCGGGGGCTTCTGCCCTTGGATGGCAGCCTGTGTACTGAAGAGCTGTTATTAGGCCTCAGCATATGTTTGGCTAAGCACCTTGAATAACTTGAACTGAAAGATATCTGCTGGAGGACAACACATGTGGAGCTGGACTAGAAAAGGTCCTTTCCTCTCACTGAAGAGTGTTTCATGGAAACTGAGTGGATGACAGCTGTCATTGGATATTGCAAGCAGGACCTTTGCCTACGATTCCAGGTGTGCATGTGTTTTTGGGGTTGAATGCCATAGGTTCCTACACAGATTGGGACTGCTCATACAGAGTTTCGGATTAGCTGGCTATCCCCTCTACCTCTAGCAAAGACTGCTGCTAAATGATTTGTGCTTGAGAATCTGTCCTCCTATACCCGTTTTGCATTTTGGAGTACCCCGAACCCAGGGCCGGTGCTTGACTATTTTGTGTCCTAGGCAAGGCCAACTACTTGCACCCTCCCAAAAAAAATTAAACAAATAAAGACTCTAAATGCAGCCTGTACAGGAATGCTTTCTCCCCCTCCTCCCCATCGTTAGCTCAGTGTGCAAACTGACTGGGGATCTGGGAAGAAGTGATGTTGCGTGTAGCATGGCTTGTGCGGCACCTCCTTGGCTGAATACCCCTTCTTCATGGATTGGCTGAAGTTTGCAGGAGAAGGCTTCCCCCTGCAACCCTGAAGCGGTATGTGGAACATTGGCACAGTGTGTGGGGAACAGAGCAGCCATCAGAAATGTTGGGGTCTCTTACACAACTTTAGGCCTGGGCACCCCGGGCCTGACCCCCTTTCACAACTTATATTAAGGTCCCCAAAGTGCCCCCCCCCCCCTTACATCAGAGTCCCCAGCAAAAACCAAGGAAAACCTGCAGCCCCTAGTTCAGCCTAGCCAAAACCCTGAATAGCTATTAAAACAGTAAGATAATGAAGCTGCTTCCCTTACATTAGTATTTCAAAGTCCTCTCCTTACATTAGTGTTTCCAAAGCCTCTCTGATAGTGGCTTTACCCTAGGCAGCAGTGTGCCCTAGGCGGCTGCCTAGTTCGCCTAGTGGTAGCACCGGCCCTGCCCGCACCCTCATCCTCTCTCTTCTGTTTGAAGGACTGCAATAAATCTGCAAAATGACTAAGCTGGTGTGTGTTGTTTTGTTTGGAAGGGCTATCTGAACCTGACAGCTTCTAACTAGGTAAGGGATACCTTGGTTATTTCCAGTGGCTCCTTCAGAGGTAAATGTTACAGTTTGTACAGTATCTGTTTTCTTTATAAAAAGTATACGATATGATGACTTACCTTATCAATTTATTCAATTTATATCAAGCCAGGCAGGCCCCCTCACCACGTAGTCTTAGGTAAACAACTTTACCAAAACTAACTTATTACCCATTGATATATCATGCTCTTTGGACTTTGGATGTACCAAGAAACCTATGGTGACTGTGTTTGGGAATACAGTAACTGTCCTGCAATACAGAAGGATAACTAAAATGGGGTGCTCAGATCACTGCCTGCAATTCAGCTTTGTTCTTCTATTTTGGTTGGATTTGATTTTGCTTGGATGGTGCCTCTTTGTTGCTGTATATTGGGGTTGGAAACTTTATTTTTATTTTAGTTGAAACAACCATGAAGGCAATCATTATTTTTCTTTTGAAGATTTTTTCTTTGTATCCGTAATTATATTAAAAGCAAGTATGATACGAGGAAAAAAAAACAGGAGGGGGTCACATTTTTCAGTTTTGTAGCTTCAGATATCTGTTTTCACAGATACAGAAAATTTTGTTATTTTAGGCTTTCTGTTCTTCATGCCCACTAAATGACTATATCAATTATGATACATATGTATATACTGTATATGTTACTCTACTGTCTTTGTTAGGAAAATACAAGCAAAATTCACATGTCACTGCAATACATGCTTGTATAACAACTAGACGTCTCTTGTTTTAAAAAAAAGTTTGTTATGCATCACTGGGAAAAGAAAACCAAAAAAGGCAAAAAAAGATAATACAGTAATACAAGGGGTATATATATTCTACTTTATTTGGGCATATTCTAAATCAATCTTAGGAAGTAACAAAAATAAAAGCTTACAGGTTGCTATTTTATCGGATCCGATTTCAATGAGTAATTCTCTTTTAGATCATTTTTCCCACAAGATTTCATCGCCTGACAAAACAAGCCTCATGAATTAGTATGCTTTATCTGAAACTGAAAGTCACAATTGCTGGAACATTCTGCTACATTTTGTTAAAGTCTGATTTAAGTTTCAGGGGAAAACTTTAAAAAAAGGTGGTGTGCAAGAAAACAGTAAATTCTCAGTCATAACATTTATTTGTTTTGTAAAGGAGCCCCAGTGGGAGTATAAAATGCAGTGTCATGCACTATGTTGCAAAAAAAAAAAACCATTGATGTCTATGTGAAAGCAGCAGGCTTTCTGCTGCAGTCTAAAATCCCCAGAGGCACAGCTAGTGCCCACAAATACGCAAACATCATGCTCCCTGCTGATTACTGGGCTCTAAATGTGACTTAGTGGGAAGACATGTCAGACTGTAAAGTTATCTGCTTACCTGCAGAAAACAGTGGACCTGCTCTGCATCATACTGCAGGACATTGGATTTCATACCCTAATGGGGCTGAGAGTTCAACATACACACCTATTTTATTTAAAGCATTACTCCTGAAACCTCATTTGGGCTATAAAGTCTTAATTCAGTATTCACTGCGGGTTTTAGTGACTGCATGGGTTAATCTTTGGGCTCTAAAAAAAAAAGGGGCATGATCCCCAAAACACTTCAGCAATCCAACCATTTGGTCCTAGGATAATGCTTGCTGCATCTCAGCTGGAGTATATCAGCTTTTATTGATGTTTTTTATTTGTATATGAGTATCCACTTGTCTTTGTGGGTTCAATAAACTTATTTATGGTAACGCACAAGGTGTCTGCACCCTCCTGTGTGTTTTTTGCAGCTTATTTGGAAGAGCTCCTGTTCTGTGGAGGGCTGCACCCTTGACTGGCATTGTGAAAAGAGGCAAGATTGAAGAAATCCCTTGGTCTCCACTGGAGTGTTTTTTTGGAGAACATGGGTTAATCTATGACAAAATGCTGACTAGAGAAGTTTGTGTTCCTCTTGTTGTTCACTAGACCCCCCTCTCCCTGATCTGTCTTGTGGAAATGTTATCACTATTTGCTTTTAGAGTTGCCACATTTATCTCATGCTGTTTTGGCTTGATCACATTTGCTAGGGTGTTTACTAGCATAACACATGCTATAGCATCTAGTACAAACATTATTATTATTAATGTCTTAATTTAGAGCTTATGCTACCTACCTGCTGCCTACGTCTTTAAACTGTGAAGCAGTGGCTGCCTAATACTGCAGTGCTGATTATAAATGCCGCTGCAGTAATAAATGTGGCCCGTGCCCATTAATGCCTTTGACATTGTGTACAGAGCTGATGTGACCGATTCCGTACCTTGGAATCACTGTGATTAGTCACAGAGAGACCAATCACAAATGTAAATAGTGTAGTGTTTACATTTGTGAGTCCTCCCCTTCCTCTCACAATTAATGAATTGGAGGAAATAGGGAATGGTGGCCGCAGAAGATTCAAGTAAAATGTTTTAACTATTTCACCCCCCTTATACATCTGATCTCTACACTGTATATATAATAACCTATATATTAACCCTTTACCTCACTTGCCCTACAGATCTGCACATTATCTTCTCACCATCTCCTTTTGCGTGTGACCTGTATCACTGTATCTAGTGCACCATTAACAACATCCAAGTTTAATCACTCAAAATAATTGTGGCAAAAAAATTAGATCACCTTGGATAATAAAAACCCCCCAAAATGAAGCTCTATCTCAAAACAAATTATATAAAATTCATTTGGTTTCAATTCCATAAGGAACATGAGTGAGAGAGATGGGGGCCCCCATTTGGAATCTAGGAGGTGACACTTACCTGAAAGGAGAAGCAGGATCGTGAATGCATCTAGTAGAGACTACATGATGTCTGGATTTTTGAACCACAATCTATCTATTGATTATTGAGCACTGATGCGGTTATACCATTATTCATAGTACTACAGCCATAGAGTAATCCATCTTGACCTTAAGTACTAGTAGTCAAAAAATGGGAACAAGCTAAATTATATACCCCCATCTACTTGATTGTGGGACGATTTCAGCTATCCCCACTTAATCTGATGCAATCTTATGCGTTACTTTTTTGAGTAATCTGTTTTTATGTGATGAGGATATTGATTGTCCCAAACTGACAAGATCCTGAAGAAGCGCTAGGGCGCGAAACATGTAGAACCAAGTGTCATAATTGAGGGCACCTTGTCAATGTTGGCATCTATCATCATTGTTTGCTCCTGGTTAGGGGTTGAGGTATCGTTCAGGCCTGAGGGTGACCTCTGCCTGCATCGACCCATTAAGGTGTATCCCATGGCTGTTCTATTTTAGATAAGGTTTGATGTATTGTCAAAAAACATTTTTGTAAGTATATTGTATGTTGTCTTTTGAAGATTTGAAACTGAAATATTAAAAATGTATATATTTTTTACAAAAATGTATGGTTAATTGTAAACTATGTTGTGCCACTAAAGTCCATCTGGTTACTTAAAAATATTATATTGGTGAGAGGGCGGGGGGGGGGGTTGGGGTTTAAGGGGAATTATAGAAGGAGAGAGGAAAGGAGTGGTCAGTACTAACTGTAATAGGCTCTTGATGTTCAGAAAAATTAAACAATAAGATGGGTATGTCCAGAATGTGCTAGTAAATAGTGTGTAATACAGGGCTCCCAGATTTTGTGAAATTTGGATAGCCTACCATCCAACGTGGCATTCATTTTTCTTATATGTCATGCACAAGCATTGTTTAATGAGATTTAAGCTCCTCGAACGGGATATTTGATTTTCTCCAGAACCTACCTTTGGTCTCTTACTGCAGTGAAAATGTGGGTCAGTAAATTTAATTTTGGTTTAAAAAGTCAACCGACTTCTTATTCATAAGGGCTTTTACTGGGGTTTTCTGCAAGGGACTATTTAGAATTGTATAGATTATTTGGTAAGTGTAAGACGAAAAATGATGGCTCTTTGGGCAGTTCCACCGAATAATTTTTAAGGTGCCATCTAACACAATGGGAGTGTCACATGCAAAAAGACTGAAGGGTACTAAGCACCAATGCATTGGCATCTTATAATTGTTTTTGTAGCTAGGATATTGATAGAGCTCTTCAAAGTATAGAACCATTCCTGCTATTCCTAAAGCAATATAGGAGACTCTAGATCTAATTCCCAGTAGATCAATTATTTAATATTTAAAAAATTACTTTCTGTCAGTCTACTGACAAGCAGGACAGGTTCAGTTCAGGTCACTCCTCAAAATCCATGAGGTGTTGTTGACCACTAATCCTTTTTTGCCCACTTCTGTGCAAAATTGATCTTGCACAGGACACTGGCATGGCTGACACCAGTTTAATAGTATTGACATATGCTGTAAGACAGTGGTGTCCAAACTTTCAAAGAGGGCCAGATTTGATGAAGGAACATGCGTGAGGGCCGACCATTTTGCCTGACATTTGAACCATTAAAATATATATATATATATATATATATATATATATATATATATATATATATATATATAAAACACACACACATATATATATATATATATATATATATAGGAAATAATAAGCATCAGTACTTTATGAATAAAATCCCACTTACAGAAACCGGTAGTAGGTTTGTAGAAGTGACACCTCCTCGGTCAGCTCCATACATACATACATACACACACACACACACACACACACACACACACACACACACACACACACACACACACATAAATACATACATACATACACACACACACACATAGATACACACACATACATACATACATACATACATACATACACACACACACACACACATACATACATACACTTACATACACATACATACATACACACACACATACACTTACATACACATACATACATGCATACATACACACGCACATACATCCACACAAAAATACACACCAACACATACATACACACACACACATACATACATACATACATACATACACACACACACACACACACACACACACACACACACATACATACATACATACACACACACACACACACACACACACACACACACACACACACACACACACACACACATACACATACACATACATTACATACATACATACACATACATACATACATACACATACATTGCATACATACACACACACACACACACACACACACACACATACATACATACATACATACATACATACACATACATACACACATACATACACACACATGCATACATACACACACATACTGTCAGAATATTTATACACACATACATACACACACACATACATACATACACACACACACACATGCATACATACATACATACATACACACACACACACACACACACACACACGGGCCGGACTTTGGACATGACTGCTGTAAGATGAAGGGGATAATGGGTTATTCTACAGGTGTTTTTTTTTCCGATTCCGGTCATTCTGAAGGGCCTCCTTATATGCATCCATGATTAATTGTCATCTCCTAGACTTAAAGGGACACAAATACCCTACTTTGGTCCTGCAATGGATTATGTCATAATTTATCACTTTATTTGTACAGACCGTTGCAGCTCAGTTGGTTGATGGTAAATTCAGTCTGGTGAAGCAGGGCTTGGATTACTTTGAGTATTTTGAGTGGGGTAAAAACTATTTAAAAATCCACTTATGTTGCATGGTATGTCCCTACAACTAGTGTAAAGCCCCGTACACACGCACAGATCGTCGTCATACAAACGTCGGCGGACGAAAGATCTGCCGATTGTACGCGTGTTAGTATGGTGCCTCCGACAGCTGTCTGCACACAATCCGCGGACAAGAGTCTTTCTTGCAAACATGAAATTTTTTGTCTGCGGACACCAGAACGGACGATTGTTCGCCTGTCAGTACAGAAATCAGCCGACAGACCGCAGATTTGCAAGACTGGGCATGCTCAGAAAATAAAAAACACAGGGAAAGTTAACCATTACATGACATCACTTCTGCAGTCAGCTGAAGTCTGCGGACAAAATTCTTGTGCTGTCCTTGTGCTGTCTTTGCACTTTTCAACAGACACCGACATCCCGGGGAGAAAAGACGAACATTTGTATGACGACGATCTGTGCGTGTGTACGGGGCTGAAGTGCTTGAATTAGACTTAAAGTTTGTCTTTTGCAATTTCCAGTGCAGCTGCACTAGGAGAGGCTAAAAGCCAAAAAGTTTTGCTGCATACGTAAGTGAGTGAGTGAGCAGAGGGATGACCCTAATCAGTCTGCTGCTTTTTATTCACTATCCAATTAGGGATGATCGAACGGTTCGGGTCGACCATCGGTTCGACCCGAACATTGACTGTTCATAATTCGGCCGAATTCTGAACTTTTTGCGGAAAAGTTCGAAATTCGGCAACCAGAACTGACCAAAATGCAATGGGACAGGAACTGGGCTTTAAAAGCCCATGATTGGACCAGAAACATTAGTAAAAGCCAATTGAGGGGGCAGGAGGATGCTAGGAATGTGATTGAAATGACTAGGGGGTCCAGAGGCCAATCAGTAGTGAATACGCCCCCCCCCCCCAGTATATAACATAGCCCCGCCAAATCTCTAGCACTGTAATACAGGGGCTGTGGAAGAGAGTGGAAGCAGTTCTGTTACTCCTGCTTCAAAAGTGTCATTTAGCAATTATTAGTGTGAGGAAAGGGATATGCAGTGTAGTTAGGGTACTATTTTCCACTATAGTTAGATTCAATAATCTAGTTTCTGTAGGGAAAGTGTTACGTGTCAGGGTGACCGTAGTGTAGTGTAGGGTGAACTGACTCTGACTGCTATGGCAGGGTGACCAAACTCTTCCATGTCAGGGTGAACGCCATAGCAAAAATTTTGTGTGTCTTAGAATTGCAGTAGAGCAGGGTTAGGGCTCCTCTACTTTCACACCTGGCCGTTTTTCTTGCAGGCGTTTATTGGGCTTTTTTGTGGACGTCTTTGGAGGCAGGCATGACATCTGAACTTCTGTGTAGGGGTATATATATACACACACACATATATGTATATATACACATACACACATATAGGTGTGAAAGTAGTGGAACCCTATGCCTGCATTAGTGAAATTATTTGCAGGCATGTGGCTCCACTCCTATCACACCTATATGTGTGTATGTGTATATATACATATACATATATGTGTGTGTGTATATATACCCCTATACAGAAGTTCAGATGTTATGCCTGCCTCCAAAGACACCCAAAAAATGCCCAAAAAAACGCCTGCAACAACACACCTGGGCGTTTTTGTTGCAGGCGTTTTTTTTGGGCATTTTTTGGGCGTCTTTGGAGGCAGGCATAACATCTGAACTTCTGTATAGGGGTATATATATATACACACACACATATATGTATATATACACATACACACATATAGGTGTGATAGGAGCGGAGCCACATGCCTGCAAATAATTTCATTAGCTCAGGCATAGGGTTCTGCTACTTTCACACCTATATGTGTGTATGTGTATATATACATATATGTGTGTGTGTATATATACCCCTACACAGAAGTTCAGATATCATGCCTGCCTCCAAAGACGTCCAAAAAAAAGCCCAATAAACGCCTGCAAGAAAAACGGCCAGGTGTGAAAGTAGCGGAGCCCTATCCCTGCTCTACTGCAATTCTAAAACAAACAATCTTTTTTTTCTGGTTCTGGACATGCTATAGAGCTGAAACTTCACAGGTACACTTTTTAGACCCCCCAGACACAATAATTTTTTCAATAATTGGCTCTCTATCAAAAACGACAATTTTTAAGAACTTTTTTGTGTGATTAATAGTCCCTGGGGCATGACCCAGAACCCTAGGCACTTTTTAGGGGCATTTATTGGGTTTTAGGGCTTCAAAATGGTGTTTTTTGATTACCCAAGTTCGGGTCCCATTTATTTCAATGGGGTTCTGGAATCCGGACCCGAACTTTCAGGAAGTTCGGGTGTTCTGGTCGAACTGAACTTTTCAAAAGTTCGATCATCCCTATATCCAATCAGCAGGTTGTGGTTGGAAAGAAGACACCACTGTATTCCTTACATATTAGTGGTATCCTCCATCTAGCTGTACTGTATGGTAGGGCTGTGTAAATCCCATGACTTCATAACCAAAAATACAAAACTTTGAGCGGATAAAACCGCTCCCTTACTGTATATGTATTTCATCTGTGTAAGTTTTCCTGCAGTTCAGCGTTTACTACTTTTGACATTTATCAGAAAAAGTGAAAAAGGGATTACAAGTCTTGCTAATTTATATAAAATGTCAGACAAATACAATTTACAATAAAAAATCCTAAGTATAAGCCTGGTGGAATGACTTTCCAGCAAAAAAAAGGATTTATATCCAGTACCTCTTCTAGCAGATCTCTCTTTTAATGCTTTCTCTAAGTCTTATTTAGCAAACATAAATTCCACATGGCTATGTTTTGACATCTATTTGTTAGTCTCGTTACATTGATGTTATCATTGAAATCTTAAGGAATATCTTTGTTGCGTGTTTGACTATCTCCTCTGAAAGGATGCACCTAATGGCATACAGTTATCATGAACAGATTGCTTGCTTAGAGCAAAGTGAATGGAACCTGCTAACAGGACAGCATCATTTTCCACTTGTCAGTCCGCCATCAGAACTCTTTGAAAGGAAACAATAGGACATAATTGTTCAGAAGAGTATTTTCCAGTGAAATGGCTTGTCAGAGCTGGCTGTGTTCAGCTAGAGTTGGCCACCTACTGCACAGGAGCAGTCACTGTGATGTGAAGAAGAAATGAAAAAGGCTCTCTGTCATGGACACAGATTGGATCCTTAGCTAGATGTATCCTCTGGGCTGGAAGAAAGAAAGAAAGAAAAAAATAAACTTTCCCGAGCTCTAAGTAGCCACTAGTCAGAACAATCCTTTCAGAAATATTTCATTTATTTTAAAAGGTGATTTAAAAAAAAAGACATCATGAATCATGAAGATTGTCATGTATTTCATATTGTGTATAACAGTAAGTCATTTTCCATAAAACTATTATGTTCTTAGCTTGACTGAACACCATACCAAAACACATATATGTGTATGTACTGTAGACAAGGGGTCTCCAAACTTTCTAAACAAAAGGCCAGTTTACTGTTTTTCAAACTTTGAGGTGGTCAGACTGTGGCCAGTGGGAGTAGGAATGACCTGACATTAAAATGGATAAACAATGCCCCATCATTGATATCAGTGGGAGGCATTGTTCCCTATTACTGAAATTGGTAGAAGGAGTAGTGCCCCATTGCTTGTATTGGGGAAGGAATAGTGCCCTATCATTGGTGTCAGTAGGAGGAACAGGGCCCCGACGCTTCTGTCAGTGGGAGGAAGAATAGTGCCCTATTGCTGGTGTCAGTGAAAGAAATAGTGCCCTACTGTTGGTTTCAGTGGGAGGAATAGCGTCCCATCATTGGTATCAGTGGGGGGAATGGTGCCCCACTGTTCATATCAGTGGGAGGAATAGTGCCCCATCATTGGTATCAGTGGGAGAAATAGTGTCCCATTATTGGTATTGGTGGGAGGAATAGTGCCCCATCATTGGTATTGGTGGGAGGAATAGTGTCCCATTATTGGTATTGGTGGGAGGAATAGTGCCCCATCATTGGTATTGGTGGGAGGAATAGTGCCCCATCATTGGCATTAGCAGGAGAAATAGTGCCCCATCATTGGTATCAGTGGGAGAAATACAGTGGGGATCGAAAGTTTGGGCACCCCAGGTAAAAATTTGTATTAATGTGCATAAAGAAGCCAAGGAAAGATGGAAAAATCTCCAAAAGGCATCAAATTACAGATTAGACATTCTTATAATATGTCAACAAAAGTTAGATTTTATTTCCATCATTGACACTTTCAAAATGACAGAAAACAAAAAAATGGCATCTGTAAGAGTTTGGGCACCCTGCAGAATTTATAGCATGCACTGCCCCCTTTTCAAAGCTGAGACCTGCCAATGTCATGGATTGTTCTCAATCATTGTCTGGGAAGACCAGGTGATGTCAATCACAAAGGTTTTAAATGCCCAGATTCCTCTGACCTTGCCCCAACAATCAGCACCAACTGAAACTGAAAATAGTTGACGCTCACAAAGCTGGAGAAGGCTTTAAGAAGATAGCAAAGCATTTTCAGATGTCAATATCCTCTGTTAGGAATGTAATTAAGAAATGGCAGTCATCAGGAACAGTGGAAGTTAAATCAATATCTGGAAGACCAAGAAAAATATCAGACAGAACAGCTCGCAGTATTGTGAGAAAAACAATTTAAAACCCACGTTTGACTGCACGATCCCTCCAGAAAGATCTGGCAGACACTGGAGTTGTGGTACACTATTCCACTATAAAGAGATACTTGTACGAATATGGTCTTCATTGAAGAGTCATCAGAAGAAAACCTCTTCTACGTCCTCACCACAAAAATCAGCGTTTGAACTTTGCAAATGAACAAGCCTGGTGCATTTTGGAAACAAGTTCTGTGGACTGATGAGGTTAAAATTGCACTTTTTGGCCGGAATGAGCAAAGGTACGTTTGGACAAGAAGGGGCACAGAATTTAATGAAAGGAACCTCCTTCCAACTGTTAAGCATGGGGGTGGATCAATCATGCTTTGGGGTTGTATTGCAGCCAGTGGCACAGGGAACATCTCACGAATAGAAGGAAAAATGGATTCAATAAAATTTCAGCAAATTTTGGATGGTAACTTGATGCCATCTGCGAAAAAGCTGAAGTTAAAGAGAGGATGGCTTCTACAAATGGATAATGATCCTAAACACCACCTCGAAATCCACGGGGGATTACATCAAGAGGCATAAACTGAAGGTTTTGCCATGGCCTTCACAATCTCCTGACCTCAACATAATTGAAAATCTATGGCTAGACCTTAAAAGAGCAGTGCGTGACAGACAGTCCAGAAATCTCAAAGAACTGGAAGACTTTTGTAAGGAAGAATGGGCAAAGATACCTCTCAAACAAGAATTGAAAGACTCTTGGCTGGCTAGAAAAAGCGTTTACAAGCTGTGATACTTGCCAAAGGGGGCAATACAAGATATTAACTCTGCAGGGTGCCCAAACTTTTGCAGACGCCATTTTTTTGTTTTCTGTTATTTTGAAAGTGTAAATGATGGAAATAAAATCTAACTTTTGTTTTGTAATTTGATGCCTTTTGGATATTTTTCCATCTTTCCTTGGCTTCTTTATGCACATTAATACAAATTTTTACCTGGGGTTTCCAAACTTTCAATCCCCACTGTAGTGCCTCATCCTTGGTATTGGTGGGAGGAATAGTGCCCCATTGTTTGTCTTAGTGGAAGGAATAGTGCCCTATCATTATTGTCAGTGGAAGAAATAGCATCCCATTGTTGGTGTCAGTGGGAAGAGTAATAGTGCCATGTTGTTGGTGTCATTGGAAGGAATAGTGTCCCACTGTTAGAGTCAGTAGGTGGAATAGTACCCCAAGGGCTAGATAGAGGCAAGCAAAGGGCCACATCTGGCCCCCAAGCCACAGTTTGGAGACCACTGGCGTAGATCAATAGAAAGTAGTAGAGACGCACACAGGTCTTAAGAAGGAGTACATCTCCAACCAAGAGGAGTTTATTCTATTCAACTTTCTGATAGATCACAATCAAGGCACTTTGACTTAGATGAAGTGTGATCCATTGAAATGTTGGTAAGAATAAACTCTTCTTGTTTGGAGAAACACACCTGCTCAAAAACAGTGAGTGCCTCTACTACTATAGTGACGTTACTTTGCTGCAGTGCTCCTGCCCTGGACAGTGGGTAGTGAGTGACACCCAATGGACTTTGTTTTTATGTACATACTATATATATATATACCAGTATATTTTCGTGCCTAAATTTTGGCACAGGGTGGTCTTGGTGCTGATAGGTAATTGTTCTTTTAGCAGTTACATTAATGTTAGGGATTTGTTTAGGGATTAGGCCCAAGGGTTAGGATTAAAGATTTATTTCAGCCAAAATGTAAATTTAAACATGAAAGCGGTATTAAAAACCCAAAACCAAAAATGTATTATATTGCAGTTTACAAGTCATTAATTGCGACAGTTTTCTTGTTGGCTTGTTCCCTCTGTTTTCACTTGGTGATCTGGCCAATAAAACACCTCCTATATTAGTGAGATACAGCTTTATATGAACAAGTACAGGAGGCAGAGCAGACAGCCGCATTGTCAGTCTGGGGGGTGGTGTTAAACGTATTGGAAGATTTAAATACACTAACAAATTTAAGCCAAACTCCAGCTCACACTTTAGAATCAGTTACAGCAAATTGTTTTTTTTTTTTTTTTCCCCTTTTTTGGATTAAGGTTTTGCATGATTAAATAAAAGCTGATCATTTTAATCACCCCCTGCCAGTGTTAAGTGGTTTGTCTCATCCATGTTAACTGATACATTCTGGAGAGCTTGTGCTTTTGAAAAACAACAGACTCGCTGGCTGGATCACCAGATAAAAATAAAAGAAAGCATAAAAAAGAAAACAAGTACAGCCATCACATCTAAGAATTTATAAGCTGCAATATAATAGTTTTGCTTTTGGGTTTAATTGCACTTTAAAATGTATATATGAAGCATAGCCTACCTATTGAATAGTTTGGTTTGTTATTCAAGCCAGGCCTCACCCCTTCCAACATACTTATTGGTCAGGTGGTCAGTTCATCACAATAAGGGCCAGTAGGAAGACTCAGGTGGTGAGAAGGGGTGGGCACAAATTACTTGTGAATTGCCCATGCATTATGACATCTTTAGTCAGGATTGAAGTATATCTAAACCCAAAAACATCAATTTAATATATTGCAGCTTACTAGTCCTAAGATGTGGCGGCTGCATTTGTTTTATTTTTTAGGCTTTTTTTTTCTATATTGTCACTTGATGATCCTGCTGGCTAGTGGTTAACACACATCCTGTCTTGGGGTGACAAAACTCACCATACAGTATGGAGGAGCAATGTTGTCCTTCTAAGACAGGAAATGTGTTTGGACTACAGAAAATTTACTCCTTCCCCTTTCACTGTGTTTTAACCCCCGTTCACACTGAATCTGACTTTGAAATTGCGCAACTTCACTTAAACTCACACGATTTCAAAGCCGCATGTCAGTGCGACTTCAGGTATGACTTGACTGACATCTATGTGACTTCATATACAGATGTCTATGCACCTGGAATCGTAAAGCATAGTGCAGGAACCTTGGTTTCAAATCGGAGTGGCACTGCATTGCTGACAATAGGGTGCGACTTGTCATGCAATTTGGACCTGTCGAATCACATGACAAGTCACACTGGTGTGAATGGGGGTTTAAAGTTAACAGATGCAACCTCTATTAGATTAACCAAGGCTGATAAAACTGTTGAGATAATCCAACAGAGTGCACAGGACAAATGAAAGCTCTGTATCTCTGGTGGGCTTTATGGGTCTTTTTTGCACTTATCCAACAAAAAGCTTTCAATATAATTACAGACCAAAAGGAAGACAATTAGAGAAGTTCATTGCTGGAGTTAAAGTGAATGTAAATGATCACCTTGTAAAACAACCCATTTAGTCTAAAATAGAAATGAAAGGCAAAACATTTGTGTATAGATATAAAAAACATCATAAATACCCTTTTTTCCTTTTTTATAAGTGATCCCATTCCCTCTGTTCCCAGCTGCATGAGAGCTGGGGGAAGAGAAGCAGCAGCATATTAAGCTTACCAGTAAATGGGTGTGCAGCGGGGGCGTGTCAGAACAAGTCACATAATTGGAGAGATCAGGCTGAGTTCCCAGCATGGCTAAAGAACTGACTATGCTGTGCTCTTCTGCTTAGTACTGAAGGGAGAAAACGCTGCTCCAGGTGTGTGATGGTAGCTTGGAGGTGGAATATCCCACAGAGTGCTAGCCCCAGCCCGCCTCCGTGGAAAACTTGTAAGAAAAGAAACGGCCGCACATCCAGGAATTCCAATTGCCTTTAATTTCCAAAGTGATGACACCAAAGACACTAACATAGGGTCACATAGACGCGTTTCACACATACATCTTGTGCTTAATCATTACTGCTTAGTGTGGTCAGTTTTTAATAGGAAATGAAAGGGACTGGTTGGAACACCTGGAATTTCACACAAAGGAATCAATACAAAGAGAACGGGGTACTTTCTCATACAAGTACATGGTACAGCAGGCACATATCAGGAATATGAAGTGTCGGGGTAACAAATGCTTTAAGTCAGATTGTGGAATAGAAATAGCTTAAAAATCAAGATTGTTTTTCTACACAATATAATTTTCTCATCTCACTCCCTGCTTCAAGAACTAACAACCCTGGTCTCCTGGTTGCAACACCCCCCCCCTTTTTTTTTTTTCATTGAGAGTTGAGATCTTGGAGCAATGCTTTTAGTCCTGAGGAAATGCACACTTTTCTCGTATTCTGTGCTCATTCATCAGCTCAAGAACTCAAGTTTGCTGTCATCAAAGTTAAAAATGTATAAAGGGTGCGCTGATATGGTGAATAAAGCTGCAACCAAAGATCCAAATAGTGGTTTGGAAATAATTGAAAGAAATAGTTGGTATCACTCTAAAGCAGGGGTCTTCAAACTATGGCCCTCCAGTTGTTCATGAACTACAATTCCCATCATGCCTAGTCATATCTGTGAATGTCAGAGTTTTACAGTGCCTCATGGGATGTGTAGTTCCACAACAGCTGGAGGGCCGTAGTTTGAAGAACCCTGCTCTAAAGTGTCAAAACACAAGGAGACAAATAGAATTAATAGTGCACTGTAGCAAGTGTAACCTTATAGTTTCCACAAATTAATGGTAAATCGTGAAATACCCTCTCTGGGGTGTGATATATAAACACAAATAAACAATTAACAATTGCCCGGGTGTCTCAATTCCAACATAGAAATAAATGTGCAATAATCCCAAAGGGATGTGCAAAAAGTCCCGTATATAGTGTCTCAAATATAAAGTCCGTTAGATCCAAATGTTGAGAAACAAACGTAGATAACTCCAGGTGATAGGATGAAGATAAGATAAATTTGGTGCTCAAAACAAAACCACATGTCTAACACTTATATCTTGTGTACCACCACCTTTAGGGTTTGCTTCTTACCAGCAGGTAGAAGTATAGGGCAGAAAAAGCAGCCACCTCAAGAATATTGACTCCTTGTGTTGTGTTTTCTGCCCTATACTTCTCCTGCTGGTAAGAAGCAAACCCTAAAGGTGGTGGTACACAAGATATTAGTGTTAGACATGTAGTTTTGTTTTGAGCACCCAATTTATCTTATCTTCATCCTATCACCTGGAGTTATCTATGTTTGTTTCTCAAAATTTGGATCTAACAGACTTTATATTTGAGACACTATATACGGGACTTTTTGCACATCCCTTTGGGATTATTGCACATTTATTTCTATGTTGGAATTGAGACACCCGGGCAATTGTTAATTGTTTATTTGTGTTTATATAACACACCCCAGAGAGGGTATTTCACGATTTACCATTTATTTGTGGAAACTATAAGGGAGCATGAGACCGTAGACTCTCGGGTTGGCGGAACGCAAGCATGGAGCGGCGTTCTATACACCAACTAACCGAGATTCTGATTGCAATAAGGCGGACTATTATACGATATGTAGTAAGTGCAACTTGTATCAATAAAATGTTGGTTATACTGATATGCTGCACTATGAGAGTCTCCTTTTTATTGCCCCTATATGTCCTCTAACTTGGAGTTCCACTATTATCTGGTCATACATCCTTGCTAGTGAGAGGAAAAGCTATGTGGATGATCTGGATTCGTTGTGGATACCAATGTTTGTTGTGACCCCCTATAATCAAGGGGTCATATCCTTCTGGTAAGGAGTATTTATTAAGAACACTGGGTGAAGGTGTGGAGGTGAAGGTTTTTAACACCACTTCTATCAAGTCTGTGCTTTTAATCACTGCTGCGGTTAACCATATAATCACCTTGATATTTTAAGCACCAAAATGACTTTTATTCTACTATTTATTCATTTATGCTGGGTTTGTGCTTTCATCAATTGTTATTAAGCACATTTGGACTGTTTCATATAAGTATTTAATTATTTATTTATATGCACCCATGCATTTTTTGTGAATATTGTTGCTGAGCGCAATATATACACTCAAATTTTCACATTGAACACCATACATCGTCTATGGTTCTTTTTAGGGTTAAATTGCAGGTCTCGAACAAAAATGCAGGGAGGGGGGTCAAGAGTACAGGATACCTAAGTCACACAAACCTTGGGGCACAGCTTCCTGAATATCTTGTCTCAGCAGTATTAGGTCATGTAGTTACATCATTAAAAAATGATGCTGTTGGAGAGGGGACAGCCAAGTAAATCTGTAACCCTATGCGAGCATAGTCCATTAACAGCAACTACTGGTGTCTCACCCTCAAAAAGTACTTCCACACCTGGAGGTTCAGGCAAAAGGTCCCACCTCTCCAGTCCAGCTCCCATGGGTAGGTTTCCTTAAGGCCCCCAGGCCATAGCATCTGCTGAGTTCTAGTAGCAGTAGCTTCTCTGAAACAATCATATGCTTTCTTCCAAGGGGAAGAATGGCTGTACACCAAGCGGCACAGGGAGCCCAGATGATTGGTGGGAAAAGAGTTAAAGGAGCCTGGGCCTGCATCTGAGCATCGTAGCATCGTAAATAAAGGAGCTCTTCGCTTTATGTGAAAAAAAAAAAGACAACACTGTGCTAATACAAAGGTGTGCTTATGAAGATTCCAACTTCCTTTGGATGTGTCAATAATGTTTTCACTGTATATCACATGCATAGAAAATATTTTGATTCTTCTTCTAAAGTCAAAAGGTTTTTACCTTGACGCTTTCCCTGCAATAAGCTAAAAAACCTTCCACTAGCTGTTCCAACCCCCCCCCCCCCTAAATACTTACCTGTCACCTCTGTTGATCCAGCACCGTGTCCTTTCTGCCCTTACAGCATAGACTGAAAGCAGTGGAGCCATTGGCTCCTGCTGCTGTCAGTCAACTCCTTTGAGGAGTGAGTGAGGAGGCGTGGCTTAGCTGCACTGTGTTTGTCCATGGACACTCACAGTCTGGCTCAAGAGTGCACCCACACGTTTTCTCCCATAGCACATGGCTTGCTATGGTCGCACATGCAGGAGAGGAGGACCAGACAGTGGTAGGGGACCCTAGAAGGGATGTAAGGGGTTGCTCTGTGCGAAATCCTTGTGGAGAGCAGGTGAGTGAGGACGTTTAGGAAAAAAATAGGGACATTTAATATCACTTTAATTACTAATCACAGTGAAAATATACTAAACTAGTAAGGGACTGTTGACATTCATCCTAACAGACATTTTGTGAAATCGCATTTTTTGCCATTTGTATGCTTAGGGGCGAAAACATCCCATTCTTACCAGTGACATTTATTTTACAGCTGCTTTTTTGTTCTGCCTTCCTCTAGAGAAAGACATTTAGAATATAGAAAAGGATGACCTGGCTGAATGTAGATAAATATATATGAATAGCGAAGTGAAGGCCTCATATCTTTACAAAGTTTGTATGAATGCATTTGTGGCATGTCACAATATCCAGCAACAGGATACTTTTATTAGAAAAAGAGCTCTACCTGATATCACTAAAAAAAGTAATTGAGCTAATCCAGTCAAATGTATAAATGTACCATTGAAATATAGGGGCTATTTAGCTGACAAAAGTTTTAAAATGTAAGTAGAGATGTATCAGAGTAGACACTCATTATTTGCTCCACTGTGTAAAAATTTACTTTTCCTAGCATAATAGTAAGCTAGTAAAAGTGGTCCAAAGAAACCACTTAGCAGCTCACTATGTAGCATCTCGGTGGCCACAGAACCCACTGGCCCTTGTAACACTGGGTGTCCTCAAGATGCACAGCAGGATCCATTGGGAGTCCCACTTTTAAAGAAAGTCTTTTCGGAAAGAAACATGCCATCACTGACTTATTTTTGATGCTGACTACATTGATAGTTCCTGTTTCCAGCTGTTTTTTCAACTAAAAAAAGAGATAAATAACATTTGTTTTAAAACATATGTAGCACCCTCCTAGGTAGGTGCTAGGTAAAGCATAGAGCGGCCCTGTCTGCTTATCAGGAGGGTCTGATCTGTTAGTTAGCCTGTCACATGCTTCCAGGTGTGACCTGTTGAGTCTGGGGAGTCTCCACACTGTATCCAATGAGGGACCTTGTTGGACAGTGGAGGAAACCTAGCCAATAGCACACCAGGGTTTTTGACTGTCCCAGTGGGTGGGCATTGCCGCAATGCATCCTGGTATTGGGAATAAATCCGGGGGGGGGGGGGGGGCATGTGACAGGGAGTCTTTTGGCAGGAGCAAAGTCCCAGGAGGAGGTGGACAGCGGTCTCTCCTCCTGCTGAAGTGAGGAATGTGGTCTGGGCAATCGGCCTAGGGACCCGGGGTTGAGCTGTGCTGCAGAGGATCCAGTGTGCTGGCCAGTGGAGCTGCTGGGCAGAAGACTTCAGGAAAAACAGTGTCGTGAGTACTCAAGGATCTGTCCAGGGGTCTGCCTAAGAGAGAGGACCACTCCAGAGTGGTCAAGGGGATCACGGAGTCAGCTAACCCAGAGTGTGACAGTAAAGGGGGTGCCAAGTTGTTAAGCCCTGAAGATTAGGGATAAAGGGGGCACCAGGAAGAGCCCCAAAGTTGTTCAGCAGTACAGTCTACCTCAAGTAATAGTTTGCCTTAGGAAAGAATTACCTCAGGAAGCTTAAAGTGAACCTTTCACAGCCAAGGGCAAAGTGAAGCAGTGGCCTAGCCGTGACTAGCTCTATCAGAGCTAACCAGCATTAGCTATCGTTAACTAGCATCCATCAGCATTTTTCTTGATGGTCCTGCCTATTGTGCATAGTTCAGTTCAGTTGGAGTATGCCACTCATCCCCTACTCCTATCCAAGTTCCAAATAAAACATAAAAACCAAAGAAACCGGACTGGTCCTTGTCTGAGGTAAAAACACTTAGAAACATGTCGGAATGTTCTAATGTTGCTAATAGTAACCCTGGGGAACCCATCACCAGCAGCTCCCATGGGAGTAGTGCTACACATATAACATGGTAACTTTTGCTATGCTGTTTCATTGAAAACTACAATGGTTTTTGGACACTTTCGTTTTATTTTTTGGTTCCAGTGTTCCAAGCATTTTTTTTGATCATTTGTTGAAATCTTTTTTTTTTCTAATACAGGTCACTTTGCTAATTTTGGTTTTCTGGAGCATTCTGGGTTTTACAGAAAGACCAGCTCTGCCCTTTCCACTTGTTGACTGCTTGTGTCCAAATGAAAATCCATATAGATGGAAAACAAATCAGGAGAGACTTTAGGAACTTAAAGTGGTAGTATACTCCACTTTTTACCTTTTACCTACAGGTAAGCCTATAATAAGGCTTACCTGTAGGTATGATTAATATCTCCTAAACCTGCAAGGTTTAGGAGATATTCGTCCTGCATGCAGCTGCTGAAACCAGTGGTGCATGTGCTCTGAAGGTCCAGTGGATCCTTGCCGGAAAATTACTCCCGCGCTGGATTGACGTCATTGCGGCCCCCCGGAAACTCACAGCGCCAAAGGCGCTGAACCAGGTAGAGACGCTGAGGGAACATGCAGCTTATACTATAGCCATTAGGGGTGTGGCCTCCTGCTGACATCAGGAGACCACGCCCCCTTATGTCACAGATGACGCCCTTGTCCTCATCAACATGGGGGCAAGGTGCTTTGGGGTGGGGGGCCGCTCGCTCTTCCCCTCCCCTTTCCTGGCCTGCCGGGCTGCATGCTTGGATAAGGGTTTGGTATGGATTTTGGGGGGGGAACGCATGCCGTTTTTCTCGGCGTGGGGGCTCCCCTCAAAATCCATACCAGACCCAAAGGGCCTGGTTTGGAACCTGGGGGGGACCCCACACCGTTTTTTTCCCATTTTGGCGTGGAGTTCCCCTTCAAGATTCTTAGAGCGCAAGTCGGATCATCCTCATCCGACTTGCGATGTGCCTTCTATTCAAATCAATAGGCTCCTATAGGGAAAAATTGATTTTGAATGTAAAAAAAAAAAACGTATGACGTGGCTTAACGCTGTATAAGCAACGTTAAGCAACGTTATTCAGCCTTTAGCAGCATCACATGTTTTTACAGCTTGACGCTGCAGCTCCAGAATGCACTGGTCCTGGGTTTTTTTTGCAGCTATTAAACGCCTATGCCACTTGGAGCTCCTAAAAGCTCTATGTGTGCATAAGGCCATAGAATAACATGGATGGACGTTTTGCAGCTGCAAAAAAAAAAACGTCTGACGCTCCTAACAGCAGCTGCAAAAATGCCCTGTGTGCATGGGGCCTAAGTGTTACAAGGTCTCAGGTGTGAATGGGGGGCAGGTGTGTTAAGTTTGGTGTTATCGCTCTCACTCTCTCATACTGGTCACTGGAAGTACAATATGGCAAAGAACTCTTTGAAGATCTGAAAAAAAAGAATTGTTGCTCTACATAAAGATGGTCCAGGCTATAAGAAGTTTGCCAAGACCCTGAAACTGAGCGGCCAGGACCATACAGTGGTTTAACAGGACAGGTTCCACTCAGAACAGGCCTCACCATGATTGACCAAGGAAGTTGAGTGCACGTGGTCAGCATCATATCCAGAGGTTGTCTTTGGGAAATAGATGTATGAGTGCTGCCAGCATTGCTTCAGAGGTTGCGGGGTAGCCTGTCAGTGTTCAGACCATACGCTGCTCACTGCATCAAATTGGTCTGCATGGCTGTCGTCCCAGAAGGAAGCCTCTTCTAAAGATGTTGCACAAGAAAGCCCGAAAACAGTTTGCTGAAGACAAGCAGACTAAGGACATGGATTACTGGAACCATGTCCTGTGGTCTAATGAGACCAAGATAAACTTATTTGGTTCAGATGGCAGAAACAAGGTGAGGAGTATAAAGACAAGTGTGTCTTGCCTACAGTCAAGCATGGTGATGGGAGTGTCATGGTCTGGGGCTTCATGAATGCTGCCGGCACTGGGGAACTACAGTTCATTGATGGAACCATGAAAACCAACATGTACTGTGACATACTGAAGCAGAGCATAATCCCCTCCCTTTGAAGACAGGACAGTATTCCAACATGATAATGACCCAAACACACCTCCAAGATGACCACTGCCTTGCTAATGAAGCTGAAGGTAAAAGGTGATGGACTGGCCAAGCATGTCTCCAGACCTAAACCCTATTGAGCATCTTGGGGGCATCCTCAAACAGAAGGTGGAGGAGTGCAAGGTCTCTAACATCCACTAGCTCCATGATGTCGTAATGGAGGAGTGGAAGAGGACTCCAGTGGCAACTTGTGAAGCTCTGGTGAACTCCATGCTCAGGAAGGTTAAGGCAGTACTGTAAAATAATGGTGGACACACAAAATATTTACACTTATGGGCCCAATTTGGACATTTTCACTTAGGGGTGTACTCACTTTTTTTGCCAGCGGTTTAGACATTAATGGCTGTTTGTTGAATTTACTCACTTTTTTAAGATACTGTATGTATAAATATACAGTATCTCTAAAAAGTGAGTACACCCCTCACATTTTTGTAAATATTTTATTATATCTTTTCATGTGATAACACTGAAGAAATGACACTTTTCTACAATGTCAAGTAGTGAGTGCAAAGCTTGTATAACGGTGTAAATTTGCTGTCCCCTCAAAATAACACCATTGGCAAATAAAGTGAGTACGCCCCCTAAGTGACAATGTCCAAATTTTGCCCAATTAGCCATTTCCCCTCCCCGGTTTCATGTGACTCGTTAGTGTTACAAGGTCTCAGGTGTGAATGGGGAGCAGGGGTTTTCAATTTGGTGTTATCACTCTCATTTCCTCATACTGGTCACTGAAAGTTCAACATGGCACCTCATGGCAAATAATTCTCTGAGGATCTGAAAAAAAGAATTGTTGCTCTACATAAAGATGACCTAAGCTAGAAGAAGATTGCCAAGACCCTGAAATTGAGCTGCAGCAGGGCGGCCAAGACCATACAGCAGTTTAACAGGACAGGTTCCACTCAGAACAGGCCTCACCATGGTCAACCAAAGAAGTTGAGTGCACGTGCTCAGTGTCATATCTAGAAGTTGTCTTTTGGAAATAGATATATGAGTGCTGCCAGCATTGCTGCAGAGGTTGAAGGGATTGGGGGGGGGGGGGGGATCAGCCTGTCAGTGTTCAGACCATATCTATATATATCTATATATATAGATAGACATACATTTTTTTTTACTATACATTCCCTTTAGCAGAAAATTTTACACCATGTTATAGTTTTTAAAAGTTAACATGGTAGGCAAAGCAAACAAAAAAGTGGAGCACATTATAGTTTAATGTGTGTTACTTAGTATTTGAGGTCACCAATTATTTCTGTAGCATCTGACGTTATTTCAAGCTATATTTAGTTTAAAACTACAGGATGTAAAGTACAGTTCTCTTTCCCTGCTTCAACTAGTCATCTAGGTCTATAATTCCAAACCACTGTGAAGATTGATTCTTAGGAACCTATTTATAGATCTAAATCATTGTCTTTTTTTCACAAACTTTACCCTATTTTGCCACATTTTTTCCTCCAGTTCATAAGTTTCAAATTTTGCAATGTCAAAGTGATTGGAATTATAAAAAGCTCACAGATTGGCTAAAATGCTAAACAAAAGAAATGTACAGATTATTTAATGACACCACTTAAAACCGCTTCAATACAGGACACTTTGCCACCTTCCTGCCCAGGCCAATTTTTAGTTTTCAGTCACATTTTGAATGACAATTGCACGGTCATGCAACACTGTACCATATGAAATTTTTATAAATGTTGGTGGTGTTGAATCACCCCTAGGTTTTTTATTTTTTTGCTAAATAACTGAAAAAAGACAAAAGACAATTTTGAAAAATAAATGTGTTTTTCTGTTGTTACATTTTCAAATAAGTAATCTTTCTTCATAAATTCATAAATTTAAGCCAAAATATATACTGCTACATTTCTTTGGGGGAAAAAAACCCCCAAATCAGTGTATAATATTTAGTCTGTAGGAAAGTTATAGAGTTCTCATTTCTTGAGGCCCAAAAATACCGGGACAGTACGCATATCCTCTTAAAGACCCCTTTTGGGAAAGTAGACAGTCCGAGGTATTTAGTAGGAGGCATGGCAAGTTTTTTGAAGTTGCAATTTTTTTTTTCCAAATGTTTTGGATAATGAAGGAATGAAAAAAAAATTTTTTTTTTCACAATTTTTAAAAAAAATTTTACATACTGTCACCACAGCAATACAGCGTCATCATATAACTGGTGTAGCGGGATCAGGGACACTGATTAGTGACAGTATGTAAAAAAACAATAATACATTTTTTAAAAAAATATATATATTTTTAATAAAACATTTTTCTTTTACTTTTTTTAACAACATACAGTAACCAGAGCAATACAGTGTTACCATAGTACCATATTAACACTGTACTACTCTGGGGAGGTGATCAGGATAATTTAATACACACTATGACTGCTTATAACTGTACATTTTACAGTTATAAACAACCATTTTTTCTGAATGAAAACTATACATTCTGTGTTTACTATTGTGATTAGCTGTGATTGGCCACAGCTAATTACATTGTACAGATGGGCTGTGATTTTCCCTGTCTGTATCATGTAAAAAAGCCATTCATTGTGTACAATTGTCATGTGATCTGATGTGATTGGCCACATTGATCACATGGTACTGGCCAGTATAGTGATCTGTCAAGTGGACACAGCATGTGACAAATCGTGCCAGAGCGTGGTCTGTGGGGCATGCATGAGGCACGATCCTAGGAGGACTTCATATGATGTTCTCCCAAGCTAATGGTATTCCTGCCTGGCCATCATATTACAATAGGCTGGGTGGGAAGGGGTTAAAGTATATGTAATTCCTAAACCTACTTTTCATTATGTGTGGCATCATGCCTCACTCTATATATGCAGTTTTCTTGCACATTGTTTTTTCGTGAATCTAGTGTAACATTTCTTAGCTGGAGATCGTAATAATAACAAAACTGTCTGTTTCCAGCTGACAACGCTAGGCAACTCCCTCTCAGTTAAAAGCAGCTTTGTCAACCTGCCAACCTGCATTGAGGTGATATAAAATTTTGAAACATTTTGCCAAAAAAAAAAAAAAACGAAGAGGTAAAAAAGTTCACCTTTTAAAATATGACAAAAAGGGTGGGCTAATTATCTAGTGTAGCCTAATAAGTAAGGAGAACTGTTGGGAATGATATTTCTCATGAAAAAAAGATCAAAATATAAATTTTGACCTTTAAAAAAAGGTCCTTTAAATGTTAGGTTCTGTGCAATGGTATGGCATTAACTGCCAATAAGGTAATATTGGAAGGAAAGGAAATTATACTTAAAGTGTAAGTGTAGGCAAACAGCTAAATACAAAGTTGAAATATATTATTGTGAACCATCTTACCAGCCAAAATATAAATAATTTTAGCTTGTTTTCTAATCTAGAATTCCAGAGACCCATGGCAGACACTTGAGCTGACCGGTCAATTTTCTGCACTGCGGTCAAAGCAATAAAACTTGGTCAAAACTGAGATAGAATAATGAAAGAGCAGTGGCTAATTCCTGAGGTAATTTACATCTTTCCATAAAATACATGCAAAGGGAAGAAGGTGGGGTTTGGGGTGAGATCAAGGGGGTGTGGGTAAGGCTTTAAAATTTCGGTCAGGTTTTTTCACCATCTGTATCCCAACTGGATAGGGAGAGCCCCCGCTTACTGTAAGAACTTACTTAAAAAAAAATATTTTATTTACTATAGATCATAGATTTCGATATTGTGGTTATGAAAAATTAATAAAAAGAGATTAAAAAAAAAAAAGAACTTACTTAAAAATGTTGATTCTTATTTTTCATTTTTTGGAAAAATGCATATACACTTAGCGAATAAGGCAGAAGACAAATTTAACAGTGTCTCTTTACTGGACTTTTATAAGTTTTATCTTCCCAAAGAAAAATATCCCACTCTTCACAATCACGCCTTATTCATATCATCAGTTTTCAGCAGCACCTGTATTTGTGAGCAAATATTTTCTAGAATGGAGCACGCAAAGGGTAATATTACAACCAAAATAATCTGATGACACCTTGCAAATTCATTGAGAATTGCTACTACATCCATCGAACCAGATATTGGGGTTTTAGTTTATCAAAAGCAGTGTCAAATATTAAACTAGTTTTAATTTTGCCTCTTTTAAATTTAAAAAAAAAAATATTTCGGAAAATGTAAGTTTTATTACTCAGATAGGTACATTATCTATATAAGAGATCATTAACTTGTGATCTGCCTGACTTTCTCTGCTCATCAGCCATCCTTATTGTAAGCCCCGGTTCACACTTCTGCGTGTGTGGGGTTCGCATGTAATGTCGGAGCGCACTGCTCCGACATTACATGCGATCAGCTGTGCGGTGCGAGTTTAGCCATACAGTTTGTATGGCTAAATTCGCATCGCACCCGCAGCAAACACGCACAGGAGGCATTTTTGCAGCCGCATCAGGATCGGATCGCACAGCGGTTCACACTTGTGCGATCCGATCCTGTGCGAACTGCACGATCGCACCGCGATATGCGATCAAACTGGGGGTGTCGTTAAGATTACATTGACACCCCCAGCGGATCGCATATGGCAGTGTGAACTGCCGGGGGTGCGTGTGCGATGCGGGAACAGGCTGCGAATTCGCAGCCTTCCCGCATCGCATAAATGTGAACCGAGCCTTAGTGTATTTATTGTATGGCCCAGGACAATTCCTCTTCTTCCAGTGTGACCCAGGAAGGTCAAAATGCTGGACACCCCTGGATTAGAAGTTCTGATTACAAATGCTAAAAGATGTGTGGCTGCTTTTGTGCATTGTTTGGGAGGTTGAAGTTGAGTGAGCCATTTTGCTGCCTCCAGTAGCACCCAACAGTCACAAGTGAGCACAGCATCAGCCTAGAAGGGTGTCCATTATAGGTATGCGCAGCCTATGGCATTAGGGTGTGCACCCCAGAAAACAAACACACTCTAATTTCATTTTGTTGCATTCGTAGCAAAATTTGTTTAGTGTATATCAGTAGAGTAGGGGACTGTGCCATTAGAGCAGAAATTGATGTCAGAAGGGCAGTGGACGATGTCAGTATTTTTCATTTTGATACTTTTTTTCAAATTGTATTTATTGAATTATTTTTTACAATATTTTTAATTATTTTTAAAACATTTTTAACCCCTTCACTCCTAAGCCTTTGTTACACTGTATTTATGCAGCGGTCTTTCAAATGCAATTTTTTTTGGAAGAAATACACTTTCATAAATTAAAAAAAAAGAAAAATTTGCCCAATTTTTGGTATAATGTAAAAGATGATATTACGCGCAAATAGTAAATGAGTAAATGAGTAAATAGATAACTAACATGTCATGCTTTAAAATTTCTCACACTTATGGAATGGCGACAAACTATGGTACCTAAAAATCTCCAAAGGTGATACTTTAAAAAATGTTAACAGTTACCTGTTTAGAGTTGCAGAGAAGGTCTTGTGCTAGAATCATTGCTCTCACTTTAACGATCGCGGAAATACTTTACATATGGGGTTTGAACACCGTTTACATATGCGGGCGAGACTTACATATGCGTTTGTTTCTGCATGAGAGCACAGTGGGACAGAGCATTTTAATTTTTTTTTTCTTATTTATTTTCTTATTTATTTATTTTTTTACACTATATCTTTAATTTTTTTTTCATCACTTTTATTGCTGTCACAAGGAATGTATACTGTACATCCCTTGTGACAGTAATAGGCAGGGACAGGTACTCTCTGCACTTGAAAGCATTCAAAATGCCAAGTTTGGCTGTTTTGAATACTGTCATATTTTTAAAATCTGGAGCCTTTAAGGCTCCAGTAACTGGAAGTGATGTCATGACATCGCTACCGGGTTTCTACATTGGAGACCTAATCAGAACCTGAATCTGGCTTTGTTCAGATCTTCAGTTGGCCGTTGTACATGCCAGCTGGTTTCTTGGGTCTCCCAGTGGGACGGGAGACCCGGAAAACCATGGGAGATGGCGGGAGGGGGGGGGGATGTCCCCTCCTGCTCCTTGTAATAACAACCAAGTGGCTGCTTAGCCTGGTTGTTATTACTGGAAAGCCGACCATTGGCTCTAAAAAACGGTACCAGGGTGATGCCTCTAGCTGCATAGGACAGAGCTTCCCCAGTCCCTTTCTCTGCAGCCTCAGCTGCATTGTACAGTGAACAAATAGGAAGTGCTCAGTGCTGAGCTGTTTCCTGTTCATTCACAAATTAAAGTATAGTAAACACGGTTTACTATGCTTCAGTTGAGAATGAACACAGGAGTGATTGGTACAGATCACTAACTGTGTTCATTAATTCATCCATCCTGAATCATCCCCCGCAGCAGTGGGTGGGAGAGGAGAGGAGGGAATCTGGCAGCACTGCAGGGGGGAGACAGGGGATACCAGGAAGTCGAGGGAATCGTCACTGCACAGGGTGATTAGGGTGTGCCCAGGCACACCCGGCACACACTGTGCACACGCCTATGGTGTTCATATGTATGTTTTATAACTAGAAATATACATACTGTACATGCATAGTTATGCATACATTCTTGTGCCTTAAATAAAGCCCTGGGGATTCTATTATCCTTGATTCAGTGTCAATCTGAATAGAAAAAGTATCACATTTGCCTGCAGTTCTTTCAGCACAATGTTTGCCAAGAAAATACTTTATTTCTTTAACCAAAACAGCATTTTAGTTACAATTTTGCAGTCCTTAACTTTTAAATTAGAACAAATAACATGGGAAAACCGAAGCAAGAATACTGTGTAGTATGGGTAATTAAATTGACATTAATCTTTCCATTTACCAAGCCACTGTTAAGTACCAAATGAATGGATGTTTGTAAACTACTAAGCTGATCATTGTTGTCTTCAGTGGAAATACCCATAGTAATTAAATCTTGCTTTAACCTCCTGTTCCTTTCAGAAGTAAAACATATTGACCATAGCCAGCATTACATTGTATGCAAGGTGAACCTTCACTCTTTAAACATATGAAACTGCTGAAATTACCATGAGTTCAAATAAATTATATACTTGATTCTGAATGTGTTTTGGCCAGGAGTTATTAATCAAACTAATGGATTCCTAAAAATCTTTCCATGATTGGCTGATAATCATAATAGCACATTTAGCATATAGAATAGTGTATACATTTTTTTGTATTGTATTTTTTGTACTGTTGACAGGCTTTAAAATATGTAAATTACGGTTTTTTTTTTTTTTACTAATTTAAATTATATATACAGTACAAACACATACTGCATATATATATATATATATATATATATATATATATACAGTGGGTACGGAAAGTATTCAGACCCCCTTAAATTTTTCACTCTTTGTTATATTGCAGCCATTTGCTAAAATCATTTAAGTTCATTCTTCTTCCTCATGAATGTACACATAGCACCCCATACTGACAGAAAAACACAGAATTGTTGACATTGTTGCAGATTTATTAAAAAAGAAAAACTTAAATATCACATGGTCCTAAGTATTCAGACCCTTTGCTGTGACACTCATATATTTAACTCAGGTGCTTTCCATTTCTTCTGATCATCCTTGAGATGGTTCTACACCTTCATTTGAGTCCAGCTGTGTTGGATTATACTGATTGGACTTGATTAGGAAAGCCACACACCTGTCTATATAAGACCTTCCAGATCACAATGCATGTCAGAGCAAATGAGAATCATGAGGTCAAAGGAACTGCCTGAAGAGCTCAGAGACAGAATTGTGGCAAGGCACAGATCTGGCCAAGGTTACAAAAAGATTTCTGCTGCACTTAAGGTTCCTAAGAGCACAGTGGCCTCCATAATCCTCAAATGGAAGACGTTTGGGACGACCAGAACCCTTCCTAGAGCTGGCCATCCGGCCAAACTGAGCTATCGGGGGAGAAGAGCCTTGGTGAGAGAGGTAAAGAAGAACCCAAAGATCACTGTGGCTGAGCTCCAGAGATGCAGTCAGGAGATGGGAGAAAGTTGTAGAAAGTCAACCATCACTGCAGCCCTCCACCAGTCGGGGCTTTATGGCAGAGTGGCCCGACGGAAGCCTCTCCTCAGTGTAAGACACATGAAAGCCCGCATGGAGTTTGCTAAAAAACACCTGAAGGACTCCAAGATGGTGAGAAATAAGATTCTCTGGTCTGATGAGACCAAAATAGAACTTTTTGGCCTTAATTCTAAGCGGTATGTGTGGAGAAAACCAGGCACTGCTCATCACCTGTCCAATACAGTCCCAACAGTGAAGCATGGTGGTGGCAGCATCATGCTGTGGGGGTGTTTTTCAGCTGCAGGGACAGGACGACTGGTTGCAATCGAGGGAAAGATGAATGCGGCCAAGTACAGGGATATCCTGGACAAAAACCTTCTCCAGAGTGCTCTGGACCTCAGACTGGGCCGAAGGTTTACCTTCCAACAAGACAATGACCCTAAGCACACAGCTAAAATAACGAAGGAGTGGCTTCACAACAACTCCGTGACTGTTCTTGAATGGCCCAGCCAGAGCCCTGACTTAAACCCAATTGAGCATCTCTGGAGAGACCTAAAAATGTCTGTCCACCAACGTTTACCATCCAACCTGACAGAACTGGAGAGGATCTGCAAGGAGGAATGGCAGAGGATCCCCAAATCCAGGTGTGAAAGACTTGTTGCATCTTTCCCAAAAAGACTCCTGGCTGTATTAGATCAAAAGGGGGCTTCTACTAAATACTGAGCAAAGGGTCTGAATACTTAGGACCATGTGATATTTCAGTTTTTCTTTTTTAATAAATCTGCAATAATGTCAACAATTCTGTGTTTTTCTGTCAGTATGGGGTGCTATGTGTACATTCATGTGGAAGAAGAATGAACTTAAATGATTTTAGCAAATGGCTGCAATATAACAAAGAGTGAAACATTTAAGGGGGTCTGAATACTTTCCGTACCCACTGTATATACTAATAGCGAAATGTGCTGCGCAAAAAATGTGATTAGGGTATCACCGAGTATGACATTAGTGCTTAGAAATATTATCATAAATCAGCAAATACATTTAAGCGTATGTGCTATCTAATACATGTATCCAAGAAACAGTCCATGCAAAAAAGTGAAAAAATTAATGAAGAATCTGAATCCAAAAAACAGAAAGTCCTCAGTCATATAGTATGGTGAATAGAGAATTCAAAAAATAAACCACAAGTCCCAGTAATTGTTACATCCACAGGGTATGTTGAAGATGAAAAAAAAAAAACACCGATGTGCAGATCACCATGTGCATAAGTAAGTTGGAAGCTTACCAGATTGAATGGGTCACTCAAATTAAAGCGGAGTTCCAGCCTCAAATACCTTTTTTAACTAAAAATACCCCCATAATACTAATCAATCGCCCTTTACAGAACCGCTATTCTCATACTTACAAGGTGTACAATATTGGATTTTAGTCAAAATCTTACTTTTAAAAATGCTGTCTGGGCGCGGCCATATTGGATGTGGGCATCTGAAGCCGCAGTGTAATCTGCTGTGCCCTTCTCCCTGATTCCAGGGAGTGTTCTGGGAGTTCTTACCGTTTCCAGCCTCCTGGGAGTGATGACAAACAGCTCCCAGGATGCAATGCAAAGGCGGAAGTGATGTCTGTGACCGTGGCCACAGAGGGGAGGAGAAGGAGGAAGTACAATCAAAAATGCCCTGAAAATAAGGTAAGGGACCCCCGAAAAAAATTTAGAATGCCCAATTGTTGATCAGCATAAGGAGCACTCCAGGAATCACTAAAGTTGTAAAATAGGCCGGAACTCCACTTTAATGAGTAAACCTATATGAGCTTTTTAGATGGTAATACCAGGAACAGCCAGAAGGTGTCACCTCACCGACTCAAACCAGATATCCACATAGTATAAACAGTATAAACAGGAAAAGATGATGACAGGGACATAGCGTAATACCGTAAATAAAATCCATTTATTAAATTAAAAGAAAGTATCACACTCATATTTTAGATGAATGTCATAGGCAGGTAAAGCTGTAAGCCAACGCTTAGAAGAGAACGAACATCTCCTACGGTCTGGCAAATTGTGGAAGCCGGCTGTTGGGGGCGTGGTTGTGTCACGTCTGACTCACTCGACTGGTTTCGTCATACGCTTGACATCATCAGGGGCGTGATATATATATACAGTATCTCACAAAAGTGAGTACACCCCTGACATTTTTGTAAATATTTTATTATATCTTTTCATGTGACAACACTGAAGAAATGACACTTTGCTACAATGTAAAGTAGTGAGTGTACAGCTTGTATAACAGTGTACATTTGCTGTCCCCTCAAAATAATCCAACACACAGCCATTAATGTCTAAACCGCTGGCAACAAAAGTGAGTACACCCCTTAGTTAAGATGTCCAAATTGGGCCCAAAGTGTCAATAGTTTGTGTGGCCACCATTATTTTCCAGCACTGCCCTAACTCTCTTGGGCATGGAGTTCACCAGAGCTTCACAGTTTGCCACTGGAGTCCTCTTCCTCTCCTCCATGACAACATCACAGAGCTGGTGGTTGTTAGAGACCTTGCGCTCCTCCACCTTCCATTTGAGGATGCCCCACAGGTGCTCAATAGGGTTTAGGTCTGGAGACATGCTTGGCAAGTCCATCACCTTTACCCTCAGCTTCTTTAGCAAGACAGTGGTAATTTTGGAGGTGTGTTTGGGGTCGATATCATGTTGGAATACGGCCCTGCGGCCCAGTCTCCGAAGGGAGGGGATCATGCTCTGCTTCAATATGTCATAGTATATGTTGGCATTCATGGTTCCCTCAATGAACTGTAGCTCCCCAGTGCCGGCAGCAATCATGCAACCCCAGACCATGACACTCCCACCGCCATGAGATGCCATGTTGAACATCCAGTGACCAGTATGAGAGCCATACTACCAAATTGAACACACCTGCTCCCCATTCACACCTGAGACCTTGTAACACTAACAAGTCACATGACACCATGGAGGGAAAATGGCTAGATGGGCCCAATTTGGACAGTATCACTTAGGGGTGTACTCACTTTTGTTGGCAGCGGTTTAGACATTAATGGCTGTGTGTTAAGTTATTTTGAGGGGACAGCAAATTTTCACTGTTATACAAGCTGTACACTCACTACTTTACATTGTAGCAAAGTGTGCTTTCTTCAGTGTTGTCACATGAAAAGATATAATAAAATATTTGCAAAAATGTGAGGGGTGTTGGAAACATTCCTCAGAGATTTTGGTCCATATTGACATGATGGCATCATGCAGGTGCTGCAGATTTGTCGGCTGCACATCCATGATGTGAACCTCCCGTTCCACCACATCCCAAAGATGTTCTGTTGGATTGAGATCTGGTGACTGTGGAGGCCATTGGAGTACAGTGTTTTCACTGCCATGTTCAAGAAACCAGTTTAAGATAATCTGAGCTATGTGACATGGTGCATTATCCTGCTGGAAGTAGCCATCAGAAGATTGTAGAAGTATTTATAAAGGTATGGACATGATCAGCAACAATACTCAGGCAGGCCGTGGAGATTAAACAATGCTCAATTGGTACTAAGGGGTCCAAAGTGTGCCAAGGAAATATCCCATTCCCCAAACCATTACTTCACCCACCACCAACCTGAACGGTTGCTACAAGGCAGGATTGATCCATGCTTTCATGCTGTTTACACCCAATTCTGACCCCACCATCTGAATGTCGCAGCTGAAATCAAGACTCATCAGACCAGGCAACATTTTTCCAATCTTCTATTGTCCAATTTTCTTTGCTTCCATTTGCTTCAGTTTCCTGTTCTTATCTGACAGGAGTGGCACCCGGTGTGGTCTTCTGCTACGGTAGCCCATCTGCTGCAAGATTTGATGTGTTGGGCATTCAGAGATGGTATTCTGCATACCTTAGTTATAACGAGTGGTTATTTGATTAACTGTTGCCTTTCTATCTTCTCAAACCAGTCTTCCCATTCTCCTCTGACCTCTGACATCAAGAACGCATTTACGTCCACACAACTGCCACTCACTGGATATTTTTTTTTTCAAGCCTTTCTCTGTAAAACCTAGATATTGTTGTGTGTAAAAATCTCAGAAGATCAGCAGTTTTTGAAATACTCAGACCAGCCCGTCTGGCACCAACAACCATGCCAAGTTCAAAGTCACTTAAATTCCCTTTCTTCCCCATTCTGATGCTCAGTTTAAACTTCAGCAAGTTGTCTTCACCACATCTTGATGTTTAAATGAATCGAGTTTCTGCCATGTGATTGGCTGATTAGCAATTTGTAAAGAAAGAAGAAAATAAATAATCAGCACTACGCCTTCAAAATAGCTGCTAGCAATAGAGGAAATGCACCACCCTCAAGCAAGTATAAAATTAAAATTGCAGCGCTTAACAATATGACAAATCAAATAGTTTCAAAAAGTTCATATAAAGTGAAATGTTAGGAAATCAGAATAATAATATGAACCAATAGGAAAGTTCATATAAACAGTCCATAAAAGTGCAGTGCTCCTTTAAATTTGCATTAATAGAAGTAACCACTCACCAGACACAGTTGCAATCAAGAGAACAGCTTACATGCTTAATTCAATATTATGCAGGTGTATTTCTTTACGTAAATTCACGTCTGGTGTCATACGCTGTCAATTCCTCCAAATCATATGCAATCCAGTACCAGCGTTGTAAACAAAAAAAAAAAATGTATAGTGTACTATTAAGTGAATATTCAAATGTAACAAATGAAATAAATCATGCGTGAAAATGAGAAACACTGATGAATCCGGGTATCGCTCTGCCTTCCCCACAAAGACTGCACACTCACCAGAGGGAATATAGAGCCATGCAATATACTGCCCACTTTAACAGGTAGATGAGATGATTGATTGAGAGTACTGGGCTCAGCAGACATTGGAGATGGGTGTCTGGAACCAAAAAAACTAAATACTGTCTGGAATCAAAAAAAGCAAAAAAAGCACCGTTTTGCTTTATAAAAAAAATTCCCTGACCCTTTTTAAAAATGCAACTGCTGAAAAAAGCATAGATGTGAATGGGTACCATAAGAAACCATGTTAACCACTTCTGGACCGGAAGGATTTGCCCCCTTAATGACCAGGTCCTTTTTTGCGATTCGGCACTGCGTTAATTAAACGGACAATTGCGCGGTCGTGCGATGCTGTACCCAAATACACTTGATATCCTTTTTTCCCACAAATAGAGCTTTCTTTTGGTGGTATTTGATCACCTCTGTGCTATAAACAAAAAATAGCGACAATTCTGAAAAAAAAAATAATAATTTTCACATTCTGTTATATAACATTCCCATAAAAAAAATTAAAAATCAATTTTTTTTAACATTTTAGGCCAATTTGTATTCTGCTACGTATTTTTGGTAAAAAAAATCCCAATAAGCATATTTTGATTGGTTTGCGCAAATGTTATTGCGTCTACAAACTAGGGCAAAGATTTATGTAATTTTTATTTATTTTTACTAGTAATAGCGGTGATCATCGATTTTTAGCGGGACTGAGACATTGCAACGGACATATTGGACCCCTCAGTGACATTTTTCACACTTTTGGGAGGACCAATGACATTACTACAGTAATCAGTGCTAAAAATATGCACTGTTACTGTAATAATGACACTGGCAGGAAAGGGGTTAACCCAGGGGCGATCAAAAGGTTAAATGTGAGCCTAGGGGATGTTTTCTAACTGGGGGGGGGGGGGCTTGTGAAATCAACACAGAGACCTGTGTTTCTAAATAGGAGGAGCAAAGGAGCTCTGAATTTATTCCTGAAAGAACAATGGTCTGCTGTGTTTACAACAGCAGACCGCCGTTGTCTCTTCACGGGGAGCGATCGTGGGTGCCCGGCGGCAATTGTGGCCACCGGCCCCATGGATCGGCTTCCCCACAGGTACAGTGATTGGTGGGAACCTGCCAACCTTCCGCCGTATATAGGTGGCAGCTGGTCGGCAAGTGGTTAATAAAGGAATTTTCAAAAACTTGTTTACTGTCTTTACTCACTTCTTACACATTTTTGGTGAATGGGTAGGGGTACTATGTACTATTGATCGACCGATATTGTTTTTGTATTGCCGATACCGATATTTTGGTCATTGCATATCGGTATCGGCCGATATCATCCGATATTTTTGGACATTTAAAACATTTTTTATTTAATTAAATTTTTTTACACAGGTACTCTTGAGGAGGGATCTGGGGGTCTAAAAGACCCAAAACCCTCTTCTGCGCTTAAAAGCATTCAAAACGCCAAGTTTGGCTGTTTTGAATGGTGTCATTTTTTTGAATTTGGCGCAGGATACCCGGAAGTGATGTCATAACACAGAGACCCAATCAGAGCCGAATGTGGCTTTGATCGGGTCTTCGGCAGCCGTGCAGGTAGGATGCCAGGGTCTCCTGGTGGGACAGGAGACCCCGACGAGCCGCAAAAGGTGGCGGGAGGGGGGGGACGTCCCCTCCCGCTCCTTGTAATGACAGCCGAGCGGCTTCTCAGCCGCATCGTTTGTCATTACAAGACAGCCGACCGTTGGCTATGGACGTCGGTACCGGGGTGATGCCTCTAGCTGCAGGCATCAGTCCGGTACATGCAGTTTTCAGAAATATCGGCAATATTGGTAACCTCCAGGGCCGATTCCGATATATCGGGGAAAGTGCATATCAGCCTTCAATATATCAGCTTTGCCGATAATCAGTTGATCCCTACTATGTACCCCCATACTCATTCACATGAGGGTAGGGGGGGTAGGATCTGGGGGCTCCCAGATTCCGACAAGTCCCCAGACCTCTACAACCAACTGCCAAAGTTGTGGGGATGAGGCCCTTGTCCCCATCAACCTCCTGTTTTTCATGTAATTTTTGTACCTGTGCCAAGTTTTCAATAAAGGAACATTTTTATTGTTAAAAGTATGTACAAAGTATGTGCAAAGATATGTACAGTTTTACTAACACATGCCATCGTTGTCACTAAAATATTTATGTGGCCCTTAACCACTTCTGGACCAAAAGATTTTCCCCCTTAATGACTAGGCCATATTTTGCGATTCAGCACTGCGTTATTTTAACGGACAATTGTACATTTGTACAACGCTGTACCCAAATAAAATCAATGTACTTTTTTTCACACAAATAGAGCTTTCTTTTTGTGGTATTTGATTACCTCTGCGATTTTTATTTTTTACGCTATAAACAAGAAAAGAGCGTCAATTCAGAAAAAACAATATTTTTCACATTCTGCTATATGACATTCTGAAAAAAAAAATTAAAATTTTTTTAACATTTTAGGCCAATTTGTTTTCTGTTACAAATTTTTAGTAAAAAAAAATCGCAATAAGCGTATTTTGATTGGTTTGCGTAAAAGTTATCGCGTCTACTAACTACGGGAAAGATTTGTCTTTTTTTTTTTACTAGTAATGACAGTGATCTGCGATTTTTAGCGGGACTGTGACATTGCAGTGGACAGGTTGGACCCCTAACTGACATTTTCCGGGGGACCAGTAACATTACTACATTAATAAGTGCTAAAAAAATATGCACTGTTACTGTAATAATTACGCTGGCAGGGAAGGGGTTAACACTGTGGGTGATCAAGGGGTTAAATGTGAGCCTAGGAGAGTAATTCTAACTGTGGGGGGGGGCGTGGCTTGTGAAATGATCACATAGACCTGTGATCCTATATAGAAGGATCTCAGGCGCTCTGTGATCATTCCAGAGAGAAGAACAGTCAGCTGTGTTTACAACAGCTGACTGTTTTTCTCTCTCAGCGGAGATTGATCATGGGTGGCAGGCAATCAGAGCTGCCTGCCCCGTGCATCGATGTCCCTGCTGCCAAGTGGGGGTGGAAGCGCAGCGGCGGCGGTGCGCGCTCACCCCTAGCTGCAGTTGCCGGCCAATGTAGGTCTACATCGTTTCCTGCAGGAGGGCCATCCTGCTGCCGTAAATCGGCAGTGGGCTGTCCAGAAACCGGTTAAAGGAGAAGTATTTCCAAAGCTATAAAGGAGTTCATTTTTAGCTGACAACTGGTCTAAAGTCCTCTGTTGGCTAACGTCACTCAGCCGAGCCAGGCTCAGGAAAGATCCTATCTTTACAGTCCAGGTCCAACCATATGCCTGGACCGGCAGCTGGCTCAGCCTCTCAGTAAGCCGATGAGAGCCTGAGCCAGCTGCTCATGCCCCCTCTACAGCCCAGCTCTCCAGTGAGCACTGGAGAGGCAGAGCAGAGAGCCGGTGACTGACAGGGGTACAGATGCAGCATCGGATCGATGTTGCATCCATGTAGGTGAGTATTAATGTTTTAATGTTTTATTTTAAAAGCCCATACTTTTCTTTTAAAACCATGGTAAAAGACCTTCTCTCCACCAAACGGTCTTTTTTGAAAATATTTTTTCCTATTGGTACATGTCCCCTATGGCAGTGGCCAGCTAAACCATTTACAACAAAAGCTTACAAAATAATTCTGATAAAGGCCAGAAAAAATAATAAGAAGATTTATCTTCCTTAGACTTTATTCGAGTTCAGCTATTTTCAGTGTTAGTGAACTTCCCTCTGGATTCATCGAGCATCGAGCAAACCATGCCATGCCCTGTTCATTCATTGCTATTATGTGCAATGTGGGACTAACAGTACTGCAATATAAGTGAGGACCTTGACAGCTGGTCCACAATCTCAAGCTTCAGAGAGACAAGGAGCTCAAAAAGCTGTAGGAGTGTGGGATAAGTATGTTTTCTGTTTCTCTTAAGGGCCATACACACTATAAGATTTTCTGAAGACTTTTTCCTTTAGACTTACCAAAACCATATAATATGAGGTCAAACCTAAACACTTTCAATTTGTATGCAATCAGGCAGGCCCTTGTACTACATAGAAAAGGTAAATCTGAAGGAAATCTAACCACAAAAGTTGGATAGTGTGTATCCAGCTTTAGTCAAAAAGGAGCATTTAAACCTTGAAGTGCATGAAAGCCCCACTTCAAGGGTAAGTTTTTATTTTTTCTCAGAGTTCAGCCTAAAACTGGGAGAGATAAGTTACAGTTACAGTCACCCCATTGGGGCTGACCTATTTTCCTCAAGGCAAAATCTCACTGCCTTGACCCTTAAGAGAAATTAACCACTTCTGGACCGGAAGGATTTGCCCCCTTAATGACCAGGCCATTTTTTGCGATTCAACACTGCGTTACTTTAATGGAAAATTGCGCAGTCGTTTGACACTGTACCAAAATAAAATGAATGTCCTTTTTTCCCCACAAATAGAGCTTTCTTTTGGTAGTATTTGATCACCTGTGCAATTATTTTTTTTTTGCGCTATAAACAAAAAAAAAAAACGACAATTCTGAAAAAAGAATAAAAACAATATTTTTCACATTCTGCTATATGACATCCCCCCCCCCCCCCCCCCCAAAATAATGAAAAATCAACAGTTTTCATCCTTTTAGGCCAATTTGTATTCTGCTACATATTTGTGGTAAAAGAAATCGCAATAAGCGTATTTTGATTGGTTTGCGCAAAAGTTATCGTGTCTACAAACTAGAGGAAAGATTTATGTCATTTTTATTTATCTATTTATTTTTTACTAGTAATGGCCCCGATCAGCGATTTTCAGCGGGACTGTGACATTGTGGCGGACAGATTGGACCCCTAAGTGACATTTTTGACACTTTTGGAGTGACATTACTACAGTAATCAGTGCTAAAAATATGCACTGTTACTGTAATAATGACATTGGCAGGGAAGAGATTAACCTAGAGGTGATCAAAGGGTTAAGTGTGAGCCTAGGGGAGTGTTTAGTAACTGTGGGGGGATGGGCTTATGAAATGACCAGAGAGACCTTTGATCCTATATAGGAGGATCACATGAGCTCTGTGATCATTTCAGAGAGAAGAACGTGTGAGAAGAGTGTTTACAACAGCTGACTGTCCTTCTCCCTCAGTGGGGAGCGATTACGGGTGCCGCCGCCGGCTCCGAGGATCGGCATCCCTGCTGCCTAGTGGGGGCAGGAGTATGCTGGCGGCAGTCCGTGCTCGCCCCCAGCACAACACGTGCGACCGACATAGGGCTACGTTGGTTAGCGAAGGAGAGCCAGCCTGCTGCAGTAAATATGCGATGGGCAGTTAAAAGCCAGTGATTAAACCTGTCATCAAATAAACAAAAATTACATTTTTAGAATATTTGAAATTGCAATTTCAGATATTACTGAAAGTGAACTTGACATCAGTCCAAATATATTTTAGTGATTGGGTTTACGTGTACAGCATTTAAAACCCTTGTCTGATAAATACCTCCATTTCAGATTCGTCAACAAGGATTTAAGCTTATGCCGGGGAATGATTAAAATGACATGTGAGATAAGCCCTTAACACATTCTGAGTGCAAATGTGGAGGATTTGAATGGTCTCTCTGACATCAGAATCATTATTACAGCTGATAGACTAAACAGAAAAAGGATATCTTTCAATTGTGGGTAATTTAGGCTATATCTGCATAAAATCATGAAGCCATAATCTGCTTCAAACAAATGTAATTAGAGTTAATTAACCAATTACATGTCTCTGTAAAAACTATTAACAAGTCTTAAAAAGGATTAAAAATAGCAGCCTGTACTACATGTCAGCTTCTTTTCAATCTCTGAACAGCACTTCAGTATTTAATAATCTGCTTTTGTTATATATGTATAAAAAAAAAAAAAAACAGTCTTTTAAGTGTGATGACAACCAATGGCAGTATTTAATGCTTTTTAAGTATGATTCATAGATTCATGGAAATGTGCTGGGAGACCTTTGTTGTGACTCGATATATGTCAATTTATAGCTTTGCTGCTGGGATCGCTGAGATTACACAATTATCATTGCTTCAAATCTAAATGAATCTGTCATTTGAAGAGGGGTTCAGGTTCTAAATCTACAACATTTCCTAACAAAAGGAACTGATATTCCTACCTCCTAATCTTTACAGCAGTTCGTACTGCACAAAACCTTCTTAAAGAGAGTTCCTAAGAAATTGGGTTTATGAAACTTCATAGTGAGTAGAAACATGGAACCATAAAAATGAAATTATGATGCAAATATATGTTATTATCTGGTATGACCCACTTTAACCCAGATCCTCAGCAAATCAGGCCACTCAGAGATCCGAGATTTACCAGGTAACATTCTGGACTATTTTTGGTAATTTCTCACAATCGGATTGCACAATGGCCTTCCTGTCTTTTCTCTCTTCCAAGCTTTGGGTCTCTCACAAATCCTCGGTGTCTTTTGAACCATTTACTGGTGCACTTCCTTAGCTCAAATTGTGTCTTGGTGTGTGGGCTATCCTCCCAGTGTAATTTTGGACACATTAATGGGCAAATAAAACTTACAGGTGTACCTTTACCTTTGGACTGCACAAACTGCTTTGCTTATTTTAACTTAGGTCCAAATAAGGGCAACTAAGTCATAACGGTGCACCACATTATGAATATATAGTAAAACACACGTGATCAATGAAGGTGTGCGGAGGGGATGCCTATATTCAAATGGCGCTTTTCCACTGCATGGAACCGAATGGTTCGGTTTGCTTTTGTGCTTTTCCATTGCTGATACCGCATGGTACGGTGTAGGAACGGTTCGGTATGGTACGGCGGCGCTTTTCCACTACTTGAAACCGAATGGTACAGCTCGCTTAAACAGTACCACATCAGTTGTGGTTCCAACAGGGCCGTACCGGTACCATATCCCACAATCCTTTGCATGCAGCCTTGACTGTTTGTCACTACTAGCCACTGATTGGTCAGAGAATCATTGTTATCCCACCTACTTAACTTTAGTGCAAAAGCAAACAGTACCCAACCGTTCCAACACCGTACCATGCGGTACCATGCAGTGGAAAACCAACAGAGCCAAGCAGGGCCAAGCAGGGCCGAGTGGAGCCGAGCCGGTACTTGCAGTGGAAAAGTGCCAAAAGTGTGAGAGTGGTGGGCCAGCCTTTATGTAATGAGACACTACTTTCAAACAAAGCATAGGTTATGGAGGTGGACTGGTAAGGGTTCCAAATAACCCCTATTAACAGACAAGAGCTCAGACTGAAAGGAGAAGGCCACTATTTTGAGACATTATTTGTAAGCTCTAATGAGCAGGGCCCTCTGATTCCTCCTGTATTGAATTGTACTGTAACTGTTTTGTCTTCCCTCACATTGTAAAGCGCTGTGCAAACTGTTGGCGCTATATAAATCCTGTATAATAATAATAATTATTAGGGCTCTCTTGCACTGCACAAGGCTGTCATAGTTTGATTACAGGAGGGAAGTTCACATGGATGACCACATGGGGAGATAAAACATCTTTATGATTTAATCAGCCGACTGGGGACAGGGATTTGCGAGTTTATACATCTGAGGTGTGGGAATTAAAAATACCTAAAAACCTTAAAGGGTTTGTAAAGGCAGAAGGTTTTTTTAATCTTAATGCATTCTATGCATTAGGATAAAAAAACCTTCTGTGTGCAGAAACCCTCCTCAGCCCCTCTAATACTTACTTGACACATCTTTATCCAGCGATGTTACTGGAGTGTCTTAGCTGCCCGGGACTCCCCTCCCCATTGGTTGAGACAGCGGCACGGTGCCATTGCCTCCCGCTGCTGTCAATCAAAGTCAGTCAGCCAATCAGGAGAAAGTGGAGGGGCGGGCCGGGTCACGGCTCCGTGTCTAAATGGACCCAGGAAGCTGTACCTCGGCTCGGTTGCCGCATAGAAGGCTACTTTCTCTGGGGGCACTCAACAGGAGACAGGGGCCAGGAGAGCCGAAGAGGGACCCAAGAAGAGAAAGGATCCGTGATGCTCTGTGCAAAACCACTTCACAGAGCAGGTAAGTATAACATAATTGTTATTTAAAAAAAAAACGAGACTTTACAATCACTCTAACAATTTTAAACAAGGTAGAGCCTTAACCTCCTTTGTTATATCATTTTTTTTTCTTTTTTTCTATGCCCAGAAGATAGTAATTCTTGCAGATATGATTCCTTTCCTTTACAACTGAAGGAAGAGCTGCGATCAGAGACTATATTAGGCAGGCGATATACTGTACAGTTCGAATCTCAGGTGGTTCAGCGGGCAGGCTGAATGTACTAAGTTGATTATGTTATGACAAGTGATGGGCTTAAGTGAAGAAGCACATCTCCAGCAACCGTTTAGACCAGCATGCTCCTTCCTGCTAGTCACTGGATGGTGCAGACTTTACTTGTGCAGTGATGATCAGTTGCTTGATTACTGTTTCAAATGCAGGTATCAGAATGTAATCAAGCAAATGCTGGGCTTACTGCATAGCTAAGGTCTACATCATCCACTGACCAACTTTCTCCCTGGACCATGCACATCTAAAGGGTGTCGGGGATGTGTTTTTTTCCCTTTTGCATTCATCAGGAAGTTTATGTATCACTCCCCCTGCTGGCAGTTATGAAGAGCCAATAAACAGCAGCTGGACTGAGAATATGCACACATTTTCATAGTAAGGAAAAATATTACAATGTTTTGTTTTAGTGGTTAATGTTTTTTTTTACTACTTAATGTAATAAATGTGACTTTAGTACTCATTTAAATCTCCTCTCAGATGTGAAAGATATTCTGTTATGTAACACCACCCTCATAGGAGCTGCTAGAATCCTCTTTGCTTCAACTTTTCAGCCAGGCACACAGTATTTTCCACAGTAAGTCACAGTCACGGTCACAGTCATGGTTGCTTTGATGTTTTATTGAGAACTTGGATAGGGAAGGGAATGTGGTGGGCTACTGCAGATTCAACTAATTAGATGGAGGACAACTTCTTCAACTTGACTGTGGAATTCCTACTTGAAACTACTTGCACTCTTGAGCAAGTCCTCTGTGAGAAGGATGGACTGTTGCTCTTCAGGACACTAGCCAGTATCCAGTACAGTGTACCCAGTAGCTGACTTTCCTAGCACAGAGGGGTAGCCTAAAAAGAACAGGCCCCTAAATCTTTGGTCTGTACTGCCAGGAGTTGCAAACAGATCCTCTCAGGCATAGCCCCCCCCCCCCTCAGTCAGCTCTTCTGAACACATGGGTCCGCTCTCCTTCTTTCAGGCCTCCAGCCTGAAGTCTCATGGCAGCAGGTGTTGAGAAAGGCAAGGCGCCCCCTCCTCAACTGGACTCACCTCTCCAGGCAAAAAACACTTCTTGTGTGTCTCACTGAATATAAATACCCCTTTCTAGCATGCATAGGGGCCCCTTTGTCTGTAATTGGCTGGGATGGCATTCGTATTCATGCAACGGATCTGCATGAGCCACTCCTGTCCACCCAGCAATTTCCAAAACTGTCTGGATACAGATGAGTCAATGCAAATTCAGTAACACTTGTTAATTACACAGGACTCCCTGGCTGCACAAATTTAGCCTTCCTGTGAGGCAGGAAAACTGTTATATTTTACCTTAGTCTCCTGTTAAGCATCCTAGAAACCTACCTAGTAGGGTGTTATACTTACTTTCTGACATGTCTCTAGGACAGGAAATTATGGGAAATCTCCTCATTGAGACACAGAAGACCAAAGATTAAAAAAACTTGACAGGGGTTCCAAACCTCCCTTACTATAACAAAAATAATAAGGGAATAAAATAGAAATACATGTGTTGAATAATCCTAAGAAAGCGATTTTGAAAAAACAACGCCTGTCATTTTTTACAGTTCATAAATCTCACAACCCCCACTGAATCCCACATCACCCACAATATCAATATCCACATAACGTTAACAGGTGGAATTGTGGAAGGGCCAATTTGACCACTGTGGAGCTCCCCTACTCTTTCTTTATTTCTTTAGCAGATCTCTTTGATCTTTTGATATCCAAACAGATAAGTCCTTTTGTCAGAGCGTCTGCCACACTCTTATTTGTCAGTCTCTTCACACCTGTACAATATTTGTACTGGCTTCAGTTTGGCAGGGAATTGCAATATTCCTTGCATTGTAGAAGTTGACTGGATTTTCAAGCAGCTCATAATAGGAAATTATTTATTATGCTTTTATTCATATTTATATGAATTCTATTGTTAGTCATTGTTTCATATCTCAATATCTAATTTTTGCCTTTTTTTAGGGAAAGCTTGATCACAAGGGCACCAACTTCCCAGCCTCCCATGCCTACTGACTGTGATGGAAGAACTTGATAGTAATGTGAGGTAAGACAGCTTAAAGCAACATTAAAGCTTTGTTTTGTATTTTGTTTTGTTTTTTATAAAAATAACAAACATGTTAAACTTACTTGCTCTGTGCAATGGTTTTGCACAGAGCAGCCCCAATCCACTTCTTCTGGTGTTCCCCCACTGGCGCTCCAGACTCCTCTGCTCTGGCAAAGCCCCTAAGGAAAGCCACTTTCCATGGGAGCACCCGTGTGTGCTTTCTCCTCAACCGCCCTACCTGCGTCTGTTGACATAGAGCAGGCGGCTCAGCCCCATTCCCTCTCACTCAGCACAGCATTTAATTGACAACATTGGTGAGCCGATGGTCCCCACTGCCATCAATCTGCACAGAGAGGAGGGGGGCAGTGGTAAGAGCCGCTACTCTCATGTACATCGCTGGATCGGATCTGGCGATAAGGTGGGGCGGGGGGGGGGATTTGCATCAGAGAAGGTTTTCCAACCTAATGCATAGAATGCATTAAGGTGAAAAACCTTAAGGCTTTAGAACCATGTTAAGAAAATGTTTGACAGTCTATGAATGGCCACCACCCACAACCCGACCCATCCATCCATCTTACCCCCTCTTCCACATTGCTTGTGTGACATTATAATACTTCCAGGAAGATTCTTGTAAAATATAGAACTATAAATATAAATTCCACAAGAAGATACTCAAGTCTATTGCAAGACCATGAGGTTTGATCTGCTCTCTATTAAACGCAACACTTTTCTTCTTGCTGGAAGAAATGTGACTTCACCCTACCCTAGGCACAGTGGGCAGAACACACAGGTAAGGTAAGCATAAATATACATTTTGTCTTGTTCATACTGTATACAGAAGATTGATTGGGGGTGGGAGGGGGATGTTTAGAGCCTAGACAGGTTTTGCACCGTCCGATTTAAAGCGGAGTTCCGGGCACAGAATCGTTTTTTTTTTTTCAATCTCCCCCTAACAATCACCCTTACACATCGATACATCCGCTAATCCTGGTTAGAATGGTGAAATAATGAGTTTGCAAGAATAAAATCTTACTTTATATAATTTCTGATGTGCGGCGCCATCTTTGTTGTGGATTGCCGAGTCCGTTGTGGGGAAATGTCTTCCCTTCTTCCTGATTCCAGGGGGCGTAGGCCTGTGAGTCAAGAAATGAGAACAGTGGTCGGCCACCCATGTGACTGCAAAGTGCATCATGGGAGGGCCGAGGAAGAGCTCCCAGGACGCATTGCGGCAGGAAGTGACGAGGAGAGCCGAGGCACAGGAGGGAGGAAGTCCTTTGAAAGGTGAGTATACAAACCTCTGTAAACAGGTAAGTGAAAAAAAAAAACTATGGGAATATCCAATTCTGACTCAGCAGAGAGTAAGGAATACAATGCAGTAATTATTAGAAATTGAATTTTGTGCCCGGAACTCCGCTTTAACTGCAAGACCAGGAAATCTATGAACCTATTGTTTGTGTTTTCTCCCATAGTCTGTTGAAAGAGCTGCTTGAATGTCTGAATTACATATTTTTAGCAAATCTTCAGTCCTCCTTCCAAGAAAATAAAATAAAGATTTTTTCAGCCAGACAGCCATTATATACTTTTAGCTGGTAACAATTACTCAATTGATTAAATCGTTCTGGGGTGCTTTTATTTTGTTCTGATGTGCAATTTCTTGTCTTAGTATGTAGAGTATTTCACAGGAATACAGTTATTTTTATAACAATAGTATAATAGTACTTTCAAAGGATTGTCTACTATTTAGATAATGATGATAAGTTGATAACCAAATAAGCATTCGGTTATGGTAATAACAAGACAAGTGTGTGCCATATCCATAGTTGATGTTCCTAGTTCAGCCTTAAAGATATACTTGCATTAGAAAAAAAAAATCACTCAATACTGTATATTTAAATGATGCATGCATTTTTGTAAAAAAAAAAAAATGTTTATCAATACTTACGCATTTGATACCCAATAAAAGTATTTTGGGAAAAAAAAAAAGTTGACCTTAAAGTAAAACAGAAGGACCATTTTCTTTCTTTTTTTTTTTTTTTGGATAGAATGGGGATATCAGGAATCATTAGATAGATCTCACTATTTACATTGTATCATCCTGACAATAGCTACAGATGTCCTGGGCTCATAGGAGGCCAAGGTGAACTGTGTAAATGATTGGATGGCTTTTCATAAACCAAAAGCATGCCTATTTCGAAAGGCCTACAATGGGCTCAGTCCTCATAAATTGGCACCCACATGCAGCAGATGGCAAGGGTAGTGTGTTCACGTGCTGCTTGGGAAACACGCACACAGCGCACCTTAGCTGCACCAACCATGCGCTGGTATGAACTGGCCCTCACTCAACCAGGTATAATAGGGAGCCCCCACACATGATGTGAGCATGACATTTACAGTCAACTTTAGAATTTACAATCAATCCCGCATACAACCCAGTGATCTCCAAAGCTACATGCAGTCTCTCCACAGGAAGGAGGAGAGGACAGGGTGTCCGGACTGGGACTCCCCTGTGACCTGCACACAGTCTGGCCAGGGTGCACCCTACGGCAGAATCCCCAGAGTGGCACCTTCCATCTGTGTCCCTTAAACACACCTTTTCACCTTAGTGCTTGCTGTGGTAGGCAGCTGGAAGGAAAAAGTTTAAAAAAAAAATGCACCTGTTACAGGCTCTGAACTGCGCATGTGCAGTCATTGAGCCAGTGGAACAGTGAACTGCTGTGGTTGGCCTCAGATCAGGCAATGGTGCTTGTGAATAAAAGAAACGCTTGATTTGTGCCATGGTGTCACTGCACTGGTGCACAGGTATGTACCCAGAGCTGCCCTGCTACCTGATCCAAAGCTGAGCTCAGCAGTGCCTCCAAATGGCAACAAGTGGATTTTTCTCCTCTCTGTGGACGGTTGGCAACACAGCCACTGATTGAGCATCTTTTTTCCAACATATCTGTTCAACAGAAGTCCATTGTTAGATCAAATTCTGTTGAGCGGCAGTGGGCACAGATGGATCACGCACACATACTTAGGCAAGATTTAAAGGGTTCTTGGCCATTTTTCTGAGAATATGAATGATAACACAAAAACTTTTCTTCCACTCATGGTTAGTGTTGGGCTGAAGCCATTAATTATCAATCAATTGTGTTTACTCTTTTAAATCATAATGACAACAGAAACTACCGAAATGTCCCTGATCATAAGTTTACATACCCAGGTGATTTTGGCCTGATAACATGCACACAAGTTTACACAAAGGGGTTTGAATGGCTATTAAAGGTAACCATCCTCACCTGTGATTGGTTTGCTTGTAATTAGTGTGTGTGTGTATAAAAGGTCAATGAGTTTCTGGACTCTTGACAGACCCTTGCATCTTTCATTCAGTGCTGCACTGATGTTTCTTGATTCTGAGTCATGGGGAAAGCAAAAGAATTGTCAAAGGATCTGCGGGAAAAGGTAGTTGAACTGTATAAAACAGGAAAAGGATATAAAAAGATATCCAAGGAATTGAGAATGCCAATCAGCAGTGTTCAAACTCTAATCAAGAAGTGAAAAATGAGGGGTTCTATTGAAACCAAACCCCAGTCAGGTAGAAATTTTAGCCACAACTGCCAGGAAAATTGTTCAGGATGCAAAGAAAAACCCACAAATAACTTCAGGTGAAATGCAGGACTGTCTGAAAACATGTGGTGTGGCTGCTGCGAGATGCACAATAAAGAGGCACTTGAAGAAAGATGGGCTGCATGGTTGAGTCGCCAGAAGAAAGCCATTACTACAAAAATGCCACAAAGTATCCCGCTTACAATATGCCAAACAGCACAGAGACAAGCCTCAAACCTTCTGCCACAAAGTCATTTGGAGTGATGAGACCAAAATTGAGCTTTTTGGCCACAACAATAAACGCTACATTTGGAGAGGAGTCAACAAAGTCTATGATTAAAGGTACACCATTCCTACTGTGAAACACGGAGGTGGATCGCTGATGTTTTGGGGATATATGAGCTAGAAAGGCACAGGAAATGTGGTCACATTTTTTTTTAATATACATTTTTATTCCATTTTTCAAGTAATATTCATATAATTAATAATCTATGAACCAAATATCACATTACCATCATAAAACATGTCCCATAGTAAAACCATTTCTTCTTCAGTGAGTATAACCACATAGCCTTCCCCCCCTCCCAACCCTCCTATTCCAATTACCCAAACATTAAACTTAATCTGGGCTCCCTCCTCTTCTCTTCCTATCACCTTTTCCTCTCCCTCCCCTTACTTGTCTTATTTACATACCTCCAACTTCCACATACCTTTCTTTACTTTTAAACTCTTTCCAAGCTTTCCATATTGACGCTAAATTTTCTAATTTATTTTCATCTCTAAAATACAGCTCTTCCAAATTATATATGTTATCTACCTTCCTTACCCAATCTTTTACCAATGGGCTTTCAGGTCTATACCACATCTTTGGAATTAGGTATTTTGCAGCATTTATTAAATGAGGTATCAATGACCTTTTATATTGTTTTATTGTAAACTAGGTATTATAAACTAAATAAATTTGGCCATAATGGAGGGCAAGATGAATGCAGTATGTTATCAAAAAATACTGGAGGAAAATTTGCATTCATCAGCCCGGAAGTTGCGCATGGGACGTACTTTTGACATTACAACATGTCAATGATCCTAAACACAAGGCCAAGTCGACCTGTCATTGGCTTCAGCAGAATGAAGTGAAGGTTCTGGAGTGGCCATCTCAGTCTACTAACCTCAATATCATTGAGCCACTCTGGGGAAATCTCAAATGTGCAGTTCATGCAAGAAAGCCCAAGAATTTACAGGAACTGGAGGCTTTTTGCCAGGAAGAATGGGCAGCTTTGCCATCTGAGAAGATGAAGAGCCTCATCCACAAATACCACAAAAGACTTCAAGCTGTCATTGACGTTAAAGGGGGTAATGCACAGTATTAAGAACTGGGGTATGTAAACTTTTGATCAAAGGGTCATTTGGGTAGTTTCTGTTATTATGATTTAAAAAGAGTAAACACAGTTGATTGATAATAAATGGCTTCAGCCAAACACTAACCATGAGTGAAAGAAAAGTTTTTGTGTTGTTATTCATATTCTCGGAAAAATGGTCAAGAAATCAAATATTCTGCCAGGGTATGCAAACCTTTTAGCACAACTGTACACACACACACACACACACACACACACACACACACACACAGACCCACAGTGTATACACACACACAGTATACACACACACACACTATACACACACACACAGACCCACAGTATACACACACCGTATACTCACAAACAGTATACAAACACAGACCGACAGTATACACACACACACAGTTTACTCACACACAGACCAACAATAAACACACACACACACAGTATACTCACACACAGTATACACACATATACACACAGTATACTAACACACAGTATACACACACACACACACACAGTATACACACACAGTATACTCACACACAGTATACACACACACACACACACAGTATACTCACACACAGTATACACACACACATACACACACAGTATACACACACACACACACTCACAGTATACTCACACACAATATACACATACAGTATACACACATAGTATACACACACAGTACACACAAACACACACACACAGACCCACAGTATACACACACACACACACAGTATACTCACACACAGTATAAACACAGACCCACAGTATACAGACACACACCCACATACACACACACATACACACACACACACTCACTATACACACACACAATACACACACACAGTATATACACACACACACATGCTGTATACACACACATACGCTGTATACTCACACACACAAACCCACAGTATACACAGTTTTTGTAGCTGCTGACTTTTATAATTTCCACAGGTGACTGGAACTCCACTTTAAGAACGTGTAAATACTAGTCCATAGTCTGGGCACAGGTTATTGTTTTTTCTACTCTCTAGACTAGAGCATCAGGGGTTGAGTTATGAGCTGTATTACTGAATCACAATCTAGGCTCTATATTACTTGCAATTGGTGGCTTAGTGTCCTGCTAAGCCTGGGACAAATACCTTGTGTCACATCATTGTTTTTCTTCATATGCGCTGCAAAACTGACTCCTTTACAGAAACATTTATCAAACATTACCGGCTTGCCTTGAAAGTATGCTTTAATCGTCATTGACTGTCATTGGAAATAAAACGTTACATATATCTACTATAACAATACATGGAGTATATGTACTGTATATGCAAAGAGTTTATTTCTATGGCAACATATGAGGTCTAGTGTGTGTTTGCTAATAGTTGAGGACAACTTGGATTTATGAGCAGACAACAATTCCCAGCATATGAGCAGCACGTGGAAGATACTGGCAGGAAGCATACGGAAATATAGGCTATTTGGCCACATGCCAAGCCGTTCTACAAATCTGAAGATGTGAACACTGAACAAAGTCACTGAATGCTAAATGTTACATGCTGTAAAGTAAGTAAAGCATTGGCTAAAATATTTCCATCTTTAAAAGGGTCACATGCTGAATAAATAATTTTAATTTGTGATGCTACTTGACAGAAAATACCAGGATAATACCAGGATAAAAAGGGGATTACATGGATGTTCTAATATAAACAGTCTTTTTTTACAGGCTTTAAAACCACATTGTGCTGCACTTTGCTGGCACGATCAGTGACAGACAAAGGTTGAACACATTGGGGTGAATTAACAAAGAGAAATAATATATATTGTCAATAGTATTGGGACATCTGCCTTTACACACACATGAACTTTAATGGCATCCCAGTCTTAGTCTATAAGGTTCAATATTGAGTTGGCCCACCCTTTGCAGCTATAACAGCTTCACCTCTTCTGGGAAGACTGTCCAGAAGGTTTAGGAGTGTGTCTATGGGAATGTTTGATCATTCTTCCAGGAGCGCATTTTAAAGGTCAGATACTGATGTTGCATGAGAAGGCCTGGCTCGCAGTCTTCGATCAAATTCATCCCAAAGGAGTTCTATCGGGTTGAGGTCAGGACTCTGTGCAGGCCAGTCAAGTTCCTCCACCCCAATCATGCCACTGTCAGAACTAGCATGGAGAAACCTAATAGCACACAACTATAGCATAAAAGAGCCAGCTACTGTGGGAAGCTATTCCCTGATTGCTAGCAGAATACTCCATTTCCAGTGGGGTCGCCCTTTACCCTTGGGTCTTGGATCCTTCCAACTGTTCATCTGTGTTTCCAGAATTACCCTGGACTCCACTTGAGAGAGATGAGGATAATTGCAAGTAACTGTTTGTGTCCAGAATCAATTTACTGAGAAAGTGATTCTCAGCTAGGCTCGAGTCTTCTAGAGACTACGCTATGCAGCCACATTACCTTGAATGAGCCACAAAGATATTGCTGTGAAGAGTCCATGTTTGTGCAGCTTTCATAATCTGTTTTGTATAATTTACAGTGTGTATGTATACCTTTTACCATTCTAAACCTGTTTTGCATTTACCCCTTCCCGCCAACCGCACACGTATATGCAGCCTCATGGAAGTGGGCTTTTTTAGTGGGGCCGCATAAACATGCTTAAACACACAGCGCGCTGCCAGCACAGAGACTGGGCTCGTACTAATGATTGGGACCTGGGATTGTCTGTTCTGGGTCAACTGATCGCTGGGATGGCCTCTGATTGGCTATCACCATGATCAGTCACTGTGAGACTTCCTCTTCGGAATGGAGAGAAAAATACATTGTATCTTCCTCTTCTTGCAGGAGACAAACAAAAAATAAAGAATGAAAAAAAAAAACTAAAAACAAATTCAGATCAACAGTTGCAGGGGTTAGTGTTAGGGTCAAGGATGGGGTCAAAGGTCAATGTTGAGGTCAAAAGTTAAGGTCAGCATATTTTGGGTAGAATAAAAAAAAAAAATGTTAAATTGTTATCAGTGTCAGTTAGTGTCAGTGTCAGTGTGTTTTAGGCAGCGTAAAGAAAAATGAATAATGCTCACCATTGTTTCTGAGCTGTACTACGGGTACAAACAATAACTAACATACGCATATATGGTATCACTGCAATCATCATTTTAAACATTTGTTTTGTTTTTTCTTACTATTTTGAGCCAATTTTCCTTTGATAATAATAATAAAAAAAAATCAGGAGATATTTATTACCATATACCACCAAAAGAAAGCCACATATGTCCTGAAAAAAACAAGGTATAATCCACATGGGTACACTAAATAGTTGTGACGATATGTAAGGTTTTACTAACACATGTCAAAGTTGCACAATTGTGCTTAAGCATTTAGATTTGTTTAATTAACTTTGCACCTTTTTAGTAAACAGCAATTTACAGTTAGTTCCAGCAAAATCATTTGTCTGAATACCTAGTCTGTTAAAATCATGGCTTAAATGTATAAGTATAGGTTTCCATTTAACCCTTTTACTGCCACCGATGTAGAAACCAGTGGCTGTGTGTAAATCTGACAAGCTGACTGTTGACTGTCAGATGGAAGCTACCTGCTGAACCCCATTACTCTGGTTCCCCACCCTGCCATGTTTCCTTGGCTCCATGCGCTCATCAGCAGATCTGTTACCAGCATGGCGGGTGCTGTCGGGTAGAAGCAAGGGATATCCCCCTCCTGTTGCTGACCCAGAAGCAACGCATAAAATGTTACTTCCAGTTGCTGGTGTCACTGTCCTTACCCAGTATGGTTGGGTTAGAAGGTAATGGAATTCTCTCTGCATTCTATTAGCTTCAAAGAAGGATGGGTGAAACATCTTGTAGACCCCTGATGTCTCATTACATAGATGACCTGTGCGATCTAAAAAAATGAATTAAAAAAGTAAGAAAAGGTATAAAAAATGAACGTTACCTCCAAGCACTTAAAATCCCCCCCACCCCCCAAAAAAAAAAGTTTTTGAGCCTCCAACACCCCAACATACATGCACTTATGAACGTAAATGCACATGTCAGAGGTATCTACACGAAAATTTTTATTGCTATGTGCATGTTACATATTGACACAGGAAAAACTCTAGGACCATTATTTATAGGTTAAACGAGTTGTAAAGTCTCAAGGTTTTTCACTTTAATGGATTCTATGCATTTAGGTGGAAAACCTTCTCGGTTGCAGCTGCCTCCCAGATCCCCTGTTATTCCTACCTGAACGCGAACGTTCCAGCGACAAGCACGAGCCCAGAAAAGGAGAATCAGGGCTACTCTGTGTAAAACCCTTGCACAGATCAGGTAAGTATAACTTGTTTGTTATTTCAAATAATAAAAAAAAAATAACCTTTACAAACATTTTTACTCTAAACAGATAACCTGTAGGGGCTTTTAAAGCAGTGCCTATGAAAAATATATGATACTGAAGTTTGTTGCTGTTTTGAAGATGCACGTAGGTTTAACATATTGGAAATCTATTTATTCTACACAACCTTATCTTTTATATTTTACCCAAAAATTGCTTTTGTGTGCCAGAAATTTAACTTTAGTGTAATGTTAATTGAAATTTTATGTTTGCTAAACTGCTGCGATAATATAGTTTGACATAAAAAAGTTGGAACTATTACAATTTTATTCTCTAGGTTGTCTGCTTTGAGTAACCTTCAGGCCTAAAACTAAAATTAAGCCCGGGACCGCTGGCCAACCTGGTGGCCGGTTTGGGGCTCTGCTCTGACCCTGACTTGGGCTGCCATTCCATGACTTATTCTGTTTATATTGAGTTTCTTACTCCGGCTATATCTGTGTCAGTTGTGCTTCAATTTACATTTTGAGAATTTTATGCTATCTCTGTTGTATATGACCAAGCCTTATAGGCACACTTTGCACTGTTGTATATTTTGTTTACCTTTTCGTAAAACTTTAATAAAAAATATTGGAAAATAAAATTAAAATTAAATTTAAACATGTAAACATAAAAGGCAAAAACGGCTCTGCCAGCGAAAGCGTTAAAGTACAGGTGAGGATTTAATCAAATTTAGCAAAATTCCAATTAAAAAATTAAAAATTTAACGCAGTGGAGTTTCTTTTAAAACATACCATTTTCATCTCTTTACAGTGCTCTGTAAACCATAAGCAGACATAGTAATCATTTTTAGCCACAGTGATCACATTAAGGGCTATTTGGTTATTATAAAAGGTAGACAGCAGTGTCTGTCTTGCTTGTAGAATCTTGATTAGTCTTGCACAAAATAACATCAGGGTACAAAGTGAAATTATGAATATGGAAAAAGTAGGAGACAAATCAAACGGATGCCAGTCAACCATGTTTGCTAGACTCAAGGTGACAGAATCCAGACTCTGCAATAACAAATGAGAATTTCTAATTTTACCAGCAACTGTGGGCATGCATGAATAATGACAGTAGTATTGTACAGACAGTGGGAGTCTGGAAGGTTTGAGAAATTACTCTGCAAAGGGGTGTCATATTCAATCATTTAGGGAAACAGGGTGAAAACCTATAAATAGATCAGTTATATAAAGTTAACAGAAATATAAAATAAAAAAATATAAATAATAAAATGTAAAATTCCTCCTGTCTATGTGTGCCTAATATATATATATACAGTGCCTTGAAAAAGTATTCATACCCATTGAAATGTTCCACATTTTTTCATGTTACAACTAAAAACGTAAATGTATTTTATTGGGATTTTATGTGATAAACCAACACAAAGTGGCACAGATCAAGATACCCCTACAGGGGTAACAGGCGTGGTATGTTTCAAGGATAAATTCTCCTCAGGGACATCAATAAACATGGGTTGGAGGTCCCGACCATGTCCCCTCCTTTTTAAGGAGCACTGTCAATTTAATTCGGAATTGCACCTTATCACCATTGCACTTTTTTATGTTATCATTTTGAGGGATAAATGTTATTTATTCATTTGTATATTTTCTATTATTCATTTTACCTCCTTTATCTTGGAATCGCATTCTAGCACTTTACCACCCTATTAAGTCATTTTTTGGAGAGATATATGTACATGGATATTCATATCTACCCATTTGTATGTATTTTGTTTGTTTGCCTAGTACCAATTTATTTATCGGCAGCGCCAATTACCTTCCTCTTTATTTCTCTCTTTTGGTATACTGCCTCTTTGGAGGCATATACTTTTTCTGAAGGTAGGCTGCAGCCGTGTACCCCTTTTCTCCATAAGCGCGGATTTTTTACATTTCTGATTTTCAAAATTATTTAGAAATATTATTTACAAATAAATATCTGAAAAGTGTGTCATGCATGTGTATTTGTTCTCAGCCCTCTTTAGTGCCGGTTCACACTTGTGCGATGCAGGAACGCTGCGAATATGCAGCCTGTTCCCGCATCGCATCCACACCTCTGGCAGTTCCCACTGCCATATGCGATACGCATGTTAACGACACCCCCAGTTTGATCGCATATCGGAGTGCGATCTGACAGTTTGCACAGAATCGGATTGCACAAATGTGAACCACTGTGCGATCCCATTCTGATGCAGCTGAAAAAAAGGGTCCTGTGCGTGTTTGGTGCAGATACAGTGCGAATTCAGCCATACAAAGTGTATGGCTGAATTCGCATCCGCACATGAGATCGCATGTAATGAAGGAGCAGTGCGCTCCGAATTACATGCGATCTCGCAAGCCGCACAAATGTGAACCGGCACTTACTCTGATACCCCTGAAATCTAGTGGCAACAATTGTGTTCAGAAGTCGCCTAATTAGTAAATAGAGTACACCTGTGTATAATTTATTTTCAGTATAAATACAGATATTCTGTGATGCCCCTAGAGGTTTGTTAGAGAACCATAGTGAACAAACAGCATCATGAAGTCCAAGGAACACACCAGACAGTTCAGAGATAAAGTTGTGGAGAAGTGTAAAGCAGGGTTAGGTTATAAAAAAATATTCCAAACTTCAATCCATCTCCAAAAATGGAAAGAGTATGGCACAACTGCAAACCTACCAAGACATAGTCGCCCACCTAAACTGACAGGCTGGGCAAGGAGAGCATCAATCAGAGAAGCAGCCAAGAGGCCCTTGAAAATCTGGAGGAGCTGCAAAGATCCACAGCTCAGGTAGGAGAATCTGTACACAGGACAACTATTAGTTGTGCACTCCACAAATCTGGCCTTAATGGAGAAGTGGCAAGAAGAAAGCCATTGTTGAAAGAATGCTAAAGAAGTCCTGTTTGAGGTTTGAGACCAAAATTTAACTTTTTGGCTTAAATGCAAAGCACTATGCGTGGCAAAAAAATAACACTGCCCATCACCCTGCACACACCATTCCAAATGTGAAAAATGTTGGTGGCAGCATCATGTTGTGGGGATGTATTTCTTCAGCAGGGACAGGAAAGCTAGTCAGAATTGATAGGAAGATGGTTGGAGCCAAATACAGGGCAATTTTAGAAGAAAACCTGTTAGAGTCTGCAAAAGAGAGATTGGGGCAGAGGTTCACCTTCCAGCAGGACAACGACCCAAAACATACAGCCAGAGCTACAATGGAATGGTTTAGATCAAAGCATATTCATGTGTTAGAATGGCCCAGTCAAAGACCAGACCTAATTTCAATTGAGAATCTGTGGCTAGACTTGAAAGTTGCTGTTCGCAGACGCTCTCCATCGTATCTGACAGAGCTTGAGCTATTTTGCAGAGAAGAATAGGCAAAAAATCCACTCTTAAGATGTGCAAAGCTGGTAAAAAAAGACTTGCAGCTGTAATTGCAGCGAAAGGTGGTTCTACAAAGTATTGACTCAGGGGGATGAATACAAATGCACGCCACACTTTTCATATATTTATTTATAAACAATGTGAAAACCATTTATCATTTTCCCTCAACTTCACAAATGTGCCACTTTGTGTTGGTTTATCACATACATTCCCAATAAAATACATTTACGTTTTTGGTTATAACATGACAAAATGTGGAAAATTTCAAAGGGTATGAACTCTTTATCAAGGCATATATATCCAGGCCAAACATACAGGAAATTATTGCACTGCAGTTGGATCTAAAAAACAAAAACATATTTTGAGAATTGAAGAGTGAATGCCTTATGAACTTCAATACCTGGCGTCTTGCTTGTGAGTAAATGCAGATACATAAGCCATTTTGTAGACATCAAGGAAACCTGAAGATGCCACAGCTAAAGTACTGTACACGATCCCCTCAAACAGTGGATTGTGGCCTTCCCTTTGTTGTTGTGACTCAGCCTCTAACAATAAAGCATAAATACAATATTATTAAGGATCTTTTTCATAAAGAACTTTCCAAAGTATTCTGCTTCACCCCAGATCAGTCCAGTAAGTGTGTGCCATTTTGCTACAACAATATGATCTTCTACAAATCCTTGAATAATCTGAATATCCTTAAAGTATTAGTTCATTTTATCTATCAAAATATAAATTAGACTAAGACTAAGGCTTGCTATAAGTTAAGCTGCTAGCCATTTTTATTCTTTCTATACATACTGGATATTTCTACATCTGTTACTGTGATGTGCTGTGCTAGATACAGAAACATTTTGAAGCACTCAAGTATGTGCAAATATATATGCATATGTGTCATTGTGTTACTAACATTATTAGAGAGATAGCAGACATCCTTGCCCAATCTCTCTAAAAATCGTATAAACAAAAGTGCTGCGCTAAATATTAGGTCAAATAAATGCCTCTCAAAAGAAAATAGACCATGTGCAAAATAATTAACTAGTGAGAAATTGAAATTTCAAATTCTTCCTTAAAAAGGATGAAAATAAGAAAGCACGAGGAAACGAAAACCTTCACCTAATAAGGTACCTCCGACCCACACTGTACTTGTGGTCTTCCGTCGGAATATGGCTTCCTTATAGTTATGAACATATATAGATATTCCAGCCGCCCTCCATACAAAGCTAGCCTGACACTTAGCTTGTACTAGAATCACACTTTATTGAACAGTCACACAGAATTTATATACAGCATGGACTTCCCCCTCCTGATCATTTTACCACATACAGGTCAGGGGTTGCCCAATTACATTATCATATGCAGATGAAATTGTATACAGGAACAGAAATAGCCTGAACCAATTATCTAGCCATCTGGACAGAACAATGTGAGGTCATTAACATTTAACAATGGAATAGGCAGACTTAACACAATACACATTATCTCAATACACAAAAAATAGGGAGAGCCTGTATGACATTGAAGTTCAAAACACATTAGCACAAGTGTAAATACAGACCCCATTTAAAGCAATCAAAACCATTAAGTATCTTTCTTTCAGTTCCAGTGTTAATACCGTCACAACCACCACCAATGGAGCCAAATGTACGCTTACCATGTGGCGGGGACCTTCAAGTTAAAAAAGGGTCAAACAAGCTGTTTGTAGTATGTCCCCACACAACATCATCCTTCTTTCAAACAGCTATATATGAACACCCAATGATTCTGCATGGACATGTAAAGAAGAAAGCACTGGATGGTGTAAAATCTTTTAAAACCATTTTTATTGTAGTTAAAATATCGCTCACATAAGATAAAATGATATGCGCATATTCCCAGCTGGTAACAAAGCATTTACTGTCACTTGCGGTGGACATGTTGATGCTAGCACGTCGCTCTACCCGGCGCTTTCATCACCAAAGGACTTCTTCCAGGGCACGGATACCATGTTGCATCATCGTTTATATACAATTAGATAAAAACCAAGCCTCGCTCTCATCTGTACTGCAAAAAAAAAACACCCACAGGACCAAGTCTTGATTTAAATTGCATGTAAAAAGAAACCAAGCCTCATTTTCACCGAAGCTCAAGGAAAACCTTGGACGTCATAAACACATCATCCAATCGAGGCTCCCTGCTCAAAAAGAGGTGGTCACAACGTTTAAACAATAGGGATAAAAAGCAAAAAAAAATATATAAAATACAATACAGTAGGAGCAAGGAAATTAAATATAAAAAAAAAAAACACCTGACATAAAATAAATTTATTAACATAATGCAGTATTACAAACAAGGCTTGGTTTCTTTTTACATGTTCATGCAGAATAATTAGGCGTTCCTCTAAAGCTGCCCAAAAAGACTGTGGATGGTGTGTGGGGACATACTCCAAACAGCTTGTTTGACCTTTCTTTGACTAGAAGGTCCCAGCCACATGGTAAGCATACATCTGACTCCGTTGGTGGTGGTCTACCTTATGAGGGGAAGGTTTTTGGTTCATTACGCTTTCACATTTTCATCTTTCTTTAGGAAGAATTTGGAACTTTATATTTCTCACTTGTTAATTATTTTACACATGAACTATTTTCTTTTAGAGACATTTATTTGACTTAATATTTATCACTGCACTTTGTTTATAAGATGCATTAGCTGTGATAAATATCTTACGGTATGTCTGCAGCTATTATTATGTATTAATTTTCCATTTGTTATGCACTAGCACTGTATTTTTCTTGTTTTTGCTTATCTCTCTAACAATTTAGCAAGCTAAAAAAAAAAACGTACTAAAACAAAAACAAAAAAAAAAAAACAAATGCGATAGACACTTGTAAAAAGTGCATTTTAAAATGTGGAAGACAGATTATAGCACAATACCTTCTAACAAAATATTCTACTGCCGCCGCTTTCTAAAACCTTTTCCCACTCAGGTCACATAAAATCTCCATACATGTCACTTTCACTTTTTTCCTTTATCTAACTCGCTGAAAGTTTTTCTCTGAAGTACCAAAAATACAGTAAAAAAAATTATATAAAACAGCTGCCTAGACATTTACTAAGAAATCTATCCAAAGTTGTGAAGCCTCCTTACAATAGTCATCTAGATGAAACATATATTTTAATCTGAAACTATATTAATTTTGGCTCAATTACATTTTTTTCATTTATACACTTTTTAAATGTTGTTTATGTCCTTTTTGTGATATACACATGCAATCAAACATTTTATGCATAACAAATAATTACTAGAGCGCGAAGGACTACTGAAAAAAAAGATGGCACAGCAGATGTAGTTACAGGGCAATAAAGCTGTACACTTTGCAAGCGAGTTTTAACTTGGCAGGAGAATTTTCCTTTCGCCTTCGACATTAAATCATAAACACTCTTTTTTAAATTTTCCTTGCCCATGATTGGGTATTATTTGCAAAGTAAAGTTTAATTGAATTCACAAGTTGTGAGAAAATTTCCTCACAAAGTGAAAATTCTCATGCAAGTTGAAAACCCTATTTGCCCTTAATATATCAAGCCCTGTGTCTCAGATTCTTAGGCTTCATCTATACAGAGGGAAGGAAGGGAAGTGGGGGAGCTACTGCTGTGATTAATTCACTTATGTGTGTAAATTTCAGGTTGAACTATTGATCTCTGTAAAGGAACCTGCAGCTCCACCTGGTGGATGAAAATTTATTAATGTAATTATAAAATGCAGTAAGTATTTTAAGTTTACGTATCAACCTCAAGAGCAGGCATTTTCACCCACCTTCTGTCCAGGCCATTTTTCAGCTTTTAGAGCTGTCTCAGTTTGAATGACAATTATTCAGTCATGCAACACTGTACTCAAATGAAATTATTATATTTTTTTTAGACAGATGAATTGGTTGGTTGAATTACCACTAAGATTTTTTATTTTTTTTGTCCTGAGAAGGGACTTCTCATAGGGTTAACTCCTAGTAAAGCGCTTAGGGACCCCACGGGGATGCTTGGGTCGCCCCCACTCTTTAGCGACAATTCTGTCAAAATAGGCAGGGAAAGGAAACACATTTGGCACTTTGGATGGATTGTGAGTGCCAAAGGGCTTCTGCGCCTCCCTCGCAGCTTCAGCTCCGTCCTCCATCTTCAGGGTCTCGCGCACAGATACAATCAGTGCATCCACCACCATCTTTTCGTGTGCGGTTGCAGATGTGGAGGGATCATACTCACTAACGGAGGATTCCGAGCGCATGGTTGCAGACCCAGCAGGGTGACCCACACCCGCGGTGGCCGAATCAGATTCAGGATCTGATTAGACAGATGAGGTAGGGGAAAGCGGGAGGCACTTGTTGCTAGCCCGTGGCCCGCAAGCCACCTCCGTTCGGGACACAAGGGACTCCAGGACCGCCGTCAGTGCATGGATGAATGGTTGGGACCCAAAGGGCCCTGCAGCCTAAGAGAGGGGATCAAGTGGGGAAACATGCTTCAAAGACTCCATGAGTCACCAGAAGGACCCCACAAAAAGTGTAAAACACTGTTAAGAGACAACCCACACCGCGCTAGAAACACCACCCGGTCGCCAGGCACAAAGCACCAAGCGATCCTCAGCAGAGAGGGAAAGGACCCCACAAGACTCACCACCCACAGCAACAGGCACCTGCAGCCACCAGAGGAACCTGCACCACATGTGCGGTGATCAGGAAGTAAAATTATCCAGGAGTCAACACCAGGGGATGAGGAAGGGCTCCCACCACAAAAATCGCCACCCACAGGGCTCCACTGTCAATGGCAAACCACAAGAAAATGGCCGCTGGACTAAACAAACATGGCCACACAGGCTACATCAAAATGGCTGCCCCATGCAGCACCACAAGGCATACAGGGATCCAGGAGGGAGACCAGGCTTCAAGGGAAGAAGAGGAACCCAGGGTCCGATTATCCCAAGGAGAGGCCCACGTCCACCCTAAACCCTCCAGGGGGAGAGGGAGGACAGCTACTCACCATACCAGGAACACCAGGGCACCGCTCCAGACAAAACCCATCTCCATTGAAATGGGGGGCTGTTGGTCAGGAGGAACGCTGTGACTCGGGCCGAGACCTGGTCGTATGCGACCTTGCGAGGTGTTTAACTCGCAGGTCAGCCCCCATCCAGCGGGGATATGTCATGGCCAACCTAGGGCGGAGCTAAGATCGCTGGCCAGTCTGGGATGACCACTGGATCTAGATCATCCAGCCCATCGCCCAGTCTGGCAGTTGAATGTACAGGAAAAAAATCCAAGAGGAAAAAAATGTTCTATCTAAAGAATGTTGCCAGGACCAAAGATCCCAGCAGGGAAATAGGTCCTTACTCCTGACTAGGCAGAAAAAAACAGAGTGGCTTTAGCAGAGTGAGGGAGTATATCTCCTGGGACTGCCCATGGGTGTAGCCAGAATTATTTTCTGCCTAGTGTCCTACTCCTGTAGGGGGCAGTATAACCAATGGTTCTGAATATCAGGAGCTGTGTCTGTCAATGAACAAAAGAGAAATGACTGGTGTGGGGGTGATCAGGGACAATATGACTGGTGTGGCAGTGATTAGGGGCATTGTGAGTAGGTGGCGATTATTATAGACGCTGACTGGTGCAGTGGTGATTAGGGATACTGACTGGCAGCACTTGACATTGTCAGTTGGGATAATAGTGTTATTCATCTTAACTAAAACTATGCCTTAATCAAATAAAGGCATTAGAAGAGCATTTAACATAATCAGTACAGTACTAGAGCTATACAAGAAGTTGCCAGAGAAGAGCAGTAGTGAAGAAAGTTAACATTTAATCTTTATTCTTCAGCTAGTTACTCACCAGATGCTCACCATATTTTTTCAGCATCAACTGATCTTTGCTGGAGTATAAAATCTTAGGGCTTTGCTGTAAATTGTAAGTCCTCTCACCCCTTTTATGACCCCAGCCAGGAAGTGCTGAACACTATGGTTTAGTAGTCAGTAAACAAAAAAGAAATATTATTTTCATTTATATTATTACTACTTTTTTCAGAATTATAAACCTGAAATGTCTTATTTTTTTAGCTGAGAAGAAAGTCTGTGATTTTCAGCCGCAGAAATACTATGTTATGCATCCAGGGTTAATGTGGTGTCAAAGCATTAAGCTGTGCATTTCATGTCAGCCTTTCTGCAATGTAGACATCAGATAACCTCCCTTCCCACAACTGTGTAGCGACAAAAGGAAAAGGGCAATCCCCATAGTGTAGCATGTAAATAAGAAATGATTTATTAAATAATAAAACTGCACTCACAATAAGAATAGCATGTGTTCAGTGTGGCTAACCGAGAAGTCTTTGGACCGGGTGTACCAGGAAAGTAGCTTTCCTGGAACACCTGTTCCAGGGATTTCTTGAATAGTCACGGTCAGCATATGGCATTCTTTTTGTGAGTACCCTTTTTTTAAAATTATTAAATAATTTCTTATTTACATGCTACACTATGGGGTTTGCCATTTTTCTATTTACTTTTGTCTCTGCACAGTTTTGGAAGTGAGCATCCACCCAGACTCCAAAGCAGCACTTCCATAGAGTAGTTGATCTCTATTTGGCACTCTAGGCTACCCCCACTTTTGATTGCTATATATATATATATATATATATATATACTAATTTAGTATGATACATTCACATGCCAGACAGTAAGGGGTTGATTTACTAACACTGGAGAGTAGGGATGATCGAACGGTTCGGGTCGACCATCGGTTCGACCCAAACATTGACTGTTCGAAATTCGGCCGAATTCCGAACTTTTTGCTGAAAAAGTTCGGAATTCAGCAACCAGAACCGACCAGAATGCAATGGGACAGGAACTGGGCTTTAAAAGCCAGTGATTGGACCAAAACCATCAGTAAAAGCCAATTGAGGGGGCAGGAGAATGCTAGGAACGTGATTGGAGTGACTAGGGGATCCAGAGGCCAATCATAGTGAATACGCCCCCCAGTATATAAGATAGCCCCGCCAAATCTCTAGCATTGTAATACAGGGACGTGGAAGAGAGTGGAAGCAGTTCTGTTACTTCTGCTTCAAAGTGTCATTTAGCAATTATTAGTGTGAGGAAAGGGATATCTAGTGTAGTTAGGGTACTATTTTCCACTATAGTTAGATTTAATAATCTAGTTTCTGTAGGGAAAGTGTTAAGTGCCAGGGGACCATAGTGTAGTGTAGGGTTAACTGACTCTGACTGCTATGGCAGGGTGACAAAACCCTTCCATGTCAGGGTGACCGCTATAGAGAAAAGTTTGTTTCTCTTAGAACACTTACAGAACAGGATGGCGGCTTCACCCCTGTCACCCTGCTTTTTGTTGCAGGCGTTTATAGGGCTTTTTTGAGGACATGTTTGGAGTCAGGCATGACATCAGAACTTCTGTGTAGGGGTATATATATACACACACACACATGTATGTATATATACACATACACATATATAGGTGTGAAAGTAGCAGAAACCTATGCTTGCGCTAATGAAATAATTAACAGACATATGGCTTCTCTGCTATAACACCTATATGTGTGTATGTGTATAAATACATATAAGTGTGTGTGTATATATACCCCTATACAGAAGTTCAGATGTTTTGCCTGCCTCCAAAGACCCCCAAAAAATGACCAAAAAAAACGCCTGCTGCAAAAACACACCTGGGCGTTTTTGTAGCTGGCATTTTTTGGGCGTCTTTGGAGGCAGGCATAACATCAGAACTTCTGTGTAGGGGTATATATACACACACACATATATGTATATATACACATACACATATATAGGTGTGAAAGTAGCAGAAACCTATGCTTGCGCTAATGAAATAATTAACAGACATATGGCTTCTCTGCTATAACACCTATATGTGTGTATGTGTATAAATACATATAAGTGTGTGTGTATATATACCCCTATACAGAAGTTCAGATGTTTTGCCTGCCTCCAAAGACCCCCAAAAAATGCCCAAAAAAAACGCCTGCTGCAAAAACACACCTGGGCCTTTTTGTAGCTGGCGTTTTTTTGGCCATTTTTTGGGTGTCTTTGGAGGCAGGCATAACATCAGAACTTCTGTGTAGGGGTATATATACACACACACATATATGTATATATACACATACACATATATAGGTGTGAAAGTAGCAGAAACCTATGCTTGCGCTAATGAAATAATTAACAGGCATATGGCTTCTCTGCTATAACACCTATATATGTGTATGTGTATAAATACATATAAGTGTGTGTGTATATATATACCCTTATACAGAAGCTCAGATGTTATGCCTGCCTCCAAAGACCCCCAAAAAATGCCCCAAAAAAACGCCTGCAACAACACACCTGGGTGTTTTTTTTTGGCGCAGGTGTTTTTTTTGGGCATTTTTTGGTCGTCTTTGGAGGCAGGCATAACATCTGAACTCAAACGCCTGCAATAAAAAGCCGGGTGTAAAAGTAGCGAAGCTACTAACCTGTTCTATATTAATTCTAATACAAACAAACTTTTTTTTCTGGTTCTGGACACGCTACAGAGCTGAAACTTCACAGGTACACTTTTTAGACCCCCCAGACACTAAATCCAAAGAAATCTCATTTTTTTTTTCTCAATAATTTTTTAAATAATTGGCTCTCTATCAAAAATGACAATTTTTAAGAACTTTTTTTGTGTGATTAATAGTCCCTGGGGCATGACCCAGAACCCTAGGCACTTTTTAACGGCATTTATTGGGTTTTAGGGCTTCAAAATGGTGTTTTTTGATTACTGAAGTTCGGGTCCCATTGATTTCAATGGGGTTCTGAAATCCAGGCCAAACTTTCGGGAAGTTTGGGTGTTCTGGTCGACCCGAACTTTTGAAAAGTTCGATCATCCCTACTGGAGAGTGCAAAACCTGATGCAGCTGTGCATGGCAGCCAAATAGCTTCTAACTTCAGCTTGTTCAATTAAGCTTTGACAAAGAAAACCTGGAAGCTCTCCAATTTTAGTAAATCAACCCCTAAGTGCCTGCATAGTTAGTCATCATTATTACTTTAACTCCCACAAATTATTTTTGTCAGGTCAGTCACAGGGCCAACACAGTCTCACCTAACTTGGATCATGGTTAACTCTACTGGTGTTGAGCACTGTGTGTTACTAGGGCTTTTTTAAGCCTATCTTCCCTTTGCTTCTTACCCTTGGGACCCATAGCAGTTGTGTGGGCTGATGTGGCTATATTTACACCACTGCGAGTCTCTAATACATTTCTCCTCTCCAGAAAGGCAACATTCACAAGCTTCCTCACTGGCACCAACATCGTCACTGAGTCTTCTTCTGGGTTTGACATTTTCAGCCATTTTGATGGACTTACCCAAGATGATGTAACTTGTGTGCATGCATACATGGGGATGGGCCCTTTATGTCCTCACTCACAATGCAGGACTGCTGGTTCTGCATTGCAAGTAATGATGTAAGAGCGCCTGCAAGTGGTGAAGAGAAGTGACTTCAGGGGACTGATCATAAAGCTGAGTGGAAGACTGCGGTAACAAGGAATAAGCTAAGCAAAACTGCTTTTTATTTTTCCCCGAAACAATTTTAGGGTAATTATACATGAAGGCTACTACTGCATGTATATTCATATTATGTGGTAGTCATTGATATTGTATATTGAAATGCATTGTAAAGCCCTGTAATGACATTGGTCGGCAATCCATTAATTTGAGCTAAATAAAGCAAATCTAGGTTTTAATGTCTTTTTTTGTCACCCAGAACATACAGCGCTGTACACACTTTGGTGTATTTTTTTCTTCATCTCAGAATAGTTTTCTTTTAAACAAACTGTTTTTTACAGCATACTGTACTAGGAACAAATATACCACATACATGAGAATCAATTCACAGTATATACAGGCACTAGAACACAACTGAGAGATGCTTCTACTGCCTGCAGATCAGCAATACAAACAAATATGATTGAGCATAAACCCCAGAAATACATTACTGCGTTCATCATGCAGGATTTTAATGATCATAAATAAAACTGATTTACGGAAATTAATGCAAATGTAATGTATTTCTGAGCATAATTTATGAATAAAAAGGACAATAACTGATAGGACACTTGACTTTTTATTCTTAATGTAAACTTTGTACATTTATTAGACAATGCAAACAATAAATATAAAAGCAAAAAATAAAACACACTGAAAATAATTTATTTGCTCTAACTAATAGATATCTATGACATAGCATTTATGAAAATGTTTAATGTAATAAATGCAAATTCAATGCAAATGCAGTTTTTTATTTGTTTTTGTCATGCTTTAGTATTTTTTTTTCAATGTTTTTATTTATTCATGCTTATTGTTTTATCTCAGAATAATTATTAGCCTCGCAGAATTTTTCAAAGTAAAAATCTTGTTTCCAGGGAGACAATTTATAGCATTATTTATCAATATAGCCTTCTGAATGGATCAACCAACACTTAACTAATGGAACATTTAAATCCAGTTCCAGCAAATGTCACTTAATATAGCACTCAAGAAAACCCATGGAATTTAATTCAGGAGATAAAGTGGTGGCAAGGAATTGTGCTTTGGCATTTTAGCTGAGCACACTGTCAAGAAATGCATCTTTCACTATGAAGAAAAGGTTAGACTGCGTCTATATAAAATTTCTATGTTGGATATTGACACTTCTTTCAAAGAATTTTTGATGTACATCTTCATTTATTCAGACTCTAAGGTATACTTTTACGAGACCTCCCGTGCTGCTCTTTGAACATCAAATTGTTCTGCATCTCAGGCAATATTCAAAGCGATCCTTACGGGTAAAAGTGATAATTCCTGAGACACATCCTTAAATTTAGATAGTAGTTCTAATATTACAAACATGGTAACATTTTTATACAAATGACTTATGGTTTACTGTTGATAGATTGGTGATTAGTGCCAGCTTGATTCAATGCAAATCCTGACCCCTTCATTACTTCTTGTCAACATGTAACCCTGTGTCAACATAGTTGTCAGCATGAGTGTAAATCACTTGCGTACAAGTAGAGATAATCAAACAATTTGCATGAATCAAGATATGACCCACATTGGATTACACCAATTTGGCAAAAGTGGATTGAAATCTCTGCTCTGATAGGAAGAGAATACACCTAAATAATAACTTACACACACTTATGCCTGAGAGGTATAACCTCCCTTAAGGCTCGTACACACTTGATGAGAATCAAACAAAATATCCTCCGATTTTTCTCTCTCATGCTCAGCGGTCATAACCGTTTTTAGTTGACAGTGCATAATGTTCACAAAATTTCTCGTCCGATTTTTTTTTTTTTTTGGGACGTTTGTTCCTAGACTTCCAGGTCATCAGCAACTTCAGATCATGCGCGGACTTTCGTATCCGATTTTTCACGGACGTACTACATATACACGGACGTACTACATATACATTAAACAATTGGTCGTGCTGGGGACGGAAAATGTTGGCATCGGCTGCTGAAAGTTGTTTACACACTAGCCGAAAATTGTACAATTTTACCTTGGACGGGAGTTTTCGGCAGATTTTCTACTAGTGTGTACCCCACTTTAGGAAGAAGACCTGGTCCCCACCTTTGACTCATTTAGTCGTTTTTTTTTTTTTTAATTTGTGCTTGATCTAGTGAGCTCTGTAACCAAATTAAGCATCTAAGAACAGACAGGTAAACATCTGAAACGCCACGTGTTCACTGACTAGAACTGTAAATATGAAATATTCATATGCAATTGAACATTTTTCCTAACTTTACAGTCTATGCTATTTATAAAAGAGATTTCACATGTTAGCTCTCAAGTACTGTATTTGTAAGACTTCATGACTTCCCTTAAACCTTTGCAGTATATTCCTCAAGTTTAACAGACTTCTCCGTATTTATAAAGGAAAGAGGTCAGCAAGTTTGCTTGAAAAATGCTCAGATATTTTTTAAAGTAGTATACTTTTGTACAGTAACCCACGGAGAATACAAATCGTCAAAGTTCTAAAGAGTGACCTGTATATATTTCCCAAACCTCTTTATATAAAATGTATGTTTCTGCTAACATTTTCCATTTCTAATATCTATATTTAATCTCTTTATAAAGTTAATGTTAGAGAACTTTTTCCCAAAATGCCTTTTATGATTTGAAACAAAATATTTGGTGTGACTTGAATAATATAAATAATTTTATGAAATAATACAACCCTGTCTTCCAAGCAGGTGTTAAGCATAAATAACATCCATCGTGTTGCATTACTGGCAGGTGACTTCACATTGTTTTGAACTTCATAGGCTCACATGAAACCATTTTATGATAGGTGAAAATTACTGTGAAGCCGTATGGGTTTGCAAGCTGTGTTTAAAATGGGTCAGGTCAAATATGAACCCTGCCTCCCAAAAACTTAATAACATTTTGAAAAATGTAGCTTACATACTGTTTGTTAAATTAAACCATGGTGTCCTTCCCATGCAACCTATAAAATCTACTACAGATCAGCAGTAACCTCATCCAAGGGATGTGACTTATGCTAAGCCCTTATATAGGTCTTCCATCAGTGCCACTGGGCCACAATGAACTGTAAATGTGTCACTCATGATCCCTAGACTATAATTGAAAAGCCATCTATTTACAATTTTGCAGATACTGGTTAATAGCTATACCGTTAGGGTCTATGGACTCATTGGAGGGAATGCAAGAGCCACCCAACCCAGCAATGGCCTTTGGACAAGCTTACGCACTGATCTGAGGTCTATCATAATGAAAATATATGGCATAGGGAGGACCTTTTAGGCTCATATGTTATGATTTTCATCATTCTTTACCTAGACCTTTTGCAGTGCTTATAGTTGGGGAAGTGTGGTGTGCCAAACCTGTGACTACAATTTAACACTGTCTGTATTTACTCCATTTGGGTTTTATCAGCAGTTCAATGATTCTTAGATGATAAAACTTGGCCACTCACCTCCTCACTGGATATTACACACCAATGTTTATTTTGTTTTAAGTCTGGATGTGAAATATATTTCCAACTCTGTCAGGAAAATAAGAGTTTCATATTAGAAATACTTATGTAATGTTTTTAAAAAGATCTCATGACTGAATGTCACCTTTTCCTACTTCACTGTGAAGAAATGCAAGACAGCAATCACCTAATACTGTACATCTACAATTAAAGAAAATATCTTGACTCAAACTGTCTGGCACAAAATGTATTTGGACTGACATCATGCAAAAATCTATCCTTGTTACAATACAATGTGTTAATAACAAAAAGCTTAAGGGATACAAATCTTTAATTAACAAAGGAACACTGTGGGCTGCTTTCTTGGAAAGTTTAAGCCATTAAAGAACAATTAACTTGGAAAGAGGCCATATATCTACACAAATATGACCATATAGGCTTATTCAATAAGGCAAAGAGCAATATGTAAAGTTCAATAACCCATTGTGTTATTTCCTTCATGTAAAAATTTACAAAAATGTATGATGAAACTATGATAATCGCCACAGAAAAACTTAGCTTATGACAAAAACGTATACATATGCATCATTTTTTGACAGGTTTATATGATTTTTATACAGCGTTATACAATTTTCCTACATGAATATACAGACAAGAATGAGTGGCAGAAATTTGCAGGCGCTGACACAGTACAGCTGCAAGAACAGATATATATATATATATATATATATATATATCCCAAAAGAGAGAGCGGCACCCATGGGTCTTGAAAGGTGAACGCACGATAAAACAGTTTTGTTTCGACGAGGCACAAGCTTGTCCTCCTCAGGATAACAAACAAGTGAAGCAACATATCATATATACCCTAAAACCATTCCCATCATTATCACCCACATGTGATGACATCAAAAAATGCAAAGTTCCAGCTAAAAACAACCATGGGAAAATGTCCAAATCTGGGAGAACAGAAAAACAACAACAAACGTACCTGCAAAATAGACATAAAAAAAGAAAGAAAATCCAGGCAGGAAATGACAGAAGATCATGCTACCTATGGCTGCCCATGCTAAGGCAGAGATGGAAAAAAAGAGCATGGTGAACATGTAATTTGTATAGGAAAAAGTAGAAGGGGGCAATACAGAGCAGCCTGCAGCACCAGCAACGTAGATTAGGAGACCGGTACAAAACCAGACATGAACCCAGTGTAAAGTCACCAAATAAATGTGCTGAAGGTGAAAATAAACAAATAAGTGATAAATTAAAAACAATTTAAGCTCAGAACAGGGAGAGCACCGAAGGTGCCAACACCCATAGCAGAGTAATCCCACTGGTCGCAAAGAAAATTAATAAGGAAGAGTCTCCACTTCCTTATTTGTTTTCCTTGCGACCAGTGGGACTACTCTGTTATGAGTGTAAGGCTCCTTTCACACGGCCGCTCCGTGTGAAAGGTCCGCTGCGGGACTTTTTTTTTTTTTTTTACCACGGAGCGGATGACATTTCTGTCATCCGCTCCGTGTGCCCGCATATCATCCCATCCATTTGCGGATGATATGCGGACATAATGTAAGTCTATGGCACTGCGGATGTCAGCGGATGACACCGCTGACATCCGATTTTCCTTCCTTTCCGTGTTTTACACGGAAGAAAAAATGGGTTCTGTTCCATTTGTAAAAACGGAACAGAACTGAATGGAGGAAAATCGGGTGTCAGCGGGTGGTATTCCGCTGACACCCGCAGTGCCATTCACTTACATTATGTCCGCAAATCATCCGCAAACGGATTGGATGATTTGCGGACACACGGAGCGGCCGTGTGAAAGGAGCCTAACAGAGTAAATGTATTTTATTGGGATTTTATGTGACAGACTAACACAAAGTGGCACATAATTGTGAAATGGAAGGAAAATGATAAATGGTTTACAAAAGTTTTTACAAATAAATATGTGAAAAGTGTGGCGTGCATTTGTATTCCGCCCCCCTGAGTCAATACTTTATAGAACCACCTTTCGCAGCAATTACAGCTGCAATTCTTTTTAAGTATGTCTCTATCATCTTTGCACATCTAGAGAGTGAAATATTTGTCCATTCTACTTTGCAAAATAGTTCAAGCTCTGTCAGATTGGATGGAGAGCACCTGTGAACAGCAATTTTCAAGTCTTGCAACAGATTCTCACTTGGATTTAGGTCTGTACTGGGCCATTCTAACACATGAATATGCTTTGATCTAAACAATTCCATTGTAGCTCTGGCTGTATGTTTAGGGTCTTTATCCTGCTGGGAGGTGAACCTCCGCCCCAGTCTCAAGTCTTGCAAATCGAACAGGTTTTCTTCTAAGATTGCCCTGTGTTTGGCTTTATCCAACTTCCCATCAACTCTGACCATCTTCCCTGTCCCTGCTGAAGAAAAGCATCCACACAACATGATGCTGCCACCACCATGTTTCACGGTGGGGACGGTGTGTTCAGGGTCAATTTTGGTCTCATCTACCCAGAGCACCTTCTTCCACATGTTTGCTGTGTCCCCCACATGGCTTTTCGCCAGTGATGGAAGTAACTGCGTTAAAGTAAACGGCGTTACTTAACGCAGTTACTTTAGAGGGTAACGAGTAATCTAACTGACTACTCGTCCCGTCAAGGTAATGCCGTTGAAATTACTTTGACTGCGTTACCACAATTACATCTACCGCCACTAGATGGCAGTAGTGTAATTCCTCCTCTCTATGACCGAGGCCAGCGCTGTCCGCAGCACTGGCCTCAGTCAATGAGAGAGAGAGAAGCAGCAGCACAGGCCTGGAGGAGGAGGACGCAGCCAGACAGACCCCAGTGTGCTGGGCTGGCCACCACCACCACAAGCAGCTAGGCAGCACCTCCACCAGCAGCCAGGCAGCCAGGCAGCCAGCATCTCCACCAGCAGCCAGCCAGCCAGCATCTCCACCAGCAGCAAGGCAGCCAGCATCTCCACCAGCAGCCAGCCAGCATCTCCACCAGCAGCCAGCATCTCCACCAGCAGCCAGCCAGCCAGCATCTCCACCAGCAGCCAGCCAGCCAGCATCTCCACCAGCAGCCAGGCAGCCAGCATCTCCACCAGCAGCCAGGCAGCCAGCATCTCCACCAGCAGCACAACAGGTACCAAAACAAAAAAAACTCAGTAACAGTCAAGACAGGAGGACTCAGGACTCAGACCCACACAGTGCACCACACCACCATCAGCCACCCCCACCTACCCACCCTATACACCCACTGACCCCTATATACACCTACCCACCCTCCCTATACACCCACTGACCCCTATATACACCTACCCACCCACTCTATACACCCATTGACCCCCTATATACCCCTACCTACCCACCCTATACACCCACTGACCCCTATATACACCTACCCACCCTCCCTATACACCCACTGACCCCTATATACACCTACCCACCCTCCCTATACACCGACTGACCCCTATATACACCTACCTACCCACCCTATACACCCACTGACCCCTATATACACCTACCCACCCACTGACCCCCTATATACCCCTACCTACCCACCCTATACATCCACTGACCCCTATATACACCTACCTACCCACCCTATACACCCACTGACCCCTATATACACCTACCCACCCACTCTATACACCCACTGACCCCCTATATACCCCTACCTACCCACCCTGTACACCCACTGACCCCTATATACACCTACCCACGCACTCTATACACCCACTGACCCCCTATATACACCTACCTACCCACCCTATACACCCACTGACCCCTATATACACCTACCCACCCACTCTATACACCCACTGACCCCCTATATACCCCTACCTACCCACCCTATACACCCACTGACCCCTATATACACCTACCCACCCACTCTATACACCCACTGACCCCTATATACACCTACCTACCCGCCCTATGCACCCACTGACCCCTATATACACCTACCCACCCACTCTATACATCCACTGACCCCCTATATACCCCTACCTACCCACCCTATACACCCACTGACCCCTATATACATATACCCACCCTCCCTATACACCCACTGACCCCTATATACACCTACCCACCCTCCCTATACACCCACTGACCCTATATTCACCTACCTACCCACCCTATACACCCACTGACCCCTATATACACCTACCCACCCACTCTATACACCCACTGACCCCCTATATACCCCTACCTACCCACCCTATACACCCACTGACCCCTATATACACCTACCCACGCACTCTATACACCCACTGACCCCCTATATACACCTACCTACCCACCCTATACACCCACTGACCCCTATATACACCTACCCACCCACTCTATACACCCACTGACCCCCTATATACCCCTACCTACCCACACTATACACCCACTGACCCCTATATACACCTACCCACCCACTCTATACACCCACTGACCCCTATATACACCTACCTACCCACCCTATACACCCACTGACCCCTATATACACCTACCCACCCACTCTATACATCCACTTACCCCCTATATACCCCTACCTACCCACCCTATACACCCACTGACCCCTATATACACCTACTCACCCACTCTATACACCCACTGACCCCTATATACACCTACCTACCCACCCTATACACCCACTGACCCCTATATACACCTACCCACCCACTCTATACACCCACTGACCCCCTATATACCCCTACCTACCCACCCTATACACCTACTGACCCCTATATACACCTACCCACCCACTCTATACACCCACTGACCCCTATATACACCTACCCACCCTCCCTATACACCCACTGACCCCTATATACACCTACCCACCCACTCTATACACCCACTGACCCCTATATACACCTACCCACCCACCATATATACCCACTGACCCCTAAATACACCTACCCACCCACTCTATACACCCACTGACCCCTATATACACCTACCCACCCTCCCTATACACCCACTGACCCCTATATACACCTACCCACCCACCCTATCTACCCACTGACCCCTATATACACCTACCCACCCACTCTATACACCCACTGACCCCTATATACACCTACACACTGACCCCTATATACACCTACCCACCCACCCTATACACCCACTGACCCCTATATACACCTACCCACCCTCCCTATACACCCACTGACCCCTATATACACCTACCCACCCACCCTATACACCCACTGACCCCTATATACATCTACCTTCCCACCCTATACACCCACTGACCCCTATATACACCTACCCACCCACTCTATACACCCACTGACCCCTATATACACCTACCCACCCTCCCTATACACCCACTGACCCCTATATACACCTACCTACCCACCCTATACACCAGCAGTTTACCACGCAGGTACTACAGTGCCACTCTCAGCAAATACCACGCAGGTACCACTAACCAAATACCACGCATACAAGGGGCATATAAGTTATTTGACATATTTAAATATTTTTTTAAAGTAACGCAATAGTTACTTTCCCTGGTAATTAGTTACTTTTTTACTGCTGTAACTCAGTCACTAACTTTATAGTTACTAGTTACTTTTTGGGAGAAGTAACTAGTAACTATAACTAATTACTTTTTTTAGTTTACATGACCAACACTGCTTTTCGCAAACTGCAAACTGGACTCCTTTTGGCTCTTTCTTTTAAAAATGGCTTTCCTCGTGCCACTCTTCCATAAAGGCCAGATTTGTGCAGTGCACACCTAATAGTTGTCCTGTGGACAGATTCTCCCACCTGAGCTGTGGATTTCTACAGCTACTCCAGATTGGGCTTTTTGGCTGCTTCTCTGATTAATGCTCTCCTTGGCTGACCTGTCAGTTTAGGTGGACGACCATGTCTTGGTAGGTTTGCAGTTGTGCCATACTCTTTCCATTTTCGGATGATGAATTGAACAGTGCTCTGTGAGATGTTCAAAGCTTGGAATATTTTTTTTTATAATCTAACCCTGCTTTAAACTTCTCCACAAATGTATCCCTGACCTGGCTGGTGTGTTCCTTGGCCTTCATGATGCTGTTTGTTCACTAAGGTTCTCTAACAAACTTATGATGGCTTCACGGAACAGCTGTATTTATATTGAGATAAAATTACACACAGGTGGACTCTATTTACTAAATAAGTGACTTCTGAAGGCAATTGGTCCCACTAGATTTTAGTTAGGGGTATTAGAGTAAAGGGGGCTGAATACAAATGCACGCCACACTTTTCAGGTATTTGTAAAAAAAAATGTGAAAATCATTTATCATTTTTCTTCCACTTCACAACTATGTGCCACTTTGTGTTGGTCTATCACATAAAATAGTAATAAACTATATTTATGTTTTTGGTTGTAACATGATAAAATGTGAACAATTGCAAGGGGTATGAATACTTTTTCAAGGCACTGTATTTTATACAGGCTTTATTGAGTTTAAAGTGGTTGTAAACTTCAGACATGAAATATGAACAAAGCATATCCCTCTATAGTATGTATTTGTCTCAATTAAGAGCACTAAGTGTCACTTTTGTCTGCTTCTTTATTCCTCTGCTATCAGCATAAGTCATTTCTGACAAGCTTTTCTGACAAAAGAGATAAATGGTGACAGGGGAGAAAGCTCCAGCTGATTGATAACCTCAGCTCTGTTCCTGTAAGCTGTGTGGAGGGGGGTGTGTCCCTTCCCTCCAATCGGCTATCAGAACTCTCTTCACTGAGCTCTGCAGAGTGTAACTTCAGCTCTCCTCCCCCTTTTCTTCAAACCGCATGGACAAGCTTTACAATTCAGCGCTTTGAGCAGATGTAGAGAAGAGAGGGGTGCAGATAGACAGGTACAGCTTATGTAGGATGATTTGTTTAGTCTCTGTCTATCACCTGAGGCCAGTCACTTCATTGGGTATATGCAAGGATTTACAACCACTGTTTATAAAGCAGAAAATAGAATGTTTACAAGCATATTCTGGTGGAGAACCATCTGAGTCCAAGTGTTTTAAATGCATGTGACTGATTTTCTTCCAGCTTATGATTGTAAAAGTCACTTTCTCTCCTTTATAAATAGACCCCTAAATGTTTGCCATGGCGCTTTTTATTTTTAGGTATTATTATTTGCATATAACAAAAATATTCCCCAATTCTTTACAGTTTACAGGTTTACAAAATACAAGCATTAGTATGATAAATGTTAATATAAGATATGAGGAGCAAGTTATTTTAAAGAAATGGCCAGCCATTTTCATATTAACTACTTCAATACCGGGCACTTTCACCCCCTTCCTGCTCACGCCAATTTTCAGCTTTTAACGCTGTTGCATTTTGAATGACAATTGCGCGGTCATGCAACACTGTACCTAGACCAAATTTATGTCATTTTCCCCCACAAATAGAGCTTTCTTTTGGTGGTATTTGATCACCACAAGGTTTTTTCTTTTTTTGCTAAAAAAATAAAAAAAGACTGAAAAGTTTGAAAAAAATTTTTTTGTTGTTTATGTTATAAAATTTTGTAAATAAATATGTTTTTTCCTGCACTGATGAGCACTGATGAGGCCGCATTGACAGGTAGTGATGAGGAGGCACTGATGGGGGTGGCACTGATTATGAGGCACTGATATGCAGCACTGATGGGCACTGATAGGCGGCACTGATATGCAGCACTGATGGCAACTGATATGTGGCACTGATAGATAGCACTGATATGCAGCATTGCACTGATAGGCGGCACTGGTGGGCACTGATAGGCGACAGTGATGGGCACTGATGGGCACTGATAGGTGGCATTTATGGGCACTAATAGGTGGCACTGATGGGCACTGCTAAGCGGCACTGATAGGTGGCACTGATGGGCACTGATGTGATGCACTGCTTGGCACTGATAGGCAGCACTGATGGGCGTAGGTGGGCAGCACTGATAGATGGCAATGATGGGCACTGGTGGGCGGCACTGATAGATGGCAATGATGGGCAGCACTGATGAGGAGGGCACTGATTGGACACAGCTGGTCACATGGTAAAGAGCCTACGTCATAGGCTCTTTACTGGGATCAGAGATGCAGTGTGTCATAGTGACACACCGCACCACCGATAGCCGCTCTGCGCGCCCCCTGGGGACGCCCAGTCAGGATTGTGCAACCACTTTGCCGACGTCATTTTTCTATATTACGGGTGGCAAGTGGTTAAAGTGTAGGTAAATGTTACAAGACAACAGAACATACTGAGATGGGCATAATAACTACCTGATATAATTTCCTTGTGGCTGTGAGAATGTTAAAAATCCAGTTTTATATTCTTTAGTGTATGCCAAAGTTTAGTAAAGAGTACTACTGAGTAACCAGAGAACTGAAAGATAAGTACTGTAACTTGTGTAGTACATTTTAATAATGAGGTTCTCTTTTTTGCACCATTTGGTCTGTTATATATACCATAGAAAGCGTTTTTGATAAGTTAAATTAAAAAAAGAAAAAACTATGAGCCAGTTCCTATGAGCTCTTAACTTCCTGTGTACTCTACCTCTGCTTCCCCGGGATTCCAAGATGTGAGTAGAGGGTCTGTAGTCATTTGTATCACACTTCCTGTTCTAGTTGACTAGTTACAGTACAGTAAGAGAGCATTGCCATCCTAGGGCTGCAAGTGTGTTAATTAAAGTGGTTGTAAAGGCTCATGGTTTTCTTTACCTTACATGCACAAAGGTACAAAACCTTCTGGATGCAGCTCCCCCCAATACTCACCTGAGTCCCCTCTCGATCCAGAGATGTGCACAATGTCCTCAGCTGCCCCAGGGCTCCCTCTCCTCATTGGCTGAGGAAAAAGCAGGAGCCATTGGCTCCCACTGCTTTCAATCACAGCCAGTGAGCTAATGAGGAGAGAGCAGGAGCTGGGCCGTCTGCATCTCTATGTGTCTTATGGATGCATAGAGTAGGGCTTGGGAGCAAGCACATAGCAGTGCGGCCATAGCATGCGGCTTGCTATTGGGGCACTGGTCAAGAGGGAGGAGCCAGAAGCGCCGGCGGGGGACTCAAGAAGAGGATCAGGGCTGCATGGTGCAAAACCACTGCACAGAGCAAGTAAGTATGCCATGTTTGTTTTTGTTTTTTAAAAGCCAAAACTTTATTACCACCAATTCTAAAAAAATAAAGCTAATGCAGTCACCACATCTATGGACTGGTAAGCTAAAATATTATTATATATTTTTATTCTTGAGTTAACCAAAACTTTAATTGATAATGTGCCAGATAGCTATCTAGATTCCTGGGAAAGAACAAAAGAAAAGTGCAGTTGGCTGCGTGTGCTGGTAAAAGGGGGTAACTTTGAGTGGCATAGAGTTAACACATTGGAAAAACAGGTTCTAGGATTAGGGGGCGTTTTGGAAGATTCCTTAAAATGTGTTAAGAGTGTGCTTGTTATTTTTAACATTGAAGACCATCTGAATTGTTTAGTAGTAAAGGAAACACAGCCAAAACAATATCCTAAATACAAGGGTGGGCATTGTAGGAAAGGTAGGAGGCTAGGAGGTTGAGAATTAAATAGTATATAATGTACTATTCTCCGTGAAAGTAGTCCAGCAGATATATGGAAGTCATTTTATATCACCCCTTATCTTACTTGCTTCTCTTAGCCTTAGTTATATTTTTCTCCTTTTCCCTTGACCCTCTGCCTTTGTATATAGATCCATTTAATTGAATGGAACAAAACAAACTGCTTCTCACACACATAAGTGTAAATTCTTTCATTAGAAATGGTACTTCAGAATACCTAGATAATGATGCTATATATAGAAAGAAAATGCCTTTCCTTGTTCTGAGATGCAAGATTTAGTTCTATTAAATATTTTATTGTTCTGTGCTCACATTCAACTTTTTATTTGATTTCAGGCGTCCCAATACTTTTGACAATATTGTGTGTGTATATATATATATATATATATATATATATATATATATATATATATATATATAGTACAGACCAAAAGTTTGGACACACCTTCTCATTTAAAGAGTTTTCTTTTTTTTCATGACTATGAAAATTGTAGAGATAAGCCTTGTACACACGCACCGATTGTTGGCCGACCAATCGGCCATCTTTTGTCCAGTGTTGTTTTGTTGGTTGAAATGTGCTCTAGACTGCACACGAATTTTGTCGGCCAACAACCAACTGCAGAAGTGATGTCATGTTCTGGTCTACTTTTCGTGTGTTTTTTCTTCTCTGAGCATGCCCAGTCTTGCTCATCTGACTGACCGAAATCTGTACTGACTGACGAACAATCGGCCATTCTGGTGACGGGCAACAAAAATTTTATAGCATGCACACCAGATTTTGTTCGGCCGAAAAGTCGCAGTCGGTTGTCGGAAGCATCATACTAACAAGCCGACAACCGGCCGATCGGACGTTGGCCAAAAATTTACGGCCAACAATCGGTGCGTGTGTACGGGGCTTTACACTTCAAGAGGTAGTCACCTGAAATGGTTTTCACTTCACAGGTGTGCCCTGTCAGGTTTAATAAGTGTGATTTCTTGCCTTATAAATGGGGTTGGGACCATCAGTTTTGTTGTGCAGAAGTCAGGTGGATACACAGCTGATAGTCCTACTGAATAGACTGTTAGAATTTGTATTATGGCAAGAAAAAAGCAGTACAGGAAAACGAGTGGCCATCATTACTTTAAGAAATTAAGGTCAGTCAGTCCGAAAAATTGAGAAAACTTTGAAAGTGTCCCCAAGTGCAGTCACAAAAACCATCAAGTGCTACAAAGAAACTGGCTCACATGCGGGCCGCCCCAGGAAAGGAAGACCAAGAGTCACCTCTGCTGCGGAGGATAAGTTCATCTGAGTCACCAGCCTCAGAAATCGCAGGTTAACAGCAGCTCAGATTAGAGACCAGGTCAATGGCACACGGAGTTCTAGCAGCAGACACATCTCTAGAACAACTGTTAAGAGGAGACTGTGTGAATCAGGCCTTCATGGTAGAATATCTGCTAGGAAACCACTGCTAAAGAAAGGCAACAAGAAGAAGAGACTTGTTTGGGCTAAAGAACACAAGGAATGGACATTAGACCAGTGGAAATCTGTGCTTTGGTCTGATGAGTCCAAATTTGAGATCTTTGGTTCCAACCACCGTGTCTTTGTGCGACGCAGAAAAGGTGAATGGATGGACTCTACATGCCTGGTTCCCACCGTGAAGCATGGAGGAGGTGTGGGGGTGCTTTGCTGGTGACACTGTTGGGGATTTATTCAAAATTGAAGGCATACTGAACCAGCATGGCTAATACAGCATCTTGCAGCGGCATGCTATTCCATCCGGTTTGCATTTAGTTGGACCATCATTTATTTTTCAACAGGACAATTACCCCAAACACACCTCCAGGCTGTGTAAGGGCTATTTGATCAAGAAGGAGAGTGATGGGGTGCTGCGCCAGATGACTTGGCCTCCACAGTCACCGGACCTGAACCCAATCGAGATGGTTTGGGGTGAGCTGGACCGCAGAGTGAAGGCAAAAGGGCCAACAAGTGCTAAGCATCTCTGGGAACTCCTTCAAGACTGTTGGAAGACCATTTCAGGTGACTACCTCTTGAAGTGTGACTCTACAATTTTCATAGGCATGAAAATAAAGAAAACTCTTTGAATGAGAAGGTGATTCCAAACTTTTGGTATGTACTGTATATATATATATATATATATATATATAATATTGTCAAAAGTATTGGGTCATCTGCCTTTACACGCACCTGAACTTTAATGGCCTCTGACAAACAACCCCACACCATAGTCCCCCCTCCACCAAATAGTTTGGACCAGTGCACAAAGCAATAAAGACATAATTGAGCAAGTTTGGGGAGGAGGAACTTGACTGGCCTCTACAGAATCCTAACCTCAACCCAATAGAACACCTTTGGAATTAATTAGAGCGGAGTCTGCGAGAAAGGCCTTCTCGTCCAACATTAGTGCCTGACCTTACAAATGCGCTTCTGGAAAAATGGTCAAACATTCCCATAGACACACTCCTAAACCTTGTGGACAGCCTTCCCAGAAGAGTTGAAGCTGTTATAGCTGCAAAAGGGTGGGCCAACTCAATATTTATCCATACAGACTAAAACCTCGTACACACGATCAGATTATCGAACGATCTGTCGTCCATTTTTTGCTGCATGCTAGTCTCATGTGGAAAGTGAAGAGGTTACTTTCATACGAAAATTCCCGTACAAAAAAATTCAAATGCAGAAGTGATGTCATGTGTTTAATTGTTTTTTATGTGTTCTTTCGTTTCTAAGCATGCCTTACGATTTTTTTTGGACGAAAACTGTACTAATTAAACGAAAATCGGACATTGTGTTGATGTACAATAAAAATTTCATAGCCTGCACATCCAGTTTTTGTTGTCCAAAAATCCGTAATCGGCTGTTGAAAGCACTATACTAATAATCCGAAAATCGACAGATCGTTCGCCGGACGAAATGTTCCTTCTGATTTTCGTATCCTGTGTACGGGCCTTAACCCCCCTGGCGGTAATCCCGAGCTTGACTCGGGGTGGATTTTTTAGTGCATATATATATATATATAAAATTATATTATTGATTCGATTATAATTATATATATATATATATATATATATATATATATATATATATATATATTAATATATATAATTATAATCGAATCAATAATATAATTTTATATATATATATATATATATATTATATATATATATATATTTATATATATATATATACGTGTGTATATAGGTATATATATATATATATATATATATATATATATATATATATACATACATATATACACATATACACATATATACATATATATGTATATATATATATATATATATATATATATATATATATATATATATATATATATGTATGTATATATATATATATATATATATATATATATATATGTATATATATATATATATATATATATATATAACGCATGAATTATTATCTAATCAATAATATAATTTTATTATACATATTATATATTATATAATAAAATTATATTATTGATTTGATTATAATTCATGCGTTTGTGTTTCAAATTTATCACATCTGGGATGTCTACTAGAGTCTTGTTTTGGTCAGGTTTAAGTCAGTAATTACTAAGAATTGTAGGCCTATAATACATAACGCCAAATTTCCATGAAAAAAATTGTACCGCTTTTGGTATATAATTCCTGACATAATCATACCGCCAGGGAGGTTAAGACTGGGATGCCATTAAAGTTCATGTGCATGTAAAGGCAGGCATCGCAATTGACAATATAGTGTATATATATTTACTGGTCTCTTTATTAGGTACGTGGGAGAGAGAAGCACAAAGCCACCTATAGTGCAGTAACATTTTACTAACAAGATTGAAATGTAAAGCGCAATATATGCACTCACATAGTGTCCAGTAAAAAAGGCTTGTCAAGTCTACAGTGTCAGAGCGAGGAAGCCCAGATGTCAGCAGTAGACGCCACACATCAGTCTCAGCCGGCGGGATCTCTCAAAGCTTGGTTCAGAATAGAGTATAGCTGGCCAATCGGAACACATTTCAGAGGCAAGGCCACGCCTCCTTCATCAGCCTGGGCTCCCTCGCTCTGATCTCTGATACTCCCCCGGCACTATTATAGATTTACCACCTGGATTCAATTATAAACAGCCAGCATTATTTATATGCTGTGTATATCATCTGCAGCCAGTAGATTTTAGCGCTGAGTCTCACACTTCTTGTGTGCTACCTCCACTTTATTCGGTACACCTGTTCAGTTGCGTGGTAACTCAAATTGCTAATCAGCCAATCACATGGCAGCAACGCAATGCATTTAGACATCTAGATGTGGTGAAAATGCCTTGCTGAAGTTCAAACCGAGCATCAGAATGGGGAAGAAAGGGGATTTAAGTGACTTTGAACATAGCATGGTTGTTGGTGCCAGACGAGCTGGTCTGAGTAATTCAAAAACTGCTGATCTATGGGGATTTTTACACACAACCATACGTAGGGTTTACAGAGGATGTTTTGAAAAAGGTCAGAGGAGAATGGGCAAACTGGTTTGAGATGATAGAAAGGCAAAAGTAATTCAAATAACCACTAAATTACAACCAAGGTATACAGAAAACCTTCTCTGATCGCACAACACATCAAACCTTGAAGCAGATGGTCTACAGCAGAAGAAGACCACACCGGTGCCACTCCTGTCAGCTAAGAAGAGGAAACTGAGGCTACAATTCACAAATTGGAAAAGCTTGAAGAAATGTTGCCTGGTCTGATGAGTCTTGATTTCAGCTGCAACATTCAGATGGTAGGGCCATAATTTTGGTTCAGGCTGGTGGTGGTGGTGGTGTAATGGTATGGGGGATATTTTCTTGGCATACTTTGGGCCCCTTAGTACCAATTGAGCATTGTTTAACCACTTAAGTCCCGGAGAATTTGGCTGCTCAATGACCAGGCCCTAGTTTGCGATTCCGCACTGCGTGATTTTAACGGACAATTGCGCAGTCGTGCGATGCTGTACCAAAATGAAATTGATGTCCTTTTTTTCCCACAAAAAGAGCTTTCTTTCGGTGGTATTTGATCACCTGTGCGATTTTTATTTTTTGCGCTATAAACAAAAAAAGAGCGACAATTTTGAAATAATAATAATATTTTTCAAATTTTTTTATATGAAATTCTCAAAAAAAAATGTAAAAATCTAAATTTTTTAACATTTTAGGCCAATTTGTTTTCTGCTACATATTTTTTGGTAAAAAGAAAATCGCAATAAGCGTATTTTGATTGGTTTGCACAAATGTTATGGCGTTTACTAACTACGGGAAAGATTTATGTCATTTTTATTGTTTTTTTTTTTACTAGTAATGGCGGCGTTTTTTTGCATCATTGCAACATTGTGGCGGACAGTTTGGACCCCTGACTGACATTTTTGACACTTTTGGGGGTACCAGTGACATTACTACAGTAATCAGTGCTATAAATATGCACTGTTCCTGTAAAAAGGACACTGGCAGGAAAGGGGTTAACTTTATTGGTGATCAAGGGGTCAAGTGTGTCCCTAGGGGCGTGATTCTAACTGTTAGGGGGCGTAACTAGTGAAGTAATCACAGAGACATACGATCCTATATAGCAGGATTACATAGCCTCTGTCATTACTTCAGGGAGTATGACAGACGGTTGTGTTTACATCAGCCGTCTGTCTTTCTCCCTCTCCTGAGGGAGATCGCGAGTGGCCAGCGGACATCAGAATCACACGCGCTGGCTAGGCAGGGAACGATCGGGGGAAGGAGTGCGGCACCGGCGGCGCGCGCTCGCCCCCTACAAGCTCGTGGACGTCACAGTAAATAGTCCTGCAGCAGTCGGCAAGTGGTTAACAGCCTTCCCATAAGAGTTGCAGCTGTTGTAGCTGGACCGAACTTATAACAATTTGTGCGGTGATTTACAATTTAAAGGGAAACAATACAGTTACGATACGAGAGGGTTAAGAGATCTCTGTTCATAAGAGCTTATAATCTATTAGGGTGGAGCAAGTCGTACAAAAGATAATAACTGTGGGGATGGACTTATGGAAGAATTAAAAGTTCAGTTGTTAGCTGAAGGTGAGATAGGCTTCCCTGAAAAGATGAGTTTTCAGGGATTGCCTAATGGTAGCCAGGGTAGGTTATGGTTATGTCACACAAGCCCCACGTAAAACCACAGCAAAAACACTTATATATTAAAATTCCAAGTGCTGCACAATGCCTACCTAAAGTGGATATAGCATCAAATATATTTTTACATGTTAACTATTATGTAAGTGTAACATTTCCTGGTTACCTTTCACAGAGATCACAGTACTTTCCTTGACAATGCCTCTGCTTTTGTCTCCAGAAGGATGCTGCCATCTCTGTTCGAAAAAATTGCAGGGTCATCATCATCATCTACTTCCTGGATGCTGGCTTACTGATGGCACAATCATGTGCACCATAGTACCTGTGCAAAAAAGTGTCTGACACAGACCAGCACATGCCGCTGCATCTCATATTGTGACTTTCTACAAAGTTACAATCTGCAGCCTGATATTTGGGAAGAGGAGACTAAGGATATGCTTCCCTATGCCTGCAAGAGATTGATGACATCATCTCAGCCTAGGCAATGCCCCCTGTCTGTATTGCTTTTCATGATAAAAGGTGAAAGCTGTTTTTTTTTTTTTCTAATAATACTGTTGCTCTATATTGTGACAGGCCAGGATTTAATAATGCAGATTTGTAAAGTTACTTACTTTAAAGTCCACTTTAAATAAGCATATTGCCTGTGTCAAAAATGTATAAGGATCCTTAGACTTTATTACATCCATAATCCTAGTAATCCATTCTAGTGCCATCCTTTAGACCTCATCACATTAGCAAGCCACTCAAACTTTTTCTAAACCAGTACTAGCTGTCACTAAACGATAATTTCTCTAGATTTTGTTATGATGATATCACACATTTTGTGCACAAAAACAGGCTTTTAGCACAATCAAATTTACATACTTTAAAACCCTTTTGGCCTAAAAATTACTCAACTTTTTCCTTTTTGTATTGCAACCATAGACCATCCTAATCACACATATTTCTAATTTAAAATTGCTTTTCTTAGCTTGTGCTGAAATAAAGGATATGCAAATCCAAGAACAATAAATATATTAGAGATCGACCGATTATCGGCAACACCGATATGTTGGGTGCCAATATGCACTTTCCCTGATATATCTGTATCGGCGTTTGGATTTGCAGATATTGCCGATATTTAGGGAAAGTGCATGTACTGGGGTGATGCCTGCAGCTTGAGGCATCACCCCGGTACCAGCGTCCATAGCCGACGGACGGCTGACTTGTAATGACAACCAATGCAGCTGAGAAGCCGCTCGGCTGTCATTACAAGGAGCGGGAGGGGACATCCCCCCCTCCTGCCACCTTCTGCGGCTCGCCCGGATCTCCCATCCCACCGGGAGACCCAGGCATCCTACCTCCACCGCCGCCACCGCCGCAGAAGAGAAGACCCGGGTCTACATGTAAAAAAAACGCAAGTGATGTCATGACATTACTTCCTGGTACTCGGCACCAAATTCAAAAAATTGACAGCATTCAAAATGAATGCTTTTCAGTGCCGATGAGGGGTTTGGGGTCTTTTAGACCAGTGGTCCTCAACTCTGGTCCTCGGGGCCCACTAACAGGCCAGATTTTAAGTATTACCTTGGGGAGATGCAGACTAGAATACTGCAATCACTGAGCAGCAAATGAGATCACCTATGATGTAATTTAGTTATCTTGCAAACTTGGCCAGTTAGTTGGCCCCCAAGGACCGGAGTTGACCCCCAGATCCCTCCACAAGGAGTACTTAAAAAAAATAAAAAATATAAAAAAAAATGATTTTTTAATGTCCGAAAATATCGGCAGATATCGGCCGATACCGATATCTGATGACCAAAATATCGGTATTGGCATTAAAAAAAACTATATCGGTCAATCACTTAAATATATATTGCAGCATCCAAGTCATTAGGTGCGATAGCTGCATTAGGTTTCATTTTTTAGGGTAAGAAATTTTTCATCAAGGACAGAAAATACCAGTTGATCTTGCTAAAAAAGCAATGGGGTTGATGTATTAAAGTGGTAGTAAAGTCAGCTTGTTTATTTATACCTACAGGTAAGCCTATAATAAGGAGATATTTACTTTAGTAGCAGCTGGTGACATCACCGGTGCATGCACACTGCACTCCATTCAGAGCTCTGTGCCGAGCTCCCGTGCGCATGCGCAGGAGTCATGTAATTGCGGCTTGGCCACTTAAACAGCTGAAACCAGTGAACCTGGAAGAAAGACAAGGTGAAGAAAGAAGCCCCTAGCAGAAGTGACAGCACGCCGCTGGAGAGCTTTGTTTTAAGGCAAGTTTGTCATTATGTGTTAATATGCAATTTTTTTTTTTTGCAGTTTACTACTGCTTTAATGCAAATACACTTTGCACTTTGCAGGTGCGGTTGCTTCAGAGCTTAGTAAATGAGGTGAAGCTTCACTTTGCAAAAAATACCCAATCGCATGCAAGGAAAAAAATAATAATTTTGCTTGTACATGGTTGGATAATGGAAGTCAGCAAAGCTTCCCCTCATTCAATAAGCTCTGGAACAACTATTCTTTCAATGTACACAGTCTATTTGCATTTAGTAAATCAGTTCCAGTGTCTGCCATTTCCACTGAGCTGAACTCACATAAAGCTGAGTTTATCTGCCTTCTAAGGTGTCATCTAAAAAGCATTAATTCCCTAGCCCCCTTCCCTAGAAAACACATTTAAAGTCCAAATCAGGAGTGCAGCCTGGGTGACAAGTAAGCATAGCAACACAAGGACAGAAAATGTGTTATTCAGGATTACCTAGTAAAATTAAATTTAAAAAAAACCTAAAAAAACAAAAAAAAAAAAACAAATGCAGCCACCTCACCTAAGGATTGGTAGGTTGTCATACATTACATTTTTGTTTTTTGTTTTAGATATACTTTAACAATGGTTTTCACAGAGGACACATCAGTCCAAAAAATCTAAAAAACATGTTATTGCAGTATATTGGTTTCAAATTTGCATATACAGTAATTAGACTTCTTCACTAACAGTGTGAGAAAGAAGAAATAAATATTTTCTGTGCAGACTAAGGTTTTGTATTAATCTGCAAAATATAGTATTTGTCATTTTTTTTTTTCAATATAGAGCACACAAAAATGCAAGTACGAAAATAATCAACATTTATATAATAGTATTTTGCTGCTAGGTAAGAAAAAAATTTCTGTATGTTTTGTGCCTAATCATTTTTTTCAAAAGCTTTACTTGAACTATACAAACCTTTACATTTTTACAATTAATCTGGGAGGCTTAAAAAATAAACATCTTTTTTCTGCAGTGTTCAAGAAAATGTATATAAAAATTACACTTCTCTGATACCACTGAGGGCAAGTGTACAGTGAGTAAGCTATTTGGTTTGAAAGCAAAATTAGCACATATATTGATTGACCAAACATACCTAAATAACTGATACACAGATTTAAAGTGAGGGCTAAGTGCTATAAAAAATTATTAATCATAAATAAAAAAAATTCTATAATAAAATTAATTTGTACAGCTGTGAATGACTCAAAGTACAAACAATGAACGTGATCCCACATGATTCTCATGTCAATTAAAGTACGTAGACTGTATTAACATCCTCAAATAAAGTGTATAAACAATAAACAATTAATCAGTTTGAAATCATCATAAATATTTTCAACATAACAGAAATCAAAAGTAGGCACTAGCCCTTTTGTTCAATATAAAAACAATACTTATCATTTTATAAAGTCAAAACATCCTTGAATACGGTGTAATGTCCAACTACAGTACATGAAATAGAGAACAGTCCCTGATCACCGTGATCTTGTGAAATCAAGTGTGAAGTAACTATTTCGTCTGTGATTAGAAGGGTTCTTTTCCACGTGCCCAGGTGAAATTTGAAGTCACCAGATGCTTGCAGCCCTCAAAGCAGCCAACAAGCCTTGTGTGTTATAGATCTTGTACATAGAATTTCAGATCTTCTCCATAGAAGTCCAAATTCCAGGCAGCTTACGGGTGTCGCTATTATAAATTCTCATTAACTTATTTGAGTAAACAAGAAATCCAGAGATATTTTAGAGTGAAGTATGTTTTTTTAAAATGATTAAAATGCATTTACATTCAGAAGGTGCCAGTAGGGCACCAACACAACCAGCTTGATTACTAATATCCCTTGCACCGCCACTCGTATTCCCAAAGCCAGCATGTGTTCCAAGAGACCCGATGTGACGTGGGTGAAAGACTGGATATGACGTCAGCGGCTCAGCATCAATGTAATTTGCGCACAGCGTGTCTTCAGGAAGCTCCTCCATAACTAGCCAACATACTGAATGCAAAATGTATATAGCACCATATTGAACATCGGGAACAGATAAAAAAAAAAAAGAGAGGAATAAACCAATGCTGTATATAAATCAAAAGTGTATAGAAAGAACTTTATTGTTGAAAAAAACAGAAGATAAAACATAAAATTGTGAGACGCTGTGTAAAAAAGAGATGTTAATAACATGTCACGGAAAGATAATTTACATAATCACATCCTTTTCAAAGAAAACATTATAAAGCATGGCAGAGCAAAAATTGGCAGAGAAAAATTGTTTATGTATGTATAAATTAAAGAAAATAGTAAAAACCAAGATGCATATCACCCTTCAAAGTATAATAGAGGGCCAATACCCACAAGCAGCGCTAATATGGTTCCTACATAGGGAACTCTAAGAAAAAAGCATAGCACACAGTCCACAGAGTGTCCGTAGAAAGTCCAATAGGACCATAAACTAGGTCCACCGGTCAAACAATGTCCGTTTAGAATCCAAGGAAGGGATGATCACCCGTGCTGGAGCAGGTATTTTACAAAGCCCCTTCACCTCACCAAGTGCACCTCACCCTAAGGAAACTCCTCCACGGCTCATCTGTACTGGAACAATCCACAGCTTCGCATGAGATATGAAGTAATATCCTGTTCCTGGCGTAGCTCACGTACAAGGACAGTGCATATGGGAGTAAAACAAAGAGGGCACATAGAGCAGTATTCCCAGAACAAATATACTTTATTGATCCTCTGCCCCCTCTCACATATGCACTTACAACATAAAAAGCATTAAAAGCGTGTAAAATGTATATACTGGAGGCTAAGCGTAGACGATAGAACAGCCTACCGGGCATCCGTCCCGCTCGTCAGCGTCTGGAAGTCCACGAGTATTTCCGAGGCTGCCGCTTGCCTGGGCAGTTACCAAGGCAACGGGACGCTAAGCGGCAGCCTCAGAAATACTCGTGGACTTCCAGACGCTGACGAGCAGGACGGATGCCCGGTAGACTGTTCTATCGTCTACGTTTAGCCTCCAGTATATACATTTTCCCCGCTTTTAATGCTTTTTATGTTGTAAGTGCATATGTGAGAGGGGGGGGGGGCGCAGGATCATGCACATTGGACGTTTTTACAGCTCCTGTTTTTGGCGTCAGACGTTTTTTTCTGCAGTCAGTAAACTCTCCAGCATGTTATCCTATGTGTCCATGCACACATAGACTGTTATCAGCAGTTTTTGGCAGGGGCATCTTCTGGCTGTAAAAAAACAAAAAACAAAACTAGTGGGTTTTAGGAGGCATTTTTCAGCTGTAATAACGCACTAACTTTAATAAAAGCTAAAAAATATTTGACATTTTTGCTTTATGGGATCGCAGGCAGTATTTTTTATTAACCTGGACACATCAAAAATAACTAAGACACTGTAAATAAATTTGAAATATTTATTTGGAAATAATTTGGCCGCGGCTTTAATATTGGTATACATATATATTCAACCAAAATTAAAATATCATATTCACTCAAACAGTAAAACAGTTCAGCCACTAAGACTCGAACCATTATAAAAACATATGAAAACAATATCAAATAAATAAAATTAGTCCCCTCTAAATTAAAAATACAAGAGGGACCACACCACATAAAAAGCCACGACAAGGGGAAGGGGGGGGGGGGGGGGTGCTGTTGGATGTCTTCTTCCAGGATAACTGACAAAACCGTTGGAGTGCTGCCCATATTTATAGAGGAAATTATTGACATTTCTTGGAATTTCATTGGCTATTGTTTTATTGACCTATCCCAAATTAGTAAATTAAAACTAACCAATCAATTAATGCCATTTTGAAACCACTAGTGAAAAGCTTTGAATTATTTAACTGCTTGAGTTATTTAACTGCCACGATCCCATAAGGAAAAGGGGGCCTAATACAGGCATATCCCCTTTTCCCCTCATTCTCAAAGAACCAAATTGATGCCTGCTAAAGCTAATTTTACTATTTAGGTAACAACAGCTTCTAAATATACACATGAAAGTGCAGCACAATCAATAAACTACAGCATATAAATGAATGCCACACAAACAGGTATGAACAAATATAAAAGAATATATCTGTAGTTCATGCAAAACAGCAAGAGAGCCAAACAAAGTCCATAGTTATCCACGTGAGGGAAAAGGGATCGTGCCGTAGATCGCCCAAAAGTCCCTTGACCTACAGACAAAATGCTTGCACACCTTAATTTATAGACCCCTGAACCAACAGAAGGTCATAGGCACCTGTCCCATATAGGAAATTATAGGAAATGTTTGAATGAAGCGGCAGCACTGTCCCGGCTCGCGACCTCAGCACGGATGCATAGACATGGAATGAGAGGAAAAGGGACGGCAGAATATACCCTCTTTTCCTCATGGGAGAGTGGCGGGAAAGAGGTCAAGCTTAGGTCAGGCAGTTTTCCCTCCTTTTTTTCTCAGGGAAAAAAGGGTGGGAAGGGATAGTGCTATCCTGAGGTAATCAGCTGTGGAGAGGTCATATTGCACTGCAGGTGACACGTCTCACCTGCAGGGGCACGTGACAGCTGGAGAAGCTTCTAGAGCCCCCTGGGGGCTCGGTAAAAAGAGATCGTCTCAGCGGGGCTCATTCGCCTCAGAAGGCATACCTGTGGTGTTCCCCATCCCTCCCTCCCTTGTCACGGCTGTTTTTATGTGGTGAGTCACCTTTGTGGTAAACAAAGGGGGACGTTTTTCTTGATATAAACTTGGAAGTGATGATTTTTATCTGAACATATTTATTTATGCAGCCTGAGCGGTGGTGGCTGGGTTGTTAAGAGTGTGTTGTGTTTGATTATTTATTTAATAAAGTTTTAAAACCAATATAAACGGCCGTGACCTATTATTTTCCAAAAGTAAGTGGTGTCTGCTTCTTTTTATTTAGAGTAAGTTAAAGTAAAAAATCCTGCCTACTATCCCAAGAAACACACATCTATTTTTCTCTTGTTTGATAGCATAAAAAGTTGCACAATGGTTTCATCAAGTACAGCCACTCTTGTGTCGGCAAGACGGGATAGCCGCTGATGAAGTCCCGTTGGATGTGACGAGAATGGGGGGAGGAGTTGCTTTTGATGACATCACTAGGGTTGAGCGAACACGGACTGTATTATTCGTGTTCGTACCGAATAATTGGATTTTTGTTACCCAAACACGGACCCGAAAACTTTACTGTATATTCGGGTAAAAATCCGGGTTCGGTCGTTTTATTTCTGGGTTTTGCATGCATTGGCGCGCTTTTCATGGCGGGCTTTCAACAGCCAATCAACAAGCGTTTAACTGGTGTGCCTAAGCCATCCCAGCCATGCCTACAAATGTATTAGTAGCTGTGATTGGCCGTCTGAAGCATGTGACCAAGTCTTTATAAGTTTGAGGCAGGGCTGCTGCGGCGTCATTCTGCTGTTTAGTTCAACGTGCTGGTGGCTGATTTGGGACAGACAGGAAAAAAAAAAACATTTGTGTCCGGATAGAATTGAGGGACAGGTCGGAGTGTGTTAGGCAGGGCGAGTTGCAGGCATTTTAGGGCGAGGCTGCTGCTGATTTTTAGGGTCAGTGTGTTCTACAGACTACAATCGATATTGCTGTGTGGGGTGGGGTTTGCAGTCACCCGATCTACGATCATCATCTTATCAATCCTTTTAGGGAGAGAGTCTGCTGATTTTTAGGGTCAGACAGTGTGTTCTACAAACTACAATCGATATTGCTGTGTGGGGTGGGGTTTGAAGTCACCCGATCTACGATCATCATCTTATCAATCCTTTTAGGGAGAGAGTCTGCTGATTTTTAGGGTCAGACAGTGTGTTCTACAAACTACAATCGATATTGCTGTGTGGGGTGGGGTTTGCAGTCACCCGATCTACGATCATCATCTTATCAATCCTTTTAGGGAGAGAGTCTGCTGATTTTTAGGGTCAGACAGTGTGTTCTGCAAACTACAATCGATATTGCTATGTGGGGGGGGGGGGGTTTGCAGTCACCCGATCTACAATCTTATCAATCCTTTTAGGGAGAGAGTCTGCTGATTTTTAGGGTCAGACAGTGTGTTCTACAAACTACAATCGATATTGCTGTGTGGGGTGGGATAGGAGATAAGCAGGTGTCAGTGGTCCACATCCATTTTGCTGTGTGTGGGCTGCAGTGAACACAATCTTTTTGGGGTGCAGTGAACACAATCTTTTTGGGGTGCAGTGAACACAATCTTTTTGGGGTGCAGTGAACACAATCTTTTTTGCCCACTGAGGAGGAGGGAGAAAAGTATTTTTCTATCAGTCACTGTGTGCAGCATTTTTCCTTCAGCTGTGCTGTGCTGACTGATCATACACTGCTGTGTTCAGTTCACATGTGCTATTATTGAGTGGTTTCAAAAATCATACACTTTTTTTCTATTCCACTATTCAATATACAGCCTTGGGTTAAAAAAAATTAAATTGTGGCCTGCAGCAGAGCTGAATGATATTTGGGGTTTTTGGGGTTCATCTCATACTTCTGAAGATTTGAGGGTGCTGCCTGTTCCAAACTCCTCCTACTCCTCATCCAGCCTTTTAGGGGTACAAACAATAGTAATTGGGGCCTAGTGTGCTTATGTACGTGTGAGATACATACACTTTTTTTGATCATATTTTCTATTCGGCTATTCAATAAAAACCTTTGGGGATCAGTTAAATTGCGGGATAGTCTGCGTTGGTACGTGTGAGATACACCTTTCCAAGTTTTTGGGGTTCATCTCATACTTCTGAAGATTTGAGGGTGCTGCCTGTTCCATACTCCTCCTACTCCTCATCCAGGCTTTTAGGGGTACAAACAATAGTAATTGGGGCCTAGTGTGGTTTTGTACGTGTGAGATACATACACTTTTTTTGATCATATTTTCTATTCCGCTATTCAATAAAAACCTTTGGGGATCAGTTAAATTGCGGGATAGTCTGTGTTGGTACGTGTGAGATCCACCTTTCCAAGTTTTTGGGGTTCATCTCATACTTCTGAAGATTTGAGGGTGCTGCCTGTTCCAAACTCCTCCTACTCCTCATCCTGCCTTTAGGGGTACAAACAATAGTAATTGGGGCCTAGTGTGCTTCTGTGCGTGTGAGATACATACACTTTTTTTGATCATATTTTCTATTCCGCTATTCAATAAAAACCTTTGGGGATCAGTTAAATTGCGGGATAGTCTGCGTTGGTACGTGTGAGATACACCTTTCCAAGTTTTTGGGGTTCATCTCATACTTATGAAGATTTGAGGGTGCTGCCTGTTACAAACTCCTCCTACTCCTCATCCTGCCTTTAGGGGTACAAACAATAGTAATTAGGGCCTAGTGTGGTTCTGTACGTGTGAGATACATACACTTTTTTTGATCATATTTTCTATTCCGCTATTCAATAAAAACCTTTGGGGATCAATTAAATTGCGGGATAGTCTGTGTTGGTACGTGTGAGATACACCTTTCCAAGTTTTTGGGGTTCATCTCATACTTCTGAAGATTTGAGGGTGCTGCCTGTTCCAAACTCCTCCTACTCCTCATCCTGCCTTTAGGGGTACAAACAATAGTAATTGGGGCCTAGTGTGCTTCTGTACGTGTGAGATACATACACTTTTTTTGATCATATTTCCTATTCCGCTATTCAATAAAAACCTTTGGGGATCAATTAAATTGTGGGATAGTCTGTGTTGGTACGTGTGAGATACACCTTTCCAAGTTTTTGGGGTTCATCTCATACTTCTGAAGATTTGAGGGTGCTGAATGTTCCATACTCCTCCTACTCCTCATCCAGCCTTTTAGGGGTACAAACAATAGTAATTGGGGCCTAGTGTGGTTTTGTACGTGTGAGATACATACACTTTTTTTGATCATATTTTCTATTCCGCTATTCAATAAAAACCTTTGGGGATCAATTAAATTTCGGGATAGTCTGTGTTGGTATGTGTGAGATCCACCTTTCCAAGTTTTTGGGGTTCATCTCATACTTCTGAAGATTTGAGGGTGCTGCCTGTTCCATACTCCTCCTACTCCTCATCCAGCCTTTTAGGGGTACAAACAATAGTAATTGGAGCCTAGTGTGGTTTTGTACGTGTGAGATACATACACTTTTTTTGATCATATTTTCTATTCCGCTATTCAATAAAAACCTTTGGGGATCAGTTAAATTGCGGGATAGTCTGTGTTGGTACGTGTGAGATCCACCTTTCCAAGTTTTTGGGGTTCATCTCATACTTCTGAAGATTTGAGGGTGCTGCCTGTTCCATACTCCTCCTACTCCTCATCCTGCCTTTAGGGGTACAAACAATAGTAATTGGGGCCTAGTGTGGTTCTGTACGTGTGAGATACATACACTTTTTTTGATCATATTTTCCATTCCGCTATTCAATAAAAACCTTTGGGGATCAAATAAATTGCGGGATAGTCTGTGTTGGTACGTGTGAGATACACCTTTCCAAGTTTTTGGGGTTCATCTCATACTTCTAAAGATTTGAGGGTGCTGCCTGTTCCAAACTCCTCCTACTCCTCATCCTGCCTTTAGGGGTACAAACAATAGTAATTGGGGCCTAGTGTGCTTCTGTACGTGTGAGATACATACACTTTTTTTGATCATATCTCCTATTCCGCTATTCAATAAAAACCTTTGGGGATCAATTAAATTGCGGGATAGTCTGTGTTGGTACGTGTGAGATACAACTTTCCAAGTTTTTGGGGTTCATCTCATACTTCTGAAGATTTGAGGGTGCTGCCTGTTCCATACTCCTCCTACTCCTCATCCTGCCTTTAGGGGTACAAACAATAGTAATTGGGGCCTAGTGTGGTTCTGTACGTGTGAGATACATACACTTTTTTTTGATCATATTTCCTATTCCGCTATTCAATAAAAACCTTTGGGGATCAATTAAATTGCAGGATAGTCTGTGTTGGTACGTGTGAGATACACCTTTCCAAGTTTTTGGGGTTCATCTCATACTTCTGAAGATTTGAGGGTGCTGCCTGTTCCAAACTCCTCCTACTCCTCATCCTGCCTTTAGGGGTACAAACAATAGTAATTGGGGCCTAGTGTGCTTCTGTACGTGTGAGATACATACACTTTTTTTGATCATATTTTCTATTCCGCTATTCAATAAAAACCTTTGGGGATCAGTTAAATTGCGGGATAGTCTGTGTTGGTACGTGTGAGATACACCTTTCCAAGTTTTTGGGGTTCATCTCATACTTCTGAAGATTTGAGGGTGCTGCGTGTTCCATACTCCTCCTACTCCTCATCCAGCCTTTTAGGGGTACAAACAATAGTAATTGGGGCCTAGTGTGGTTTTGTACGTGTGAGATACATACACTTTTTTTGATCATATTTTCTATTCCGCTATTCAATAAAAACCTTTGGGGATCAGTTAAATTGCGGGATAGTCTGTGTTGGTACGTGTGAGATACACCTTTCCAAGTTTTTGGGGTTCATCTCATACTTCTGAAGATTTAAGGGTGCTGCCTGTTCCAAACTCCTCCTACTCCTCATCCTGCCTTTAGGGGTACAAACAATAGTAATTGGGGCCTAGTGTGGTTTTGTACGTGTGAGATACATACACTTTTTTTGATCATATTTTCTATTCCGCTATTCAATAAAAACCTTTGGGGATCAGTTAAATTGCGGGATAGTCTGTGTTGGTACGTGTGAGATACACCTTTCCACGTTTTCGGGGTTCATCTCATACTTCTGAAGATTTGAGGGTGCTGCCTGTTCCATACTCCTCCTACTCCTCATCCAGCCTTTTAGGGGTACAAACAATAGTAATTGGGGCCTAGTGTGGTTTTGTACGTGTGAGATACATACACTTTTTTTGATCATATTTTCTATTCCGCTATTCAATAAAAACCTTTGGAGATCAGTTAAATTGCGGGATAGTCTGTGTTGGTATGTGTGAGATCCACCTTTCCAAGTTTTTGGGGTTCATCTCATACTTCTGAAGATTTGAGGGTGCTGCCTGTTCCAAACTCCTCCTACTCCTCATCCTGCCTTTAGGGGTACAAACAATAGTAATTGGGGCCTAGTGTGGTTCTGTACGCGTGAGATACATACACTTTTTTTGATCATATTTTCTATTGCGCTATTCAATAAAAACCTTTGGGGATCAATTAAATTGCGGGATAGTCTGTGTTGGTACGTGTGAGATACACCTTTCCAAGTTTTTGGGGTTCATCTCATACTTCTGAAGATTTAAGGGTGCTGCCTGTTCCAAACTCCTCCTACTCCTCATCCAGCCTTTTAGGGGTACAGACAATAGTAATTGGGGCCTAGTGTGGTTTTGTACGTGTGAGATACATACACTTTTTTTGATCATATTTTCTATTCCGCTATTCAATAAAAACCTTTGGGGATCAGTTAAATTGCGGGATAGTCTGTGTTGGTACGTGTGAGATCCACCTTTCCAAGTTTTTGGGGTTCATCTCATACTTCTGAAGATTTGAGGGTGCTGCCTGTTCCAAACTCCTCCTATTCCTCATCCTGCCTTTAGGGGTACAAACAATAGTAATTGGGGCCTAGTGTGGTTTTGTACGTGTGAGATACATACACTTTTTTTGATCATATTTTCTATTCCGCTATTCAATAAAAACCTTTGGGGATCAGTTAAATTGCGGGATAGTCTGTGTTGGTATGTGTGAGATCCACCTTTCCAAGTTTTTGGGGTTCATCTCATACTTCTGAAGATTTGAGGGTGCTGCCTGTTCCAAACTCCTCCTACTCCTCATCCTGCCTTTAGGGGTACAAACAATAGTAATTGGGGCCTAGTGTGGTTCTGTACGCGTGAGATACATACACTTTTTTTGATCATATTTTCTATTCCGCTATTCAATAAACACCTTTGGGGATCAATTAAATTGCGGGATAGTCTGTGTTGGTACGTGTGAGATACACCTTTCCAAGTTTTTGGGGTTCATCTCATACTTCTGAAGATTTAAGGGTGCTGCCTGTTCCAAACTCCTCCTACTCCTCATCCAGCCTTTTAGGGGTACAAACAATAGTAATTGGGGCCTAGTGTGGTTTTGTACGTGTGAGATACATACACTTTTTTTGATCATATTTTCTATTCCGCTATTCAATAAAAACCTTTGGGGATCAGTTAAATTGCGGGATAGTCTGTGTTGGTACGTGTGAGATACATACACTTTTTTTGATCATATTTTCTATTCCGCTATTTAATCAAAACCTTTGGTTATAAACAATTAAATTGTGGGATAGTCTGTGTCGGTACGTGTGAGATACACCTTTCCAATTTTTGGGGCGCATCTTATACTGCCGAGGATTTGAGGGTGCTTCAGTCTGCCTCCTGCCTGTTCCGAACTCCTCCTACTCCTCATCCTGCCTTTAGGGTACAAAAAATTGTAATCGGGGCCTAGATTGTGTTTGTACGTGTGAGATACACCGTTTTGTAAAATTTGTCCTATTCCGCTATTCAATATACACCCTGTTTGAGTGTAAAAAATTAAATTGCGGGATAGTCTGTATCAGTACATGTGAGATCCACCTTTTTAAATTTGTTTGGCGCATCTCCTTCTACCGCCGAGGATTGCAGGGCGCTTCAGTTTGCCTCCTGTTCCCAACTCCTCCTACTCCTCTTCCTCATCCTGCCTTTAGGGTACAAAAAATTTTAATCGGGGCCTAGTCTGTGTTTGTACGTGTGAGATACACCGTATTATAAAATTTTTCCTATTCCGCTATTCAATATACACCCTTTTGGACTGTAAAAAAATTAAATTACGGCATAGTCTGTATCGGTAAGTGTGAGATACACCTTTTAAATTTGTTTGGCGCATCTCCTTCCCCCGCCAAGGACTGCAGGGCGCTTCAGTTTGCCTCCTGTTCCCAACTCCTCCTACTCCTCTTCCTCATCCTGCCTTTAGGGTACAAAAAATTTTAATCGGGGCCTAGTCTGTGTTTGTACGTGTGAGATACACCGTATTATAAAATTTTTCCTATTCCGCTATTCAATATACACCCTTTTGGAGTGTAAAAAAATTAAATTACGGCATAGTCTGTATCGGTACGTGTGAGATACACCTTTTAAATTTGTTTGGCGCATCTCCTTCCCCCGCCAAGGATTGCAGGGCGCTTCAGTTTGCCTCCTGTTCCCAACTCCTCCTACTCCTCTACCTCATCCTCCCTTTAGGGTACAAAAAATTTTAATCGGGGCCTAGTCTGTGTTTGTACGTGTGAGATACACCGTTTTTTATCCTATTCCGCTATTCAATATACACCCTTTTGGGGTAAAAAACATTAAATTGTGGCATAGTTTGCATATTTGACTGTGAGATACACCCGTGCGATACTGTTGTTGTTTTGCTCCGCTATTCAATAAACACCTTTCTAGGGCAAGATCTTAAATTACAGAAATATGAGGAGACAGTCAAATAGGGGCCGTGGCCTGGGTCGTGGTGCTGCTGGTAGAGCTCCTGTTGCAAGGAGAGGACGTGGTCGATCTGTGCCAGCTACACGCACAAGTGAAACACCTTCCTCAAGTGTTAGTAGGCGACAGAACCTGCATCAGTATTTGGTAGGGCATCATACGCCTCTAGAAGTGATGAGGCCAGAACATAGAGAGGCGATAGTAGATTGGTTTGCTGCTGACAGTGCCTCCAGTTCCTTCACATTGTCTCCCATCCAGTCTACTGCAGAAAGGTCAGAGTTGGCACCTGCAGCCGATGTCCAACCATCTTTCACCTCGCCCCCTTGCTAAACAGGCAAGCAGTCTGAGCCCCAAGCCATACAGCAGTCTCTTGTTCTTTTTGAGGACTCTGTCAGCAGGGTTTCCCAGGGCCATCCACCTAGCCCTGCCCCAGAAGTGGAAGAGATTGAGTGCAGCGATGCCCAACCACTTATTTCTCAAGATGAGTACATGCAAGGACCATCGCAGCACGTCTCCGATGATGACGAAACGCAGGTGCCAACTGTTGCGGCGTTCAGCATTGTGGAGACCGACAAGGAGGGCAGGGGTGAAGACTGGGTGGAAGATGATGTGGAGGATGATGAGGTCCTCGACCCCACATGGAATGAACGTCATGCAGGTGACCTGAGTAGTTTGGAGGAAGAGGCGGTGGTCACACAGAGCCACCAGCACAGCAGAAGAGGGAGCAGGGTGCAGAAGCGGAGCGGCCGTGCCCTAGACACTACGCCTGCTACTGCCCAATAGACCACTTCCGAAGACGTCACATCTCTGACGAAACGCGTCAAGTTGGTACGCACGCTGCCTCGCTCTGAGCTATCGCTGGACCGCACGCCGCCACACCACTTCCGGGTACGGCGAACCCAGCGGTGATCACACAGCGTCCAGACTTACCGTGCCGCGAGGCACTATGGAAGCTCAGCAGCGGTACTAGTATCCATATGGGTACCCCACACTTTTTGCTGTGACCTATCACGGTTTTTCTTTGCGTTATTTGCACGAGAGTTTCTGGAGTTCATCACAGTTTTTAAGGACTTTTTACTGGATGTGTTTTTATATGAAGAGTGTGTTTTTATGCATGTGTTCGAGTAATAAAGGTCGTTACCTTTCTACACTATGAGGAGCATTTCTCTTTCTTGTTTATCCCGAGTACATATGGGCCAAACACAGAACCGGACCATCCGAGGTTAGGAGAAACACACAAGCGTTTATAGATTCTTTTTGGCGTACGCCATAAGAATCCACCATATCTGGTAAGTGGGCTACCTTACCTTCGAGCACTGGAGGGTGATCAAAGGGTCACAGGAGTCACCACCGTTTGAAATCTGCACAAAAGACTTTTTTTTCCCAGCACTTTGCACTTTAGTCACGTTAAACGGACTGTCACCATTTTAAGTCATATTTTTAATGTATGTTGTTGTTGCACCATTCTTTGATATTTATACTTGTATTGTTATTATATATTTCTTTTTATGTCATATGGGTATTATTGCACTTTATATTTGAGTTTGGAGTGATCCATACTTACGCATTTATTTATTTTTATTCACCATACTGCACTCTGTTAATCAACAACCCATACTAAGAGCTGTTCACTAGCTAAAAGGGTAGCGCAGTAAGCTTTTTTCTGTACACTGCCCAACGCAGCAAGGGAACGAGCGCACCAAAGTCATCTCAAAGGAGTTCTCTAGCGTGGAAGTTCTTTAGAAAATGTGCTGATGACAGGACACGAGTGGTTTGCACCCTGTGCAATCAGAGCCTGAAGCGAGGCATAAACCTTCTCAACCTGAGCACAACCTGCATGATCAGGCATCTAAGTGCAAAGCACGAGCTGCAGTGGAGTAGACACCTTCAAAACCAAGAAACGTCTCTGGCTCATCCTGCTTCCTCTTCTGCTGCAGTCTCGGCCGCTCCAGCCACATCTGTAGTGATACCGGCACCTGCCACCCCGCAAACAGAGAATCTGTCAGCAACACCACCACCTGGGTCACCAACCATCTCCACAATGTCCTGTGGAAGCGTTCAGCTTTCCATCTCCCAATCACTTGAGAGGAAGAGGAAGTACCCCCCTACCTACCCGCGATCCCTGGCCCTCAATGCCAGCATTTCAAAATTCTTGGCCTTTGAAATGCTGTCATTCCGTCTGGTGGAGACGCACAGTTTTAAAAACCTTATGTCGGTGGCTGTCCCACAGTACGTCGTGCCCAGCCGCCACCAATTTTTTCAGGCAAGCCATCCCTTCCCTGCACAACCAAGTGTGGGGAAAAAATCAGGTGTGCACTGCGCAACGCCATCTGTGGCAAGGTCCACCTAACTACCGATACGTGGACCAGTAAGCACGGTCAGGGGCGTTATATCTCCCTAACGGCAAACTGGGTAAATGCAGTGGCGGATGGGCCTGAGGCGGATAGCAATTTGGCGCATGTCCTTCCACCACCGAGGATTGCAGGGCGCTTCAGTTTGCCTCCTGTTCCTAACTCCTTCTACTCCGCTTCCTCATCCTCTACCACCTCCTCATCCGGACAGCATAACACCTTCACCACCAACTTCAGCACGGCCAGGGGTAAACGACAGCAGACAGTTTTAAAACTTGCCTGTTTGGGGGACAAACCACACACTGCGCAGGAGTTGTGGAGGAGCATGGAACAGCAGACAAATGAGTGGTTGCTGCCAGCGAGCCTCAAGCCCGGCCTGGTGGTGTGCGATATTGGGCGAAATCTCATAGCAGCTCTGGGCCTAGCCGGTTTGACCCACATCCCTTGCCTGGCGCATGTGCTGAATTTGGTGGTGCAGAGGTTCCTTAAAAACTACCCCGATATGTCAGAGCTGCTGCAGAAAGTGCGGGCCGTCTGTGCGCACTTTCGGCGTTCTCACCCTGCTGCTGCTCGCCTGTCAGCGCTGCAGCGTAACTTTGGCCTTCCCGCTCACCGCCTCATATGTGACGTGCCCACAAGGTGGAACTCCACCTTGAACATGCTGCAAAGACTGTGCGAGCAGCAGTAGGCCATAGTCGAGTTTCAGCTGCAGCACGCACGCGTGAGTCGCTCTGCGGAACAGCACCACTTCACCACCAATAACTGGGCCTCCATGCGAGACCTGTGTGCCTTGTTGCGCTGTTTTGAGTACTCCGCCAACATGGCCAGTGCCGATGACGCAGTTCTCAGCTTAACTATCCCACTTCTATGCCTCCTTGAAAAAACAATTCGGGCGATGATGGAAGAGGATGTGGCACAGGATGAGGAGGAGGAGGAGGAGGAGGATGAAGAGGTAACATTTCCAAGGCTTTCAGGGCAGTCATTCGCAAGGGGCTCCGAGGGTGGGTTCCTGCACACACAAACGCCAGGGACACAATTGTCCAGCAGGGGCACAGTTCTGGAGGATGAGGAGGATGAGGAGGAGGAGCTGGAGGAGGAGATGGAACCATGTTCACAGCAGGGTGGCACCCAGGCCAGCTCATGGCCATCACTGGTGCGTGGCTGGGGGGATACAGAGGACACGGACGATACACCTCCCACAGAGGACAGCCTTTCGTTGCCTCTGGGCAGCCTGGCACACATGAGCGATTACATGCTGCAGTGTCTCTACAACGACCGCCGAGTTGCCCACATTCTAACTTGTGCTGATTACTGGGTGGCCACGCTGCTGGATCCCCGTTACAAGGACAACGTACCGTCCTTAATTCACTCACTGGAGCGCGATCGCAAGATGCGCGAGTACAAGCGCACGCTGGTAGACGCCATGCTGCTGGCATTCCCACCTGACAGAGGGGCCACAGTGGAAGCACAAGGCAGAGGAGGAGGAGGAGGAAGAGGTCGCCAACGCAACCAGGGCACCGCCAGCACCTCAGAAGGCAGGGTTAGCATGGCCGAAATGTGGAAAAGCTTTGTCAGCACGCCACAACAAACAGCAGCACCAGCAGCTCATATGGAACATCTTAGCAGGAGGCGGCATTTCACCAACATGGTGGAGCAGCATGTGTGCACACGCCTAGACGTAATGAATGAGGGGTCTGCCCCCTTCAACTTCTGGGTCTTCAAGTTGGGCACATGGCCTGAGCTTGCCCTTTACGCCTTGGAGGTGCTGGCGTGCCCTGCAGCCAGTGTATTATCTGAACGGGTATTTAGCACGGCTGGGGGCGTTATCACAGACAAGCGCAACCGCCTGTCCAGAGACAATGTGGACAAGCTCACGTTCATTAAAATGAACCAGGCATGGATCCCACGGGACTTTTCCGTACCTTGTGCAGAATAGCGATGGATACCGACCTTACCCAGCCATTGTTCCATTTTTGCTCTTTCTCACTCTTTTGGGGTGTACCCTCATTTAAAATTTGTGAAAAGAAGCAGTGTTGGCTACCTCGTCCTCCTCAGGGCCAGATTAACGTGGGGGCTATTGGAGCTGCAGCTCCAGGCCCCTACCTTTATATAGGCTACGGGTTGGCCATATTCACTGTTACCGCTCTTCTGTCACTTGTAAACACAGAAGTCTGGCTTCTATGCTCGCTTCCCCAGGCAGCTCCCTCAGAACCTCCCCACACAGCACGAAGGCCGGACAAGGAGGGACAGTTGCCGATGCATGGATGTGTTCATGGGCTTCAGAGACAGCATCCCATGTTGAATTAGGCATGCATGGCTGCACCCTTCCTCCTCTGGGTGCATGCCAAGGCACGGCCCTTAAGGCCCTTCAAAATCCTCAGCACCAAGCCCATGATGCTCTTAATCCGGCCCTGGTCCTCCTCCACCGCCGCTTCCACCTACACCGCCCATAGGTGTGCGCAGCCTATTGCATTAGGGTGTGCACCCCAAAGTTGAAATACACATGCATGTGTTTGCCTACATGTACATGGCCCCGATACATTACTCTCCCTGCTGGCAAAGAGAAATAGAGCAGAGCAGGTCCGAGGGAGATCTTTCCCATCTCCTCACTGGCAAACAGAGCGATAATGCTATGTGCCCTAGGTGATTAAGGTGTGCCCAGGCACATCCGGCACACCCTGTGCGCACGCCTATGAGACCGCCACATCCACCACCACCTCAACCTCCCTCCTACTCCATATGGGCCTCGTCCTTCAGAGATGAAGAACATTGTTTTATTTTTATGTTTTTTTTTTGTTGTTTTAAGTTATTTCCCTATCCACATTTATTTGCATAGCACTTGCCATGCTCTTAACAACGTTTTGCTGCCATTTGCAGCACTCTAGCCCTTTCCATTGGTGTTTTAGAGCCATTTTAGTGCCTGAAAGTTCGGGTCCCCATTGACTTCAATGGGGTTCGGTCTCCGGGAAAAGTTCGGCAAAAGTCCGGGACACGGACCCGGACTTTTTTTTAAAGTTCGGCCGAACCCGCCGAACACGGACATTCAGGTGTCCGCTCAACTCTAGACATCACCTGCCACTATCCCGTCTTGCTGCTTCATTTACTCATTCTCTTTATGGGACAAGGCCTATGACCTTCTGTTGGTTCAGGGGTCTATAGATTAAGGTCTGTAGGTGGAAGGACTTTAAATCTGTTGGGCGATCTACGCCAGGATCCCTTTTCACTCTTGTGGATAACTATGGACTTTGTTTGGCGCTCTAGCTGTTTTGCATGAACTATGGATCTATTCTTTTATATTTATTCATATCTGTTTGTCTTGCATTAATTTATATGCTGTATTTTATTGATTGCGCTGCACTTTAATGTTTATATTTATATCTTTGGGGTGAATGGTGAAATCAATGTTCAGCTTGCAATCCAGAAAATTTCATTATATTTGCGCTGATTGTTTTGTTTATTGTTTTAATAACAGCTTCTAGTTGTTTATATATTGAAACCAGGCTATAATGTACATGTACATGATGTGTGTAGTAACCTCAGCAAGCACATGTGCATCTGTTCTGCAGAAATTAAGAAACATCAGTGCAGTGGTTAACACAAGATTGATAGATTACAGAAACGTTTAGAATTGTTTTATGATGTAGGAACGCTGAACCTTATGTTGTATTTGTTACATTGTGATGGGTGGTGTGCGGTGCTAGAGGCTGCTCACCAGAAAATATGGTGTCCTGCTGGACCCTCAAAAGAGTCAACTAAAATAGACAGAATGGGAGCACCCCACTAGCTTGCGCAGCCCTTTGAATTAATTTATTTTGCTACAGTCAATGGGTTTCGGGGGCTCAGCACTTCATCAGGACTAAACGCTTCAGGCAAAATAAGTACCTTGAATAGACTCAAAATAGTGCTTTCCTATGTGAATCTATGTAGGGAAGCTAATTCCTGGACTAGGAGAGTTACTAGCCAGCAGCATGTGCATAGACAATCAAAATAAGAAACTTTCAGCACTTTAAAAACATTTAAAAGGCTTTTCTTGCTAAAACACACAATCAACATTAATGAAATACATTTTCATATTTTTACAGTATCGTGCATCCATTAGGTTGGGGAAAAAAAGACACATAATCCATTCTAACATATAAATTCCACTCTATTTGTCTGTGAACTCTAATCTACTCTTTGTAGCTCAGTTTTAATAATACGGTTCCTAGGGGAAATTAGATTGAGATTGCTCATGATTACCCACCTATAGACAGACAGTTTAGAAACACTGTTATGAGTAGCAAATATACAGAACAAGCAAAAGAGCAATTGTCTGGGACACAAATACATGGTTCTATTCTTGGGATAACATCTGCAGAAAGGATCTGCCATTTCCATTTGCATAATAGCTTATAAAAATAAATGTAATAGAATGGTTTAGAGTGATTGTAAGGATTGCATGCTGGCATTTTCTATTCCAGGGTGCAAATTCCTTTAAGCTTATAAAATATGACCGAAAAACATGTCCTATGATTGCTAAAAAAAAATAGCATACAACAAAAAGGTATTGAAAATCCAGTAAACTTACAGTGAACCTCCTTTTTCTGGTGAGAAAAAAATAATTCCATTCATGTCTGTTATATTCCTGATTAGCAGACTTTATCCTTACCTTTATCTGTACTGATACTCAAATAAGCCATTCAAATTCAAGTGCATATGCTAAAATCTTTCAAGAATGAATAGTACAGTACAGTATACAGTAGCTCGCAAAAGTGAGTACACCCTTCACATTTATGTAAATATTGTATTATATCTTTTCATGTGATAACACTGAAGAAATTACACTTTGCTACAATGTAAAGTAGTGAGTGTACAGCTTGTATAACAGTGTATATTTGCTGTCCCTTCAAAATAACTCAATAACTCAACACACAGCCATTAATGTCTAAACTGCTGGCAACAAAAGTGGGTACACCCCTAAGTGACAATGTTAAAATTGGGCCCAAAGTGTCAATATTTTTAACCCTGTATATTATTTTAACCCTCTTGGGCATGGAGTTCACCAGAGCTTTACAGGTTGCCACTGGAGTCCTCTTCCACTCCTCTATGATGATATCACAGAGCTGGTGGATGTTAGAGACCTTGCACTCCTCCACCTTCTGTATGAGGATGACCCACAGATGTTCAATAGGGTTTAGGTTTGGAGATGTGCTTGGTCAGTCCATCACCTTTACCCTCAGCTTCTTTAGCAAGGCAGTGGTTGTCTTGGAGGTGTGTTTGGGGTCGTTATCATGTTGGAATACTACCCTGCAGCCCAGTCTCCGAAAGGAGGGGATCATGCTCTGCTTCAGTATGTCACAGTACATGTTGGCATTCATGGTTCCCTCAATGAACTGTAGCTTCCCAGTGCAGGTAGCATTCATGCAGCCCCAGACCATGACACTTCCACCACCATGCTTGACTGTAGGCAAGACACACTTGTCTTTGTACTCTTTACCTGGTTGGCGCCACACACGCCTGACATCATCTGAACCAAATACCTTTATCTTGGTCTCATTAGACCACAGGACATGGTTCCAGTAATCCATGTTCTTAGTCTGCTTGTCTTCAGAAAACTGTTTACGGGCTTTCTTGTGCATCATCTTTAGACAAGGCTTCCTTCTGGGACGACAGCCATGCAGACCAATTTGATGCAGTGTGCGGCGTATGGTCTGAGCACTGACAGGCTGACCCCCCACCCCTTCAACCTTTGCAGCAATGCTGGCAGCACTCATATGCCTATTTCTCAAAGACAGCCTCTGGATATAACGCTGAGCACATGCACTCATCTTCTTTGGTTGACCATGGCAAGACCTGTTCTGAGTGGAACCTGTTCTGTTAAACCACTGTATGGTCTTGGACACCGTGCTGCAGCTCAGTTTCAAGGTCTTGGCGATCTTCTTATAGCTTAGGCCATCTTTATGTAGAGAAACAATTCTTTTTTTTCAGATACTCAGAGAGTTCTTTGCCATGAGGTGCCATGTGAGAGTGAGAGCGATAACACCAAAATTAACACACCTGCTCCCCATCCACACCTGAGACCTTGTAACACTAACGAGTCACATGACACCGGGGAGGGAAAATGGCTATTTGGGCTCAATTCAGACATTTCCACTTAGGGGTGTACTCACTTTTGTTGCCAGCGGTTTAGACACTAATGGCTGTGGGTTGAGTTAATTTGAGGGAACAGCAAATTTACACTGTTATGCAAGCGGTACACTCACTACTTTACATTGTAGCAAAGTGTAATTTCTTCAGCCTTTTCACATGAAAAGATATAATAAAATATTTACAAAAATGTGAGGAGTGTACTCATTTTTGTGAGATATTGTATATATATATATATATATATATATATAATGCCTTGTTTTCCCCTTTTTTCTAAGTGATCACATTCCCTCTGTTCTGCTGCATACATGCTAGGGGAAGAGAAGCAGCAGCACACTGAAGCTGAATGACTGTGCAGGAGGGGGCATGTCAGGACAAGTCTGATCATTGAGGAGAGCAGGCTGAGTTCCCAGCATAGCTATAAAACTGACTACAGTGTGTTCTCCTGCTTAGTGTGGTCAGTGTTTAAGAGAAAAGCAGAGGAACTGGCAGGAACACCAGGGATTTCACAGGAAAGGAAGCAGTGCAAAGAGGACACATACAAGTACGTGGTATGGCAGACACATATCAGGAATATGAAATGTTGGGCTAACAAACGCTTTAAGTCAGAATTAGTTGCTTACATGAGTTTATTACACATTTAAAGGCTGAGTGGACCTTTTCAAGAAATTAGCTTATGCAGTCAGTCAAAGGGCCCCATTAGGTATGAAAAAATGTACAGTACAGCTTTGTAAACTGTTAATTCAGGGTGGCTTCACACTGCCCAGATGTAGTCCTACTGCACTTTAGGCATAGTTTGGGCAAGCTTCATGCAGCTTAGCTGTACTTTCCTATGCACTTGTATGATGTTACATGGTTTTTGTGCAGTTTCATAAAGCCCACCAAATATGCATCGTACAGGAGTTTTGGTACTCTTTCTGAAACCACACCAAAACCGCAGGACCTCATAGAAGTCTATAGGAAAGCGCAGCTAACCCACATGGAAACCATGGGTGAGCAAAAACACAGCAGGGCGGGGTGAAGTCATCCTAATTTTATTGCCATACTGGCAGGCTATTTGGGCCCCTATAAGCCTGGACAAAAAAAAAAAACAATTCCAGTCAGCAACAATCTTGTCCTACCTTGTTTCTAGGATGTAAAAAATGTTGGACACTTACTCCCAGCATTACATGATTGAAGACCAATGGTTTTCATGTTCTAGCATGCCATTGGGAGTTGCTAACTGGAAATTTTTTTAGTCAGGCTTCCAGGGGACTCAAATGGCTTACAGGTAGGATAATATAATTAAAGAACATTTTACAAAGCTGGACATAATATGTAACTGCATCAACTAATATACTGTAATATCTGCCCAGATTTAAATAAAAGTGGACTTTCTTTTAACAAAGCTCTCTAACATGATGCTGGATGCAATTTTGTTTGATTAAAAAGTTCATTACAGCACTAAGTCAATAAGATAACTGCATTATGATGACAACATTTCTGATACTTAAGGACTTTTCTCAATGGTTAACTGGGTATTTGACCTTTTAAATTGGTTGGTATAATTCTAAAGAACTGTACTCTCAAGCATTAATTAAATAAAATGACTAATGCATAAAAACTACTGCCGGGAATGTGGTATTCTTGACGTTAGTGCAATCATAAAAAATAATAGTCCATTACTGCCAAGAAAAAGATTACATCAAAACTATCAGGAATTAAAATGAATAAAATAATATTAATAAAGAAGATGTAATGTTTCTTCTAAGTGGCGATGTTGCAAGATCAATAGGATTTTGGCAATAATGACATCCAGTTCTTTGGCTGTTAGTGTATAGGTCTTCTTCACCATCTTGTTCCTGGTCAGATTTAGTTATCTAACGCTTTAAAGTAGTTCAAAACCCTTACATTTACCCAGTGAAGGGGTTGGCCTCAGGTGATACACAGAGTTGAAGCAAATCCTCATAGATAAGTTGCACCTGTTTATCTGCTGTCTTCTCTTCCCTACGACTCCTCCAAAGTGTAGAGTTTTTTTAACCAATTGCCGACCGCTCACATGGGTACTACTGCGGCAAAGTGGCTCGCTATCGCCCAGCGACATAGACCTACGTCGCTGGACTCCTCCCCTTGTGGGCGGCGCGTGTGTTCAGTCACAGCGGGAGTCGGGCCAGGGGATGAGCGGCGGTGATCACCACTGCTCTTCCCCGATTGTCGGGGATCGAGTGTGGAGATCCGCCCGCTTGTGTAAACAAAGCGGGCGGATCTCCTAAGTGACAGGCAGGGTCAGATTGCATGATTCAGCATAGCTGAACCTGCGATCTGTGCCTGTGTCACATAGTCCCCTCCCCCCACACACGTTAGTAAGCACCAGGCATACATTAACCCCTTGATCACCAATAAAAGTTAACCCCTTCCCTGCCAGTGTCATTTTTACAGTAACAGTGCATATTTATAGCACTGATTACTGCAGTAATGTCACTGGTACCCCCAAAAGTGTCAAAAATGTCAGTCAAGGGTCCGTTCTGTCCACCGCAATGTCGCAGTCCCGCAAAAAAAATTGCAGATCGCCGCCATTACTAGTTAAAAAAGAAAACAATAAAAATGACATAAATTTCCCGTAGTTAGTAGCTGCGATAACTTTTGAGCAAACCAATCAAAATACGCTTATTGCAATTTTTTTTTACCAAAAATATGTAGCAGAAAACAAATTGGCCTAAAATGTTAAAAAATTTAGATTTTTACATTTTTTTTGGGAGGGGGGGGGGGGGGGGTTTCATATAAAAAAATTTGAAAAATATTGTTATGTTTTCAAAATTGTCACTTTTTTTTGTTTATAGCGCAAAAAGTAAAAATCGCACAGGTGATCAAATACCACCAAAAGAAAGCTCTATTTGTGGGGAAAGAAAGGACGTCAATTTAATTTGGGTACAGCCTCGCTCGACTGTGCAATTGTCCGTTAAAGTAACACAGTGCCGAATCGCAAAATATGACCTGGTCAGGAATGGGGTAAAATCTTCCGGTCTTAAAGCGGTTAAAAATACACTCATTGAGAATTTTTTGGTCAAAGACATGTAGCTAAATACATTTTGGCCTAAATATATGACAAAAATTGAATATATTGGATATTTTTTAACTGTCAAAGTAGAAAAATATTGTTATTTTTTCAAAATTGTCGCTTTTTTTTTTATTAATATCGCAAAAAATTAAAATCGCACAGGTGATCAAAAATACAAAAAATCAAATACCACCAAAAGAAAGCTCTGTTTGTGGGAAAAAAAGGACGTCAATTTTGTTTGGGTACGGAGTTGCATGACCGCGCAATTGTCAGTAAAGTCGCACAGTGCCGAATCGCAAAAAGTGGCCTGGACGTAAGACGGCAAAATCCTCCGGTGGTAAAGTGGTTAAAGCTTGTCTGAGCTGCCAGAAAACAGGGGGCAGAAAGCTGAAGTTACACACTGCAGAGCTCAGTGATGAGAGCTTTGGTTTCTAATTGGTGGAAAGAGACGCACCCCTTCACACAACATACAGGAACAGAGCTGATGCTGTTAACCACAGGCCATGTGCTGGAGCTCCCTCCCCTGTCACAATTTTTCTCTTGGTGTCAGGAAAACTTGTCAGAAGTGACCCATGCTGATAGCAGAGAAACAAAACAGCAAACAGAAATGACACTCAGTGCTCTATACACACTATAGAGGGATATGCTTTGTTCATATTTACAACCACTTTATTAAGAGTCCTTCCGTTTTTACCCAATGCAGTTCTTCCCAAACCTTCATGGATCACAAACTAGCCATATTTTATACATTTCTGTGTTTGTTAATTAGTAACATCCTAATTTTAGACCTCATATATCAGTATCACATGTCACATATAAGTTGAGTACACACCAGGGATCAAATAAAAATTGTATTGCTTTGGGCTGAAGCATGTTTATGTGGTTCTCCCCAGCAGGTACCCTGGCTTTAATGACACCTAGGGGTGCATTAAAGTAATTTTAAAGGTAATTAGAAAAAAAATAAAAAAAATAAAACAAACATGTCTACACTTACCTGCCCCGTGCAATGGAATGGAACGGAGCGGCCGCGAACCTCCTCTTTTCGGGGGCCACGCTGTTGCTCCTGGCCCCTCCTCACTGTCCAGTGCCCCCATGGGAAGCCACTTCCCATGGGGGCACTCCTAAATGCTTACATCCAAGCCTTTCTGTTGCATCCATTGACACCTAAACATTTTTTACCTAATTTAGGCTTTACAACAACTTTAATAAAAAAATGTGAATTGCAATTCATCTAGTGCATGTACATTTTTTCTGTGGGAATGGGACAAAAAAATAATTATTAGGTTATTTCCTATGCTGGTATAGCCCCTAGCAATAATCACTGTGTTCTCCTGGCAGGTACAGTTTCCCCTGTCCCTCTGCCAGAAAAACACAATGGCTCTGTGGGAGGGATTCGCCTGTCAATGAAGGAATTAAGCAAATTACCTTTCTTCAACCTGTCTATGGCTGGCCCTAGAACCCCTAGATCCAAATCATGGGGGGTATGGAATGTGCCACACCCTATAATTAGTTGCAATCACAAAAAGACTTAAAGAGGAGCTCCAGGAACCTATAAAAAAATAAAAGATAAAAGTCAGCAGCTACCAAAAGCTGACTTTTAAAAAACAGCCACTCATCTGTCCCACGGTCCGGCGGTGAACTCACCCCAGCCATCTTTATCCTTTGTCCTTCCTCGGCAGCGCCGGCATCTTCACTTTGGGCACCCAGCTGTGACAGCTTGAGCCCATTGATTTGCATGGAAGTCGCATCACAAGTCGGATAAGGTTCCAAACAAGGCCCTTCAGGTCTGGTATTGATTTTGAGGGGAGCCCCACGCTGAATAAACGGCGTGGGGTCCCCCCCCCAAGATCCCTACCAGACCCTTATCCGAGCATGCAGCCTGGCAGCTCAGGAAAGGGGAGGGGAGGGGACGAGCAAGCGGGGGGTGGGTGCTTTTTATCCCCAGGGGAGCTCTGCACCCCCCACCCCAAAGCACCTTGTCCCCATGTTGATGAGGACAAGGGCCTCTTCCCGACAACCCTGGGTGATGGTTGTGGGGGTCTTCGGGCAGGGGGCTTATCGGAATCTGGAAGCCCCCTTTAACAAGGGGGCCCCCAGATCCCGGACCCCCTACCTATGTGAATGAGTATGGGGTACATTGTACTCCTACCCATTCATCCCAAAAAAAGGCAGTGTATGTAAATAATGACGAGACAGTTTTGAGAAGCATTATTAAAAATCTTCCTCCAATCTTCTCCTCCAGTCTTCTCCCCTCCAATCTTCTCCCTCTGGTCTTCTCCCCTCCGATCTTCTCCCTCTATCTTCTCCCTCTATCTTCTCCCTCTGTCTTCTCCCACTGTCTTCTCCCTCTGGTCTTCATCCTCTGGTCTTCTCCCTTCGGTCTTCATCCTCTGGTCTTCTCCCTTCGGTCTTCATCCTCTGGTCTTCTCCCTCCGGTCCTCCTCCGACGATGTCTCCGATGATTATGCCGCCTCCGGTCTATGCAGCTTGTTATATAGCCATTAGGGGCGTGGCCTCCCGGTGACGTCAATTGGTGGCCCCGCTCCCTTATGTCATCACGCCCCTGATGGCTATATAACAAGCTGCATAGACCGGAGCCGGCATAATCACCGGAGACATCGCCAGAGGAGGACCGGAGGGAGAAGACCAGAGGAGGACAGGAGGGAGAAGACCAGAGGATGAAGCCCGGAGGGAGAAGACAGAGGGGAGAAGACAGAGGGGAAAAGATAGAGGGGAGAAGACCAGAGGGAGAAGATCAGAGGGGAGAAGCCCGGAGAAGATCGTAGGATCGGAATATTTTTAATAAAGCTTCTCAAAACTGTCTCGACATTATTTACATACACTGCCTTTTTTGGGGTGAATGGGTAGGGGTACAATGTACCCCATACTCATTCTTATAGGGAGGGGGTCCGGGATCTGGGGGCCCTCTTGTTGAATGGGGCTTCCAGATTCCAATAAGCCCCCTGCCCGAAGACCCCCACATCCACCACCCAGGGTTGTCTGGAAGAGGCCCTTGTCCTCATCAACATGGGGACAAGGTGCTTTGGGGTGGGGGGTGCAGAGCAGAGAAGTATTATTTGCAGAATTCACAGGAAAGAACACAATTAGAAGGCACACACACACATTACTTAGGAATAAATCCACTTTCAACACGAAAATCACCAACAACAAATGTATAGACATGTTCATCCCTCTGCCACTGATCCCATCCCTCTACCACCATCCCATCGCCCCTACCATCCCTCTGCCCCAATCCCATCCCTCCATTCCATTCCCCTCACCATCCTTCTGCCCCTGATCCGAACCTTCTACCACCATCAACACCCCCCCACCATCTCTCTGCCACTGATCCCATCTATCCCCCCACCATCCCTCTGCCACTGATCCCATCCCTCTACCACCATCCCTCTGCCACTTATTCCATCCCACCATGCCTCTGCCCATGATCTCATCCCTCCCACCATCCCATTGCCCCCACCATCCCTCTGCCACTGATCCCATCCCTCCCACCATCCCTCTGTCAATGATCCTTTCCCTCCACCACCATCCCATCTCCCCACCATTCCTCTGCCACTGATCCCATCCCTACGCCACTGACCCTATTCCTCCCACCATCCCTCTGCTACTGATCCCATCCCTCCACCAACATCCTATCCCTCCACCACCATCCCTCTGCCATTGATCCCATCCCTCTCACCATCCCTCTGTCACTGATTACATCCCCCGCCACCATTTCTCTGCCACTGATCCCACCCCCCCATAACTATCCCTCTGCCACTGACCCCCCCCACCGTCAATGATCCCACCACCACCACTGATTCCATTCACCTGCCACTGATCCCATCCCTCCCTACCACCACTACCACTGATCCCACCCGCCCCCCACAACCACTACTGCCACTGACCCCAAGGGGTCTCAGGAGGATGTAAGGGGGCACTCTGCAGGTACTGTGTTAGTACCTGCAGAGTGCCCCCTTAAATTTTCCAGAGTGCTCCCTTACAGCCTTCAAAATGCCCGCTAGCAATAGTAAGGTCAGTGGCAAAACAACCAGGGTCTTAAAGGTCGCACTTGCGACTGAACCCTGGCGTTCCACCACCATGTGGGGGCCTCAAGACAGCACGAGGGGGCCTGCTGCAAAACATGAGAAAGGGCCCCAGGATTGGGTCGGGCCCTTCATGGTTTCTTGCACTGGGACCCTTAAGGTTGCAGTTACGCATCTGCTTTATGCAAAGGTCTAACTTTAATTACAATTTATTTTTTTTTATTATGAGTTTATGTTTCAGTTTTGGTTGAAGCGCAGCACAATTGTAGTTTGGGATGACACACCTGCCATTTTTATTCCATTAACCACTTTAGCTCGGGAAGATTTACCTCCCTTTCGTGCAACACTGTATGTATGTAATTTTTCCCCCACAAATAGAGGTTTCTTTGGGTGGTATTTGATAACCTCTACATTTTTAATTTTTTGCACTATAAACAAAAAAAGACTGAAAATGTAAAAAATATAAATTTTTTTACTTTCTGCTGTGAAACATATCCATAAAAAAATATAAAAAATCTACTTTCTTCATCAATTTTGGCCAATATGTATTCTGAAATTTTTTTTTGGTAAAAATAATCCCAATAAGTGTATATTAATTGGCTTGCGCAAAAGTTATAGCTATGGGAACTAAGGTATATACAGTATGTATGGAATGTTTATTTATATTTTACAGTGACTTATATAGTGGGACTGCCATATTGCACTCGCTTTTTGGGAACCAGTGACGATAAGACAGTGATCAGTGCTAAAAATATGCACTGGGAAGAGTTTAACATCAGGGGCGATCAAAGGGTTAACTCTGTGCCTAGCCAGTGTTTTATTACAGTGTGAGAGGTGCTTTTACTAGGGGAAGAAATGGATTTATGTTCCTGCTTTCCAAAGACACAGGATCCCTGTCTTCCATCCTATTAGAATGACGTTCTGCCTCTGTACTGAACAATCGGCAGGTGACGGTGGACATTGAGTCTGCGGTACCGCTGATTAGCTCCCATTGTGTATAATCACAGCAGGAGCGAGTCGCTGGCAACCCGCATTCATGCCCCCTACCCAGAAGTCCAGGATCACACACATACACACACACACACACACACACACATATATATATCTATATCTATATATAGATATATATATATAGATATATATGTATGATCCTGCGTACAAGCAGCTGTACTGTAGCAGTAAAACTGCTATAAGGCGGTCGGCAAGTCTTTAACCACTTTAGCCCCAGCCCTATTTCGGACACTTTTTGTTCACAAGTTAAAACCAGTATTTTTTCCTAGAAAACTACTTAGAACCCCCAAACATTATATATATTTTTTTAGCAAAGACTCTGGAGAATAAAATGTCGGTCATTGCAAAATTTTTTGTCACGCGGTATTTGCGCAGCGGTCTTTAAAACGCCATTTTTTTGGAAAAAATTTGAAAAATCACATTTCACTGCATTTAAAAAATACTAAACAGTAAAGTTAGCCCATTTTTTTTGTATATTGTGAAAGATGATGTCACGCCGAGTAAATAGATACCAAACATGTTACGGTTTAAAATTGCGCCCCCCCGTGGGATGGCGACAAACTACGGTCAATAGAGATCTCAATCTGCGACGCTTTAAATTTATTTAACGGTTACCAGTTTAGAGTTAGAGTGTAGCTCTTTTTTTTTAATTATTGCCCACGCTCTGGCAATCGCGGCGATACCTCACATGTGTGGTTTGAACAGCGATTTCATTTGCGGCTCGACTTGCGTATACGTTTTTTTTTGTGCGCGAGCTAACGGTGACGGGGACGGCTAAATTTTTTTTTTTTTTTTTTCCTATTTATTTTTTCTTTTTTTTTAAACTTTATTACAGGTTTTTAAAAAAAAAAAAAATCTGATCACTTTTATTGCTGTCACAAGCAATGTAAACATCCCTGGTGACAGCAATATGTCGTGACAGGTACTCTTTATGGAGGGATCGAGGGTCTAAAAGACCCTAGACCCCTCCACTACACTTCCCTGTATGCAAAACGCCGAAAACGGCATTTTTGCATACAGCCGTTTTTCAAATCTGCCGCCTTTTGCAGCACAGTAACCCGGACGTGACGTCATGGACGCCGCCTCCGGGTTACGTCATCGGAGACCCGATCGATGCCGTTTCCGGCATTCATCGGGACTCCATCCAGCCGGCGGACGTGCCGGCTGGGTGCTCGGGGCTCCCGGTGGGACGGTAGCCCCGAGCAAAGCCGCGGAAGGCGGCGGGAGGGGGGGGACGTCCCCTCCCGCCCCCCCGGGTAACGATCGAGCGGCTCCCGAGCCGCATCGATCATTACCGACGGAAAGCCGACCGTCGGCTTCAAACAACGGTACCGGGATGATGCCTCTAGCTAGAGGCATCATCCCGGTATAACCCCGCAAAGTCTGATGACGTAGAGGTTACGTGACTGGTAGTAAAGTGGTTAAAGTCCAGGAGTTGTTTTACATACAGCACAAAGCACACGTTCAGTTCAGTGGAAGGGGTTCTACCTCCAGTACTTGACACACTCACATAGGTGGTTCTGCATTCCCAGATTACCATAAGAAACATTGCAACCATCAAAATGTGTGCATCGTTATGGACACCATAACTAACATCAACAGATTTCACACAGTACTCATACCCTGTTTAGAACACCCAAACATATATGCTTTACTTTGACATATTTGCTTTTTGCTACGAGTTCAGTTTGGCAGTTGTGAATTTTAATGTGGATACATTGAGAAGATGATATCTGTTTATTTTAACATGATCATTTTTACAGTGAGCTGAGTAGACACAACCATCCAGACTACTTTTAGATTTCATTATCGGAAGTCGGACTCTACCTTTGTGCTCTCTCTCTCTCCTTTCAGTAGAAGAACACAAAGCGGCACATTTTCCATTTTTCTATGTTAGGGGAACAGAGAGAGCTATAACATTAACATGCTTGCATGCTGCGTCACGTCAGGAATAGGACTCCTTTAAAACATCACGGCACAGCATACCTTGCTGCCAAGTCTTCCATTAATGCTTGTCACTGAAAGAGCAAGTTTGAATATTTGTACTTCTAGAATTGGGAACGAGCCCAGAGTCTGTGGGAGAGTGGGAAATCTGTCACTGATGCGTGCTTCTTTCTATTGTTAAATAAAACTGTGATCTTTCTATTATCCACCACCAGTTCATCATATGGCAGTTAAAAAGTTTTAAATATGCAGTTTGTGAAGGAAATTATTATCTTAAAACATCACATAAAAAGGGCAATGTTCTAAGTGCAGAAACCCAGAGGAACTAAAGAGATTTTAAATAAAAGGTTTACTTGTATGTCCAATTAACGTGAAGGGTACCTTCTTTTGCTCTTAGTCTCCTTCATACCTCAAAATTTCTATTTTTTGCTGCAGTGATCTGACTTCCTAAAGGGAGGCATGCGCAGGGGGTGTGCCTGGGGACACCCTAATCACCATATGCGCCAGGGCCGCTGATAAGGCAGTACAGCCTGCCCTCCTGTACTAGGCTTGTGTCCTATTAATTCAAAAGGGCAGCCCAGGCACCTCCCGAGCAGAAGGACCAGCTGTACTGCCTTATTGCAGATACCAATCCTTGTCTCCCCCCTCCTCCCCCCCCCCGCAGCGCTGCTGGCTTCTCTTCCTCTCCCTCCACCCAGCTGCACTGCAGGGGGATCAGTTGAAGCATATGCGCCTCCATCCTGTCCTCAGTCTCTTTCTCAGTCTTAAATGTAGGACATCAGGGGTCTGTGTAGAACCCTGATTTTACACCAAAGCCCCCCAAAAGGGCAGTTTAAAAAAAATGTAAAAAAAAAAAATGAAGGACTCATTCGCATGTGCTTTGCACTCTGTAATTTCTGCCATGGCTGTAAAGCATAGCCACTGCATCTGTTGATCTGTGTTTGAGCTTTGTAGTGAAGACTCTATTGCAATAGGCTGTTCACACCTATGCTGCAACCAGGGCCACTGATAAGGCAGTACAACTGGTCCTGTTGTACTGGGCCCAGGCCTCGCCAGCTAAGCAGGGGGGCCCAGGGCAGCTTTATGGTGCATTTCTTCCTAAAATAATAAATTGTTTTTACTAGACCACACCCCTGGTCCTACTTGCTTACCAGGGCTTAAATTACATTTCCCTGAGCCCCATCAGGTCAACAGAGGGGTCTAGGGGGTGGGAGTAGGGATGATGGAACGGTTCGGGTCGACCATCGGTTCGTCCCAAACATTGGGTGTTCGAAATTCGGCCGAATTCCGAACTTTTTGCGGTAAAAGTTTGGAATTCGGCCACCAGAACCGCCCAAAATGCAATGGGAGAGGAACTGAGCTTTAAAAGCCCGTGATTTACCCAGAAACATCAGCCGATTGGAGTGACTAGGGGGTCCAGAGGCCAATCAGGAGTGAATACGCCCCCCATACGCCCCCCAGTATATAACATAACCCTGCCAAAACTCTAGCACTATAATAGAGAGGCTGTGGAATAGAGTGGAAGGATTTCTGTTACTCCTGCTGCTCCAGTGTCATTTTGCAATTATTAGTATGAGGAAAGGGATATGCAGTGTAGTTAGGGTACTATATATCACTATAGTTAGATTCAATAATCTAGTTTTTGTAGGGAAAGTTTTAGGTGTCAGGGTGACCATAGTGTAGTTTAAGGTGAACTGACTCTGCTATGCCAGTGTGACCGAACTCTGTCATGTCAGGGTGACCGTAGTGTAGTTTAGGGTGAACTGACTCTGCTATGCCAGGGTGACCCCACTATGCAGATTCTGGGTTAGGGGTACACATATATATATATATATATATATATATATGTATATATATGTGTATATATATGTATATGTATATATACACACACACACACACACATATATATATATATTCAGATGTCATGCATGCCTCCAAAGACGCCCAAAAAACGCCCAATAAACGCCCGAAACAAAAACACCCAGGTGTGAAAAGAGGGTAACACCATCCCTGCGCTACTGAAATTCTGAGAAAAATAATCTGTTTTTTTTTCTGGTTCTGAACATGCTACAGAGCTGAAACTTCACAGGTACACTTTTTAGACCCCCCCAGACACTAAATCCAAAGAAATCTAATTTTTTTAAAAAAATGTTTTCAATAATTGGCTCTCTATCAAAAACAACAATTTTTAAGAACTTTTTTTGTGTGATTCATAGTCCCTGGGGCATGACCCAGAACCCTAGGAACCCTAGGGGCTTCAAAATGGTGTTTTTTGATTCCAGAAGTTCGGGTCCCATTGATTTCAATGGGGTTCTGGAATCATATCCGAACTTTCGGGAAATTCGGGTGTTCTGGCCGAACCGAACTTTTCAAAAGTTTGATCATCCCTAGGTGGGAGCAGAGGAGGGACTTTTTTTTAAATTTCGGGTTGTAGGTGGAAAAAGTCAGGGCTGCCGTTCTGCTGCACCTCTGGGGGGTGGAGGTGGGGTTGGGTGGGCCCCCGCTGGAAGACTGTACAGGGCCCCACGATTCCTAACATCAGCCCTGGCTGCAACTAACGTGCAAGCAAATAGAAGTGATAGGGAAAATAAGAGATGCAGGAGTTAGCAGAGGATGTGACAAGGATGCAGAAAAAAAGTAAGAAACTTTTTAATGAAAAGTAGATCACAGGGCCATTAGGTAATAGATATGTATTTATTTTTGTTGGGAAATAAGGATATTGTTTTGTGTCACTTTAAACAAATCCATAAGATACTTACTTGCTCTGCAAAAAACGCTTCCCTATGCTCTCAAAGAGACAGTCACTTGCCGGTGACAGTTGTATACAAAGGCCAGTCACCTTCCACGTGATTGCCTGCTAGTGAATGGGAGAAATAAAAGTAGAGGTTGGAGAGGTATGTAGGTGATTCTCAGATAGTGTGTTACCGTAATCCCTAAATACGTTTATAAAAGAAAGAAAGGACCCCCTAAGAAGGGTGGGACTTTAAAGGTAACTAATAAGGATCTCTCTTGAGAAAGATAAGTTTAGATAAAATAAACAATTTATTGGAACAATTGTGGTTGTAAAAGGATCAATCAAATTAGTAATGATACATTCAAAATACGATACAGTATAATTGCAGATGCATGGCAGAATCCAACGCGTTTCGAAATTGTGTAATACCAGAGTCTTCCTCAGGGAATCTGCATGTCTTCCTGGAAAGCATAATCATATGCCACAAATAAATCCAAGAAAACAGAACAAAATATAATAACATACACTTTGTATATCACATCATCCATATCAGAGTTTCTTGCAGTTGCGACAACATATTATTTCATTTTGTAAGGTAATATCACTTATTTGGTTAGTTGTAAATATACCAAAATAACATTCCCAGAAAAAAAAAAAGGGGGGGGGAGAGAAAAAGTACACAGAGTACCACACGGTAGGTGTTTACATACCAGCAGATATTCGAAGCCACTCATATTGTCCAGAGGGGGAGATATGTTTGAGACCCGCACGGTAGGAGCTAGAGTCAGGTGTTTGTATTGATTATGTATCCTCTTTACCTGCGAATAACAATTCAATATCAGGGAAATTCACTTAATGAGTAAAATTCCCTGTGTATCTGTGATTTCGGGTCACTTCACCTGTTGTAATGATCCAAAAGGGGGATAAGTGATGTGTGGGGACGGGGAGGAGAAAGGTCCTCAAATGATGGAAAGGATTCCAATCACCTTTCCAATAGTCGACCTCAAGTGGGTGTGCCTATTGGAACTTTAATAAGTAGTGACCCCTAAAGGCGGATAGAAAAACACAAAAAGAAAAAGCGGGTACTAGAAAAAAGAAAGGAAAAGAAGGGCTTAAAAAATGGATTGTCCTCAAATAGAATATATAATAAAGCCCTTTGTTGTTTGGGGTATCTTACCTCCGTATTGGAGTGGGACATCCAAAGTGCCTCAAGCGGCTTAGATGGATAGAGAGTCCACCAGGATGTGGATAGAAAATATAGCTATAATATATTCCAAAACTTCAGATAGATATCATTTGCCTGGAATACATATATAGAAATATTGCATATGAATATATATACTTATAGATGTATATTAATGGAGTAAGGGCATATACCCACTGAGTAGTGAGTTTATTTCTATGCAATTGCCTTACCTCCGTATTAGTATGGGTTAACTATCATATCCGGACAAGTTCAGAGGATGCAATATCCACTAGGGAATGCACTACTGTTCCAGAGTAGTTCAATGTCAGTGTTTTGCTTTGCCTAAAATATAGAAAATTATAATGTATATATCTGATTGCCTATCCAAGACGCCATATCAGCAGATAATGTCCACAATAAAACAGATTGTATGTATAAGTACCGTCTGATGAAAGAGAGCAGCAAACACACAATGGCATCATCCGCCAGCGAGGACAGCCCAGGATCCCAAGGCTGGCGACACAACTGATGGGATTCACCTACCGACCCAAAAGAATATATGTGTAAGGAAAAATTCTCCTCAGTCAATGTGCAGAAAGCGTTCTGGCAACCAAGGGTCCCCCAAGGGTACTTACTGATTAGTGAAGAGGCTTAGAGGAACATCAATTCTGTCCTTTTACGGAGAGATCACTCACCGGACTGGCTCTCGGCGTTCCCTTAAGTATCAAAACGAGGTCCGTGATTTCCCGTTGAGTATCGCGGGATTACGTAGAAATGAAAAGTCGACCTTAAGTGATGTCGTCATGTCCGTCTGTTTAGTATCGCGGAAAATGCCGCGAGTCTTGACGGTGACATCACATCCGGTTTGGGTATATCCTACAGCGTTCCACGGAGCATTAGCCACGGTGGTGGACTTCCGCCCTGACTCACCGATGGGCGTGATTGCAATATCCGCCCTTAATTCTAATGGTCCGTGGAGTTATATAGAGGGAAAGCATGGAGCAATAGGGCTATAGGGCATATTTAAAATAAAGGATCAATTCCAAGAATATATATAAAGTAGAGGTTGACCATTACTGCCTGAAATCTAAGCCCCAACATCTGTAATCTCATGAATTCAAATCAATGTCAAATGTGGTCATGTCTTTGGCTCGTGTTTGAGTTGAGGGTTTCTGGGTTTTTCCAGCTTCTTGACATAAAGTTAGACCATCATGAAAGGAATATGGGGACTCTTATTGCTCTTCTCCATCCGCTACTAGCCAGTTACTGCTGGCAAACTTTATTAAAGCAATTGTAAAATCTAATTTTTTCCTATAAAAATAACAAACATGTTATACTTACAATGGAGCCTGGCCTGACCCCGCCCCCCTCTCTCTCCTGATTGGCTAGCTGACTTTGACTGACAGCAGCAGCAGTCAATGGTCCCACTGCTGTGTCTCAGCCAATCGGGAGGGAGAATCTCGGACGGCTGCACACAGAAGGTTTTTTATTGCAGGTCTCATAGACCCCAATGATATGGTTGCATTTCCACCAGCTTCTCCTCCAGGCCATTCACAAAATAGAGCCTGGAGCTGTATGTTATTTGAGTGACCTGGAGAAGAGGCGCATGGAGATACAACTTTAGCACTGGGGTCTATGAGACCTGCAAAACTTACATCAAAGCAGAGCTTCCCACATGTAAAAGAACAGATTTGACAGCTGTAAAATAAACCCAGCATAATGAAAGGTTTCTTTTCAGCCCACAGAATGTATAACTGCTGTAATACTGAATGTTTTTTTTTTTTTTTTGTGCATGGAACTGGGCTTTAAAGATATTGGATGTGCAGGAGCATGGGATTTTCTTTTTCTAGAGCAGTGCTCTACAAACAAATTTTGACTTGAGGGCTGCTTCTGACTAAAGGAGCCAGACTGTGGCCAGTGTGAGAGGAAAATGTTCTGGCATCACTGGGCAGTGGTAGTAAACAAAATTGCATAGTGCCTGTGATCCATAAGGAAGAATAAGAAGGAATAGTGCCCCATCATTGATATCAGTGGGATGAATGGTTTCCCCCTTATTGGTATTAGTGGGAGGAATAGTGCCCTATCACTAATATTGGTGAGAGGAATAGTACTCCATCATTGGTATCAGTGGGAGGAATAGTGCCCCATCGTTGGTATTACTGGGGGAAATAGTGCTCCATCATTGGTATTAGTGAAGGGAATAGTGTCCGATTGTTCATATCAGTGGAAGTAATAGTGTCCCATGATTGGTGTCAATGGAAGGAATAGTACACCATGATTGGTACCAGTGGTAGAAATAGTGCCATTGGAAGAGATGGTTTCTTATTGTTTGTGTCAGTAGGAGAAATACTGCCCCAACTGTTGGTGTCATTGGAAGGAATAGAGCCTCATTGTTGGTGTCAGTGGGAGGAATAGTTTCCCACTGTTGATGTCATTGGAAGAAATGGCACTTCATTGTTTTAGTGTCAGTGGTAGTAAAAGTGCCCCATATCAGGGAGAGGAACACTGCTCCACTGTTGGTATCATTGGAAGGAATGGAGCCTCATTGTTGATGTCAGTGGGAGGAATAGTGCCCCATATCAGTGGGAGGAATAGTTTCCAACTGTTGATGTCATTGGAAGAAATGGCACCTCATTGTTTTTGTGTCAGTGGGAGTAAAAGTGCCCCATATCAGGGAGAGAAACACAGCCCAACTGTTAGTGTCATTGGAAGGAATGGTACTTCATTGTTGGTATCAGTAGGAGGAATAGTGCCTTTTATTAGTGGGAGGAATAGCTCCCCAAGGGTGAGATAAATTCAAGGCAAAGGGCCTGAGTTTGGAGACCACAGATCTGGATACCTGCAGTGAGAGAATTCAATAGCATATTTATCTATAGTCTATAAAGCACACATCAAAAAATTCAAGTTGGATTCATGTTACTTTATAAAGAAAGACTTGCCCTGTATCCTTTTTATGTTCAGTGGTGTGCCTTTTGTGCAAAAGGATGAAGTCTAAATGAAGAGAGTTCATTTTAATGAAGAAAATTTTGCTACAGAACAAGTTGAAGGATCTAAGATGAGCACACTATTCCTTTGGCATCAAAGAAATAGTATTAGAAATAATTTGTTTTTTCATTTGAATACCCTTTTGAACACCTTGGGGAGCGTTGTGGAGAGCAGCACAACTGCTAATGCACCAGTATCAAAGCAAGTCTATTCTGTTGGGGACAGTACTCATATTCTAAAGTGTGTGCCTGTGCTTTCAATTTGCATAAAAGGCTCTGAATGTATGCAAATCATTTAAAATTATGCAGGATGTCACTTATTTAAAGTCCTACAGCTTTTTCTTAAAGTACACACTTGACATCCAAAGCATGCCTCTGACATACAGGGCATCCCTTGTGTCCCATCTATCATTTTGAAATGTATCTCTAAACTACATTTTCTTGATAAAAAAAATACATTCTTTATACTTAATAATATATTGTATGGGATAAATAGGATCGTGGACACAATATAAATGTGAGAACTAGATTTGCAGGCAGAGTAGTTCATGACCTGTGACCACAGGCATTAAATAAATTAGCACAGGACCTAATGGGAGGCCACAAAATCTATGCGACTGCTCTGTTCTAAGAGCATTCCAAGATCCTTAAACGGGTAGGCATAAAGGAATCCTGAATGTCTTTAGTATGTGGGCATACATATAAAATGTATTCTTCATCTTTGCTGATAAGCTAATTTGTATGGCTCATTTAACAAATTAAGTATATACAATATAATCACTAAAATGTAATATAAACTTTAACATATTGCATTAAAATAATTTCAAAATTAAATTTTAATGTTTTTAAATCCGCAGCTTGCATTAAAATATTACTTAGTGATCCTTTTATGAAGGCCCAAGTATTCCTGATATAGCTTGACAATTCTCTGTCTCTTTTTCCCAGTTGGGCTCCTGTGTTTTCATTCTGACACATAAGCTTCTGTTAGGGACTACAAGTGGCCATTTCAACACTCATTACACAGGCATGGTCCACTGTTGTCATCGTCAAGAATGCTGCCCCGAGATGGACAAAAGATAAAAAAGCAGAAGTGTATTTAGCTAAAAGCAGGAAAATTTTATTTGATGCTCAATATTTTAGAAAACTAAGTGCCATTTAGTTAGACTTTTCATCTTCTGTAATGGATTGCTTATTATTTATTTATTTTGCTAATGTTAAAATGAGAACCCATTTAAAAAATATAGTCATATTTCTGTATTGGGGACATAAACTACGACTTAGGGCAACAGAGCTGCCAGAGGTTGCACACAGCTACCTGCACATTATGCTGCTTTTAAGGCAATAAGATATTCTCATCTATATCAACCACTTCAGAGAGGCCCGGAGTAAAGGAGAGAAGAGACATGGATGGAGGGCCGGCATGACTGGGGTTAAAAGGGGTTTGGGACAGATGGGGTTTTCAGCTCAGAACGATGGTGCAAATTTATACTTGGTAGGGATCCGTCTGAGGTACGGCTCCCAGATGGTGCAAACTTATACTTGGTTGGGACACGTCTGAGGTACAGCTCCCAGATGGTGCAAACTTATACTTGGTAGGGACCCGTCTGAGGTACAACTCCCAGATGGCGCAAACTTATACTTGGTAGGGACCCGTCTGAGGTACGGTTCCCAGATGGTGCAAACTTATACTTGGTAGGGACCCGTCTGAGGTACAGCTCCCAGATAGTGCAAACTTACACTTGGTAGGGACCCATCTGAGGTACAACTCCCAGATGGTGCAAACTTACACTTGGTAGGGACCCGTCTGAGGTACAGCTCCCAGATGGTGCAAACTTACACTTGGTAGGGACCCGTCTGAGGTACAGCTCCCAGATGGTGCAAACTTACACTTGGTAGGGACCCGTCTGAGGTACAGCTCCCAGATGGTGCAAACTTACACTTGGTAGGGACCTGTCTGAGGTACGACTCCCAGATGGTGCAAACTTATACTTGGTAGGGACCCGTCTGAGGTACGGCTCCCTGTAGTTGGTATGTTGGTACCTGGGACTAGTTGTCTCCGAGCCGGTGCTGTGGGGGCTGGAGGCCTAATTAAGTCGGACGCAGGTACCTTCTTCTTTGATGCCTACCGGGACCTTGAGGCTCCAGTAAAAAAAATGGGTTTAACGTGTTATTTACCTGTTATGTATATTTGTTAATAAAAGGCTGCTATGGCCATTTAACTCCAGCCTGTGGTCATGTGGTTATTTATAATGGAGGAGGAGAGTGATGGTCAGAGCAGAATGGAGATAAATCATCTTTAATCCCCTAGTCAAGGTTTTTCCCCTTAATGACCAGGCCCTTTTTTTGCGATTCGGCACTGCGTTACTTTAACTGACAATTGCGTGCTTGTGCAATGCTGTACCCAAATAAAATGGATGTCCTTTTTTCCCCACAAATAGAGCTTTCTTTTAGTGGTATTTGATCACCTCTGCAATTTTTATTTTTACGCTATAAACAAAAAAGAGTGAAATTTCTGAAAAAGAAAACAATATTTTTCACTTTCTGCTATATAACATTCCCAATAAAAAAAAATAAAAAATCTAATTTTTTCATAATTTTAAGCTAATTTATATGCTGCTACTTATTTTTGGTAAAAAAAATTGCAATAAGAGTATTTTTATTGGTTTGTGCAAAAGTTATCATGTCTACAAACTAGGGGAAAGATTTTTGTCATATTTATTTATTTATTTTTTTACTAGTAATGGCGGCGAGCAGCGATTTTTTTCGGCGGACAGAGCGGACACATAACTGACACTTTTGACACTTTTGGGGGGACCAGTGACATTACTACAGTAATCAGTGCTAAAAATATGCACTGTTACTGTACTAATGACACTGGCAGGGAAGGGGTTAACACCAGGGGCGATCAAAGGCTTAAATGTGTGCCTAGGGGGTGCTTATGGAATGAACACAGGGACCTGTGTTCCTAAATTAGAGGAACACAGGAGCCCTGTGTTCATTGCTGACAGAACAGCGGTCTGCCGTGTTTACAGCGACAGAGCGCCGTTCTGTCTCCACGGGGAGCAATTGCAGGTGCCCATTGGTAACCGCGGACCCCGGCCCCGCAGATCAGCTTCCACTTCAGCAAATGGACACACACGCCCCTACGAGCGCTTCCGCGAATCGAAGTACGGGTACGTCATTTAGCGGGAACCTGCCGCTGTATATGTATGGTGGTTGGTTGGCAAGTGGTTAAGCATTTCCAGACTGCTGTCCCTGAATTGTATGAAATTCAGTCATTCTCTGATTGGACAAGGTGAAGATTGTGAAGTCAACAGCCTGCCTTTTCACCTCAGCCAATTAGAGAACACTTTGTATTAATTGAAAAGAAATATAAGGCTTCCTCTGAATGGCAGCAGCGCCATGAAGGCAACCCCCTGTGGTCGATATGCAAAATTGCAGCCACTCGGCACTGGACACAGAAGACTGCTGCACTCTCTGTAGTAGTAGCAACTACTATAGTGATTTACAGCTTACACAGAGATCAGTTAGATATCAAATATGAATAGTTACATCGGTCCAAGCTGGACCAATGTAACTATGCTATAAAAATCATACGTAGATTACAGCTTTATTTTCATTATCATTTCCATTCACTGATTGGTACATATCTATGGAGTAAGGGAAGCCTCCCAAAGCTGACAGGTACATACAAGAGCATATGTTACCTCTTTGTATCAGTAATTTGTGTATCTCAAATATACACTACAACTCAAAAATAAAATGTCCCTAGAAAATATTTCATTATGTTGTATTAATGGCCTGTTTCTACTTTTAGTTCAACCATGTTTTAAATGGCCTAAAACTGGAATAGTGATACCTGTGACTGCCTGAGAAGGGACTAATAAAATACCTGAATTTATACTTTAATAAACTACACACCTAGGCAAAGTTGTGCTATCTGTTTTCACATATATAAGGATAGTCTAGTTTCATTGCGGAGAAAATACAAGGGGTTGGAGTTGCTGTAGCAGACTGTATGATACTTGACAAAATCCTTCTTCTTATATATTTTTTTCTTTTCTGCGGGGAATAAAAGCTTTAAGAAAGAAAGCAACCCTTTAGTTTATCATTAGCCAATATTGAAATCAATTTCTGTGCAATTTAAAGATATTCAGAAAGGAATGTGTAAATTGAAGTAATGCATGGGGTATAATGACAGGTTTGTGAGCTATAAGAAATGTGAACAGCTGGAGTTACAGAATAATTTTTGGAGGCACATAATTCAGTTTTGTTCTGGTGTGTGGCGGGGCGTGGCACAGATACGTTGTCCATAATTGTGCCACCAGCAAAGCTGCTCGTCTTTCAGTGTCAGAGAGTTGTCTTATTTCCTTCACCATGTGCAGATCAACATTCATTGAGATCAGACTACATCCCTTTTGTCACTTACACAATAAACTCAACATATGTCTCATTTGTTTCTGCTTAGGAAAAACATTTTTGTCTTTATCATGGCTTCCAATAAATTCCATTCAACTACTTATGTTGATAAAAAGTCTTGATCTTTGAATGTAATATTAGGCACTATTAACATCCCAGCTGTTAGAGGCTATAATTGCCTAAACCGCCACTGGCTCCTTTAACGGCTTCAATACAGGGCACTTTCAACCCCTTCCTGCCCAGGACAATTTTCAGCTTTCAGAGCTGTTGCGCTTTGAATGACAATTACGGAGTTATGCAACGCTGTACCCAAATTATTTTTTTTTTCCCCACACAAATAGAGCTTTCTTTTGGTGGTATTTATTCACCACTGGGTTTTTATTTTTTTGCTAAAAAACTAAACAAAAAAAAGGCCGAAAATTTGGGGGGGAAAAAAGTTTTTCTTAGTTTCTATTAGAAAATGTTGTAAATAAGTATTTTTTCTCTTTCACTTATGTGCGCTGATAAGGCTGCTCTGACAGATACTGATAGACAGCACCGAGGGGCACTGATGGGCACTGATGAGGTGGCACTGATGAGGAGGCACTGATAGGTGGCACTGATGGGCACTGATAGGTGGCACTGATATGCAGCACTGATGAGGTGGCACTGAGGAGGAGGCACCGATAGTCAGCATTGATGGGCACTGATAGTTGGCACCGATGGGCACTAATAGGCAGCACTTATGGGCACTGATAGGCAGCATGAGTAAGCAGCACTGATAGACACTGATTGGCAACACTGATGGGCCCTGATTGGGATCACTGATGGGCACTGCCTGGCATCACTGATGGGCACTGTTAGGGCTTCACTGATCATCAAGGCACTGACGATCAGTGCCCTGATTATCTGTGCAGGTCTCCCCTGTGAGGAAATGCTGCCGATAGGCTCTCCTCACCTCACACTCTGATATGAGATAAATTTGTGTCTGGGGGGGGGGGGACTCAGAATATAACTTGTCTATTTAGAACACAGTCCTTCTGCTGTGTGAAGGGGGGGGGGGTGTTTCTTTTTTGCACACTGTAACTGCAGTTTTTCCATCCCCTCCTTTGTGCTCCTGACAGATGAAGAAAGATGTTTAACATGATCTGCCCTTTTGAATGGGTATAGAGTGGGGAATACTGCAGATAAATAAGTAAAACCTATGTAGGAGGATTTGTTTTATCTCTGTATATCATCTGAGGCTGTTCATTTCACTGGGAATTTGTGAGGATTTATAACCACTTTAAGTATGGAAAAGATTCATTATTACCATTAAACACGTGACAGGACATAAAAGATACTCATCTGAGGTAGAATGACAACCTTGCAGTCTACTCCTGACATGACATTTGACATCAAAGTAGAATTTAAGTATTTTTTAGAGGGGGGGGGGGGCAACTTTAACCTTATAAACAACATAGATTATCACTTAATAACAAATTTATTTGAAAAGCTAATATGCAAAAAGTCTAAAAAAACACATCAGTCTTAACTTTGACAGCTAAAAAAATGTGATGAAGGCACAAAATCAGGCAGAACAACATATTCCTGGATATTTTTAAAAAGCACACCCCCAGCTGGTTTTCCTTCCATTAAAGAGTAACTTTACTCCTTCTCTTAAAAATTTAAGTCAGCAGCTCCAAAAACTGTAGCTGCTAACTTTAACAATTTGTTACTTACCAGCCCATGGAGTTCAGCACTGTCTTCTGTAGGGTTGATTCTTTGCTGGGTTTGAATTCCCAAGCACCATCTTGCATGTAGGAGCATCATGCCAGATCCCGCAGTGCTGAAGGACCTGTCCCAGGAGTCTTCAGGCAGGGATAGAAGGAGGGCAAGACTAATGTCATCCTCTCCTAGGCAAGGTTTGGGGAAGTGGGATCAAGTACCTGTCAAAAAAATGTCCCTGTTCTCCAAAAAAAGAAAAACACTGCAGAACTGATAGACACGGGACAGAGAAGGAGGAGACGCCTGAGGGGGGACATGATAGCAATTTATAAATATCTCAATGGGGATCTCGGCATAGAAAAACAGCTATTCAGTTGAAGGGATTGCATGAGGACTCTAGGGCATACAATTCGATTAGAGGAGAAGCGTTTTAACCTCAGGCAACGTGGGGGGGTTCTTTACTGTTAGGGCTACAAGATTGTGGAATTCTCTACCACAAGAGGTGGTTTCTGCGGGAAGTATGGTGGCTTTCAAAAGACTCTTAGATGTACATCTCAAGGATCAGAACATTCAGGGCTATGTGAGAGGATTACGGCCACACACACCTACACAGGTTGAACTGGATGGACTATTGTCTTATTCAACCTCACCTACTATTTAACTATGTAACTTTCACTTTTGAATGAATGTCTACTTTCAACCACTGACAACCAAATGTCACCACTTTCCTGACTTTATGCCTAAGCCCTGCCAACTACCATTAGACTATCCAAACAGATACCCCCTTTGATGGTGGTAGCTGGTGGAGGTTTGCAATGGCATCAGGGAAAGTCACACTGTAGTTACAGTCTAAGTCATAGGTGCACAAAATAATTTTTTTGGGGGCGAATATCAGTAGTATCAGACATCTTACAATGTCTGCTCTTAGGTGGGACATTTGATTTAAAAAAAAATTAAATGGAGTACAGGTCCCCTTTAGGCAAACATAAGTCAATGCTTCACATTAAACCCTATCAGAAGATCTATAAACTGTGCAATATGAGGAAAAAGAGCCCGAAAATAATAACAAAGCAACCAGTTACCTTAATAAATGGTCAAGTTTATCTGTGCCCACAGCAGATTTTTTTTGGGTGGATGTCTGCTACAAGAATTCTAGCATCCAGCCATAGACAACATTTTAATTTAACATGCCAAACAGTAATTACTATTGGCATAGAAGCATGAAAATCAGGAACAAACTTTACTTGCAGGGCCTTTTTAAAAACAGAATAAAAGGAACATTTTAGATTCTCAGGCATAAAGAAAAATGTCACACTTATATGATATCCATGAAAGCCTGGTTTGTTAGTTCTAGGAAGTTTATTCTGGGCACAACCTGTATAACAAACTCAAGTGAGAAAGTAGTATTTGCTTGTTATGTCTGGATAAAATGATCTTGTGAAATCAGACCATATCTTACAGCTGTAAAGCCACAGATTGGATTGGACATGCCAACTCACAAGGGCCCTGAATGATGGAAGGTCACAAGGTCATCTGGTACAAAAGCTTGGTCATCACACGATGAACACGGTGACCGGGAAAAAAAAATTCATATGCTGTGTCTGTATCTAACTATCTTATTGGTAGAGGTTTGGCACTGTTTTAGTTTACTGCCTTTTTATTGTTTTTCCTGTAGTAGACTTTAGACACAGTAGGAGTTCACTATATGGGAAATGCAGCATCTCTTGTTCCTTAATATTGCTAAGCCGAATGTTAGAAATTGAAGTTTCCAGATCTGCAAGTGGGTATTGCAGGGTCCCAATCTGCAAGTAAGTATTGCAGGGTCCCAATCTGCAAGTAAGTATTGCAGGGTCCCAATCTACAAGTGAGTATTGCATAGTCCCAATCTGCAAGTGAGTATTGCATAGTCCCAATCTGCAAGTAAGTATTGCAGGGTCCCATTCTACAAGTGAGTATTGCATAGTACCAATCTGCAAGTGAGTATTGCAGGGTCCCAATCTGCAAGTGAGTATTGCAGGGTCCCAATCTGCAAGTGAGTATTGCAGGGTCCCAATCTACAAGTGAGTATTGCATAGTCCCAATCTGCTAGTGAGTATTGCAGGGTCCCAATCTACAAGTGAGTATTGCAGGGTCCCAATCTACAAGTGAGTATTGCATAGTCCCAATCTGCAAGTGAGTATTGCAGGGTCCCAATCTACAAGTGAGTATTGCATAGTCCCAATCTGCAAGTGAGTATTGCAGGGTCCCAATCTACAAGTGAGTATTGCATAGTCCCAATCTGCAAGTGAGTATTGCATAGTCCCAATCTGCTAGTGAGTATTGCAGGGTCCCAATCTACAAGTGAGTATTGCATAGTCCCAATCTGCTAGTGAGTATTGCAGGGTCCCAATCTACAAGTGAGTATTGCATAGTCCCAATCTGCAAGTGAGTATTGCATAATCCCAATCTGCAAATGAGTATTGTAGGGTCCCAATCTACAAGTGAGTATTGCATAGTCCCAATCTGCAAGTGAGTATTGTAGGGTCCCAATCTACAAGTGAGTATTGCATAGTCCCAATCTGCAAGTGAGTATTGCATAATCCCAATCTACAAGTGAGTATTGCAGGGTCCCAATCTACAAGTGAGTATTGCATAGTCCCAATCTGCAAGTGAGTATTGTAGGGTCCCGATCTACAAGTAAGTATTGTATAGTCCCAATCTGCAAGTAAGTATTGCAGGGTCCCAATCTGCGAGTATTGCATAGTCCCGATCTGCAAGTGAGTATTGCACAGTCCCGATCTGCAAGTGAGTATTGTAGGGTCCCGATCTACAAGTAAATATTGTATAGTCCCAATCTGCAAGTAAGTATTGCAGGGTCCCAATCTGCAAGTGAGTATTGCATAGTCCCGATCTGCAAGTGAGTATTGCATAGTCCCGATCTGCAAGTGAGTATTGTAGGGTCCCGATCTACAAGTAAATATTGTATAGTCCCAATCTGCAAGTAAGTATTGCAGGGTCCCAATCTACAAGTGAGTATTACATAGTCCCGATCTGCAAGTGAGTATTGTAATGCCTGTCATGTATTTTAGAAAAGGGCTCAACTATTTTATAAATGATAAAGGCTGTAAAAATCTTTAACTGTAAACAGATAGGAGAATCCAGTGGTGGACACAGAACAGTGAAAACCTACTTTATGTAATATATTTATTGTATAGCTAAAATGTACATTCATAGTATCATGGACCTCTGAGATGATGCAAATTAATGTTTAAAATGCTGTGAACATACAGTATGTGGACTTATTCAGTGACGACATGTAAATTGCAATAATCAATAGGAATCAGAGTTCAGTTTGACAGTTAAGGAAGGGCCTTTAAATAATTACTTTGTATTATGATTGATCTTTGTGATGCCTGAGGCCCCTTTAACACTTGTGCACCTTATCCTGCAACTTGGGACTGCAAAGTCGCTTGACAAGTCGTACTTCATGATTTCCAATGAGCACTGTTCATATATATGTGTGACTTCAAGTAGCAATGACTTTAAAGTAGTCCCTGCACTACTTTGGTCTGGCTTTGATGCGTTTTGAGGTCCATAGACATAGGCATTGCTTCAAGTCCAGTGAAAATGGTGGCAAAGAAATTTTGGCAAAATCGCGCAACTTTTATGTTGCAAAAGTGTGAAATGGGCACCTGGATTTTTTTAATGGTGTACAGATATTGGCAGAATGGAGCCGTTATGGTGTCAATGTGTTGATTTGATAGGAGTTGATTGTTCCAGTGGATGTGTATATTTTGGCAGGGACATGTTAAAACTGTATGTTGTGTAATTTAAAGTGTTAACCACTTCCCGATCACCCGCCGCAGTTTTACTGCGGCAGGGTGGCTCTCCTGCGCAAACCGACGTAGGTCTACATCGGTCGCGCGCGGGAAACTAGGGGGCAAGCGCGTGCCGCCGCCGGCACGCTCCCGCCCCCACTCGGCAGCGGGGAAGCCGATGCATGGGTCAGGCGGCTATGATTGCTGCTTGACACCCGCGATCGCTCCCCGTTGAGAGAGAAGGACGGTCGGTTGTTGTAAATTTTTATAATTTCGGAAAATTTTACAATGCTACATCTGTTAGAACTAAATATGAGAAAGAGTCTGAGGTCCCAAAAGGAAAAGAACATTACAGTTGCATTAGTGAAAGCTGAGAGCAACTATTCCTCAGCTACAGTAAATATTAAGTTCAGTCCAAGTAAAATATATGTGATTGTGAGGGATCTGTGTACTATCCCATTTTTTAAAAAGGATATTAGGAGATGAGCGGTGAATAGATAAAGTAAATCATGAGAGGTAAATAGATCTAAATTGGGGTAAGTAGAGGAGTTTTCTCCTCATTAAAGAAAAGGTGGTGGTGGGGGTGGGGGGTATAGAAGTGAGCGAAGGAGGGAGAGTGAAAGAAAAGGAGAGGAAAAAACAGAAAAAAAAACAAAAGAGATGGGGGGATTGGTTGTTGTGAAAGGATGGAGAATATGGGGACTTTTCCCGGGGTGTAATGCACTAGAGGACTTTTTCGATTCCCAGCTTTATTTTTCTCTAAAAATTTAAATTTGATCCAGTGAAACTAGGTTTTTGTGTATATTTTCGGTTCTGTGGGGAAAAGGCTAGGTCCTCCATACATTTGATATCTTCTACTTTGCATAACCAAAGTGAGACTGAAGGGGGATTAGGGTCCTTCCACTTTAAAGGAATGCAGGTATCACGTACCTGGAGATGAGCCTGACACTGTGAGGAAGGCCTCCCTTGTGCCTCCGACTCGGGACCCCTGATAGTGCAGACAGGGGACACCTGAGTGTAGAGTAGCACGAGCGCCTGGAGACTTGCTTGGAGCGGACGATGGCTACTGGTGAAGGTTGCCAGAGAAGTCCGATGAGCAGGGTGTTGAGCAGGTAGCAGGTGCTGGAGGCAGGGGTTCCTGGGTAACCGGAGGAGCTTCCTGTGCAGGATGAACGGATCTGGGAATGACAGAAGCGTAGTAAGACAAGCCGGGTCAGGAGTCAATCGGTACCTTAAAAGCCAGTAGGAGCAGACAGGAAGAGAGGTCATGGGACAAGCCAAGGTCGGTGCAGGTGGAGATCAGAGAATCGTCAGGACAAGCCGGGTCTGGAACTAGGAACAAGATGCAGGTAAACAGGTAACAGGTATCCAAGGCTGAAGACAAAGCAGCACTAGAGCAGTGCAATGGCTGGGTTTAAATAGTCCCTTTGGCGCCAATGTCTAACGTACGTTCGCGTACCCGCGAACGTGTGTGCGCAGTGCACGTTCGTGTACTCGCGAACGTGCGTGCGCGGTTGCGCGAGTTCGCACATGCGCATTGGCCATTGTCCGGTTTCTGACAGGAACATGTCTTTGTACAGCAAACGTTCTCTTACATTGCCCCCTCCCAATGGGCAGCCTCCGGATGCCCAACCGGGCCAACCTTTCTGGGTGAGTACGCTTGAAAGCCTGGATTAAGTCTTTTGCATGGATATTGTCTACTGGCTCCCAAGAGTTCTCTTCAGGTCCATAATCCTTCCATTTAATCAAATATTGAATTTGATTACCCCTTCTTCTGCAATCAACAATGGCTTCAACCTCAAACTCCTCTTCATCGTCGATTATCACAGGTTCAGGGGGACCATTGTCCCTTTCAGGAAAGGCGTTCGGTAATGCAGGTTTTAACAGAGACACGTGGAAAACAGGGTGGATTTTGAAAGAATCAGGTAGTACCAGTTCATAAGAGACGTCATTGATTCTTCTTTTGATAGGGAAGGGACCCACAAATTTTGGTCGAGTTTTCTTGAGGGACAGGTAAGTTTCAAATTGGTTGTGGCCAACCATACCTGATCACCAGGTTCCAATATCAGCTCTCCCTTTCTTTTCCTGTCAAAGAATTTCTTATTATTTTCTTGAGCTTTAGCCATGGTTTCCCGAAGTAACTCAGTGTTGGATGCAAAAAAGTTTACTGTATCCTGGACAGCAGGGACAGGGCATTCAGGTACAGTTTTGATCAGAAAGGAAGGGTGGTAACCATAATTGGTAAAAAATGGAGTCTGCTTGGTAGTTGAATGTTCAGAGTTGTTGTATGCGAACTCCGCTAGTGGCAATAGCGTCACCCAATCTTCCTGGGAAAAGGACGAGAAACAGCGTAAATACTGTTCTAGTGTCTGATTGGTCCTTTCCGTTTGACCATTGGTCTGTGGGTGGTATGCTGAAGAAAAGGACAGTTCAATATCCAATTTCTCACAAAGGGATTTCCAAAATCTAGAGGTGAACTGAACTCCACGGTCGGATACTATGTTGGCAGGAACTCCATGCAGTCTCACAATCTCTTTGATGAACAACTTAGCTGTATCCATGGCCGAGGGGGTGCCCTTTGTGACGAGACCAATCTCGCCACTGGGCGTTGGAGAAGCCTGGTTGCTTGCCTCCTGCAATATGACTATGGACCTAGGGGCTTTTACCCCTTTAAGACTGTATTTGGGCATGAAAACGTGCCTGCGGTCGGTCAGAAAAGGACTTCCGTCTAACTTTTTAACCCCTGGAGGGATTTCTATGATTTTTGGTTATGTTTGCATTTGAAGTATGCTGATTCTGGAAATGTAAGTTTTATTTGAATGTGATGCATATTTTAGAAGTTATGAAAATGTTGCTTTTGGTCTGAGGTGGCTTTGCATTCACCTATTGTCGGGTGTGCTAAGTATTCCTGTGTCATTCTTACATGCTAATGACCTTGCATTGTTCTGGCCAGGTGGCTAGATAATTAGTTTAGTGTTATTTTGTGCCTGTTTACAAATTTATCTGCATATGCTAATGCAATGAGACTCACATTACCTGATAGTGTATATAATGTGTTTGTGTGGATTTAATAATCAGTTCTAAGTCAGACCACTGCTTGAGCCTCACACGGAGCCTTGTCTCGTTCTTGGGGGGATTCACTGTAGGCTGTTGGAGACTGATTGCTAGGAGTGTAAGCTGATGTATGCTTTTCCTGTTCGTCTGCTAGCAGCTATTCGTGAGGTTCCAGGTTGGAGTGCTATTTTGTATCCAGTTCAGGAGTTTGGTGTCCTGCAAGTAGCTGTGCCTGTCTCTCAGAAAGGGGCATATCGCCTAAACTGATTTTAACCCCTTGTCTGCTGAAACGGTCCGTTACACCCTTCATGGGCAAAAAATGCGCCATCTTGGATAGACGGTCTACCACCACGAAGATGGTAGTGTAGCCTTCAGATGGCGGAAGTTCAACGATGAAGTCCATCAAAATCATTTTCCATGTTCTGTCAGGGACTGGTAAGGGTTTGAGCAAGCCCCAAGACTTAGACCTGGGGGTCTTGTTCCGGGTACATGTAACACAAGTTTCAATGTATTTTTACAGTCCTTCTGTAGATCAGGCCACCAAAAGGTGCGTTGAAGCAACTCAGAGGTCTTATGGACTCCAAAATGACCTGCAAGGGAATGGTCATGGCAGAGACCCAGGACAGGGACCCGCAATCTTTCAGGTACGAATATCTTGTCATTGTGCCATAAGAATCCGTCCTTAACTTGTAAAGACACTCCGGGAAGTGGGGAAATATCCTCAGAGGCCTGTCTGAGCCGTAGTAGTAAGTTCTCTTGTAGCAACAGGAAGTTTCCTGACGACAGAATTGTATCTGGGACTACAAATCTCTCAGCATCAGAAAACATACGGGATAATGCATCCGGTTTTGTGTTTTGATCCCGGCCTGTAAGTGACATGAAAGGAAAATCTAGAGAAAAAGAGAGCCCACCTGGCCTGGCGAGGTTTCAAGCGTTTAGCTGCTCGTAAATATTCTAGATTCTTGTGATCTGTGTACACTAGAATTGGATGGGCTGCCCCTTCTAGGAGGTATCTCCACTCTTCCAGGGCTGCCTTAATTGCCAAGAGTTCTCGATCACCGACGTCATAATTCCTTTCTGCCGGAGATAACTTGTGTGAGAAGAAGGCAACGGGGTTTAACAGAGCTTTGGCTCCATGCCGCTGTGATAATACTGCTCCTACAGCCGACTCAGATGCGTCCACTTCTAGGACGTAAGGCAGGCCAGGATCTGGGTGCCGAAGGACCGGTGCTGAGGTGAAGAAGGCTTTTAGAGTTTCAAATGCGGTCTGCGCCTCAGGAGTCCACAGGAACCGGGTACCTTGTCTGGTTAACTGAGTGATGGGGGAGATGATTGCAGAGAAATTTTTGATAAACTTCCGATAAAAGTTTGAGAACCCTACAAACCATTGCACCCCTTTCTTATCAGAGGGGACCGGCCAGTGTAAAATGGCAGAAACCTTTTCAGGATCCATTTTAATACCTTCTGTGGAGAGGATCAGACCCAGGATTTAGATACTCTGACGATTGAACTCACACTTCTCAGGTTTTGCGTATAAGCCATGCTGTCTGAGACGGGCTAGGACACTTCTTACGTGTTCATGATGGTCTTCTATGGTGGAGGAAAATATCAAAATGTCATCAAGACAAACAATAACAAATAAGTCCAGAAAATCTCGGAAAATGTCATTAACAAAGTGCTGGAAGGTGGCCGGGGCGTTGCAAAGCCCAAAGGGCATCACTAGGTACTCATAGTGCCCGAAACGGGTGCGAAATGCTGTTTTCCACTCGTCACCTTCGCTGATTCGCACTAGATTATATGCCCCCCATAAGTCCAACTTTGTAAAAATGGTGGCACAGCGGAGTCTCTGGAATAGTTCTGGCACCAATGGTAACGGGTAACGATTTTTGATCGTAATTTTATTTAGATCACGATAGTCCACACAGGGGTGGAGCGAGTGGTCCTTTTTTTCTACAAAGAAAATCCCAGCTCCTGCCGGGTATGTGGAAGGACGGATAAACCCCTTTCTCAGGCTATCATCAAGGTATTCCTTTAGTGCTGCAAGTTCAAGTTCAGTGAGGGGAAAAATCCGTCTGAAGGGTATTTCGGCTCCGGGAAGAAGCTCGATAGGGCAATTGAATGGTCTGTGAGGGGGAAGAGTCTCTGCTCCCTTCTTGCTGAAGACATCTAAGAAATCGTGGTAGGTTGCAGGCACAGAGGAGCATGATTCGGTATCAGAGTCCATGCACAGTAATGAAGACAGGGGGTCTTGTGGTTGGAAGCAGCAGAGTTGTTGACAGTAAGATGACTGGAATTTAATCTCCCCTGTTTTCCAATTAATGCAGTGATTGTGTGCCTGCAGCCATGGCATGCCCAGAATGATGGGAAATAGAGGTGAGGTGATGACATCTAGGCGTAGTAGCTCCTGGTGGTTACCAGATATGGTAGCATGCAAGGGGAGAGTCTCTTGTGTGACAGGTCCAGATCTGATACGAGATCCATCGGCCAAATGGATAGTCAGTCCCTGTGATCTGGGCCTTAGCGGAACTTTTAGCTGAGTTGCAAATTTCAGATCAATAAAACAGCTACAGGCTCCTGAATCAATAATGGCGGGTGCCTGGATAGCCCCCTCTGGAAGCTGTAATGAGATAAGAACAGTCAGGTGAGATGAATTGTGGGGGCACAAGCCTTGGTTAGTAGAGGAAAGGGTTAGGCACTTACGGCTCTTAGCTGGACAAAACCTCACATAGTGTCCATCTTCTCCACAATACAGGCACAAGTTATTCAGTCGCCGGCGTTGACGTTCTTCTGGGGTGAGAGAAGGACGGATTATGCCAAGCTGCATTGGTTCAGAAGAGTCAGTAGTGGGAGGAGCGGATGCTAAGGGTGTCAGACCTGAAGGTCTGAAGACTCGAGGCATCATCCATACGGGTCGGGATTGACCGGATGATCTTTCTGCACGGCGTTCTCTTAGGCGTCTATCAATCTGGATCGCCAGTTGTATCAGGGCTTCCAGAGTATCTGGTACCACTACGCGGGCCAATTCGTCTTTCAGAGAGTCAGATAGTCCCATCCGAAATTGGTGGCAGAGGGCAGCATCATTCCAGTTAGTATCAGCACTCCACCTTCTACAGTCAGAGTTTTGCTAAAAAGAGCTAAAAAAATACTAATGCAAAAAAACTGCAAAATGTGGCAAAACTCGTGTTTTTCATGCAGCATTCTACAGCTAAAGCTACTGGCATTTTTATAACAGCCAGTGTGCATAAGGCCTTAAAGTTTGTTCTGAGAGCATGTGTTTGGGACTGAGGAGGGTATAGAAACACCCTTGTAACGTATGTCAAAGTTGAGTAGTTAAAATAGCTGAGTCCTTAGGATAATTTTGAGAAACTTTAGATCTAAATTTGGGTAAATGGGTCTTTAACTTCTTGAGGAATGACTGCCATGTGGGCCACCCGGGAGTCCCAAGAGAAGTTGTGAGTCCTGTGTGAAAGAATTGAGAGCTTAAAGAGGAAGTAAACTGTTAGCTCAATTCCCGTCAGGAGGCAATCATGATGATATTACAGCCCTTCAGTTGCTAACGCCCCCAATCAATAATGGATTCACCCTCCAACCAGCTGGGAGTTATGACGACACATCGTACTCAAACTTCGTGCAGTCACAACTGTTTATTTCAAGTTTCGTGCTCCCATTTAAAGGGTATTTCGGCGGCAAAAACGGCTTGAAACTGGTTTACAAGCCGAAGTCAATTGAACAGTACAACATCACTCATAGAAACAGTTACATGAAAAGGATATTGTGTCCTATACATCTGTGACAATATGTGGGGTGTCGTGTGTTTGAAGATTGTGTCTTGTGGGGCAGACACTTGGTCTGTGTTCAGCTGTCATGTGTTAATGTAAGCAATTGTCAAATGTGTACAGGTGGAGTCCGTAATTTCCATGCGCAGACTTAACTTTGTCAAGTGTCCCAATGAATGAATGAACAGGTGTTTACATGTCATCTAAATGCAAAACATAGCTGTCTGCTGACCAAGGTGGATGAATGGTTTTCAGTCTTAGCTCGTTAATATGTGAATGCAAGGGGGCCACAGTCTATAGTAGAATGAGCATGAACTGAAATATATATCTGAAACATCATACGGCATATTAATACAATCTTTCAACCCAACCTTTGATCCCAGCTTATTTATAACGGTGGGATCACTTAGAGTCTCTGAATAGCACAAAACAGGTGACATTATATTCCAAGGTGTATGTAGGCTGGCGACTTGGTTGTGTGCACATAGGGATATAGCTTCTATTGCAGGTCATGTTGTAACATACCTCAGCGGAGGTTACATATCCTGTATCTATCTCTACCATTGTCTCTGTGAGTGAATATGAGGATCTGTCACTACGATAAGCATATAGATTTGGATGAGTGTATACATCAGTGTCTTCTATACTTGAGTCAGCCCACACCCCACTATAATAGACTTTTAAAACATTAACTGGGGTAGGAACAGCTAGCAGGCAAGTAGAGAACAAATCATTAGAATTGTAGTGATCAGAAAGGCAAAAGTCAGAAGAGTTCAGTATGTTGGTAGCAATAAACATCCATATGTTGTCCTTTGTGTCCAATAAACTTGACTTTAACTGTAAAGTGGAGACATGAATGTCTCGTGTCTCTCTCCTTTCCTGGGGTGAGGAAGGGCAAAATGAGGAGAGGTTCTCAGGGTGGTGAGCACATGTTGCCAGTAACCAAACAGTGGCTACTAGTGTTGAGCTTGCTGTAAACAGTACCACTGCTGCAAAAATGGGAAGTTTTACAGGAGTAGGGGTGTCCGTTGGCATTGTACCAATGCGTCTGTCTGGATCCAACTGGAATTCGTCTGGTGCGCGTCACAATCTCCGGTCCGTCGTCGTGGGGTCCAGGGGTGGGGCTTCCGTCTGTCTGGATCCAACTGGAATTCGTCTGGTGCGCGTCACAATCTCCGGTCCGTCGTCGTGGGGTCCAGGGGTGGGGCTTCCTTCAGTCGCGATGCTTGGATCCAAACCGGGGAGTCGTCTGTCAGTACCGCTGTTCTGGTCACTGCTTGAACTATTGCAGGGGGTCCGTAGGATCGGTCTAGCGACGTCAGCTTATGGAGGGGCCTTCACCAGGATTCTGTCACCAGGCTTGAATGGGTGGGTTGGTGCACCTGTTGGCAAAGGAAACGAGAGCGAGAGATCACCATAATCACTGTTTAATTTTCCAATTAATTAATTCTGCCACATTTTCCTCTTGCAAAATCTCTAGATATGAGAATAAATGGACTCATGGGGTTGAGACGGGTCTGAAGTCATTCTGACTTTAGCAAGAATAGCAGGTAAGTACAGAGACAAAAATACAAGTTTTACAAGAATGGCAGGAGTATTTTGCGCCACTTGGCGTCTGGCCTATAGACAGGCAGCAAAAATAAATGCTAGTGAAGCTACTCGCAGCACTGAGGTTTAGGGCCTACAGGAAGGCAGGTAACAGGAAGGATACTTAATGGCACTGTTGTGGGAGAACACATCATGTCTACACATGCAACAATGGTGAGGACCCTTGGAGGGGTTGAACTGCCTTGTATTCCTCCAAAGGTGGAGATGGGTTAAATTGCAGTCCTCTGACTCACCCAAGCAGGAAGCTACATAGAACTGAGTATCCCTTGCATGGCTAAGATGCTGTGATCACTGAACAACAGGGAGTGAAATTCAAGCTGTCTTGTGTACATGGACACATAGAGACACACAAAACAGCTAGAAGTCAGTACTCATGCAGACATAAATCTATAAGTGATTGCACAGTTTGCTTGGTGACACCTGAACAGGAAATTGAAACCAAATGGCCCTGGAGACACAAAATCTGACTTCAAGAACCATTCATATGCAAAACCTGGGCAGTGAGTCACTTTCAGGATGAAAAGAGATCAACTAATTGAATTCACTGCAGGAGGTTTACCTTTCAAAGTAGTAACGCTGGCATAAATTCATTTTAATTCTTAGCATACTATCAACAAGCCAACCACTTCCATCCTATTTTTTTTTTTTTTTTTTTGAATGACAGCTTTCTATTCTACTATTTAACAATACAGATTTCACATACTGCACATCTGATAACGTGCTGTGACATATAAATGACAATCAGCTCACTAGTTTCCAGAGCTACATATGGTATATGTACACAAATCTGTAAAATTTCATTTGTATCCAAGATCATAATATAAGAGTAGTACTACAGTATCTGCCTGAGCACATTATCCCATACCAATAATCTTGTCAAGAGAAAAGGTAGTAAAAGCATAAGTGCATAAATTCAAAAATTAGTGTTTAGCACCAGAATACAAAAGTATGTACCAATATACCAAAGGAAAACTCTAAAAAAAGACCAGAGATGCTTAATTATCTAAAGCATAGCACCTCATTTATGCCAGAGCTCATATATGTCAAATTTAGAACACATCAAATATCTGACACCCAATAAATAAAAACTTTCTAACACCCATAAAAACAGTCTAATCAATCAGGAAAAAATCTATTTGGAAACAATACTCCCATATGATTGGTTGTTGTTGAAGGCTGTGCTTGGTCGTTCTGAAAATCTCAAATTTCACTTATCTGAGGAATAAGCATCAGAAAGGTTTAGTAACAAAACATTTTACTTTTCCTCCTAAAAATAAACCAACGGTTAGAGGCATTGAGCATACAGTAAGCATATCAAACATTGAATGCACTTTTCTAATACCAAAAATTGTTGACGTCAAATTAATTATTACCACGTGGATTTCTATATTTTTTGTTATTATTATGGTATACCATAAACTTAAAGAAAAAAATTATTATTGTTCACCATGGTTGAAAAAAAAACGAGCAGCTCAAAATATTAGTAATTTCACATTTGAAATACAAGAACCCATACGTCACCCATTCTTTAGCAATTCGGAACATTCCTTAAAACTTGTTTTCTCTACAAGGCAAAACTGATCGTTAATTTGTATGACAATACAGCTGTTTACAGTCCCTTTGCAGTTACCTGTGTCACAGACCGAAAGAGGTGGGGGGGGGGGGGGGAGGGGGGGTTTGTTTGCTAAAAAGGCACTTAGAAAATATATATTTTTTTAAAAAGGCCAGTGAAGAAAGAAAAGTTGGTGACACAAAACCTTAATGATGAAAGTTCAAAATTGCTTACGATTTTAGGATAGAGATACAATTTTTAGTCCTTAAGGTCACACTTTACACACCAAATATATATTTCCTTGCTTCTAAAAGCTGCCATGACCAGCATAGTATGGCAAAATCACATCACTTTTAAAACATAAGTAATAACCACAAAACAAATTATTATGCAACCAACATTCATTCAATGTTATGAAATGCTTTGTTGATACAGCAGCACCTATAGGGACAGTGTTAAAACGAACACAACATAACGATTCATGGATCTAAGGTTGCCCATACACGATACAATTTTCATACAATCTTCCTAAACGTAAATTTCATCATTTTCTCGGAATTCTCCTTACCTTGAAAATTTCCCATTATCTTAAGCTCAGAATACAACGTGAGATCAGCTGAGTTTGAAAGTTTATATATCTATGGGTAGTGACATCAGTGTTTATACTTTATTGGAAAAACCTAGTTTCCCAATTTATGTGGTTTCATGCGTCTAAATAATCAGATTTATGCATATCCAACTCATGGTCTGCTGATTAACTATCCTTGGTGGGCAAGACTATACCTTCAAGCTCAGCTTAATATCACATACAATCTCCACATACATCTATACAATGGCATGCAATCTTATATAACGACTAAATACACTTAAGTGTCTATACAAATATATACAAGGTTTTTGGAGGGGGAATCCACCATCACACACAGTACTGCTTTGTAACCGAGTTCCAAACCCCATTTTATCTTTGGCGCTTCAGACGCGCTGGAGTACCAGACCCCATCTTTGGGAATTTCAGATTCCCGGGAGTTGCTAAAATTAGCGGTTAACTGGGTACCGTTTATCTGCTCTGACAGTATAGGGTAGTAATAATAATAATAGAAAATATGATTACTTACCCCATACTGTTTTTGGCAGATCTCACTTTCTGACACCAAAACTGTTAGCTCAATTCCCGTCAGGAGGCAATCATGATGATATTACAGCCCTTCAGTTGCTAACGCCCCCAATCAATAATGGATTCACCCTCCAACCAGCTGGGAGTTATGACGACACATCGTACTCAAACTTCGTGCAGTCACAACTGTTTATTTCAAGTTTCGTGCTCCCATTTAAAGGGTATTTCGGCGGCAAAAACGGCTTGAAACTGGTTTACAAGCCGAAGTCAATTGAACAGTACAACATCACTCATAGAAACAGTTACATGAAAAGGATATTGTGTCCTATACATCTGTGACAATATGTGGGGTGTCGTGTGTTTGAAGATTGTGTCTTGTGGGGCAGACACTTGGTCTGTGTTCAGCTGTCATGTGTTAATGTAAGCAATTGTCAAATGTGTACAGGTGGAGTCCGTAATTTCCATGCGCAGACTTAACTTTGTCAAGTGTCCCAATGAATGAATGAACAGGTGTTTACATGTCGTCTAAATGCAAAACATAGCTGTCTGCTGACCAAGGTGGATGAATGGTTTTCAGTCTTAGCTCGTTAATATGTGAATGCAAGGGGGCCACAGTCTATCGTAGAATGAGCATGAACTGAAATATATATCTGAAACATCATACGGCATATTAATACAATCTTTCATAAACCCTCCTCTGCAACTTGTACCTATAGGTAAGCCAATATTAAGGCTTACCTTTTGGTACTGTAAATATCTCCTAAACATGTACCGTTTAGGAGATATTTACTTTGCATGCAGCCAGTGACATCACTGGCGCATGCGCTCTGAAGGAACGGACGCTCAAGCCGTTCCTTCAGAGCCCCGTGCCCTAATGTCATCGCGGCTCCAGCCAATCAGATGGCCGGATGCCGCAAACCCGGAAGAAGGGCGACACAACATGTCACCCATGAGAGAGGTGAGCGGTCGGCACTTCGGGGCTTCGTTCTAGCTCATTATGTGTTTGTCTTACAGGTGTTCATTTTTATAAAAAAAAATTCTGAGGTCTACAACCTCTTTAAGTAAATAAGGGAGCAAATGAATAATGTCTTGTTTTGTTTTTTTCATTTAGCATTTTACAGTAACCTTAAGCTATACAATAAGCTTTACTAGTGCATTAGAAAATGTGAATGTAACTTTTACTGTGCTGTATTATTAGCAAAATGAATATAAATATATACATTTAGTACCAAAGGTTTACTTCTTTAAGACTGACCCAAGTATCACAAAAGAAAGACGAATGTCAAAGAATATGTATTGAACACATGCCTGTATAATATATAATTTTCCTTTCTGCATTTTGAGTATCCAGAGTACACAAGCTTAAAATGACCTGGCTTGACACCAGTGAATTCCCAAATGGGCCCCAAGCCAATGAGTCCAAGTTTTTAGGTCTACTATCAGGCATTTAACTGCCCCATTTTCATATTAGACAGCTGCCTGTTTGATTTTTCAGCGAGATGAAAGAATGAGGCGTGAGGATTGTAAGCCAGTAGAGTATAGTCATCCAGCAATTACAGACAGAATCTGCATTCTGACATGTAGACATTGGCTATGCTAAGAACTAGAAAAATGTCACTGAAATCAACATAAAAAGCTTTGTTGGGCTCTGTGTGTCTTATTTAAGAAGATAACTACTTAGAGATGCCAAAAAGAGAAAACAGCCAGTCAGAATTCATCTTCTTCTGGACTTACTTTGGCACAGCAAATTTTAATTCTGCTTCTGCACTAAAACAGAAAATACAATTAGGCTATGTGAATAAAAAGGGTACCATAATGAAACACGTGCAATGGGCAGTTGAAGGGAATCTTTGTTGTCCTAAAGAGGTAGAAGCACTTCCAAATGTGAAGGTGCTTTTAGCTTGGCAAAAGAGTGAAAAATGCCTTTTGATGGTGGCCTACTGGTAAGTGTACAGTACATATATTTAAAGAGACATGGTTGTTAGGAAATGTATCTTAGCAAAAGTGTCTATTCAAGAATTCTTGAATAAGGGGTCAATTACACCCGCACTGAAAAAAAAAAGCAATTTTCCTGTGCAAGCCGGTTTCTGTTCTGTACGAGTAGTGGTGGAATGGGTGGTGCCATGCGTTTTTACCTTTAGTGACAATTAATTCCCCTCTATTGTAGCATGCGCAGGGCACATAAAACAAAAAACAATTGTTTTCTGTATGCTCCTATGGAGACCAGCTTTTGTCAAGTGCATAAAAAATGCAGGTCATGCACAAGCATGAACGAGCCCTAAGGAATTAATATTTTTTTAAATATATTTTAGATATATTGTACATATATTGTACATATAGTAAAGTTATAAATAATGTTATCAGTTTGTGTTAATGCCATCTTAGCCTCTGTTTGATCTGCAGTTGCCTTTGTGCTGCACATGTGCTCATCAAAGAAACCAGGCATTTGATGGCTTGACTGTTCGGTTGAGAGCCTTGGTCTTGAGAAACAACAAAGGCATAGTCCACCCTTCCCAGAAAGTTGCTTATACAGATAAGGGACATCTGTAGATGTAAACAAGCTGTGCAACTTTGACCAAAGCCAAATAATGTCCTTGCTATAGGCGTAAGCCATTTACATACCTCATGAGGCCTGACTAGAAAACTTCTAGGACATTGCTAAGAGACACTTATGCCCCGTACACACGCATCGATTATTGGCCGGGAATTTTCGACCAACGTCCGATCGGCCGATTTTCGGCTTGTTAGTACGATGCTTTCGACAACCGACTACGACTTTTCGGCCGAATAAAATCTAGTGTGCAGGCTATAAAATTTTTGTTGGCCTTCAACACAACGGCCGATTTTCCATTAGTCAGTACAGATTTCGGCAGACAAAAATCTGATGAGCAAGACTGGTCATGCTCAGAGAAGAAAAAACACACGGAAAGTAAACCAGCACATGACATCACTTCTGAAGTTGGTTTTTGTTGGCCGTGTGCAGTCTAGAGCACATTTCAACCAACATAACAACACTGGACAAAAGTCGGCCGATCGGTCGGCCGATAATCGTTGCGTGTGTACGAGGCTTTAGCTGTTACTTTTCACCATCACAGGAGTGAGCTCTTTCTCTGATTTAAGCCCCTTGTGTGCATTATCTCTCCCCTGATGCAGTAGCTTTGAGCTCAGAATTTGAGAGCTCACTCCTGTGATGGTGAAGGTGAACAGTTTGGTGTCTTTTAGCAATGTCCTTAGCAATGTCCTGGGACCTTTTTATTCAGGCTTCAGGAGGTAGGTAAATCGGCTACACCGATAGCAAGAGCAGTATTCAACTATGGTGGAAACTGCCCAGCTTGTTTTCATTTACAGAAGCACCTTGTCTGCATAGGCAGTTTTTTTTTTTGTTAAAAAAAGTGAACTAACCCTTTAGGCTCCGTTCACATGTCAGCGTATGGATCGCGGGCAGAACCGCCACGGTTCCGCCTGCGATCCGGAGATTATTGCAAATCGCGGGACGCCTGTGCGTTGCCCGTTGATTTGCAATAGCCCCCCAAACGCTGAGCGATGTTGCCGCGATTTCCGCCTGCCGAATCGCGGTAACATCGCGCAAAAAAAATTGCAGGACGCAATACGCTCCAAAGAAGCTCTTGTACTTTTTTGGGCATAATGCGTCCCACGATTTTTTTTGCGCGATGTTACCGCGATTCGGCAGGCGGAAATCGCGGCAACATCGCTCAGCGTTTGGGGGGCTATTGCAAATCAACGGGCAACGCACAGGCGTCCCGCGATTTGCAATAATCTCCGGATCGCGGGCGGAACCGCGGCGGTTCTGCCCGCGATCCATACGCTAACATGTGAACGGAGCCTTAAAGTGGAACTAAACACATTTTTTGTATTTTTTAAATTGTATTTATTTTTACAAAATAAACATTAAAATATATGACCATATGACATATTTCTACAGTATATACCGTTACTATTATCTCCCCCCCCCCTCCTTCCTTACCCTTCCTAGTGCCCCCTACTATTCCCCCATCTTCTCCTTTCAGTCCCCATTCTCTTCCCTATTCCTTTTTTTCTCCGCACATATTTCCACATATTTACTCATTTTCTTAAAAACTCGAATTTTCCCAAATTTCCCAAATCGAATTTTCCCAAATTTCGGAGAATCTCTTAATTCTATCTTCCTCACTACTACATACTGTAGATATTCCTTATTATATATGTATTCAATTATTTTAAACCATTCCTTGACTGTCTTTCTGAATCTAACCATTTTTTGGGAATTATACCTTTTGCAGCATTTAACGTATATGGTAGTACTGTACACCTATATTGTTTTATTTGTATTATGGAATAGACCAGTGCCATCTTAAGAGCATTATAGGCCCCCATGCGATGCAGTGCACTTGGGCCCCGCCTACACAATCACCCACGTAAATAAAAATGCAAATTATCGATAAGGCTATATTTATTGGTACAGAAGTGCCAGGCTAATGACAGATTCCTAGTTGGGTGGCTGGGTCCGGTGAACACACATGGACGGGAGTCAGACTTGACTGTCCTGTGTGTGCCTGTTCCCATGGAGACGGACAGGCATTCCTGCAGTTGTGGGCTCCCCCTCCACGGCCCAAGTGGCCTGACAGCAGCGCAGGGCCGACAGGTGCTTACCACCTGCTAAGTTCAGCGGCAGGATACCCACACGGGAATTGGGCCTAATGCTTGGCTGTGGCTGGGTCGCTGGGCAGGTGGGGCCCCCGGGCAACTGCCCAGCGTACCCATCCAGTAAGATGGCCCTGGAATAGACATCTCCATGGTTCGTCAGTAATCTCTATACCTGTAGTTTCTTTTATATATTGTTCTACTTCCTGACAATAGTTTGATTTAACTGTTTCCCAAAACAGTTGCATTCAAGGCATGCCCTAAATAACTCTCATAGTTGCTTGTGTTCTCAACCCAACTGTCCAGCGATCAAATGGCTGGTGGCAAAACTGATCACACGTGCAGCACCATTGCAACTGCAGATCAAGCAGAGACTAAGATGGTAGCTTCCTTGGTTGTAAAAGATAAGAGGGTTTAATTTAGAATCATTGCACTCCCTGTGTAGCCACATCAGTAATTACGTTAGGTAAAAACTGTGATTATAATTCAAAAGATACTGTATACTCACTACAATCACATTATATGCTCCATTTATTTGAAAGGCAGAAAGAACTAAAAGCAATATAAATGTTTTATGACACCAATCCTTTTTATTGTGTTAACTGGCCATTTATTACAGTGATTAAAATTGTGGTATTGCATTTCAATTAATCTGCGGGGGTTACATAATGCCATTAATCCTAAATAAATCGAATAACATTAGGCAATCATATATAATGTTCATTGCGAGGAAACACATTCTCCGCATTCATTTTCTATTTATTTGATTTCAGAATCCTTTTCACAGGAATAAATAAGCTTACCATTGCATGCTGGTTAAACACTATTAACCTCCATGATTCTTGCCTTTAATAGCAAAACAAACATGTCAGCCATTTCGCTCCAGAGTGATCTAAGCTGAAATCTGTTCTGGATAAAAGGCACTCATGTGGAAAGAAAACAGGATAGCCAGCGTGGATTCTAAGTAGGCAGGGGGTTCCCTAGGTACGCAGATCATCACAAATACAGTACAGGGAAGCAATCATTCTAAGACACTATTTCCTATGTGACAGACATTAAAAAGAATGCACAATACTTTGACATGCTGTGGGATTTGTTAGTTATTTCTACAGATATTAGAAGCCAATGTATTTCAGTGGTCCTGCAGACTTGGCAGAGTGATTCAATCTATTGAAGCATTTTAGATGTCTTTAAACAAAAATGGCAACTTCCCCCATTTATAACTAGCTTTAAAAACTGGCTAATAATTTGCTTTAAAACAGATGTATGTTTAATATCTTTTAACTGCTTAAATTTGGATATTTTACCTTTGCAGTGGGACCCCAACAGGCAAAGGGGCTTATTCAAACATTGCACAAAATTTTGGGACAAATTGTACCTGTAGCAAATACAAATTAGGGTTTCTGCTGTTCTCTATGAATCACAGTTGTATTAGCAGTGGAAGTAATGATTTTAAAGCAGGAGAGGTTATTGAAAATACTTTGGGATGTATTGATAAAAAAAAGGTTGCATAGCAATTCAATAAATTGCACATACATTTGTTCCACTAATGGGGTAAAACATTTATGTTATTAGGCTATTTACTGTGCTGTTCCAATATTTTTTTATTGATCTGAAAACAGAAAGAACAGCATTTGGCCACTAGATGGAGAAAAGTATCATGAGAATATGCTATGATACTTAGCGCCATCTAATGACCAAATGTGATATTTGCAATTTTTAATGAGTCCCTTTGCTTTATATGGGGCTCCTTTGCAAAGGCATAATCTGCAAAGGTAAGGTATCCAAATCTATGCAGCTACAGTAAAAGAGAAACATTGTAATAATATGCTATTTTATGTTCTTTCATTTTATCATTACAATTTTACATTGAACAAAGACATATTTTTAACGCAAATTGTTAAACAAATGTTAATAGGTGCTGTTATATTGTAAGGAACATAACCACAGTAAAGATTTGCAATGAAAACCCTGAAAGAAGAACATGAGCATGTAGTTGGGCAGAAATTATGGGCATTTATTTGTGGCTCAGTCTGTTCTTCTGCAACACGGCTTTTTAAATCAATGTATCTGGTATCTTGCAGACCTGAATTAGAAGAATCCAGTTTACAAGCACTAAAGTTTTAAAAAGACTTAACGTTGACAGTAACATAGTGCATTGAATAGGAAGTTTCCCTGATGCATAGCAAGATTTGTAATCTGCAGCAGCCATATGCACATTTTTACATTGCGATAATAACTTATTTTTGAGTACAGCTGTCTGCTACTGTATCACTTTGTAAGCAAATACATAGTCAGGTTTTATTTACAGCCATAGGCCAGTGCCTAGGACAGGTTACATGCTTACATACAGTGCCTTGCAAAAGTATTCGGCCCCCTTGACCTTTGCGACCTTTTGCCACATTTCAGGCTTCAAACATAAAGATATAAAACTGTAATTTTTTGTGAAGAATCAACAACAAGTGGGACACAATCATGAAGTGGAACGACATTTATTGGATATTTCGAACTTTTTTAACAAATAAAAAACTGAAAAATTGGGCGTGCAAAATGATTCAGCCCCCTTAAGTTAATACTTTGTAGCGCCACCTTTTGCTGCGATTACAGCTGTAAGTCACTTGGTGTATGTCTTTATCAGTTTTGCACATCGAGAGACTGAAATTTTTGCCCATTCCCCCTTGCAAAACAGCTCGAGCTCAGTAAGGTTGGATGGAGAGCGTTTGTGAACATCAGTTTTCAGTTCTTTCCACAGATTCTCGATTGGATTCAGGTTTGGACTTTGACTTGGCCATTCTAACACCTGGATATGTTTATTTGTGAACCATTCCATTGTAGATTTTGCTTTATGTTTTGGACCATTGTCTTGTTGGAAGACAAATCTCTGTCCCAGTATCAGGTCTTTTGCAGACTCTATCAGGTTTTCTTCCAGAATGGTCCTGTATTTGGCTCCATCCATCTTCCCATCAATTTTAACCATCTTCCCTGTCCCTGCTGAAGAAAAGCAGGTCCAAACCATGATGCTGCCACCACCATGTTTGACAGTGGGGATGGTGTGTTCCAGGTGATGAGCTGTGTTGCTTTTACACAAACATAACGTTTTGCATTGTTGCCAAAAAGTTTGATTTTGGTTTCACCTGACCAGAGCACCTTCTTCCACATGTTTGGTGTGTCTCCCAGGTGGCTTGTGGCAAACTTTATATGACGCTTTTTATGGATATCTTTAAGAAATGGCTTTCTTCTTGCCACTCTTCCATAAAGGCCAGATTTGTGCAGTATACGACTGATTGTTGTCCTATGGACAGAGTCTCCCACCTCAGCTGTAGATCTCTGCAGTTCATCCAGAGTGATCATGGGCCTCTTGGCTGCATCTCTGATCAGTCTTCTCCTTGTATGAGCTGAAAGTTTAGAGGGACGGCCAGGTCTTCGTAGATTTGCAGTGGTCTGATACTCCTTCCATTTCAATATTATCGCACAGTGCTCCTTGGGATGTTTAAAGCTTGGGAAATCCGGCTTTAAACTTCTCCACAACAGTATATTGGACCTGCCTGGTGTGTTCCTTGTTCTTCATGATGCTCTCTGCACTTTAAACAGACCTCTGAGACTATCACAGTGCAGGTGCATTTATACGGAGACTTTATTACACACAGGTGGATTCTATTTATCATCATTAGTCATTTAGGTCAACATTGGATCATTCAGAGATCCTCACTGAACTTCTGGAGAGAGTTTGCCGCACTAAAAGTAAAGGGGCTGAATAATTTTGCCCCCCCCCCCCAATTTTTCAGTTTTTTATTTGTTAACAAAGTTTGAAATATCCAATACATTTCATTCCACTTCATGATTGTGTCCCACTTGTTGTTGATTCTTCACAAAAAATTACAGTTTTATATCTTTATGTTTGAAGCCTGAAATGTGGCAAAAGGTCGCAAAGTTCAAGGGGGCCGAATATATTCGCAAGGCACTGTATAGGAGTTGAGGTTAAATGAAGACAATGGTCCATCCAGTTCAAACTGTGTGGGTGTGTATGGACGTATTAATTTCCCATACCCCTGAATGTTTTGATCTTTGAGATGTACGTCCAGGAGTCTTTTAAAAGTATTCCCCGCAGTTACCACCATTTGTGATAGAGAGTTCCACAATCTTATAGCGCTTACTGTAAAAAAAAAAACCTGCGTAGCCTTAGGTAAAATCGCTACTCCTCTAATCGGATTGTATGTCCTCGTGTCCTCTTACATTCCTTGCGACTGAATAGTTTTTTTCTATGCTGAGATCACCATTGAGGTATTTGTAATATTTGTAAAAAGGGTAAAGAGGGCAGCACCAAGCCTTGAAATTCACTAGATGGGCTTATCCATTGGTCTGTTCTATTAGTAAAGCAAACTTTTCCATAGACAAATATGGGGGCTTCCATTGCAAAGCCCCTTCTGAAGATGCTGTGTTCTGGCCAGTACACTCGCCGGCTGGGCCTACTTTGAGTATGAATATCTGTGCAAAGAAAAATCAGACATCCCTATTTACATATCCACATGCATATCCAAGGGGCATATAGTTTTGAAGCAGGTGCATAAATTAGCACTGGCAGAATGGGATGAAGTAAAAGAAGCCTCCCTCTCTTTCTCTAGAATTTGCTTTTGCTAAAATATTTGCATGATTAAAGGCAAAGTAGAAGCAAAGCTTTTTTTGGCCCTACTTCTATGGATAACAGGAGTACAGTTTGTTCTGCACTTCTGTGACCCATTTTCGGGCTAAGGCCCGCTGTCGGCTGACGTCACTCAGTGGGTCCAGGCACTGGATTGATCCCGACTTTACAGTCAGAATCCACTCAGGAGCCTGGACTAGCAGCTCACTCAGCCTCACAGCAAGCCACTGAGAACCCAAGCCAGCACCCCACCCCCCCTCCCTCCCCCTCACACGCCTCTCCACAGCCCAGCGCTCCAGTGAGTGACTGACAGTCATGGCTCTCTGCTCTGAGCAGAGGGGAGAACTGAGTAAAACTTTCATGAATGCATTAAAGGGACCCTGGCATGGCAGCAACTTAAAAAATGCAGATAAAAACACACATAAAAATTAAGTATTTTAAATGCTTTCTTGTAGCGTTTCCCTTTTTTTTTCCCTTTCCATAAAGGTTATTTTTAATTGACTTGCAATATACCTCTAAAATATGCTATCAAATGTGATTACATAAGTAAGAGTCAAATCCCTAGCACGTCCATTTCCATCCTTAAATGTCAAAGCTCTCTGTTCTTCTAGTGGTGTCTAATCACTGTCTGTACTGCCCCCCCCCCCTACCCTTCTACATAACCCTTTGTGTAGCAGCATAGGGAGGAGTGAAGGGGGATACTATAGAGTGTCACTTAAGTGACAGTTTTAAGTCTGTTGGGGCTGCTGATATCACATCCAAGGTGATGACCAGTAGCACTGTCAGGATTTTTGAATGTCTATACTATGGAGACTTTTATAAGTAAATAACAAGCAAAATATACAAAGCATGATAACAATCTTATGGGAAGATTATTTTAGAAGTAAACAGCAAAATTATTTCATATACAGAATCAGTAAGAGGCTGGCCATACACTGTTGTACAAAGCTTAAAGTGGTTCTAAAGGCAGAAGGTTTTTTTTATCTTAATGCATTCTGTGTGTAGCAGCCACCCCAGCACCCCCTAATACTTACCTGAGTCCCACCTCGATCCAGCGATTTTGCATGAGAGCCTCGACTGTCCAGGACTCTCCCTCCTGATTGGCTGAGACACAGCAGTGGGTGCCATTGGCTCCCAATGCTTTCAATCAAAGTCAATGAGCCAATGAGGAGAGAGAGGGGGCGGGTTGAGCCATGGCTCCATGTCTGAATGGACACACAGAGCAGCTGCTTGGCTCCGGAGTCCTTGCAGTGGGGGCACCCAGCAGGAGAGAGGGACAGGATCACCAGCGAGGGACCCGAGTAGAGGAATTGGGCTACTGTGTGCATAACCACTGTACAAAGCAGGTAAGTATTGTATGTTGTTTTCATACAAAAAAAAAGAAAACAAGACTTTAATATCACTTTAACTATTAATTGATCCTCTGTTGCTTTGGCAGGCCACATGAGGGATTCGGTGTGGGGGAGAAGATAGTTCTCATCACCTTCATCTCAACAGTAATTCTGATGACCACTCTGGGTAACCTTCTAGTGATGGTGGCAGTATGCCGGGATAGGCAACTGAGGTGAGTCATGAAACTTCTTGATCTTTAACATATTTATGGTGATAAAAATATTGCTACAGAATAAAGGTAATGCATTTTTTACATAGTGTAAAGGTCAAGTCTACCAAAAAGCTAATATTTCAGTTTTGGGGTTGTAAATTAAATCATCCACTAGCATCAATTCATGAGAATTTAACATTTTCACCCTCCCACTTTGTTGGACTCCAAGATACTAAAAAGTAACTGGTGTTGGAATAACTTTTTGATAAATACCATTTTACATACCAGGAAAGTAAGTGATTGTTTCAGTTACAATTTCATTACATGACAGAGTTTTAGATGACTAAGAACACAACTTGTGATTAGAACTTTTTATCCACCTAAATCTAACAATGTCTCCCTACTTGTGCTTAATACTCCAGAAAACTGTGAATAATCCATGTTCATTTTTATTGGTGACCATTTAAACTTGTATTATACTTTTTTTAGCTTTTTTTAAATTAACTTGTACATTTGTAGAATTCTGTTTTGTTCTGGAGACAATTGACTACTGTCCGTGATACTTTTTTTATTTGCACTAACATACAATTTTTCAGGACAAGCTTTCGGGGTATGTCCCCTTCATCAAGATCCAAGCAGTACTGATTCACAAAATGTTTAGCAGAATGGTAAAAAAACACACAATCTCTAAGCCAAAGGAAAAAAAGAGAAAACGAAACAAACATAAACAAAATTAACTGGCAATGGTAATAAAACTAGCATAGTTAGTGAGATAAGACAGAGGGAGAGCTGAAGACATGGGGGAAGGTGGGGGGGGGGATAGTCACAGAAGGGGTAGTAAAACTGTAGGATAATGAGTAAGGAAACCCATATCTAAATTTAAGCCGTTATTTTTTGTGTCAAAAAGAAGTATCATTCTGAAGAAGAGGCGCTGCCTCGAAACACGTAAGCCTATACAGCGTAGGGGGGCGATCCAATCCCGATCTCGATGCTGATGATTTTTATACTTTGTTTGATGTGCTTTTTATCAAGAACTCGTTTGTGAGTATTTTTATTCTATTACTTTTAATAAACCTGCTTAAAGGATAATGCACTAGGCCAGTGCGCCCTTGTGTTTGTTTGTCGTTTTTAGAGTTCCCAGACCACCCTGGTCTTGTGAAGGGGCTGCAATGCTAAAGCATTCCAAGATTGCCTTGTCAATAGTTCTCGACATCTGCAAGTCTGTAGCCAAGTTGGGTAGAGGATTGCATCACTCAGAGCGCAGGGGACAGGTGTTTTGCACCAACAGTTTATTGTCTAGAATGTTGGAGAATCCTCTAAAATTAGTGGGTGGAGATTAGGTGGAGCTGCCTTCAATATTTATGGAGCCTCAGCCAATTCAGATAGGCTGGCAGGGGGCTGAGGCCACTCCATAAATAGACACGGGCCATGCCAGCAGGGGCAGTCAGGTGGAAGATGGACCCCCTAGTCTATGGGGGGGGGGTGTGCCCTGCTTTGGGCCGGGGCTCGGGTGCTGGAAGGTTCCTTCTACACCACACTCCGGAGGAGGCTTCCTGGAGGCACGGAAACAAGAGAGGACAGAGTGAGTAGCAACACTGTTGGGGACTAACAAGGGGGGGGGGAGACTGCCACATGTAGCCAGTCTCCCTGAAGACAGTAGTGTACTTAAGTCTTCATCCTTCCCTAAGAGATCTCCTGAGAGTCAGCTGGGTGGGCTGGAGAAGAGTCAGTCTAGAGGACTGGTGAGGAGAATTACCCTGGAGGGCTAGTGAAAGGGGCAGCTGCAGCCAGGTGGATTGGCAGTGTCTAAAGAGGTGGTGCTGGGATCAGTGACACCGAAGAGAAGTGACAAGCTGTTTCACTAAATTTTTGCTGCACAACATGTGGCAGCGAGTTTCTGCCTGTATAGGGCTATTGCTATAAATCTGACTGGGAGCCTGTCAGATTACTCTACAGTGATTCAGCTGAAACAAGCAAGTGTGTACAGAAAGCAAGTGAAGGAGACTGTATATAGATTGTATATAGGAAGATGTTTCCGAAGTTGTTGTTGAAGTTTTGCTGAAGTCAAGTGGGCATCCCATAACCTCCTATGCTATCCAACTCTACAGAGATTCAGTTGAAACAAGCAAGTGTGTGCAGAAAGCAAATGAAGGAGACTGTGTATAGATTGTATATAGGAAGATGTCCCTGAAGTTGTTGTTGAAGTTTTGCTGAAGTCAAGTAGGCATCCTATAACCTCCTACCCTATCCAACTCTACAGCGGTTCAGCTGAAACAAGCAAGTGTGTGCAGAAAGCAAGTGAAGGAGACTGTATATAGATTGTATATAGGAAGATGTCCCTGAAGTTGTTGTTGAAGTTTTGCTGAAGTCAAGTGGGTATCCCATAACCTCCTACCCTATCCAAGATATTACCCCCAATAAATACAGTAACCAAAGTCACAGACTGTTCTCCGACTCTGGAGTGAAAATTTGGTGTGCATGGCTGTGCAGGAGTAGGGGGATCCCTGTTCATTTGCGGATCCTACGTGGGATGCACTACATAAGTCTTCTGCACTTGTGAACCCTTGGTTTCCTCCAGAGGTTGTTAGGGTTTCCTTGAGCTGTAGCCATTTGACCTGCCATTTGATGCTGTCTGCAAAGTTCCAGGGGCAATGTCACTTGATAATGTCAGCAGCATGACACCAATGATCCTTTTTGGCTATCTGAAACGGGGACATTCTGACTACAATATCGACTGCTGATTAATTGGTTTTAGTAGGGATTCTCAGAAACCTGAAAATTAATTTAAGAGGGGAAAGAGCCTGAGAAAGGCTGATTTAGACACTTCTTGCAGAAGTAGTTTAACCTTCGCATGAGAAAAAAAGCAAAGCCTTTGTCTGTATTGCCCTACAACTGCGTGCTAAATTCTTAGTGCAGAAATTACCAGCCTGGAACTGAAGGTATACAGAGCCATACTTCTTCCCTATGAAAAGCCAATTTTCATCTGTGGCTATCTAGGTTTTTGACAGAAATAGCTAAAGGGTGTTCTGTACAATAGATCGTTTCTTATCACTGTGACTTAGACAACTAGCCAGGCTTGGCTGAGATCATCCTAAACAGTAGAGCATTAAAAAAGCTGAAGATGTATCTTTTCTTTAAGTTTCCTGAACCACAAAGCGCCTTCTCCTCCGTAGAGAACCAACCACTAATTAAAGCCAATAAAAGTGCTGTCATATTCCTAGAGTCTCATTAAACAGGGACTCGACCCTGTCTGTAATTTTAGATAAATATATCATGGAAATTAGGCTGTTGCTGCTTGTTCTTTCAGCTAATTCTTCTAAGTTTGTCACCTGTCAGGATTCGAGGAATGAACATAATGAATCTGTGATCTCTTAAGAGAGCAAAGAAAAAGCTCAAATGTTTATTGTTACAGATGTTACGAAAGTTTAATGCAATGAACTAGACTATTAATCATTAATAATAAAAGCTGAAGACTGCATCTGTTGAAGAAAAAGTTTGTAACGCTAAAGGCTGACATATAAAACATAATTTAATCTAGTTATGCAATGCATTCAATAAAATATACGTCTGTGATGGTTTTCATTTATCCAGGTCATGGTATAGCTAACAGTAGTTAATCACATTCATCTGGACTTGTTTTAAAATGTTGAACATGTTTCACCTTTCATCCAAGTGGTTTTTGTGGTCTGGACTAAGGAAGGAAGATTGGCAAAATCTGTATAGATGAATGTGATGAACTATTACTGGCTAAAATTATATATGTTTTTACAAATAACTAGTATCATAGGGTACAGAGAAAAACTGAGAACTTTAGAGGCAAACACACCAACTAGTCCTTATATGTTAGGGACAGTTTCCAATGAGCAAAGGAAAGTGTGCCGCATTACATATGCTTATGGTGAAAGGTGTAGATTTATGGGATAAATAGATAATAAGAGTAATACTTTGTTTATCGTACATCACGGGATACAGAGCCATATTCATTACATATTGGTTATAGGCCACCTTCAGGTGAATGGTCACTGGCAACCAATCAGACAGGAAGTCCCCCTATATAACCCCTCCTATACAGGAAGTACTTCAGTTTTTTCGCCAGTGTCTTAACCACTTGCCGACCGCCGCACGACTATCTACGTCGGCGGTCAGCCCCTCACAGGCAAACTGACGTAGGTCTACGTCGCTTGCTTGTGAGGGTCTAGGGAGCGAGCGCGCGCCCCCGGAGGCGCGCTCCCGCGTGGTCACGGACCCCCCCGCGCGTGTGACCGGCGGACCCGATGTCCGCCGGTCACTCTGCGATCGGCGGGGGAGAGGGAGAAAGTCAGGCGGCTTGTGTAAACAAGCTGCCTGTCATTCTCCCCTGTGTATGAATGAGGATCATACGGTTCTACTATGTAGAACCGTTGATCACCGTTCATACAGCTGAAGCCACAGCCAATCACAGTAGAAAGCACGCCCCTAGGGACACACATAGCCCCTCCCTTACAAAAAAGTTAACCCCTTCACTGCCAGTGTATTTTTACAGTAACAGTGCATATGTATAGCACTGATTACTGTAGAAATGTCACTGGTACCCCCAAAAGTGTCAAAAATGTCAGTCAAGGGTCCGATCTGTCCGCCGCAATGTCGCAGTACCGCAAAAAAAATCGCAGATCGCCGCCATTACGCGTTAAAAAAAAAACAACAAAAATGACAAAAATCTTTCCCTTTGTTAGTAAACGCGATAACTTTTGCGCAAACCAATCAAAATACACTTTTTGCGATTTTTTTTACCAAACATAGGTAGCATAAAACAAATTGGCCGAAAATGTTAAAAAATTTTGATTTTTACATTTTTTTTGGGGGGGAATTTCATATAAAAAAATTTGAAAAATATTGCTATTTTTGTAAAATTTACGCTCTTTTTTTGTTTATAGCGCATGATCAAAAGATCGCACAGGTGATCAAATACCACCAAAAGAAAGCTCTGTTTGTGGGAAAAAAAGGACGCCAAATTCGTTTAGATACAGTGTCGCACGACTGCGCAATTGTCCGTTAAAGTCACGCAGTGCCGAATCGCAAAATACCCCCTGGTCAGGAAGGGGGTAAAATCTTCCGGGGCTTAAGTGGTTAAAGGTGATGGTCACGTGGACAAGCTCTCCACATTTTATGTTTTTTCTAAAGAAGAAGAAAGAAGATTATGCTACATACCCCGATCAAAGATCACTAAATCTAAGGAGTTAGCAATTAGATCCATCCAAAAAAGTAAAAGACTAAAAAGATGGTACCTGAGCTTTCGGCAAAGTAGATACAAGATTTTGCCTGTAACGTTGTCCTTTTTAGGCACTGGACCCTGGGATCCGGACCCTTGGTAAAATCAATACCAAAGGTGCTCTGGCAGGGTGCTCTACAGGTCCAAGGGAGTGGCCCCTCTAAAACAAGGGAACCCGGTCCTTGGATGTCAGCAAGTGACTGTAACTCACTGTGATGAGTGAAGATTTGATTCTTGTTACAAAACAGATTCCTGCAGCAGGACTGCTAAGTCCACTTTGAAAATATTTGTAAAAGTATTTTTATGCACTGTTTCCTTTAAGATAACAGATACCGAGTGCCATGTTAGTCTCTACAAGAGACAATAGGTGTATTAGCTATATCAAAGCACACCTGGTTTGTTTAAAAAATTTTGCTCTCCCTGTGCATAGCAGTAGGTGTATCAGATGTGGTAAAGCGCGCCTTGTTTGTTTAAACATTTTTCTTTGCTCCCTATGCAAAACAGTAGGTGTATCAGCTATGTTAAAGCACACCTTGTTTGTTTAAACATAATTTTTTCACCCTGGGCTCATCATCTGTAAGGTATCAGCTGTGACAAAGCGTGATTGGTTGCTTATGCTGTTCTCACCCCATGTTGTTTGGTGTGTAGCTTTTGCCTTGGTGCGAAAGCACCTGCGCATCCGTCTCCTTGGAAGCTCCGGATCAAGCAGCGCCTTCAGGGGTGTGTCTGTAGTGAAGGTTATCCGGGCATGAATATTCGCCATTTAAAAACAAGTGCACGCATGGGGCAGGAGGAGCCTGTAATGACGCGATTGGCGTGCACGTAGACACCACATAGCATGACGCGCAGTACAACTGCACATGGCGTGATTTTAAAAGGAGATTCTTCCTATGTGCAAGCCTCTGTCAAGAGCCTGGAGGGACACAGCAGCAGCAGCTTGGTTGCATGAGTCACTGTGGGTGCATGTTTACAGGCACAGTCAGGTTCTGTACCTTTGGGATAATCAATGCTTTGTTTGATAAGCTGTATAGCTTAGCACAAGCCTTGAGTACACTAAAGTTAGTACCTCAAGTTTGTCTTGCCTAAGAGCAATGTCTTCCCGAAAAAGGAGTGGGGGGCACAGCTGGAAGAGGCACTATGGTGCTACCGTCAGACCTTGAAGGAGAAAACGTGATAGATCCCTACTCACCTGAGCCACCCCCTGAGTTAGTTCAGGATTGGGCAGAATATGTAGAAGAAGTAGCTGTAAATTACCCTATAGAAGGTCAAGCTGAGGTTTCCACTTCTGGGCAGTCAGGATCTGAGGAGTCATATTCGACCTCTCAATCTCAGATATTGTTATTTCAGTCTCTCACTGAAATGGTCCGGTTTGGATACAAGTTACCTCCCTTAGAGATGTCTGAAGTCTCTTTTTCCTTTCTAGGTTCATTGTTCCCTCCTCGTAGTCCTCAGGCTTTTCCCTTACATCCGCTTTTGGAGCAGATAATGTTGGGATACAAACTGGAATTTTGGGTGTTCCCGCATCCTCGGTTTGTAAAGTCAAACATAGCTGCAGATCCTCTAAAAAGAAGATCTCTCTTTATGGCTCTGGACCATTTAAGGTCCCAAAAAGTGAATACAGAAGTGCCGGAGGATGAAAGATTCAGGGGTTTTTACTCTTTTCGTAGTCCCAAAGCCACAGAGACATGAGATCTATTCTGGTTCTCAAAGCTCTAAACCAGTTTCTTAGAATGTCTGGATTAGAAGCTGAACTTGGCAAAGTCAGTATTACAGCCGGTCCAGCATCTGGAATATCTGGATTTCCTTGTGGACACAATACAGGCAAAGGTATTCTTGCCATCAAGAAAGGTCACAGACCTGAAGGATCCGGTTCGAACCGTAAGAAGGCAAAAGTATCCTTCTGTACGTCTTTGCATGAAGTTATTAGGGAAGATGGTGTCCTCATTTGAAGCAATTCCTTATGCTCAATTCCATGCCAGACCCTTGCAGAACAACATTCTGTCAGCATGGTCCAGAAAGGTCCAGTCCCTAGACTGGTGCATGTGTCAAGAGTATGTCAGAGTCTACGTTGGTAGTTGTTAACCAAAAATTTGGAAAAAGGGAAATCCTTTCTTCCAGTAGTCTGCAAAGTAGTGACTACAGATGCCAGTCTCTTTCTTTGGGGAGCAGTTCTGGAGGGGGGCCACGGTCCAAGAAAAGTGATCCTGGGTAGAAAAAAGTCTCCCCATCAATGTCTTGGAAATTCAAACAGTTTGTCGGGCTTTAAAATTCCGTTCGCCCCGACTTCGGGGTTACCCTGTCAGGGTATAATCCGACAATGCCACAGTTGTGGCTTATTTCAGCCATCAAAGAGGGCATCAAAAGTTGGTCAGCCCAGAAAGAGGTAGTAGTGTAGTTCTGTTGGCATCCAGGTTCAACATCAAGTTGAAGAGATTTGTGTCCAGAACCAGGGATCCACTCGCAGATGCTTTGGTGACTCCTTGGGAGGAGTTTTCCCTGATCTGGTTGAGCTGCTGCCGCGTCTATTATGCAGAATCCAGCTAGAGGGAAAACCAGTAATCCTCGTAGCTCCACCATGGCCGAAGAGGTTTTGGTATGCACAAATTAAAAAACTGGCAGTGGCAAGGCCTTGGGTTCTTCCACTGCGTCCAGATCTGCTCTCTCAAGGTCCCATATTTCACCCTGCTTTTCAGTCTCTACAATTGACAGCTTGGCTATTGAAGCCTTGATTTTAAAAGAGCGGGGTATATCTGGCCCTACAGTTTCTATCCTGATAAATGCTAGAAAACCAGTCTCTAGAGGCATTTATTACAGAGTCTGGAAATCTTAAATTACCTGGTGTGAAGCAAGGAAATGGCATCCCCGCAAGTAAATCATCAGGAGAGTTCTAGTTTTCTTGCAAGTAGGGGTAGATATGAAATTAGCCTTAAGCACTATTAAGGGCCAAATTTCAGCCTTGTCGGTTTTGTTCCAGAGACCGATTGCTTCGCATTCCTTGGTTCAAACCTTTGTTCAAGGGATATTTCGTATGTTTCCTCCTGTGCAGCCACCATTGTGTCCTTGGGACCTAAATTTGGTGCTGGCAGTTTTACAGAAACAGCCTTTTGAGCCCATCGGGTATATTCCCCTGGTTCTTTTGATCAGAAAATTTGTCTTTTTGATTGCGATAACTTCAGCCAGAAGAGTATCAGAACTAGCAACTCTTTCTTGTAAATAGCCATTCTTCATTTTACATCAAGATAGGGTCACTCTACGTCCACACCCAGGCTTTTTTGCCCAAGGTGGTGTCCGCATTTCATTTGAATCAGGATATTGTTCTGCCTTCCTTTTTTCCAGATTCTCAAACAAAGGAGGAAAGGTTACTACATTCTCTTGATGTAGTACATGCTCTAAAGACTTACTTGAAAATGTCGGCTCAGATTCGTACTGTTCATACTGCCAGAAGGGCCAGAAGACAGTTTGCCATCAAGCTTCTATGGCTCAGATTTGCAAAACTGCAACTTGGTCGTTAGTGCACACGTTCACTAAATTCTATCAAGTGGATGTTAGGACCCAGGATCAGTGTGCATTTGGCCACATTGTTCTGCAGGCAGCTATGTATACCTTTTTGTGGTCTGATGGCAGTATTGATGGTGTCCCCCTCAGGTGCATTACTATAGAACTGTCCATACTGTATGTAATGAATATGGCTCTGTGTCCCATGATGTACGATAAACAAATATGGAGTACAATACGGGACACAGAGGTCCCTCCCCTCTCATATGGGGTATATATTGCTTGCTACAAAACCGAGGTACTTCCTGTATAGGGTGGTCATATAGGAGGACTTCCTGTCTAATTGGTTACCATTGTGGCCTATAACCCATATGTAATGAATATGGCTCTGTGTCCCATGATGTACTCCAAGAAATGGATTTTACAGTTAAGCTATAGAATAAATCCATATTTTGGTTTGTGTTGTAATTGAAAAATTATTACTTCTATTGCCTGTACCCATAGGCAGAGCTTGAGGGGTTGAAAGGGTTACAATGGTGACCTTGTCCATGCTCCAGGGGGGCCCATGCGGTCTCCCTGTCACATGAGGTTTTACATTAGATATCACTAAATGGTGGACCATGGTCCGATCTGGACCGAGTCACTCTCCCACCTGGACCTCCGCAGTCCCACCATTTAGGGGCCAAGTCTTCCCCCAGCCATCATCACTGTCACTGTCCAGACAGCGTGAGACAGGACAGTCCTGGATGGAGGGCGGGAGGTGCCCGAGTTAACAAGCAGGTGCAGGAGTCAGTGGGTATCGTCATATCCCACAAGATATGACGTACCTCGCCACGGTAGCCTAAACAGGAAGAAAAAACAATACACCATGGAAACAAGGTAAATCCAGCTGAAAAAAAAATGCCAAATTTTTAGTTTGCTGTTCAGAAGTGGATGCTATAAAATGTAAATGTGGGTGGAACTCTGCATTAATATGTGAATGGGGAGGCAGATATATAAAAGCAGAACGGACGTCATGTTTTACAAAAAATGCTGACAGGTAGGCTTTTTTTAACAGAAGACTGTCTGTCTCTTTTGTACTACGTGTTTTTACCTGCTGGCCAGAATTGTTTTCCAAGCATTTCTATTTTTAAAGTATTCCCCAAGTCACCTTATCCCAGCCTGGCCAAGTCAAGATGGTCAAAGACTTCAGAAGATCAGAAGAAGCTGGAAGTACTGGCAACAGAGCACAAGGGGGAATACTACTGAATGCAGGAGACAGGCACTTAAAGTCTGCCATATTGTATAAATATAATACCATACTTGCAGATTATGGCAAATGCTCCTGGCGGCTGGAAATTTTCCAAGCTGTTTTGTTCTCCTTGTATTGGACCTTGCTTTTTACTGCAAGGTCCATTTTAAGATATTAATGCCTGGAATTCATGTGCCATTTTTTCCAAAACTCCTACTCTAAAACAACCTTGTCAAGCTTAATAAGCAAAAAATATACTTACTGTAACAAAGCTAAATTTTTCATGTAACTTCAGCTAAATCAAAATTTCTGTGTATTCAAATATTTTATGTTTCTCAAAAATGTATTCACCTTTAAAGTATCTTATAAGATAATCCACAACGAAGGTTCATGCATGCATTGGATATCATTCAGGGACCCCAATGGGGAATACCACTTCTAGGTATCTGATTCTCTGAAGTAGACTAGAACCTTATGGGCCCATTCACATCCAGGCATATTCAATACAGTGCTTAATAATGCACAAACACAGATATAAAAGAGTAAAATATCTATTATTTTCATGCAGTAAAATTAATGTGTTAAAGTGTGATTAGCCCCTAAAGCCCATATTTTTCACAATGAAAATCCAGAAGTCAAGGCTAGAGTGATTATGAGCCACAGTTGGAGCTGCAGTCCCCGATTGGTAAAAGCAGTGGCATCACTAGGGTTGGTGTTACTTGGTGCAGTAAAACATGGTGTCCCCCCCCCCCCAGCCTTAGTACAGACTCAACAGCCTTCCAGTAGCCCCCTTCCCCAGCATAGAACTGTATATATCTCTAGACTGAGCCTCTTCCATTGGCTCTGAGGGCTCTGTGAGGCAGTTAGAGGCAGTGCTGTAGTGCACATACAACATCCACTTGCAGCACCATGAAACACACACCAAAAAACATTGTTGAGCAGTTGCTGAATAATCACCATGCATTTCCTCTATAGTCTTCAGGAAGCTCACCTTATGCAGACTCTTAGCTTCACTGAATGCTATAGAAGTCTCCTTCTTTGCTGCCCACACTTCTGCCCACTTTGCAAACTCTGGATCTTACTCTCCACTCAACCTACCCTGTCACACTGTGTCACTAGAAAAAAGTAAACCCAGATGGCCCAGGGCAGAAGGGAGCCCTCTGTTGCATCCCATGACTGTACAACAACACAAAGCACCATGGGAATTGTAGTCCATCCCTCACCACAGTGCCCGGTCTTGTATGCAGGAAAAAACTACAAATCCTGGCCAGCCCTCTGAGTTTAATTTTCCCCAGTGACACCTTTTGACAAGGAATAATGTGACGGGGCCCCTGGATCAGGGGCAGGGTCACAATTGCAGTTCCTGTGACTCCTGTAGCTACGCCAGTGGGTTTTACCCCTCTGGCGGATGTCACTTAGGTGTGGTCCACAACCCCTGTCCCCCCATAGCAACGCCACTGGTTATAAGCATCCAGAAAGTTATAGAATCACACTTATCCATAACAGATTTATTTTGCTTGGACTTAATCAGTCTTCTACTATGTGTAACATTGTATATTTTAATTTACAGGAAAATAAAAACCAATTATTTCATTGTGTCACTTGCATTTGCTGACTTACTGGTGTCAGTATTAGTGATGCCATTTGGAGCCATTGAGTTAATCCAGGACAAGTGGATTTATGGGGAGATGTTCTGCTTAGTACGGACCTCACTTGATGTTCTCCTAACCACAGCTTCTATCCTGCACCTCTGCTGTATTTCACTAGACAGGTATGTGCCATGAATGGCTACAAGTAACCGAATAAAATGAATGTAATACTAAAGTTATCAATGTAAAACATAGAATCTTTAAATGGCCTGTGGGCCAATTGTCTGCAATACAATATATTTTGTACGTTTGGTGCCTAAAAGTCTTCTTTTATCTATAGCAGTTTTTCAGGGGTTTTTTTTTTAACCTTTCAGGCTCTGTGAAATGTTTTACAATGCTAATTTTAAAATTCTGTTCAGTCTCTATGGTAACATGGATCTTTTCCTTATATATGTTAAAGCAGCAGAAAATGGTTAGGTATCTGAAGTACAATATATTTTTGGAACTCACTGTCATCATTTATAAAAAATTAAGAGAGTGAAATCTTTATTGCTTTTTGTCATTTACCAGTCAAAATTTGTTCTGTTTATTTATATTTTTAGGGGAAAAAAAGGACTGTAATGTAATATTGTAAATGAGAAACAATAATTGACCCTACTAGTTCCTTTTCAGTTGTGCATGAAGACAGGAGACAGCATACAACATGCTGGAACTTTGCATAATTTTTTGATAGGTGTGAAAGGTTTAAATTGTAACTCTTCCATCTAGTTATGTCCCTTTTAGAAACATCATTGTACAGTCCTAGCTACTGCTCATCCTACTGATACTGACACTTTCCAAAGAAATTTTCCCCTAACTTAGTAAATGTGGCGAAAAATAACTTCGCAAAAAATACCCAGTCATGCGCAAGGAAAATAAACAGTATTTTTATTTGCATATTACTGATATTACTGAGTGATGGAAAACAGTGCAGCTTCACCCAATTCACTGTTTTCCCTGTGAGAGTATCTGACCAAAAATGACATTTTTGTTGCAGGGGATGTCAAATATCTGACTTGTATCTTAGTGCAGACATCTGGGAAAATCATAAAGCCAATCATTCAGGCCCCGTTCACATTGCAGCGACCCGACTTTGCCGGGCGACCTCACAGGTCGCGGCGCGCTGCTCGCCCCGCGACCTCGGAGCGGCCGGCACGGACTTCATAACATTGAAGTCTATGCAGGTCGCTCCGGGTCGCCCCAAAGAAGCTCCGGACCCTTTTTCTAAGTCGGAGCGACTTGTGTCGCTCCTATTAGAACGGATCCATAGCTTCTGTATGGCAGGTCGCCCCAGTGTGAACGGGGGCTCAAGGAAATTACATTTTTAGAGTGCATCTCATAAAATTAGAATATCTTCAAAAAGCTAATTTATTTCAATAATTCAATTCAAAAAGTGAAACTCATACTTTATATAGATGTGTTACACACAGAGTGATATGGTTCAAGCATTTCTTTCTTTTAATTTTGATGATTGTGGCTTACAGCTAATGAAAACCCAAAATTCAGTATCTCAGAAAACTAGAATTACATAAGACCAATAAAAAAAAAGGATTTTTAATACAGAAACGTTGGCTTACTGAAAAGTATGTGGCACTGATGAGGTGTTATGATTGAAAGGTTGCTTTGATAGTGGCTTTAAGCTCATCTGCATTGTTGGCACCGGTGTCTCTCATCTTCCTCTTGACAATGGTTAAAAAGGAAGGTTGGGGTGCACCTGCACTACGGAATGTGTATTTAAACACAAATACTGAACTTGTTAACCCTCCTCTTATGTTAGAATTCCGTTACTATCCATGATGTTAGGGTCAGTTTTGACCCGTGTTTTAAATCAGACATAAAATACCCTCTGAATAATTATTTATCATCAAATTTGTTTCTTACCTCTTGGTTACCATGTTAGGCTTCTTTATCCTTGAAAAGATTGGTTTTAATATTTTTGGTGTGACCCCTAGACCTTTCTTTTGATAGCATACCTCTCATTGTCAAATTTAAAAAATGGTAAAATAAAGTCAGCAACTCTGAAATGAATTTGTCCTATGTTTCTTCACTTTATTTAGAGAAGCAGACAAGCAGGAAAAGAGATAGGCCCCTCCTTAACTACAGCTCACAGGGTTGAGAGGGGATTGGCTGTCACTGTTACTAAGCAGAGAGAGTGTTTATGATTTCAGTTTTGGCACTTATTAGTGTCCTAAAATCCTATATTATAACTGGGTCAGAATTGACCCTAACACCATGAACGTCTTAATTTTCACCACAGTATTTTATAATTTAGTGAAAAGGATTATTTTTCTATTACATTGTTTAAATAGAGGTTCCTGACAAAGTAAAAAAATCTTGATGCAATAAACAAATTTATGTGATACTTATAGACATTCAAAACCTGAAAACGGGTCAGTTTTGACCCTAACACAAGAGGAGGGTTAAAAGGGGGGACCAGACCATTATGCTGCCTCCAACTTACCACTTGGGTAAAAAATATTGGGGGTTGGGATGTGTTGGTTTGGGGCGCTACCACCTTGCAAAATAGATAGTGTATTCGGTCCCATAAAGTGCACTGTGCTCTCTTAAGTTAGCAAAAAGTGCAGAAAATATTTAAAATTGTAAGGTGCTGCGTGCTATCTATAGTACTAAAGGTGCGATGAGTGCAAAGATTGTACTTTCAAAGGTGTGCTTGTGCTGAATAGGTTGGACCATCTATGTATCAATCGTCAGATGCAAATTGTATAGCAACCACCTGAACACTGATCAGTGAAAAAAGTGCCGAGGTGCTAATAAGTGAATAGACAGTTATATTTTAAACTTTTATTGTGACTTCCCCTTGCGGGGGTGAAACCTTACAACCGTGATCACGCCAATAATAATAAATAAAGTGCTAAGTGAGTTGCGCCCATATGGCGCGTGCTGTGAGTGAGAGTGCTAATATCGGAGGTAAAGCACTTACCAGAGGCTCTCCCTTAATAAAAAGCCGACCTGGTTAATTGTCTTTCCCCTTTGATGCCTGCAGGGCTCCTAAGTTGCGTTCAATCATTCACAGGTATTGTTGCAAAAGCATCTAGGGAGTCAGTATACAAAAACCAAGAAGGCTTCCATTGCGTAGTATAGTAGTATATCAGGGAGAAAGGTTAGTATCAACTCACTGTTAGGAAGTTCACTGTCAGCTTGTCTGGTGTTACCCTGGCGTTCGGGCGTGCGGTGCTTCCGCATTCCACCGGCCGAAACCACCTCACCGGCAGTGACGAATGACGTTGTGTTGCCGCTCTATAGATATTCTATGGGGTTTAGATCAAGCGATCAAGTTTGCTAGTATAGAGAGGGGGGGGGGGGGGGAAGACGCTCAGGTGCAAGCCCAACCTGGTGCTGGCTAGATCCGCCATCCGGAAGCATGCATTGTAGATTTTGAAGCCGCACACAGGTAGATGAAAACAAAAGGTGTCTTTATTCTTCAAAAAAGGACAAACAGACAGTGTGAGGAACAGATGAGTCCAAGGTAGACACGTTTCACAGCACAAACGGCCGCTTACTCATTACCACGGTGAAGGATAACGGAAATCGGTCATTATTTAAGGATGAACAAGCCAGAGAGTTAATTGGTGCGAATGCTCGCAACTGTGTATCATTAACTGATTAATCACATAAAGAATCCGATGTTTCCATGATCCAACACCTGGGACATATCAAAACACACATGAAACAACTTAAAAAGTGAAGAAACAAATACAAGATATTCTATGGGGTTTAGATCAAGCGATCAAGTTTGCTAGCCAATCAAGCACGGTGATACCATGTCAGTGATTATTTGGGGATCCATGTCATCTGCTGGTGTTGGTCCACTGTGTTTTATTAAGTCCAAAGTCAGCCCAGCCCTCTACCAGGAAATTCTAGAGCACTTCATGCTTCCCTCTGTTGACCAGCTTTGTGGAGATGCTGATTTAATTCTCCAGCAGGACTTGGCACCTGCCCACACGGCCAAAAGCACCAATACCTGGTTTAATGATCGCCTCCATGCCACGCCACACTGATGCAGTAATTCATGCATCAATGAATCAATGAATCAGTAATTCATTCATGGCTCAAGTATTGATTGCATACTATACTGTACATGGATATCATTTTCAGTAAACCAACATTTCTGTATTAAAAATCCTTTTTTTTTTATTGGTCTTATGTAATATTCTCATTTCAGGAGATACTGAATTTTGGGTTTTCACTAGCTGTAAGCCATAATCATCAAAATTAAAAGAAATAAATGTTTGAAATATGTGTGTAACGCATCTACAGTATATACAATATATGAGTTTCACTTTTTGAATTGAATTACTGAAATAAATGTACTTTTTAATGATATTCTAATTTTTACGAGATTCACCTGTATATGCTATATTGTTTTTTTTTTTTTATTTGCTAATTTTTTTCTCATGAAAGTGGAGTTAAATCCATGCAACAGTAAAATAAGAAGGTGGGGCTCTAGAGTTTAAATTTCGTTAATTAGCTTGCAGTATATGTCAAAAAGATTTCCTACTTGAGCAAAACAGCCTTATTAACAGTATTAGTATTGTTAAAATGCATCTGCTCTCTTTACCTTATGAAATAAGCCATAAAAGTGGACAACAGTGAACAAAAGATACAAGTATGCAGGTCTGAATTTTATGAATGATGTACATAGTTACATAGTTGTAAGGTTGAATAAAGACACCACTCCATCCAGTTAAATCAGAGGTGTGTGTGTTTTCGAGTTTATGTCAATGTTAAAGTTTTAGCCCCCGTTCACACTGGGGCGACCTGTGAGGCGACCTGGTCGCCTCACAGGTCACCGCAGGTCGCCTCCCATAGGGAAGCTGCGGACCCGTTCTAATAGGAGCGACACAAGTCGCTCCGACTCAGAAAAAGGGTCCGGAGCTTCTTTGGGGCGACCAGGAGGCGACCGCCATAGACTTCAATGTTACGAAGTCCGTGGCGGCCGCTCCGAGGTAGCGGCGCGCTGCTCGCACCGCGACCTCGGAGGTCGCGGTGCGAAGTAGCGTCGCCCCAGTGTGAATGGGGGCTTACTAACCCCAAGACCCTGCATTCACTATTGGTTTCCCACAATACACAGAACATGCAATTATTTTAAAAGATATAAACTGCTAAATTCCTTTTTCTTATCGGCCGTATATAGTAGTCTTGTGACTTAAATCAGTGTCTGGTTAAAGCTTTTAGGAGGAGTTTTCTGACTGTCCTATGAGACTGCAGGACCCCTGACCCTCTGTCTGGACAGTGCTGATTGGCCCTGTGCTGATCACATGCACCCTCGCAAGAAAAAAAAACTTTCTAGCAATACACACCAAACTGAACATGCACAGCCTGCACTCCATAGACTCTGTGTTATCAGGAAACTATTAGGAGTCAGGGGAAGGAGAGGATGATCAGAGAAGACAGGATCAAACAGTCTTTTTACACAATGCAGAGGACTAACCCCTTAGGTTCCACAGTGAACATAACAAGCATGCTTTACTGCATATACAGACTGATTTTACTGTTGTGTGTGTAGTAACACTTTAAATCCAATGTCTTTGTATGGTATGATCGTTAAGATGACCATATACAAGTTTTTTTAAACTATTGACACTCCCTGCTGACACCACTACTTGTGGAAGGGAGTTCCACATCCTCACCACTTTCACAGTAAAGAACCCTCTACCCAGTTTAAGGTTAAACTGCTTATCTTCCAGTTTCAATGAATGTCCATGTGTCTTTTTAAGCTCCCTCCCTCTAAAAAGTTTTTTTCCCTATGCTAGATTCACAAGTAAGGTATTTGTATATCGTTATAATAATAATGTAGTACTGTATTGGTTATTTACTTTTTATGAGATTATGTGGTTTTCATTGAAAAAAATTACATTTCCTTTTTTTTTAATTAAAATTATTATTTTTTTTCACATGCATTGCTTTTAAGTAAAGTACACGGATATCTCTTTCTTAAAAATGCTAGATGCGTAGTATATTTTTCAATGCAAATTCAATTTAAAGAAAAACATCATACTACAGCACCTGATAAGTCATGAAATTTGGATGTTATCGTTGACATATAAAGAAAATCCTTCTGTGTTTTACTTCCTGATAGATTTGTAGTACGTCTTTCTGTTGATGGCATTTATTTAACAGCCTGCTTCAAGGATCGGTAAATGCGTGTCATCATGTGACATTTACACACCAGTTATTGACTGCCCCTCTTTGCCAATCGGAAATCATGGGATAGAGACTTGACACTGACAGTTAGGGTTTAAAATTAGACATTTTCACACTAAAATGTCTCTTACAGCAGCTGGCAGGTGTGAAAATTGTTGGCTTACCTGTTAAGCTAAAAATAGGGGACAGGAATGGCCCATGTTTACTGCACAGCTTCCCATTCAAAGAAGCCTAACACGTACCAAAGATTCATTCGTTTCTTCTTTGATCAAACCCTTAATTACATTTCTATCTTTCTACTGAATAAAGGTATGAATGTTATTCTGGTGGAGAACATGATGGAACTGGCACAAAACAACTATTGCTGATTGTTATTACAATCCTTATAGCGAGAGAGCGACTGAGCCTGGCTTTGTAGCAATGACTTTTGAATTGTTATAATTGAAATCTCCTCTATTGTACAGGCTATGCCAAAGATGATATTTATCTCACACAATGCAAGAGCCCTTTAGATCCAGCTGTCGGCATACAGAAAGCTCTTGTGGTACTGACCTCACGCTATATTTTTCCCTGCAAGCTTTTATGCCAGCACTCTCTGATCTATCCTTTTCTGTTCTCTAGGCATAAAAAAGAAAGCAACTTTTTAATGGGCGAACCAGATACATGGCTATGTATTAGAAATAGGTTCTCGGTTCCAGGTTTGTCTGGGTTTCCCGTAGCAACCAGACAGATTTCATAACTTATTTTTCTTCCAGGATGAAAAAAATTCTAGCAGGTCTGATTTATATATATAAAAAAAAAAGTTGAACAAAGTTAGTAATGATAAAAAGAAAGTCTTTTTTTTTTTTTTAAATGTATTGACATGCAGGATTTTTTTTTTAGGATGGAAGTGACTGTGTTGTCTCTTCTGTCACAGATGTCAATTCTTTTTTCTATTTGTCTATAAGTTGAGAAAGCACAGCTCAGTGTAGTCTTGGCACTATTTTGTGCTGGGATGGAGCAACTGCTGTGCACATGCATGAGCATTATGTCATTTAGGCCCAGCCAATCAAAACATTGAAGACTCTGAAACTAGAAAAAGGCTGAGAGAAGATAAAAGCACTGGAGACACAGAAAAGCACTGACATACGTAACATAAGGGATTACATTGTTAGGCAAGTCTGCCAAAAGTTGCAAATATGCTGTGATTACTTGTGCATTAGGGATGGGTAGAACACCCAAACAGGGGGAAAATGTTCTAACCTGAACGGCGATCCCTATTGAAGTCTATGGGAGCCGAACAGGAAAAATAAAAAAACTGCCCCTCTGGCCCCGCTCCTTAACCACTTTACCTCCGCCCACAGTAATATTACTGCGGCAGAGTGGCTCGTTATCGTCTGACGACGTAGTACTACGTCGTCAGACACTCCCCCTTCTGGGCGGCGCTTGCGCGCCGCCGGAGGCTCGCTCCCGCTGTTTTCATTCACAGCGGGAGTCGGCCCAGGGGAGGAGCAGCGGCGATCGCCGCTGCTCTGCCCCGATCGCCGGGGATCTAGTGTGGATATCCGCCCGCCTGTGTAAACACAAGCGGGCGGATCTCCATAGTGACAGGGAGTGACAGATCGGACTGTTCAGCATAGCTGGACATCCAATCTGTCCATGACTCACTCAGTCACCTCACACGTCAGTAAGCACCAGGCATACATTAACCCCTCCCTCTCCAATAAAATTAACCCCTTCCCTGCCAGTGTCATTTTTACAGTATCAGTGCATATATATAGCACTGATTACTGCAGTAATGTCACTGGTACCCCCAAAAGTGTCAAAAATGTCAGTCAAGGGTCCGATCTGTCCGCCGCAATGTCGCAGTCCCGCAAAAAAAATCGCAGATTGCCGCCATTACGCGTTAAAAAAAAAACACCAAAAATGACAGAAATCTTTCCCTTTGTTAGTAAACGCAATAACTTTTGCGCAAACCAATCAAAATATGCTTATTGCGATTTTTTTTACCAAGCATAGGTAGCAGAAAACAAATTGGCCAAAAATTTTTAAAAAAATTGGTTTTTACATCTTTTTTGGGGGGAATTTCATATAAAAAAAATGTTAAAAATATTGTTATTTTTTCAAAATAAACGCTCTTTTTTTGTTTATAGCGCAAAAAGTAAAAATTGCACAGGTGATCAAATACCACCAAAAGAAAGCTCTGTTTGTGGGAAAAAAAGGACGTAAATTTCGTTTGGGTACGGCTTCGCACGACCGCGCAATTGTCAGTTGAAGTTGCACAGCGCCGAATCGCAAAAAGTGGCCTGGACGGAAGACAGCAAAATCCTCCGGTGGTAAAGTGGTTAAAGCATTCCGGCCTCAAAATGCACTTTGGGCCATCTGCTTGCTCAGTGTCACCTGTAAAATAAACGGCTAGCCACATTATTTTTTTTGGTTTACTTACCTTGTTATTGAAGAAAATATACTTACATTTCTTCCACTTCCTCCCTCTGGGGCTGCGCCATCACTTCCTGCTTGCATTGATTCCTGGGAGCTGATCATCATTGCTCCCAGGAATCAATGCGCTTGCACCGGCCCCGCTCGTCAGTTCCGGTGCAGGTGCGTCATTCCCTGCTAAACAGCTTCAGGGATGATGCGCCTGCCCCAGAACTGACGAGCGGGGCCGGTGCAGGCGCATTCTGGGACGAAGAGGACACCGAAGAGGATGCCCTGGCTTCAGCTGCCCACACCTAAGATGGCAGCGCTGGTGAAGACATTTTCAAGGTAAGTATTTCTTCTAAAAGGTAAGTGCGACCTGGGACAGTTCAGAGGCTAACCATTGTGGAATGTACTAGCCCTGACTTTTCTGGGGGTATTTTTATTGAAAAATACTTTCAGAGGCCGGAATTCCACTTTAACAACCAGCTTACACCGAAAAACTCTGCCCAATCAGGGTGCAGAATGCACCGTGCAGCACTCAGTCTATTGCAGAATGTTCATCGGGTGAACCCCCCTGCAAATTTTAGTGTTTAGCAAACAGCCAAATAGGCAAATGTTCTGCCTGAACTCATGCTCGGGCTGAACCATTCACCTATTCCTATTGCACATTATTGCAAACACCTCCTGGGGCTGAACATTTTATTGCCCCAATAGTAAACAGCATGTAAAATTGTATTCTCAACACAGACATAACAAGTATAACAAGTATTATAGATACTTTATAGATACATCATAGATGTTTACACTGTTTTACACAAAAGAACACATTCCTGCCAAACCCCGTTATGTGGACCATGGAGAATTAATATGGAAAAGATTTTTCCTTAATGCTGGCTTTATAAAATAACAAATGCAATATGTTAGGCTTTAAATGAAAGGTTAAATGTAATATAATACTTTTGGTAAATTGTACATTTATATAAAAAGAAAGGAAGGATGAGGAAATGTTGGTTCCAAAAGCGGCACTGCGTTACTTTAACTGACAATTGTGTGGTCGTGCGACACTGTACCCAAATTAAATTGATGTCTTTTTTTCTACAAACAGAGCTTTCTTTTGGTGGTATTTGATCACCTCTGTGGTTTTATTTTTTTGCGCTATAAAAAAAAATACAGACAATTTTGAAAGAAAAAAAAACAATATTTTTTACTTTCTGCTATAAAACACATCCAATTAAAAAAAAAAAATAAAAAAATCTAATTTCTTCATTAGTTTAGGCCAGTATGTATCCTGCTACATGTTATTGGTAAAAAAAAAAAAAATCCCAATAAGCGTATATTGATTTGTTTGTGCAACAGTTATTGCGTCTACAAACTATGGGATATTTTTATGGCATTTTTATTTATTTATTTTTACTAGTAATGGTGGCGATCAGTGATTTATAGCAGGAATGTAACATTGCAGTGGATAAATCGAACACTAACTGACACTTTTGACATTTTTATGGGGACCAGTGACATTATTACAGTGATCAGTGCTAAAAACAAAGAGGTACGTGATTTCGTGCAATAGAGCAGACCTGCCGCAGTGCATGTACGTTAGGCAGTAGGCAAGTGGTTCATCTGCATTAGTCTGTGTTTTTTATATCAGCCTTGAGTTCTGCATCAAGAGACTGAATTTTTATTGCAGTACAGATATCAATATTTTTTTGGGGTATTTTGGCAAATATAGCATACCAACAGCACAGACTGTGTGGGAACAAAAGAAATCACATTTGAAAAGTCACTTCTCCCATTTCTCATTGTGACATTATTTCATTACCAGATGACTGATAGAAAACTCTTCCATCACTCTGTTAATTATGGAAACAACATCTTGCGCTGTGGTTTTTCCAGCCTGCAGCTCATTTCTCCATATCATCCTGCAAGGGCACAGAAATCAAATATGCTCCGCTCATGAGGATTTTTCAAAATCTTACTTTGTAGTGGTAATGGAACAAGGTGCACCGAGGTAGCTGATATAGCAAGTCTTACCAAGCTTGTTCCAGGTCCTATGGCTAAAATCATAGATGATTTATTATTACTGTTATATTATTACACAGGAGAAATATTGCTTCTGCTGTTCAAACTTAGATAGTGGTATAGTCTGACAGACCACAAGTGACATTTTCTAATGTGTAGTTATTAATCTAATGTTGTATTTGAAAAGTGCATATACAGTATACATTAAAACCTTGGATTGAGAGTAACTTGGTATGAGAGCATTTTGCAGGACAAGCAACATTTTTTTACAAATCTTGACTTGATAAACAAGATACGTCAAGTAGCGTCACGTCACAACAGAGTATAAAAGAAAAGAGAGGCGCCTCTAAGTGTAGCAGTATGGTTACATTTAACCTCCCTGGCGGTATGATTTTTTCGGATTTTAGGTGCTGAAAGCCGTACCATTATTTTGCATGTAATTCTTAAGAATGAGCATCCCAACCAACTATTTACATATGATTTTTTTTTTACTGTGCGTTCTTCTTTATAACATCTCGGGTATGATAAAGTTTGAAACACAAAATCATAAATTATAATATAATAAAAAACTATAAATAAGTTAAAGTATGTATGTATGTATATATATATATATATATACATAAAACGTACAGTAAAACTGCAGGAAAGGGCACTGGGGGGGCAAACTAATGTGAATTTATTTTATTTTGAATTGTATCAGTGTGGTGTGTTTTACATTTGAATTTGCCGTCGGTTCCACCCCACAACGAACGTCACGTCCCAGGAGACAGAAGCCGGGGCACACAGAGCATCGGGAGGAAGATCCACCGCCACACACCGCCGGGATACATCCCTGGATCCCGGTGACAAGGTAAGTAACCAGTCTACCAGGATCCAGCGATCTTCCTAGCGGTACCCCGAGTGTGGCTCGGGGTTACCGCTTTTGGCACTGAAATTTAACCCCGAGCCACACTCGGGAATACCGCTAGGAAGGTTAATGAAGGTAAAACATTTAGCAACTCGCATGGTTGATGATTAACCAATTTAAAGCGGAGTTCCAGCCATTCACTCACCTGTCCAACGGTCCAGCGATGCGGCCGCCCGAAGCCTCGATCCTCTCCCTCGGCGCCGGCATCACTGCTGTGGGCACCCGGCTGTGACAGTTTGCGGCTTCACAGCCGGGTACCCACTGCGCATGCGCGATTCGCGCTGCGCGCCGTGATTGGCCGGCAATCTTCGGGGACCTCTGACGTGTCCCAGAAGATTGCAGGGAGGGAGGGGGAGAGGTGAACTACCGTTCAGGGCGCCGCGGCGCTCCGAGCGGAAATGGGAGCGGGTACATGTCAAAACTAGGTACCCGCTCCCCCCCCCAAAAAAATGACATGCCAAATGTGGCATGTCAGGGGGTCAGGACTCCCTAAAGCGGAAGTTCCACTTTTGGGTGGAACTCCGCTTTAAGACCGGAAGGATTTGCCCCCTTAATGACCAGGCCCTATTTTGCAATTCAGCACTGCGTTACTTTGACGGACAATTGCGCAGTCGTGCGACGCTGTACCCAAATAAAATTGATGTCCTTTTTCCCAAAAATAGAGCTTTCTTTTGGTGGTATTTGATCACCTCTGCAATTTTTATTTTTTGCTCTATGAACAAAAAAAGAGCGAAAATTTTGAAAATAAAAAACAATATTTTTCACATTCTGCTATATGACATTCTCAAAAAAAAAATTTAAAATCTAAATTTTTTAACATTTTAGGCCAATTTGTTTTCTGCTACATATTTTTGGTAAAAAAAATCGCAATAAGCGTATTTTGATTGGTTTATGCAAAAGTTATCGCACCTACTAACTACGGGAAAGATTTATGTCTTTTTTATTGTTTTTTTTTTTACTAGTAATGGCGGCGATCTGCGGTTTTTTGCTGGACTGCGACTTTGTGGCGGACAGATCGGACCCATAACTGACATTTTTTACACTTTTGGGGGTACCAGTGACATTACTACAGTAATCAGTGCTAAAAACATACACTGTTACTGTAATAATGAAACTGGCAGGGAAGGGGTTAACCCTATGGGTGATCAATGGGTGAAATGTGAGCCTAGGGGAGTGATTCTAACTGTGGGGGGGGGCGTGGCTTGTTAAATGACCATAGAGACATGTGATCCTATATAGAAGGATCACAGGGGCTCTATGATCATTCCAGGGAGAAGAATGGTCAGCTGTGTTGACAGCTGACTGTCCTTCTCTCTCAGCGGGGAACGATCGCAGGTGTCAGGCGGCAATTGGAGCCACCTGCCCTGTGCATCAGCTTCTCCGCTGCCGAGTGGGGGCGGGAGCGCGCCACTGGCAGCGCGCGCTCGCCCCCTAGCTTCCCGCGCAGGACCGACGTAGACCTACGTTGATTTGCGCAGGAGAGACACCCAGTCACAGTAAATAGGTGGCGGGTGGTTGGGAAGTGGTTAAAACAGTCACATCTAAGTATGCAGGCATCCGGGGTAAAGCTGTCCATATACAGTAGATCATTCTCCGCACTGCCATTATTCCTTCCACGCTGTGCTCCACAAGCGCTTCAAGCCTCACTTTCAGATCGCTCTACTGCAGGGTAGTCTTCCCGGTCACGACTGCAGACTGAAGACGTTGGGAGCCGACGGTGTGGAGGATGGTCTATGTGGACAGCTTTACCCCAGGTGCCTGCATTCTTAGATGTGCCTCTTTTAATCATCAACCATGTGAGTTGCTAAATGTTGAAACTTCATTAAATGTAACCATATTGCTAAACTTAGAGGCGCCTCTCTTCTCTTTTATACTATGTAGCTCCTGCTGGATTTTGCTTCTAATCCTCTTGTGGAGGCTGCCATTTGTCGATGGACATTTCATGGTTACACAATCTATCACATTGCTATAATCTTTTTATATGAACTATAAACTGAAGGACTTTTAAATAAATGGTTGTGGAATGAATCATCTGAGTTTCCATTATTTCTTTTGGGGAAATTTTCTTTGATATGAGAGTGCTTTGGATTACAAGCACATTTCTGGAGCAAATTATGCTTGCAATCCAAGGTTTTACTGTATTACTGATTCAGTACACACATGTTTTTTCTGGTTTTTATTTAGAAATGTGAAAAGTTTAATGCCTAAGTTGTACCAGTGTGCTTTGAAAATAAATTCCAGTTGAAGCTTTGTATATTGTTATTGTAATGCAGTCAGTCTGCATAAACAGTAAAAAATGATGGGCTTCTTTATTTTTTAACAGTACGTTTTGTATTTAAAATAGCCTGTGTTAGCATTGTGTGTGTGTGAAGGGCCCATTGAAAATCAACAGGCATGTTCAACACAACACATGCCAACAAAAATGTGTGTCACTGCACACAAAAGTTTGAATTGGTCCTAAAGAAGACTGATCATTAAGGAAACATGAAAACTGACACTGCTGACTTTTTCTTCTGACAATGCTAGTTTTCTGACTTTCATGCTAACTTTGAGCTTCGACCCTCTGCAGATAACATTTCCTAATCTGTGTAGTTGTTCTGGGTCGGTAAATCAGAAGACATTGAACCCAGAGGGTCCTAATAGTCAAGCAACTAGCATTCTCAAAACAAAGCCAAAAGTTCTAATCCTTCACCACTCTTTCATATGTCTCTTCCATTTACCTAATTTGTTGCCTTGTACTCAGGCCTGAACACACAGCGAAAACCCCTCAGTGGGCACACAGACAGCATTAAAACCTGATAGAGGTTATATGCCCCCTCCACTCTATCCTAAAGTAAAAAAAAAAAAAAGTTTTTTCCTGAAGTTGGACTTTAAAGTGAACATGTTGCTTTAATGCTTGAACACCACCCTACTGAAAAGAAGTGGTCCTCCAAAATCCTCTGATAAACAGGCATTCCCAGGAGTGTCCATGTCTTGGGTCCCTTACAGCTTTCACTTTTTCCTCCATATCACTGTATGATACAGTAGTAATGTGTAGGATAACAGGAGGAACCTGTAAGAGTTGTGGGGAACCAAGAGATGGACACTCCCAGGCATGGGAGGGACCAATCTCTCAGCAATGGTGACATGTTTAGCGGTGGATGCAGGGCTGGCCCAAGATATTATGCTGCCTGGGTCCAAGAATTTGATGCTGCCCCCCCCCCCCCAAAAAAAACAAAAAAAAAACAAGCCCACCAAAAGGCCCCCACATCCATTATTTTATATCATGGAAACTAAAGTAAATTTATCAGGAAGCAACCCTACTTCACATCAGGAGTCCCCCCTTAACATCAGGAGATCCAGCATGCCTACATCACCTCCTGTCCCCAGCATCTTCTGTCTCCATTACCTCCTGTGTCCATCACCTCCTCCCTCCATCACCTCCTGTCTGCATCCCTCCATTCCTCCTTCACCTCCTGATCCCATCACCTGTCTCCATCATTCTATCCAATTGTCCATCCTACCATCCCTCTGTTGTAGGTCCCTCCAACCTCTTCACCCTCCATCACTCTCATCCCTCTGTTACTCTCTCCCTCCCTCTATCCCTCCTTTCATCTTTCCATAACTCCATCACAACATCCTTTTAGCTCTTACTCCATCCCTCCATCATACAGTCCATCCAATAATCCTTGTGTCCTATTTCCCTCCACCCTTTCTATTCTCCATTACTTTCATCCGTATATTATTCTGTCTCCATCACCCCATCCCTCTATCCTTCACTCCATCACCCCATCCCTCTATCCTTTGCTCCATCACCCCATCCCTCTATCCTTTGCTCCATCACCCCATCCCTCTATCCTTTGCTCCATCACCCCATCCCTCTATCCTTTGCTCCATCACCCCATCCTTTTCTCATTCACTCCATCCCTCTATCCTTTGCTCCATCACTCCATCCCTCTATCCTTTGCTCCATCACCCCATCCCTCTATCCTTTGCTCCATCACCCCATCCCTCTATCCTTTGCTCCTTCACCCCATCCCTCTATCCTTTTCTCCATCACCCCATCCCTCTATCCTTTGCTCCATCACCCCACCCCTCTATCCTTTTCTTCATCACCCCATCCCTCTATCCTTTTCTCCATCACCCCATCCCTCTATCCTTCGCTCCATCACCCATCCCTCTATCCTTTTCTCCATAACCCCATCCCTCTATCCTTTGCTCCATCACCCCATCCCTCTATCGTTTGCTCCATCACCCCATCCCTCTATCCTTCGCTCCATCACACCATTCCTCTATCCTTCGCTCCATCACCCCATTCCTCTATCCTTTGCTCCTTCACCCCATCCCTCTATCCTTTTCTCCATCACCCCATCCCTCTATCCTTTTCTCCATCACCCCATCCCTCTATCCTTTTCTCCATCACCCCATCCCTCTATCCTTTTCTCCATCACCCCATCCCTCTATCCTTCGCTCCATCACCCCATCCCTCTATCCTTTGCTCCATCACCCCATCCCTCTATCCTTTGCTCCATCACCCCATCCCTCTATCCTTCCCTCCATCACACCATTCCTCTATCCTTCGCTCCATCACCCCATTCCTCTATCCTTTGCTCCTTCACCCCATTCCTCTATCCTTTGCTCCATCATCCCATCCCTCTATCCTTTGCTCCATCACCCCATTCCTCTATCCTTCGCTCCATTACTCACAAATACTATACACCAGCACTTTTCATCTAACAATCAGCCTGATCTGTCATATTGCTGCTGCTGCCTCCCCTCACCTGGCATGCTTGGATTTGTAGTGCCCCAGACACATGAGGCGGTCATACAGGAGAGGAGAATGTGCCTGTGTACTGGACTGGTTAGCAGGTAGTGGGTAGGGACTCTAGGGTGGTGTAATAAAGATTTGGGGAGATCTTAGAAAACATCTTCTCTTCAGAAGCAGAGCAGACACACAAAACAAAAAAACGATCTTAACAGCATCAGTGGAGTCTGCTACAGAGAGGCCCCCCTCCTCCCCCTCTTCCTGCACACTAAGACAAGCCACCGACATCACTACTATTTAGTCCAGAGGCAGCTTACCTTCTGCTAGGCTGACCTTATCGTCCACTCACTGCAGGCTCCACTCCTCCCCCTCCCGGCATCTGCTGTGATGAAATCAAAAGAGGCGCGCTGGGCAAGGGGGAGGGAACAAATAGCAGCAGAAGCACTCGGAATGTTCATTGGAGACTCTCAGCCGGCTCCAGAACTGGGCATGCGCAGTGGTGAATCAAGAGTGTTAGCGGTGCAATGCCGCTCTTCTTAAAGGGCCGCCTGGGTCCAATGGACCCAGCAGGACCCATGGTAGGGCCGGGCCCTGGGTGGATGTAGTACGGAAGGTAAGTATTGTGGTTTTTTGTTTACAGATACATGCTTGGCTGAGCCTCTTTACTCATGTAACAGTGTCAGTTTTAATTCTAACATAACATTAACTCTCATAAAGCTTTACAATAATAAGGATTTTTTTTTTTACATGTAATTTTTTGGAAACAGGGATCCACATTTTTTTGGAAACTAGGATCATTATCCTAGGGTTGATGGAAACCTGGATGTAGCAAACCATTTAAACAATTACTTCTGTTCAATCTTCTTGGAAATAAATTGTACTAACAATAACAATTTGGGAATTATATTGGTTCTAGTAATGATGGTTTATTCTCAGGATTTCCAGAGTAAGAGGTAGCAGAGTAACTAGCTTGGTTAAAGCTTAATAAAGCAATGGGTCCTGATGATATTCATCTCAGGGGGACAGCTAATATTGTACCAATCCACAAGAAGGGTAGCAAGGTAGAAGCTGGCAATTACAGGCCAGCAAGTTTAACATCTGTTGTAGTCAACGTAATTGAATCACTCCTGAAAAGAAGGATCATTGATCACTTAAAAAACACAATTTTCTGGACCCAAAGAGCATGGCTTTACTGAGGGCAGATCATGTCAGACTAATCTGATTACATTTTTTTACTATATCACTATTGTTTTAGAACAGGGTGGTGCTGTGGACATACTCTATCTTGATTTCAGCAAAGCATTTGATACAGTTCCACACAATAAGATAATGGAAAGTTGTACAAGCTAGGACTTAACTCTTGGGTGGTTCAGTGGATATACAGTTGACTAAAGAATAGGTACCAGAGTTTGGTTGCAAATGGGTTCATTCGGAATAGAGACCAGTCACTCACTAGTGTACTAAAGGACTCTGTTTTAGGTCTTGTTCTATTATACTTGTAAGTGATATAACTAAACGTTTAGTGAGTAAGGTATGTCCTTTGTTGATGACACATAGGTGTGCAATATGATTGATATCCCTAGAGGTGTCTGTAATATAGAACATAATTTGCATTGCTGAAAGATTGGTCAAAGCAGTTCAATTTTTCTAAATGTAAAATAATGCACTTGAGGGAAAAAAAACACCATTTTCAGATGAGTGTAAGATGAGCTTCAACAGAGGGACCACCAGCAGGAGGAAGTAAGTCCTGATTCTCCTATGTATATCTTTCGTTAGACATAATTTAAAATACTGGGGGAGATTTACTTAAATGGGCGCTCACATAGTGACCAGTTTCTAGGTTTTATTTTATTAGGTTTAATTGAACAGCTTGAAGTTAGAAGCTGATTTGGTTATATGCACAAATGCATCAGATTCTGTATGCACCAGTTTTAGTGTGTCCAGTTCTGGAGACTTCACTTAGAAAAATATATTGTTAGGAAAGAATGAGTCCAGAGACGGGCGACAAAAATAATCAGAATCAGAATGCTTTATTAATCCCAAAGGGGAGACATAATTGAAACCTTTAAACACATCAAAGGGTGAATAAAGTTCAGGAGGTCGTTATTTTCAATATGAAACCAAGATCAAGAACATGGGCATGTGTCTTTAAACTAGCAGCAGAAAAGTTCAAAAGCCAATCTTAGAAAGTATTTTACTGAAAGGGTAGTTTATGCTAAGATTACACATCCAGCAGAGGTAGTGAGTCAGTCAACAGTAAGTGGATTAAAATGTGCTTGGGACAAACATAGATCCATACTCAGACAAAATGGTAAAAAAAAAATGAAAAAAAATGAATATATATATATATATATATATATATATATATATATATATATATATATATATATATATATATATATATATATATATATATAAAATATATATATACAGTATATCAATTTAAAAAAATAGGGCAGACTCGATGGATCACTTGGGCTTTTTTCTGCTGTCGCTCTTATGCGTTTTAGCTTTGTAAATTGAGTCCACAATTGGATTACAGGTTAACATATGGAAAGAAGTGAAATAACATAACAGAAAATATGACAGCAAATACAGCATATACAGTTTAAATGTAATGACAAAATAGATGTACAGATTTAATTTATGCAAAATAGCATGCAGTATATGTTCTTCATGGACCCCAAGTATTTATTTACATAAGACGTCTGGGGCTTGTTCTAGAGAGAAGTGGAATTGCAATGAAAATCTGGAGTCCTTTTTACGTTACATCTGTCAGTTATGAGTCAAGATAACATTCCTTTATAATAATAGCAATTACTGGAGGTGAGAATGATCAATTTTATATTGAAGGTGACATTGATATGAGCAACAGGAAGGCAATTTTATTATCCTTTTAAAATCAAGGGAGGATGTAGTAAAAAGGAAACAAGTACGACATAATACACATAACCATTTTATTTCATTCCTTATGAAAAATTAAATCCATTCAGTATTTCTATGGGTGTAGTATATGGGTGTAGTATCAGACAACCAAGTTCAATGGCACAGCACCTCTCATACTGCAGAGCACAGACATTTCAAAGGAAACAGATTGGTGATATATGTTTAAGGTAGACGGTGACAACATGCAATTCGAGAAGTTCTAACCTGACAGTCACAGACAGGGAAAGCCTTGTTATGTAAGGAACGTAGACTGAATATTTTCCTAACCTGTGAAGGAAGAAAAAAATGTCGGTCAAGGACAAAATAGATGGTTAGTACGTGGTTATGTCCTTATTGGCTAACCTGTGTTTATAATTACACAGCCTTTCAAGACTTGTTACATTCATCCTGGAGGTATGACTTTCTATGAAAATATAGAAATGTGGCCTTGCGAAGACAAAGAAGTGGTTCATATCTAGAGGCGATGGTCAAGCCATATTTGTTAAAGCATGTGTAACTTTTTAAGAACTACTTAACCCCTTAATGTCCATAGGCAATGGATCTAAACCCAATGTGTGCTTGTGACATCGGAATCTGACTTTCTGGCAGCCTGAAGATTTGGTGGTACCCAATTATACCAATACACAGTTAAGGAATACCTGAAGGGGCCCATAGTAAAGTGAACAAGCAGTGTGATTAACAAAAAAAAGATAGATCCATTAGTTTTGGGCTTAAATAGAGAAAATACTTGTGCCAGAAATATACTCATTGGTAAATTAATGAATTTTGTACTCTCCTATGGTAAATTAAATAAGGCACATATAACAGAATGTATTATTTTGTCATTTAGAGCCTATTTATATATATATGCACTTCCACATATTTCCATTTTCCTAACCAAAATGAAATCTCTGTACGTTTTTGAGATCATGGAGTAGATTTACTAAAGCTGGAGCATGCAAAATCTGGTGCAGCTTTGCAAAGAAAATGAGTTTCCAGTTTTTTTGTAAAAGCTTAATTAAACAAGTTGAAGTTAGAAGCTGATTGGCTACCATGCACAGCTGAATCAGATTCTGAGTGCTCCGGTTTCAGTAAATCTTCGCCAATGTAACCAACTAAGAATAAATGGGAGTAACACATACTGTATATGTTTGGTTTTTCTATATTCAGAATGAATAGGATTTGTTAAGAGTTGTATTTCATCAACATAATCCCTTCACAATGAATTTTGAAGGAGACATTTAAATGGACCTGTGATTCACCCGTCTCATTACCCATGTAACAACATTGTCCCCAAACATCAGCATTGATACATGGGAGAAAGCGTAGTGAGCCACATGCTTCTCTATCCGTGGACATTGCTGGTATTGCTATTTGTTCTCAGAGAGTGAATAGAGGAACAGGGTCGTGAAGGGAGAGTGAGGAGTATGTGCAGCTAGGGATGAAGGTAATGGAAAATGTGTGCCACTCAAGCTACAAAGGAAAGCAATACTGTGTCCACCACTGTAAGTGCAGGCCTGGGAAGGAGTGCATTTTGGCTCCAAACAACTGTTGAGCAAAGGATGGCAGACCCAGGCATTTTAAACTGAGCAGCCAATTTTTCCAGGGACCGGGGGGGGGGGGTAGGCATTTGCGGGGGCGTTTGGTGATGGGATATTGGGATATTTAAAGATTTGGTCCACCATACTGTATTGTAAAGGGGACACTGTGATATAAAGGGGACTGCACTATAAAGGGACACTGTAAGTGCAGTCCCCTGTACATCTTAGTGTCCCTGTACATTACTGTGACCCTAGCAATCACAGGCCTCCATCACAGTTCCCCTTCCAATCATGCCCCCCTTTTTCTCTCTAATCACAGTGCCCCCTTTTAATCTCTGCTCACTGTGAAGATCTCCAGCTCCTGCCCCCTGCTCCCTTACATCAAAGTCCACACAGCCCCCTTACATTAAAGTCTGCAGAGCCCCCCCTTACATCACAATCCACAGAGCCCCGCTTACATTACAATCCACAGAACATCCCCTCACATCAGAGTCCACACAGACCCCCTTAGAGTCCACATAATTTCCACTTACACTGTAAGGGGGGAGCTCTGTGGACTCTAATGTAAAGGGGAACCCTGATTTAAGGGGGGCTCTAATGTAAGGGGGAATTCTGTAGACTCTGGTGTAAAGGGGAACTCTGATGTAAGGGGTAAGGGGGTTTCTGCTCACCAAAGCCCCCTTGCATCAGAATCCACAGAACACTGCTTATCCCCTTTGCACCGGTGCCTTTCGGCCCCTTAAGGGGTTTCTAAAACCGAGGTGGAGTTTATGATTATGTGACTGCTGTGATTGGCTGTCACGCTGGTCACATAATTGGAAAGCTCCTGATCTGAAGCAGCAATCGGGAGCTTTCCTTTAGCCATCAGAAATTGTGCGCCGGCCAGGGCGCATGCTTTTAGCACAGCCGTGTTTGCAGTGTGGTGCGCAAATTTGCAGCTGCTCGGCACCAAGGTCCATCTGCCGAGAGGCTGCACATTTGCGTACTGTCTGTGCAAAGGGGTAAATTAGTTTACACACTGAGAGGCAGGAGACAGAATGAGCTCACTCACCCAAGGATGGAGGCTCAGGCATAGGCTGTCAGCACCTTTTCTCTTCTGGTTTCGAACTTCCCATCCACACATCCCCGGGGTGGCTGGGCGGGGTAGATACAGGAGGAGAGGAGCAGGAAGAGGAGCAGATGAGCTCTCTCTCCTCTCCTGTCCGTGTGGATGGAGGAATAGGGGGAACTGTCAGTGCTGGCTCTGAGGCTGAGCTGTATGTGAGAGAGACACTTAGCTCAGTCCTGCAGCCAACAACCTCGCTGGTAGTTCCACTGGAGGAGACTCAGGCATGGCCGCATAGCAGAAGGGGAGGACTTTACATTTTTTCTACACCGTTCTCACCTTAATTTTTGGGACATTTCATTTTCTTTTATGTATTTAGATATAATTTCATTATTTAAAATTGTCTTTCCTTTCTGAACTGTGCACTTTATTACATCAGAATATATTCAGCCTTTATTGTTGAGATATATTTTTTTTTATATTTGATCTTACCATATTGCACTTGTGCACATGTGTATTCACTTTGATTTAACACACTTGATATTATTTATTTATTGTCATTTATCATACCTAGTGCAGCTACATTTTTTGTATTCTGTTCAGGTGGTTTTTTTTTCACTTCTAGCTGCAGCTTTATAATTTTGATTGTGTAGTAGTGCAGTTATTTTTTATAATTATCGAATTTAAATATCCAGTACACCTCCCTCTTACAAAGGAGGGAAAACCGATTGCCACCATGGGCAGGACAGTCTACCTTCTGTACAATCTTTACCCTATAGGATTGTACATTTTGGTGATGGAACAGATTAAAATGTTTAGCCAGTTTAGTATTTTTGACGGAATTTTGCTCTTATGTCACAGAAATGATCCCTCATTCTATCACTCAATCTTCTGGTTGTCCTGCCTATGTACTGAATGTTGCAAGCAGTACATGTGACCACATATATAAGATATTTAGTTTAGCAGTTAACCAGTAGTGTGATAGTTGAGGAAAACCATTAGAACATGAAGTGACAGCATGGGGATCACCCAGAACATTAGGTGACAGCATGGGGATCACCCAAGTGACTGCAACATGAACACTTGGCAGCTCCACACCTCTACCTGTCTGTGGTATCAGGGGCGTATCATGAAATCAATAGACTGGTGTGCAAGATAAAAAGTGGGCCCCAGGCAAAAAAAAGTGGCGTGCTTAGTGTGCCGTGGTGAAATTTGGGCATGGTCTAAATTGCGCTAAATATTGGGCATGGCTTAAAGGGGGTTTCCCCTTTGAGACAGAGAAAGGGACTGAGGACAAAGATTCCCCAGTCCCTTTCTCTATAGCCTCAGCATTAAACATGAATGGAGAGGAGAAAGAGTCTCCTGTTCATTCATAAACTAAAGCATAGTTTACTCTGCTTATTTAACACCGGACACAGGAGCGATCACTCACTGTGTCAAATTCAGAAAAGGAAGGGGCCGCAGCTGGCGGGAGATGAGAGGAGGGAAGCCGGCTGTGGGGGACGAGGGGGGGTGGAGGAGGAGGACACAGAGAGGGGCAGGAGGAGCACAAGGGGGGGGGTGGAGGAGGAAGAGGAGGACACAGGGGGGGCAAAGAAGGTGGACAGGGGGCCAGAGGAGTACAGGAGGGGCAGAGGAGGAGGACACAGGGAAAAGCTGGAGATTGGCACGGTAGGAGGGACAGCTGTGAACACGATCTCCCAACATGGCTTTTCAGCTGACAGCCACTGTAGGGAGAGGAGGAGAAGCGGCTATCAGCTGAAAAGCCATGCCAGGAGATTAGTACTCACAGCTGTCCTTCCTGCCGCTCCAGCTGCAAACCAGGGGACCATCCATGTGTGCAGGGTGGGTCACAGTGGGGGACACTATGTTGCAATGAGACAACTTCCCAAATAAAGTCAGTCAAACTAGAACAATTACATTTGACTCAGATGAATTGCCCTCTTAGAATTGTTTTAATAGTATGAGGGAGTGGCAACTAGATGCATTCAACAGTGTTTTTTTCAGGTGGGCTTTGTATAAGCACATACTGTCACACTCATATCCCTAACCAAACCAGACAAGGTGAGATCCTCGTGGCTTCACACCTATACGGTATTCAACCATGTACGTGTTGGTGGGTTAGAGATGTAAAGATTGGGGGACACCATGTTGCCTGTGGTGTGGCCCTTACAGGCTACATACCTGATACCCTGACCTGGTATCACCCTATAACTATCATCACCATACGGAATGGGAAGGTGTCTACATATAATGCATTTTATTTCTTGAAATTGTGAGTTGTATCTTGTGGAAAAAAAGGTAGGTCAATGCTTCTATTTCGCTTAGGGGATTGATTTGTCAGTAGAATATTTCTGCTAAGATTCCTGGCATCTAAGCAAGCTTGTTTAACACTAGGTTTTTTGTGGCCCCATTCACAAAATCTCTGTTCCAATGAGGCAGCTTCCCTATCAAGTTCGGTCAAACCAGAACAATTACGTCTGACCCTAATGAATTGCCCTCTTGGAATTGCCCTAATAGTATAAGGTATAAAGTGAAAACTAAATGCATGCAACCGTGTATTTTTTTGAGGTGGGCTTTCTATACACACACACACTGTCACAGTGTTGTCCCTAACTGAACCAGGCAAGGTGGGACCCAAGTAATTGATTCTACCATAATGTTACTCTGATGTAGACCTCAGATTTAAAGGATTGTTGTTTAAGTAGTTTAGAAATTCCATGGTGGGTAGGTTGCAGTACACAATAAAGATAGGTCATCAATATATCGAAAGTATGTGACGATGGAATTCCTATATTGGTTACATGAGTTGTAAACATATTGTTCTTCCAACCACCCCATGTATAAATTAGTATAGGTAGGGGAGAATTTAGCGCCCATAGAGGCCCCCTGTTTCTGTATGTACCATGTCTCATTAGAGAGAAAGAAGTTATGATGTAAAAATAGGTATGATGTAAAAGATACTCCTTCCAGGATGAACCACGTTTGGGGGAGTATTCTCTGTAGAGATCCATTTGATGTTTAAGGGATTGTAACCCGGTCCCTAAATGATGGTGTGTACTGGAATAGAGAGATCTAACATCACAAGTCAACCACTTTCTAACTTTACTCCAGGGGAGGTCCTCAAACACTGGTTTTCTTGGTGTCAAATAGATTAGATGGTATATGAGGGACCAGAGGTTGTAAAAGAGTATCCATGAGATTACTACGAGGCGCACTCAGTTAGCCAGTGCTCACCACAATAGGTCTACCCTGGTGTGAAAAATCAGTTTTGTGTGTCTATGGAAGATAATGAAAGATAAGTACAACAGGATGGGATGGTATCAGTTTCTTGGCCTTAGCATAGTTCAAAATCCCTACAGAAACAGCTTTACCAACAATGAATTCCAAACGTTTCTTGTAAGTTTCGGTGGGGTCTGAGGATAGGCGTGAGTGAGTTTCTTCATCTTAAAGTTGCCGTAAAGCCTCATTGATGTGTTCAGTGGGTTTAAGTATGACTACAGCTCCCCCTTCGTCTCAGCTTTTAATTACAATACAAGGGTCATCTTCACATTCCCCCCTTTCTGTTTTAGTGAGATTTAGGTGATGTTTGGGAAAGGTATCTGTAGAATTGGCTAGAGTCACACAATCATGTTCAACAGCTTTTGGGAAGATATCCTATTGTTTACCACTAGTGGGTATGGGGTAAAAGTCCAATTTACGGCTAGAAGAGATAGCAAGGCGGTCTAGTGGCCTCGTTTTGTCATTAATATGGATACCTGAGAATCCAAATGTGTCCAAGGTACTCATGTCATGAATCAAACAAAAATCTTTAAAATCAAACTAAAAAAAGTTGGTGATGAGAAAAGGAGATGTGGAGGTTGTGGCTTGGATGAGATTTTCATTATTTGGGCTGCTTATCTAAACAGGAGCACTATTTAAGAGGATATTTCTTATTTGGAAATGCATATGCAATTAGTCCAATGGCTGTAGCAGCATTACCAACTTTTCACTGAATACACTATATAACTCAGTTCTATGACTTATTTATTTGATTAGAACATGTACTACAATTCTATTTAGTTTTGTTGTTTTCCAACAGATTTTGGTGATCTGTCACATTAGTTTTAGATAACTTGGAGGTATTAGGCTTCCAAATACTTACCATTTTTGTTCATTTACACTTTGCTTTATAGGTATTTTTTTCTACATTGTTTATCCTATATTCCTCCAATTCAATGGAAAAGTGTCCTCCGGTGCTGAGACTAGGCAGTCTCATTGTTACCAGGGGGACTACATTCAAAATCATAGCCATTTATTTCCACCTGGTTATTTTTTAACATATGCACAATTCTTAAAGTTCACCTTTTTTTTATATTTCTAAAATCCAGCTCTCCTATGTACCAATGTACCATTAATGTACCTTGGTTGCAGAAAAATAAAAGCTTTCTTTGATTTTGAAAACAGGGCCCTTCACCATTGCTATATTTCTTAGAACACTTCAGAGATTCCCTGGTACACAGACAGAGACAGGGGAACCAGTAGGACACAAGAAGGAGTTTACCAGCTGACCTCATTAGCATACACCCTTTACCCATCACTTGCACCGCACTCCCAGAATTTCTCCACGAGTGCATTGCCTGGCTTCCCCAGTGTCCCTCCAGGTGGGCCCAGGCTGCATGCTAAACACCATAGGGCCACATGCAGCTCAACGGACACTCTTGATGTAATGCAAGGGCCTGTCTGATTAGATACAGAGTAATTGGATAGATGGTGTGTCCTTCTGTTATATGGTTTTGGTAAATAGTGATGGACGAACATCGGCTGGGGCGGTTTCGTGAACGCAAGCCGCAAATTTTCCCAAAGTCTGCGAACCGCGAATTCACGGCAGGCCCCATTGACTTTAATGGGAGGAGAACTTTAAAAACCTTTAGGTCATATTTGCAGGCACAAAAGACGTACCTGCTGTGCACAAATAGTCCCAGCACATGGACAATGTCATAACAGAAGTATTGCAATTGAAAAAGTTGCCCTAAATTTTTTTTATTTTTTTTTTTTACAGCAAAATATATATTTTTTTTTCATAAATCAGCCAGAACTGATAGCAGCCGGTAAATACATTGTCTAATACATATAGGGTCCATTCACACATCTGTAAAATGGGTCCGCATCCATTCCACAATTTGGCGGAACCTTTACAGATCCATTGTTTTTCATTTCCAGTCTGAAAAATTAGGCATTCACAGGATAAAGAAGTAAGTGTCGGCCATTCCAGGCCCCAAAAATTAACCCACATGCGTTTACCTGACAGCTAAGAACGTAGTATTCTGTGGCTGAAGGTACATTAGGCATTCACAGGATACAGAAGTAAGTGTCGCCCATTCCAGGCCCCAAACATTAGCCCACATGGGTTTACCTGACAGCTAAGTACATAGCATTCTGTGGCTGAAGGTACATTAGGCATTCACACAGTATACAGAAGTAAGTGTCGGCCTGTATAGGCTGCAAAAATTAGCTCACATGGTTTGAACTGACAGCAAAAAACTTAGTTTTTGATGGCTAGAGGTATGGTAGGTGTTCACAGTACACAGAACCGTAAGTGTCGGCCTGTATAGGCTCCAAAAATTAGCTTCCATGGGCTGAACTGACAGCAAAAAACTTAGTTTTTGATGGCTAGAGGTATGGTAGGTATTAACAGTACCCAGAACCGTAAGTGTCGGCCTGTATAGGCTCCAAAAATTAGCTCACATGGTTTGAACTGACAGCAAAAAACGTAGTATTTGGTGGCTGGAGGTACATTAGGCATTCACAGAAAAAATAATTGTCGGCCCTGAAAGTCCCCTAAAATTTGCCATTCAATGGACATGAAATGCCTTTTATGCCGCTGTATGTAGCGAAGCCAAGGACCAGGAATTGTTGTGGGTGGAGGAATTTCGATGAAACCTGGTCTACTGGTCACATGTGTTGAATTCCTCAGAGATCCATGCCTCATTCATTTTTATAAATGTGAGGTAGTCTACACTGTCATGAGATAGGTGAGTGCGCTTATTGGTCCCGACCCCCCCCTGCTGCGCTGAACGTCCTATCGGACAGGACACTGGATGGGGGGCAAGCCAACATTTACATTGCAAATTGTGCAAGCTCTGGCCAGAGGTCAAGCCTGCCCACCCAGTAGTCCAGGGGTTCATCACTCCTCAGAGCGTTTTCATCGGCCGTTAACCCGATGTAGTCGGACATCTGTTGGTCTAGGCGTTCCCTCATGCTGGATCGGGAGTACAGCTGTTGATGGTTCAGCTGAAAGAAGGATCTCATATCTGAAGTGACCAAGACATCTTCCAACCGCCCTCTTCTTGCAAGCGCTGTTGGATTGCTACCCGCAACTGTCTCTCTGTGACTGGAAATTCCTCTGCCAGCGCACGGAAAAGCAGAATGCAGCATTTCCCGCAGCAAGGCCTGGAAGTGCTGCATTCTGACCGCCCTCTGTGATTGTGGTAACATTTCCGCCATTTTGTGTTTGTACTGGGGGTCTAAGTACATTGCCACCCAGTACATGGTCCTTGGCCTTTATGCGTTTTAAAGGGGGGTCCCCCTTAAAACACTGCAGCATGTAGGCCCCCATTCCCACTAAACTGGAAGCGGTATAGTGGCCTGCTTCCAGCTCATCATCCAGGATAATGTCGTCCTCGTTCTCCTCCCCCTGCCCCCATCCACGAATAACTAGGGATGATCGAACGGTTCGGGTCCACCATCGGTTCGGCCCGAACATTGGGTGTTCGAGGTTCGGCCTAATTTAGAACTTTTTGCCCAAAAAGTTCGGAATTCGGCAACCAGAACCGACCAAAATGCAATGCTTCAGGAAATGGGCTTTAAAAGCCGTGATTGGACCAGAACCATTAGCAAAAGTCAATTGAGGGGGCAGGAGAATGCTAGGAATGTGATTGGAGTGACTAGGGGGTCCCTAGACCAATCATTAGTGAACACGCCCCCCAGTATATAAGATCGCCCCCGCCATATTCCTAGCATTGTTATACTGGACATGGAAGAGAGTGGAAGCAGTTCTGTTAATTTTACTTTAAAAGTGTCATTAAGCTATTTTTAGTGTGAGGAATGGGATATCTAGTGTAGTTAGAGTGCTCCTTTACACTTAAGTTAGCTTCAAAAATTTAGTTTCTGTAGGGAAAGTGTTAAGTGTAAAGGGACCGTAGTGTAGTGTAGGGTTAACTGACAGTGACTGCTATGGAAGGGTGACAAAACCCTTCCATAGCAGGGTGACCGCTATAGAGAAATGATCATTTCTCTGAGTTGCTTCGGGACAGGAATATGGCTTCTCACCAGCCAAGTATTTTTCATGCTGCAGGGGCTGCCACTGCCAGTGCTTTTTTGAGGACATGTTTGATGTCAGACATGACATCTGAACATGTGTATAGGGGGTATATATACACATATATGTCTGTATATATACCCCTAGACATATATAGGTGTGATAGCAGCAGAAATATATGCTTGCGCTAATGAAATCATTTACAGTAATATATTTCTGCTACTATCACACCTATATATGGCTAGGTGTCTATATACATATAATTATGTGTGTATATATACCACTATACACAAGTTCAGATGTTTTGCCTGCCTCAAAAGAACCCCAAAAAATGCCAAAAAAACGCTAGCGTCAAAAAAAAAAATGCCCAGGTGTGTTTTTGCTGGCATTTTTTGGGGGGTTTTGGAGGCAGGCAAAACATCTGAACTTGTGCACAGTACCACTATACACAAGTTCAGATGTTTTTCCTGACTGCAAAGAACCCAAAAAAATGCCTGCTATTAAACCGGCAAGGTGTTACAGCAGCGAAGCCAACCTCCTGTGCTGAAAGTTTTCTGATACAAACAATCTTTTTTTTTTATGGTTCTGGACATGCTACAGAGCTGAAACTTCACATGTACACTTTTTAGACCCCCCAGATACGAAATCCAAAGTCCAAAATCTCTTTTTTTTTTAAATTTTTCAATAATTGGCTTTTTTATCAAAAATGACAATTTTTAAGAACTTTTTTTGTGTGATTTTGTGTCTGGGGGGGGGGGGTCTAAAAGGTGTACCTGTGAAGTTTCAGCTCTGTAGCATGTCCAGAGCCAGAAAAAAAAAGATCATATAGGTGTAAAAGGAGGGTCCCACATCCCTGTTCTACTGAAAAATTATATATTTGTTTTCATGGTTCTGGACATGCTACAGAGCTGAAACTTCACATGTACACTTTTTAGACCCCCCAGATACTAAATCCAAAGTCAAAATCAAAAAATCTCTCTTTTTTTTTCAATAATTGGCTTTTTTATCAAAAATTACAATTTTTAAGAACTTTTTTTTGTGTGATTAATAGTTAATGGGGCATGACCCAGAACCCTAGGCACTTTTTAGGGGCATTTATTGGGTTTTAGGGCTTAAAAATGGTGTTTTTTGATTACCGAAGTTCGGGTCCCATTGATTTCAATGGGGTTCTGAAGTCCGGGCCGAACTTTCGGGAAGTTCGGATGTTCTGGCCGAACCGAACTTTTCAAAAGTTCGATCATCCCTACGAATAACACCAGGGATCCCAGAAAGGTTTAAAGCATGCTCTTCTTGCTGCACCTCATCCCCCCTAGCACCAGCCTCCTCATATGACTCCTCTTCAGACTCCTGCTGTTGATTTGTCTCAGATGGAGTAGCACCCCGTGGGAATTCATTCAACATTGCGACTTTCTGATCTTCCTGCTCCTGCTCCTCGACGGCTTGATCAATGACACAATGCAATGCACGCTCCAGAAAGAAGGCGTAAGGTATGATGTCACTTATGGCGCCCTGGCCATGACTGACCAGTTTGGCAATCTCATTGAATGGCCGCAGAAGTCTGTATGCGTCCCGCATGAGCAGCCACTGGCGAGGTGAAAAAAACCCAAGCTCCCCAGAACCTGTCCTGCCGCCGAGTTCGAACAGGTAGTCATTAACTGCACGTTTCTGCTAGAGCAGCCTATCGAGCATATGCAACGTTGAGTTCCATCGCGTTAAGAAGTCACAAATAAGACGCCTGAGGGGCAGGTTGTGTCGCCGTTGAATCTCAGCAAGGTGAGCCATGGCTGTGTAAGATCTTCGGAAATGGCCCGAGATTTTCCTGGCCTGCCGCAAGACGTCCTGGACCCAAGGTTATTTGGCAATGAATCGCTGCACCACCAAGTTCAGCACGTGTGCCATGCATGGCACATGTGTTATTTTGCCCTGTTTCAGTGCGCTCAGCAGATTGGCACCGTTGTCGCACACCACTTTACCAACTGACAAATTCAGCGGTGTCAGCCACTGATTTGCCTGTGAACGCAAAGCTGAAAGGAGTGCAGGACCAGTGTGGCTCTTGGCTTCCAGGCACAACAGACACAGCACAGCATGGCAACGTCTCACCTGGCATGTGGAATAGGTTCTGGGGATCTTGCGCGGCGCAGGAGAAGAGACAGTAGCAGCGGAAGAGGAGGAGTCAGCCGAGGAGGAGGAGAAGAAGAGGCAGGCCTGCTTGCAATCCGTAGCGGTACAACTAAATCTACACGGGTGCCACAGGTTGCATGCTTAACGGCCGTCAGAAGGTTCACCCACTGGGCAGTAAAAGTGATATACCTTCCCTGTCCGTGTTTGCTAGACCATGTGTCTGTATAGATAACACCCCACTTCAATCTGTGGTATTGGGGGGCCACAGGTTTATCACACCAGTTCTACAAATAATTGGCCAGTATCTGTTGTCAATGTGTGTAGCACAGTTAACACAGCAAAAGAGGCCAAATTTTTGCAGGACTAAAATACAATCTTAGAAAAGTATACTGTTAAATAACACCCAGCTTCAATATGTGCTATTGGGGGGTCACTGGTCTATCACACCAGTTGTTCAAAAAATTTGCCTGTGAATTTGGCACTGTTTGTATCAGAGTTAACACAGCAAAAGAGGCAATATTGTTGAAGGACACAAATACACTTGTAAAAGTATACTCAGATAACACCCCACTTCAATATGTGGTATTGGGGGGCCACTGGTTTATTACACCAGTTGTTCAAAAAATTGGCCAGTGAGTTTGGCACTGTGTGTATCAGACTTCACTCAGCAAAAGAGGTAATATTGTTGCAGGACACAAATACACTTGTGAAAGTATAGTCAGATTACACCCCATGTCAATATGTGGTATTGGGGGGGCCACTGGATTATCACACCAGTTGTTCAAAAAATTGGCCAGTGAGTTTGGCACTGTGTGTATCAGACTTAACTCAGCAAAAGAGGCAATATTGTTGCAGGAAACAAATACACTTGTAAAAGTATACTCAGATAGGCTCCAAAAATTAGCTCACATGGTTTGAACTGACAGCAAAGAACGTAGTATATGATGGCTAGAGGTGCAGTAGGCGTTCACAGTATACACAAGTTGGTGGCGGGCTGTATAGGCCGCAAAAATTAGCTCACATGGGTTGAACTGACAGCAAAGAACATAGTATATGATGGCTAGAGGTACAGTAGGCGTTCACAGTATACACAAGTAGGTGGCGGGCTGTTTAGGCCGCAAAAATGAGCTCACATGGGTTGAACTGACAGCAAAGAACGTAATATATGATTGCTAGAGGTACAGTAGGCATTCACAGTATACACAAGTAGGTGGCGGGCTGTTTAGGCCGCAAAAATGAGCTCACATGGGTTGAACTGACAGCAAAAAACGTAGTATATGATGGCTTGAGGTACAGTAGGTGTTTACAGTATACACAAGTAGGTGGTGGGCTGTTTAGGCCGCAAACATCAGCTCATATGGGTTGAACTGACAGCAAAGAACCTAGTATATGATTGCTAGAGGTACAGTAGGCGTTCACAGTATACACAAGTAGGTGGCGGGCTGTTTAGGCCGCAAAAATGAGCTTACATGGGTTGAACTGACACCAAAGAACGTAGTATATGATTGCTAGAGGTACAGTAGGCGTTCACTGTATACACAAGTTGGTGGTGGGCTGTTTGGGCCGCAAACATGCGCTCACACGGGTTGAACTGACAGTAAAGAACATAGTATATGATGGCTAGAGGTACAGTACGCGTTCACAGTATACACAAGTAGGTGGCGGGCTGTTTAGGCCGCAAAAATTAGCTCACATGGGTTGAACTGACAGCAAAGAACCTAGTATATGATTGCTAGAGGTACAGTAGGCGTTCTCAGTATACACAAGTAGGTGGCAGGCTGTTTAGGCTGCAAAAATTAGCTCACATGGGTTGAACTGACAGCAAAGAACGTAGTATATGATTGCTAGAGGTACAGTAAGCGTTCACTGTATACACAAGTTGGTGGCGGGCTGTTTAGGCCGCAAAAATGAGCTCACATGGGTTGAACTGACAGCAAAGAACATAGTATATGATTGCTAGAGGTACAGTAGGCGTTCACTGTATACACAAGTTGGTGGCGGGCTGTTTAGGCCGCAAAAATGAGCTCACATGGGTTGAACTGACAGCAAAAAACGTAGTATATGATGGCTTGAGGTACAGTAGGTGTTTACAGTATACACAAGTAGGTGGCGGGCTGTTTAGGCCGCAAACATCAGCTCACATGGGTTGAACTGACAGCAAAAAACGTAGTATATGATGGCTTGAGGTACAGTAGGTGTTTACAGTATACACAAGTAGGTGGTGGGCTGTTTAGGCCGCAAAAATAAGCTCACATGGGTTGAACTGACAGCAAAGAACATAGTACATGATTGCTAGAGGTACAGTAGGCGTTCACTGTATACACAAGTTGGTGGCAGGCTGTTTGGGCCGCAAACATGCGCTCACATGGGTTGAACTGACAGTAAAGAACATAGTATATGATGGCTAGAGGTTAGAGGTACAGTAGGCGTTCACTGTATACACAAGTTGGTGGTGGGCTGTTTGGGCCGCAAACATGCGCTCACATGGGTTGAACTGACAGTAAAGAACATAGTATATGATGGCTAGAGGTACAGTAGGCGTTCACAGTATACACAAGTAGGTGGCGGGCTGTTTAGGCCGCAAAAATTAGCTCACATGGGTTGAACTGACAGCAAAGAACGTAGTATATGATTGCTAGAGGTACAGTAGGCGTTCACAGTATACACAAGTAGGTGGCGGGCTGTTTAGGCCGCAAAAATGAGCTTACATGGGTTGAACTGACAGCAAGGAACGTAGTATATGATTGCTAGAGGTACAGTAGGCGTTCACTGTATACACAAGTTGGTGGCGGGCTGTTTGGGCCGCAAACATGCGCTCACATGGGTTGAACTGACAGTAAAGAACATAGTATATGATGGCTAGAGGTACAGTAGGCGTTCACAGTATACACAAGTAGGTGACGGGCTGTTTAGACGGCAAACATGAGCTCACATGGGTTGAACTGACAGCAAAGAATGTAGTATATGATTGCTAGAGGTACAGTTGGCGTTCACAGTATACACAAGTAGGTGGCGGGCTGTTTAGGCCGCAAAAATGAGCTCACATGGGTTGAATTGACAGCAAAGAACGTAGTATATGATTGCTAGAGGTACAGTAGGCGTTCACTGTATACACAAGTTAGTGGCGGGCTGTTTAGGCCGTAAACATGAGCTCACATGGGTTGAACTGACAGCAAAGAACGTAGTATATGATGGCTAGAGGTACAGTAGGCGTTCACAGTATACACAAGTTGGTGGCGGGCTGTTTAGGCTGCAAACATGAGCTCACATGGGTTGAATTGACAGCAAAGAACGTAGTATATGATTGCTAGAGGTACAGTAGGTGTTCACTGTATACACAAGTTGGTGGCGGGCTGTTTAGGCTGCAAACATGAGTTCACATGGGTTGAACTGACAGCAAAGAACGTAGTATATGATGGCTAGAGGTACAGTAGGCGTTCACAGTATACACAAGTTGGTGGCGGGCTGTTTAGGCCGCAAACATGAGCTCACATGGGTTGAACTGACACCTTTTTTTACGCTCCAACATTTGAGCCACAGAAGCCTGCCTTTTTCCAGAAAAATGTGACGATGGCATCATGGAAGGTGGAGTGTTGGACAACTGTAAGGAGACAGGAGAAGGAGAAGAGACTGGACGGTAAGAGCATGGAGTGTGGCTTTGTGGGTTCTGACAGTTTTGCTCCCACTGGGCTTGGTGATGGGATTTCAGGTGCCTTCTTAAGGTGGTTGTCCCTAGGTGAGTGTTGGGCTTACTGCGACTTATGCGTTGACTGCAAAGGCTGCAGATGGCAACACTGGTGTCAGCAACGGACACATTAATAAAAGCCCACACTGCGGAGCCATGTGCCGGCGTCCTGGGAGCACCAGATGTGACTGTACATGGTTGATGGCTCGCTCCTGATACATTTGCAGTCTGCTTTCTACCTCTTCTGCATTGCAAGTTCTGCCTGCCTCTCCTCCCTATCTGCCCGTCCGTCAGTCCGCCAGTTCTACAAATAATTGGCCAGTAACTGTTGTCACTGTGTGTAGCAGAGTTAACACAGCAAAAGAGGCCAAATGTTTGCAGGACTAAAATACAATCTTAGAAAAGTATACTGTTAAATAACACCTCAATTCAATATGTGGCATTGGGGGGGGGCACAGGTTTATTACACCAGTTCTACATATAATTGGCCAGTAAATGTTGTTACTGTGTGTAGCACTGTTTACACAGCGAGAGGCCACATTTTTGCAGGACTAAAATACACTCTTAGAAATGTATACTGTTAAATAACACCCCACTTCAATATGTGGCATTGGGGGGAGCATTGGTTTAGCACACCAGTTCAAAAAATTGGCCAGTGAGTTAGGCTCTGTGTGTACCACACTTCACTCAGCAAACTAGGCAATATTTTTGCATGACACAAATACACTTGAAAAAGCTTACTCAGAGAACACCCCTCTTCAATATGTGGCATTGGGGGGGGGGGGAGCATTGGTGTAGCACACCAGTTCAAAAAATTGGCCAGTGAATTAGGCGCTGTGTGTACCAGACTTCACTCAGCAAACTAGGCAATATTGTTGCATGACACAAATATACTTGAAAAAGTTTACTCAGATAACATCCCACTTTAATATGTGGCATTGGGGGGGAGCATTGGTGTAGCACACCAGTTCAAAAAATTGGCCAGTGAGTTAGGCGCTGTGTGTACCGGACTTCACTCAGCAAACTAGGCAATATTGTGTCATGACACAAATACACTTGAAAAAGTTTACTCAGATAACACCCCACTTCAATATGTGGCATGGGGGGGGGGGCAATTGGTCTATTACACCAGTTATAATACATTATAAGTGCTTTTGTCACTGTGTGTAGTGTTGCTGCAGAAACGCTCAGTCTCACCACCACACCTGTCACAATGCTGCACAGTGCACAATAATAGTACTAATCCACTATAATATGCTTTCTACAAAGTATATTATACTGTGGATTAACCCCCTCCCACCCCCCACCCCCCTTTTTAGTGCACTGCACAGCAATACCAAAAAATTTGCAGCCCTTTACATGACTTTTGTGGACATTACCAGAGCAATTCGTGTGTGACTGCAGCTGATCTCTAACTGCCCCTAAAGCAACCACTGGATACCTGCCCCTATAGTAAAGAGACTGTAATAGACCCTATAACAACATTGGAGCATTTTAAATGACTTTTGTGGACATTGAAAAAGCGATTTCTGTGTGACTGCAGCCGATCTCTAACTGCCCCTAAAGCAACTACAGGATACCTGGCCCTATAGTAAAGAGACAGTAATAGACCCTATAACAACATTGGAGCATTCTAAATGACATTTGTGGACATTGACAAGGCGATTTCTGTGTGACTGCAGCCGATCTCTAACTGCCCCTAAATCAACCACTGGATACCTCTCCCTAAGCTCAAAAGATACTAGTAGACCTATACCGAAAAATTCCAGCCCTGGAAAGGACATTTGTGGATCTTCACAATGCTATATGTGTCTAGCAAACTCTCCCTAACAAGCACAGCAGACCTCTCCCTACACTGACAGAAAGCGGAATGTGAAATGGCCGCCAGATCGGGTCTATTTATAGGGTAGGGGGGACTGTCCATGTGCTGGAATGTTTCAATTGGCTGTCCCGTTCCACCTGACGGCTGTGTCACGGGTCAAAGTTCTCCCCAATGTAAAAAAAATATGGCCGCCACGAACGACGCCATGTGTCCGAAAATTTGGTGGGTAGCGAACTAGCAAAATTCGCCGCAAACCGACCGCCGGGCGAACCGCAAGGCCATCTCTAGTCAATATGTACCTGGTAAATTAGCAATAGATCTATAACTAATTTTCCTACCCTAATATGTCCTTTGTTTCTTTAGGATATCTAAGGCTTTTATTTATAACAATATTAATTAAATAATAATAGAACTATGTTTTATAAATCCCCTGCTCTAATTTTTATTATATTTTGACAAATGGACAAAAATTTGAACATTTTATTAATTATATTTGTAACATTTACATTTTAATATTATTTTTATTATCTTTTATTACTGTATTTTTTAAAACATTCATTATTGCTCAGTTCGCAGAGATATTGACAGCAAGAGCTATAAAAAATTGTTTTTAGAAAACATTTAATTAAACATTTATAAACATAAAAATATTAAAAAAAGGGGCAACATAAAATATCATTAGCTTCCCCTAAAAAGGTAATAGGTTCTGTTTTATTATAATTGCTTTTCTGCATTTCTGGGTACCTTTAGACTTCTCAATACATTTGAACAGTTGTCCCTTTTAAAATCATGACTTTTTATCCCTATGTGCGTTTAGGGTTGCAAAAAAAGTACTAGTTCAAGGAAAAAAAATATGTGTGAAATCTTGAATAACTGTTTTCTTCTACACAGATTTGTAGCTTATTTTCTAAGAATCAGCTGTAAATGTGTATGTGGGCGAAATACAGATCAGAAGTTTATATTCTTCTTTTATTTTTGCTTTTCAAGATACTATGCTATCTGCTGCCAGCCTCTGGTTTACAGGAACAAAATGACCCCACTGAGGATAGCGTTGATGCTTGGTGGCTGTTGGATTATCCCAACATTTATATCATTCCTCCCAATTATGCAAGGATGGAACAGCATAGGCATTCTGGACTTGGTGAGTTAATAAACAGTTGTCTATGCAATGAGTAAAGTTGAACATAATGTGAGTTTAGATATTTTAAAGTGGTCTGTAATTACAATGGATTGTAAAGATGCAATGCACTTATACATGGCTCCTGAGAGTTACAGAAGCTTCTTTCAACTATCGCGGGCCTGTTCTTGTTCTTAAAAATAGTTCTGTATTTTAAACATTGCCTCATTAATTTGCTTTTTTTTTATTTATTTTTTACAGAAAAAAAAATAAAATAAGCATTTCTGGTGATAGTACACAATGTTCCAATACATGCACACACAAATACAAAGAAAACAAAATAAAATCATCCTAATACTCTGAACATACTGTACCTTAATAAAGATACCCATTAAGTTAAAATAAAAGTGCAAGCACATTTTGTTATTTTTTGTTTGCAAACTTTTTTTAAGTTTCAACAAAATACAGGTGTAAGAATAAGCAGGTAATGTCATGTACATAGAAATGGTGGTTGAGATGGGGCAGGGGTGAATGGCTATATTATTGTTTCTATAGAGAACTTCTTTAGCTCCCATCTGTATGTTTTATTGACCACAGTGTTGCATGTGTAGCAGAATCGCATCACCATGCTTCATCAGTAATGGTGTCATGCATTTGAGGACAGTAGAGAAAATACACAGTCCTTCCTAGCATGCAATTTCTCCCTTGTGAGCACATAACTGTAAATGAATCTGTATATTAAAGGCTTTTAATGAAAAGCATCTAAACCATGGGTGTCCAACCTTTTGGCTTCTCTGGGCCACATTGAGTGTAGAGAAATTTTCTTGGGCCGCATATAAAATATATACTATAGTTAAGGTATATAAGTAATAAAATGCTGCCACGCCCTTCCCGCGCCGCCACACCCCCCCGCACTAATTTAACATAACTAGAGGATGATCAAATGAAATGGAATCAGTATACAGAGGTTTACTTCTTCTGAGAGATATTAAAGGAACACTCTAACCACCATCACCACTTCAGTGATTTGAAGAAGTGGTCATCTTGGTAGGAGTCAGAAACACTACACATGCTCGCCTCCCCTCCGAGGCAACCTCTGCCTACTGTTAGTTGGAAGCCGCTGTGGCCATGACCCAGACCCGACTTCCTTCCTCCCCAGCAAAAAAAAAAAAAAATTGTCAGGGGGCAGTGGGCCGCATTGCCTGGGGTTCTGGGCCGCATGTGGCCCCCGGGCCACAGGTTGGACATGCCTGATCTAAACCATAATATAGGTTACCACAAAATGACCATAAATTGAAATAATCTCAAAAACAAAATGTGCCAACCTGTAGCTACTCAAATACAATGAAAAGCCTGAGGCAGGATATTTAATATTAAAATTGACAATTCGGTGAAGCATTCTTGAAACAAAGAAGACGCAGAACTGACAAGCATCTAAAGTAGAAGAAGTAACTTAGAAAGATAAGGTAGACATACTTTTATAAATGTCGAACATTAAACCTCAACATTTTTTAAGATCTACCTCACATTGGATAAAAAAAAAAAACAAGTATACTTTTATAAAATTAGGACTTGCACAAATACTAAAGAGGATATTTTGACCTACATTGATTGCAATGGGGGAGGAGGGGGCAGCTACCATGCCACCAAGTATCCAACACTGTCACATGCACCCGATTCATGTTCCAGCACCTAGTTTTGCCCTAAGTGTGCAGCTACTGTTTTTGTGCTTCCACTGGCACTGCGGTCAATCAAGGATGGGATGCTATCTTAGGGGGCTAGCATGCTGATTGTTCAGCATTCAAAACAGCACATTCACACACTAGCAGCTGGACCACCTGTGTTCCTATGTGACTTCTGTAGTGTTTACCAGTGCATTCCAGTGTTATCTCTATGGCCTCCAATGTTTCCAGTGTCTGTTCAGCCTGTACCCAGCTTTTTGTGTGCCTCCAGCAGTCCCCAGTGTTTTCTGTGTCTTTCTGTCTGTAATCTACTCTAGTGTGACCCTGTGCACTCCAGTTTTCTCCCTACTTCAGTGATCCCATGCACCCCTGCCTACAACTTGCTCCAGTGTGATCCTGTGCACTCCAGCTTGCAACTGTCATCCAATAGCATCATGTAACCCAAAGCATTTCAGCCTGCCTACTGTGACCTTGTGAGTTCACATGAGCACTAACCTGCTTCCAGTTTTCTAGTGTGTCCCTGTGCATTCCAGCCTCAACCCTGTCCCCGTAACCCTGTGCTCTCCTGACTGTGTTCTGCTCCAGTGATCCTCTGACTCCTGTCTAGACCCTACTTTTGTTCTGAGGTACCAGGATTCCTGTGCTACAAGAGACTCATCCCTGCCTAATTGTGCTCAGTCTCCAGTAGTCTGCCTTCTCGAGTGAGTCAGAGGGCAGCAACCTCAGGGCCATCAGCAGTCAAACCCTTCTCCGTAATCAAGAGCTCTGGTGAGGACAAGACAGCTCCTTTTTACCTGGCCTTGGCCCTTCTTAGGACTGTCACCTTCACAAATGAGCTTACTGTGTTTTCTCCATGGATTTTGCCACTGCCTTCCCCAGCTTTTAAAACCAATTCCTGGTTAGCCAGTCTGCCTCCCTTTGGGAATGGACTCCCATCTGTAACACTCATGACACTGTCTGTGAACTGACAACCCATATCAACAAGTTTGGGTTCACCACTCATAAGCTTTGTGTGGTCAGAACAATTAAAAAAATACTTTAGGTGTTTATTTATTATAGGTATTCATATAGAGCCAACAATTTACACAGCTCTAACCCAACCCCATTCTATGGAAAACTAAAATAAAATTTAGCTTTGAGGTATGCAATACAGTGTATGACAGGGAAAAAAAACAAATCTAACAATTAGTTTGTTGGTAAAATAAGAGAAGTTAATTGTCAGGGTTTACATACACTTTAGGATTACTTGTTTTTTATTGTGAAAGACTTCCTACTTCCTTCCATCTGATCCAGTAAATGATTGTGGGAGGATTGTTACATATTGTAGAATCAAGTTCAGTAATGCTGAATGGTTCTGGCTATTGCACACTCTTTCTAAGTTGAAAAAATATGAGTTACATATACACAATAATACACTTGCTATACTACACATTTTAAAATTCAAAAATGTAAACAACTTTCACAAGTATTTCAAGTTCTTTGATATTTGTGTGTACTGTGTATATATATATATATATATATATATATATAAATATACAACTATCTGAGCATCACTTTCCTACACTTGGCCTCATGCACACTGGGCGTCAAAAATACCACTTTTAAGGGTGTTTGATGTTTTTTTTCTGCCTCTCAAAGCTTATCTATGTTAGCCTATGTGTCCATGCACACAGAGGCATTTACAGGAGTTTAGAAGCAGGGGCATTTAGAGGCAGAAAAAAAATACTCAGAACCAGCGTGCTCAGAAGAGGAGAGCTTTGCTGCTAAAAACTGCCCAAACGCATATAATGCATTAATGCTAGGAGCGTCAAGTGATTATATGTTGAATACTTTCAATGGCCAGAATAAATTAATATTCTTGCCAATGAAATTCATGAACTCCCAAGCACTTGATATGCCTAAAAGCACCTTAGCACATTTACAAAAATGCAGCTTTAGGCGCGTTTTGGCACTGATTTTCTCCAGCTAGGAGAAAGGCATTTAGAAGAGCTGGGTAAATGGAGTGTGCACGGTGCCTCTTTTCACAGTTGGGACTGCATCTTTGTGGTCTCACCAATGATTGGAAATCTTCCTAGAGGAAAAGATCCCCCATCCCATGGAGGTCCAAGGTAATCCTACTTCAGATGCTTAATCATTTGTAGACTATTTCCAAGGCAGCTACATGTCAACCAAGCTCCTGTTTCTCACTCTCACCTATTTGAAATCAGGCTTGCAGTGGGAATGCGTAATTTGTAGATCAATGGATTGACTGAACCACATAGTTAGACCAATCAAGAATAAAATTGTAGCTAAAGGCTCTGCTAAACCATCTACTGGCCTTTCGGTGTTACCATGTGTGTTCCTATCCTCCTTGGGTCCTCCCCCTTGGGCCATACCTGCTTCCAGAAGAGAGATTGCACCCCTTGTAATTACTGTAGCAGTGGTGCAGATGTGGAAGCTCAAGCAAAGAAATCAAGGCCCTAAGAGACATTTTGAAAGCATTTAGTAGTTTTACTCACCAGCATCTGAGAAAAGTGGTACAGAATTAGTTTGGGTGGACTGATGTTTTAAACAAGATTACAAGAGAAAGGGGTCAGGGCTACAAACATTAGCATGCACCCTAATTGTCCACAGTGTAAACAGAAGACGGATAGTGGCATGGAGTCTGGAGAATGAGAGCTTCTGAAAAGCATTGCCATCCTCCTTATTCTATGCAGCCATATGTCACACTAGAGGCAGACCAGCCATATACTATGGCTAATTTAGACAGGCACCAATGAACCTACCAGCATATGTTTTGAGTGTTGGAGGAAATCAGAGTGCAAACAAAAAGCAACCACCCTAACCTTCAACTGGCCTTTACAGCAAGGAGCACATAGAAGGGCAATACATTAAAAAAAATTACCAGCTCACTTACCAGCCAGCCTGCAACAAACTGGTTTTTTGAAGGCTGGTTGGAAAGTGAGCTAGGCATTTTTGTTTTGTTTTTTTGGCAGGAAGTCAGAGTGCCCACAGAAAAAGGGAGAACATTCAAACTCCATGCAGGTAGTGCCTTGGCTGGAACTTGAAGCAATGACTGTAGCACCACAGGGCAGAAATGCTAATGGGCCATACACACTATAAGATTTTCTGAAGACTTTTTCCTTTAGACTTACCAAAACCATATAATATGAGGTCAAACCTAAACACTTTCAATTTGTATGCAATCTGGCAGGCCCTTGCACTACATAGAAAAGGTAAATCTGAAGGGAATCTACCAACAAAAGTTGGATAGTGTGTATCCAAGCTTTACTATCAAGCGATTATAATAGCTTACACCTGAAATAACAAAATTCTTCCTCCTCTTCTTCAAAGCCATGATATTATTTGACAATAATCATGCAGTAGCTTTTTTGTTAATTTAAATGTTTTCAAGTTACTGCTAATCCCTTTACAGAAAGTAATTTTATCCAAAATATTGACAATTATAAATCGAGGCCAAGAACTCTGAGTCACTCCACTGATAGCACATTGGTTTAACAGTTTCCTTACACTTTGTTCTATGCTCCTTCTATAAATACTGCACGTTTAAATTGTCAGATAAGCATTAAATTAATTTTAGAAATGCATTCAACTGCTGATACTTATAAGAATGAGTCATTGAAATGAACCAGAACCAGGATGTTAAAGGCAAAATCAAAGCCTTCTCTACTATCATAGTCTAGGCAAACACTTGGATCTGTGTGATTGACAGTGGGAACAAAGGGAGAGAATCAGGAGGATTATTATTAACAGGGCTAAAGGGAGTGCAGCAAGCCTAGCAGAATGTTCCCTAGAACGTTACTTCCCCTCTTACTCATCCCTGAAGTTTTATTCACAAGAAGAATCACATAGAACTAATTAAATTGAATTTATTACCTGTTCGTTTTTTTGTGATGCATTAAAAGATTTGAATATACCTGTGACAGGCAATTTCCATTTTTAAGCAGATAGCTATTTTATTAATTAAATGGTCGCTTTAGCAATAATATCCCATTTTGTAACTGAGAAATGCATTGTTGTATGATATAAACCTCCATTTTCTTCAATTTACATTTGGTGTTGAGGACTGTGTATGCTCGGTAGGTCATCAGGCTTTAAAGCAAGAGCTCTGGTTACATTATAATAGTTATATTCTTTACGGCCAAAAGTACAGTGCTATTCAAAGGCATTTCTAAAATTCTGTTTTCCCTTTGTAATTATGGGCTGCTGAGTGTAAATTAATGAGAAAAAATAAATTTAAATACCTGTAGTATCAGGCTGCAAAAAAAAAAAAAAATTAAAAAATGAAGGGGGTCTGGCTACTTTATGAATACACTGTATATAGGCACCCTTCCTCATTATTATTTTTTTATTTTTTATTCTTTATTTCGAAGAAGCAGCATATCATGTCCTTTCAACACAGACATATTACAGATTACGTTGCGAAAACAGATATTGCACACATAAACATAAAGGCAAATATAAATACTTAATAGACATTGGGCTCCAGTGTAGACCATATGTAATATGTGTATGCAGCAGGGCTTCTTGTACACACCACTGGGATATACTGTTTCCTCATACAGTTTCTGATTTTTTTTCCCCCAATATAAGTGTAGCGCTACCCCCGTAGGAGCCGCTGGTAAATAGGGATCCCCCACCATGCACAGCCCGGCACACTGCATTTTAACAGCACGCAAGAGTCAGGAAACAGTCCAGCAACTTTGTGTTGTTTTGTTGATTAGGGGTATTAAACTTGGATGGAGATAGAGGTTTTATGGGGTGCCCACTTGACTTCAAGAACAATTTTAAGGGACAACTTTCCTATATAAAGCTATATACACTCCTCATCTTCCTCCAGCACATAACTTGCTTGCAGAACACTCAGACCCAGCTGAAACACTGTTTTGGGGATCTGACAAGGCATTCAGCCAGATCCAGTAAGGCCCTTTACAGGCAGGGACCGTGGGCCCCTTTGATGTGTAGAAAAGTATTAGTCTCCAGCTGTCTTTTTGAGGCTACTAATCCCAGCACCACCTTTTCAGGCATTACCAGCCCACCTGGCTGCAGCTGCCCCTTTCACTAGCCCTCCTGGCTATTCTCCCACAGTCCGGTGTGTAGCAGACATGTGTGTAGAAGAAGAAACCCACTCATCCCGCTGGCCTGGAACCCCGAGAAACCTTGCACATCTAAGGATTGAGCTAATTGTCGCAAAGTCTCACTCCAGTCTATGGTTGGGAAGCTAGTATGGTCCGATCCTTATAAAAGAAGTAGGGGGTCCAAATTTTCCCTTCGCATCATCCTTTCACTTCATTGAGTTCATGAGTTTTCAGTGAACAATACTGTTAATGATACAACACAAATATATTTTTACCACTTCCATTTGTGGCAACAGTTTTTGAGGAGGGTCCTTTTCTTGTTCCAGCATGACTAGGCTCTTGTGCACAAAGCCAGTTCCATAAAAACAGTAAGTTTGATGTGGAGGAGCTCAAATTACCTGCACAGCCCTGACCTCAACCCTATAAAACACCTTTGGGATGAATTGAAATGTTGATTGCAAACCAGATCCTCTCATCCAACATACATATTTAAAGTGATTGTAAATCTTATTTTTCGTTTTCTTAAAAATTAAACGTTACACTTATTTGCTGTGTGCAATGCCTCTTCTGGGTTCCCCCATCCGTGCTCCTGGCTTCACCTCTTTGGCGAGTGCCCCAAAGAAGCAGCTTCCTTCTAGCTTCATGAAGGGGGCACTCATAGACACAGACAGCGTGGCTGGGTCCGACTCCCAACCTCTGCTACCTCATTAAAGAATTTGATAGACAGCAGCAGGAGCCAATGGATCCCACTGCTAGTAATCTGCCCTGTGAGGAAGGAGAGAGGGGGAGAGCTGCTGCTCTCCTTTACAGCCCTGAATCGAGAGTGGGCTATAGTACATATAAGGGTGGGCTGGGGGATCCTGCAGCACAGAAGGGTTTTTTCCCTAATGCAGAGCATGCATTAAGGTAAAAATCACTAAGACTGTAGATTCACTTTTAACTTTACAAATGCTTTTTTTTTATAGGTGAATTGATACCAATTCCCTTAGACAGACTCTAAAATCTTATAAATATCTCCATGTCCGTGATTTTCGAATGGAATGTCCAACAGGCTGTGTTCGGTGTAATAATCAGCCTCTTGCAAACTTCTCTAATTTTTGCTATTGTAACACCAACACCATATCTGCACAATGGCTTCACGTTCACTGGATGTTTGGACATCTTTTTAGATGCCTTTCCTCCTGGTAGCAGCGTTTTGGCAGAAAAACCTATTGTCGCTTGTAAACGTATGTAACGCGTTTAAGCGCATCAATCGCTTGGGCATTCATTCATTTTATTGGCCAGAATATTAATTTATTCTGACCAATAAAATGAATTCATATGTAAGCGCTAAACACGCCCAGCGCTAACTTGTGTTTACACGTGACAATTGTTCTTTCTGCCAAAACACTGCTGCTCCTGGCAGTGGTGTTTTTTTTGTCTCTAAATGCCTCTGCCTCTAAACACCTATGAGGCTGATTTACAAAAACTGGAGAGTGCAAAATCTCTTGTCAAACTGGAAGCTAAATGGTTCCTATGCAGAGCTGCACCAGATTTTGCATTCTCCAGTTTTAGTAAATCAACCCCTGTGTGTGCATGGACATACTGTTACTGGCTTACACTGGTCTGGTGAAACTGGGACTGGTGTAATGGTGATCAGGAACACTGTTAATTGTATACACTGGTCTGTTGACATTGTGACTGGTGTGGGAGGAAACTACTCAAAAGCTGCATCATGCAGCCTTTGTTTAAAGGTAAGATCGCTGTGATTGGTCACTGCAATCACATGTTACAGGGCCAATTGATCTGCACAGTTCCCCGATCTGTGATCATTACACAGTGAGCAAAGCATGCCCTGCAGTGGATGCAGGAGGTTGTGTCTATATATATGTCCTACGGCATCCAGGAAGCACCTGTACGGCCATTTATGCACAATGGCTGGAAGGGAAAGGGTTAAACACAGGCAGAGAAGCTTTAAAGCTATCTCCAAATAAACTTTTTTATTTCTATGTATAGTTTTATTGTTGTATATGACCCTCACAGAGGAGAAACTAAAAAAAATCACTCAGTTAAAGTAACGCAGTCCCATATCGCAAAAAAGGGCCTGGTCATGAAAGGGGGTAAACATCCTGGGGCTGAAGTGGTTAAACAGGAAAAATTAAAACATAAAACACATGATTTTTCTGTGCAGTAAAACTATTTTTATTTATTTTTATTTTTTTATACTAACACTGCTCAAAAAAAGAAAAAGCACCTTTTGTTTAGTTTTGTTACTTTAAGTCGTCTAAGGTTTGCGAGAAAAAGAAAAGACAATAGTTCATGAAAAAAAAAGCCTTGTTTGTCCTTAAAAGAACAATGCACTGTATGTATTACATTGTTCTCTTAAGTAATGACAACGTTTTTGCAGATACATATCAGAAATGTAAAAATTGCTCTGGTTCACAAGGGATAAACAGGTGTAAGAGGCAAAGTGGGTAATTTCTAAGGACTACATATCCCATGGTACCCTGCTGCCTGCAAGCAATTATTTCTTTACAGACTCCACCTTCTGAAACTGCTCCTCTCAGCACCTCTGTAGTTCAGAAGGCGGGCTCTGTGAAATGTGTGACCCAGCAGTGCCTACTCATAGGACATAGTGAATAATGTCACAGAATTAAAGGAAGTAAATGTGTAGGGATCTTCACAAAGTAAGTTTACAAACTTCAAGATCATTTCGATTCATAGGAGTAGGTTAGAAATAATTAAAATCCGATGTGAAAATGCATGCATGATTTTAAATGTTGCCCATTTATATGCTTTAAGTTACAAGATGGTTTTTGGGGCAGTTAATAAAAGGATCTTATGATGTGTACATAGCAGGAGAAAGGAATGTGACAGAATAGGATCAGTAAATTAATGAGAGAAATGCTAGAGTGGGTGGAATAGTGTGCACTGTGGACAAGCCGGTAAAGTAGATGCTGGAACAGATCATGAGACAATATCAGAGGAAAGGTCTCCCTGCAAAAGTTTGACAGGACCAAGCATTTTCTCCTATTTCTACACTAAGATGCTTCAGTAATTGTCATCTCAGTGAGGAATTTGAATGGTGTGAACTTCATTAAAAAAGAGAGAAAAAACGAGTAATGAACCATAAACGCTTGCTCTGCTAGTTTTTTTTTTTTTTTTTTGTAGTTTTTTTCAGTAATTGCAGTTTACAATGCGCATATTAAGTTTTTCTCCTGATTAAAATCACATTCCATCAATTCCATTCCTTGTGTCACATTATTTTCAGAGCCTCTACACAAGATATTTGCAATAGCACTACTCACTGATATCGCATGATCACACAATGCCACTGTTTAGTCACCTAACTGGAGCTATATTGGTGATACCTTTCTCTTGTTCTACCCCATAGACCTAAAAGACAATATATTAATAGTAAAAAATGGCCCATATAGTTTTTTTTTTCTACAATGATGTCATGTAGGACTAATCTAATGAGACTAATCCTATACAATCACCAGGTAGTCTCCTGCAGGAGCAATTATTATTATTTATTTTTTTTTCACAAGGAGTTTTTCACAAGGAGTTTTCCTGAAAAAAAAATATGTCCATGTAGCCCTAATTCTAAATGCATGTATAAACAAAACTTTTTTTTTTTATCTGGATGGAGTGTGGAAACAACTTCTGTCCATTGTTCATTGTTGAACTTCTATTGTGTCATCTTTGGAAATATTAATTCTTTATTTTTGTCCTGTTGACCATTATCACTGAAAGTGAAGGGAAAGTCATAATTTGGAACTCTCATAAGAATAATAAGAATAAGTTATACTGCGGCAGGCAGCCCCTCCTGCGCAAACCGACATAGGTATACGTCAGTCGTGGGCGTGCAGCTAGGGGGCGAGCGCGCGCCACCGGCACAACCGATGCACGGGGCAGGCGGCTCCGATTGCCGCCTGACACCCGCGATCGCTTCCCGCTGAAAGAGAAGACCGGTCAGCTGTTGTAAACACAGCTGACCGTCCTTCTCCCTGGAATGATCACAGAGCTCATGTGATCCTTCTATATAGGATCACAGGTCTCTGTGGTCATTTCACAAGCCCCACCCCCATACAGTTAGAATCACTAACCTAGGCTCACATTTAACCCCTTGATCACCCACAGTGTTAACCCCTTCCCTGCCAATGTCATTATTACAGTACCAGTGCATATTTATTACTGTAGTAATGTCACTGGTCCCCCCAAACATGTCAAAAATGTCAGTTAGGGGTCCGTTCTGTCCGCCGCAATGTCGCAGTCCAGCTAAAAATCGCAGATCACCGCCATTACTAGTAAAAAAAAAAAACGATAAAAATTACATAAATCTTGCCCGCAGTTTGTAGACACAATAACTTTTGTGCAATCCATACCAAAAATATGTAGCAGAAAACAAATTGGCCTAAAATGTTAAAAAAAATTAGATTTTTACATTTTTTTTGGGAATGTTATATAGCAGAATGTAAAAATGATTGTTTTTTTTTTCCAGAATTGTCGCTCTTTATTTGTTTATAGCGCAAAAAATAAAAATTGCAGAGGTGATCAAATACCACCAAAAGAAAGCTCTATTTGTGGGAAAAAAAAGAACATCAATTTTATTTAGGTAGAGCATCATAGGACCACGCAATTGTTCGTTAAAGTAACGCAGTGCCGAATTGCAAAAAATGGCCTGGTCATTAAGGGGGCAAATCCTTCCGGTCCTGAAGTGGTTAAAGGGGTTGTAAAGTCAGAAGGTTTTTTTTTTATCTTAATGCATTCTATACATTAAAGAGTAACTTTTGTCGGGGAAAAAAAATAGCAAATAAAGAAAAAATAATATAGCGTATACAATAGCGACACAAGTCATGACCTTTCCTTTTCCATCTGCAGCCGCTGTAATTTTCTGAAAATGCAATGCAATATGGCTTCCTGGAGCTGTTCTGTACACAGAATGTATACTGACCACACCCCAGAAACATCATTTCCTGCTTGTGCGATTGGCTCACTGCTTTTCCCAGAAGTCTGCCTAAGATACAAGTCAGATTTCAGGCATTGCCTGGAGCAAAAATGTCATTTTTGGTGATATACTCCCAATGGGAACACGTCTAAAGGGATGCAGGCCCAGTAGATTTCCTCATTAGTGCTCTGCAGCTGCACAGCTGATTGGACCACTCCCATTAGACCCACTCAGCACAGAGGAACAAATAGTGATTTCTTCAGAATAATAAAAGGTAGGAATCTGGAACAAAGATTGTTATAATCCTTGCAATGTACATAGATTACCCAGAAGGGAATGTTTTTTTCTCAACAAAAGTGTAGTTCCGCTTTAAGATAAAAAGCCTTCTGTGTGCCTCAGCCCCCCTAATACTTACCTGGGCCCCCTTCTATCCAGCGATGTCCGCGAATGCCTCAGCTGTCCGGGACTCTCTCTCCTGATTGGCACAGTAGCAGCACCATTAGCTCCCGCTACTGTCAATCAAACTCAGTAAGTCATTCAGGAGAGAGAGGGGGCAGGGCCAAATGGCAGCTCTGTGTCTGAATGGATACACCGAGCTGCAGCTTGGCTCGGGTGCCCCTAAAGCAAGCTGCTTGCTGTGGGGGAACTTAACAGGAGGGAAAGGCCAGGAGTGCCAATGAGGGACCCAAGAAGAGCAAGATCTTCCCTCTGCAAAACTATTACACAGGGCAGGTAAGTATAACATGTTTGTTATTTTTATATATAGAATAAAAAATGAGACTTTACAGTCAGTTTAGAATTTGTTGCCATGACAGCTTTCTAAGATGGCTTTTGAAACGGCGTACTCTTACTTCCTTTGCAGGACAAGAAGTGACGGCAAATCAGGACACAGGCAGCAGAATATAAATGGCATGAGCTTTAACCTTTCCTACATCAAAAAAGTTTGGCTATACAACAGTATATCAAAAATTATATAAAGAGTAACCGCGCTAGATAATGAACAAAACTCAAAGAGTTCAAAGCAGCAACTTAAAATGTGACAAACATCCAGAAAACATAATAAATAGAAAACCTGCGCTAAAATGAGAGGACTATAGATGAATTGAGTGCAAAAGTCCTAATAAAGTCCCATAATAAATTGTATTTTGAGTGAACAAAAGAATAAAGTGGAAATAAATAAGTCCAAATGCATCCAGATATTGTATAACTCTTCTAGAGGGATTGACACTAGATGTATATACTGCTTACCAGAAACAGCAAATTCAATCGCCTGATAAGATGATAATGGCACTCCGGATCCACTGTATAACCAGGGAAAGACCCTTAGGAGGGATTTCAGGCCTCAGACGACACGATACATTCAATAGGCGTCAATCATGTGTATATAAGATAAAATATTCATAGGGTGATACTGTATTTGTAACAGAAGTGCATATACCAGGCATAGAATCACCTATGTGTATAAATTGAGAGTAAGTGCTAGTTAGAAGTAGAAGACCACCACCAACTTCACAGGCTGCTTACCAGACATATATGTGTTGATAGCACAAAAAGAAAATAAATCCAAAACTGCCAGAGTTCAATCACATGTGACAAAATCCAGTCCACAGCTATGACCACCACCAACATATACCACTGCTCACCAGAAATAAATTAAAATGATGCAGGCAACAGTCTAGGAACCAAGAAGTTGGAAATCCCTAATGGAGTGCTCCTCAGAATCGCAGAGTACACCGGTCCCAACCAAAGGAGGAGTTGAATCCAAAGATATTCTCACGTGTCAATTGTGCGGTCATATGTAGAAAATAAAATGCCCCATAGCGTAAAACCATTTACATTAATTAGCATAAAAAAGAGTTACACTTACAAAGTATCAAGAAGTAAGCGCTGAATGAAAGGCGCCGGCCGGTCGGCTCCAAACACCCGTCCTCATGTCTCATGTAGGGTGACTCAATTCATCTATAGTCCTCTAATTTTAGCGCAGCTTTTCTATTTATTATACAACAGTATATACACTTTAAATGGAATCCAAAGCCAAAACATGTTCTGTCATTTTGGATCTACTGTAGAGTAGGGAGTAGGGAAGAATTAGAACCTCTGTCAAGCTTTTTATTGCTGTTGGTATCTACACTGGGGAGATTCACCCTCTCTATTTGTCCTGAAGACTATTTTCACTAGTACAGAATGTGATTGCAAATACAAGCTTTTGGAGATGCCACTGGAACAGGAGGGGAGCAGAAATCTTCGAGCAGTGGCATCTCTTTCAGCCATGTAAGAAGAGATGTCCCCTTTCTGTAATGTCATCTGGGACATGAAGGTTAAAGGAAATCTCCCCAAGGGAACATAGACACCAAAAAAACTGAAAGGGGGCTAAATATTTTCTGTTCTACCTAAAATAAAATAAAAATGTTTTTTCTTTAGATAAACCGAATCCTAATGAGGGAATACTGTCCGTGATACTTTATTCTTTATTTGCACTATCATTCAAATTGTCATTCAAAATTTTGGGGTGTATCCCCTTCAGCTAAGGTCTGTGCAGTGCTCAAGCACCTCAGGGTAAGAAGTTGAAAAAATATGTGAATCATCACCTAATGTATCCAGTCCCTTGAGGAGCAAATTTCCTGATCACTTTTAAATAACCAATTATGCACAGATTCTTTTCACATGATTAGAAAATTGGAGTGGATATTCACATGATTTTTTCAGTGTAGATTCTCTACATCTGTAGTAAATCAGCTTCGGTGACATCAAAGTGTTGCGATTAAAGTGACTGTCAATGGTGTGTTGATTTCATGATACCGTGCAACAAATGATTTGAAGGAAGCAGGTCAAGGTAAAGACTTTGACAACTGGTTGGTGCGGATAAAAAGCCTTTGCCCACGCTTCTCGTAAGTGTATTAAAAAAAAAAAAAAAGCAGCACTGCTGTTCCCTGGAATTTTCACTGAAAACTTGCCAACAAAAAGTGGTGACAACTGATGTTTCCTAATTGACATATCTACTTACATGTCAGAATGTCTTCTACCACTGACTATTTGAAGTAAGATGTCAGGTTTTTAGTAAAAGTTTCAGTGAGCAGCAGATCCTGTGTGTGGATATTCATTTTGTATAATCAGTTAAAGCTGAAAAGCAGGCAAGCAACTAAATACACAACTAAAATGCATGGGAACCTGCCAAAAGACTCAGTATGTCATTCTATGTAACAAGCCTTCTATTTCCCCTACCAGAGAGAGCAGCCTGGTACCTACCCAAGTGGCAAACTCTGTAGGTCACACTGTGGTTGAGCAGTACAGACTGGTCTGGTACCCCCATTCAACCTGTAATTGGATGGATCATCTCTGCAATAATTCTCTAGGGAAGCTGCCAGTATTATGCAAGTGGCACTGGGCAAATTAGTACAACCTGCTTGGTATACATTGCTGCCTCTTCCTCTCCCAGTCAAAACCATTGGGGATTACAGGAAGTCGATATTAAGATTCTTTTTATTAAATCAGTAGTTGGAATAAATGCTGGTTTAGGCATGTACCTTGTGTTCAGCTTTAAAGATATATTGTGTAACTGGTTAATGAAGGATCGTGTGGAATAATGGTCTGGGTCAGGGGTTTCCAAACATTTTTTAAAAAAGGCAAGTTTACTGTCCTTCAGAGTTTAGGGGGACCGTTTTTTGGCCATTGGGAGTAGAAAAGTTCCCAATATCAGTAGGAAAAAACAATGCACTGAATTGTGCCCCATCATTGGTGTCATTTGGTCCAGTTGTTGAGGTCATTGTGAAGAATTGTGCCCCATAGTTTGTGTCATTGGGGGGAATTGTGCCCCATTATTGGTGTCATTCAGCCCAATTGTTGGTGTCATTGGGAGGAATTGTGCCTCAACCAGGGCTGTCTTTAATACTGATTGGACCCTGGGCAATTTTTTTCTTGGGCCCTCCAAAATCCACTTATCAACTATTTGCAGGCAGCGCGGGCTCAAGGGACAGCTGCTTTGGGCCCGCCAACAATGACTGGGCCCAGGGCAGCTGCCCCTTTTGCCCTGTGTTAAAGACGGCCCTGGCCTCAACGCTGGTGTCATTGGGCCCAACTGTTGATATTATTGGGAGAAATTGTGCCCCATCATTGGTGTCATTGGGCCCAATTGTTGATGTCATTGGGTGGAATTGTGCCCCATCGTTGGTGTCAATGGGAGGAATTGTGCCCCATCACTTGTGTCTTGGGGGGAAATTATGCCCTATGGTTGGTATCAGTGAATGAAACAGTGCCCTAAGGGCCGGATAAAAGCAAGCAAAGGGCCACATCTGCCCCTCCGTCCTCAGTTTGGAGACCACTGGTTCAGTTTAAAATTTTTATGACTTCCTATTGTTTGTTTTTCATTGCTTTTCAGTACATTTAAGTACATTTTGAATTAAATGAACCCATAAAAATTCTCTTTTTCATCCTTTTCTTCCAGATAGAAAAGAGAAAATTCAGCAAAGACTCAAATTCAACATATTGTATTTTTATGGTGAACAAGCCCTATGCTATAACATGTTCAGTGGTAGCTTTTTACATTCCTTTTTTCTTGATGGTGCTTGCTTACTACCGAATTTATGTCACAGCACGAGAACATGCCAGACAGATTGGAGTATTACAGCGGGCAGGAGCACCAGCAGACCATCGACATCAGCATCCTGATCAACACACTACTCACAGGATGAAGACAGAGACCAAAGCTGCTAAGACATTGTGCATTATAATGGGCTGTTTCTGCCTGTGCTGGGCACCATTTTTTATCACCAATGTCATTGACCCTTTCATAAACTACAGTGTACCAGGGCAGCTTTGGACAGCTTTTCTTTGGTTAGGCTATATAAATTCAGGGTTGAACCCTTTCCTCTATGCCTTTTTGAACAAGTCTTTCAGGCGTGCCTTCCTCATCATTTTGTGCTGCGGAGATGAGAAGTACAGAAGGCCTTCCATACTAGGGCAAACAGTCCCCTGTTCAACCACAACAATTAATGGATCCACACATGTTCTAAGGTCAGTACACTCTATTCTATATAATAATGTTATTAGAATACCTTATAAACTTTTATATCTGTATATTATGCATGTGACTCCTACAGTTCCAAACACTCTTCTGAACAGAACTCATAAACAGGTAATAGGAATACGTTTCTGCTACTTTCTATGTGAAGCACACCCTAAGTACACACAGCTATGGCTCAAATGAACCTAAAGGAGACCAATCTGGCCTTGTGCTTTTTGCCAATTTAGCTGTAATTAAAATATACAGATCTAAAGCCAAAACTTTTTTTATTTGGTGTGGAAGGGTCAAAGTCACTGTCAGCTTTTTATCGCTCTCTGTGTCCCCACTTTGGAGGTTCACACTTTCTATTTGTTCAGCTGACCAACATCCTAAGAATGAACATGCTGGGAAATAAGACCTTTCCCTCTGGATAGGTTGCCTCTCACTTCTTGTTGTGTGTTTGCAGGAGGAAGTGAAGGGAATTCAACTCAGCGGAACACAGACTTATATGATATCTAAGCCCAGGAACAGAAAATTGTAATTTATTGCAGCTTACCAGTCCTTAGATATGATGGCTGCATCAGTTTTGATTTTTCAGTATGAGAGTATTTTCAGTAAGCACACAAAATTCCTGTCAGAAATACAGTATCTTTGGCACTTCCTGCAAGATGAGCTTAAAACAGAAACATTGCTATTGTCCTTCTATAAACTAGTAACCCCCCATCCCTCATGTAATAGAGGCATATTTGCCTGGGTTACAGTAATGGTCCATATACAGTCAGGTCCATAAACGGCTTGTGCCGTTCCTTCAGAGGCCCGTGCCGTGACCGTCGCCTCCCGTGTGCGTGCGCGTCACCAATCAGATGGCCGGATGCCGGGATCCAGGAAGACGGGCGAATGGACATGTCGCCCGTCATAGAGGTAAGCGGGCGGCATGGCGGGGGCTCGTTCTGAGGTAAGTATTTCATAATGAGCTAGTATGCGATGCATACTAGCTCATTATGTGTTTCTCTTGCAGGTTGAAAAAAAAAATGTGGGGTTTACAACCTCTTTAACTGCAGACTTTCAGCTTTAATTTGAGGGTATTTACAGTGGGTACGGAAAGTATTCAGACCCCCTTAAATTTTTCACTCTTTGTTATATTGCAGCCATTTGCTAAAATCATTTAGGTTCATTCTTCTTCCTCATGAATGTACGCATAGCACCCCATACTGACAGAAAAACACAGAATTGTTGACATTGTTGCAGATTTATTAAAAAAGAAAAACTGAAATATCACATGGTCCTAAGTATTCAGACCCTTTGCTGTGACACTCATATATTTAACTCAGGTGCTTTCCATTTCTTCTGATCATCCTTGAGATGGTTCTACACCTTCATTTGAGTCCAGCTGTGTTTGATTATACTGATTGGACTTGATTAGGAAAGCCACACACCTGTCTATATAAGACCTTCCAGATCACAATGCATGTCAGAGCAAATGAGAATCATGAGGTCAAAGGAACTGCCTGAAGATCTCAGAGACAGAATTGTGGCAAGGCACAGATCTGGCCAAGGTTACAAAAAGATTTCTGCTGCACTTAAGGTTCCTAAGAGCACAGTGGCCTCCATAATCCTCAAATGGAAGACGTTTGGGACGACCAGAACCCTTCCTAGAGCTGGCCTTCCGGCCAAACTGAGCTATCGGGGAGAAGAGCCTTGGTGAGAGAGGTAAAGAAGAACCCAAAGATCACTGTGGCTGAGCTCCAGAGATGCAGTCAGGAGATGGGAGAAAGTTGTAGAAAGTCAACCATCACTGCAGCCCTCCACCAGTCAGGGCTTTATGGCAGAGTGGCCCGACGGAAGCCTCTCCTCAGTGTAAGACACATGAAAGCCCGCATGGAGTTTGCTAAAAAACACTTGAAGGACTCCAAGATGGTGAGAAATAAGATTCTCTGGTCTGATGAGTCCAAAATAGAACTTTTTGGCCTTAATTCTAAGCAGTATGTGTGGAGAAAACCAGGCACTGCTCATCACCTGTCCAATACAGTCCCAACAGTGAAGCATGGTGGTGGCAGCATCATGCTGTGGGGGTGTTTTTCAGCTGCAGGGACAGGACGACTGGTTGCAATCGAGGGAAAGATGAATGCGGCCAAGTACAGGGATATCCTGGACAAAAACCTTCTCCAGAGGGCTCTGGACCTCAGACTGGGCCGAAGGTTTACCTTCCAACAACACAATGACCCTAAGCACACAGCTAAAATAAAGAAGGAGTGGCTTCACAACAACTCCGTGACTGTTCTTGAATGGCCCAGCCAGAGCCCTGACTTAAACCCAATTGAGCATCTCTGGAGAGACCTAAAAATGTCTGTCCACCAACGTTTACCATCCAACCTGACAGAACTGGAGAGGATCTGCAAGGAGGAATGGCAGAGGATCCCCAAATCCAGGTGTGAAAGACTTGTTGCATCTTTCCCAAAAAGACTCCTGGCTGTATTAGATCAAAAGGGGGCTTCTACTAAATACTGAGCAAAGGGTCTGAATACTTAGGACCATGTGATATTTCAGTTTTTCTTTTTTAATAAATCTGCAACAATGTCAACAATTCTGTGTTTTTCTGTCAGTATGGGGTGCTATGTGTACATTCATGAGGAAGAAGAATGAACTTAAATGATTTTAGCAAATGGCTGCAATATAACAAAGAGTGAAAAATTTAAGGGGGTCTGAATACTTTCCGTACCCACTGTACATCCAAATCAGGTGAAAGGTGTAGGAATTACAACAGTTTGTATATGTGCCTCCCACTTTTTAAGGGACCAAAAGTAATGGGACAGATTATGGGCAGAGCATCACCAGGGATAAAACTGCTGTAATTGACTGCAAAGGATTTGCAACCAAGTATTAACCAAGTATTAAAAAGTGAAAGTTTGATTTATGATTGTTAATCTGTCCCATCACTTTTGGTCCCTTAAAAAGTGGGAGGCACATATACAAACTATTGTAATTCCTACACCGTTCACCTGATTTGGATGTAAATACCCTCAAATTAAAGCTGAAAGTCTGCATTTAAAGTACAACTTGTTTGTTTCATTTCAAATCCATTGTGGTGGTGTATAGAGCAAAAAAGATTAGAATTGTGTCAATGTCCCAATATTTATGGACCTGACTGTAGATCCATAGATGCAGTGGAGGCGTGAACATCCCTTCCCTAGGACAGAATGTGTGTATTGTTGATCACCAGTTGAAAATAAATGGAAAAAAAAACCCCCAGAAAAATAATGGAACCACCACATCAAAGGCTGCAATATACACCTTTTTTTTTTTTGGGGGGGGGGGGGGGAGACTTTGAAATATTTAAGCCCAAACATTTTTTTTTTTTTGCTTTGCATAGAGCTGAGAGAGATTTAAAACCCCAAACAGGTTATTTTTTGCTGCCTGTGTTCTGTTGAGGATGGGATCTGCTCCCTTTACTCCCTGTTCTGGAGACCCCTCAGGATATAAGGGGAAATCTCTCCAAAGTGAATGGAATACCCATATTAAAACTTTCTTGGGGATGCATGTCCCAATTGGATGATTTCCCTTCACTTGTTGCTCTGGTAAATACGCTAACAGTTTGGATTCCCCATCACTTTCTATCTCAGTGACAATGGTCAGCAGGACAAATAGAGGGGTGTCAGCGATAAAAAACCAACGTGATGGGGGGGGGGGCTATCCCTTTCCAACTCTAAAAAAAAAAAATGCCTTTGCATACATTTAAAAAATACATGGACTTTTACCTATTCCTTGCTTTGAACACAATTTTAAATATAAAGAAAAGAAGAAAGATCCGCGCTTAGGATAAACTATCTATAAAATAGTGCGTAAAATTTCTATAAATAAAACACTAATGGCTGCTGCCCACTCCAAAAGATGCACCCCCAATGGGGGAGCGTCAGGTGTAAATGTCAAAAAGGGGAGTGATTGGCGCTGCCAGGAAGTTAGGTTAATGGGAAATCTGGGTTAGGCTCCTATAGTTCAAGACCAAGTTCAACACATGCAAATGCACATAGAATGTATGTGGGAATGAGAACTATATAAGTAATAGGATATAAAAACACAATGGGTGTGTAATATGTGTGTAAAATTAACACTATGTGCTGATACCAAATCAATAAATAAATAAATGTGTTCAATACCTAATCGGCTTATTGAGACTCAACATAAATATGCAAATATATGTAAATGTAGGTATAAAAATATAAAAGCATATAAAGATAGTATTAATAAATTATGGTGATATAGAGAGTTAGTGTGCAAAGGTGCTAAAAAATAAATATAGTGCACTAATCAAACTAAATAAGGTGCATTCCGAATAGTCATAACCATCTATTCAATAAAGTGCAACTGCATACTCATAAGCAATGAAAATAAATAAGTGGGTGAACTATGTGCATCCCACACTGGTGACAATATAAACACTAGTAAATAAATAAGTGCAGCCGTGCAAATAACTATATAAATTATGAAAGTGAGAACCATATAAATTCAAAGGCTCAAAAAGCAGGTTCTGTGTATTTTAAAATTGTCCAAAAATAGTGCAATCAGAGTTGGTACAGAAATCATAAAGTTCTATAGTCCATATAAGGATGGAGTAAGGTGCTCTTTTTTTCTATGAAGCCGGGAGTGCAGTGAGTGATTGGAAGATAGGGTGCTCCCCCTCTCCTGGGGTCCTGTGCTTACCGGATGTCCGTACCCCTACAGGGGTAAATGGCGGGTCGATAACAGGGATCGCTCCCATACACCGGCAATCTGGTTCCGTCCTATCCTTCCTATTACCACTCGTATCCACTCCTTGCTCCGGTACACATAGGGGTTAAAGCATCAGGGAGAGAGCTCCAGTACAATTCCCGGGTATATGAAAAAGGGGAAAAACAGAAGCCTCCGATAGTGCAGGATTGCCTTTAAAACTTTTATTTAGATTCCAAAAAAGACATGTACTCACATAAAATCAACATGCAGCGCATCCGTATGGCATAGGGTCCGCAACTACCTCGTTCGCGGTGCTCGCCTGGGATCAGCGTGCGTTCCTAGCCTCGGGATCGTTCAGACGGAAGTGATGTGGTCACGTTCTCGACGCGTTTCGTCACACTGACGTCATCTGGAGAAGCGTTGACCACGTCTATTCCGTCTGTTTAAGTATTAAGCGGTTACCAGGCAACTTAGTGGGGGAATGTGCAAATGTAAATTCTCCGGCCAATCATCGCAAGGGGCCATGTAATGTCATCTATTGCTAGGCAAACATATTAACATTAAAAATAACATTAAAAATCTACTCGCTATTTGGCAAATAGAAAAAGAGGGGATATCTGAATATCATCTGTTGCTAGGCAGAATTGTATTACTGAAAAACGGGCTAATGGATGGTAAACAAAGAGACAGGAAACCTGTGTGCTCAAGTTCCGTCTCCCAATGCTCACTTACTCACATAAGTAGCATATTTGTTGGCGGCGTATATGTAATTAATCTCAAGGGGGATTCATATATAATATATGTCAATAAGGACTAGTCTATGCAAATACCGATAAAAAGAATTAATTAAAAACGGGGTTATTTTATATTACAAATAATAAAAATAATTGATCAGGCATTATGTAATATGGAATTCGGGGGGTATTTTTTATAATTATTTGGATGAGGTCCAGAGAAGGCATATTATATGTATAGTATAATGATGGAACTATTTAATCTGATACAATGTTATTATGTTAATTGGACTTTGCTTAATGGTCATCATAGGGGGATTAATTTAAGTCAGGGTAGTTCTATCTCAAAATAGGTTAAAAATTATTGTATAAAAATACTTAAAAAATCTTAAAAAATCATTCAATTAATGCTATCCAAGGAACAGATTTTTTATATAATCTATGTATAATCAGATAAACTTTGGCACCAGTGGACTGGTAAACTCTCAATACTATAATTAATATGTTAATCACAATTACCAATACAGGAATAATATATGAAAAATATATATATACATATATAAATACAAATAATAAAAATAAATTTAGATGAATAAAAAAAATAATAAATATAGCAGGCCTCTCTAGGTCAAGATCATGAAAGACACTAAGAAGTGAAAGTCGAATTATATGTGTAATATGTGCTAGAGGGCCCAAAAATGAAAATAAGTGGAAAAAATAGATGTGACCCTTATAGAACTAAAATTAAAGGTGAACAGTAGTGTATATACTAAAGACTAAAAATGTGCTTAAAAGATTAAATATAGAAGGTGTAAAATTATATAGATATTGTAAAAATTTAAATAAATAAAAATAGATAAAATTATGGCATAACTTGGTTGCAGTATAAAATTGGTAAAACCTGACATAGCAATTCAAACATAATTAATTTAGTGGTTGGAAATGAAGCAATTCAGATCTATATCAAGGTTCAACCCTCCAGGTTGGAGTGATTCCAATTGGAAAATCCATTTCGTTTCGTTTTTAGAGATTTTTCTCGTTTTATTCTCTCCCCTCCAATGTGCTCTTATAGTATCGATGCCATAAAATAATAGTCCCTTGGGATTCTTATCGTGCGTTTCCAGAAAATGTCTGGATAACCCATGTTTGGGGAAACCCTTTTTGATGTTTTTAATATGTTCTCTTATACGCACATATAGCGGTCTAGTGGTCCTGCCCACGTATTGTTTATGGCACGGGCACTCAATAACGTAAGTGACGTGAGTGCTGGAGCATGTAATCAGCTCATTAATTTTGAATTTCCGTTTATTGGCAAAGGATCTAAATTCCGTCATCTTTCTTGGTTGTGCTGTATTATTTTTGCACGCAAGGCATTTACGGCATCTTATAAACCCTTTTAGATCGGGAAAGATTTTTATTTGTTTGGGTGGGTCTATCACATTATGAACTAACCTCTTCCTGAGTGCAGGTGCTTTCCGATAGATAAATTAACATAATAGTCCAATTAACATAATAACATTGTATCAGATTAAATAGTTCCATCATTATACTATACATATAATATGCCTTCTCTGGACCTCATCCAAATAATTATAAAAAATACCCCCCGAATTCCATATTACATAATGCCTGATCAATTATTTTTATTATTTGTAATATAAAATAACCCCGTTTTTAATTAATTCTTTTTATCGGTATTTGCATAGACTAGTCCTTATTGACATATATTATATATGAATCCCCCTTGAGATTAATTACATATACGCCGCCAACAAATATGCTACTTATGTGAGTAAGTGAGCATTGGGAGACGGAACTTGAGCACACAGGTTTCCTGTCTCTTTGTTTACCATCCATTAGCCCGTTTTTCAGTAATACAATTCTGCCTAGCAACAGATGATATTCAGATATCCCCTCTTTTTCTATTTGCCAAATAGCGAGTAGATTTTTAATGTTATTTTTAATGTTAATATGTTTGCCTAGCAATAGATGACATTACATGGCCCCTTGCGATGATTGGCCGGAGAATTTACATTTGCACATTCCCCCACTAAGTTGCCTGGTAACCGCTTAATACTTAAACAGACGGAATAGACGTGGTCAACGCTTCTCCAGATGACGTCAGTGTGACGAAACGCGTCGAGAACGTGACCACATCACTTCCGTCTGAACGATCCCAAGGCTAGGAACGCACGCTGATCCCAGGCGAGCACCGCGAACGAGGTAGTTGCGGACCCTATGCCATACGGATGCGCTGCATGTTGATTTTATGTGAGTACATGTCTTTTTTGGAATCTAAATAAAAGTTTTAAAGGCAATCCTGCACTATCGGAGGCTTCTGTTTTTCCCCTTTTTCATATACCCGGGAATTGTACTGGAGCTCTCTCCCTGATGCTTTAACCCCTATGTGTACCGGAGCAAGGAGTGGATACGAGTGGTAATAGGAAGGATAGGACGGAACCAGATTGCCGGTGTATGGGAGCGATCCCTGTTATCGACCCGCCATTTACCCCTGTAGGGGTACGGACATCCGGTAAGCACAGGACCCCAGGAGAGGGGGAGCACCCTATCTTCCAATCACTCACTGCACTCCCGGCTTCATAGAAAAAAAGAGCACCTTACTCCATCCTTATATGGACTATAGAACTTTATGATTTCTGTACCAACTCTGATTGCACTATTTTTGGACAATTTTAAAATACACAGAACCTGCTTTTTGAGCCTTTGAATTTATATGGTTCTCACTTTCATAATTTATATAGTTATTTGCACGGCTGCACTTATTTATTTACTAGTGTTTATATTGTCACCAGTGTGGGATGCACATAGTTCACCCACTTATTTATTTTCATTGCTTATGAGTATGCAGTTGCACTTTATTGAATAGATGGTTATGACTATTCGGAATGCACCTTATTTAGTTTGATTAGTGCACTATATTTATTTTTTAGCACCTTTGCACACTAACTCTCTATATCACCATAATTTATTAATACTATCTTTATATGCTTTTATATTTTTATACCTACATTTACATATATTTGCATATTTATGTTGAGTCTCAATAAGCCGATTAGGTATTGAACACATTTATTTATTTATTGATTTGGTATCAGCACATAGTGTTAATTTTACACAGATATTACACACCCATTGTGTTTTTATATCCTATTACTTATATAGTTCTCATTCCCACATACATTCTATGTGCATTTGCATGTGTTGAACTTGGTCTTGAACTATAGGAGCCTAATCCAGATTTCCCATTAACCTAACTTCCTGGCAGCGCCAATCACTCCCCTTTTTGACATTTACAATTTTAAATATATTTAAGGGAAACCTGTTTTGAGAGAAAAACAAGGACTGTCATTGTTGATCATCTTATGAAAATAATAGTTGATAACTGTTGTGGCAATTATCTTCATCATAATGGAACAAGCATGCAGTAAATTAAGTCACAGTGAAGCCATAGCACCTGATCTGCATATTGATTCCAGGCTAGTGACTCAGACAGGGTTGAACTTGGAAGATGATTGCGAGGCAACGGGCATTTTTAAAAGGAGAGGTCAGCAATGGCAGCCATCATTTTCTTTAGCATAAATTTTCTTTAGGTAAGCCTGTTAAAACTGGTTTCACTCATGTAGGATTCAGTCTTAAGTGATTCATGCTCTAAAATGGGCTCTGTACTCAAAGTAGCAAACAGAATAAAAACTGAAGTATCATCAAGGTCCTATACAGAACACTTGTGTGTATGAGTCTTTCATCTTGAAAAATAATATTTTGTTGTAATGTTTTTCAATTGTTTCTTATTTATGCTCAAGAAGAACTCCAACAATTGCCAATTGTATTTTAATGGCATTATTATGTAACATTATTGTTATTTTAAAGGGACTCTATAGCTTCAAAAAAAACCAAAAAAAGGGCCAAAAGCAGTCTGCAAGAGAAGATACTCCCTTACCTAATTGCTACCAGTGCTTGTTCCACAGAACTGTGCTCTCTAAAGCCTTGTACACACGAGTCAAAATTTGGCCGGGAATTTTCATCCGACGACCGATCTGCCGATTTTCGGCTTGTTAGTATGATGCTTCCGACAACCGACTCCGACTTTTCGGCCAAAAAAATCCTGGTGTGCAGGCTATATCATTTTTGTCGACCGTCAAAACACGTCCGATTTTCGTCTCATCATTAGTACAGATTTCAATGGGGAAAAATCTTATGAGCAAGACTAGGCATGCTCAGAGATGAAAGAACACAAAGAAAGCAATCCAACACATGACATCACTTCTGAAGTAGAATTCTGTCATGTGGGAAAATTTGTGTGCAGTCTAGAGCACATTCCAACCAACAGACACCACTCTGGACAAAAGACGGACGACCGGTCGGCGGAAATTCGTTGCGTGTGTACGAGGCTTTACAAAGCTATGGCCTCCAGCAGAATCTTTGCATCAGACACTGATGTCTAGACCCTCACGAGTGTCGTATTCCATCCTCAGACCCAACATCATTAAAGGGCACAATAGTAATGTAGGGACTGGTGGATAGAGCCAAAATTCCCAGCAGAAGGACTTAGATATCCAACACATTTTGAATTGTTGGATGTATTCGGCAAGAGAGCAAGGATCAATGGAAAGGGCAGTGGAATAAGTGAAAGGTAATGGTCTTGCTTTTAGGCATTTTTTTTGTATATCAAGGTACAGTTTATGGGGATCCAGACAAGTTTGATTTTTTGGGGCTCCTCTGTAGTTCCCTACTGGTCTTTGTGTTTAATACATTGTAAAAGATAAATCTGCAAACTGTTGGTATTTTCTGAAATTTAGCATATTTAGCACTTCATCACTCCTATATGCAACGAGCAGTAAGAGCTCTAAATATTGCAGGTAGAATATTCCTCAAACTCTATTAAATACTAAATGTGTTATGTGCAACAAGGCTAATAAGTTTGACAGATTTCACAAAGCCCATGTGTTCCCTCTTTGGTTTTATGCTTTTCTGAGCTATAGTCATTAAAATTGACTTGAAATCCGACTACTACCTTATACTTTCTTGAGGCTAGCCTGGAGGGCACTGTCACTTGAAGACTGGAATTTAGAAATATAGTCAATTTTCAGACTTCATTTAAAGTAGGTAACATACTTTACTGTTAGATTAGTTATTTTAGGTAAAGTAGGACATGCAACACTTCACATAATACAACACTAAGGGCCTGCTTGGCTAATCACCAGTGGCAATAGCTGTTACAAGGGACATTACATGCTTTTGGCTCCACCAAAACTAGCAATTATAAAAGAATTTATACAGTTGAAAACTATTCATTGAGATTCTAATTGGTCATTTATTGCGGTGCATATACAGTATGTGTATTGTTTTCGTTCAGACTGGTCATCCTACATTAACTGATTTGTTTTGATAATATTCAGGTGTTTTGGTGAAAGTATGGAATGTGCCAAAGAGGAATACTTTTAAGAACAGAGCATACTGAAAAATTGCCTTCAGTGAATTGGCCTTGGCTACATGTGTTTGCGTTTTTGTATATATTCTTTGTACTAGAGGAATTCTTCAATAGGGATATTAAGTATATAAGTATAATCTGTATGGTCAGATGCTGATAAATGATAAGGCTTTACTAGAGGGCACTGAGTGCAATTCACATATACAGTAAACCTGTACAATTAATGAACACTTGTTTTTGAATGGACTGGGATTACTTGCAGGAGCCACTAAAGCCTCGTACACACGCAACGATTGTTGGCGGTGAATTTTCGGCCAACGTCCGATCCGCCGATTTTCGGCTTGTTAGTATGATGCTTCCGACAACCGACTGCGACTTTTCGGCCAAACAACATCTGGTGTGCAGGCTATAAAATTTTTGTTGGCCGTCAACAGAACGGCCGATTTTTCGTCAGTCAGTACAGATTTCGGCAGACAAAAATGTGATGAGCAAGACTCGGCATGCTCAGAGAAGAAAAAACACACGAAAAGTAAACCAGAACATGACATCACTTCTGAAGTTGGTTTTTGTTGGCAGCTAAAATTCGTGTGCAGTCTAGAGCAAATTTCAACCAACACAACAACAATGTCAGCCGATAATCGTTGCGTGTGTACGAGGCATTAGTGTATAGCATATAATACATTTTAATAGAATAGATAAAAGGAGTGTTACTCACGAGAGTCGCAAAATCAAGAGCAAATAGCACTGTAGATAGTGGTCCTCAACATCAGTGTCCCAGGGGTGTCCGACTGGGGTGTGTAGCTGGGTTCCTGCATTCAGTATCTCTGGTGGGTTCCAGTGCTTCCTGAGTCTGTGGAAAGCACAGTTGACCATTACTACTCTAGGAACTCTAGGCTTGGACAAAGTACCCACATTTTGCACCAATTATTGTTTTTATTGTTTTTGGATATCCATGTAGCCATCACAGGCCATTGCTTATAGCACCATATGCTAAGTTATTAATGCATTCTTATTTAGCCAAATGTTTCAGACCACTGCAATGCCTTAGAGTACAATACAGTTGTTATCCTTATTGCTGTCTTTTTATAGTTTTGTATTTTATTGTTGGTGAAACAGTGTCCATGCTGCCTCTGTACACTGAGAAACAATCTGATAGCAGAGTAGATGTATTTGCCTTACTCCTCTAGCCATCAATTCCAGATGTACTGAACCAGAGTTGGCAAACTGTCTCTACCTGCATCTCCACTCCAAGGCCATCAACGCTACCCAGTTGACTTGGGGGATGCTTGCTGTTGGCACAAGGCTATTGTCCAAGGGGACAGGAAGTATCAATCCAGAAATGGACCCAAAACAGTACTTAGGAGACCAGTACTATGTATTAATGAGCCCAAACAGTGTGATATGATACATCTGTGCTACTCATCTGTGGTAATTACAAAGCGTCTCAGTCGCTGGTAACTACTAACTTTCCAAACAGGTCTGTCTTATTTTAACCGCACAAAGAAATACAGAATGCCCAAAAATGATTAATACATTATAAGAATAGAAGTTTAAAGTGTTACTAAACCAAAGGCCCTGCATTCTTTTCATCTGGTCTCCCACAGTACAAAGAAAATGGAAATGCAATTATTTTAGTAAATATAAACTGCTAAATACCTTTTCTCATCAGCAGTATATAGCAGTCTTGTGACTTCTATTAGTGTCTGGTGAAAGCTTGTAGGGGGAGTTTTCATTCTGCTGCAGGACCCCTGACCTTCTGTCTGAACAGTGCTGATTGGCCCTGTGCTGATCACATGCACCCAAAAAAAAAAAAAAAAAAAATTCTCTAGCAATACACACCAAACCGAGCATGTCCTGAGTGTCTCCAAGGCTCTGTAATATCAGGAGATGGATTGGGGACAGTAAATGAAGGGGAGGATCAGAGAAGACAGGATCAAACAGCTTTTTTGCACAATGCGGAGTATTAACCCCTTAGGTTCCACAGAGAGTATAACAAGCATGCTTTACTGCATATACAGACTGATTTTACTGTTTTGGGTTTAGTAACACTTTAACCACTTACGGACCACCCATCACAGTTTTTACATTGGTACTTTGATGTTAAATACCAGGGTTATGGCAGCAGATAGCTGCCATAACCCTGGTATTTTCTTACAGGGCGGGCGGTAGCAGGGAAAACTATCCAGTCTGTCCATGTCCCAGGCAGGAAGTCGAGTGAGGGCAAGATGGCCCCCACTCGACTCTATGGCCTTAGAGGACCGGAGCGACGTCATACGTCACTTCCTCCCAACAGCCTTAAAGGGCCCATTTTTTTCCCCTTTAAGTGTAGATGCGAGATCTAAGGTCTTTTTGACCCCAGATCTCACAATAAAGAGGACCTGTCCTGTTATTTCTATTACAAGGGATGTTTAAATTCCTTGTAATAGGAATGAAAGTGATCAAAAAAAAAAAAAAAAAAAAGTTAAAGGGACAGTGTAAAAACAAAAAATAAAAGGTAAAATAAATAATAATAACATTTTTTTTTTTTTTTAAAGTACCCCGTCCCTCCGAGCTTGTGCGCAGAAGCGAATGCATACGCAAGTCGCGACCAGATATGTAAACAGTGTTCAAACCACTAATCTGAGGTATTACCACGATCTTTAGAGCCAGAGCAACAATTCGAACCCTAAGTGTCGGTTCACACTATGGCGATCCGACTTTGGGGGCGACTAGTGAAGTCGCCCTGCACCGCGACTTCGGCGCAACTTGCACGGACTTCACATAATGGAAGTCAATGCAAGTCGCTCCGACTTCTGTCAAAAGTAGTACAGGAACTATTTTCTAAGTCGGAGCGACTTGAGCCGCTCCTATTAGAACGGTTCCCATAGCACTGAATGGACCACGACTTGTCAGGCAACCAAGTCGCCTGACAAGTCGCGGTAGTGTGAACCGGGACTTAACCTCCTCTGAATCTCTAAACTGATAACCTGTTTAAAACGTTGCCTTTGGAGATTTTTAGGTACCAATGTTTGTCGCCATTCCAAGAGCGTGAAGCGTGACATCTATTTACTTGGTGTAACATTATCTATCACATTATAGAAAAAAATTGGGCTAATTTTACTGTTTTCTTTTTTTTTTTATTAAAAAAGTGTATTTTTTTAAAAAACAATTGCATTTGTAAGACTGCTGCGCAAATACGGTATGACATAAAGTATTGCAGCGATCTCCCTTTTATTCTCTAGGGTCTCTGCTAAGAAAAAAAAAATGTATAATGTTTGGGGGTTCTAAGTAATTTTCTAGCAAAAAATATTGATTTTAATTTGTAAATGACAAGTGTCAGAAATAGGCCTGGTCCTTATGTGGTTAATAGTACAGACTTGGGAAATACATTGTTTGGTCTCTTCCAGCCTTACATAGTAGTTTACAACTGTCAGTTGTCATTTTGATTACATACCATTTAGATCTGTCATTTCTATTGTGCATACTTATGCTTCTTTTACATAATTACCACGTCTCTGTTTCTGTATCTTTGTGTGCCATCCATGTGTAATATGTTTGTGCAATTGAGTCACTTGCTCTATTTTGTGTGAGTGACTTTTATTTAAATTCACGTTCTGTTATGCTTCCCACATGCTACTATATATGAAGGGTGACATTTTTTCCCTACAAGCTGCTGTTATATTTAAGCAATGCCTAGTTGTCTTTGCTCTTGTTCTTATCCTGGAGTATGTTGCCAGGTGCTGTCAGAACAGTGCAGAATTATCACGATTAGGGTTGAGCGAACACCTAGATGTCCGTGTTCGACGGGTTCGGCCGAACTTTAAAAAAAAGTCCGGGTCCGTGTCCCGGACTTTTACCGAACTTTTCCCGGACACCGAACCCCATTGAAGTCAATGGGGACCCGAACTTTAAGGCACTAAAATGGCTCTAAAACACCAAAGGAAAGGGCTAGAGTGCTGCAAATGGCAGCAAAACGTAATTAAGAGCATGGCAAGTGCTCTGCAAACAAATGTGGATAGGGAAATAACTTAAAACAACAAAAAAAAACAGAAAAATAAAACAATGTTCTTCTTCATCTCTGAAGGACGAGGCCCATATGGAGTAGGAGGGAGGTTAAGGTGGTGGTGGATGTGGCGGTGACATAGGCGTGCGCACAGGGTGTGCTGGGTGTGCCTGGGCACACCCTAATCACCTAGGGCACATAGCATTGCCAGTGAGGAGATGGGAAAGATCTCCCTGGGACCTGCTCTGCTCTATTTCTCCTTGCCTACAGGTACATGGCCCCGATACATTACTCTCCCTGCTGGCAAACACATGCATGTGTATTTCAACTTTGGGGTGCACACCTTAATGCAATAGGCTGCGCACACCTATGGGCGGTGTAGGTGGAAGCGGCGGTGGAGGAGGACCAGGGCCGGATTAACAGCATCATGGGCTTGGTGCTGAGGATTTTGAAGGGCCTTAGGGCCGTGCCTTGCCATGCACCCAGAGGAGGAAGGGTGCAGCCATGCATGCCTAATTCAACATGGGATGCTGTCTCTGAAGCCCATAAACACATCCATGCATCGCCAACTGTCCCTCCTTGTCCGGCCTTCACGCTGTGTGGGGAGGTTCTGAGGGTGCTGCCTGGGGAAGCGAGCATAGAAGCCAGACTTCTGTGTTTACAAGTGACAGAAGAGCGGTAACAGTGAATATGGCCAACCCGGGGCCTATATAAAAGGTAGGGGCCTGGAGCTGCAGCTCCAATAGCCCCTACATTAATCTGGCCCTGAGGAGGAGGACGAGGTAGCCAACACTGCTTCTTTTCACAAATTTTAAATGAGGGTACACCCCAAAAGAGTGAGAAAGAGCAAAAATGGAACAATGGGTGGGTAAGGTCGGTATCCATTGCTATTCTGCATAAGGTACGGAAAAGTCCCGTGGGATCCATGCCTGGTTCATTTTAATGAACGTGAGCTTGTCCACATTGTCTCTGGACAGGCGGCTGCGCTTGTCTGTTATAACGCCCCCAGCCGTGCTAAATACCCGTTCAGATAATACACTGGCTGCAGGGCACGCCAGCACCTCCAAGGCGTAAAGGGCAAGCTCAGGCCATGTGCCCAATTTGGAGACCCAGAAGTTGAAGGGGGCAGACCCGTCATTCACTACATGTAGGCGTGTGCACACATACTGCTCCACCATGTTGGTAAAATGCTGCCTCCTGCTAAGACGTTCCATCTGAGCTGCTGGTGCTGCTGTTTGTTGTGGCGTGCTGACAAAGCTTTTCCACATTTCGGCCATGCTAACCCTGCCTTCTGAGGTGCTGGCGGTGCCCTGGTTGCGTTGGCGACCTCCTCCTCCTCCTCCTCTGCCTTGTGCTTCCACTGTGGCCCCGCTGTCAGATGGGAATGCCAGCAGCATGGCGTCTACCAGCGTGCGCTTGTACTCGCGCATCTTGCGATCGCGCTCCAGTGAGTGAATTAAGGACGGTACGTTGTCCTTGTAACGGGGATCCAGCAGCGTGGCCACCCAGTAATCAGCACAAGTTAGAATGTGGGCAACTCGGCGGTCGTTGTGGAGACACTGCAGCATGTAATCGCTCATGTGTGCCAGGCTGCCCAGAGGCAACGAAAGGCTGTCCTCTGTGGGAGGTGTATGGTCCGTGTCCTCTGTATCCCCCCAGCCACGCACCAGTGATGGCCATGAGCTGGCCTGGGTGCCACCCTGCTGTGAACATGGTTCCATCTCCTCCTCCAGCTCCTCCTCCTCCTCATCCTCCTCATCCTCCAGAACTGTGCCCCTGCTGGACAATTGCGTCCCTGGCGTTTGCGTGTGCAGGAACCCACCCTCGGAGCCCCTTGCGAATGACTGCCCTGAAAGCCTTGGAAATGTTACCTCTTCATCCTCCTCCTCCTCCTCATCCTGTGCCACATCCTCTTCCATCATCGCCCGAATTGTTTTTTCAAGGAGGCATAGAAGTGGGATAGTTAAGCTGAGAACGGCGTCATTGCCACTGGCCATGTTGGTGGAGTACTCAAAACAGCGCAACAAGGCACACAGGTCTCGCATGGAGGCCCAGTTAAATTAAATAGCAGAATAGAAAATATGATCCAAAAAAAGTGTATGTATATCACACGTACACAACCACACTAGGCCCCAATTACTATTGTTTGTACCCCTAAAAGGCTAGATGAGGAGTAGGGGGAGTATGGAACAGGCAGCACCCTCAAACCTTCAGAAGTATGAGATGAACCCCAACAACTTGGAAAGGTGGATCTCTCTCACACGTACCGACACAGACTATCCCGCAATTCAATTGATCCTCAAAGGTTTTTATTGAATAGCGGAATAGGAAATATGATCAAAAAAAGTGTATGTATCTCGCACGTACACAACCACACTAGGCCCCAATTACTATTGTTTGTACCCCTAAAAGGCTAGATGAGGAGTAGGGGGGGTATGGAACAGGCAGCACCCTCAAACCTTCAGAAGTATGAGATGAACCCCAACAACTTGGAAAGGTGGATCTCTCTCACACGTACCGACACAGACTATCCCGCAATTCAATTGATCCTCAAAGGTTTTTATTGAATAGCGGAATAGGAAATATGATCAAAAAAAGTGTATGTATCTCGCACGTACACAACCACACTAGGCCCCAATTACTATTGTTTGTACCCCTAAAAGGCTAGATGAGGAGTAGGGGGGGTATGGAACAGGCAGCACCCTCAAACCTTCAGAAGTATGAGATGAACCCCAACAACTTGGAAAGGTGGATCTCTCTCACACGTACCGACACAGACTATCCCGCAATTCAATTGATCCTCAAAGGTTTTTATTGAATAGCGGAATAGGAAATATGATCAAAAAAAGTGTATGTATCTCGCACGTACACAACCACACTAGGCCCCAATTACTATTGTTTGTACCCCTAAAAGGCTAGATGAGGAGTAGGGGGGGTATGGAACAGGCAGCACCCTCAAACCTTCAGAAGTATGAGATGAACCCCAACAACTTGGAAAGGTGGATCTCTCTCACACGTACCGACACAGACTATCCCGCAATTCAATTGATCCTCAAAGGTTTTTATTGAATAGCGGAATAGGAAATATGATCAAAAAAAGTGTATGTATCTCGCACGTACACAACCACACTAGGCCCCAATTACTATTGTTTGTACCCCTAAAAGGCTAGATGAGGAGTAGGGGGGGTATGGAACAGGCAGCACCCTCAAACCTTCAGAAGTATGAGATGAACCCCAACAACTTGGAAAGGTGGATCTCTCTCACACGTACCGACACAGACTATCCCGCAATTCAATTGTTTCTCAAAGGTTTTTATTGAATAGCGGAATAGGAAATATGATCAAAAAAAGTGTATGTATCTCGCACGTACACAACCACACTAGGCCCCAATTACTATTGTTTGTACCCCTAAAAGGCTAGATGAGGAGTAGGGGGGGTATGGAACAGGCAGCACCCTCAAACCTTCAGAAGTATGAGATGAACCCCAACAACTTGGAAAGGTGGATCTCTCTCACACGTACCGACACAGACTATCCCGCAATTCAATTGATCCTCAAAGGTTTTTATTGAATAGCGGAATAGGAAATATGATCAAAAAAAGTGTATGTATCTCGCACGTACACAACCACACTAGGCCCCAATTACTATTGTTTGTACCCCTAAAAGGCTAGATGAGGAGTAGGGGGGGTATGGAACAGGCAGCACCCTCAAACCTTCAGAAGTATGAGATGAACCCCAACAACTTGGAAAGGTGGATCTCTCTCACACGTACCGACACAGACTATCCCGCAATTCAATTGATCCTCAAAGGTTTTTATTGAATAGCGGAATAGGAAATATGATCAAAAAAAGTGTATGTATCTCGCACGTACACAACCACACTAGGCCCCAATTACTATTGTTTGTACCCCTAAAAGGCTAGATGAGGAGTAGGGGGGGTATGGAACAGGCAGCACCCTCAAACCTTCAGAAGTATGAGATGAACCCCAACAACTTGGAAAGGTGGATCTCTCTCACACGTACCGACACAGACTATCCCGCAATTCAATTGATCCTCAAAGGTTTTTATTGAATAGCGGAATAGGAAATATGATCAAAAAAAGTGTATGTATCTCGCACGTACACAACCACACTAGGCCCCAATTACTATTGTTTGTACCCCTAAAAGGCTAGATGAGGAGTAGGGGGGGTATGGAACAGGCAGCACCCTCAAACCTTCAGAAGTATGAGATGAACCCCAACAACTTGGAAAGGTGGATCTCTCTCACACGTACCGACACAGACTATCCCGCAATTCAATTGATCCTCAAAGGTTTTTATTGAATAGCGGAATAGGAAATATGATCAAAAAAAGTGTATGTATCTCGCACGTACACAACCACACTAGGCCCCAATTACTATTGTTTGTACCCCTAAAAGGCTAGATGAGGAGTAGGGGGGGTATGGAACAGGCAGCACCCTCAAACCTTCAGAAGTATGAGATGAACCCCAACAACTTGGAAAGGTGGATCTCTCTCACACGTACCAACACAGACTATCCCCCAATTTAACTGATCCCCAAAGGTTTTTGATTAAATAGCGGAATAGAAAATATGATCCCAAAAAAGTGTATGTATATCACACGTACACAACCACACTAGGCCCCAATTACTATTGTTTGTACCCCTAAAAGGCTAGGAGTAGGGGGAGTATGGAACAGGCAGCACCCTCAAACCTTCAGAAGTATGAGATGAACCCCAACAACTTGGAAAGGTGGATCTCTCTCACACGTACCAACACAGACTATCCCCCAATTTAACTGATCCCCAGAGGTTTTTGATTAAATAGCGGAATAGAAAATATGATCCCAAAAAAGTGTATGTATATCACACGTACACAACCACACTAGGCCCCAATTACTATTGTTTGTACCCCTAAAAGGCTAGGAGTAGGGGGAGTATGGAACAGGCAGCACCCTCAAACCTTCAGAAGTATGAGATGAACCCCAACAACTTGGAAAGGTGGATCTCTCTCACACGTACCAACACAGACTATCCCCCAATTTAACTGATTCCCAGAGGTTTTTGATTAAATAGCGGAATAGAAAATATGATCCCAAAAAAGTGTATGTATATCACACGTACACAACCACACTAGGCCCCAATTACTATTGTTTGTACCCCTAAAAGGCTAGGAGTAGGGGGAGTATGGAACAGGCAGCACCCTCAAACCTTCAGAAGTATGAGATGAACCCCAACAACTTGGAAAGGTGGATCTCTCTCACACGTACCAACACAGACTATCCCCCAATTTAACTGATCCCCAAAGGTTTTTGATTAAATAGCGGAATAGAAAATATGATCCCAAAAAAGTGTATGTATATCACACGTACACAACCACACTAGGCCCCAATTACTATTGTTTGTACCCCTAAAAGGCTAGGAGTAGGGGGAGTATGGAACAGGCAGCACCCTCAAACCTTCAGAAGTATGAGATGAACCCCAACAACTTGGAAAGGTGGATCTCTCTCACACGTACCAACACAGACTATCCCCCAATTTAACTGATCCCCAGAGGTTTTTGATTAAATAGCGGAATAGAAAATATGATCCCAAAAAAGTGTATGTATATCACACGTACACAACCACACTAGGCCCCAATTACTATTGTTTGTACCCCTAAAAGGCTAGGAGTAGGGGGAGTATGGAACAGGCAGCACCCTCAAACCTTCAGAAGTATGAGATGAACCCCAACAACTTGGAAAGGTGGATCTCTCTCACACGTACCAACACAGACTATCCCCCAATTTAACTGATCCCCAAAGGTTTTTGATTAAATAGCGGAATAGAAAATATGATCCCAAAAAAGTGTATGTATATCACACGTACACAACCACACTAGGCCCCAATTACTATTGTTTGTACCCCTAAAAGGCTAGGAGTAGGGGGAGTATGGAACAGGCAGCACCCTCAAACCTTCAGAAGTATGAGATGAACCCCAACAACTTGGAAAGGTGGATCTCTCTCACACGTACCAACACAGACTATCCCCCAATTTAACTGATCCCCAAAGGTTTTTGATTAAATAGCGGAATAGAAAATATGATCCCAAAAAAGTGTATGTATATCACACGTACACAACCACACTAGGCCCCAATTACTATTGTTTGTACCCCTAAAAGGCTAGATGAGGAGTAGGGGGAGTATGGAACAGGCAGCACCCTCAAACCTTCAGTATGAGATTGTGTTCACTGTACCCCACAAAGATTGAGTTCACTGCACCCCACAATGATTGTGTTCACTGCACCCCACAAAGATTGTGTTCACTGCACCTCACAAAGATTGTGTTCACTGTACCCCCCAAAGATTGTGTTCACTGCACCCCACAAAGATTCTGTTCACTGTACCCCACAAAGATTGTGTTCACTGCACCCCAAAAAGATTGTGTTCACTGCACCCCAAAAAGGATGTTGTTCACTGCACCCCAAAAAGGATGTTGTTCACTCCACCCCAAAAAGATTGTGTTCACTGCACCCCACAAAGATTGTGTTCACTGCACCCCAAAAAGATTGTGTTCACTGCACCCCAAAAATGATTTTGTTCACTGCACCCCAAAAAGGATTTTGTTCACTGCACCCCAAAAAGGATGTTGTTCACTCCACCCCAAAAAGATTGTGTTCACTGCACCCCAAAAAGATTGTGTTCACTGCACCCCACAAAGGATTTTGTTCACTGCACCCCAAAAAGATTGTGTTCACTGCACCCCAAAAAGGATGTTGTTCACTGCACCCCAAAAAGGATTTTGTTCACTGCACCCCAAAAAGATTGTGTTCACTGCACCCCACAAAGGATTTTGTTCACTGCACCCCACAAAGATTGTGTTCACTGCACACCAAAAAGGATTGTGTTCACTGCACCCCAAAAAGATTTTGTTCACTGCACCCCAAAAAGATTGTGTTCACTGCAGCCCAAAAAGATTGTGTTCACTGCAGCCCAAAAAGATTGTGTTCACTGCAGCCCAAAAAGATTGTGTTCACTGCAGCCCAAAAAGATTGTGTTCACTGCAGCCCAAAAAGATTGTGTTCACTGCAGCTCACACACAGAAAAATGGATGTGGATCACTGACACCTGCCTATCTCCAATCCCACACCACACAGCAATATCGATTGTAGTTTGTAGAACACAGTTTCCCTAAAATTCAGCAGACTCTGTCCCTAACAGGATTGAGAAGAGATCGTAGATCAGGATTGAGTGCAGACCCCACCCCCCACACAGCAATATCGATTGTAGTTTGTAGAAGACACTGACCCTATATAATTCAGCAGACTCTATCCCTAAAATGCCTACAACTCGCCCTGCCTAAACACTCCGACCTGTCCCTCAATTCTATCCGGACACAAATGGTTTTTTCCTGCCTATCTTTCCCTAATCAGCAGCCAGCACGTTGATGTGTGCTCTGTCCCTGAATCTAAGCAGCATAATGACGCCGCTGCGGCTGCCTCGAACTTATAAAGACTTGGTCACATGCTTCAGACGGCCAATCACAGCTACTGAGACATTTGCAGGCATGGCTGGGATGGCTTAAGGCACACCAGTTAAACGATTGTTGATTGGCTGTTGAAAGCCCGCCATGAAAAGAGCGCCAAAGCATGCAAAACCCGGAAATAAAACGACCGAACACGGATTTTTACCCGAACATACAGTAAAGTGTCCGTGTCCGTGTTCGGGTACAAAAAATCCAATTATTCGGTACGAACACGAATAATACAGTCCGTGTTCGCTCAACACTAATCACGATGAGAGACAAAATAATGAATTCAGTACCATAATGTGGCCAGTTAGACTATACTCTGTCTTGTCTCCTAAGAACTAGTACTTATACCTCATCAGTTACTACGTTCATGTGCACCTAAAGCTATCAGGTACACTTAAGCTACATTTTTCCAGGGTGAAATTATTTTTGCAATTTTGGTAAAGTGACAGGGTAGCTTAATGTTTTTGAGGACACTTTCTGTTTAAATAAGAGGTAAGTTACATAGAGACCGCATGGTGGTTAACTGGTAGACTTACAAATTAAAATGTAATAATATGAGGATGGAGTTATAGGGGTGCACTTACATTTAATTTTAAATGTATTATGCAATAAAGAGTCAACAATATTTAAAAAAATTGTTATATGGAGTAAAAAAATTTTGGTGAAAAAAATCGCAATAAGCGTATTTTGATTGGTTTACGCAAAAGTTATTGCGTTTACTAACTACGGGAAAGATTTATGTCATTTTTATTGTTTTTTTTTTTAACTAGTAATGGCGGCGATCTGCGATTTTTTTGCAGGACTGCGACATTGCGGCGCACAGATCGGACCCTTGACTGACATTTTTGACACTTTTGGGGGTACCATTGACATTACTATAGTAATCAGTGCTATAAATATGCACTGTTACTGTAAAAATGACACTGGCAGGGAAGGGGTTAACTTTATTGGGGATCAGTGGGTTAAATGTATCCCTAGGGGCGTGATTCTAACTGTGGGGGGCATGGCTTGTGATGTAACCACAGAGACATACGATCCTACATAGCAGGATCGTATGATCTCTGCAGTTACACCAGGGAGAATGACAGGTGGCTTTGTTTACATTAGCCGCCTGCCTTTCTCCCTCTCCAGCGGGAGATCGCGAGTGACCGGCGGACATCGGAGCCACCAGTCACTCGCGCAGGGATGTTAGTGACCGAGCTGGGACGGGAGCGCGCCTCCAGCGGCGCGCGCTCGTCCCCTAGAGGCTCGTGGGCGAGCGACGTAGTACTATGTCGCTTTGCCCAGTAGGGGCTGACTGCTGCAGTAAATAGTCGTGCGGCGGTCGGCAAGTGGTTAATTATGTTAGAATTATTTTTTTTTTCGTAATTTGTTTAGTTTTCATTTCATTTTTTTCGTTTTTGCGTTTTGATTTAAAATGTTCATCCTTATTCGAATCACATTTGAATTGGAATTGAATCATTCAGAAATTAATAGACTATTTAAATATTTGTGATTTTAGCAGATAAAAATACATTTTCACATGGAAGCCTCAATTATGGGCCCAACAGAATGTAAAACATGAAATTATAGGTAAGTTATCATCATTATAATTTATAAATAATTGTTGAACTACAAGAGTATTAACATGTGCTGGACCCCAAACACCTTGATGTTATTCGTGAAATACCACCAAATGCTTCCATTGGAAATTGTGGCGGAAACTTTATGTGTTGTAAAAAAAATCAATTACCATTACTCACAGGATCGAAGACACACATACATACATAATTAAGTTGAGTATAGTCATTACAAGCATGTTATGCCTTCACTTGTGCACACCATCCACTGCTGCCAGAAAAAAAAGGACAGGGGGGAAACAAGGAGCATTCAAATTAGTATACTATATATATATATATATATATATATATGCAATGCCATTTAGGAAGTTCTGATGAGTTAAATACTGGTAATGGATTGGATATGTACTGTACAATAAATTCCGATTTTATCTTTGGTATAATTTATGTACAGTAGATCTGTGCCGCTGCATTTTAAGACAGCTCGCCCTCTCATCATCAAGTAATATAATCTATGAAAATAAGGGTGGCAGTTTTATTGGGTTAGTTAGTGCAAGTAATAGTACAGTGCAGTAATAGTAACCCTAGCCCATGCCAAATCATGGCATTCATTTTTCAGTAGAGATAGATTCTTGGAAAGTTTTTCAAGTTGTTGAATATGAATAAGAATATTTTTAATTTATATATCAATATTAGCTCTTGCCATGTGCAGATACAGTAATACAGTATCTCACAAAAGTGAGTACACCCCTCACATTTTTGTAAATATTTTATTATATCTTTTCATGTGACAACCCTGAAGAAATGACACTTTGCTACAATGTAAAGTAGTGAGTGTACAGCTTGTATAACAGTGTAAATTTGCTGTCTCCTCAAAATAACTCAACACACAGCCATTAATGTCTAAACCTCTGGCAACAAAAGTGAGTACACCCCTAAGTGAAAATGTCCAAATTGGGCCCAATTAGCAATTTTTCCTCCCAGGTGTCATGTGACTCGTTAGTGTTACAAGGTCTCAGGTGTGAATGGGGAGCAGGTGTGTTACATTTGGTGTTATCGCTCTCACTCTCTCTTGCTGTTTACTGGAAGTTCAACATGGCACTTCATGGTAAAGAACTCTCTGAGGACCTGGAAAAAATAATTGTTGCTTCATATAAAGATGGCCTAGGCTAAAAGAAGATTGGCAAGACCCTGAAAATGAGCTGCAGCATGCTGGCCAAGACTATACAGTGGTTTAACAGGAAGGGTTCCACTCAGAACAGGCCTCGCCATGGTCCTTAACCCAATAGAACATCTTTGGGATGAATTCGAGTAGAGACTTCAAGCCAGGCCTTCTCATCCAACATCAGTGCCTGACCTCACAAATGCACTTCTGGAAGAATGGTTAAACATTACTGTATACACACTCCTAAACCTTGTGGACAGCCTTCCCTGAAGAGTTGAAGCTGTTCTAGCTGCAAAGGGTGGGCCAGCTCAATATTGAAACCTACGGACTAAGACTGGGATGTCATGAAAGTTAATGTATGTGTAAAGGCAGGCATCCCAGTTAGTTTGACAATATAGTGTGTGTGTGTGTGTGTATATATATATATATATATATATATATATATCCAAATATGTTTTTATCTAGTGGATGAGGATATTTACCTTTAGCTCTTCAGCTAATCACATACCTAAATACAATAGTGGATCTACTTTACTTACCAAAAGATTTGTGATTCTGTAAGCTGGTTTTGTGATCCAAATACCCCTGCCAGATAGCACAGCCAGGTCTTCAGTCATTCCTGCAAAACAACAAAAGCTTGCCTAAGAACACAGCCCAGCGTTCTGATTGGACAGTACAGGAGCATCATTCAGCTTTCTGCTCTTGTTACAATGTGCGTACTGCAGCAGCACCTCGGTGCTTTCTAGTGCTCATCCTCCCTCACCCAGACCTGCAATACAGTGGATCATTATCAGGACCAAATAAGGTATATACACTAATTGAATATACAAATAAACTGATGGATTTTTTTGTATCTGTTTGGAGTTCAGTTTCAAAAAAGTTATTAACCGTATAGTTACAAATGAAATGTACTTGATTATATTTACCTTTACTAGCTTATGCACTCAGTTCAGAATAACAGCAATATAGAAGGAAATTGAAAGTGGTTTCTACATACACTGAGTCATAGCTTTTGATTTTGGTGCACTCAACCACTTTAATAAATAATACTAGGAATATAACAAATTCAGGAAAATACCTGTGTACTGTAGTGAAAGTCAAAGTGAACTCAGAGCCCTGATCCACATACAGTATGTGTTCCAGATTTTTTAGAAAGTATTATTTATGTCTGTTATTTGACAACTATACCAAGGGACAACAGAAAGCAGTGCTTCAAGATTTTTGTAGTAGTCAAACAAACCATAATTAACACTTGGAGTGAATGTTTCATTCCACCCTTCTAAGAAAGTTAGACTAAATGGCTTCATAATAAACATACTTCTATATCTGGAAAACTTTGATTCATGTGCTTTTCTAAATATAGATTCAAGCCACTTAAAGCGGTAGTAAACCACACCAATTTTTTCTCTTTTTTTCAACCCTGCAAGGTAAAGTCATAATGTGTACAAAAACTGGGGAAAGGGAAATGAACCACCAGGAAATCACTCAAACGCCCTGAAAAATCCTGGGGCGTGAGGATGTGACAACAAGTGCTTAGATAACCATCCAAATACCTAACGGTATATAACCGGCGAGCCAAGCAACTGAAGACATATAGAAAAAATAAGAAAAAAGAAGTTGCATAGACAGGCTCAAACAGGGGTATAAGGTTGATAAAAGAAATGGTACTTTCTTGAAACAGGATAAAAATGCAAAAACAATATATAAATACAGAATACATATAGCTCATGGACACTGGATAAAACCAAACACAGTAGATCCTGCCTCTAAGATGATGCTGGTGACACCCCACTGAGGCTCCATCCACCACCCAATCAACACAGAAGCCACCTGGATGAAAGTCATAATGTGCTAGCATGTATCACTGTCCCCGGACATGCTGACCTGCTCTTGCTGTCTGCACCCGAGCCCTAGGCCCAAAGTCACCTCCAAAAAACAACAATATCTCTCCTGCGCTCGAGTGGTATGCGGGAAGGTGAATCTTCTAGGCGGTTTTATGACACAAAAGAAGTGGTTTGCTGCCCCCCTCAGGACCAAGGGTATCCAAAAGGCACTACAAGAAAACAACAAGAGAAGGGCGCACCGACCTTGTGCATTACCACTTAAAAGTTTATTAAAATCAAAGAAGGGTGGTGTACAATATACTCACAAACGTAGCATATGAACAAGCATATAGGAAATGGGCGCCGCTCGCTTCCAGGACACTTCTCTACTGCTGGATAGCGTGATGGCGTCCTCAAAACCTGATGTGGCTTACGCGTTTCGAGGGAGGACCCTCTTCCTCAGAGCCAAAATCGCCACCTCCCTTCAGGCTAGGGGGTGACCTCAGGGGCCACTAACAGCCTCCTCAGCACTCCATCTCCATCTGGAGGACTTTATCGGGAAGGTGAAGAAGTGTGTAGAGGGAGGGGGAGTAAGGCAGGGGATGAAATGAGCTGGTGTAGCAGGACTGATAAGTAAAAGTAACTTACCAGGAAGGAAGGTAGGATGACCAGGGAAGGAGATCGAGTGGAGAGAGTTTTTTGATGGAGGAGAGGAGTTACTAAGTTGCAGCAGTACAAGAGATAAGGCAGAGTTGGTGTGTCTCCAAGAGTTGGGGAATCTAGACAATCTAGACAGTCACTCCTGCTGAAGCTCCCAATGCCAGATGTGGGTATGAGACTCCTTTACAGCACAGCAATATACGGAGTATGTTTTGGGTGTAAGCTCTGCAGACTGTGTACAGTGTATGTTGGACAGTATGCAAAACCGAGAGAATTCCAAGCTCAACTTACTGACTAGTCTACAACAAACCGAATTATCCTGTCTAACAGTATGCGTTAAAATAAGGGTTTTGTTTGCACACATTTGAAAATACATGTGTAAGCTACAGAGCCCTGTCAAGGTACCCCAATATTTTCTATAGTCCTAACTCAAAATTTTTAGAGCCTCCCTCCGCAGTAAAAAAAAACACATGCAGTATAATGGATAGGAAGAGAGCAGGTGAGCCTTGAGGGAGCCTGTGACGGTGTTCACCGTCACTGGAATTTAAGGACAGATGGGTGATGGTTTGGATTGCTTCATATTTGTCAGCAATGTCTCCATGTAGAAATATTGAGACTTGTTTCCATTTGCCATGAGGTCTTTGGCCAGGAAGTACAACTCCTAATATGGTCATTCCAGGAAGTTCAATGAGGAGACTGACTGTCTAACAATGTTGCTTTTGTCTGAGGTGGGTTTCCATTCACCTATTGTCGGGTGTGCTAATGAACTCACCTGCTGTCTGCTAAGGGATGTATTGACACTCAGAGTAATGTGTATTGGGGGCTCGTTAGGGAACCATTGTTCTGTGTCTGGCTATTGTGTACATTGATTGACCCCTGGGGCTTCTGTCTCATTACACATAACAGTCCTTCTGGTCAAGCTATCCAAGCTGGACCAATCCCTGCTGACTCATTTTCAAGTCTTCATTTGCATGGCTAAAGAGGACCTGAAGAGGAACTGCAGGTACTTTGCAATTGACCAATAGGAGGGCGGTTGTTGGGGGCAGGATGTTCCAAATTCTGTATAAAAGTGTGCTATGTTCTTCCAATAAATTGTCTTCCTGTTTGAACTTACATACAGCTTGCTTGGTGTTTCTTCTAATGGATTCCGGACGGCACATAGCTGTAGTTCGGATCCCAGATCCTTGGTTGACCGAACCATCAGACGTTGCGATCTGCAAGCTGACTGACTAGAAACAGAGGAGTGTCGGGAGAGCGGAAGCGAGCGAGCAAGGGTCTCGTCACAGAGCCCAACCTTCCTTAAAGGCACGGAGGTGAACTGGACATCCGGCATATAGCACAATGGCAGCAAAGGTGTCCAGTACATCCCCTCACCAATATTTCAACAGTTTAAATAAATGGCCACTGCCCCCTATAACTGGCCTTTGCAGAAAGGAGTACATGGAAGGGCAACGCATGCAAAACAGAACCAAAGAAATTCCCAGCTCAACTTACAGACCAACCTGCAACCAACCCAATTATCATGTCTAACAGTACATGTTAAAAACAGGGTTTTGTTTGTTTGGCCTTTGCAGCAAGGAGTACATGGAATTTGTTATGTTATACAATATGTAGGTTTTTAATAACACTCCTAATAAGCCACACCAAATATTTATCACAGTTTAACGATGTTCACCACATCCAGCACAATTTAGCAACGTGCACACCACATATGTTCTCCAACCCTGCCTTTTTTAAGTTTAAAAGTTGGGTGGTATGCTTAAGACTGTCATGCAGAAGCTTTACACTTCAACAACTCCCTAGAAAGCATACTGACAGGGCCCCTGAAGATGATTTCTCTTTCTCTTCCCCTTTGGGCTAGTCTCAGTTCAGCATTATTTCTAGAATAATAAAAGTTTTGCCTTCAAGAGCAACTCATCTTAACAAACCTTCTGGTTGTCAACTACCAACCTGTCAGTTTCAGGTAAAAGATAACTATGTTAAATGCTCCTCTGCAACATTTTTATTTTCCATAAAACATTTTTTTTTTTGTGAGTTACAGTGTACCTCCAAACCTGCTAAGGAATTACTCTCCAGAAAGGGTTAATTTCTCTTGAATGCCTCCATCCCCCTTGCACATCATAGCCCTCTATTTATGGAAGTCAGCCAGGGAGGAGCAAAGGGGAATTCTTGAGTGATGGCTCTGAGTCTGCAAAGGCTGCTGACATCTTATCCAAGATGGGAGTACCCAGCAGCAGTCTCAGGGATTTTGGATGTCTACACAATGGAGGCTTTTACAGGTTAATACCTTGCATGAAGTACAATAAAGTGGTTCTAAGGGGTGAAAGTTTTTTACCTTCATACATTCTATGCATGAAGGTAAAATACCTTCTGTGTGCAGTGGCCCCCCTTTAGCCCCCCCCCCCCCCCAATCCTTACTTAAGCTCCCTTTGATCCAGCAATGTCCACAACAGCCTTGGCTGTCCCGGGACTCTCTCTCCTCATTGGCTGAGACAGCAGCAGGAGCCCATTGGCTTTCACTGCTGTCAATTAAAGCCAGTGAGTCAATGAGGAGAGAGTGGGGTGCGTGGCCGAGCTGCGGCTCTATGTGTCTTATGGATGCATGCAGTAGCAGCTAGGGAGCGAGCACGTAGCAGTGCCCAAGGGTAAGCGGCTTTCTCTTGGGGCACTGCTCGAGGGAAAGGAGCCAGGAGCGCCGATGGGGGACCCGAAAAGAAGAGGATCAGAGCTGCTCTGGGCAAAACCACTAAACAGTGCAGGTAAGTATGACATGTTTGTTATTAAAGAAATAAAAATATGGACAGATTTTTATTGAAATGAATTGTTTGGTAACAGTGTTTCTTTAAACTTGTTAGTGAAGTACAGTTTACTACCTACAACTAAATGGTGACGTTTGTAGCATAATTAGATAGCAGTGGCTTCTTGTCATAACAATAGAGGACCGTGTTCCCTCACTCACACTTTTTATGCTGCAAACATTTCAGTTCTTTTTCATCCTATACTTAGTTTAAACTACGGTATGTTTGAACATATACATTCTTATTGTATGCAACTCTGTACATTTGTAAAATTTGATATACACCCAAAAACTAAAATCTGATATAATCTTCACCATTTCAATGTAATTTCAAAAGTTGTTTTCAATCATTTTCAATTTGCAGCTCTCATTAACATAATCCCTAGTAATGCTGTCATTAGGTTTCTTTTTTAGTCACTTATTGTTATAGGGGGACACCTTTCCCTCAGTTTTACCCCGGCATTGTCACCCTGTAAGTTACAAGTGGCTGTGCTGATACACATTGCACAGGCATGATCTGTCATTGTCACTATCAGGAGGCCAGTCCATTGATGTGAAAGCAATGTTGAAGCGAGTACATGTAGGCAGAAAGTGTCTGAAAGAGCCTGGGGGAGGTCAGTAGCACTGAAATGCTAGAAAGAGTAAAAAAAGGATGAAATCTGTACTTTAGCAAAAACCAAACCTGGCACTTGTTTATGCTACATCATACTTTAGCTAAGTAAACATTGACCAATTAGAGTTTAGATCTTCTTTAACAAAAAAAAAAAAATCAATGTATTGTACCCAATTTTTTTCCAACATTTTGGAACCCGAATTAAAAAAAAAAAATTATCAAAAAAAAAAAACAACTGCAAATTGAGAACCCCTTTATATTTACTATATATGTACATAAGATTTTTTTCAATGTTGTCAAACATCATGGAAAAAATGGAAGTGTAATGCTAGAATACTCTGTAACCTTTTGTACTTCCTTAGCTATAAATGGTGAGCTGGCAGTTACTGTAAAAAAAACTGTACAGCAAGAGGGATTTTTATCTTAAGGTCCCAGCATCTTGCTGCTGGCAGGCACATTTGTCTTTCTGCAAATTAAGATGTTAGACATGATGATCGGTCTGGAGAAAGTTGGCATTGCTGCATAGAGGAGACATTTCTTTCCTCCCCGGAGAACTTAATTTGCAAAGCTTGCTAGTTTTGGACACCTAACAAAAACATTATTTGAATTACCAAATCACACTTTCGATTTTGTCACGTCCACATAGAGAAATAACAATTTCAGAGATAGCTAAATAACTCTGAGAGCCCTTCATGTAAATTGTGGAACTTAGGAAACTTTAAATGTTAAACCCTGGCTCTCCTTCATGTGAATTAGTCCTCAGTAGATGTGACTAAAGTGATTAACAAACACGATAAATGTTATATTTTTCAGTGTAATTGAACACTTCTGACTTGCTTGAATATGGGCAAGCATAAATATTTGACTTCCCAGTTTTACATATTTACAGAACTGCTCAATTTTACAGCTGGAAAGTTTCTCCCAATATTTAAGCAACAGAAACAATAATAATAAAAAAACTAAGCTTTCTATGATTTTGTCAATTTACAAAGAATTACATTTTTTTTCCTATGATTTGACTGATGATTTAAACCATTGTAAACTGGGCATAACCCATAATTTTTATTAGAAGGGAGCTCAAGATGTGCAGTAACTATAATTGAAAGAGTAGTTCCATTCTAAGCATCCTTCCAATAAAAATAATGGATTATTTACAATTGTTTGTTTTTATCAGTGAAATCTTAAAAGGAAATTCTTCTGTAGAAAGACAATCGCCATTGCTGACTTATCCTTCCAAATATGCTATTTGCTTGGCTGTTGTGTCAGGTAAAGAAATCCATGCACCGCACATCAATGGCAGACCTGTGTGTAGAGAAGTGAACGGCAGAATCAGCCTGGGCTACAACCAGACCACGAACCCAATGCATTTCTCACCGCCCCTTAGAGCTTTATCATTGGGATACGGGTTTTTGAGTAAGAGAGGGAGTCTTAAGAACAGGGCTTTTTTTTCAGCTGGAACTTGGTGGAATTTATTTCCACCGCTTCTGGCTCAGGCCCTCTGTTCCCTGATCACCACTATCACTTGTAAACATAGAAGTTTGGCTTCTGTGTTTACAAGTGATAGCTTGTTCCCCAGTGGCTCCCACTGAGTTTGGGATCGGGACAAGGGAGATGCAGGTGCCCAGGGGGGAGTCTGGATGCAGACACCCCCACTGGATGATCTCACTGCAAGTGAGAGAGGCGTAGTCACCTACAGTGTGCAGGGAGTTACTAGAGCCGACTGGATGCTTCAGCTCAATACAGCAACAAAAGTAAGAAATGTGGCAGACGGTGGAGCTTTAAAGAAGGGGAAGAAGATGAGGATAGTGGAGGGGGCTGCATGCATCAATTTATTAAAGCCAATAAAAACCAACAATATTTATTAAGAATACATTTAAAAATCTGTATGTTAGCTCAATAGAACAAAAATAACAAAAAAGAGACTCCTGAGTGGCATCTAATGGAAAAATAACAGGAGTCAATTAGATCACTAATATAAGGAGAGTCAGTTCAAACCATAGTTTGAAAAATATATGCGTCTCTCATAAAACACATATTTCTCAGACGTATAATGTGATATTTACCACTATTGTGTATGACAGGGTGGTGTTATGAGACAAATGAGTGACAAAGGAATGTTCAGAATATCATGATATGTGAATAAATGAAGAGAAGACAAAATAATGGGTAATATCCTATACAAAGTTTAGGCCTATAGGTATGCTAGTATCCAAATTTAAAGATCCAAAATACTTCCCTCCTACACAGAATGGAGAATTAATCAACACCATGGATTGGTCGATCTATGCTTTTGACAAATTGGACCATGAGGGGTTGTATATTTTTTTGGTGAAGAAAACTGAAATGTCTAGCCAGACTGGTACTTTTGTTGAATTTAAAGCCTGAAAAATGGTCCCTCCTTCTGTAACTCAATCATCTGGTAGTTCTACCTACATATTGAATGCTGCATATGGTACATGACACCAGATATATGACAAACATTGTGTGACAGTTAACTAATTGTATAATGTTGGCAGATAAACATTTGAAGCAGGAAAAGATAGTATGAGGATCACCCAGATAGTCACAACATGAACATCTGGCTGCTCCTCATCTATACATACCAGTGGTATTAGGTGCATGATGGAGGGTTAGACAAAAATAAACTAGGAGAAATCATATCTTCTATAGTGCGTGCTCTCCTTGTTACAAATCTGACGCCACGACCAAATATCTTATGGTAGCTTTTATCACCATGTAAAATAGGGAGATGTCTAGATGTAATGCGTTTGATGGCCTGAAATTGTGAACTATAATGCATAGAGAATACAAGTGGACTAGTAGATACGACCTTGTTGGAAGAACATTGTGAAAGGAGGTCAGCTCTAAACAATCTTCTAGCATGTAAACGAGCTTGTCTAATGTTTGATTTTTTTTTGTAACCATGTTTACAGAATCTAGTTTCTAATGTAGTGGCCTCACTATCAAAATTGATAAGATTAGAATTGTTGCATTTGATCCTGATGGACTGATGTGCAGGGTGGCAACTAGACACATGTAGAAGTGCATTCTTAGAAGAGGGTTTTCTATATGCTCGTACTGTAATAACTTCTGTCTCAGTAGAGCCAGACAAAGTGTGGTCAAGATAATTAATTGTTGTATGGTGTTCTTCTGATGTAAATCTTAGATTTAAAGGATTGCTATTCAGATGATTCAAAAATTCAACAGTGGGTGTGTCAGGATTGACAATAAAGATCAGGTCATCTATCTATGTGTCACGTACCTGGTCCTGAAGCCGAAATGCCGAGAGGGCTCTCCTTGCGGCTGAGTGCTTGGTGTCCCTGAAGGTGGTAACAGGAAGCACGAAGCCCAAAGTAGCAGGGATTGCCAGCTGTGCCCCAGATGAGGGTTGATGGTAGGAATATATCTCTGCAGGTGAACACCAGAGGAGGTGAGCACTAGGACCCAGGAGTGCTGTGGTAGTTGCAGACTGCACACGGCTGGAAGTAGTTTGTAATGGAGAGTGCAGCTGGCAGGATCAACAGGTAAGTACTGGAAGCAGGTTCTGCAGGCTGGGTACAGCAGGTGGGCACCAAGGCAGATCACAGCAGACAAGGCACAGCCAAAGGCGTAGTCGGGGACAGAAGCAGAGGTCAGTAAGCCAGAGGTCAGCAGATCAGATAGCAGAGTCGTGGTTAGGCAAGCCGGGGTCATACACAGGGCAGATGACAAGAGAAGATCCGTGAACAATCCGAGGTCAGAGCTGGGAGCGAGACAAGAGGAATCCAAGAACAAGCCGGGTTGTCAACAGGTGATCAGAAGCAGCAACAAACACAGGAAGCAGGAAACAGGAAGCTGAAGACCAGTCAGCAATGTTCATGTGCCACAGATATCCTTTTAAAGGCCAGAGGGTGCTGGGATTGGACATCCACTTTGTGGGCCAGCACGCACACGTCTTCGCCCTAGCGGACGTGCGTTTGCAATACGTGCGTGCGTATTCATGCGGCTAGTTCCCTGACAGTGCCCCCCCCTTATGGGCAGCCTCCGGATGCCCAAACGTGACACCTTCTCAGGGTTTCTGTTGAAGAATTCTTGCAGTAACCTGGGGGCATGAATATTTACCTCAGACTCCCATGAATTTTCCTCAGGTGGATATCCCTTCCACTTAACAAGATACTGAATATGTCTTCCTCGCTTTCTGCAATCCAGTATTGCTTCCACCTCAAATTCAGTTTCCTCGCCAATAGTAATTGGAGGTGGCGGTGGGTTCTCCCTTCCTGGGAAACGATCTGGAACAGCAGGTTTAAGAAGAGACACATGGAAGACTGGGTGAATTTTGTAAGATTGCGGAAGAGAAAGTTCGAAAGCCACAGGATTGATGATTCTTTTAATTCCGAAAGGTCCGATGAACCTTGGTCCCAGCTTACGAGAAGGACAGGGGAGTTTTAGGTTGGCCGTAGACAGCCACACTCTGTCACCAACCTTGAAGGCCGGGTTCTCCCTTCTCTTCTTATCATAATTCCTTTTATAGTCATCCTGGGCCTTTTGTATTGCCTCCTGCAGGGTCTGGTAATTCGTAAAGATGGAGGTTAATCTATCTTGTACTGCGGGCACATCAGTTTCTGGCAGAGAATCTGGAAAAAAGCATGGATGAAAGCCATAGTTAGCCCAGAATGGGGTTTGGTTGGTGGCCGCGTGCACTGAGTTATTGTAGGCAAATTCAGCACAGGGGAGCAGAGATACCCAGTTGTCCTGTGAAAAGGTGGAGAAACACCGAAGATACTGCTCTAAGGTCTGGTTGGTCCTCTCTGTCTGACCATTGCTTTGTGGGTGGTAGGCTGAGGACAAGCAGACATCAATATTTAAAGCTTTGCAAAGGGTTCTCCAGAATTTGGAGGTAAATTGCACACCTCTGTCTGATACAATGCTTTTGGGCAAGCCGTGAAGTCTCACTACTTCTTTAATAAAAGCCTGAGCCGTGTCTGTGGCTGAAGGTGTGCCCACCATAGGCACAAAATGCGACATCTTAGATAATCGATCAATGACTACAAAGATGGATGTGAATCCCTCAGCCGGAGGCAGGTCCACTATAAAGTCCATTGACAACATCTTCCAGGGCAAATCAGGAATTGGTAACGGCCTTAGCAGGCCCCAGGCTCTGGTGTTACTTCCCTTATTACGAAGGCACGTAGTACAGGAGCCAACATAATCCTTACAGTCCTGATTCAGGCCTGGCCACCAAAAAGATCGTTGAATGAGCTCAATGGTCTTGTGTACCCCGAAATGACCCGCTAATTGATGGTCATGACATGCCTTCAGGACTAGGGTCCTTGCTTCTTGTGGAACGAAGATCTTGTTATTTTGCCAGAAAAAATTGTCTTGTTTTTTCAAGGAACAAACTTCAGACTCCGGACACTGAGTGGAAGCTTGCTGGATGGCTGATTTTAAATCAGGTTGCAACAACAAAAAGTTTTGTGGTGAAAGGATGGTACTGGAGGAGGCTATTTCAGGGGTCTCTGGAAACATTCGTGAAAGTGCATCGGCCTTGCCGTTTTTTGACCCTGGCCTGTAGGTGATATGAAAATTAAATCGGGAGAAGAACAAAGCCCACCGTGCTTGCCGAGGCCTAAGGCGTTTAGCAGTCCTAAGATATTCCAGATTCTTGTGATCTGTAAATATCATCACTGGATGGGCAGCTCCTTCCAAAAGATATCGCCATTCTTCTAAGGCTGTTTTGATAGCCAGTAGCTCCCGATCACCGACATCATAATTCCTTTCTGCTTGACTCAGCTTCCGAGAAAAAAAAGCTACCGGATGGAGCAAGGCTTTAGGCCCCATACGTTGTGACAAGATTGCCCCAGTGGCGACCTCGGAGGCATCAACCTCCAAGACATAAGGCAGAGCAGGGTCTGGGTGCCGAAGTATTGGAGCGGAGGTGAAAAGAGCTTTCAGTTTATTGAAGGCCGCCTGGGCTTCCTGGGACCACTGAAATCGGGAATGTTGACGTGTGAGCTGGGTAATGGGAGCAATAATGGATGAGAACCCTTTAATAAATCTCCTGTAAAAGTTGGCGAACCCCACAAATCTTTGGATTCCTTTTTTATCCACTGGGGCAGGCCATTCCAGGATGGAAGACACCTTTTGGGGGTCCATAGCGATACCATCAGTGGATATGATCAATCCTAGGAACTGGATGGTTTGTCTCTCAAATTCGCATTTCTCTGCCTTGGCGTAGAGTCCATGTTTCCTGAGGGTAGACAAGACTTTCTTTACGTGCACACGATGCAATTCAAGAGATGCAGAGAAAATGAGAATATCATCAAGATAGACTATAAGGAAGTAATCCAGAAATTCTCTAAAGATGTCATTTACAAGGTGTTGGAAAGTGGCTGGGGCATTGCAAAGTCCAAAAGGCATCACAAGGTATTCAAAATGTCCAAAACGGGTTCGGAAGGCCGTTTTCCACTCGTCGCCTTCTCTAATTCGGACTAAATTGTATGCACCTCGTAGATCCAGTTTAGTGAAAACTCGAGCAGCTCGAAATCGTTGAAACAGTTCTGGTATGAGAGGTAGCGGGTAGCGGTTCTTGACCGTAATTTTATTCAATTCCCTGTAATCTACACAAGGTCTGAGTGTATGATCCTTCTTTTGAACAAAGAAGATTCCTGCTCCTGCAGGGGAAGAGGATGGACGGATAAATCCTTTTTCCAGATTCTCGTTTATGTAGAGTCGTAGAGCCTCCAGCTCTATTTCTGATAATGGAAAAATCCGACCAAAAGGAATTTCTGCACCTGGAAGTAGTTCAATAGGACAGTCATAAGAGCGATGAGGTGGCAACACATCAGCTTTCTTCTTATCGAACACATCCAGGAAGTCATGATAGCTAGTAGGCACATACTGACCGATATCTGAGACTGCCTGAACGGTCAGGCAGCTGGGAGAGTCCAATGGTTCAGGAGCGAAACAATGCTGCTGGCAGTAGGCTGAAGGGAACATGATCTCCCCTTTAGACCAGTCAATCTTGGGATTATGGGCCCTCAACCAGGGAAGGCCGAGTATTACCGGAAACAAGGGGGAGTAGAGGACATCGAAACATAGGAACTCTTGATGTCCAGAGTCAGTAATCGTTAGAATTGGTTCAGTCTCTTGGGTAATGGGCCCCGACTTGGGAATGGTGCCGTCTGCCAGGTGAACAGTAAGACTCAGTGTTTTAGGTCTAAGTGGAATCTGTAATTTCTTAGCTAATGTAAGATCCAGAAAACAACTGCAGGCGCCTGAATCAACAATGGCTCGGAATTTGACTTCCCCTTCTGCCACTTGCAGTGAGACAGGCAAGATGATATGAGCGGGGGAGGATCCAGCGACCGAGGCATATGTGGGACGAGAGGACAGGAACTTACTGGGTCTCACAGGGCAGTTTCGAAGGAAATGTCCCGTACCGCCACAGTATAGACAAAGGTTGGCTTGCCGCCGGCGGATCCTCTCTTCAGGGGTCAGGGAAGGCCGCAACAGGCCGAATTGCATGGGTGTAGTGGTGGTTACTGGAGGTTTGTAAGATTGAGTCCGTTCAAAGCGCCGCTCCCGTAATCGGCGGTCAAGCTGTATAGCCAACTGTATAAGGCGTTCAAGGGTAGTGGGAGCTTCCACCCGGGCCAGTTCATCTTTGAGCGCCTCGGACAGACCAAGCCGGAACTGGTACTTGAGTGCGGCTTCATTCCAGTCTGTATCTGCTGACCATTTGCGGAATTCAACCGTATAGTCCTCTACAGGCCGATTCCCTTGCTGGAGTGTGTGCAGGGCCGCTTCGGCCGAAGCCATTCGCTGGGGGTCATCATACAGCTGTGCCATGGCTTCAAAAAAGGCTGAAACTGAGTCTAGGACTGGGTTACTTTGTTCCATAAGATGATGGGCCCAGGATTGAGGTTCTTCTGTCAGCAAGGAGATGATGAAACCGACTTTGACAGTTTCAAGGGAGAAAGTCCGTGGCTGCAGAGCTAGGTATAACTGACAAGCATTTTTAAACGCTCTGAATTTTCTTCGGTCCCCGGAGAAACGTTCGGGTATGGGGACCCTTGGTTCAGGTGGAGGTACCACTACTGTGGGTATGACAGCGGTGCGTTCAAAAACAGCAGAGGCTGGAGCAGAGACCTCATGTGCGGTATTCTGGCAAGCAGAAAAGGACGTAGAGGGTATGCTGTGCAGGCGACCTTCTAGTTGCATATAGCCTTCTTGTAAATTCTGTACGGCTTGTGTGAGGGCTGTAACTTGTTGGCACAAAGCCTCTAGCGGAGACGCACCTCTGTCGGCTTCAGACATTTTATGGCTGACTGGTACTGTCACGTACCTGGTCCTGAAGCCGAAATGCCGAGAGGGCTCTCCTTGCGGCTGAGTGCTTGGTGTCCCTGAAGGTGGTAACAGGAAGCACGAAGCCCAAAGTAGCAGGGATTGCCAGCTGTGCCCCAGATGAGGGTTGATGGTAGGAATATATCTCTGCAGGTGAACACCAGAGGAGGTGAGCACTAGGACCCAGGAGTGCTGTGGTAGTTGCAGACTGCACACGGCTGGAAGTAGTTTGTAATGGAGAGTGCAGCTGGCAGGATCAACAGGTAAGTACTGGAAGCAGGTTCTGCAGGCTGGGTACAGCAGGTGGGCACCAAGGCAGATCACAGCAGACAAGGCACAGCCAAAGGCGTAGTCGGGGACAGAAGCAGAGGTCAGTAAGCCAGAGGTCAGCAGATCAGATAGCAGAGTCGTGGTTAGGCAAGCCGGGGTCATACACAGGGCAGATGACAAGAGAAGATCCGTGAACAATCCGAGGTCAGAGCTGGGAGCGAGACAAGAGGAATCCAAGAACAAGCCGGGTTGTCAACAGGTGATCAGAAGCAGCAACAAACACAGGAAGCAGGAAACAGGAAGCTGAAGACCAGTCAGCAATGTTCATGTGCCACAGATATCCTTTTAAAGGCCAGAGGGTGCTGGGATTGGACATCCACTTTGTGGGCCAGCACGCACACGTCTTCGCCCTAGCGGACGTGCGTTTGCAATACGTGCGTGCGTATTCATGCGGCTAGTTCCCTGACACTATGTAGCAAAAATATGTGATGACGGAATCCCTGAATGGATTGTTAGCAACGTAGATGTATTGTTCCTCCCACCAACCCATGTATAAATTTGCATAGGTGGGGGAGAGCCTGGTGCCAATAGAGACCCCCATTTTTGTACATACCATTTCTTATCGAACAGGAAGTAATTGCGGTATGAGAGAAATTATACCACTTCCAAAATGAACCATTTCAATTCAAAAGAATATTTGGTGTAAAGATCTAAATGGTGTCTGTCACGGTACTAGTGGTGTGAGCCCACAGGCGAGCAAGTGACGCTGGAGCCCCCTGGGCATAGAATCTAAGGGCCAGCCAGTGTTCTGCCAGGGATCCCATCATGGGAGTTTGGACTTAGCTGCGTGCTGACCCCAGGTCACGACCCCCAGGTTCACCCTGCTCACGAGGAGAGTACCCAAAGACACAAAGATAGATGGAGCAAAAGGAGAGCCAGATAACAAGCCATTGTCAGGGTGGGCAGCAGTCAATGGAAATCAGAAGAACTAACTGAGTTGGTACACAAGAGATCAGTCCACGACAAGTCAGGTTAGGAATGATTGCGCGGAAGGGGCTCAGGAACAAGTGTTGTTCAAGCAACCAGAAACTGGTCTGAGTGGGATTTAAATAGGGAGACATATGGAAGTCTGGACAGGAAGTAGCAGGAAGGAAGGTATATTAACCATCAGGTGAAGCGGGCGACACCCATAGCTGCTAAGTCAGTGCAGAAAGAGCAGAGCACAAGCTTTTGGAACCACAGGTGCCAGCAGGCCTCCAGCAGCAAAAGGTAAAAAAATGTATGCAGACAGTAAGACAGCAAGATGAGCTCTGCAGCTGATCTGTGACAGTGTCTGAGTGAGTGGAGACTCAACTTACGAGGTATGCTAGAGTATAGAGTCATTTCATATTCCTGTTCCAATGTAAGCCTTCATATACCTGTACAGTGTGTTTATTGTCACATTGGTGAGAGGGTGTTCTATTGACCAAAGCCTGAAATAGAGTGTCCATCAGGTTACCAAGTGGTTCACACAAAGAACTGATATGTGCCACAAAGGGTTTACCTGAGGTAGAACTTAAGCTTAGCTATTCTCTTTAAAGTAAAGTAAGATCAGAGGGGAGGTGTGTATAGGTATACTCATAAGAAAGCTGTCGTAAAGTCTCATTAAGATAGTCGGAGGAACTGAGTATGACAACAGCTCCTCCCTTGTCAGATCCCTTAATCACAATTGTGGGGTCATTTTGTGGAGATTTCCTGATAATGTGAGGTTGTGGCAATGTTTAGTAGCATTGTTTGTCAATTTTGCTAAATCTACAAGGTCTTGTTTAACTAAACATCCAGTTGTTTACCTCTGGTATGCATGGGGTAGAATTCTGATTTAGAAGTAGAAGAAATGACAATGTGGTCTGAAGGCTCAATGTTATCATGTATGCAGATTCTGGAGTAAACTGAATGTGTCCAAAGTCCTCATATCGTGAATCAAGCAAAAGTCCTGAAAATCAAAACCCATAAGTTAAACAAAACAATTGAGTGACCAATCATGAAATGGATGTGAAGATGCCTCAGCATACAAAAAATTAAGAGTAGAAAAAAAGGTCAAAATTAATTGTGGGTGCAAAGTTTAGGCCTTTAGATAAGACATTGCTTTCTTTCTGTGAGAAAGTGTGATTAGAAAAATTCAAAATGTTTGAGGTGTGAGAAAAATGAGCATGATTGAGCCAGCAGCGTTTTTTTTACCTCTTCTTCTTTTTCTTTGTGTATTTTTTTGATGGATTAGGACCACTATCATCCAAAAAAGTATGAGCTTGCATTTCTTGTCTTGAATGCTGGTAGTTGAGGATGACGTAGGAGGGAACAGAAGTTTACCCTTTAGTTTCAGAGAAGCTAACCCTCTTGGATGTACTTGTGGTGGCTGATGGTGTTCTAAGAATGGAATTTTTTGATCCTCTAGATCTTTTCCTTCTGTGTCTAAACTGTTGGTTGGAGGTCTTCAAACTGTATACAACCCTTTCAATGTAGTCTGTTTTGTCTCTGAGAAACTTGAATCTTTTGTTTTGTGTAATGTCCTCTTCAAGTGTCTCCATAGCTTTCAAAATATGTTCTTTTTGCCTGAAACCTGGTAGATGTCGAAGTCCTTCTAAATCCTGCTGTGTGAGACTTATCTCCATCTTCACTGTGTCTATACGTGTCTCCTTGAATTTTATCACGAGTCTCATCAATCCTTTAGATGCTTCATCGGGTATACCAATCCATTGGGGTTTAAAATCTTCATCCTTCATTTCTTGATTATTAGTCTCCTTCCTAGGGATCCTATTTTCTTTCCTGTATTTTTCTAGAGAAGCTATGTCCCACCAAAGGCAGGATTCAGTGGACATGAGTCTTTCCAATTTGCGAAACAGAATGTTTAAATTTTCCTTATTATTCACTGGCTCTGTTGAAAAAAAATGATCTGCTCCTTTTAATTCTATCAATGTGTCTGTTGGAGTATCGGTCTCACTAGGATGGCAAGGGAGGAGACTGCACCATAACCCACTGTGAACTCAAATCAGATCAAAAAAGTATCAAAAACAATAAAAAAAAACTCTGGTAAGGTATGAATGAAATTAAATGTTTGGGAAATGGGTAGATGGGACATGAAATACTAAGAGTATACCATACAGAGAGTAAAAAAATTTAAGTTGTAGCCCCCCAGGCACTATGTGAGGTGTAGCCTGGACTTTACCTCGCACCTGAGCGGCACCCACATTTTACTATGTAGTTCATTGTTATGCTTACCTTCTGGCTTCAATACATTGTATTCCTCACCCTGAACAAGTATTATTGTGACCTACATGAACTAAATACAAATTCTGGGCATGCAACTCCAGAACAATTTTCAGAAGAAGGTTAAAGGTGCCCCCTGTATTGCTTTATCCAGAGTGAGGACACTCTAGAACAGGAGGTATGTTACTGGCAAGATCACTAGGTGAAAACAGAGGGAAAAATGGCTAAACTAATGCAGCCACCACATCTAATGATCAGTAAGATGCAATATATTATCTTCTTGGTTTTGGGTTTAATGCAACCTTAATGGTGGTTATTGCATGAGTTTATATTTTTCAGACTAAAATGATGTTGAGCAAACACATTTTAGCTAATACCCCACCCTCCATGTAAAGGAGATGAAAAAAGAGACATGTTTAAAGACTCACCTGGATGACAACCATGGCTCCCTCCATGGAGTAAATGATTGCAGCCTCCCAGTGACAGGAAGTGTGTTATTCAGAGCATTCCAAGGAGAAATTAACAGAAATATCCATGGAAAAAGAAAAATAATGCATGTAAAGACTGGTAAGCTTGAATATATTACATTTTGTTTTTGGGTTACGATATACTTTATGGTGGTGATTTTTCTTATTGACACTCTTTTACACCAATCTTAACTACCTGTTTTATACTACACTTTGCACCATAGTATTCAAACTTTAAATTTCAACTGTGAAACTTTTGAAAACTAGATAAAGAAGAAACATAATCTAAGCAGCTCCATACAAAGAAAAAGAAAGCTAGGAATATAAGAAAGTTAAGGAAGAAACCAATTATTTTACAGATAAATATGAGTAATAGAGCTCCCAAGAGAAAAATGGATTATGGGGGAGGACAGCTTCTCAGTTCCTGCGTTCTTATGTGCCAGTGAATTGTACCAATTTTATACAAGCACTGGACATAAGTCCTTAACGCAATTCAGTAAATGTATGAAAAAATATTTGTTGCATTTTTACATTTAATAATGTTTAACTTGTATTATACTCATTCATTTTAACTTGAATAGAGATGTTGTTAGTCCTTGAAAAGTAAGTACTTCACAATTACAGGTTAGGTCAGAAAATTCATGAGCTTAGATTCATGAACAAAATTTCTGATATTCAAGAAAATTGGTGATACCATAACAAGATATAAATTAGTTTCCATGTCTTGTTTTTTAAAGTTTCAGACTTTTTAAAGCAGTGCAAACATTTTTAGAACCATGTAATTTAAAAGTTAATAAGTTATGTTTGGAAAGTAGTTTGGATCTTAGGCTGCATATTAATTCACTGCTATACTGTATCTTATTTTAAAGACAGGACCAATTGTCCCTCCAGCAATGAAATGGTATAATGAAATTAACATATCAGAGAAAAACAAGATGTAAAGTAAAAGGAACTCATTATTTGTGCTGTCATCCTTGTAATAGGAAAACATGGCATGCAAAGGACCTTGATAATACCATCTCAAAAACCTCCTCCTTCCACATTCCAGTGCGTCTTGACAACAGAATTCCTACTGAATCAGCAATCAATCAGTGTGAAAGACATAGGTATTATTAGTGCAGGGCACCTGGGGTATGTGCCCAGCATCTCTTGCTGAGTGCCTCAGGTCTTGACACCTTGACCACAATTTAGTTTCCAAGTTTGCTTGTTGGCTACTGCTGCAGTACCACCCTAACCCAATAACCTTTTTATTATAGTTTTTATATCAATGTCTTGGGAACAGAACATTTTTGCTTAGTTGTTAACATGTATGCCTTTCAGTACTGGGTTCCTTGGTTTGAGTCCCAGTCAGGACACAATCTGCAGAGTTTTCATGTTCTCCCAGTGCTTGTTGGTTTCCTTCAGGTACTCTGGTGTACTTCCACATTTCAACAACACGCTGATAGGTTAATTGTCTTCTATCTAAAGTGGTCTAAGGAGTGTGGGCTTAAAAATCAGCTGCAGGTCCTGATGACACTCCAACAAGTGGCTAATGCAACTCTTGTACTCAATTCGAAACATTCAGCGACAGAAGTTAGTTTCCAAAATGTAAAGTGCACCAATGATCACAATGCATTTATGGTAGTGGATGGGATTTAATGCTGCCTTACACCCTACATTCAATTCACTGGCCTGGCCAGCAATGCCTGAAACTCTATGGATTCTCAAAGGTAAAGCTGCCCTGAGGCTTTGGAGAGCAAAGATGAAAGAAGGGGCAGTGGTGAGCAAAGAACAAATGTTTTGGAATGGAAAGTTGAGCAGAGATGGGTTTTGGGTGTGGAAGTGAGCAGAGATGGAGGGGATTTGGGGATCAGATGGATGGATATTTTTTCTAAGGGAGGTTTTTTTTTTTTTTTTTTTGGTGGGGGTTGGGTTACTGGGAAAGATTTATGCTTGGAGAAGAAATTTTGCTTATGGAGGGGATTGTTGATTGAAAGGGGAGATTTTGCCTTAGGGGAAGATCTTTGCTTGGAGGCAATTTTTTTTTTGAATGTCAGCACACTGACCTCTACACTCTGCATGCTGGAAGTGCAACCGTTGGCTGTGTGCAACTTACTGCAAATCATAAAGAGTGCAGAGGTCAGAATTATGTAACAATCCGGGTACAATACATACTCCTGACTTCCATACTCTGTACACTGTGCTGTACAGTACATATCCCTTACTGCTGAATATTACATTGGCAGTTGCACTATATGATACATACTGCTAACTACTGCATCCTGTATGTGTGCCTGTATATGACATACGTTTGACCACTGCACCCTTTACATTATGCACTCCTGACCTCTGTACTTGTACTGTAATTACATGTTCCTGACCAAAGTGTTTAATGTATGTCAAGCCAACATTATTTCTAGGGTTGGATATAGTAGAGAAGGATTAGAACTCCTGTCAGGTTTATTACTGTTATCCTGGGATCCATTATGGGGTATTTACTCACAGGTTCCATCCTGCTGACAATAGTTTCATCAGACATGAAATTAGGGAAAATCTGCAACTAGGAGACAGACAGAAATAAAAGGGGTGCTGGATTTTCCCTAGTCTACTAATAAATAAAATTTGTTTTATTTCTGTCTGTGTTGCTGTTAAAGGCCCCTCTGTATAGTGCAGTCCCAACTCTATTTTATGAGAGCCTTCATGTTGAAGCATACATCAATCAGCCATAACACTATGATGAACTACTTAACCACTTAAGCCCCGCAAGATTTTACCCCCTTCCTGACCAGGGGGTATTTTGCGATTCGGCACTGTGTGATTTTAACGGACAATTGCGCGGTCGTACGACGCTGTACCTAAACAAATTTGACGTCCTTTTTTTCCCACAAACAGAGCTTTCTTTTGGTGGTATTTGATCACCTGTGCGATTTTTTGATCATGCGCTATAAACAAAAAAAGAGCGTCAATTTTGCAAAAATAACAATATTTTTCACATTTTTTTATATGAAATTCCCAAAAAAAAAAAATTAAAAATCAAAATTTTTTAACATTTTCGGCCAATTTGTTTTATGCTACATATGTTTGGTAAAAAAAATTGCAAAAAGCGTATTTTGATTGGTTTGCGCAAAAGTTATTGCGTTTACTAACAAAGGGAAAGATTTTTGTCATTTTTGTTGTTTTTTTTTAAACACATAATGGCGGTGATCTGCGATTTTTTTTGCAGTACTGCGACATTGGGGCGGACAGATCGGACCCTTGACTGACATTTTTGACACTTTTGGGGTTACCAGTGACATTACTGCAGTAATCAGTGCTATACATATGCACTGTTACTGTAAAAATACACTGGTAGTGAAGGGGTTAACTTTATTTGAGAGGGAGGGGCTGTGTGTGTCCCTAGGGGCGTGATTCTAACTGTTATTGGCTGTGGCTTGAAGTGTAGGAACAATGATCAATGGTCCTAAATAGTAGAACCGTATGATCACTGTTTCTACACAGGGGAGAATGACAGGCAGCTTGTTTACACTAGCCACCTGCCTTTCTCCCGCTGTCATGGACGATTGTGAGTGAGCGGCGGACATCAGGTCTGCCGCTCACACGCGCGGGGGGGTCCGTGACCGCGCGGGAGTGGTAGCGCGCCCCCGGCGGCGGGCGCTTGCTCCCCAGAGCCTCACAGGCTAGTGACGTACCGGTACATCACTTTGCCTGTGAGGGGCTGACCGCCACAGTATATGTACTTGCGGCGGTCGGCAAGTGGTTAATAATGAGTAGGTCGCCCCTTTGCCTCCAAAACAGCCATGACCCATCAAGCCACTAGACCTCTGAAGGTATGCTGTGGTATCTGGCACCAAGCCATCAGTAGCAGGTCCATTAAATCCTATAAGTTGTGAGGTGGAACCTCAATGGATCAGACTTGTTTTCCCAGCACATCCCACAGATGTTGGATTGGATTGAGATCTGGAAAATTTGGAGGCTACCTCAAACCCACTGTGAAGCTCCTCAAAACATTTTTTAACCATTTTTGTAGTGTGGCAGGGTGCATTATCCTGCGGAAATAGGCCACTGCTGTCAGGGAAAACTGTTTTCATGTTTAGGTGGGTGGTATGTGTATGTGGTATGGTGGTAACATCCAGATAAATGGCAGGACCCAAGGTTTCCATACAGAACATTGCCCAAAACAACACAATGCTCTCACCAGCTTGCCTTCTTCCCATACTACATCCTGGTACCATCTCTTCTTCAGGTAAGCATCGCACATGCACCCAGCCATCCATATGATGTAAAAAAAAACATGATTCATAAGACCAGGCCACCTTCTTCCATCGCTTCGTGGTCCAGTTCTGATGCTCACTTGTTCATTGTAAATTCTTTTGACTGTGGACATGGATAAGCATAGGCACACTGACCAATGATCATGCCCACAGTTCACATTACCATCCTTCTTTGTTCTGAAGTGCCCAGGAGTGCCTCAGGTCTTTCACAATCCTAGAATTACCCCTGGCGATATTGGTGTTTATGCTGCAGCCTTATCTTTGATAATGCAAATAAACAGTGATGTACATTTATAGTACAGAGAAATGAGGAATTGGGAAAGTGATCGGAGAGGAATTAGGATTGGTCAGTTGTCTATGTGGAGATTGGTTGTTTAATACAATTACCTGGGTTGAGAGCACTGGGGTTACAATTATTATAGCAGGGAAGAGGGGTTCTCCTGCATTCCGAGCTTTGAAAATGCTGGGCCAGGCATTTTTAAAGCATATCTAAAGGCAAAACTTTTTTTAGATTTTAATAGAGTGGGAAAAAAGATTAAAAAGCATTTCAGGTTTTTATTGCTGTCTGTGCCCACATTAGGGAGATTCACCCTTTCTATCAGTCCTGTATATCATTATTACCGAAAGAGAAAGCAAAAGAAAGTCCTAAATTTTGTGTTGTCCCCAGAACAGGAATAGTGGAGGTATTTTCCAATGGGGACATTCGTTTTGGTGTCGCCGGTGACCACACCCTCACTTTGGAGGGATTTTCTCTCACTTCCTGTTTGGGCTGTGGGAAAGGTAGTGAGGGGAAAATCTTCCCAATGGTACACAGATTTAAAAAATAAACCTTACAAGGGTTATAACCCACCCTTAGTCTACTTTAGGAGTACAGCAAATTAACTTACTGTAGAAGTTTGGATTTAACCACAACCTTGCTTCAGTTCAGAGATCAGAAACGTCTACCTGTGTCAGAGAATAAATGCTGATGCCTTGTCCATGTGGCTCTTTTGTTTATATTATTTATATTTTAGCAACAATTATAAGTGTTGGAACATGAACTTAAAGTGGCTTTTGCCATTCCTATTGCTATTTAATCTTACAGTATCTGTGCATAGAGGCTGGTGTGAGCTGTTTATTGCTCCTTTCCTCATGACTCAATTCTTTAAAAATTCCCAGATAGCAGCTATGACATTGCAGTCTAAAAAATCTACATTACCTTCAAAAGTCTGATTTCTAGTGTGCCTGGATACAATTTTTTTTCCCAATCATCTTTTTTTTTCCCAATTGGCTGTAATTGTTATTATCATGAATATTAAAGTGATTGTAAATGATCCCCTTGTAAAACAACCCATTCAGTTTAAAACAGAAATAAAAGGCAAAACATTGAGTGTAGATATAAAAAAAACATTATAAATAGCTTTTTTTTCTCCTTTTTTTATAAGTGATCACATTCCCTCTGTTCTCAGCTGCATAAGAGCTGAGGGAGGAGAAGCAACAGTGCACTGATCTTCACAGTAAAAGGCTGTGCAGGGGGGGGGGGGCATGTCAGGAAAAGACTGATTATTCCCTGCACAGTTAGAGAGCTGTCCACACTGTGCTCTCCTGCTTATTGTGTTCAGTTAATAATAGGAAAGCAGAGGGACTAGCAGGATCACTAGGTATTTCACACAAAGTAAGCAATGCAAAGGGAAGAGGATCCTTTTTCATACAAGTACATGGTACAGCAGGAACATATCAGGAATATGAAATGTTGGGGTTACAGGCACTTTAAAACAAAATATTTCCAGCCACTGGGAAAAGGAGTGGTGAAGATAGGTAAAGTGAATTCGGGTATAGTTGAATACTACACAGCATTTCTCAACTACTATCTTGGGATTGTCAGAGAACTGTGACATGAGAGTTGGAGCAAGGAGAAGATTGAAACAAGAAGCCTATTAGCAGTTCTGTATTTTGGCCTAGGCCAACAAGGCCCAGGCCTAGGGCGGCACTTTGCAGGGGGGCAGCTAAATAGCTGCCCCCACCTCCACCTGGGAGTCTATTGGCCACTGTTTGCTAGAGCCGGCTGGCATCTAGCAACCAGTGACGTCACGGCCGTGACTCCCTGGCCCTGGTCTTGATTCAAAGTGGAGGAGGATTTAACTTCCTCCTCCTCCGCACCTAGTGCTCGTGGGGCCCAAAGAGTCCTGCCGGTCCGTTGACAGTGGGGTGCAGGGCAGCAAAGCGAAATTCACCAATCCACCGCCAACAGCAGCTGCTGCTGAGCTGCAACGTCTTTACACAGCGAGCGGGCAGTTGGCCGGCCCTGGAAACTAGCTAGAACTGAGAACCTGCGAGCGACTGCCACGGTGCCACCCTGTCCTAAGCAGCAGCAGGTGCAGCATCCCTGGTGCCTCCCAGAGTCTGCACTCCTTCTCAAGCCTCCTCTCCGCTCCCAGCTGGGACATCAACAGGCTGACCGAGGGCCCAAAAGACGAGGACGGGCGGGAGGTAGGTGCATCGCACACACCTACCCACAGACAGAGGGGAACAAGAGGGACTACAGGCAGGGCTAGGGGGTCTCCCACCCCCCTCTCTCTCTCTGCCCCTCACTCTCTGTCACCCCCCTCTTTCTCTCTCTCACCCCCTCCATCACCCATCCCCCTCTCTCTCTCCCACCCCCTCTCGCCCACCCACTTGTCTCTCTCTCACCCCCCCCTCGCATGAGATCTCAGTGGTTCTTGCTGGGACTTGTAGTCTTTCAATTTTGGAGGGCGTCGCATCCGTTAAATAGGAAGGGATTGGCAAATTTAAATAGGAGGGGGGGCGCCCAATTTTAGTCTTGCCTAGGGCAGCACAAAACCAAAATACACCACTGCATGTGCTAACAAAGAACATGCTGATAGTAGGAGAAAGCAAAGTGGCTGAGAGATGAGCTCATCATTGTGTTGCTTCCAGTTTACTGTCCAGTCACAGGCTGTGGGCAGATACATGACAGCTTGAGCTCAGAGGTAGTGGGCTAAAAGATTTTGGCTATTATTTAACTCAGAATACTAAAGACATCTTGTGTATTGAGTTCTAGCAGTCACTCTGCTTTGGCGAGTAGGTATAGAAGCACTGTCTAGATGGGAGTAATGGGTTGGTACTGGTCACAATTTTAAATTAGGGCCAGAGGACAGGGGCTCCTGTTGCCAGGAGTATGGCTCCTGTTTTAGAGTATAGATGCTGCTGTTCCATTTTCTAGGCAGGCATAGACCAAGGAATTTAATGAGGATTACAGAAATGTTAACCTTATATCCTGCATCATTTACAACAGTTAAAGTAAAACCATCCAAGGTCAAAATTCACTCCTTATTTCCAATTTTGAAATCTTTTTCTACATATTCTCATTATTTGTTCTTCCTGTTAAGTTTTTATATTTTCCAAAATCAACTAATGATATCTGTCTTTACAGCTATTTCTCCTAAGTTAGGGCCTTTACATAACGAGATATATAGTCATACCAGGTACAACATTAGAACTGTGGAATCATTTAGAAAAGAGGATCATGGTTGTAGCATCTTTATAAGTAATGTCCTGTCGGTAGTGTATGCCTCTGTGCAGCTTATATAAAAGCAATAACCTGTGTAGGTGTGAAGGGCTAGGTTTAGCGTTCCATAATCAGAAGGTTTTCGCTGACTTTCTCTCATCTTAGTGTTCACAGCGGGATGCCCAGATGCCATAGCATCTTTACAGCTCAACTGTTTTCTTTCGCTATTGAAAATTCCAGCTTCTAGACAGCAATACGGCTAAGATCTAATGAAATATGAGGCAAGCAGGCACAAACAGCACAAAGTGTGCCTGACTGTGCCATAATGGTAAATACAATGCTGCATCTCTAAAACAAAGCTACTGTATATAGTCTCTGTTGGATATAAAGCATGAGGATTCAGAACAAATACAATTACAATTGTTATTATGTGCCTTCAGCTGGCATACAAACAGTAGAAGTCAGCATCAAGCAATGGTGGCCAGCAGAGGTTATATAAATGTATAGTCTAACAAGAAAAAGACTGGAAATATAGCAAAGTTCCTGTGGATATAAGAAAAAGTATATTATTATTATTATACAGGATTTATATAGGGCCAACAGTTTGCGCAGCGCTTTACAACGTTAGGGAAAACAGTACAGTTACATAGCAATTCAATACAGGAGGAATTCGAGGGTCCTGCTCATTAGAGACTACAATATAAAAGGGAGGGCCAAGTAAAACAAAAGGTAATAACTGTGGGGGATGACCTCATGGAGAAAATAAAAATACAATTGTTTGGTGGAGGCAGGATAGGCTTTACTGGAGAGAAAAGTTTTCAGGGATCGCCTAAAAGTGAATAGAGTAGAAGATAGTCAGACAGATTGGGGTAGGGAATTCCAATCAACATATGTATATCAACATATTTCCAGGAGAATGTGCATTTTCTGGTTCCACTTACAATATCAGAGCTTGTGTACATCAGCCCTCATAGGCATCTGCACCAGAGATTGTATGACATAGGTAAAGCAGAGCTGTAAGGTACACTATTTACAGGGTGAATTTTACAGACATTTAGCTTTTCTGTTAAACTCAAGGCGATTGGCATACATCAATCTGCATTTATTAGTGCTCATTTACACAGCAGGAGCACTACACATAAGGTTAAAAAAACTCTAAGTAGTATCAGACTGTCTGTTTAAAGCGGAGTTCCGGCCTCCAATACCTTTTTTAACTAAAAATACCCCTATAATACTAATCCATCGCCCTTTACAGAACCGCTATTCTCATACTTACAAGGTGTACAGTAATGGATTATAGTCAAAATCTTACTTTTTAAAAACACTGTCTGAGCGCAGCCATCTTAGATGTGGGCATCTGAAGCCACAGTGTAATCTGCTGTGTCCTTCTTCCTGATTCCAGGGAGTGTTGTGGGATTTCTTCCTGATTCCAGCCTCCTGGGAGTGATGACAAACAGCTCCCAGGATGCAATGCAAAGGAGGAAGTGATGTCGGTGGCCGTGGCCACAGAGAGGGGAGAAGGAGGAAGTACAATCAAAAATGCCCTGAAAATAAGGTAAGGGATCCCCGAAAAAAATTGAAAATGCCCAATTGTTGATCAGCATAGCGAGCACTCCAGGAATCACTAAAGTTGCAAAATAGGATGGAACTCCACTTTAACTTGGTCAAACACAAATTAAATTGCAGTGGGGTTTAGGTACTCCATGAGCACCTGTGTGTGTAGTTACAGCACAGTGAATACTGCCGGTGGCCTCTCCATAGCATATAGAGTCCAGTCTAGGTGGCCCTGCAACATGTAGAACTGCAACATGCACAAAATGGATAACTCTAGTGGGCTACAACATTTACCCATAAGACCAAGCTCTGCCAGGGTTTTATAGAGGCAGCTCAATATATATATTTTTTTTTTTACAAGGGAATACAATATGAGGGGTTTAATGTGCTTTAACATAACATTTATAATTCACTTTTAAGAAAGTTCAACACAATAAAAAAAAGAAAATGTAATAGGCATCCCCACAACTTTTCGGCTTCAGTGAACCATCTGACTGCTGACACTGAAGTAATTCAGGAACTCTAGGGTTCGTGGCCTTCACTTCAGCTGATTCCAGTGGATTCCAACTGAATTTAAAGTTTGAATAATCAGACATATATACTTCTTGTTATCAGCAGAGAGTTTGTTGTCTAAAATCTCAAATGATATCCATTTATATAACATCTGAAGTGTGCTCCCCCAGACTGTTAATATAGTTTAAAGAAGAACAATAATTACATATCTTTTACATTTCTCTGCCCCCCCCCCCCCCCATAGGACAAAGTGCTTTCTAAATCTAGCTAGGAAGTCTGACCTGCTTTTTTGTAGAGCAAATCCAAAAACAGCCTGGATGGAGAAGGATTCAATGTATCTGCAACTTGCCTTGGCTCAGAGCACTTTCTGGAGACAAGAGAAATCCTGGGGGGGGGGGGGGTAAATTATCATTCTTCTGTTTCTCAGAATTGCTTCTGCCACAACCTGTCTCAGGGAAGTGCTCTGAGTTAAGACAAGCAACAGTTACGATGGATCCATCTCCTTCCACGTGGTTGTTTGATTTGCCATGCGGAGAGGGAAGGAGGTGGGGAAGGTTGGACTTCATAACTAGACTTAGGAAGTACCTAGCTACAGTACGTGCACTTTGTCCCGTGGGGGAAGAATAATGTAAAAAAATGATAATAATAGTTCTTCTTTAAACGTGGCTCTGTTAAACCCTCTGCTACTACAGTATTGCTTCTTACCATCCGTTCTATTTGCTCTCACTTTGTGATCGAGAGTGAATCAGCAGATGTTTGGCTGTACTTTTTATTTTGTGATAACTTCTGGCTTTAGCAATGTTTTGAGAATTTCACTAGGTAACCTAAGTTGAAGAGTCTGTTCTGACTTGAGTGTATGCAGATGAAACATTTATACTGGATGAGAGTGTTTCAGAATTGCTACATGTCTACATTAATACATATGCATAACAGTTTCAGAGTGTCTAGAACTATAGTGAACTAACTGAATTTGCCACTGGGAAGCAAAAGTGTATGCCACTTTACTGGAAAACAGCATGATGTCTGGTGCAGTCTGTTTTGAAACACCATGCCTTCAAAATACAAATCTGAACTTAAGAGTCGGTTCACACTGGGGCGACACGACTCCTTACTACTTCGGGGGCGACTTGTGCATTACAATGCACCATGACTTCGGAGCGACTTGCAGGGACTTCACATAATGGAAGTCTATGCAAGTCGCTCCGAGGTCGCCCCAAAGTAGTACAGGACCCTTTTTCTAAGTCGGAGCGACTTGTGTCGCTCCTATTAGAATGGGTCCTGTAGCGGTCAATAGTGTGAACCGGCTCTTAAATTTTGGTGTGCAATTTTATGACATTTTGAAAACATTTATGTATTAAAAAAAATTACTGACCATTGGCAAGAAGGTATATCATCTGAAGCAATTCTATCCATGGGTGGTTTTGTGACACCTTTTGGCAGGCTAATCAACTTTCTTGACAAATTTAGTATTTTTTCACCTCTTATATTTTTAATATACCAAGCCAACACATTATCATTCTAAACCTTGCTCTGAAGTGTTGAATGCCTTTGTGAGCTATATGTAGCTTTTTAGCATTTCATATGTAAAACCTTTTGGCAATTCAGTTCTTCTACCTGACATGAGTAGGTCATTGACAATTGAGAGCAAATGACAGAGTGGCTAAAAAACATGTAAGTTGTCAGGTATTTGTTTTTAATAAGTAACCTGCATGACTGCTGTCACAATGACATCCTTCTATCTCTGATTATTTTAAGTTTGCTGCAGCCAAGGATTTATTGGTTCCATTGTTTACAGAGAGCAAATATTTTTCTCAAAAAAATGTTTACATTATGTTTCAGGTGTCCCAATAATATGTTTCCGTATTTCATTTGAACAGTCTAGCTGTTAACTTGTGAATTACAGTAGATGTCTGCAGAGCTTGGTCTTTTAAATATATTAAGGTTGCCTTTTGCAGATTATTACAATGGGGCACATCATGCAGTGGCTTCTTGGATAAACTTAAACTCATTGAGGTTGATTTACTAAATGCAAATGGGCTGTTCACTTTCCAAAAGCATTTTCATTTTACAGGGAATTTTCCCTTAACATAAATGTGGTGAAGATTCAATTTGCAAAGGATACCCAGTCACATGCAAGGAAAAATAGTATTTTTTCTTGCACATAATTGGATGCAGAGCTCTCTCCATTCACTAGGCTGAAGGAAAAATGATATGCAACGTCAAAATTATCTTTCAACTTGAACAACCTACAATATTTGCCTTTAGCAATTTAACTATACTATGTCAGCTTGTCCTATGATTTGTGTAGTATAAGCAGGGCCTCCTTTAATGCTGGGCAAAAGGGCCAGCTGCCCCGGGCCTGGTCATTGTCGTGGGTCCCAGAGCAGCTGCCCCTTGAGCCCACCCTGCCTGCAAATACTTTTCCCAGTGTAGCCGGGCAGCTGAGCCTCCCCCACCCCCGACTCATCTACCTGCCTTTTCCCCTAGTTTTCTGTGCATGCAGTTGGCTGTGCTGTGACAGGGGAGAGGTGAGCTGTGGCTCGTCTGTAATTACCGGGGCCCTGTCAGCAGGGAGGGGGGAGGGCGGGGGTACAAGAAAATGTTTGCCCTGGGTACAATCAAAATAACTCTGCTAGCAGTTTCTCATTCAAAGCCAGATTATGGCATGTAAATATCTCTAAGCATTAGATAATCAATGTCTCTAAAGTCAGTCTTTACCTTGCAAAACAAAAACTCTCCAAAACACTCTCCAGCTATGAACTATTTCAATCTTTTAGGTGTAAGGACCTTGATCCTGCCCTAATCCCAGAACACACTCTCAGATCACTGACAGATCACCATACCAACACAAGTAACGTTAGTGCGTCGATCTCTCCCACTGTGCTACTGTATTGTGCCAACGGGACTCCCCCCCCCCCCCCCCGCTAGAATTCACTGATCAGAGCTGGCAGCTATTGGCTGTGAGTACTAATTGGATGCTGGATTTCCTAGTTTTAGTTAGACTGGCTTTTGTCAGACAAACTGCTGTATACACTGACCAAAAGTCAGTTTGTACCCAGCATTAGGTAGGTGTGTTCCTTCCTAGTCTAAATGTAGGTGTACACTTTTCAGAGATAAATTATCTCCTCTGGCACCCTATTTTTGAAGCGGAGAACTTCAGTTCTCACAGGGAGAACAGAGGAGAGGTTTTTCCTCTGAAAATGGCCGAGATCCAGCTTCATAAACTGGCCATTTCTGTCTGACCACACCCTCACCTTCATCTCACATCTGGCCATAGAGGCCACCTAACACAGTCATAGGTCAATAAAGTGATAGAAGGAGCAGGGCCAGGATTTTAACCATGGAAGCTTGTAAAATTGAAGTACTAGGGCACCCTGAGTTCTAGCCCTAGTAGGGCTCCTGATGGGTAGACAAAATGAAGGTGTCTATTTTCCTGGTATCTTTACTTTGAGTTCAGGAATGCTTTAGGGATCCCCCTACACTACTGTATATATACTGTACATAGTGCTATATGGCTCAAACCCTTCTTTTCTGATGATAGGCAGAAGTGTGGCTTTTTTCCTCTGGATATTTAGAAGTATTATTTGGATTCAGAAATAACTGTAAAATGTGTTGCAATGTCCACAGTTTTCATTGAGTTTTTTATGTTAATTTCAAAGGAATTGTAAGTATACACTGTCCCATATTTACAATGTATTCTTTTGTTTCTGAGTAAATACCCTTTCTGGTAAAGTACTGTATATAGTCTTGTCAATGTTACTCACAGCCCAGGTTGAGAATTAGCTGGATGATTATTCTGTAATAATGTATGATACTGCACATTACTGTGGTGTGTGGATAGAATTTTTATTGAAGACTTCAAAACAACAGAGCAGACAATTATTAAAACCCTAAAGATGGTTGTGCGTGAAAATCCCAAAAGATCAGCAGTTTTTGAACTGGCACCAACAACCATGCCCCATTCAAAGTCACTTAAATCCCCTTTCTTCCCCATTCTGATGCTCAGTTTGAACTTCAGCAAATCATCTTCACCACGTCTAGATGCCTAAATGTATTGAGTTGCTGCCATGTGATTGGCTGTTTAGCAATTAGTGTTATCAAGCAATTGGACAGGTGCACCTAATAAAGTGGCTGGTGAGTGTATATGATAATTCTGAAATGCCACAGATTGTCAGTGTCTGAGTGAAATATGTTAATGAAAAGATGCACTTTCTTTCCATATATTTTAAAAAGCCATGACGGAATTCTGCAGATTCTTAGCAGTGCTAAGTGCTAACAATTGCAACTTCGTTGTTTAAATCAAGTACATATTACTGTTTATTTAATAGCCATATATATAAAAAAAAAAGTTAAGACCTTCTGAGGACAATCTGAGCTGGTTAATGTAAAGTTGTAAGAAAAAGTTTGAGAATCTGTAGAAATTTTATGCATACAAGAAATGTATCTGAATAGGAAACACTTACGACAACACAGATGAGTACCGTAAGTGATGCTATTCCATTAACAGTTTTCAGTACATACTTTCTGGAGATCCACTATTTTCTTCTAATTACAGAAATATAAATTATTTCGATGTTTGCATGAAGGGCTTTTAAAATGGTAAGCATTCTTCTACAGCTTATTAAACAGACAGTCGTATTTAAAGTAAAACCCCAGCAAAGATTTATTATTGGTTTTTGGATCAAGAGTATTAGCAGCTTTTTCAGGCTGTTCCCTCATTGGCAAGTGTTATTCAATTAGCATCTCATTTCTCCCATTGGCAAGATTTTTCTTCCCATCTTGGCCAAAAGACATGACAGTATGTGAGTATTTCTCCCCAAATATGAGAGGAAAACTCACCTTTAACAGCTGTCATGGGAACTGGAGTGCCCATTGGAAGATATCCTTTCTACTCATATGACTGTGACAACAAGAAGCAAAGTGGCCACAATGACAGATAGTCAAGGTGGATCTTTCAACAGTAACACAAACAGCAATAGAAGCCCATCACTGGTAAAAAAAAACACCCACCTATTCTATTTATAACAAACAAAAACATTTTGACTAGCGTTCAGCTTTACAAAAGTAGACTTGGAATTATATGGAATTCTAGGATAATTGCAATGGTATTGCATAGAGCGGCCCCCAACATCCTCTGCTGAAGTTCTGTCCACTCACCCTCTTCCATGTCTGCCCTCAAAGCAAGCGCTTGGCACATAGCGCATCTCTTCCCTGCCCCTTCAGCACTGGATTTGTTTGAAATGGTGGGAGCCAGTTGGGAAAAAGGGAGAGAGCAACAGTGTTGTTCTCTGGCACAGCAAGCACTGGATCGAGATTGGGTTCTGATAGGTACTTGAGGGGGGGGGGCGCTGGGGAGAACTAATCTAGGAAGGTTTTTTACCTTAATGCAGCTAATGCATTAGGGTAAAAAAAATCCCTTAGCCTATACAACCACTTTAAGGGACTCTGTGTTTAGAAATAAAAAAAAAGAAAATGCCACGGGTATAAGCTGCAGGTACCTACATGTGCATTCACATACTTGCAGCTGCTTCAAAATGACTACAAATAAAGCTAAACAATGGGTTGCTGTAATAAGCTAGATTGGGCACTTCCTAATAGCGCCAACATTTGCCTCCTTTGTGCATATTTCTATTAGCCAGTGAGAAAGTCCACTGTAGTATGGACTAACAAGAGTGCAAAGGGACAAGAGTTATCAGAAAGCTCCAACACTGCCAAGAAGTGTTAAAGCTAGGGTTGCTACCTCATTCCTTTAAACGCAAGCACATATTAACTACACAGGTTCTGTGGCTGATTAAGGTGGTAATTAAACTCACTTAGTGCCCTATTTGCATTAAATTAGCCCCATAACCTGTGTAATTAATATGTGTTAGGGTTTAAGGGATGAGGTGGCAACACTAGTCATAGCTTTGCTTGTCAGATCAGGCAGTCATTCAGACGTATCTTTAGGTTTTTAAAAGCCACTGCAGGTATGCCTCTAGATGCACGTTATTCTTGTTTCTTCTTTTTTTCTAGGGACAGAGGGGTTAATTTAATAAAAGCAAATACGCTGTTCACTTTTCAAGAGAAGTTGCACTTTGAACAGGAATTTGCCCCAGAGCTCACTGAATGAGGTGAAGTCGTGCTAACGTCCATCATCCAATTATGTGCAAGCAAAATGTTTTTTTTTTATTATTTCTGTGACTGTGAATGTTGGATATTCTTTGCCCAACTTCACCGCATTCATTATTGTCAGGGAAAATTGAACACTGGACAGACAGATGTGCATGTCCATTTCTTAGTTTTGGCATCTGCCATGTACAGTTTTGGCATCTGCTGGCATGCACACTGCGATGTACACCACTGCGCTTGAGTAAGTTACACTTGAAATTCCTATTTTAACAAATGCCTGAAATCAAACTAGAACTAGACTTCAGGTAAAAGCAGTGAGCCACTCAAATAAGCAGAAATTAGCATTTCTTGGGAGATCTGTATGTATCCGTTTAAAGAACTCTCCCAGATTGCCAGATTGAAAGAAAGCAAGAGTTGACAGTTTGGGAAGGAAACAGGGCTAAAAATTGAACTTTAGCCCGAAAATGATCACGTTATGCTGGCCCCTTTTGCAGGTAGTTATGTAAAGCATTAAAAATAAGTGCAGATTTTTACTGTTTAAAATCCAGTAATACACTGTCTCACCCTGCTCTGCACATGCTTAGTTGCGCTCCATTTGTAGGCATTTTTTAGGCACTGCCAAATTTGTAGAGGCCGATCTGATGAAGCAGTCGATGAAGTCTTAAAGCAGAATTAAACCCTTCTATCCTTTACAGCCAAGGGAGCTGCTTCTGTTTGATCTGCAACTGCCATGGTGCTGCACATGTGATCAGTTATGACACTAGCCATTTGATGGTTTGACAGTTTGATTAAGGACACAAGCAAATGTGACAGTTGGCAGTGTCAGAATTCCAGGAATGTAACTGTCTTTTGAAACCATTAAATCAACGGGTTTAGTTCTGTTTTATGATTTACTGCTGTTCAGGGCCTCTGGGCTTCAGTAAAATGACAGCCTCCAGCAAGAAGAACCAGGAGCAATGCTGGAGGAAATTTACAGCACACACTAATTTTGGCAGCATAATTATAAATGTGGAATTTATGTTCCGCTGGAACTAAACCCTCCTATTGTTTTTAGCCAAGGAAGCTGCCATCTTGGACTCTGTTTGATCTTCCACTGCCATGGAATGGCACTCAGACATGTGATCAGTTATGACACCAGTCATTTAATAGCTTGATAGTTTTGTTTGGAACACAACCAATGTGACAGTTATTCTCCCAGCACCTGCCAGGAATGTAACTGTTTTTTGAAACTGTTAAATCGGTGGGTTTAGTTCCACTTTAAGTTTGAATTTTCAAGTATGTTTAATTACATACAGCCCCTGGTCAAACCGATGTGACTTGTCATGCGTTTTCATAATTTCAAATTGCATTACAAGACGCACCCTATTGTCCGCAATGGAAGATGTCAAATCAGTGCCACTCCTACTCCATCGGGGTCGCACAGATTTTAAAAGTAGTTCTTGCACTACTTTTTGCAAGTTCAGCTGCAACTTGCATAGACATCTGTGCATGAAGCCGCACAGATGCCTTCCAAGTTGCACCTGAAATCGCACTGACATGGGGCTTAGAAATCATTGTGACTTCAAGTGAAGTCACATGATTTTAAAGTCGCTTTCAGTGTGACCAAAGTCTAAATGTAAAAATGACTCATGTAGGCATCATATATTATAACCAATAGGCAAAATTGACATTGTCCTTTGAGATTTACATGGCTTTATCTGTTATTTAACCACTTAAGCCCCGGAGGATTTGGCTGCTAAAGGACCAGGGGTTTTTTTGCGATTTTTTACTGCGTGACTTTAACGGACAATTGCGCGGTCGTGCGACGCTGTACCTAAACAAATTTGACGTCCTTTTTTTCCCACAAACAGAGCTTTCTTTTGGTGGTATTTGATCACCTGTGCGGTTTTTTGATCACGCGCTATAAACAAAAAAAGAGCGTAAATTTTGCAAAAATAACAATATTTTTCACATTTTTTTATATGAAATTCCCCAAAAAAAAAAGTAAAAATCAAAATTTTTTAACATTTTTCGGCCAATTTGTTTTATGCTACCTATGTTTGGTAAAAAAAATCGCAAAAAGCGTATTTTGATTGGTTTGCGCAAAAGTTATCGCGTTTACTAACAAAGAGAAAGATTTTTGTCATTTTTGGTGTTTTTTTTTTAACGCATAATGGCGGCGATCTGCGATTTTTTTTTCGGTACTGCGACATTGCGGCGGACAGATCGGACCCTTGACTGACATTTTTGACACTTTTGGGGTTACCAGTGACATTACTGCAGTAATCAGTGCTATACATATGCACTGTTACTGCAAAAATGACACTGGCAGGGAAGGGGTTAACTTTATTGGACAGGGAGGGGTTAAGTGTGTCCTAGGGGCGTGCTTTCTACTGTGTAGGGACATGGCTATTGGTGTAAAAGCAAAGATCAACCGTTCTACATAGTAGAACGGTCAGATCTTCACTTTTACACAGGGAGAACTGACAGGCAGCTTGTTTACACAAGCTGCTCTGTCTTTCTCCCTTCACAGGAGCGATCGTAGTGTGGCCGGCGGACATCGAGTCCGCCGGTCACACGCACTGACTTGCCTGTGAACGAGCCGCGGCGGGCGCGCGCCCGCCCGCGATAGGCTCGCAAGTCAGTGACAGGCGAGTGACGTACCGATACGTCACTCTGCCTGGCCGGGGCTGACCGCCGCAGTATATAGTCGTGCGGCGGTCGGCAACCGGTTAAAGTAACACTATTTTCTTTGGCAAATGATTTCTTTTTTTTTTTTTTCCTTCACTGTTGTTTTCTGCAAAAAGATTGTTAAAATCTGCAGACCCTAAATCAATTAATAAGAAGTCTTATACTCCTATTGTTGCCATGGTAACATACCAGTGCAATGGTAAAATACCGTAAAAGCTCAACTAACGGACACAAATCAATCCTTAGCTCATCCTGAAAACATTATTTCTCACTTTCACTTAACAGAGCATCAACTCCGGTCAACATTATTATACACAAATAATCTCCTAATAGGTACTTATATACACTGCTCAAAACAATTAAAGTTACACTTTGAAAACACATCAGATCTTAATGGGGAAAAATATCATGCTGGATATCTATACTGATATGGACTGGGTAATGTGTTAGTAGGGGAGTCCACATTGTTTGATGGAAATTAATATGATCAACCTATAGGGGGCTGAATTCAAAGACACACCAAAAATCTAAGTGAAAAAATGATGCAGCAGGCTAGTCCATTTTGCTGAAATTTCATTGCAGCAATTCAGAATGGTACTCATTAGTTTGTATGGCCCCAACGTGCTTGTATGCATGCCTGACAACTCTCTTAATGAGAGATCAATGCTAGGCTGCGGTGCACAGATAAAGGCGAGACCCAGTCCCCAAAATTGTAAATTTCTATGCAAAAAGCAAATACCCATAAAACTTTTGAAGAGTTACACCAAGAAAAAGTGACAATGTCTCAAACATATATAAAAAAACAATTTTACATTTTTTTTCTCATTTTTTTTATATATTATTTAAAAACATACATAAAATATTCAAAAATGTATTAATTATGTGGTGTAATACATTGAAGTTGACATACAGTAAATGCATAAAACCAGAAATTTATGACATAAATCAGACACTAAGACATCCCTTTTCGATGCGTTTTGTGAGGCAAAGTTAAATTCCTCAGGAGAAAGGGTAAATTTCGAGCTGATAAGTAACATATGTAAAGAAACTATGTCATTAAAGCAATTAATATTGAAAAACATATATTCCCTCAAAACAAGGAGGGACAGAAAATGAGCTTGTATAAATAGAAAATACATTTCCTACCAAAAAGAAAAATAAAATATCATACTTACATATCCAACACTAAGTCAAAAGATCATCACTTGGTGCATCAAAAATATAATCTACAGTAAGTCACCTCTTGCATGGAAAACCCTTTTCCCTATGAGAGATGTCTTTGATTTTATATAAATATATATATATATATATATATATATATATATATATATATATTAAGCAATTAAAACATATCAAGCTAAAGAGAGGACTTGTTATGTTTCTCAGAAATGTCTAGGAACACTAGCTCAGTGTTCTCCCATTTAATGAAATCCCCTGCAGTGATCACCAAACCTGGCCCTCAAGGTGTTGATGGTGTGCCCTTCATACAGGAGCCCACATGGTCAGGTCAGACAGTACACAACATATTGAGAAGAAACATTCTAAAAGGATGTAATATAGAACATTTTTCCATTGCTAGTAAAAGGTTTTTATCCATGCATGATGAATTTACATGTCAGACACTTTTTCTTCCTGCATTGATAAACACTTATCAAGTTCCCAAACATGCTACCCCTACTGATAAGTGTTTTTTGTGGGTGGTACTTTTGTTGGTTGCTACTTTACCTTCAATATTAGATTTGGTTTGGTTTGGTTCTGGCGGGAGAGTTGATCCCAGATGTATTCTGTAAGAAAATCAGTGTTTGGAAAAGACCCTTTCCATTTTGTAATATTGATTGTAGAATAGTATCATGAATCTAATATTTTGGTCATCCCCTTTGCTGGTTCTCCTCTCTATATATGGTAGGATTAGATAAGTAAAGTAGACCTTTTAAACTAATTCACAAGGATAACATATTTCCAGGAATTTATTCTTGAGAACCTGGCTCTGTTGGATGTAATCTTTATACAAAATGAAATGATTTTTAAACCTGCAAAATTGGCTTTTTGGGATATTGTTAATCCATCTTGGATGGTGGCAGCTGGTAGAGGGCAGGTAGAAGTTCAGAGCCATAAATTTAAAGTTTTTTTTCTTTATTTTCCAATAGTTTTTATTGTTTTAGGAAGTGAAAAGAAATACAAACATTCAATTAAGACAGGTGTTCAAACTAAATCTCATAATTGGCACAGCAGATTCAAATTAGCATGGAGTATCACACAGTTATGCAGAACAAAAAGGTCTATAAGTCCTACAACCCTATGCAAGCAAATCATGCCAAATAAGGTTGGGCCTTGCTTCGAAGTCGAATAATCCACTGATGGTCGACTGAATGTACATTAACAAACAAGTGCAGCCTGCGGGGGATCATGTCCCGTGATTCAAACTTCCAATAAAGGTACATCAAGCAGTAGGTAAGAGAAGAGAAAAAAGAGAGAGAGAGAGGAAAAAAAGAAAAGAAGAAAGAGATGAATTTGAGGTATGTCCAGGATTTTTGCTTCCCATGTCGGGTCTCAGTGTCCCACTGTTTTCCCCTTATTAGTCTGTAGGTTGCAGATATCATAGCATAAGATTCCAGATCCTATCAAATCTGGTTTGCTTACCCTGAAGGAGTTGGCCAGCTTCTCATGGAGCATAATCGAAGAAAGTTTGTTTTTGGTGGTGGCTATTTGGACAGCTAGGGATTTCCATGCTTTAGCAATTAATATTTTTGCCCCCAGAAATATAAAAAATAATAAGGTCTGGGTATGTCTAGGGATATCTGCAATCGTTTCATTCAGAACCTCCGTCCTGGCATTTTTGGATATATTAACTTGTGTTACGGTGTGTATGAGAGTAAACATATTGGTACCAGTGTTAATTTGGTCAGCGAAAACATTTTCGGCAAAATTTTCGTCAGTGGTCTTTTAATGGTGATGAACACGTGTTTTCGTCCACTGATGAAAACCATGACAAAAATCAATACCTTTTTCGTTAGCAAACGAAAGTGAAATAAAAATGCGAGGGAGGGAAGTTTACCCTGGTGAACTTCCGGTTTCCATGGAGCTCCATGCTTAGCAGTTAGCACTGTGCAGCATCGCGGGCCTTCTCAAATGACCATCCAGAGCAGTACTGTGCGTTACAGGCCTCCTGAGTAGATTCCTGACTCATGACCATCCAGAGCAGAGCACTGTGAGTGCATACATTACACGCCTCCCTCAGATCACTTTCTAGAGCACTGTGTGCATTATAGGCCTCCTCTTACCATGGGCATCCAGAGCACTGTGCATTTCAGGCCTCCCCTTAGTCCACCATCCAGCACTGTGCAGCATTACAGGCCTTTCAGAACACATCCAAGAACACTGTGCATTACGGGTCTCCCCTCAGACCACCATCTAGAGCACTGAGCAGCATTACAGGCCCCCCCTCAGACCGTCATCCAGAGCACTGTGCAGCATTACAGGCCACTCATACCACTGTCCAGAGCACTGTGCATTACAAGCTTCCTGAGACCACTGTCCAAAACACTATGCAGCATTACAGCCCTCTCAGATAACCGTCCAGAGCACCGTCTAGAGCACTGTGTGCATTACAGGCCTCCTCAGACCACCATCCAAAGCACTGTGCAGCATTACAGGCCCCCTTCAAACCATCCAGAGAGGCCAAATCTGTATCTGTGAGTTTGTTCAATCCTTAATACCATAAATAATATCATATTAGAATTTTTTACTTCAGGAGTATAGAATAAGTTTGGAAATTCTAGAGAAATGTTTAAATAATGCATTACAATACGATTTTAGTCAACTAAATACTCCAGATTTAGTAGACTAAATCCGACTAAAACTAAAACAATTGCAGATGATTAAAATGGGTCTAAAACTAAAATGGCATTTTAGTCAAAAGACTAAGACTAAAACGAAATCGAAATTTGCTTCCAAAATTAACACTGATTGGTACAGAACCGTTAAACTTTGTGGCAATCAACCATGTACAATATGGAACATGGTGCCTTCTTGTCTACATCCCTGGAAACAAATAGGGGATGCTTTAGGGTAGATCTTAGCAAACCTGGAAGGGGCTAAGTACCGTCAGGACAGAATTTTATCATTTGCCTTGATCAGGGTTGTGTTAAGCATACCTTTCTGAATTCTGTTCGTCTATTTAATCCAGTCTTCATCCGTCATCATCCCTTGTAGCCTGAATTCCACATACAACTGGTTTCAAATAATGTTCTTGTAGTGATTTCATCAATTTCATGTTTGAGGGATCATAGGAAGTAATGTATTTGATGCACTCGGTACACCTCTAAAGGTGGCATCTCGTATGTCTGAAGAAAATATTTAGGGCATTTAACCCTCTATGAGAAGTGGTCAATGCAATGTAATCCCTTCTTAGAACACCAAGAAAAGTGTTGTGGAGTGAATCCTGGAAAAAAAGGAGAGTGTGACGGACCGCCTGGCACCCCGCCTGGGTTCCATCGCTAAGATACAGCTTCCTCCATTCTGAAACCACGAACAAGGTATTATACTGTAGATGAGAATTGCCCCCAAGAACTAGATGACACTAGCATAGGTGAAAAACATGAACTCCCTTTATTGAAAATTTGCACAGAATAGATACACCACACAAAATCAGATAAGAGCTTGGTCACATTATTCTAAACACTGCAAGCTTTAAACAGTAATATAATCAGTACATCTAACAGTACAGTTAATGAATAGCTAACAGTATCCTAATTAAACAGTGATCTAATTAACAGTAGGCTAATCAACAGCCAGGCACCCAGACCAGCTTTGATTAGTTAGGGAGCCCACCCCAGACATTCCAGAAATAAGCCCACAGCCCTGAATACACAAAGTACACAAATACACATTACACATGCTGTCTTTCAGGTGTTTGGCTTTCACTTGTGTAATCTGTCAACTAGAAAAGTCATCATAAGACAAAACTCATACATTGTTCCAGAAGTCACAAAAAGTGGAATTAACTTATCTTCATAGATTTTTTGAAGGACATTGTTGATAAAATAATTTCTATCCCAAGGGGAGGAGCTTCTCCAACCCAGTCGGCTACCATATTTCCTCTGACAATTAACTTGTACAAGATTATAATTACACCTTTCCATCCACTCCAGAAGGGAAACTTTTTTGTCTTTAATCAGGAAATTAATGCAAGCTTTGCTCTCAGCATCACCACAGTGTTGTCCATCATTAGAGAATGATCTGCTCTCTCCATGGGATCAGAGGCTGAGCTAAGCTCTTTTCCATACTCTGACTGGGAGAAACAGACAAAATCCCCCGTCTTCTCCATGGGCCATAGTCAGTGGGTAGAAGGTCCCCTCCAAAAGCCCCTGTTCCGGTTGGGTTTGTCACATTAAAGTATTTGATGCATTGTTATAATGCTTGTGATTCAACTGTGATCCATTCAGGTTTGCAAGAGGTAGCATATATTTGTATAGATGGATTAGTTGAGCTTCCTGGTAACATTGTAGCATGTGGGGCACTCTCAAGCCTCTGGATGATATATAGGCTTATAATGTTTTGCAGGACACCCTATAACCTCTGGATCCCCAAATGAATTTGAAAATATGGGACTGAAATTTCTTTAGATGCAGAGAGGGAATATGGATAGGCAAAGTGTGAAAGTAATATAATATTTTTGGTTGCAGATTCATTATGACAGCAGCTATTCTACCTATTACTAAAAGAGTATATGTTGACCATGTCCTCAGCTCCTCTTCTAGGTAGCATAGAGTGGTGTATAAATGGCTCTGTATAGCCATGTTATCTCTGAAGTGAGTTTGAAGCCTAGGTATGACAGGGTGCAAGGCGGAGAAGGGGATGAAGTCATAAGTAAAGTGAGAGTCTGGTCTGAGAGGTTGATATTAAGAGCTTTCGATTTGGTCTGATTAATACGAAGACCTGATTGTTCTCCAAATTTCATCAAGGTTTCTAGGAGGTTGAGCAGGGTAGTGATAGGTGAAGTTATAAACATCAAAAGATTGCGCACAAGGAAATCATATTTTGTTTGTTTTGTTTGCCAGCACTCTGGACTCCCTGTATATTTTGGATTGCTATTGGCAGCTTTTTAAACGCTATTACAAACAATAAGAATGATAATGGGCAGCTTTGCCTGGTGACTGTTTGTATGACTATTGGTTCCGATTTTTTAGCCATTAAAATGTATGTCTGTAGTGGGGTTTTAGTACAGGGTGCGCTATAGCAGGGGAAAATTGAGACTAAAACTCCATCGCTGCGGAACATGAAATAGGTAGGGGCCCGGACAAGGAGTCAAATGCTTTATGAGAATTCAGAGATAACAGCATGACCTGCCTTGTCCCAACACCATCCAAGGTTAAACCATATTAATGAGATGATGTTTTTGCCCTTCTGTTTTGGTCCTCCACCTGTCACCTAGGTATGAATCTGACCTGATCTATATGAATGTAACGTTCTAGAAACATGTTAGCATACATTTGTTTTACTTTATCAATGAGATAGGTCTGTCATTTGTCACATAGCTATGATCCTTGCTGGGTTTAGGCAAATTAGACAATCTGTATATAAGTGTTTTTTGTTTTTAAATTATCGTATGTTGGAGTGGCATCACACACGTGTGAAAGAGAGGCCAAAGACATTGCTATTACCATTGCTATTACCATCCCAAATGATCATAATATCATTTGTATATCAATATAATGTAATGTAAAATGCAAAGGAGTTATTATAAAAGATATGATAGGATTCCCAAAAACCCATTGTGAGGTTGGCATAACTTGGAGCAAAAGCAGGATGTAAATGACATATAAAGATGAGCAGGTAATGCACTGTCTGATCTGAAAGACATTGGCAGCTCTATCTACAAAGAAGGTTTGGCCATGATGGATAAATTGGAAGATAAGGGACCTAATATCCATCGGCCTGTCAATTCCTTGGATTTTGAGCTTGCTAGGTGCAATCATATTTCTGAGAGTGCGAGCCTTCCTGAAAGTGATTTGCAGGCTGTAGGTAAGATGGAACTTAGTTTGGGATCCAAATGTCTTAGTTTCAATGTTTAACCAGTCCTCATTTTAGTTTAATACGTTGTAAGTAATTTCCTTGGTCCTTACCTGTGCTTTTTAGGAATGTTTAAGAATTTCATTCACCTGCTGCATTGTAGTCCCTTCTATCTTTTAGGAGCACACTCCTAGAGAAGGCTTGAGAAAGAGGCCAGGTGGCTTGGCAACATGCTGCCATGACCCCACCCCCCCCCCCCACACCCAAGTTCGTCCCACAGTGTGTTACGTCATTGCTGGAGATTCCCACACTGTCAACCATTCTCGAATGTACAGTATCATCAGAGTCTGTGACAGCCCTTGTGCCTTCCACAACTGGCGGCTTTTCTCCCTGTGGCTGGGGAAGACATTGGTTCTAGTAATAAAATGACATATGCTCCTGTTTTCTTAACCATGTGATTGGCCATTTGTCATTTATACTTTATAATAAAGTTGTTAATACTACACTTAGATTGCAACCTCTACCTCTTGATGTCAGTTGGAGATGCCCCAAGATCTCTGAGAGGACCTGCTGCAAAAGTGATTTTGAATGAAACTTGATTAACCCTTGGTATTTTGCCACTTTTTACATAAGGACTTTCTGGACTTTTTCAATTACCTGTCTTAAGCACAAAGGGCATTTTTAGCACCACTCCTCCAATGTTATTTATTATTAGGAAAATTCCCATTTGCCAACTGTATTGCTGTTCTGGTGACAAAATTTTGGATATTCCCTTCACTCAGTCCCTGGTGGCAATGGTAACAGGGACACATAGACGGATTACATTTCCTAAATAAGGACACAGATAGCAATAAAACCTAGCCAACAAATCACTTCCGGTTCCGGGTCACTGCTTTCATCGACCCCGCTGTACACAGACATCTGCAAGGCTGCCCATCCAGGGAGCCTGTGCCACCTACAGCAGCAACCGGCACCTGTATCATAGACACTGTCACACAGCACAGGATCATTCAGCAGGTCCCCGGATCTGATCATCCCAGATGTGTCCCATTGCGAGTACCGTTCTTCATGGTTTACTGGCTGTATTTTGGATCGTTTGTACATGTAATTCACTACAATAAATTGTCATATTTCTCATACTATATTGTGACCTGGCGCCCTTTGTCTTCTTCCTTTTTTGAAAAATACATGGGTGACAATGGAGTGCCTTATACTGGCTTGGTGAATTAAAGTGTACTTTCACTTTCACAAATTAATTTGGATACCACCTACTTTAAATTTGTTATACTGTATATTCCGATTAACATAGCACAGCAAAAATGTTGCTTATCATTTTAAATGCCCTTTTCTGATAATTCTAGCTCTAAAACATTAAAGATCCCACCTAGTTCTCTTTATGAGGGGGTTGGGAAGCTGCATTTGCCATAATTAATAGAGATGGGCGAACAATACCCCCCCCCCCACCTGTTCGATTTGCAGCAGAACTCCCGAACAGGGGAAAAGTTCAGCCCCGAACTGTGCACTTAATTGACATCTATGGGAGCTGAACATGAAAAATCAACAGTCCCCATTTTAAAGGCTTATATGCAAGTAATTGGCCATAAAAAGGGTATGAGGGCCTGGGTACTGCCCTTAGGGGACATGTATCAATGCACAAAACATTTTTTGTGAAAAATTAAAACAATAAAAATGAAATACTTCTTTAAATACTGTGTAGTGCCTGGGGGTCCTTTTAGTCTGCCTGTAAAGTGCCACATCTCTAGCATGTATAGAACCTGCTGCAGCAAATATGACATTTCTAAAGAAAAAAAAAACAAGTCAAATAACATTTAAACTTATTTGCAGTTGCAACCCGGCTATTTAAAAAAAAAAATAAAGAAAAAAAATGTTGTGGGGATCCCTCCCCCAGTACATACCAGGCTCTTTTAGTCTGGTATAAATTTTAAGAGGAACCCTATGCCAAAATTGAAAAAAGAAAAAAAGGCTTGGGGTCCCTCCAAAATTCCTACTAGACCCTTATCAGAGCATGCAGCCCAGCAGGTCAGCAAGCGCCCCCTCCCCCTCCTAAACCATACCAGGCCATGTTGATGGGGACAAGGGCCTCTTCCCGAAAACCCTGGGCATGGTTGTTGGGGTCTGCCGCCAGGGGGATTATTGGAATCTAAAAGCCCCCAGATCCCGGCCCCCTCCAGAATGGGCAATGTTTGGGCCAAACTTTTGTAGTTGAATAATTGAAGTGATATTAATGTTTTTATTTTTTAAACAGCAAACATGTCATACCTACCTTTCTGTGCAGTGGATTTGCACAGATCAGCCCTGAGCCTCTGCTTCTCAGTTTCCTACACCTACACATGTAAGCGCACATCTTTTTATTTTTGTATGTGGAAATAAAAGCGGAGTTACACTATTTCCTGTTCCTTTTACCTTCTTTATTTGGTGGAGAGAAGTCTGTTCCATACTCTCTGGGAGTGTGTACATCTGACAGCCACTATTGAGAAATAAAGGAAAGGAGTGAGAGGAGATTATCCATATGTCCTTATCTGGAATTTCTGAGGAGCTTTATAGGTCCTAGTGACCTGCTTTGTTCTGGTGAGCATTTTAGTGTAGAACAGCTCACGAGGTGAAGTTTGTTTTGTCTTCAAGCACAGTGTTGGGCAAACTTTATGAACTATATTATTTGGAATTTCTACATTATTGATCACAAGATTTTACGGAAAATTTGATATATTCGAGGTTTTTGTACACTCAGCACTTTATATTATCCTTTACAAGGATTGCACTGATTTATGGTATATTTTATTTATGGTTATGATGGATATTTAACTGGTCACATATCAAGGTTTTTTTAGTATTAAGCACTATCCTGATGGAATTTATACGTATATGGCATATTTATTTATGTAGATGATTAATATTTGATTAATCCTTAGGGATTGGAGTTATTTATTTATTCATTTAGTTATTTGATATCACCAACCAGCGCCTACTTTTATTTACTGTTTTCCCTGTTTATGTTACTGTAAAGCCATCAGTCTTGTGCTGAAGAAGATGAAGAAGAGCCTGGATACAAAAAATCCCAGGAATATGACTCCTATTTCTCTGTAGTGGAAGCAGGCAAATCCTTATATCCATGTGCAGATGAATGTGTAGTGTGTCTCTGTGCACCATGGGCAGTAAAGCCTCACTTTCTTCTCCTTGTTACTGCAGGTAACATCCACTCCACTGCTATGGCTGGGCTCCTTCCTTGGCCTATATCTCCAGGAATGTAGCCGGAAAGTAGTGCTAATAAAAAGAAGGACAAAAGCCTCTTTCTTAAATAGTAAAACTATGCAGTTATTTAAAAAAGGTTACAACACTACTCACATATAGTTGTATGAAAATGAGCCTAAAATTTACAGCGTCACCAAGGTATTCCCATCAGGGGTCGGCTCCCTTCAGTGTTGACCCTGACAATAATGTTTGGATCCACTCAGATGCTTAACCAGCAGCTGGCTCAGCCTCTCCTCGTGCTGCTGAGAGCCTGAGCCAGCCACTTCTGCCCCCTCCCCAGGCAGGTGCTCCAGTGAGTTTTTGATCAGCTTTGACTGTCAGTCACTGCTCTGTACTCAAAGCTGACCAAAAAGCTGAATGATCTGTGGTCTTTGATTGCACATTTCTCGGTGTAGAGCTGGAAGGGGACAGCTGCAGTATTGGATAGATTCTGCAGCCATCTAGGTCAGTGGCGTAGCGACAGGGGTCACAATGGCGACCCCGCCTCTGCTCCAGGGGGCCCATGTGGTTTGTAAAGAGAAACTCCCCATCGTGCATCAGCACTGGGAGCTCTGTCAGACAGTGAACACAAAGGAGAGAGAGGTGTCTTCCCGAGTGCTGTGCTCTCTACCTCCCCCTACAGTGCAGTACCCAGCTGTGCTATTGAAGGTACTGTACTGCTTATTTGTTTTAAAGGCTGTGTATATACTGTATGTGCGTGTGATTGTGTGTGTGAGTATGTTTTTATATCTGTTTGTATGTGTGTATGTGAGCATTTCACCAATCACATGACACACTGCAGAGCATTCCACCCATCCCATGATACACTGCAAAGCATTCCATCTATCCCATGTTACTGAAGAGCATTTTACCCGTCCCATGTTACTGCAGAGCATTACACTCCTCCCGAGATTCACTGCATTCCACACATCCCATGACACACTGCAGAGCATTTCACCCATCCTATGACACATTGCAGAGTATTCCACCCATCCTATGATACACTGCAGAGCATTCCACCAATCACATGACACTGCAGAGCATTCCACCCATCTCCTGATACTGCAGAGAATTCCGCTCATCCCCTGATACGCTGAAGAGCATTCCACCCATCCCATGATACACTGCAGAGCATTACAACTATCCCATGATATAGTAAAACAATAGTGAAGTGCTCCAGTGTGAAAGTAATAAATCAATATTATAACAATAGTCTATAGAGAAACAGAATAAATGATCCAAAGAGTCCCAAATTATAAATAAGCTTCAGTGATCCCACAGCTGTGAGGGAAATAGGAATCTCAAGGAAGGCCAGATGACACCCTTCACTCTCATTCTCTGCTTACCGAAAGGACTTTGACCCCCTGATAAAAATGGTCACCACAAGCTCTTTAAACATAACCAAACCTGCATTCCACAGGCAGGAGGGTCCCTTTCAGGGTGGGGATCCAGCAACTCCAACATTTAAGCTGCGGCAGTACAGGTATACACCCATTCCAAAACCAGACCAAATATAAAATAAAACGCTCCAATAGTGTAATATTGTTAAAACTTACACTCCTTTAATTAATAGTAAAGATGCACTCACATGTCATCAGATAATGTTAGGCATAAATTCAGCATCAGTTTAGCATGACAAATTGCTGGCATAGTGGGGTTCTTCCCACAACAAAAAGGGTCGATGTGCGGCTGTGCATGTGTGATGATGTGTGTACATGGCTCCGCCCTACGCATTTCATCACATCTGACGTCACCAGGGGCACACTGCAGAACATTCCACTCATCCCATGATATACTGCAGAGTATTTAACCCAGTGGCAAAACTACCCGGGTCTCAAAGGTAGCATGTGTGAGCGGGCCCTGGTGTTACGCCACTGTGGGGGGCTGCAAGGTGGCTGGAAGGGTCCCGCTACAGAACATATGAAAGGGTCCAACTATGAGGTCATAATACCCCATCATGAGAGTTAAGGGGCTCAGGGCTCAGGGCTCAGAGGGAAGGGCCTCCGGACCAGTGGGTCAGGGGGGCCCTTTATGCTTTTTTGCACCAGGACCCTGACGGTTTTAGTTATGCCTCTGATCTAGGTGAATATGGTAGTTTATTTTTTCTCATTCCTTCACTTCTCTTTTAACTGTCTGAATGTTTTATTTTAAGAAAAAAGTACGCCACAGGCAAATACATGGACGTGACCATAAAATGGGTAGAAAGGCAGTTATAAATTATTGTTTTTTCAGTACTGTTCAGTACAATAACTAGTGACCAGGCTCAAAGAGCACATCCTGTACACATACTGTATGTCCATGTGAATTTTCCTAATTTTTAAGAGTTTTCCTTCGGTTTCTGTGCTTCCAGGGCCCTTGCCCCCTGATTTTAAAAGTTGATGTTACTCATGTTACATGCATTTTCAGTTTTTTTTTTTTAAACAGAAAATTTCTGTAATTTTGTACAGCTCATGTGTGAGGTGAGGTGCGATTTGCAGTTTAAGTACAAGATTACCCTGAAGGCAATGGTGGCATTGCCTTTTCAGAGAGCATTGTGCTCCCAGAACTATGTCACCAAAGTCTTCCAGGAAACCAGAAAATGAAAACTAAAGTTAGAATACATTTTTTTAAAGAAGGCAGTACTAGGCGATTCCACATTAGCATGCAGGTAGGAATTTTAAAGAAAGGGGGAAAGGTCCACTTTAAGCCTTGCCAACTCTAAAGTTTTAATGCTGTAGTTAGGTAGGGAAATTCTCAGCTAAGCTGCTCACACAAAGGCTTAAGTGAGGTCTGATCAATGTAATGTACTTTCATTTCCAAGACCTGCAGATATGTCAGATTATCAGTGGAGCATGCAATTAGAGCAGGATCTGATTTCCCTCAAGAACTGCACAATACCTCGATCTGTCCTGAACCCTATCTGCAAATTTAAACTTTATGAAACATCTGAACTGTAAAGATGTCAATGTATTTGCCTGACTACTCAACAATAATGTTAGTCACCTCAAAGGATCTTTGTGTAGTCCAAACTGTGCATAAACTGGGACACAAACCACTGAGTATACTGTATGTACCCTGTGTTATTTATACGCCTGAAAGTCCCACATTATCAACTCTAATGGAGTAAGAGGGCATCTGCCTTAGGGTTAACCATGGAAATACTGATTCTAGATCACTTGTAACAGTAATCTATAACAAAGATTTAGCATAAAAAAAAATGTTTTCCAACTGCCCCAAAATGATAGTACAATGCTCTGTGTAATCTCCGTACTAATTTTATTTCTATTGCATATTGCACATTCACAAAATATCGAACATGTCATTGTGTTCAGACAATTAGCACCATGGAAGTAATTTATGGAGCAAGAGTTTGCTCTCACACTGAATCAACTTACCTGCACAGTTTGCAGAACGTTTGGATGAATTAACTTGGAATTTGATAAAGTGATTTCTCAACAACAGCTAGTCCAGTGGAGTGTACGTGAAGTTTCAGCCAGCAATTAGACATGTGAAGAATGAAAAAATGTGTTTTGTTTTGATTTGTTAGGTACACAAATTAATTTAGTTAAATTTGTTTAATTTGTTTTCGGATTATATTATTTTATTTTCTATTCTATTTTTTTCTTTTGTATTCAAATTCAAATTTATTCTATTCTAAATTTGAATTTCAGAAAATGGATATATTGTTATATTTTTTTTATTCTATTATTTTCTTTTGTTTATTCTATTCAATTTTTTTCTATTCTTTTATTTTATTTTCTATTTTATTCTTTTCTATTCTTCTCTATTCTATTCAAAATTAGAATTTTGGAAGATGGTTATATTCTTTCGATTCCATTCTATTTATGTTTCTATTCTATTCTATTATTTTCTATTAAAGTCATTTCTTTTTTTTTCATTTTCAATTCTGTTCTTTTCTATTCCATTCAAATTCAAATTTATCCTATTCAATTTATGGAAAATGTTTGTATTACTTTTACTCTATTCTATTCTATTCTAGTCAATCATTTTCTTTCACTTTCTATTCTATTCTTTACTACCTATCAAATTTGAATTTATTATATTTGAAATTCAAATTTTGAATAAAGGTTATATTTTTTCTATAATTCTATGTTTTATTCTATTCTACTCCCTTTTTTCTATTCTATTTTATTCTGTACTTTTTTCTATTCTATCCCTTTATTTTTATTCAATTTTTTTCTATTATAATTTTTTTAATTTTTTTTATTTTGTATTCTGTTCTATTTTACTCTATTATATTTTATTCTTTTAAATTATTTTCTATTCCTTTATTTTCTAAACTATTTTATTCTTTTTGGAAATTTGAAATTTTGAATTCAAATTCGATTTGAAAACTATTTAAATTAAATTCAAAAACTATTCAAATTTCGTCTGGAATATTGTTTGTTATGTAGGATTAGTTTAAGTTGGTTACTATTGTAGATCAGAAATTAGGAAACATACAAATTTCTGAATAACAAACAAAGAGTCCACATTTTAATCTGAAAAGAAACAAACCGCACGTCTATCAGCGATCATTAACATGTGGTAGTCCTTAGTATAGTGGGTAAACCATATATTGTTCACCATACAGGTATACATAGTATTACAGGTCACATCCAGCCCACCCAGCCTCTCAACCACATTTAACATAGCCATTAGCATCTCTTAGCGAGCTACTTTTATAGGCCTAACCCTGGCATGTCCTTAGGTGGTGATGCATTGATTGTTGTGTGTTTTGAGTCACTTCAGGCAGGAGACAGTGCTGCCCAATACTTATGGTGGAGAAGGGTGTATTGAGGCAATATTAGCAGCAGACCTGTACTTTGAACAATGAGCAACATGTACCTCCCACCCCTTTACTCACTCACTGATGTGATATCCTATCAGAACGCCAAAGATTTCCATTTAACAGTTGACTTGATAGGCAAGTTGGTATTTACACAGGGCTATGATTTCAAACCTCCACCCAACCCCTTTCACATGATAGTTCCTGGTGTTTGGTACTGAACACTGTATTGTGAAAGAATGTCACATGTTTTCATATACCTGGAGATACCTGGTATTTCTTGGGTGTTATATCAGCAGATTCTTGTGGTGCCTCCTATGAAGTAAACCTGGTAATTTGTCTATAATTGCATAGTACAGTATCACATCAAAGTGCATCCAAACCCAAGACCTAAAATATAATGTATTATAGCTTACCTGTCTTTAGGGTCCATTCACACTAGGCGTCTTAAAAAAATGTCTCTTCTAGAGGAAGCAGTTTAAAAATACCCATAGTTGCTCATATTGTTCAAGAGTTTATGTACGTTTATGGACATTTTCTTTTATAGGCTTATTTTTCCAAAACATTCCCCTCTGCTCAATTTTCACTATAGTCGGTGTACAATTAAAAGACCGAATGCTCCTAAACACCGAATTTAGGCACGTTTATGCGCATAAAGCATTTTTTCTGCCTGAAAGCTAATCTCAAAAATGTTCATATGTATTAAATCAGTTGAGGGGCCCTGACACCTTGGAAAATTTTCTGTATCCCTCCTCTGTGACCAGAAAAACATTTTTGGGGATATGGTAGGACCTGTGTGCTATAAATAGTTGTGTTTGCCACTGCGTGGTAGATAGTGACATTTTAGGTATATTCTCCAATGCCCTTTCCCAGGCTTCTTCTGAAAGGCCCCCCAGATTGTGTCCCCACCCCTTTCTGCAGGGTAGAATAGTATTGTCTACATTGGTGTAGCACCCCTCTGACACCCCGAAGGCAGGTTAGCACCTCTAGAGGCAGGGCCGGGATAGCATTTCACCCCAGGGCTGAGTCCATGGTTAAAATGGGGGGGCCTGAGAGGGGATTTTGCTCATAAATCACTTTTGTCTTTTTAAAGTCTTATTGTAGAATGGTTAAGGAGGTGAGGGTTAGGGAGTCCCAAATACCATGGCAGATCTCTTACAGACTCTCCAGATCAATGTCCAGCTTCACAGTGTTAGAACCTTTAAGCTGGCCCAGCAACACTGTAAACATGTTCCCAAACTTTTAGTGCATCCCCCAAATCAGTCACCCCTGGGTCTCCTCCTTGGCACAGATTCCTCCCGTGCCAGGCAGGATAGCTTTGGGACGACTTCAGCACACATTAGGCTCCAAACCAGACTACTGGTCCTACCAGAGGCACTCATTTCAGCAGCACCTACTCAGGTCTCATCATGAGGAAAGAGAGAGCACATTTTCTGTCCCAAATATATATATCCTCCCACAGCATGCATGAGTGGCCTAAATCTCCTACTGGCTTGACTGATATAAATATAAATATTCATAACTTTGTTTTGTTTGTGAAATCTCATACTATATTTACTTTTGGTTGAAAAAAGACACAAAGTCCATCAAGCTCAACTAATAAAAAGGGGGAAACAAAACAATCCTATATACACAATCCCATACCCAGAGTTGATCCAGAGGAAGGCAAAAAAAAAAAAAGATCAGTGACTATAATCAGTTATACCAGTGACATCTACTGGCAGCTGTGAGAAATCACAAGCCAATTTAAGCTTAGGGAAAAAACAGGTGAAAACTTTACAATCAGTCCAAGCTAACAGCCCAGCCGAAAACAAAATTAACATAGTAGCCCCTGTTTAGGACAAGGGGCTACATGGGCGTTGTGTAACGACTGATAGATGTAAGAAATGACCCCCTTTTTAACTGTTGTAATGGCCAGCATTATGCTTTTGGTTTGTACCATCGGCATGTGCCTCAATTGCAAATACTGAAAAATTTATCTTTGGAAAATTTAAATTCTGCCTGCAATGATTGAAACCTCTTTAGTGTTTCACCAAAATACAATTGAAACAGATATTTTATTTCAGCCATGTACTTCGAGTCAAAATTGTCTAACTCTCCCAGTGGAGAGTTGTGCCATAATGGGCTATGGTGGTTATATACAGAATAATACATGATTTCTCTAATTGCAAGAAAATAGGACATCTGCTGGATCTGGTTAGCAAGATTTGCTGGTTAGGGTCATCCTTACATACCTACCCCTATCCCGCCATATGCTGTAATTGGGAGGCTAAAAAATAGGATATTGCATTGGAGAATTTCAAACCTCCTCTATTTTTAAGCATTTGTAAAGACTAAAGGTTTTTTTACCTTCATGCATTCTGTATATGAAGGTAAAAAACCTTCAGTGTTCAGCTGCCTCCCCAGCTACCCTTATACTTACCTAAGCTCGATCCCGATCCAGCGATGGGCAGAAAAGTTGAGGCTCCCCTGGGTCTCTCTCTCCTAAATAGCTGAAATACAGTAGAGGAGCCATCGGCTCCCGCTACTGTCAATCACAGCCAGTGAGGCGGTAGCAAAGGGGCTAGGCTGAGCCCTGCTCTCTTTGTCTTTTTGGACACAGAGAGTTTGCTTAGGAGCGAGCACGCACAAATGCCCCCATAGCGAGGGGGAGGGGCCCAAAGTGTTGGCGGGGGACCATAGAAGAGGAGGATTGGGGCTTCTCTCTGCAAAACCATTGCAAAGAGCAGGTAAGTATGACATGCTTGTTATATAAAAAAAAAAATATTTTCCTTTACAATTACTTTAAGGCATGAAAAATGTTGAAGCTATACAAATTAACTGTAATAATACAATGAAATATGTAAACAAATTATCTAAATAATCTATAAACAAAAATATATGTTCTTGTAAAACCAGGTCTTGCCTGGAATGATTTACTTATTTATGGAGAAAGAAAAATGTTTGCCATGGAGTAGTTAAGCATATCATAAAATTGGATTCACTTGACTCAACAGATTTTCCCCTTATTTGACAGAAGACATATTTAACTGCTTTCTGCACTTGCCCTGGGGACAGAAACCATCCAACAGACATGGACACATAGTAAATGGAAATATTGCAATGCTGATCTAATAATGGAACAATCTAAAGCTTGGCTTCCATAGTTATTTAATCATTTTCACTTTGCAGTACATTCTAAAAGCAAAATTAGGAATTTCATATTGAACACCAAGCAGATATCATAAGAGTGTGAATATTATTGCCAGCAATTTGTTTTCTTTGCTTACAGGTTTTCTAGTCTACTTGCCTCTGGCTGCTGGTTTTTAAGGGTTCCTTCAAGAAGGGGTAGATTATAAAGATTAGTAGATTAAATAAACAAAACAGAAAAAATGGGCTTTTCGAAATGCTGAAACCTTATGTCAGATTGAACTTACAAACACATATTAAAAAAAAAAAAAACAAGTTTTCATTACAAAATTCTATTTAAAAATGTATTGGTGTACCAAGCCCCTAAAAACTACACATGATGGTTGAGCAAACCATAGTCAGCTTAACAGCCCCCCAAAAAGAACATATTTATAACTTAGCTTGATTCCTATGATATATTGTACATGTGCAACATCACATTAGATTGGCAAATATATACATATCCAAAGGGGGTTTGCTATATCCCAACGTGTTCCACACTTAAGGCTTCCCCAGGGGTTTATGGGCTATGGAGGAATATGGTTCAGAAACAAATTTCAATAAACAACCCCAAAGGGGTATAATTCAAAATGGGTATTATCATATCTGGTAACAACCTCTCAAAATGTGGTAGTAAGCATGGAAAGTAAGGGATGGAAAGTATGTAGGAATGATATCCAAAGAACCAACCGGGACATCCTAGACAATGCCCAAGGTGGAGTCACAACAGCCTATCAATCCCAGATGGTGCAGTAGTCTGCATCCTGGAGACAGATCTTAAAGACTTCCGGTCGCTTAACATATGCTTCACTTATCAAAAATATCGAGATCACGCCACTGCAAGGTAATACCCAGGGAATATTCCTCTTCAGTTCTTACCTTACTTTTTCAAATAACTTCCTAACTATTGTGCTACATTGGTGTTAAGATTTTTTCATGTATGCCTAAGCAAACCCAAAAGGTTTCTACCATTCCTTACTCTTTGGGCAGGACTCTACCCTTTTCTATAGAGAACTTAACAGGAACCAGGTAAATGGATGCCATTTGATTTCTTAATGTTACATTTTTTCTGTGTATGATCCCACTACATTTAAATGCATGCATAGTATCTTCTACAGGTTTGCACACATATGGCAATGGAGTGTGCTGTCAAAAAATGAAATAGTGCGCTTACAATGTGGCATAGAGTGTATACAAGCAACAAGTCCATTTAAAAAAAACAATCTCTCAAAAGAATGCATAAGCGTGATAACACACAAAGAGTCTTTTAAAGAAAGAAGTGTCTTCCAATTAGACCACTGTGAGATGACAAATCTGTGACACAACGTGAATAAGATGGCCCCTTACCGGGGGCCATCTTAAAAAAGATGGCCCCTTACCGACTGGTAACAAGAGCCAGGTGCAATAAACTATAACCTCCACTCGTGCACAAAACTTGTCTGGTGTCACCCAAGTGGTATGCGTTGCTTCTTATTTTTCGATATTGCACTTACATGGCACCAAATGGATAAGACAAGGTTCCTGTAGCAAAATGTATTCGCCTGCAGCACGGTCCACGTGGTGTGATGGCGTGGCGGTTCCCCGACGCGTTTCTCCTTACTAGGCATCAGCTGGGACTGGAGCAGAGCAGACTCTGCTCCAGTCCCAGCTGACGCCATCACGCCACGTGGACCGCGCTGCAGGCGACCACATTTTGCTACAGGAACCTTGTCTTATCCATTTGATGCCATGTAAGTGCAATATAGCATTTAAATAAAGTGTTTTAATAAGGGTAACGCACTATTGGCCATTTTTCCTTTTCATCTTGGGGGAGCTTCATTTGAGACAGCTATATCCAGCCTCGGTTCTTAAAGGAGAGCGATACGCCCCTGGGAAGGGATAGACATCTATACCTTATGGTTGGGAGCTGACTTTGGATACTGTCCACACTACCCATATACCAACAGAGGTTCCAGGCCTACCCTCTTTAGAATTCAGGTAAGAAGCCATGCATACCACTTGGGTGACACCAGACATGTTTTATGCACGAGTGGAGGTTATAGTTTATTGCACCTGGCTCATGTTACCAGTCGGTAAGGGGCCATCTTTTTCACGTTTGTGTCACAGATTTGTCGTCTCACAGTGGTCTAATTGGAAGACATTTCTTTCTTTAAAAGACTCTTTGTGTGTTATCCCGCTTATGCATTCTTTTGAGAGATTGTTTGTTTAAATGGACTTTTGATGTATTTATTTTTTATAACCACTGTGTGGTTTAGTATCACTATATGATTTTTTGTGTTGATTGTATACACTCTATGCCACATTGTAAGCGCACTATTTAATTTTTTCACTGTTATTTTCACCTTTTCTAGTGCAGCTGCATATTATTTAGCTTAGCGCACCCTTATTTATTTTCAATGGAGTGTACTGGCCATCCAAGGCACATGCAAAGTGATGCAAAAATAGAGTTTTCTAAAATGATTCCCAGTTTATGTGCAACATCTTAGAAAGCTTTGGGACCATTGAAGCATGGAAAAAAATCAAGCTTAACCACTTAAGCCCCGGAAGATTTTACCCCCATTCCGACCAGGGGGTATTTTGCGATTCGGCACTGCGTGACTTTAACGGACAATTGCGCGGTCGTGCGACGCTGTACCTAAACAAATTTGGCGTCCTTTTTTTCCCACAAACAGAGCTTTCTTTTGGTGGTATTTGATCACCTGTGCGATTTTTTTATCACGCGCTATAAACAAAAAAAGAGCGTCAATTTTGCAAAAATAGCAATATTTTTCACATTTCTTTATATGAAATTCCCCAAAAAAAAAATGTAAAAATCAAAATTTTTTAACTTTTTCGGCCAATTTGTTTTATGCTACCTATGTTTGGTAAAAAAAATCGCAAAAAGCGTATTTTGATTGGTTTGCGCAAAAGTTATCGCGTTTACTAACAAAGGGAAAGATTTTTGTCATTTTTGTTGTTTTTTTTTTTAACATGTAATGGCGGCGATCTGCGATTTTTTTTGCGGTACTGCGACATTGGGGCGGACAGATCGGACCCTTGACTGACATTTTTGACACTTTTGGGGTTACCAGTGACATTTCTACAGTAATCAGTGCTATATATATGCACTGTTACTGTAAAAATACACTGGTAGTGAAGGGGTTAACTTTATTTGGGAGGGAGGGGCTGTGTGTATCCCTAGGGGCGTGCTTTCTACTGTGATTGGCTGTGGCTTCAGCTGTAAGGACACTGATCAACGGATCTACATACTAGATCCGAGTGATCAGTGTCTTAACAGCAAGGAGAATGACAGGTGGCTTGTTTACACAAGCTGCCTGACATTCTCCCTCTCCCCCGCCGATCGCCGAGTGACCGGCGGACATCGGGTCCGCCGGTCACACGCGCGGGGGGGTCCGTGACCACGCGGGAGCGCGCCTCCGGGGGCGCGCGCTCGCTCCCTAGACCCTCACAAGCTAGTGACGTAGCCCTACGTCACTTTGCCTGTGAGGGGCTGACTGCCGACGTAGATCGGCGTTAGGCAGTCGGCAAGTGGTTAATGGAAAAAGCAGTAGTGAGGTGGCAAAGTCTATACCTAAGGTTCCTTCAAATATTACTTCTCTCATTTCGTTTTAAAGTGACACTAAACTCACACTTTTTTTAAATAAAATACATTCATTATGTTTAAATATAAATAGAATGTACCTCCTATCTCTCTCTCTTCTTTTGTTTCATCTCTCAAATGCAACCATTTTTCTGCATTTTGTTCGTTCTCTATGCCCTCCTTGTGTAAGCGAAGGTGGCCACCCTTTCCTGCTCACCCCCCAAGATGGACTATACATCTACATGCAAACACATTCAGCTATATGGGAATTGTAGTACTGATAGAGCGGAGCACATGACCAAAAATACTGGCACTGCTTGCTCTACACTAGTAGCTGTGAGGGGCATTGGTGGAGAATATGGAACAAGCACAGGTCAAAAGAAGCCATATAAAGAAGAAAACAATGGCAAGAGACTTTTTAATTAAAAAAAAAAATAATTTAATTCATATTTAGAACAAAAGATGTAAAAGAATTGAAAAAGAAATTGAGTTTAATGTCAATTTAAAGAGGTGTTGCAACTTTTTCTACCTTAAACCCTATAGGGCACCAAGTAGGTGTTTAAGTGTGAGCTTCATTTCTTTAGGGGTGGGTTCACATTGCCGCACGGAGTGGCTCACAGCAGGGGTCCGGTGCATCCCTGTTCACCATTTTAGGTCCAATTTCAGTCAGAATTTTTGACTGAATTCGTACCTAAAATGGACCAGAAGACACACAGGACTCGTGTGCATTTCGCTCCAGAGCCGCTCCAGAGATATTTGAACTGGCTCCATAGAGAGTCGGTCACAATCTCCCGCATCCAATTCGCAATAGTGTGAACCCAGCCTAACCGAAAGCAGGTGATATTTAATTGCTGACAAGCAAAGTGGATCAATTGATGGAAGTTTAGGAAGAGTTAGGTTGGATTGTTGGTACATTTTGCCTGTTTTTCATGAGCTTATTTTTGTATGTGCACTAGCTTTGTAGGTGGAAATAACTGTTCTTGTAACTGCAAGAGAAAGCAGCATGGTTGTTTGAAAAAAAAAAAAAAAAAAACACTGTGCTAACCTATTATCTGCTGCAGTTTTCCTTTGGGTCTTGTGTGTGGTGTCTACCTGTATGTGGATGGACTTGTGTTCTGACACTACTTGCTAGCTGTTAGTAAATTTTCAAAAATAACCACAGTCTATTTTATTTTGTCTTCTGCCGTGTCTATGAAAAGCTGTTTCTTATTCCTCTGCACACATTTTTAAAACAAAGGCTAAAACAAAGGCCAAAACTGAAATAAAAGTGACTTTTTATTACTGTCATTTATTCTGGATTCCTTTTGTACATTATTGCCCAGGTCATGCTCATTATCTGTGCTTCATGAAATATTATAATTTGCATATGTCTTTACTAAGATATTTTTACAGGGATAACATCCTTATAAATGTTTGTTTAAAATTACCTTGAAAAGAACTTTACAGTAAGCTTACATGATGTCACGATAATCCACATGATAATCCACATGGCAGCGATATGCACATAAAGTCCTATTATGGCTTCTGTTTTGTTACTGAGGTCTGATAAGCGTCTTTTCAAGTCCGGTAGAATTAATGATTACAGAAGTCTCTGGGAAGGGAAAAAAGTAATTGAAGCTATGAAATACTGGGCTGCTGACTTTAGAGACAGGTTTTTATGAGCGTGTAGTTATCAACAAAGATTCAATGGCTGATTAGAGGTATAAAAAGGTTTATCCTTCACATAAAGATAACAAGCTGACTGGTGATCAAACTCTTCCAGAATCATTCTGCCAAACAAAAGTCACTTAGGGCTCATATTCAAAGCATTTCTGCTGTACCCAAGGCCAATGGAATGCTGTTTAGCTACTGGATGCTAATTGAAAATGTCCTCCAGGAATTTCCTAGAGAAAATCTATAAGATTCCTTGGTCAGCTCAGCTGTTCTCTATTGAAGAACAGAAATGCTATTCCTAGTTGGCCCAGATTACCAGACTTTTACAATGCACTCACTTTGGGAGATTAAAGCCCCGTACACACGTACCGATTGTCGGCCGTAAAGATTCGGCCGACAACCGATCGGCCGATTGTAGGCTTGTTAGTATGATGCTTCCGACAGCCGACAGCGCACTTTCGGCCGAAAAGAATCTGTCGTGCAGGCATTAAAATTTTTGTTGGCCAACACCAGAACGGCTGATTGTTCGCCAGTCAGTACAGAATTCGGCCGACAATCAGCAGATTTGCAAGACTGGCCATGCTCAGAGAAGAAAAAACACAGGGAAAGTTAACCATCACATGACATCACTTCTGCAGTCGGCGGACAAAATTCGTGTGCAGTCTTTTGCACTTTTCAGCGGACAGGACAGCCCTGGACAAAAGACGGCCGATCGGTCGGCCGACGATCGGTACGTGTGTACGAAGCATTACTCAAACTGGTGCACACAGAATCTGGTGCAGCTGTGCATAGTAACCAATCGGCTTCTAAGTTTTATTGGCTTATTTGAACAAGCTGAAGTTAGAAGCTGATTGGTTACTGTGCACAGCTACAGATTCTGCGTGCGCTAGTCCAGGTTTAGAAAATCAATTCATGCAGAAAGTCTGGAGTTTAGGTTATACTCTTTATTGGCTAACTTAAAGCATTTGTAAATGTACATTTTTTAAAAATAATAAACATGTTATACTTACCTGCTCTGTTCAATGGTATTGCACAGAGCAGTCCCGAACCCTCTCTTTTGGGGTCCCCTGCCGGTGCTCCAGGATCCTCTTCTTCTCAGTTTGCCACTATCGGAAGCCGCTTCCTATGGGGGCACACCTGTGGGCTCACTCCTGAGCCAGGCTGTGTGGATCTATAGACACATACAGTGGGGTTTAGCCTCGCCCCCCGCTCTCTGCTCACAGGATTTAATAGACAACAGCAGGAGACAATGACTCCCACTCCTGCCTCTCTGTCATGTGAGAAGAGAGAGAGGCTAGTGAGATAGAGAGAGATGTAGATTGGCACTTGATTGAGATAGGACTCAGGTAAGTATGGAGGGCGTAGGGAGGGGCGATACTACTACTGGAGAATTTTTTACTCTAAAGTAGGTAATGCATTTAGGTGAAAAAAACTAACCTGACCTAAACCCCACAGAAAATCTGTGGGGTATTGTCAAGAGGAAGATGAGAGACACCAGACCCAACAAAACAGATAAGCTGAAGACCACTATCAAAGAAACCTGGGATTCCATAACACTTCAGCAGTGCCACAGACTGCTCACCTCCATGCCACGTTGCATTGATGCAGTAATTCATGCAAAAGGAGCCCCGACCAAGTATTGAGTGCATACTATACTGTACATCAGGGGCGTCAAACTAAATGTAATCGTGGGCCGCATCAGCATTATGGTTGCCCACAAAGGGCCGGTTAGATCTGTAAGATTAGATTTCCAGAGCACCCCATGTCCCCTTACACCCTTACATGAGATGTCAAGAGCCCCCCCACCATCAGAAGTCAGTTACCTTGTGCTGCTGCCAGGAAGAAGATGCAGGTGGATATAGGAAGAAGTGCAGGGTCTGGAGTCAGCTTCCAGAGTCTGCTGAATACTGAGACCAGGGGAGGCAGAGGCAAGGTGGTGTTGCGGCTGCACAGAGAGGTGCAGGATCTGTAGGAGGAGTTCTGCCCTCCTCTCTTCTGTGGACTGCTGAGAAAGGGGAGGCAAAGGCAAGCCTTTCTGCAGCTGCGCAGAGGAGTGCAGGATCTGGCAAAGGAGTTCTGTCCTCTTTGCTGCCAACTACTGAGACAAGGTGGAGGCAGAGACCAGGGGGGTGCCGCAGCTGCAGGAGAGGTGCGAGGGTCACATGAAATGGTCAGGGGGCCGCATTTGGCCCACAGGCCTTGTGTTTGACACCTGTGCTGTACATGGACATACTTTTCAGTAAACTAAAATGTTTGTATTAATTAACCACTTTAGGACCGGAGGATTTTCCTGCTTTACGTCCAGGCCACTTTTTGCAACTTGGCACTGTGCGACTTTAACTGAAAATTGTGCGGTCGTGCAACGCTGTACCCAAACAAAATTTGCGTCCTTTTTTTCCCACAAACAGAGCTTTCTTTTGGTGGTATTTGATCACCTCTGCGCTTTTTATTTTTTGCTATATTAATAAAAAAAAAGAGCGACAATTTTGAAAAAATAACAATATTTTTCTACTTTGACAGTTAAAAAATATCCAATATATTCAATTTTTGTTATATATTTAGGCCAAATGTATTTAGCTACATGTCTTTGACAAAAAAATTCTCAATGAGCGCTTGAAGACCGGAAGATTTTACCCCATTCCTGACCAGGCCATATTTTGCGATTCGGCACTGCGTTACTTTAACGGACAATTGCGCGGTTGTGCGATGCTGTACCCAAATTAAATGTATGTCCTTTATTTCCCCACAAACAGAGCTTTCTTTTGGTGGTATTTAATCACCTGTGCGATTTTTACTTTTTTGCGGTATAAACAAAAAAAGAGCGACAATTTTGAAAAAATAACAATATTTTTCACATTTTTTTATATGAAATTCCCCAAAAAAATGTAAAAATCAAATTTTTTTAACATTTTAGGCCAATTTGTTTTCTGCTACATATGTTTGGTAACAAAAATCGCAATAAGCGTATTTTGATTGGTTTGCACAAAAGTTAACGCAGCTACTAACTACTGGAAAGATTTATGTCATTTTTATTGTTTTTTTTTTTTAAACGAGTAATGGCGGCGGTCTGCGATTTTTTTTGCGGGACTGCGACATTGCGACGGACAGATCGGACCCTTGACTGACATTTTTGACACCTTTGGGGGGACCAGTGACATTACTACAGTAATCAGTGCTATAAATATGCACTGTTACTGTAATAATGACACTGGCAGTGAAGGGGTTAACTTTATTGGTGATCAAGGGGTTAAATGTATGCCTGGTGCTTACTGACGTGTGTGGGGGGAGGAGATTGTGTGACACAGGGACAGATCGCAGGTTCAGCCATGCTGAATCCTGTAATCTGTCCCTGTCTGTCACATAGGAGATCCGCCTGCTTTGTTTACACAAGCGGGCGGATTTCCTCACTCGATCCCCGTCGATTGGGGAAGAGCGGTGGTGATCACCGCCTCTCCTTCCCTGGCCCAACTCCTGCTGTGTCTGAATACAGCGGAAGCGAGCCCAGTGACGTAGGTCTACGGCGCTGGACCGAATCGAGCCACTTTGCCGCAGTATGCTCAATGTGAGCTGTCGGCAAGTGGTTAAAAGAAAAATTTCAGCGGCGGCACCTAATCCACAAAAAAATAGCAGCTTGCAAAACAGTGTGAACATACAAACACCAGTGAAATAAATAAATAAAAGGTTGCAGCGCTAAACAATAATATGAAAAGTGTCTGAAAAAGTGTCTGAAAAATCCAAACAACTCATGAATCCAAGTGGAAGACAATATTCTGTGTCAATGTAAATTCAATACCAACATCAGCTAATGTTTCGCCACCAAAGTAAAAAGTGAATACTCACCGGACCTATATGCTGTCTTATCAGGACAGCTGAAAGCGTGTGAGATGAAGCCAGAGGAATCAAGCGGGGAATGATCTTCTTATCTCTTCAGCGGACATGCTTTCCTCAGATGTTAAATCCAGAGTGGCAAAATTAACAGGCAGGAGAGAAAAGTGACCTCCTCATGGTGTAGTATTTATTAAAACTTCCACAATGATTAAAAACAATGTACAAAACACAAAAGGGAGACCCATACAGTGCAACAACATATATGGCACTTACATATAAAGCCACCAGACTAAACCGACTGGTGGCTTATGGACCTCTGGCATATAACCCTGCTCTACGGCCGTTTCGCGCCACGTGATTCTTCAGGAGCATTTCTGTATTACATTTATTTTTTTTATTGGTCTTATGTAATATTCTAACTTTCTGAGATACTGAATTTCGGGTTTTCACTAGCTGTAAGCCATAATCATAAAAATTAAAAGAAAGAAATGCTTGAAATATACGTATCTGTATGTAAAACATCTATGAAAAATATATGAGTTTCACTTTTTAAATTGAATAACTGAATAAATTAACTTTTTGATGATATCTAATTTTATTAGATGCACCTGTATACAGGATGTATATATATATATATATATATATATATATATATATATATATATATATATATACTGTATATATATTGGCAGTCATATAAATAGCTCAGACACAGTGTAAGCATAAAAGAAGTGTGACCGTAAAAAAGATTGTCTAAACACAAAGCCTTCTCTTTTTTTGTTTTAGGCATTCTAACAATATATTTTTCACAGTGGCTTTTTTAATGGTTTGAGAATAATGGATTGTTTTAGGGCTGAGTTAAACAATATTTTGTTAGTTATTTTTATATAAAAATAAGTCAGCACGTTTTAAACTTTTCGTCTTTTACCTCTTATCACAAAGTATTTGTTGTTCTGTGCTCTGCTAACATAAATAATCCTCTTACTGGTTATTCTTTTATTATTACACTGTAAATCTGTGAACCTTCAGCTGAAGAAAACTAGCCACAAAGGTTTCCTGGATTAAGCAGCACGGACTGACCATAGGAGAGGAAAATGAATACAGGGTAAAGAGTCAGTCCACTCAAAAGTCATATCGTAGTTGAAGAGGCCCTGCCACTTTTCTAAAAGAAATATGGCAAGCTGCTTTATACAAAAAGCTGTATACCCACCCCTCCAGTGTGGCATGAGTGAAATCTTCATTGCCTTTATCAGATCTAGGTGCCCAGCTACCCAACACTTTTAGATGTATTGAACAGTGTGTCCCCACAGTGGGTACTCTGGATTCTCTCGCTGGCCACTATGTCACTAAAAGATCCACTTGCCAGCAGGTTTGACACACAGTGGCTGTGTATCAGTTATCCAACACTTGTGGGTGTGTCGGATAGTGTACCACCCACTGGACACCATAGGTGGAAGGAACTATGTAGCACAGTTAGCAGAGATGTATAGCAACTAATGGCGCTTTTCCACTGAATGGAACCGTACCGGTTCGGCACGCTTTTGTGCTTTTCCACTGCGGTACCGCATGGTATAGGGTCGGAACGGTTCGGTACGGTACGGTATAGGTTTGCTTTTCCACTGCATGGAACCGAACGGTACGGTACGGTACGGCTCTGAAAAAACAGTACCTACTCGATTGTGGTTCCAACAGGTACCATAACTGGTACCATATCCCACAATCCTTTGCATGCAGTCACTACTAGCCACTGATTGGTCAGAGAATCACACCCACCCGTTGTTATCCCACCCACTTAACTTTAGTACTACTTTAGTGGAAAAGCAAACCTATACCGTACCGTACCGAACCGTTCCTACACTATACCATGCGGTACCGCAGTGGAAAAGCAAACCGGGCCAAGCAGGGCCGAGTAGAGCCGAGCCGGTACTAGCCGGTACTTGCAGTGGAAAAGTGCCATAAGTAGAACTACTTCACTACTGTACTTAAGTACCGAAAGGCGGTATCTGTACTTTCCTAGAGTATAATTTTTTTCTCCTACTTCCAATTTTACTTCACTACATTTTTTCGATGATTTCAATACTTCTACTTCGATATTTTTTTTTTGTGCTGCATAGTTACTCGTTACTATTATAAAAATTACCACTGCCAGAACAGTAGATGGCAGGTTTCATGAAGCTCAAAACATGTGTATTATCAGCGCATACGAAAATAAATGCTACTGTATGTATAAATAAAAGCTGCATTTGAAATAATAAAAAACAATATGATGTTCAAACTTTTGACTTCTTTTCTTTAATAACTACATAACACAGTACTTGTACTTTTAGTTTCAGTACTTGAGTAGCAATTTTTTTTTCAAAACTACTGGTACTTTTACTTTCAGTACTTGAGTAGCAAAATTTAAAAAAAAAAAAACTACTTGCGATACTTAAGTACAAAAAATGTTGAATACTTTAGTACTTCTACTCAAGTCACTTTTTGATTGAGCACTTCCACTTCTACTTAAGTCACTTTTTGATCGAGCACTTGTACTTTTACTCAAGTATGGGTTTCGAGTACTTTATACAACTCTGGCAGTGAGGGACACATATAATATATATAGATATCATTTTACACACATCATCTGGAGGGTATGATGGCTTTAGAGGTCTTTTTTCTCTTCTCCTCTGGCTTGGTGGGCAGCAGTCCCTACTGCTGCACTGCACAGCACATGTTTAATACAGTAATATTCTGTACCCAGGCTGTGTGATCACACACCTCTATGGACAGGTCCTTGACAGCCTGGGCTCAAAGAAAGTAAGTTAAATGATGCTGGCTACTTTTGAACCCAGAAGACTAAGGGCATTTAAAGGTGTAGAAAAGTAATGTGGGGGAGGGGAGAGAATCAGCTTTAGATTGAAGGTGAAAATCCATAAAGCAGCAAAAGTTGACTTTTTCTTTAAAAAGGATCATAAATCTTTATTTTAACATTTACTGTATCATATGTAGGTACATATACATGGTTCAAGGTTCAAATGGGGAACCTGGAGAAACAGCGTGCTCATGCTCTTGCAGGTAAATGAACCAAGTACACAGACACTTATGTCTTCCATGCCAAGTCACCTCAGCTTGCTGACTGGCTGGCTACTATAATGCACATGGATGATGGTAATGTAGTTATTGCCAACGGCACACAACCCTCAAAGAGTTAACCCAACCACTCTTTAGGACACTGGTGCTGCATCTTCTTTTCACACTGTCTTGGCCCCTGACATGGCCATGTTATGTGAAAAGCTATGCATGCACCCCTTTTCATATATTGAAATAGCTTCAGACCATGTCCATAATGTCCATGTCCTGGGAACCCCAAATGGGTTTCCTCCAAGGGGAGAATACTTAAGCAAAGTTCAATCACATAGCAACATAATCTCATAATATCCTCTTTGGTTCCCATACACAGAGTGACAACAGCCCCTTTAAGCTGCTCTTCCCTTGTATTTATAGGCCAACAGTAGTGGACAACGCCATGAACACCCATGAAAGTTGGCAGCAAAGTTATTCACTAGCTACACATACATTGCATATTTTTACCAGTGCAGTAAATACAACATATTACAGTACAACAGACAAAAACTATTTTTGCCACCTGACTACATACATGTTCATGTATAATACATTAAAATGTGGTATGAATTAATAATATGTTTATCATTTTACTTATTTGCTTGTTTTCATCTTTAATGCATGTAGTAATTCATGTAGTTAATTACATCCTTTTCTTAACCAGGCCAATAAATTATAGAAATTGGTACAATTCATTTATTACTTACAACACTGTTTTTATAATTAATCAGTGACATTGTGACATTTTATGTAATGAAAAAAAATACTTTTGATTAATTTTGTTTGGAGTTAGTTTGATATTTCATTAATCAACTGGATGTTCAGAGGCCAAAATACATTGTACGATGTAAGGATGTAAGGCATTTTAGTTATAATCTGTAGCACTGTAACATTTGAGTATTGTTTTAAAATATATTTTTGTTAATTGTTTTTTTTTTTTTTTTTCTTAATTGATCGGCAATATCAGCATTTATTTAATAACTGTTTTTTTTTTCATCTTAATAATTTGAATACATTTTCTTTAAAGTGAATGTATAATACCTTAATTATTTTTAGATGTACAGTACAGTATAGGTAATACCGATCACCTGAATGTAAATCATGTTTCCAATGTGTCCTAATGGTTTAAGAAACCTTGCTACTAGGTATGGTTTGTAATGATATATTTAATTATGGACAGTCATACCTGGTCTACTACAACTGCAGGATCTGCATTCTGCTTTCCGTTGCTTCACTCTGGTTTTGTTTTACTGCTTCTGCTTATAATGCAGGTATATGGGGTTGATAAAGGCAAATAGACTTTGCAAGGGAAGTTGCACTTTGCATAGGAATTTTCCTAAGAGATAGTGGTGAAATCTCACTTTGCAAAGGATACCCAATCATGTGCAAGGAAAATTAAAAAAAAAAAACAAGCAGCATTTTTGCTTCAACATGATTGGATAATAGAAGTCAGAGGAGCTTCCACCTACAATCTAATTTTCTTTAGTAAATCAATCCCAATGAGTAAGTTAGCACTTTGAAAACAGTGCATTGTGTGTGTATCTTGCCTCAATTGTTGTTAAAGTGTTAACACGTTGTCTAAATGTACTCTCAAACTTCTCTATCCCCATCTTGGGAAAATCTCAGCATTTTTTTTTTCTTGTACCTTATTTCTATAGGGACTTAATACATTTCCATACAAACAGTGTGTTGGCAAGCTCTTGAGAGAATTGTTTTGCTGAAAATAAGGGTCCTTTCACACGGGGTTTTCCGCCCGGCGGACTCAGTTTTTCTCAGCGGGGATTCATACGCTGATCCCCACTAAGCAGGCAGATGACAGGTCCATCTCCGCTCTGTGTGCAGAGACAGACCTGTCAGATCCCCGCTCTCCTCTATGTGGGATCCGATGAAAACGGACCGCCTGTCCATTTTCATCCGATCCTATCCAGTTTAAAACTCCAGATGTATGGAAAATAGGGTTTCCATCCATCTAAATTTCACAGACAGGATCGGATCGGAGAGCAGCAGGTGTCAGCGGAGATGTCACCGCTGACATCCGCTGCCCCATAGAGGTGCATGGAGCATCTGATCAGGTCTGCCTAAAAAAAACTGACAGGCGGACCTGATCGGAAAGCCCGTGTGAAAGTGGCCTTAATCAATGTAAGGACATGGAGTTCGATATTAGTAAAATTTTGTAATTGAGCAGACAGGGCTGATAACGCTCTTTGAGATTTCAGAGCAGAAAAGGCACTGTGCCGTCAGTACAAGCAGGAAGTTAGGAGCTTGCTGAATTTCTGGAAGATCAACATGTATTTTCTGTTCTCATTTAAATGCAGAGCTGTCTCAATCAAGGATCCTACAGTCAGTTCCAGAAACTAATAATGATATCTCTTCATGCATAGGATGCACCAGCTCCTTACCAGATGGATTAACCCGCAGGACAGAATTGGGTCTAAAAAAGCATTTTTCATATACATATATTATTTATACATATTTTATCATATGAAAAAGTCCTAACTACCAGATTAAAAGAATGGATGCCTGAATGGATCCATGTAGATCAAACGGGATTTATCCCAGGGAGAGAAGAAAAGGATAACAGGATAAGAAGCCTGCTCCTAATGCAAAAAGCGGGAGATGATGGGTCCCCAGCTCTACTCCTGCCAATAGATGCTGAAAAAGCGTTTGACAGGGTAGACTGTGGATTCATGATGAATACAATAGAAGTGGTAGGTTTGGGCCCAAAGATGATCCAATGGATTAAAACATTATATAAACATCCAACTGCATCAGAAAAAGTAATGGAACTCTGTCTGCACCGTTTGAGATGCATAATGGAACAAGACAGTGATGTCCACTTTCCCCCCTCTTATTTGTGTTGTCATTGGAGCCACTTTTAGCTACCATATGGAGCAGCGCTAATATAGGAGGGGTAAAGATTGGAGATGTGGAACATAAGATCGTGGCATACGCCGATGATATTTTGTTTTATATATCCAAGCGAAGAATTACACTACCAAATTTAATAAAAGAAATAAAAAGTTATGGAGCACTATCAAATTTAAAAATTAATCCTGTAAAATATGAAATCTTAAATTTAAATATGAATAAGAAAGAAGAACTAGCCTTACAAGAAGAATTCCTATTTACCTGGGATAAATTTAACTTAACCCTCAAAAAACTTATATCAAGCAAACTATATACCACTACTGAATGAAATTAGAGCAGAAATAATAAAAAAAAAATAACAATAAAACCACTCTCATGGATGGGACGGATCAATATGATACAAATGTTTATAGTACTGAAAATTCTTTAAACATTTCAGATGTTACCTACACATTTTCACACAGAATTATTTTAACTAGTGTTGAGCGAACACGGACTGTATTATTCGTGTTCGTACCGAATAATTGGATTTTTGTTACCCGAACACGAACACGGACACTTTACTGTATATTCGGGTAAAAATCCGTGTTCGGTCGTTTTATTTCCGGGTTTTGCATGCTTTGGCGCTCTTTTCATGGCGGGCTTTCAACAGCCAATCAACAATCGTTTAACTGGTGTGCCTTAAGCCATCCCAGCCATGCCTGCAAATGTCTCAGTAGCTGTGATTGGCCGTCTGAAGCATGTGACCAGTGTCTTTATAAGTTCGAGGCAGCCGCAGCGGCGTCATTATGCTGCTTAGATCAGGGACAGAGCACACATCAACGTGCTGGCTGCTGATTAGGGAAAGATAGGCAGGAAAAAACCATTTGTGTCCGGATAGAATTGAGGGACAGGTCGGAGTGTTTAGGCAGGGCGAGTTGTAGGCATTTTAGGGATAGAGTCTGCTGAATTATAGGGTCAGTGTGTTCTACAAACTACAATCGATATTGCTGTGTGGGGTGGGGTCTGCACTTAGTTCTCCTGATCTACGATCTCTTCTCAATCCTGTTAGGGACAGAGTCTGCTGAATTTTAGGGAAAGTGTGTTCTACAAACTACAATCGATATTGCTGTGTGGTGTGGGATAGGAGATAGGCAGGAGTCAGTGATCCACATCCATTTTTTCTGTGTGTGGGCTGCAGTGAACACAATCTTTTTGGGGTGCAGTGAACACAATCCTTTTGGAGTGCAGTGAACAAAATCTTTGTGGGGTGCAGTGAACAAAACCTTTGTGGGGGTACAGTGAACACAATCTTTGTGGGGTGCAGTGAAGACAATCCTTGTGGGGTGCAGTGAAGACAATCCTTGTGGGGTGCAGTGAACAAAATCTTTGGGGGGTACAGTGAACACAATCTTTGTGGGGTGCAGAGAAGACAATCCTTGTGGGGTGCAGTGAACAAAATCTTTGGGGGGGTACAGTGAACACAATCTTTGTGGGGTGCAGTGAACAAAATCTTTGTGGGGTGCAGTGAACACAATCTTTGTGGGGTGCAGTGAACACAATCCTTGTGGGGTGCAGTGAAGACAATCCTTGTGGGGTGCAGTGAACAAAATCTTTGGGGGGTACAGTGAACACAATCTTTGTGGGGTGCAGTGAACAAAACCTTTGTGGGGTACAGTGAACACAATCTTTGTGGGGTGCAGTGAACAAAACCTTTGTGGGGTACAGTGAACACAATCTTTGTGGGGTGCAGTGAAGACAATCTTTGTGGGGTGCAGTGAACAAAACCTTTGTGGGGTGCAGTGAACACAACCTTTGTGGGGTACAGTGAACACAATCTTTGTGGGGTGCAGTGAACAAAACCTTTGTGGGGTGCAGTGAACAAAAACTTTGTGAGGTACAGTGAACACAATCTTTGTGGGGTGCAGTGAACACAATCTTTGTGGGTTGCAGTGAACAAAACCTTTGTGGGGTGCAGTGAACACAACCTTTGTGGGGTACAGTGAACACAATCTTTGTGGGGTGCAGTGAACAAAACCTTTGTGGGGTACAGTGAACACAATCTTTGTGGGGTACAGTGAACACAATCTTTGTGGGGTGCAGTGAACAAAACCTTTGTGGGGTACAGTGAACACAATCTTTGTGGGGTGCAGTGAACAAAACCTTTGTGGGGTACAGTGAACACAATCTTTGTGGGGTGCAGTGAAGACAATCCTTTTGGAGTGCAGTGAACAAAATCTTTGTGGGGTACAGTGAACACAATCTTTGTGGGGTGCAGTGAACAAAATCTTTGTGGGGTACAGTGAACACAATCTTTGTGGGGTGCAGTGAAGACAATCCTTGTGGGGTGCAGTGAAGACAATCCTTGTGGGGTGCAGTGAACAAAATCTTTGGGGGGTACAGTGAACACAATCTTTGTGGGGTACAGGGAACAAAACCTTTGTGGGGTACAGTGAACACAATCTTTGTGGGGTGCAGTGAACAAAACCTTTGTGGGGTACAGTGAACACAATCTTTGTGGGGTGCAGTGAAGACAATCCTTTTGGAGTGCAGTGAACACAATCTTTGTGGGGTACAGTGAACACAATCTTTGTGGGGTGCAGTGAACAAAACCTTTGTGGGGTACAGTGAACACAATCTTTGTGGGGTGCAGTGAACACAATCTTTGTGGGGTGCAGTGAACAAAACCTTTGTGGGGTGCAGTGAACACAACCTTTGTGGGGTACAGTGAACACAATCTTTGTGGGGTGCAGTGAACAAAACCTTTGTGGGGTACAGTGAACACAATCTTTGTGGGGTGCAGTGAACAAAACCTTTGTGGGGTGCAGTGAGCACAACCTTTGTGGGGTACAGTGAACACAATCTTTGTGGGGTGCAGTGAACAAAACCTTTGTGGGGTACAGTGAACACAATCTTTGTGGGGTACAGTGAACAAAATCTTTGTGGGGTGCAGTGAACAAAACCTTTGTGGGGTACAGTGAACACAATCTTTGTGGGGTGCAGTGAACAAAACCTTTGTGGGGTACAGTGAACACAATCTTTGTGGGGTGCAGTGAAGACAATCCTTTTGGAGTGCAGTGAACAAAATCTTTGTGGGGTACAGTGAACACAATCTTTGTGGGGTGCAGTGAACAAAATCTTTGGGGGGTACAGTGAACACAATCTTTGTGGGGTGCAGTGAAGACAATCCTTTTGGAGTGCAGTGAAGACAATCCTTGTGGGGTGCAGTGAAGACAATCCTTGTGGGGTGCAGTGAACAAAATCTTTGGGGGGTACAGTGAACACAATCTTTGTGGGGTGCAGTGAACAAAACCTTTGTGGGGTACAGTGAACACAATCTTTGTGGGGTGCAGTGAACAAAACCTTTGTGGGGTACAGTGAACACAATCTTTGTGGGGTGCAGTGAAGACAATCCTTTTGGAGTGCAGTGAACACAATCTTTGTGGGGTACAGTGAACAAAACCTTTGTGGGGAACAGTGAACACAATCTTTGTGGGGTGCAGAGAAGACAATCCTTTTGGGGTGCAGTGAACACAATCTTTGTGGGGTACAGTGAACACAATCTTTGTGGGGTGCAGTGAACAAAACCTTTGTGGGGTACAGTGAACACAATCTTTGTGGGGTGCAGTGAACAAAACCTTTGTGGGGTACAGTGAACACAATCTTTGTGGGGTACAGTGAACACAATCTTTGTGGGGTACAGTGAACACAATCTCATACTTCTGAAGCTTTGAGGGTGCTGCCTGTTCTATACTCCTCCTCCTCCTCCTCATCCATCCTTTTAGGTGTACAAACAATAGTAATTGGGGCCTAGTGTGCTTCTGTACGTGTGAAAAACATACACTTTATTTGATCATATTTCCTATTCCGTTATTCAATAAAAACCTTTGGGGCTCAATTAAATTGCGGAATAGTCTGTGTCGGTACGTGTGAGATCCACCTTTCCAAGTTTTTGGGGTTCATCTCATACTTCTGAAGCTTTGAGGGTGCTGCCTGTTCTATACTCCTCCTCCTCCTCTTCCTCATCCATCCTTTTAGGTGTACAAACAATAGTAATTGGGGCCTAGTGTGCTTCTGTACGTGTGAAAAACATACACTTTTTTTTTATCATATTTCCTATTCCGCTATTCAATAAAAACCTTTGGGGCTCAATTAAATTGCGGAATAGTCTGTGTCGGTACGTGTGAGATCCACCTTTCCAAGTTTTTGGGGTTCATCTCATACTTCTGAAGCTTTGAGGGTGCTGCCTGTTCTATACTCCTCCTCCTCCCCCTCCTCATCCATCCTTTTAGGTGTACAAACAATAGTAATTGGGGCCTAGTGTGCTTCTGTACGTGTGAAAAACATACACTTTTTTTTGATCATATTTCCTATTCCGCTATTCAATAAAAACCTTTGGGGCTCAATTAAATTGCGGAATAGTCTGTGTCGGTACGTGTGAGATCCACCTTTCCAAGTTTTTGGGGTTCATCTCATACTTCTGAAGCTTTGAGGGTGCTGCCTGTTCTATACTCCTCCTCCTCCTCTTCCTCAACCATCCTTTTAGGTGTACAAACAATAGTAATTGGGGCCTAGTGTGCTTCTGTACGTGTGAAAAACATACACTTTTTTTTGATCATATTTCCTATTCCGCTATTCAATAAAAACCTTTGGGGCTCAATTAAATTGCGGAATAGTCTGTGTCGGTACGTGTGAGATCCACCTTTCCAAGTTTTTGGGGTTCATCTCATACTTCTGAAGCTTTGAGGGTGCTGCCTGTTCTATACTCCTCCTCCTCCTCATCCATCCTTTTAGGTGTACAAACAATAGTAATTGGGGCCTAGTGTGCTTCTGTACGTGTGAAAAACATACACTTTTTTTTGATCATATTTCCTATTCCGCTATTCAATAAAAACCTTTGGGGCTCAATTAAATTGCGGAATAGTCTGTGTCGGTACGTGTGAGATCCACCTTTCCAAGTGTTTGGGGTTCATCTCATACTTCTGAAGCTTTGAGGGTGCTGCCTGTTCTATACTCCTCCTCCTCCTCCTCCTCATCCATCCTTTTAGGTGTACAAACAATAGTAATTGGGGCCTAGTGTGCTTCTGTACGAGTGAAAAACATACACTTTTTTTTGATCATATTTCCTATTCCGCTATTCAATAAAAACCTTTGGGGCTCAATTAAATTGCGGAATAGTCTGTGTCGGTACGTGTGAGATCCACCTTTCCAAGTTTTTGGGGTTCATCTCATACTTCTGAAGCTTTGAGGGTGCTGCCTGTTCTATACTCCTCCTCCTCCTCTTCCTCATCCATCCTTTTAGGTGTACAAACAATAGTAATTGGGGCCTAGTGTGCTTCTGTACGTGTGAAAAACATACACTTTTTTTTGATCATATTTCCTATTCCGCTATTCAATAAAAACCTTTGGGGCTCAATTAAATTGCGGAATAGTCTGTGTCGGTACGTGTGAGATCCACCTTTCCAAGTTTATGGGGTTCATCTCATACTTCTGAAGCTTTGAGGGTGCTGCCTGTTCTATACTCCTCCTCCTCCTCCTCCTCATCCATCCTTTTAGGTGTACAAACAATAGTAATTGGGGCCTAGTGTGCTTCTGTACGTGTGAAAAACATACACTTTTTTTGATCATATTTCCTATTCCGCTATTCAATAAAAACCTTTGGGGCTCAATTAAATTGCGGAATAGTCTGTGTCGGTACGTGTGAGATCCACCTTTCCAAGTTTTTGGGGTTCATCTCATACTTCTGAAGCTTTGAGGGTGCTGCCTGTTCTATACTCCTCCTCCTCCTCCTCCTCATCCATCCTTTTAGGTGTACAAACAATAGTAATTGGGGCCTAGTGTGCTTCTGTACGTGTGAAAAACATACACTTTTTTTTGATCATATTTCCTATTCCGCTATTCAATAAAAACCTTTGGGGCTCAATTAAATTGCGGAATAGTCTGTGTCGGTACGTGTGAGATCCACCTTTCCAAGTTTTTGGGGTTCATCTCATACTTCTGAAGCTTTGAGGGTGCTGCCTGTTCTATACTCCTCCTCCTCCTCATCCATCCTTTTAGGTGTACAAACAATAGTAATTGGGGCCTAGTGTGCTTCTGTACGTGTGAAAAACATACACTTTTTTTGATCATATTTCCTATTCCGTTATTCAATAAAAACCTTTGGGGCTCAATTAAATTGCGGAATAGTCTGTGTCGGTACGTGTGAGATCCACCTTTCCAAGTTTTTGGGGTTCATCTCATACTTCTGAAGCTTTGAGGGTGCTGCCTGTTCTATACTCCTCCTCCTCCTCTTCCTCATCCATCCTTTTAGGTGTACAAACAATAGTAATTGGGGCCTAGTGTGCTTCTGTACGTGTGAAAAACATACACTTTTTTTGATCATATTTCCTATTCCGCTATTCAATAAAAACCTTTGGGGCTCAATTAAATTGCGGAATAGTCTGTGTCGGTACGTGTGAGATCCACCTTTCCAAGTTTTTGGGGTTCATCTCATACTTCTGAAGCTTTGAGGGTGCTGCCTGTTCTAAACTCCTCCTCCTCCTCCTCCTCATCCATCCTTTTAGGTGTACAAACAATAGTAATTGGGGCCTAGTGTGCTTCTGTACGTGTGAAAAACATACACTTTTTTTTGATCATATTTCCTATTCCGCTATTCAATAAAAACCTTTGGGGCTCAATTAAATTGCGGAATAGTCTGTGTCGGTACGTGTGAGATCCACCTTTCCAAGTTTTTGGGGTTCATCTCATACTTCTGAAGCTTTGAGGGTGCTGCCTGTTCTATACTCCTCCTCCTCCTCTTCCTCATCCATCCTTTTAGGTGTACAAACAATAGTAATTGGGGCCTAGTGTGCTTCTGTACGTGTGAAAAACATACACTTTTTTTTTATCATATTTCCTATTCCGCTATTCAATAAAAACCTTTGGGGCTCAATTAAATTGCGGAATAGTCTGTGTCGGTACGTGTGAGATCCACCTTTCCAAGTTTTTGGGGTTCATCTCATACTTCTGAAGCTTTGAGGGTGCTGCCTGTTCTATACTCCTCCTCCTCCCCCTCCTCATCCATCCTTTTAGGTGTACAAACAATAGTAATTGGGGCCTAGTGTGCTTCTGTACGTGTGAAAAACATACACTTTTTTTTGATCATATTTCCTATTCCGCTATTCAATAAAAACCTTTGGGGCTCAATTAAATTGCGGAATAGTCTGTGTCGGTACGTGTGAGATCCACCTTTCCAAGTTTTTGGGGTTCATCTCATACTTCTGAAGCTTTGAGGGTGCTGCCTGTTCTATACTCCTCCTCCTCCTCTTCCTCAACCATCCTTTTAGGTGTACAAACAATAGTAATTGGGGCCTAGTGTGCTTCTGTACGTGTGAAAAACATACACTTTTTTTTGATCATATTTCCTATTCCGCTATTCAATAAAAACCTTTGGGGCTCAATTAAATTGCGGAATAGTCTGTGTCGGTACGTGTGAGATCCACCTTTCCAAGTGTTTGGGGTTCATCTCATACTTCTGAAGCTTTGAGGGTGCTGCCTGTTCTATACTCCTCCTCCTCCTCCTCCTCATCCATCCTTTTAGGTGTACAAACAATAGTAATTGGGGCCTAGTGTGCTTCTGTACGTGTGAAAAACATACACTTTTTTTGATCATATTTCCTATTCCGTTATTCAATAAAAACCTTTGGGGCTCAATTAAATTGCGGAATAGTCTGTGTCGGTACGTGTGAGATCCACCTTTCCAAGTTTTTGGGGTTCATCTCATACTTCTGAAGCTTTGAGGGTGCTGCCTGTTCTATACTCCTCCTCCTCCTCATCCATCCTTTTAGGTGTACAAACAATAGTAATTGGGGCCTAGTGTGCTTCTGTACGTGTGAAAAACATACACTTTTTTTTGATCATATTTCCTATTCCGCTATTCAATAAAAACCTTTGGGGCTCAATTAAATTGCGGAATAGTCTGTGTCGGTACGTGTGAGATCCACCTTTCCAAGTGTTTGGGGTTCATCTCATACTTCTGAAGCTTTGAGGGTGCTGCCTGTTCTATACTCCTCCTCCTCCTCCTCCTCATCCATCCTTTTAGGTGTACAAACAATAGTAATTGGGGCCTAGTGTGCTTCTGTACGTGTGAAAAACATACACTTTTTTTGATCATATTTCCTATTCCGTTATTCAATAAAAACCTTTGGGGCTCAATTAAATTGCGGAATAGTCTGTGTCGGTACGTGTGAGATCCACCTTTCCAAGTTTTTGGGGTTCATCTCATACTTCTGAAGCTTTGAGGGTGCTGCCTGTTCTATACTCCTCCTCCTCCTCTTCCTCATCCATCCTTTTAGGTGTACAAACAATAGTAATTGGGGCCTAGTGTGCTTCTGTACGTGTGAAAAACATACACTTTTTTTGATCATATTTCCTATTCCGCTATTCAATAAAAACCTTTGGGGCTCAATTAAATTGCGGAATAGTCTGTGTCGGTACGTGTGAGATCCACCTTTCCAAGTTTTTGGGGTTCATCTCATACTTCTGAAGCTTTGAGGGTGCTGCCTGTTCTAAACTCCTCCTCCTCCTCCTCCTCATCCATCCTTTTAGGTGTACAAACAATAGTAATTGGGGCCTAGTGTGCTTCTGTACGTGTGAAAAACATACACTTTTTTTTGATCATATTTCCTATTCCGCTATTCAATAAAAACCTTTGGGGCTCAATTAAATTGCGGAATAGTCTGTGTCGGTACGTGTGAGATCCACCTTTCCAAGTTTTTGGGGTTCATCTCATACTTCTGAAGCTTTGAGGGTGCTGCCTGTTCTATACTCCTCCTCCTCCTCTTCCTCATCCATCCTTTTAGGTGTACAAACAATAGTAATTGGGGCCTAGTGTGCTTCTGTACGTGTGAAAAACATACACTTTTTTTTTATCATATTTCCTATTCCGCTATTCAATAAAAACCTTTGGGGCTCAATTAAATTGCGGAATAGTCTGTGTCGGTACGTGTGAGATCCACCTTTCCAAGTTTTTGGGGTTCATCTCATACTTCTGAAGCTTTGAGGGTGCTGCCTGTTCTATACTCCTCCTCCTCCCCCTCCTCATCCATCCTTTTAGGTGTACAAACAATAGTAATTGGGGCCTAGTGTGCTTCTGTACGTGTGAAAAACATACACTTTTTTTTGATCATATTTCCTATTCCGCTATTCAATAAAAACCTTTGGGGCTCAATTAAATTGCGGAATAGTCTGTGTCGGTACGTGTGAGATCCACCTTTCCAAGTTTTTGGGGTTCATCTCATACTTCTGAAGCTTTGAGGGTGCTGCCTGTTCTATACTCCTCCTCCTCCTCTTCCTCAACCATCCTTTTAGGTGTACAAACAATAGTAATTGGGGCCTAGTGTGCTTCTGTACGTGTGAAAAACATACACTTTTTTTTGATCATATTTCCTATTCCGCTATTCAATAAAAACCTTTGGGGCTCAATTAAATTGCGGAATAGTCTGTGTCGGTACGTGTGAGATCCACCTTTCCAAGTTTTTGGGGTTCATCTCATACTTCTGAAGCTTTGAGGGTGCTGCCTGTTCTATACTCCTCCTCCTCCTCATCCATCCTTTTAGGTGTACAAACAATAGTAATTGGGGCCTAGTGTGCTTCTGTACGTGTGAAAAACATACACTTTTTTTTGATCATATTTCCTATTCCGCTATTCAATAAAAACCTTTGGGGCTCAATTAAATTGCGGAATAGTCTGTGTCGGTACGTGTGAGATCCACCTTTCCAAGTGTTTGGGGTTCATCTCATACTTCTGAAGCTTTGAGGGTGCTGCCTGTTCTATACTCCTCCTCCTCCTCCTCCTCATCCATCCTTTTAGGTGTACAAACAATAGTAATTGGGGCCTAGTGTGCTTCTGTACGAGTGAAAAACATACACTTTTTTTTGATCATATTTCCTATTCCGCTATTCAATAAAAACCTTTGGGGCTCAATTAAATTGCGGAATAGTCTGTGTCGGTACGTGTGAGATCCACCTTTCCAAGTGTTTGGGGTTCATCTCATACTTCTGAAGCTTTGAGGGTGCTGCCTGTTCTATACTCCTCCTCCTCCTCTTCCTCATCCATCCTTTTAGGTGTACAAACAATAGTAATTGGGGCCTAGTGTGCTTCTGTACGTGTGAAAAACATACACTTTTTTTTGATCATATTTCCTATTCCGCTATTCAATAAAAACCTTTGGGGCTCAATTAAATTGCGGAATAGTCTGTGTCGGTACGTGTGAGATCCACCTTTCCAAGTTTATGGGGTTCATCTCATACTTCTGAAGCTTTGAGGGTGCTGCCTGTTCTATACTCCTCCTCCTCCTCCTCCTCCTCATCCATCCTTTTAGGTGTACAAACAATAGTAATTGGGGCCTAGTGTGCTTCTGTACGTGTGAAAAACATACACTTTTTTTGATCATATTTCCTATTCCGCTATTCAATAAAAACCTTTGGGGCTCAATTAAATTGCGGAATAGTCTGTGTCGGTACGTGTGAGATCCACCTTTCCAAGTTTTTGGGGTTCATCTCATACTTCTGAAGCTTTGAGGGTGCTGCCTGTTCTATACTCCTCCTCCTCCTCCTCCTCATCCATCCTTTTAGGTGTACAAACAATAGTAATTGGGGCCTAGTGTGCTTCTGTACGTGTGAAAAACATACACTTTTTTTTTATCATATTTCCTATTCCGCTATTCAATAAAAACCTTTGGGGCTCAATTAAATTGCGGAATAGTCTGTGTCGGTACGTGTGAGATCCACCTTTCCAAGTTTTTGGGGTTCATCTCATACTTCTGAAGCTTTGAGGGTGCTGCCTGTTCTATACTCCTCCTCCTCCCCCTCCTCATCCATCCTTTTAGGTGTACAAACAATAGTAATTGGGGCCTAGTGTGCTTCTGTACGTGTGAAAAACATACACTTTTTTTTGATCATATTTCCTATTCCGCTATTCAATAAAAACCTTTGGGGCTCAATTAAATTGCGGAATAGTCTGTGTCGGTACGTGTGAGATCCACCTTTCCAAGTTTTTGGGGTTCATCTCATACTTCTGAAGCTTTGAGGGTGCTGCCTGTTCTATACTCCTCCTCCTCCTCTTCCTCAACCATCCTTTTAGGTGTACAAACAATAGTAATTGGGGCCTAGTGTGCTTCTGTACGTGTGAAAAACATACACTTTTTTTTGATCATATTTCCTATTCCGCTATTCAATAAAAACCTTTGGGGCTCAATTAAATTGCGGAATAGTCTGTGTCGGTACGTGTGAGATCCACCTTTCCAAGTTTTTGGGGTTCATCTCATACTTCTGAAGCTTTGAGGGTGCTGCCTGTTCTATACTCCTCCTCCTCCTCATCCATCCTTTTAGGTGTACAAACAATAGTAATTGGGGCCTAGTGTGCTTCTGTACGTGTGAAAAACATACACTTTTTTTTGATCATATTTCCTATTCCGCTATTCAATAAAAACCTTTGGGGCTCAATTAAATTGCGGAATAGTCTGTGTCGGTACGTGTGAGATCCACCTTTCCAAGTGTTTGGGGTTCATCTCATACTTCTGAAGCTTTGAGGGTGCTGCCTGTTCTATACTCCTCCTCCTCCTCCTCCTCATCCATCCTTTTAGGTGTACAAACAATAGTAATTGGGGCCTAGTGTGCTTCTGTACGAGTGAAAAACATACACTTTTTTTTGATCATATTTCCTATTCCGCTATTCAATAAAAACCTTTGGGGCTCAATTAAATTGCGGAATAGTCTGTGTCGGTACGTGTGAGATCCACCTTTCCAAGTGTTTGGGGTTCATCTCATACTTCTGAAGCTTTGAGGGTGCTGCCTGTTCTATACTCCTCCTCCTCCTCTTCCTCATCCATCCTTTTAGGTGTACAAACAATAGTAATTGGGGCCTAGTGTGCTTCTGTACGTGTGAAAAACATACACTTTTTTTTGATCATATTTCCTATTCCGCTATTCAATAAAAACCTTTGGGGCTCAATTAAATTGCGGAATAGTCTGTGTCGGTACGTGTGAGATCCACCTTTCCAAGTTTATGGGGTTCATCTCATACTTCTGAAGCTTTGAGGGTGCTGCCTGTTCTATACTCCTCCTCCTCCTCCTCCTCCTCATCCATCCTTTTAGGTGTACAAACAATAGTAATTGGGGCCTAGTGTGCTTCTGTACGTGTGAAAAACATACACTTTTTTTGATCATATTTCCTATTCCGCTATTCAATAAAAACCTTTGGGGCTCAATTAAATTGCGGAATAGTCTGTGTCGGTACGTGTGAGATCCACCTTTCCAAGTTTTTGGGGTTCATCTCATACTTCTGAAGCTTTGAGGGTGCTGCCTGTTCTATACTCCTCCTCCTCCTCCTCCTCATCCATCCTTTTAGGTGTACAAACAATAGTAATTGGGGCCTAGTGTGCTTCTGTACGTGTGAAAAACATACACTTTTTTTTGATCATATTTCCTATTCCGCTATTCAATAAAAACCTTTGGGGCTCAATTAAATTGCGGAATAGTCTGTGTCGGTACGTGTGAGATCCACCTTTCCAAGTTTTTGGGGTTCATCTCATACTTCTGAAGCTTTGAGGGTGCTGCCTGTTCTATACTCCTCCTCCTCCTCCTCCTCATCCATCCTTTTAGGTGTACAAACAATAGTAATTGGGGCCTAGTGTGCTTCTGTACGTGTGAAAAACATACACTTTTTTTGATCATATTTCCTATTCCGTTATTCAATAAAAACCTTTGGGGCTCAATTAAATTGCGGAATAGTCTGTGTCGGTACGTGTGAGATCCACCTTTCCAAGTTTTTGGGGTTCATCTCATACTTCTGAAGCTTTGAGGGTGCTGCCTGTTCTATACTCCTCCTCCTCCTCTTCCTCATCCATCCTTTTAGGTGTACAAACAATAGTAATTGGGGCCTAGTGTGCTTCTGTACGTGTGAAAAACATACACTTTTTTTGATCATATTTCCTATTCCGCTATTCAATAAAAACCTTTGGGGCTCAATTAAATTGCGGAATAGTCTGTGTCGGTACGTGTGAGATCCACCTTTCCAAGTTTTTGGGGTTCATCTCATACTTCTGAAGCTTTGAGGGTGCTGCCTGTTCTAAACTCCTCCTCCTCCTCCTCCTCATCCATCCTTTTAGGTGTACAAACAATAGTAATTGGGGCCTAGTGTGCTTCTGTACGTGTGAAAAACATACACTTTTTTTTGATCATATTTCCTATTCCGCTATTCAATAAAAACCTTTGGGGCTCAATTAAATTGCGGAATAGTCTGTGTCGGTACGTGTGAGATCCACCTTTCCAAGTTTTTGGGGTTCATCTCATACTTCTGAAGCTTTGAGGGTGCTGCCTGTTCTATACTCCTCCTCCTCCTCTTCCTCATCCATCCTTTTAGGTGTACAAACAATAGTAATTGGGGCCTAGTGTGCTTCTGTACGTGTGAAAAACATACACTTTTTTTTGATCATATTTCCTATTCCGCTATTCAATAAAAACCTTTGGGGCTCAATTAAATTGCGGAATAGTCTGTGTCGGTACGTGTGAGATCCACCTTTCCAAGTTTTTGGGGTTCATCTCATACTTCTGAAGCTTTGAGGGTGCTGCCTGTTCTATACTCCTCCTCCTCCTCCTCATCCATCCTTTTAGGTGTACAAACAATAGTAATTGGGGCCTAGTGTGCTTCTGTACGTGTGAAAAACATACACTTTTTTTTGATCATATTTCCTATTCCGCTATTCAATAAAAACCTTTGTGGCTCAATTAACTTGCGGAATAGTCTGTGTCGGTACGTGTGAGATCCACCTTTCCAAGTTTTTGGGGTTCATCTCATACTTCTGAAGATTTGAGGGTGCTGCCTGTTCCATACTCCTCTTCCTCATCCTCCCTTTAGGGTAGGAAAAAATTTAATCGGGCCTAGTCTGTGTTTGTACGTGTGAGATACACAGTTTTTTATCCTATTCCGCTATTCAATACACACCCTTTTGGTGTAAAAAACATTAAATTGCGGCATAGTTTGCATATTTGACTGTGAGATACACCCGTGCGATACTGTTGTTCTTTTGTTCCGCTATTCAATAAAGACCTTTCTAGGGCAAGATCTTAAATTTCAGAAATATGAGGAGAGCGTCAAATAGGGGCCGTGGCCTGGGTCGTGGTGGTGCTGCTGCTAGAGCTCCTGTTGCAAGGAGAGGACGTGGTCGATCTGTGCCAGCTACATGCACAAGTGAAACACCTTCCTCAAGTGTGAGTAGGCGACAGAACCTGCATCAGTATTTGGTAGGGCATCATACGCCCCTAGAAGTGATGAGGCCAGAACAAGTGGAGGCAATAGTAGATTGGTTTGCTGCTGACAGTGCCTCCAGTTCCTTCACATTGTCTCCCACCCAGTCTACTGCAGAAAGGTCACAGTTGGCACCTGCAGCCGATGTCCAACCGTCTTTCACCTCACCCCCTTGCAAATCAGGCAAGCAGTCTGAGCCCCAAGCCATACAGCAGTCTCTTCTTCTTTTTGATGACTCTGTCAGCAGGGTTTCCCAGGGCCATCCACCTAGCCCTGCCCCAGAAGTGGAAGAGATTGAGTGCAGCGATGCCCAACCACTTATTTCTCAAGATGAGTACATGCAAGGATCATCGCAGCACGTCTCCGATGATGACGAAACGCAGGTGCCAACTGTTGCGGCGTTCAGCATTGTGGAGACCGACAAGGAGGGCAGGGGTGAAGACTGGGTGGAAGATGATGTGGAGGACGATGAGGTCCTCGACCCCACATGGAATGAACGTCATGCAGGTGACCTGAGTAGTTTGGAGGAAGAGGCGGTGGTCGCACAGAGCCACCAGCACAGCAGAAGAGGGAGCAGGGTGCAGAAGCGGAGCGGCCGTGCCCTAGACACTACGCCCGCTACTGCCCAACGCAGCAAGGGAACGAGCGCACCAAAGTCAGCTCAAAGGAGTTCTCTAGCATGGAAGTTCTTTAGAAAATGTGCTGATGACAGGACACGAGTGGTTTGCACCCTGTGCAATCAGAGCTTGAAGCGAGGCATAAACCTTCTCAACCTGAGCACAACCTGCATGATCAGGCATCTAAGTGCAAAGCACGAGCTGCAGTGGAGTACACACCTTCAAAACCAAGAAACGTCTCTGGCTCATCCTGCTTCCTCTTCTGCTGCAGTCTCGGCCGCTCCAGCCACATCTGTAGTGATACCGGCACCTGCCACCCCGCAAACAGACGATCTGTCAGCAACACCACCACCTGGGTCACCAACAACCATCTCCACAATGTCCCGTGGAAGCGTTCAGCTTTCCATCTCCCAAACACTTGAGAGGAAGAGGAAGTACCCCCCTACCCACCCGCGATCCCTGGCCCTGAATGCCAGCATTTCAAAATTATTGGCCTTTGAAATGCTGTCATTCCGTCTGGTGGAGACGCACAGTTTTAAAAACCTTATGTCGGTGGCTGTCCCACAGTACGTCGTGCCCAGCCGCCACTACTTTTCCAGGCAAGCCATCCCTTCCCTGCACAACCAAGTGGGGGAAAAAATCAGGTGTGCACTGCGCAACGCCATCTGTGCCAAGGTCCACCTAACTACCGATACGTGGACCAGTAAGCACGGTCAGGGGCATTATATCTCCCTAACGGCACACTGGGTAAATGCAGTGGCGGATGGGCCTGAGGCGGATAGCAATTTGGCGCATGTCCTTCCACCACCGAGGATTGCAGGGCGCTTCAGTTTGCCTCCTGTTCCTAACTCCTCCTACTCCGCTTCCTCATCCTCTACCGCCTCCTCATCCGGACAGCGTAACACCTTCACCACCAACTTCAGCACGGCCAGGGGTAAACGACAGCAGGCAGTTTTACAACTTGCCTGTTTGGGGGACAAACCACACACCGCGCAGGAGTTGTGGAGGAGCATGGAACAGCAGACAAATGAGTGGTTGCTGCCAGCGAGCCTCAAGCCCGGCCTGGTGGTGTGCGATAACGGGAGAAATCTCATAGCAGCTCTGGGCCTAGCCGGTTTGACGCACATCCCTTGCCTGGCGCATGTGCTGAATTTGGTGGTGCAGAGGTTCCTTAAAAACTACCCCGATATGTCAGAGCTGCTGCAGAAAGTGCGGGCCGTTTGTGCGCACTTTCGGCGTTCTCACCCTGCTGCTGCTCGCCTGGCAGCGCTGCAGCGTAACTTCGGCCTTCCCGCTCACCGCCTCATATGTGACGTGCCCACAAGGTGGAACTCCACCTTGCACATGCTGGAAAGACTGTGCGAGCAGCAGCAGGCCATAGTGGAGTTTCAGCTGCAGCACGCACGCGTGAGTCGCTCTGCGGAACAGCACCACTTCACCACCAATAACTGGGCCTCCATGCGAGACCTGTGTGCCTTGTTGCGCTGTTTTGAGTACTCCACCAACATGGCCAGTGGCAATGACGCCGTTCTCAGCTTAACTATCCCACTTCTATGCCTCCTTGAAAAAACAATTCGGGCGATGATGGAAGAGGATGTGGCACAGGATGAGGAGGAGGAGGAGGAGGAGGAGGAGGATGAAGAGGTAACATTTCTAAGGCTTTCAGGGCAGTCATTCGCAAGGGGCTCCGAGGGTGGGTTCCTGCACACACAAACGCCAGGGACACAATTGTCCAGCAGGGGCACAGTTCTGGAGGATGAGGAGGATGAGGAGCTGGAGGAGGAGATGGAACCATGTTCACAGCAGGGTGGCACCCAGGCCAGCTCATGGCCATCACTGGTGCGTGGCTGGGGGGATACAGAGGACACGGACGATACACCTCCCACAGAGGACAGCCTTTCGTCGCCTCTGGGCAGCCTGGCACACATGAGCGATTACATGCTGCAGTGTCTCCACAACGACCGCCGAGTTGCCCACATTCTAACTTGTGCTGATTACTGGGTGGCCACGCTGCTGGATCCCCGTTACAAGGACAACGTACCGTCCTTAATTCACTCACTGGAGCGCGATCGCAAGATGCGTGAGTACAAGCGCAGGCTGGTAGACGCGATGCTGCTGGCATTCCCATCTGACAGCGGGGCCACAGTGAAAGCACAAGGCAGAGGAGGAGGAGGAGGAGGTCGCCAACTCAACCAGGGCACCGCCAGCACCTCAGAAGGCAGGGTTAGCATGGCCGAAATGTGGAAAAGCTTTGTCAGCACGCCACAACAAACAGCAGCACCAGCAGCTCAGATGGAACGTCTTAGCAGGAGGCAGCATTTTACCAACATGGTGGAGCAGTATGTGTGCACACGCCTACATGTAGTGAATGAGGGGTCTGCCCCCTTCAACTTCTGGGTCTCCAAATTGGGCACATGGCCTGAGCTTGCCCTTTACGCCTTGGAGGTGCTGGCGTGCCCTGCAGCCAGTGTATTATCTGAACGGGTATTTAGCACGGCTGGGGGTGTTATAACAGACAAGCGCAGCCGCCTGTCCAGAGACAATGTGGACAAGCTCACGTTCATTAAAATGAACCAGGCATGGATCCCACGGGACTTTTCCGTACCTTGTGCAGAATAGCAATGGATACCGACCTTACCCAGCCATTGTTCCATTTTTGCTCTTTCTCACTCTTTTGGGGTGTACCCTCATTTAAAATTTGTGAAAAGAAGCAGTGTTGGCTACCTCCTCCTCCTCCTCAGGGCCAGATTAACGTAGGGGCTATTGGAGCTGCAGCTCCATGCAGGCCCCTACCTTTTATATAGGCCCCGGGTTGGCCATATTCACTGTGACCGCTCTTCTGTCACTTGTAAACACAGAAGTCTGGCTTCTATGCTCGCTTCCCCAGGCAGCACCCTCAGAACCTCCCCACACAGCGTGAAGGCCGGACAAGGAGGGACAGTTGCCGATGCATGGATGTGTTTATGGGCTTCAGAGACAGCATCCCATGTTGAATTAGGCATGCATGGCTGCACCCTTCCTCCTCTGGGTGCATGCCAAGGCACGGCCCTTAAGGCCCTTCAAAATCCTCAGCACCAAGACCATGATGCTCTTAATACGGCCCTGGTCCTCCTCCACCGCCGCTTCCACCTACACCGCCCATAGGTGTGCGCACCCTATTGCATTAGGGTGTGCACCCCAAAGTTGAAATACACATGCATGTGTTTGCCTACATGTACATGGACCCGATACATTACTCTCCCTGCTGGCAAAGAGAAATAGAGCAGAGCAGGTGCGAGGGAGATATTTCCCATCTCCTCACTGGCAAACAGAGCGATAATGCTATGTGCCCTAGGTGATTAGGGTGTGCCCAGGTACACCAGGCACACCCTGTGCGCACGCCTATGACACTGCCACATCCACCACCACCTCAACCTCCCTCCTACTCCATATGGGCCTCGTCCTTCAGAGATGAAGAACATTGTTTTATTTTTCTGGTTTTTTTTTGTTGTTTTAAGTTATTTCCCTATCCACATTTGTTTGCAGAGCACTTGCCATGCTCTTAACTACGTTTTGCTGCCATTTGCAGCACTCTAGCCCTTTCCATTGGTGTTTTAGAGCCATTTTAGTGCCTTAAAGTTCGGGTCCCCATTGACTTCAATGGGGTTCGGTGTCCGGGAAAAGTTCGGTAAAAGTCCGGGACACGGACCCGGACTTTTTTTTAAAGTTCGGCCGAACCCGTCGAACACGGACATCTAGGTGTCCGCTCAACCCTAATTTTAACACATTAAAAGCAACGATAATAAAGTTTTTATGGCAGAACAAGAAACCAAGAATACAGTACTCAACACTAAGTAAAGACAAAGCACAAGGGGGATTAGCAGCACCCAAGTATTATAGTGCCATAGCAATATCATGATTGGTGGAGTGGGGGAAAACAAGAAGCGATAAATCATGGGTAAAAATTAAAAATTCACAGTAAAACACAGTTGGGTGATAACATAAGTACCACATAAGTACAGAAGGTTAGATGTAAATACACATGAGTTGATTAGAAATGCCTTTTGGATTTGGCATTTAATTTATAGACATGCAAAATGGGAGTATAATTCACTGTTAATTTCACTTACAGGGACAAATCATTTTTTACCAGGAAATGGGTAACAATTTGGAGGTTGAAAAATAGATAAAAATTCACAGATAAAGGATATAATGAAAAAGGGAAACATATGCTTTTATCAAGATTTGAAACACAAAAATGAATTAATGAATTTGAATGAATGGCGGTATCTTGAGCTAAGACACTTCTTAATAACACTACCTCAGCCCATTAGGTCAGAAGATGATCTCCTCCCATTTGAACATCTGTATAATTCACAGACAAAATCAAAACATTGTATATCTCAGATTTATAAAAAAATTTTAAAAGCAGAGCCGAGAAGACCGCCATTCATTGAAAAGTGGGAAAAAGAATTTGGATCACAGTTGGAGGAGCACCAATTAAGCAAAGTTATGAGAGCTGTCCATAACACAGCGGTAGATATAAACTCGATAGAGATTAACTGTAAATGTTTGGTTAGGTGGAATTTAACACCCGTGAATGCAAATAAATACCAATTAGAAAACCCCCATTGTGCTGGAGAGAGTGTGATCAGAACGGCACAATGGCGCATATATGGTGGGAGTGCCCAAAGATACAGGAGTATTGGCAAAGAGTGCAGCAGTTTATAAAGGAGATCACGGATTTAGAGATTAAAGATGACCCATGGTATGCATATTTCATAAAACAAACAGCCCAATAAAACAATATAGGGGCACGGTATTACCCCATATGTTGAGTATATTTATAAAAGGGAGTATTTAGGTAGCTGTGAAGAAGATCAATTACAGTGTTTTAACACCACCTTGGGAAAAATGGGTAGAATTTAAAAGAATGAGTAAATATGTGGAGATAAGGGGCGAGTAGAATTAGAAAGAGAGAGGGGAGGAAAATGAAAAAAAAGGTGGTCGAAGTGACAAAGTAACTGGTAAAATATGGAGTGGGGAAAGGTAGGAGGGAGTGGGAAGGGTTGGGGAGGGAGAAGGGAATAATGGTTCTTTTTTTTTTGTAATATGAATATATTGAATTGTTTACGATTTTATCACTTTTGGGTATATAAAAAAGAAAAAAAAGGAAAAAGTAAAAAAAAAAAAAAAAAAAAAAGCATTTTTCAAAAACTCACTGTTGAATACGCTCTTTCTCAGATGTCCTCATTTATATCCCAAGAATAGAAAAATCATATAGTGTAGTATGCTCACAGTAAATAAAGCATAATGCCAATTGTGCTCACATGTTTAAGTTTCACCCAGCCATTCAACACCACGAGATTTGTGTCTTCCTATGCATGAAGAGATACACTATATTGTCAAAAGTACTCGCTCCAATTCATCCAAAATGTGTTCTGAAGGGTTGAGGTAAGGACTCTGTGCAGGCCAGTCAAGTTCCTACACCCAAAACACGCTCATCCATGTCTTTTAAGACCTTGCTTTGTGCACTGGTGCGCAGTCATATTGAAACAGGAAGGGGCCGTCCCCAAACTGTTCCCACAAAGTGTGGAGCATTAAATTGTCCAAATTGTCTTGGTATGCCGACACCTTAAGAGTTCCCTTCACTGGAACTAAGGGGCCATTCTCAAACCCTGAAAAACAACCCCACACCATAATCTCCCCTCCACCAAATTATTTGAACCAGTGCACAAGCAAGAGTCCTGACCTCAACCCGATAAAACACCTTTGGGTTAAATTAGAGCGGAGACTGCAAGCCAGGCCTTCTTGTCCTTCTATGGTTAAACATTCCCATAGACACACTCTTAAACCTCGTGGACAGCCTTCGCAGAAGAGTTGAAGCTGTTATAGCTGCAAAGGGTGGGCCAACTCAATATTGAACCCTACGGACTAAGACTGGGATGCTAAAGTTCATGTGCATTTATAGGCAGGTGTCCCAACACTTATAATACAGTGTATCTTTAATAGTTGCTGGAGTTGACTGTGGGATCCTTGCTAGAGACAGTGCTGGGTTTAAAGCAGAAGAGTTTGTCCACCACCATGGGGTGTTGTGTATTCATTTAGTTGTTGTGGGACTACTGTTTGGAACACTCGAGCGCTGACAAAATTGCATATGCATTTTTCTGTACTTACAATACAAAATGTGTATGTACTTTTTTCCTATTTTGCCTTGACATGCATAGAGGTTTCATAAGTTGTAATCGAATATAAATCTCCCACTAGTGGTGGTAATCTACAAAACAAAAAATGAACTTACCTTTTTCTCATATAAGGCACTGTAAAATGTTCATTTCATAGCAGCCTTCAGTGCCGGTTCACACTATAGCGATAGCAGACATCGCATGTAATTCGCCCCGCACTACTCTGCAAATAACATGCGACATCTGTGCAAATTCAGCCAAAAAGATTATGTGGCTGAATTTGCATCGCATTCGGACCACAGTCGTGCAGGACCCTTTGTTTGGTCCGCACCAGAATCGGATTGCATAGGCGTTCCCACCTATGCAATCTGATTCCTGTCCGAATTGACAGTTCGCACTGCAATATGCAAACTAATCTGGGGGAGTCATTAACTTTGTATTGACAGACCCAGCTGTTTGCATATGGCAGTGTGAACTGCCTGCGAGTCGGGTGCGATGCGGGAACCAGCAGTGGATTCGCAGGGTTCCCGCATTGCACCAATGTGAACCAGCACTTATGCTTTCCCCCACCATCACACTATGAGAAATATCTTGAACTTTCAGACTTAGGGAAAGGTAGGCTTACAGCGCCTGCTATAAAGCAAACCTGTTAATTGTTTTGAACAAAGTTTACTCTCATACAGTAATGAAATATGGAAGAGCAAGTACGTAAAAATGCAAATGTTGCATTAAAAATGAAAAAAAAAAAAAAAACAGTGCAAAAACCAATCAAGCTGAATTTTCTGTATACAATAAATGCAGATTTTTTTTTTTTCTACCATCACATCCAAGTGTCACATTTGTTAAAGTGTCTAATCTGGGTTAACGATGCCATTAAACAGATAAAAACAAAACACTTCCATGCTGTTTATTCAGTGACATGATTGCTGGAAATTAGCTTATTAAACTAAACATTCTGTTCTTCAGCTCCATTGGGCAGATATCCATAAAGCATTCAATTATGCGCTGACATTTTTTTTCTGTACTTGCTAATTCCAACTTTCAGGCATGTGTTTCCCCCCTTAAACATTCTGTCAGGGATAAATTGTACCGCAGCAAATCATTATCTGTGATCTGAAACTTTTTGAACGTTACACAATGAAGTCTAGCTTCTATGTGAAATAGAGATGACAGGACCTATTTGCACAGATCACAGACTTACCAGACTATCAAAGAGCTCCCTCCTCACATCTTTCCATCAGATAATCATAATGATAATGTTCTTCTTTAATAGGTGGGTCATTTTCTGAACTACAGCAGAAAAATGTTCTGAATACAGAAACACTGAATCACGGCAATGCTACACCCTGATAAACTCTGCACAGCAGCAAATCCCAAATCATTTTTTATTCTGACACCAAATAACATGTTTAAGAACATACATTTTCCAGCCGTAATTTTATCATGTTGCTTGCTTCTTTCAGCGTATATTTATCATAAGACAGTCACTCATCAATGCCTAGGGCAGCATAGTGGTTAGCATTTCAGCCCTGTAGCACTAGTTTAAATTCCAGCTAAGACACTAACTGCATGGAATTTACATGTTTGTTCTGTACTTGTGTGGGTTTCTTTCAGTCTCCTCCCACATTCTAAAGACAGGCTGGCAGGTTAATTGGCACCTGTCTGAAATGGCCCTAATATTTATGTGTGTGAGTTAGGGAGCTTAGACTGTAAGCTCCTTAAAGCGGAGTTCCACGCTAAAAGAAATTTTTTAACAAACAATACCCCTAGGACAGTCAGGGCTAGTGCATTTAAGCAACGATAGCCTCTGACCTGTCCCCTGTTTAGCTTAGCTGTAAGAAGAAAAATGTACCTTTAAAATGTCTTGTTCAGCGCTGCCATCTCAGGTGTGGGCAGCTGAAGCCGGAGCGTCAATCTTCGTGTCCTCTTCCGTGATGTCGGAGTCCCAGAATTCCCTGCTCGTCCCTTCCGGTGCAGGCGCGTCATCCCGCAGCCGCAGCGGGTTCTGCGCATGCCCAGAAGCTGTTCTAATCCATCGGCAGAGAATGACACGCCTGCACCAAAAATGATGAGGGACACCGCTGCAGGCGCATTGACTCCTGGGATTGATGACGCTCATCTCCCAGGAGTCAATGCAAAGAAGGAAGTGATTTCGGGGGCCACGGCCGCAGAGGGAAGAAGTGGAAGGAAGGTAAGTTCATTTTCAGAAAAAATCAGGTAAGTGAAACAAAAAAAAATAATAACTATCCAATTCTTTTTCAGGATGTTTTCATCTAACGGAAACTGCAAAGTTCAAAAATAGGGTGGAACTCCGCTTTAACCAATTGATGCCCATGCTATAGCCGAAAGACAGGAACAGCGCTGGCCTAAATTGCTGGGAGGGAGTACATAGATGTCCTCTCATTCTTGCACTGCCCACATGCCCCCTGCGGTGTGTGGGGGGCATGCTTTTGTGATCACCAAGTCCTTGGGACTAGGCCCCTTACCATGTGATCAGCTGTCAGCCAATGACAGCTGATCACATGATTTAAACAGAAGCAAGTAATCACTGACAGCATAAGGAGAAAAAAGCCAATTATCAGCTTCTGTTAAAGGAACATGGGTCCCAAGAAGTGACCGCTAGTGCTACTAACCAATGCCCACCAGTGCTCCTAACTAGGGTTGAGCGAACCCGGTGTGGCAGGCGCAGCACTACAAAGTGCCTTATGCGCTGTGGCATTAGAAGAATTGAATCTCTCTGACTTCAGCCTAACCAGACTGTCTGTTACTCTATAAATTCCTCTAATACCGTTCTATGGAAAGCAGTAGGTTTAAAGAGCACACCAAACGCTTAAGATATCTTCTTTATTAACTTCAACTTTTCTTCATAGATAACAGTGACACTTTTGCAGCAGACAGTCCATGTACAACATGTGCTGAATACAGTATAACAAATGGTGGATATATTTCTCTCTGTATTACTGTTTGCTGTTTGAGTTTGTTTGCTTGGGTTTGTTTGCTTGGGTTTGTTTGAGTTTGATTTCGTGTTCGAGTTTGGTGGAACTACAAGTGAACACATAACTAGTTCAGTATACAGCTCTAATCACATTACTAACAATAGGAACATGTATAACTGTTAATTACCTATTTTTGGCCACTTGCTTCCATAAAACTGCTCTGTGGATCTGTGTGTCTATTCAGTTCTCTTCTGTAGTGGAAAATGAGAAGGCTGGCTGAAGCATGAGGCTTCAGAGAAAAATGGGTGTAAGGCTGGCTGTGATTGGCCAAGACTGTTGCTGAGTGTGAGATTGGCTGTGATTGGCCACAAACTCCTTATGGGTAATAAAGTTTAACTCTGTGCTTTCTGGTTTCAACTCTGCTGTGTCTGAGCTTACCTTACATGCATACAAATTAATCTTACTGGCATATTTTTCCTTTGTTTCTGTGAACACAACATACAACTGTTATGTGACATCCAAACATGAAATCACAGTAAATAACTCTGCTTTTGTCTCTCACATATAAACATATGCACTGTATTGAGGTTATTAACAGGTCTAGCTGTATATGCATGTAGGTCATATTAGCAACCTAGGACAGGTTCTAGCTGGCCAGCTACACCCGGACTGTATTATTCGTGTTCGTACCGGACTTTTGGGTATTTAGTAGCCGGACCCGAACCCGAACATTTCACTGTATGTTCGGGTACTGTCCGTTTTTCAGTAACGTTATTTAATGTTTTGACGCGGTTTTAATGGTTGGCTTTCAACAGGTGCAAGGCAGCCAATCAGCAAGAGTTTAACTAGTGTGCCCTAGAAGCCATCACAGCCATGTCTACTAATGGCATGGCTGTGATTGGCCAGTGCAGCATGTGACCCAGACTCTATATAGGCTGGAGTCACACAGCACCGCGCGTCATTCTGCTATAACTACTGTAGGGAGAGGTTCCTGACTGCTGCTGAGGGAGAGATAGGAGTTTACTGTAGGGCGAGGCTGGAGAGATTGCTTCCTATGAACATACCTGTCTGTGGTGACAGTGTGTGTTACAGACGACTACTCTAAAATCATATTTGGTATTGCTAAAATTACGAGTTTCCCCAGAGTGGGTGGTGGCAGTTAAATGGTTAATTGCTTAATTAGCCTAGTGACAATCGCTCTCAGCCTGCTGGCACCTAGACTGTGGCCCCGCCAGCTGGAAAATCTTTGTGCAGGGTGCAGCTGAGTGTGGCATTGTTAAGTAAGTGACAGTGGGGTGTGAGGTTGACTGGTCCTTTGTCACGAGTTAGTGAGAAGGACAGGGATCTGATATCCGCGTCCGTCACAGTTAGCAGTACTGGTGGGCACTAGTAGGTGTCACTGGTGGGCACTGGTTAGGAGTAGAGTTGAGCGAACACCTGGATGTTCGGGTTCGGCGGGTTCGACCGAACTTTAAAAAAAAGTCCGGGTTCGTGACCCGGACTTAACCCGAACTTTGTCCCGATCCCGAACCCCATTGAAGTCGGGGCTCTACAGGAGTACAGACTGAAAAACCATTCAGCAATAGTCCTATGCAGAACTAAGGTTTAAGTAGCCCGCAAGGTGCCAGTATCTGTGGTAGATATGGGCGCATGTATGTGAGCAAGTCATTATTCCCACTTCCCACATCAAGTTAGGCTTCAATGCCGGCAAACGTGCACGCTAATGTGTGTTATCCCATGTTGCTGACCACATAGTTTCTGACAAGAGGCTTGTAATAATGTGAGAAAGTGACTATGGTGGAGGTGAGGAGAAGGTCATATGCAGAATGAAGGCCATGCTTGGGATAGTATCTAGAAATGAGCAAGGGAATATATGAGTAGAAGCTTTGTAGAAAAGATAAACAATGTATTGATGTACCTGAGAGTCAGTAGAGAGACTGCCAGGGCAGAGTTCAGAATGAACTGGAGTGGAGCTAAGCTGGTAGACCCCAGAGGACAATGTTAAATAGATAAGCCATTATATGATGAGAACAGGAAGTAGAATTTTGAATATATTATTATGTATGAGTAGGGGATGGAAACTTGAATATGTTTTCAAGTTAGGGGGAGGCGGCATTTAAATCTCAGTCTAGCATGATGCAGAATCCCTCACAAAAAAATATACACTTTAATAATTTCAGACACATTCATTCTCTTTAATGTAAAAAACAAGAACAAGTTCTTGTGCTGGATTTTTTTTTTTTTTAAACAAATTTTATTAAGATTTTCAACACATGAACATGTATAATAACAGGTATTACAATGCATATGCTGGATTTTTGATAGCGTTGTAAATATGCTGAACACACAGTTTAGATGACATCATGAGCAACCTCTGTTTCAGGTTATTATGTATACACCATACTAATAGCATTGGAGTGGGATTTTGGGTTGAATCCACAGAGCACAAGTTCATTTTTGTTTTTCCTAATAGCTGCTTGTTTTAATTTTGCAGTGATTGTGTGACACTGGTAATTGCATGTGGCTGTATCCAAGTTACAACAATAAAAACCTTCTGACCAAATGGGCTCTGTGTATGAGACAAAGCCATGAAATGGTTTGGCTGGGGCAGAATGTTTGCTTACAAAGTCTGTAAAATGTGAGCATTGATGGGTACTCAGCAATTGGATCTGTGACTAATCTTTTTCTCAGCATATGTTTTCTACTGTTTGTTTGCTGTTTCAATGATGGGATTTGGGCAATGAAATATCATGCATTTCATGCCAAAACTGGAAGCTTATGTTGGAAGGGATGCTGAGAAATCTTTAAAAAGAGTACAATTGGAAAAAAATGTTTTCATACATAAAAACATGAACAGCAAACATTTAATTTGCGTCTTAGAAGTCTTTTGAAGATTATGTAGCACTTGCAGCAGTAAAATGCCATGTAAGTAAAAAGGGCCTATACACATGAGCACTATCTGATGTGCTCATGTGTGTATAAGTTGAGTGTGAAACTGTTCAATAGAGGAGAACGTTCCAAAACTTGTATGAGCTAAGTTGCGGCTAGCTTTGTATGGGGGCGGCTCGGATTTGATATCTATGTTCATGACTGCGAGGAAGCCGTATACTGACAGAAGTCCACATGTACAGTGTGGGTTGGCGGTTCCGTTACATTGGTGGCAAGCGGTGGGATGCTTCCTTCAGTCTGTGACATTCAAATTACCACCGGGATCCAAGGTCCAGATAGCAGAAGAGGAGAGGTACAGATATCAGCTGCCATGGAAGAGGAATTCGGAAGGAGGTTGCGAGAGATGCAGGTACAGCACAGGGGATCAGTGTTAGAGCAGGTCCTGCTAGGATGGCATAATTCTGTGCACTTGGATCTCTGGAAGGAAACGCTAGCCCGTGAGCAGTGCCACCAGGGAAAAATCCTCTCCTCCATCCAGAAAAGGTACTGGTCATGGTATGGATTGTGGGAGCTGTTTTTGGAAGATACACCGCACAAGGAGCAGACAGCTGAGTTAAGCAGCTGGTCTGGGCAGAGATGTGGTTGGAAGAGAGCTATAGAGCCCTCCAGTGGCATGTATCCCAAATATGCCCTTGGATAGCCAATGACAGCCCAACGGAAGGCTTTGGCTATGGCGGGCGGGGACTGTTGTACGAGAAGCTGTCAGGGGACCCTAACTTTATGAGCAATTTGGAGTGGCGATTAGAGGAAATTATGAATTACAGAGAAAGGATTCTGAACATCTCGCAAGTGTTTTGGGCACTGGAGGATATATAGTTTCTGGCCGATCAGGAATGGGAGCTAGAGATCGCCTACAGACGGCTGCTAGACTCGGCACAGCTCCAGGGCTGGGCTCCCCTTGCCTGGGAATATACCTAGAAGTACCAGCTGACAGTCCAGAAATCCTGACTGAAGAATCCACAATATACCACAGTAATAGTGTGCTTTGCTCACCTGCAACCACTGTCTTGGATGCGGAGGTCTTATGGCGGATGCAGCAAGTGCTGACTCACCTTGATGAACCTGTTTCTGAACAGGACGAGCTTGGATGGAGGAATGTGTCTGTCCAGCCACTGGATACAGGGGAGGGAGAAGAGGAAGCCATCTTCATTCCCCAACCACGGATCACAGATGTAATTGACTTTTCATCGGAGGATGTTATGGATGATAAGTCACCTGCCAAAGTTTTGGCACTGGGCCCAAGTGCCACCAGCCCATGCCCTGGACTTTCAGCAATTCCAGAGACTGGGGATTTAATAGATTTTTCAGCTGAGGAGGAACGTCCCAGTGAGCCTATAGCAGAAGAGCAGGCATCCAGGCCTATTGCTGCTGACCTCTGCCTGCAACAATTGGTGACCCAGGAAGATGTGTGCAAGGCCACCAACTTTCAGTTTACTTTCCTGCAGAACAGCTGGCAACAGGGCAGAGTGCTACCAACCTCTGCCCTGCACTCGCAAAAGCTACAGAGTTCCAGAAAGCTGGGGAAATCGGACCCTCTCCCCAGTGACAAGCTGATGAAGATAAGCTTCTAGTACACAGTAACAGAGAAAGGTTGTCCCAACAGCCAGATGAGGGTAAGGATGATGGAGCAGCTGAATCCCCTTCCCAGCAGCAGACGGCACCCCAGAATGATGACACTAACCCTGCAGAAGAGCTGGCAACAGAGCAGAGTGTGGCTGGCCTCTGCCCTCAACATACAAAATATGGAGTTCCTGTGGTAGTGGATGGGACTGTGGCCTTCACCTCTATATCCCAGGGATGCCGGGCAGTCAGCTCAGGTCCCCAACAGCATGAGGGAGTGAGCCCAGCCACCCTGTCTTCTCTCCAACGGCTGACAGGACTCCAGGGAGAAGGGGCAGTCCATGGGTCTTCCCCGCAGCGGATAAGTTGTACGAGAGAGGCAGAGGTTGGCTAGGTGAGTAACGCTGTTTTCCAGACAATTTTTTGGGGTACTGGGTGGGTGCAGACATTTGGAGGACCCGTGGAACACAGCCTACCTTACAGAGGTTGGAAAATCCCTCTCTCAGCCCCCTAGGCCCATCTTATGTCTAAGTCCAATCTGGCCTGCCCAAACCAGACTTCCACAGACTGATCGGCTATGAGAGCTCCATGCGCCCTGCTGAGACTAACTTACAAACTATGTGGAACTTTGTCAAGGAAGCTGCCATGATAGATTGACTCTTTGGGACTTGTTACCCGACTAACTCAGGCACAGAACGATTGGAGGTCTGGTACCTGGTTACTCTACCTTTGGGGGGGAAGATATGTGACAGTACTCCCTGTCACTGGGAATGAAAGACAGACAATATGCTAATATTATCAGCTCAACCACCTGTCTTCCAGACATCGTTGAATATGCTGATTTACTCACCTGTTATCTACAATAGGTTCTGTATTTACACCTATTGTTTGTGTATTGTATTGTAGGAGCTTGAGGACAGCCGTCTGCTACATAATTGGCTCAGGTTGATTGAATCACTGTCATCTATTAGTTGCTGAGTGGAAATATACTGTTTGTGTTGGTTGTTTTTTAGATATGTTAATTATATTCTGTATACAATTTCATCTGCATATGATAATGTAACCAGGGGACCCCTGACCTGTGTGTAGTAATTTGATCAGGAGGGGGATGTGCTCATGTGTGTATAAATTGAGTGTGAAACTGTTCAATAGAGGAGAAGGTTCCAAAACTTTTATGAGCTAAGTTGTGGCTAGCTTTGTATGGGGGCGTCTCGGATTTGATATCTATGTTCATGACTGTGAGGAAGCCATATACTGATGGAAGTCCACAAGTACAGTGTGGGTCGGCGGTTCTGTTACACTGTACTTATGAGAAGTATTTAGCACATTTTAGTAAGCATTTAGCAGATTTAATCAGCCATTGAACAGTCTACACTGGGCATTCAGCAAGCAGTAAGAACATGTTTACAGAGAGGTCATTCTATCAACCTTCCAGAGAAAGCTGCTTGGAAAATCTACAATATATACATGTGCCTGTGTGTTTTTATAATTGTTTATTTTAAAAATGTTTACATTTTATTATTAAAACCTTAAAATACAATGTTAGGTTATTATTGTTTTTAGGTAGCTCTCATTGCAGTACTCGCCTCCTCTCTAGCACTACCCCCATAGCAAAGTCTCTTCACCACTACATGTCCTCACTCTTCCAGGTCTTTAGGATTCAGGCACATTTACCTGGAAGACTGATGACATGCTTGAGATTGCAGGGCATCATGTACCAGCCCTTTGTGGGCCTGTCACTATGGGTTCTTGTCAAAAAGTGTAATGATACAGAGAGCAACTTTGATATTATCACATCACTGCCACTCTTTGCATCATTAAGGATTGCCAAACTCTGGAAAAGAGTCAAAGAGGAGGAAGACTCTGTGTTTCCCCTGACCAGGAATCTGAAAAAGCATAAAACTTCCTCTGCCTTGGAGGTGTCCAGGTGGTGGTGGTCATGGGTGTGGGGTGTGTAGGATGCAGAGCTCAGAGTTATTAACTTTAATCTTTCTTTAAATAAAATTCTTGTCATCTTTTATACACCAGCAAAAATGTCAAATACTTTCAACAATGAGGGGAGGTGAAAAGGGATGTTAATTGATACAAAACCATATTTGCAGTCATTATGCAAGTCTATCGGTGACACATTTTAGACACAGGTCCTGGATAGGGTAGGTGTCTAGAATTCAGATATACTTCAGGAAAGAGTCAGAGACATTTCTGGCTAAAGTATCCCTAGTGCCTGAGATACTGAAGACAAGACCTGTATGCACCAATGAAATAATATTCCACAACTAGACAAGGCCCATTGTAAAGGTACCCTCTAGAAAAATACTGAAAATAAAATGTAAGATGTATACAGGGAAGAAATTCTTTCTTTTAGTTAGTTCAATTTCTCATCTAGTCATTGCTGTAATGTGCCAGTATGCATTATGGCCCACTTAACCTCCAAGGTGCCTCCTCCAGTGATGCGATGTCTGTGTTTCCTCTCGGCCCTTCATCGCCACCACTAATGATGTAACCATTTCACATGTGCACTTGAGTTACATTGTACCAGTACCTAGGTCCATTCTGAACCACCACTGAAGGTGATCTAAAAACAGTATAAACTGCTAGGAGTACGGCAGACTATAGATGATTGCTCGATTCCCCAATCAACACAGTCAGTGTTAATGGAGGAATTCCTCCCACAGATTAGTTGTGTTCTCCTGGTGGGGAGCATATGGAGCTGTCCCTGCCAGGAGAACACAGTGCTTATTGCTAGCGGTCATAGCAGCTGGCAATCATCACATCCTAAAAATCCAACGTGCTGGTTGTACCCCAGTTTATCAATCTGCTTCAGTTGCCTTGATAATAAAGCTATGCCTAATTTCCTACCTAAATAATGTTTACATTATCTAAAGAGATATTATTTTTTATTTGGTATACTATTTTATTGGAATCTTATTTATGCTTTAGAAACCTGCCACATCCCAAATAAATCTGTACATAGGTAAGGTGTCAATTAAATGACAGCATTTTTAAGCCACAACTCTCACAAAATAGATTAAGTTAAAATTTCATATCCTTTAATACAAAAATCATAAAGTTAAAAATTCAATGAGAACATGGCTTTAAAGTAACCTCTATATGCCGTCGGCATATAGAGGTTATTTTAAAGTCATGTTCTCATTGAATTTTTAACTTCATGATTTTTTTATAATAAAGGATTTCGAATTTTAATTTAATCCACCTGTAGTTTGTGAGAGTTGTGCCTCAAAAATCCTGCCATTTAATTTACACCTTTTCTATCTACTATTTTGAACATCGCTGCTCATTTATTACCGTCATAAGCAAACATATGGCCAAACATTTTTAAAAATATAATTGTTTGTACTTTACACAGTTATTAATTACATTTTTTAGCTATTCAATTTTTTTTTTACACCCTAATGCTAAGTGACAGCTGCAGAATGCTGGGGAATCATACATGAGGAGCTAAATCTACAGATTTAGGGCTTTTATTTGTTACCTGGAATTGCTTTAAAAAAAAAAAAATAGTTTTCTATTAAATATGTGTTCCTGTTGAATTTGGCTTTCACTTATTGAACCAGATTCAGTAATGAATAGGTTAATATTGGCTTTTTTTGTGTCACTCAGGCAAGCTGGCAGGAAGGATAGAAAGAGATTATCAACTTGGAGCAGCAGGTAGCAGAGATTTCATTTTTGTTTGCATGTAATGGATTTCATGTACGTCACTAAGACTGCTGTTATCTGATGCATCAGGCCCATTGTTGTTAATACAAACCTATCCTTGTCCCTTGTTCCTCTCTCTGTGTCACAGAGCCTTTAAAAATATTTCGTAGACCACAATGTCCTATTCACCATCTAAGTATAATGCAAAGATTTCTTGGATCTGAATAAACCCAGCCGACCTATTTGTATACAATAAAGACTATCGATCACTGCTTAAAAATGTCCCTTTCCAGGCCTTTTCTTTAACTTGAATAACAATGCATTACAAAATGCTTGAATAATGATACTTTGTATTGTTGCTTGGTGGATATGTTCACATTGTGATACAATCTTTTGCAATTACCGCTACACAGCTGGCATTGAAATGCTACTCTATAAAAGTGGTTTATTGTGCTATAAATGGTTATGCCAATTGTGACTATAAATTAAAGTTGTCAGAAATGGTTTAAGTAGTTCTTTAGGGATAAGGTTACATTTGAGGTCCTGTTGTATTTCTAATGCGTTCACTGTGCTAAAGTGTCTCCATCATTACATGCACAAAAAAAAGGGTAAAAGATTCACCCACTTAGGAAGAAAGATCTTTATATTAGTAAGAACAGCTATAGACTGGTAATCATGTAGGTGACTCCAATGAAATATCCTATTCCAACAGTGATCCCTATGTGATTATTAGTCAGTTCTGTTGATCTACGCTAGCAAAATGAACTGGGAAAAAAAGCTATGGGTTGGAAATAGATTTAGGGCACAGCACAGGAAATGAATGTCAAGCAAAAAGTATAAGAGTTGTTTGATTTCCCCTTGCTAGACTCCCTATTAATGTGTGTCTCTCTTCTTCTCCACCCCCTTTTTGTTTTCACCTGTCTCTCTCCTGCTCCTCTCTATTCCCCTCTCCATATATAAAGTGGCTGTTCCTCTGTCTCCAAGTTCCTCCTGCTCTTCTGCAATAGACCAGTTCCCGTGTGAGTTCTGAACATGCGCTGTAAGTCTTCCTCTTTCACCCTGTTCTTGTTCATGTGTCTTTAACTATAATTGTTGACAATGGTTGCATGCTTTGTCTGCTCAAATTCCTTTACTTTAAATGCATCAATGTTGTCACTCTTCATTACTGTTTATGAATTATGCTAGTATGATAAATTAGGGAAAATATAGCCCTAAAAGCCTTTCCCTAAAGGTCACTAGTAAGTTTCATATCATGTATGTCCATAAGTAGACATCTCAAATCAAATATCAAGTACCATTAAGAATATCAGAGGTATTTGATTTGTGTTGATAAATGGTACACTTTATTTTATAAGCATAAGACTACAGGTTCAGAAATGAAAATTGTGTTGACTTGGTTGCTACCTAAAAAAAATAATACTCAGTAATACTCAGTAATACTGAGTTCTCAAAAAAGGATGGATAAGCTGTATTTTTTAACTAATATTTTGCATACCGTGAGATACGTATTACTGCTGGCACTTGTCCTTTATGTAGGTGGTATTGAGAATTCTTTGGATGTATGGGTAATACCCCAGTATAGTAAAATGTGTCACTGCTTTTCAGGGTACTACTGCAAGCATGACTATATGTTAGCTCTTCTAAAAAATCATTGGCCATATTTAGAGAGCAGTGAATTGGATATACACCAGTAGCAAATCATGAAAAGTTTGGATTGCATTTGAAGTCATTTGTTGTGTAAAGATAGCTGCCATGAGTAAAGCACTGTAGGGAGGTGGAACAAATGGTAGCTTTAATTATAATCAGTAATACCTTAGAGTTGTATTAGTGGAAAAAAGCGGCAGCTCCAGCCTGTACTTTTAGAGCTTTAGTGGAGAGAGTCAATTGTTGTAGGTTCTGTTCCCCAAACCCAACCCCCCCATCTCTGGTACAAAAATGTCTGTTCATTTCTAAAAGTGAATACATGTGTTAGGGTCTGGAAGCAAATGTGCATTTCTGAAAGATGTCCACACTTCAGAAACACTTTAGCATTTACCCAAATTCCCAAACATTGCTGTTCAGTTTAAAGTTGAATATGTCAGCTTCCCTTTTGAAAATCTGTGATATCCAAGATTACTACACCCTTTATATACTGTAACCTATTTTACCTGGGGAGGTCTATTTGAACTTTGGCATTCCCTTGTTATTGTAGAAAAAAAAAAGTTGGAGCAACCAAAAAATATTGTGTTTGGCCTAAATTGTCCACGAAAGGGTTGCTTTCTACAAAGTCAAAGGTTTATTAAGTATTGTACTTCTAAGCAATAGATCAGTGATGGGGAACCTTGGCACCCCAGATGTTTTGGAACTACATTTTCCATGATGCTCATGCACTCTGCAGTGTAGTTGAGCATCATGGGAAATGTAGTTCCAAAACATCTGGGGTGCCAAGGTTCGCCATCACTGCAATAGATATTTCAATGTCTTATTTATTTAATGCAGACAGATTCCTGATAAAAAATGCTGATTGGGTAGAATATTAGTCTCAGATTAGGTACCCCACTCATATTTTTTTTTAGCAACCTTTAAAGGAAGGCAATGCATATTAATAAACAAATTAAACAAGAGTTAATGTGCATGTGTTAACACAACAGACAAAACAGACTGGTATGGTCAGACCTAAATGGGCTCTAAGAATCTTGGTGGACCTCATCACATGCAGACTTCATGGGGTCATTTTATTTAGTTTCCTAGTTTTAGCGTGTCATAGTTTCAGTACAGATTTAATATCTTACAACACTGCTCAAGAAATATATTCATATGCTGCTACACTCTGTCAGCCAGCAGTGCTCTAATCTTTTCCTTGTGTGCTGCAAAGGAAACTGTCAAGAAGTGTTTACAGGCACTATGATGTCACTGTAAAATCTGTCTGACAGAGCACATTAGCAACACATACACACAGCATGCTTTGGCTGTCTAGCCGCTTGCCGACCAGCTGCCGTACTTATACGGTGACAGGTCGGCTCTGTGAAACGACGTACCTTTAAGTCATTTCACGGGACAGCTAGTAGGGGGCGCGATGTCGGGTGGGCACCCGCGATCGCTCCCCGTGAAGACAGAACGGCGGCGTGCCGATGCAAACACAGCAGACCGCTGTTCTGTCAGTGATGAACACAGGGATCCTTTGTTCCTCCTATTTAGGAACACGGGTCTCTGTGTTCATCTAGCAAGTCCATCCCCCACACAGTAAGAAAGCATCCCCTAAGGACACATTAAATACTTTGATCGCCCCTGGTCTTAACCCCTTCCCTGCCAGTGTCATTTGTACAGTAACAGTGCATATTTTTAGCACTTATTACTGCAGTAATGTCACTGGTCCCCCCAAAAGTGTCAAAAATGTCAGTTAGGTGTCTGATCTGTCCTCCGCAATGTCGCAGTCCTGCTAAAAATCGCAGATCGCCACCATTACTAGTAAAAAATAAATAAATAAAAATCACATAAATATTTCCCCTAGTTTGTAGATGCGATGACTTTTCCGCAAACCAACCATTATACACTTATTCGGAATTTTCTTACCAAAAATATGTAGCAGAATACAAATTGACCTAACATAATGAAAAAATTCGATTTTTAATTTTTTTCATTGGGAATGTTTTATACCAGAAAGAACAAAATATAGTTTTGTTTTTTTTTTTTTTTGTTTTTTTTCAGATTTTTCACTCTTTTTTGTTTATAGTGCAAACAAAAAAAAAATCGCAGAGGTGATCAAATATCACCAAAATAAAGCTCTATTTGTAGGAAAAAAAAGGACATCAATTTTATTTGGGACCAGCGTCGCACGACCGCGCAATTGTCAGTTAAAGTAGTGCAGTGCCGTATCGCAAAAAATGGCCTGGTCACTAGAGGGTAAAACCTTCCGATCCAGAAGTGGCTAATAGTTCCAGTTTTCATTTCCTGAAGGCGAGTCCAGTTTTGGTGATTTCTAGTACAAAAAATAACCAAATGTAATTAAAACAATAATAAAATGCAGTAAACATTCTTATTTGCTGCAATGTTATTTATGATGTAATTTTCAAATACCATTCCTCGGAAAAGAAAAAAGTAGTTGGATTCAGGAATTTGCATTTTAGAATGTAAGCTGTTACAACTGTAGTTGATAAAAGGGTCGGCCTTCGGTTGTTGAGAAACTGTACTTTGATTCCCCCTTCCCACCTAGACAACTGACTTCGCAGGACAAACCCCAGTCCCCACCCACCTCATTCCTGGAACCCTGGTCTCCTCCTGCGTCTCAGTGCCACAATTATTCTATCCTTGCCATCACTGCAAAATAAAATATAGGTGCATGATACAGTATCACACAAATAGCCTCCATCTACATCTAAAGTCCCCAAAGTATTCATTAATTATACTGTGAGGGAGAAATGTGTTGTTGGACCATGGTTTCTCTATTCACCTTACATCTATACCAAACTCTTAACTGTGATACAACCTGGAAGATTTGTGGCAATATTATGTTGCAGTATAATGTGATAAGCTTCATACTCACGCCTCTGCACCATGTGTTAGCTTTTTATACATGAAATTTAATAAAAATATTGTAATAGAATAAGAAACACCGGGTTAATCTTTGTCATTTAAAAAATCACTGTAACTCATTTATCAAAAAATCCACATGATCCAACAAATACATTGTCTTGGCACCCAGTTCTTACTTCTTTCTAGGCATCTTACAAATGTATGCACAGCAGACAGTGTATAATTATATAAAAAAAAAATTAGATATATATATATCTGCTAATAATGCTTTCAATGTTTAATTTGTACCCCTTTAACTCACAGGGTTAATACCCTTTAAATTTGCATTTCTGCTCTCCATGGATTATTTTTTTTCAGAGTTTTTCATTAGTCTTCTAGCTCTTACGGACCTCAATAGGGATGTTTCCTTGCCATATTTTTATGATTCTATTACCCCCAACCTTGAAAACTCCAAACTACTGTCAACTTGGATATGTATAGAATTTTTGTAATAAGATCAGTCTAAAGAGGTAAAGACTAACTCAAAAATACAATAGATATAAAGAAAACTGCTGCGCTTGAACAGGAGTCCACTAATGCAACCTCTCAAACCTTTTCAGATGTTTCCACTTTTATAAAATAAAAGTAGAAGACTAGGGCTGCATGGGAGATTTTTAATCCCATAGACTAAAAAATAATATTCAAATGCAGTCCTTACTTGGTGCAACATCAAGAGCTTTTTGGGGGATTGTTAAGAGATACATCTTATAAAATTAATCTCACAGGAATATAATATATCAGATCAGAGGACATCAGTCAGTTAAGATTTGACTGTGACGCTCCCAGAAAAATGTAATCATGCTAATTATTTTGTATGTACAGTTGACCAATGGGGTGAACAAAAGAATAATTTGAATGGCTGTGGCCACTGTCCTAAAATGTGGAAGAATCCTCATATTCCTGCTGTTCAAAGAAGGCTCTACTGTAGTGTTGGGTGAACAGTTCAGTCCAAGTATGAATTTGGGCCGAACATTGGCTGTTTGGCCGTATGGCGAACACTCGAATTGTTGGGTGTTCGACCGTTTGTTTGGCCCGCTGAAGGTCCCAAAATGCACTGCGCGTTGCACAGTGTATTGGAAGCCCTGATTGGCTGAAACAATAACAATGAAGGCTTTGCCCAATCAGGGCACATAGCACTTTCAGAGCAATGATTGGACACAGTCAGGATGACTCTCTCCAATCATGGCTCATTGCTCATAGCCCCACCCCACACTATAAAAGGTTCCTTCCCAGAGCAGCCTTTTTCAGTGTGATATTGGAGTGAAGATAGATAGAACAGGGCTCTGTTGATTGCTACTATTGAGTTTGTGTGCTATAGTGTGCTATTGTGATTCTTTTGTGAGTGTAAAGTATCAGTGTAGTGTGAATATAGTGATAGTGCAGTGTGAGCGTAGTGCGACCGTTCATTTTTACTGTAGTTTCAGTTTAGTGTTTCAGGGCAGGTTTACTGCAGTATATTGAAGTGTGTCAGGTTAGAGTGTCAGGGCAGGGCAGTTTTACTGCAATATTTTGTAGTGCACCACGGCAGTTTTACTGCAGTGTAGTAGTGTATCAGGGCACTTTTACTGCAGTGTATTGAAGTGCATTAGAGCACTTTTACTGCAGTATATTGCAGTGCTTTAGTACACTTTTACTGCGGTATATTGAAGTGCATTAGTGCACGTTTACTGCAGTATATTGAAGTGCAATAGTGCACGTTTACTGCAGTATATTGAAGTGTGTTAGTGCACGTTTACTGCAGTATATTGAAGTGCGTTAGTGCACTTTTACTGCAGTATATTGAATTGCATTAGTGCACTTTAGTGCAGTATATTGAAGTGTGTCAGTCCAGGTTTACTGCAGTATCTTGAAGTGCATCAGTGCAGTTTTACTGCAGTATATTGTAGTGTATCAGTGGAGTGCGTCTATGTATTGAGTACTCAAGTTAAAGTGCACCAAAACACCACTTTCCATTGATTAAAGTGCATCAAAGTACACAATTTCCTGTTTCTATTACATTTCAGTATTAAGCCCCCCCCCCCCCCCATTGTGTCTGGAAGGCCAACAAGGAAAGGCAGATGTTCCCATGGCACTGCGAGGGGGCCAGCAGCGTATGTGTCCACAGGCAAAGGAGGGTGTGGTCCAGCAACAGCATGCAGAAGGTGGAAGGTAGATATGGTGGTGGACTGGCTTACTAACCATCCTCATCCTCCTCATCCTCTATCACCCAAGCAGAGACTAGTGCACAGTCCACTGCAGCTGCCAGAGTGGCTTATTATGCCTCTTTGTCCACTACCAACACCCAAAGCCCAATGTTTCCGCTAATGTTTGACTGGGGCATATAATTTCAATTTTTTCCAGCAAGGCCAATTTTTGCTTTCATTAGGAGTACCTCTATATGGTTACAGTGTGAAGACACCAACAACACCCAAAACCCAATTTTTCCGCACCTGTTTCTTCTATCCAAAGTCTGTGAAACAGACACCAGAGTTTATCCAAAAAAATCTCTAATCTTGTTCATAGTGCACTACATTGTGGCCTCATCATATAGACTGGCTCCCCAAGTCATTGTTTACAAAATAAAGAAAGCTTGAAGGGCAAATTTAATTTATTTGGCTTTATAAATGTCATTTTTTGCTGCAGCAGGATCTTTACATGGTACAGATGTGCCACTTTACATGCAGACTAAATCACTGCTCATTTAAAAATGATGTTTTTTACAAACTTTTTTTTCATTGATACATGTCCCCCAGGACAGTACCCTGACTCCATACCATTGTATGCCCAATAACTTTCATCTAAGCCTTCCAAATGGGCAATTTTGATTTTTCCAGTTCAGGGTCTTCAATGGGGTTTCTTATTCAGCTCCAAACTTTCATGGTGTTTGAGAGTTCTGGCGCAAACTGAAATGGGGGGATGTTTGGCCCATCTATACTCTACTTTGCTACACACTGGTTCAATTGAGGGTCCCACCTCATCATAACCTTATAAGTTATACTTTTTCTTTGCTCCCCAAGTCTCATCCCATAGAAGCCATGATTTCCATACATTGCACATACAGTATAATGGCCAATAAACCTGTATGCAAGTTGGAATCAATGGCTTAATAATATTATGCTGTATCTGTAATTTAGAACAGCAGTTCTGGATGTACAGTTGGTTAGTGGGGTATAAAGGAATAATTGACATGGCTCTGGCCACCATCCTGAAAGAGGAATAATCACATTAGCAAATAGATTATTCTCTTGAGCTACTAACAGGGAATGTTGATCCTTATGTTTGGTACAGTCAGTGTGTACATTAAAGGCCCGTACACACGTATCGATTGTTGGCCCTGAATTTTCGGCCGCCGCCGATTATCGACTTGTTAGTATGATGCTTCCGACAACCGACTGCGACTTTTCGACCAAACAAAATCTGGTGTGCAGGCTATAAAATTTTTGTTGGCCGTCACCAGAACGGCCGATTGTTCGTCAGTCAGTACAGATTTCGGCCGACAAAAGCCAGATGAGCAAGACTGGGCATGCTCAGAGAAGAAAAAACACACAGAAAGTTAACCATCACATGACATCACTTCTGCAGTTGGTTGTTGTTGGCCGACAAAATTTGTGTGCAGTCTAGAGCACATTTCAACCAACAAAACAACACTGGACAAAAGACGGCCGATCGGTCGGCCAACAATCGGTACGTGTTTACGGGGCTTAAGAATGCAAATGCTGTTTTTAGTGAACTGATTTAATAAACTGATTTTTTTTTTCTAGTGAAATATTTGCTATTAATTTTATAGAAAACAAGACATACATTTTAAACAAATGTTTTAGAAGTTCCAAATGAAATTAGTTGTAAGTCAGCAGGGTAGTTATTTGTCCCAGGCTACCATTTTTCTACTGCCAAGAAATATTGATTTAAAATAACCTACGGTGCATCATCAAATAATATGCACTGTCTATACAGCAATATGACATATTCAATGTCAGTTTTCTCATTGCATTAAATGGCAATTCCTCAAGCAGCATTGTGCATCACAACTATTAGGTATTTTATCAAATTCAAATTATGAATACCATGCAAACACACATAAATCAGCTAAACAAATGACAGCTCTAATTAAATTTTAACTTATTTGATGTATGGCTTTATGGACAGGTAATATTGCTAGGCTGATAATATCAATAGACTCCTGTGTCTTATTAGATCATACTTAAAAAGCGATTTTGATGGGGTTTTTTTTAACCCTGTAAATACTTGTCCACATTTATTACCAATGTAAGATACTCTAAAATATCTTCATTCGTAGTTATAAATTTATATTTTTTTTATTTACATAAATACTGGTAACAGGCTTTAGAGGAATATAAACTCTTCTCTGTTTTAATATGTCCTAAACAAATGTACAAAAAAAAAAAACCCACATAGTACCATGTAAGACCCCCTTTTGCCTTCAGAACTGCCTTAATTCTTCATGGCATAGATTCAACAAGGTGTTGGAAACATTCCTCAGAGATTTTGGTCCATACTGACATGATAGCATCACGCAGTTGCTGCAGATTTGTTGGCTTCACATCCATACAAATCTCCCACTCCACCACATCCCAAATGTGCTCTATTGGATTGAGATCTGGTTACTGTGGAGGCCATTGGAGTACAGTGAACTCCTTGTCATGTCCAAGAAACCAGTGGTGAGATGATTTGAGCTTTGTGACATGGTGCATTATCCTGCTGGAAGTTGCCATCAGAAGATGTTTACACTGTAGTCATAAAAGGATGGACATGGTCAGCAACAATACTCAGGTAGGCCGTGGCATTTAAATGATGCTCAATTGGTACTGAGGGGCCCAAAGTGTGGCAAGAACATATTCCTTCCATCATTGCACCACCACCACCACTGCCAGCCTGATACAAGGCAGGATAGATCCATGCTTTCATGTTGTTTACGCCAAATTCTAACCCTACCATCTGAATGTTGCAGCTGTAATCATGACTCATCAGACCAGGCAACATTTTTCCAATCTTTTATTTTCCAATTTTGGTGAGCCTGTGCAAATTGTAGCCTCAGTTTCCTGTTCTTAGCTGACAGGAGTGGCACCCATTGTGGCCTTCTGCTGATGTAGCTGTACATTCAGAGATGGTATTCTGTATACCTTGGTTGTAACTAGTGAGTATTTGAGTTACTGTTGTCTTTCTATCATCTCAAACCAGTCTGCCCATTCTCCTCTGACCTCTGACATCAACAAGGCATTTTCATTCACACAACTGCCTCTCACTGGATATTTTCTCTTTTTTGAACCATTCTCTGTAAACCCTAAAGATGGTTATGCATGAAAATCCCAGTAGATCAGCAGTTTTTGAAATACACAGACCAGCTCGTCTGGCACCAACAATCATGCCACATTCAAAGTTACTTAAATCCCATTTCTTCCCCATTCTGCTGCTCGTTTTGAACTTCAGCAAGTCATCTTCGCCACATCTAGAAGTTGCTGCCATGTGATTGGCTGTTCAAGGTCTCAGGTGTGAATGGGGAGTAGGTGTGTTAAATTTGTTGTTATCGCTCTCACTCTCTCATACTGGTCACTGGACGTTCAACATGGCACCTCATGGCAAGGAACTCTCTGAAGATCTGAAAAAAGAATTGTTGCTCTACATAAAGATGGCCTAGGCTATAAGAAGATTGCCAATACCCTGAAACTGAGCTGCAGCACAGTGGCTAAGACCATACAGTGGTTTAACAGGACAGGTTCCACTCAGAACAGGTCTTGCCATGGTCGACCAAAGAAGTTGAGTGCACGTGGTCAGCGTCATATCCAGAGGTTGTCTTTGGGAAATAGACGTATGAGTGCTGCCAGCATTGCTGCAGAGGTTGAAGGAGTGGGGGGTCAGCCTGTCAGTGCTCAGACTATACGCAGCACACTGCATCAAATTGGTCTGCGTGGCTGTCATCCCAGAAGGAAGCCTCTTCTAAAGATGATGCACAAGAAAGCTTACAAACATTTTGTTAAAGACAAGGAGTATAAGGACATGGATTACTGGAACCATGTCCTGTGGTCCGATGAGACCAAGATAAACTTATTTGGTTCAGATGGTGTCAAGCGTGTCTGGCGGCAACCAAGTGAGGAGTACACAGACAAGTGTGTCTTGTCTACAGTCAAGCATGGTGGTGGGGGTGTCATGGTCTGGGGCTGCATGAGTGCTGCCGGCACTGGGTAACTACAGTTTATTGAGGGAACCATAAATGCCAACATGTCCTGTGACATACTGAAGCAGAGCATGATCCCCTTCCTTTGGAGACTGGGCCGCAGGGCAGCATTCCAACATGATAACGACCCCAAACACACCTCATAGATGACATCTGTGTGGAATTCTCAAATGGAAGGTGGAGGAGCACAAGGTCTCTAATATCCATCACTCCGTGATGTCATCATGGAGGAGTGGAAGAGGACTCCAGTGGCAACCAGTGAAGCTCTGGTGAACTCCATGTCCAAGAGGGTTAAGGCAGTGCTGGAAAATAATAGTAGCCACACAAAATATTGACACTTTGGGCCCAATTTGGACATTTTCACATGTACTCACTTTTGTTGCCAGTAGTTTAGACATTAATGGCTATGTGTTGTGTTATTTTGAGGAGACAGCAAATTTACACTGCTATACAAGCTTTAAACTCACTACTTTACATTGTAGCAAAGTGTCATTTCTTCCGTTTTGTCACATGAAAAGATATAATAAAATATTTACAAAAATGTGAGGGGTGTACTCACTTTTGTGAGATACTGTATATATATATATATATATATATATATATATATATATATATATATATATATATATATATAATATACTGTTTGTTTTTTTTTTGGGTGAATGAACCTCCACTATGTTATCAAACATCATTATCAGTAACAGCCTTGTCTGACAGTTAGGAGTTGTGCTCACAATTGGCTGCTAGCCAACAAAATCAGGATAGAGAATCATGTTCCCTCAGTGTAAGGCCTCCTGCAAGGGAATGTTACTCCATAGATTGCAATTTTAGTATACAGTATATAATGTATATTTTACATGCTTGCTCTTGCAGACCCCTTAGATTTTAATTGTGCCCATGCCCCCAGAATATACTAGTTTGAAAGCCGCTGAGCCTTGCCAGTTGATAAGACACAGATTCCCTCTCCTCCCCATTGCTAAAATAGATAGCATGGCGTAGAAACCGACAGAGGGTAGAAAGCTACAATGTGTGGCTGTGCAGACCTTAGCCCTGTTGATCAAAACACCAACTGCAACCCTCCTGCTGTCTCTCACATTCAGAAAGTCTAATAAAAAAAAACAAATGTATAAAAAGATGTCAGTTACCCCAACCTCCTACTCATCCCCCAATCTCAGAAATTTCCAGGCATGGTGATCAGCTATGACATCAGCCATTTGAGGGCTTGAAAGATCAGTTGAGAGCTGACATAAGCACACTGGCAGCTGTGACAGTGATCACTAGAGGCATGCCTTAAAGCGGAGTTCCGGGCACGAAAACGTTTTTTCAATAAACATACCCCCGGGACAGTCAGGGCTAGTACATTCCACAATGGCTAGCCTCTGATCTGTCCCGGTTCGCACTTACCTGCAAGAAGAAATACTCACTTATAAAATTTCTTCTCCAGCGTTGCCATCTCTGTTGTGGGCAGCTGAAGCCGGCGCGATCCTCTTCTGCGTCCTCTTCCGTGTCTTCTTCTCCCAGAATGTGCCTGCACCGGCCCCTCTCGTCACTTCCGGTGCGGCGCCGCATTCCTCCGCAGCTTCTGGGCATGCCCAGAAGCTGTTTAGCAGGGAATGCGGCGTTGCCCCGGAAGTGACGAGCGGGGCCGGTGCCGTCACATTGATTCCTGGGAGCGATTACGTTCAGCTCCCAGGAATCATCGCAAGACAGGAAGTGATGGCGGAGCCGCGGCACAGAGGGAGGAAGTGGAGAATAGGTGAGTATTTTCTATCTACAATTACAAGGTGAGTAAAAAAAAAAAAATATACCTAACTATCCAATTCCTTTTCAGGTGAAGAAGATCCAGCGGATGGGCACAAAATCGATTAGGTCGATTTTGTGCCCGGAACTCCGCTTTAAATGTAGCATATACTGCATATGCACTAGTAGGCAGAATGTAAATGAAAACACTGCAGAAAATAACATTGTTAAGTTTGATTAGTAATTTTTACCAATTGGTGAATATTTCTAACTTTCTTTTGGAAAATTATTACATTGATATGTTTAGTTTTGCTTTAGGATTCGGGTTATGGTGACTGGATTAGGCTTATTTTCTGTATTGACAAGATCTATGTGTGTTGTTCATCCAAGATAACTTTTGAAATGTAAAGACTTGGTAAAGATAAAAAAAACACAAAAATGTGAATTACCAGGGAAAGGTAAATTCATGTAAAATACAAATTCAGAGCAAATACATCACAGATAAAAAATTATTAAACAATAGAAATTGGGTCTCTTATACCATGCAATGTATAACAGACTGACTTTTTGTTCCAGCATTGACAAGGTTAATTTCTATAGCTGTTTCTAAACTCCCACTCACTGCGTGGGATCATAGCTCATTATGGCAGATTTCCCTGTCAAACTGGTTTCTTTTGTCTCTGTAGTCTCAGTGGGACCACCCTTCATAAAAAAAATAAAAAATAATAATTTGCTTCTGCCCCTTTCACCTATCACAAACATCACCCCTGGCGAAGCCAAGCTGTGACTACCATTGTACATCTGCTGGAATTTTACCCGTGCAAAGGCTTGTGAATAGGAATAATGACCCAAGCAATCATACCTTGGTAATAAAAGTTTGCCTTTATAATGTCATATAACAGAAACATGAATTTTGCAACACGCTAAGCTCAATTTACTACAGGTGTCATTCAAGTCACAGCGGCAATGGAAGTGGGAAGCCCCACAAAAGCAATGGCGCTTGTCAGATTCAATCAGGAATAATAGTGTCATGGAGCAACCTTGTTGTACTACACACAGTTCCTGCCAGTCACCATCCAGGTTTCCCTTTTGCTTTTGCTTTTATTTATTTTTTTGCTCAACTTGAGTATTGTGCATCGCACAAAACATCTATTCTTGTCGGCTTGTTTTTATTCTACATACAACCTGCGGAGGGGCATGAAAAACACATTGAATTCACTCCTTCAGGCAGACGCATCCAGCTTCGCTCTGAAAATAATCTAAGAAAAAAAAATACATAAAGGAAGCGCTGCTTCAAGCACCTTCTATACAAATCGAATCTTGCATAATGATCTGCTGTTTGTTTATTGTATGTACAGTATGTTAAATGGGAAAAAAAGGAAAGGTACACAGCGTTGTTTTTCAAGCTGTGTTTCGATTGATTCGTAACCACATGATCGGCAGATAACACAGCAATGAAGTTACCACTATAACAGGAAAAAGTAATTGGGATCTAAAGGGTAACTCCACTTTCATGGGGAAAAAAATAGCATATATAGAAAAAAATAATAAAGCATGTACAATTGCGACACAAGTTATATTGTAATTGAATGTTATTAAAAATGACCTTTTACTTTTTAATCTGCAGCTTTGTAATTTTCTGAAAATGCAATGCAATATGGCTACCTTGAGTAGTTCTGTACACAGAATGTATACTGACCACACCCCAAAAACATCATTTCCTGCTTGTGTGATTGGCTCACTAATTTCCCAGAAATCTGCACTAAGATACAAGTCGGATTTTTGGTATCCACTGCAACAAAAATTTACTTTTTGGTGAGAAACTTCCAATAGGAAATCACGTCTAAATGGATGCAGGCCCAGCAGCTTTTCTCATTAGAGCCCTGCAGGTATCCTGTTTCCCTGAAAGTAAGCCCTACCCCAAAAATAGGACCTAGCGTTAATTTTGGGGATGGCTGCAATATAAGTCCTACCCCGAAAATAAGCCCTAATTAAAGTCATTGTAAAAACATGTAATCCATTTTGTAAAAAGATTATATAATGTGCAGTGTGCCTTCTTTTGTAACTTTATTGTGGTAAATACCTTATTCACATGACCCAAGGTAGATCTTCTCCTCTCCTCCCGGTTGACGTCAGCAGCCCCTTACTCTGCAGTGCTCAAAGCAGGAAAGAAGAGCTCCGGTGGGTCATGTGAGCACCCAACGGCACTGTAAATAAGGTATTTTCCACTATAAAGTTACAAAAGGAGACACACTGCGTATTCTATAATATTTTTACAAAACGGATTACATAATTTCAAAATGCCTTTAATCAAGGTGTATTTTTGGGATTACAGATTGTCCTAATGCTGACTTCTGAGCCGACAGGGGAAGAGAAGACAGGGGACACTTTTTTAAAAACATTTTATTGTTTTTTCCAGGTTTTTTAGAACAAAGGGAGGGGTAGATGACACAGTACAAGTACTGTGCTGTCTAACATGCTTTAAAGGATCAGGGATTTTTTTTTCGTTAGGCTTACAACCACTTTAAGATCGTCATGATGACATGACTGTTTTTGAATAAATGTAAATTATTGTACATACGTAAATAAATAGGATACCCCCCTGAAAATAAGCCCTAGTGTGCTTTTTGTAGCCAAATATAACATAAGACCCGGTCCTATTTTTGGGCAATCATGGTACACAGCTGGTTGAAAATTATGAAACCACTCCCACGAGACTCACTTTCCAGTAGGAAATCATGTCTAAACAGATGCAGGCCCAGCAGCATTTCTCATTAGAGCCCTGCAAGTACACAGCTGGTTGAAAATTACGAAACCACTCCCATTAGACTCACTTTCCCACAGGGACACAGACAAACACACAGTGGTTTTTTCAGAATAACAAAAGGTAGGAATCTGCAACAAAATTTGTTATCAGGTTGCCCACCACACTCTGTTTATTTACTGCGGCAGTGTGGCTCTCCCAGGCAAACCGACAAAGGGCTACGTCGGTCACGAGCAGGGAGCTAGGGGGCTCCGATTGCAGCGGGGAAGTTGATGCACGGGGCAGGCAGCTCCGATTGCCACCTGACACTCTCCCCGCTGAGAGAGAAGAACAGTCAGCTGTTGTAAACACAGCTGACCGTTCTTCTCCCTGGAATGATCATAGAGCTCATGTAGGATCACATGTCTCTATGGTGATTTCAGAAGCCACGCCCCCCCCCCACAGTTAGAATCACATGCCTAGGCTCACATTTAAGCCCTTGATCACCCATAATGTTAACCCCTTTCCTGCCAGTGTCATTATTACAATAACAGTGCATATTTTTAGCACTGATTACTGTAGTAATGTCACTGGTTCCCCCCAACAGTGTCAAAAATGTCATTCAGGGGTCCGATCTGTCCATCACAATGTCGCAGTCCCGCAAAAAATCGCAGATTGTCGCCATTACTAGTTTAAAAAAAAAAATGACATAAATCTTTCCCGTAGTTAGTAGACGCGATAACTTTTGCGCAAACCAATCTAAATATGCTTATTGCAATTTTTTTTACCAAAAATATGTAGCAGAAAACAAATTGGCCTAAAATATTAAAAAATTTTGATTTTTAATTTTTTTTTTTTTGAGAATGTCATATGTTAAAATTTTATTTGCACATAGGTTAAGCCAAAAAATTGTACGATCAAAGACATGTATAGTAAAAACACCGTCACATATGGGGCTGTGGAGTGGAGAGCGGTAACTACCGGTTTGCTTTCCACCCAGCTCCTGTGACGTCACGACGTGCGTTCCAGCTTACGCGTTTTGTCACTGCATTGACGTCTTCCGAGATCAAAATTTTAAAGTGATACTGCACTATTTGGAGCTCTTCCTTTTTTATATAACATACCTGGCTGGATAAGGGCAAGAGAGAAGCGATAACTGCCATTTGAGCAAGCGGAGGCACCTACCCGGAGGGGACCCCATCCTGGGCCAGGTGGCCAACTAATCGGTTCTGGTCTTTATGCCATAAGGCAATTAAGACCCACTTGTTCCGGTGAGTGAGCCATTTTACTATTAGCCACAATGGAATAAGGAGTGACACCAAATCCGATTGGGGAGCCTGACACAGAGCGCTTGCACTTTATCTCTTGTATGACACAGAGATATATGTTTTTTTTTTAACAATCTCACAAGAAGTCACCTTTTTCTATATATGAACTGTGTGGAGCACTTATGAGACTTTTACACGTCTCATGCACTTTACATGAACTTTGAGTTCTTGCACTTATGAAATAATTTTATTTACAATGTGCACCTTATACTGCATTGGTATAACCCAGTACATCACTGGATATATATTTGTATTTATCTGGCATAGTATTTGTTTTTTTTTTTTTTTCAAATATGATTTTATTGTAAAAGTTGAACCAGATAAACAGTACAGTACAGTGTAATATAACCAAAAACATGTAAATCACCGAGGCAAGTATCAAGTAAATAGAAAGAAAGCACGCACATACGTGCTGTTAGTGCAAAGGTCAGGACAAATACGGGAGCATCAACAGAGGAAAACAAGTGTGTCATATTAGCATCGACAAATACAAATAATCAAGTTTCCGGGGCACTAGGCCCATGTGGAGGCATGCAAGGTTGTTGTGCGCTAGTACCAAATAAGTGACAGTGACCAATGCAGACTCATCGTCTGCGCAGCACAGTTCCAGTTCAAGGTTTAGGAAATAAGGCTAAGACAGCATTAGAGAGATAAAAGAAAGAGCAGGAAAGAGAAAGAAGAGGACAGACAGAGTGGGGGACAAACACACATCGACAGGGGGGGGCAAGGGGATAGGGGGGAGGGGGGGAAGGAAGGGGAAAAGAGGGGGAGGTGGGGGGGGACCGTTCCGCACCGGATCCCGGGGACCACTCCCTCCGAGGACGACTTTCTCGGCCAGACTCAGGAGCCCAACAGAGAGGTTCCCCGTTCTGACAGGACGAAAACCCTCCAGTATCCCCATACCTTCTCATACTTCTCACGCTGGTGGAGCACTGTAAGGGTCAGATCTTCCAGTCTGTTCACCTCTACCAGCCTCCGCATGCAGTCCCTGATGGTGGGCGATCGGGAGGTCTTCCAGTACTGCGGAATGCAGGATTTAGCCGCACAGAGGACATGGGGCACTATAGAAAGTTTATATTTCCTCAGGGGGATGCTGGTGCGTTGTAAGAGGAAAAATTCCGGCGTGTCCGGAATAGTATATTCGGTCAGATCACGTAGTAGGGAGCCCACCGCGGTCCAAAAGTCTCGCAGTTTCGGGCAGGACCAGAACACATGAAGCAGGGTACCCCTGTCTTCCTGACAGCGCCAACAGGTATCGGAGGTCCCCGGAAAGATTTTGCTCAGACGGGAAGGGACCCTGTACCACCTGGTGAGTAACTTATAGTTGGACTCCTGCAGTCTGGTACAGGTCGGCGTCTTTAAAGCTATTGTGCAGATGTTGAGCTTCTGCGTCGGTGAGAGAGAAATCTGGAGATCCTGTTCCCATTTGGAAAGGAAAGGAGGGGTGAAATCCTCCGGCGGGGAGATCAGGAGGTGATAAGCCTGAGACAGTGTGTGTGGGAGCATTCCCTCACCTTCGCAAAGTTCCTCAAAAGGGGTCAATTCCCTGTTGAAAAGGTCAGGTTCCGGGAGAGAAAGGAGAAAGTGGTGTAATTGCACAGCCGGCCAAAAGGTAAGGGCAAAGTGCCCCGTCGGGTCTGACAGTTCTGCTATGGAGGGCCAGCCACCTGGACACGTAAAGCGAGAAGCCACTCTCTCATCACGGTCAACCAGCGGTTGGAACGTCCGATCTATCAGGCCCGGAGAGAACGCCGGATTCCCCAAAATCGGAAACAGCGGGGAAGTTGCAGAAGAAATAGCAGGGTTAAGGATTACCGGGGACAACACAGAGAGGGTAACCCCAATCGTAGGGTGGGATACCAGAGCAGGTGGCCAGTGCCCCTTACACCAGGGGGCGCCCCCTAGGGGTATCGTAGATTGCGCCAGTTCCAGGCCAACCCACAACTTGTATGTGGAGTGCCTGCGCCAGTCGAGAAGGCGACCGAGGTGCGTCGCCAAGTAATATTTGTGCACATCCGGCAGGGCCAGGCCGCCACAGTGCTTGGGTAACGTCAAAAGTGCCCGGGACAAGCGTGGGGCACCCGTGGCCCAGATGAACCGTACAAAGAGAGAGTGCAGCTGTTTAAAAAAGGCAGATGGAAGTTTGATTGGGAGAGCCTGAAGCAGGTACAAAACCTTAGGGAGGACCGTCATCTTCAGCAGGTTGCACCTCCCGAACCAGGAGTGAAGGCCGGTTGACCAGGCCTCAAGGAGGTGGCGGACCGTGACGAGCAGTGGGGCGAAGTTGAGCTCGTAAAGCTGCGAGATAATCGGCGCTATACGGGTGCCCAGGTACGTAAGCGCCCCTTTGGTCCAGCGGAAAGGCAGCGAGGAAGAAATGGTGGCCATTAAGGTCGGGGGGATAGCGATCGCCTCTGACTTACCGAAGTTGATCTTCAGGTTAGCATGTGTACCGTATAGCGTCAACTCCTTGAGAAGGTTAGTATTTGTTTTTAACCATATTTGCATTGTTTGCACCTACATTTATGCAACTCATTTTAAGCACCAATTTCTAGCATTGAACCATATTTGTACTATATGCACCTTATTTGTTATTATCAAGCAAGCGCTATAGGTAACCTTTCCTATTAAGGTTATTTACACTTAACTAACCTGCTAGCATTAGTAAATGAATTTGAAAATATATTATATTTACTTGCTTTTTTTATATGTCTTCAGTTACTTCCTGGTTTCCGAGCCTGAGCAAATGATTTGACATCCCAAGAGTCTTTAGGAAGGAAGGAGGGGTTTCTCAGCTAAGCATACCCTCCACCTGCATGCCTGAGCTAAGGACAGATAGATTCAAAGTAAATGCTACATGAATCATCTGCCCTTACTCAAGATGGCCACTGCCAGAGATGCTAGGGGGTTGTTTTTCAAAGTGATTTCTCAGCGTTTTTGGTTTGTGGTGCTCAGATGCTGTGTAGTTCTGATTTAAACCCACATAATCAATAATCCCTTGATTATTTAAACACATCGTTATTATAACATTCTATTTTGCAACATAAAATAAATATATAAAAATAAAAGCATTTTTTACAACATAAATAATTATTATAGAATTTGCATTGGAATGTATATTGTGCTACATCACAACAATAAATACATAAATAAATAAAATGCAAAAATAAAATGTAGCAATAAAAAAAAGGGAAATACACAAAACAAATGCAATTTGTTCATTTTCACAGCACACAGCCAGATCAATGAGCTGACAGTCCAAAAACTTTGTTTGGTAAAGTATATTTTCGGAAAAGCAATATAAAACACAACACTTTTTGTAATGAGGTCAACAGAGGTCAGCATGGTCTTGTTTTAAGGCATTTTACTGCTTATTTAGAAAATGTAAATTGTTTGATGTCCATAGGCTTGCTGCATTTCTACTTTTCAGTTTATTTCTACTTTTGCAGTCAAATTTGATAAACCCCCACTATATGTTTGTTTTATGCTCCCATTCCCACAGCCTCCCTACAAATAATTTTACCTCTCTAGTTTTTTCTTTGGAGCAGGAGTATACTTAGGACTCCATAGCAGCTTGTATTTTTCAGAATAGCTTGCAGTGTGCATTTAAAGGACAGACTGGGGACCAGTTTTTTAAAGTGCATTGAACCACCCAAGCCTTGAGATCTCTAACCCCATAGCAGACAGTGTGCACATCTAGTTAAAGTGGAGTTCCGGCCAATTTTGCAACTTTAGTGATTCCTGGAGTGCTCGATATGCTGATCAACAATTGGGCATTTTCAATTTTTTTTCGGGGATCCCTTACCTTATTTTTAGGTCATTTTTGATTGTACTTCCTCCTTCTCCCCCCTCTGTGGCCACGGCCAACGACATCACTTCCGCCTTTGCATTGCATCCTGGGAGCTGTTTGTCATCACTCCCAGGAGGCTGGAATCAGGAAGAACTCCCAGAACACATACTGGAATCAGGAAGAAGGACACAGCAGATTACACTGTGGCTTCAGATGCCCACGTCTAAGATGGCCGCGCTCAGACAGCATTTTTAAAAGTAAGATTTTGACTAAAATCCAATACGGTACACCTTGTAAGTATGAGGATAGCGGTTCTGTAAAGGGTGATGGATTACTATTATAGGGGTATTTTTAGTTAAAAAAGGTATTTGAGGCCGGAACTCCGCTTTAACGGTAATTAGGATCTGCCAACACAATACAGACATAATTAAAGTGCCATTAAACCCAAAAGTAAATATTTATTATAATGCATTTTACAAAAATCTTAGCTGTGATGGCTGTATTCGTTTTCTTTTTTCTTTTATTTTCACCTGGTGATCTTGGCAGTAAGTCTGTTGTATTTCAACAGAATAAGCTGTCCTGTAGATGTATAAGTTAGAGGGTTGATGCTTACGACGGCTAGCTTTTATTTATTTAAAACCTTTATTCCAAAAGGAACAAAACAGTTTGCAGTAACTGCTTATAAATTGTGAGCTGGAATTTGTCTTTAATTTGTTAGTGTCTTTAAATATGCTAGTGCATCTAACACTATACAACCCAAGCAGTCACTCTGTTGGGAATTGTAGGCATGCTGCTCTCCTTAGGTGGGGAAACTCCAAAAAACAGAAAACAGACAAGAAAGGAGGCGCAAACGCCTAGTGCATTACCCTTCGACACCTTTAAAAAAATGTATTGAAAAGCCAAAAACATACTTACAAGACATGAAGAGGAAAATCACATATCACAGATTAACCCCTATGGGGAAAAGGACATGTCCCTGTGCTTGGACGGCTAACGCGTTTCGGGAGACATGCTCTTTTTCTTAGAGCTAACACTACTCTTCCAGAGACTGACAATGCTGCTGTTCAGAGGTGCTACTGATGCTTCATCATCCAGAGCGTAGGCACTCTAATACAGGAGGTGTGTTACTGGCCTGATTGGCAGGTGAAACCAGAGGGGAAAAAGCCTAAAAAAAGAAAACAAATGCAGCCACTACATCTGTTGATTGGTAAGCTGCAATATACTGTATTACATTTTTGGTTTTGGGTTTAATAATGTACTATTTACCGCAAAGATAACTGCCCAGTACCCTACCCCATTACATAGAAGGGAAAGCTTAGTAAAATTTTTCAATAAGTAAAGGTAAACAGCATTTATTAAAAATGTGATAGGGAACATGTAACAAAATATACAGTAGGTATAATCCCAATCTGGCTGCAAAAGTATAAATTCACTTTAGGAGATTTTTATCTTTATAGTCATAGCAAATTAAAGTTGTACTAGTATAATATTACATACTAACAGTTATGAATGCCTATGTAGACATATGGATGAAATGCTTTTTTTTAAACATTTTGCTGTATTTTGCTATTTGCTGAACTCTTAATGGAATTTCTCAGACTATAACTGTAACTATGCTCATCTGGTTGTAGCTTGCTCCTCCTTTCAGTGGTACAGATGGCAGCGCCATTTTCTGAGCTATAACATTATGATTGTCATAGCTCTTTGAATGGTACTACCATATGTGCTGACAAATCAGCGAATGGCTTACAATCAATGACTCCAGTGGACTATCGCCTACAAAGTAGATGGGTAAATATAATGAGCCTTCGGAGAAGAACTGAAATATTGATTTTACCAGTTTTTTTTTAATTACAACTTGAAAGAAGAACTTCAGAGTAATCAAACAAATTAGTCAATTTAAAATTTAAGTAACCGTTCAAATAAACAATAATAACCAAATTGTCTTTTCTTGTACTGTATTGATATATGTTGATGGAAAAGGAGATAGAAAGGAAATTAGAGCATTTAGGTCCTGAAAACCGGCTGGTCTACATGTCGATGTCTCCCGATGTTGATCTTATTAATTGACAGCATACTTACTTAAGGAAGCTTTCAGACTCTTGTTTGTACAGAAATTCTGAGAGCCTGGCTGTTCTACTAAATATGCTAGTGAAAGCAAGGTTTTCTAGATAAGCCAGTCTTAACCTCTTAAATATAAAGAAACTATTTAAATAATTTTCAGGCCTATGAGAATCTCTGCCTATAATTGTATCTACAGCTCATAAAATATTACCATAAGCTCTGGATATAAAAATGATCTCAGGGCTGCTCTACATGACAAAATTATTTTCAGTACTAAAAATGAAATAAAACAAATAATGACTAAAAAAAAAAAAATTGTATTTCTCCTCACAATGGTGGTTGGTGGAATAGTTCCCCCATACATCGATAAGTGGAAAAGTGCCTTTATTTGTGGTCAGTTTAATGCCCCCTTACATTGGTGGTCAGCCTCCTTTATTTGGTGGTGAGTGAATTCCTCCATTACAATGGTGATCAGTGGAGAAGGGGCTCATTTAACTTGTTAGTGAATGGGAGAGTGACACCCCTTACGCCTAGTACTCAGGGGCCGAATGTCAGGTGGCATCGGCCAGTTCAATAGAAACCGACCGACATTCAGCCCGTGATTACTTCAGCCGATGCAACAGAAGCTGGCTGTTCGACCAGCTTCTGTAAAAGGGGCATGACCGAAAAAGGTCTGCTGATCAGCTCTCGATCATAGCTTTCAGGCAATGGACAATGAGAGCGCTGACCAGAGTATTCTGGCAGGGGGGGGGGGGGGGCATCCCCCCGGTCAGAACACAATAGCTAGCAGGAGAGATCGCTGTATTAACATTGCATAGTTAGTATAGAAGTTTCTCCTGAGCTGTCAGGTTTTTTTTTAGCCCTGCTGGGTTGAACCAAAAAAAAAACTAGTAGTGTGTACTAGGCTCGGATTTGGCAGTCAGTGGGAGAAAGACCTGCTTACATAAGGGGCTTGTTTATATTAGTGGTTAAGAGATGGTAAAACCACAGAGCTGAGTCCCCCTTTAGCTGCAAAGGCAGTGGCAGGGGGGTATACACATGCCACAGAAGGAATTATACCCTCTGTTGCATTTGATAGGTAAATACGGCTATGCTGCAGCCTCCCCACAACCGTGTGCAATGCACATGGTTGCTGTGTCATAGTGCGGAGTGAGGGTTAAAACAGGCGGTGAGGATACGATACAATGCCTCCTCACAGCCTATCAAATGTTCTCTGAAGTGCAATTCAAACATTGTTCACTTTTCAGAGAGATATACTAGTGTAAATGAGCCCTAGAGTCAGTGGGAGAAGGAGCCCCCTTACATTGGTCATCATTGGAAAGAATTCTTGGTAAATTGGTGGTCAGTGGGAAAAAAATGCTTTTCAAGTAGTAGTCATTAGGAAGAATGTCTCCCTTAGAGATCTCTGAAGAGATCATTGGTATCACTGGTAGCTTATCTGAGAAGTAGAAATTACTACATTTTTTTTTTTTTTTTTGTAAACCCCTACCAACATCTAGAAAAATCCTTGGGTTCCATAGAGCCCTGGTGGAGATAGGATACTCTGAAAAGATCTTTTGAAAAGAATCATATGTAGAATAAATTTACAGCCATATGCAAAATAATAATAATATTTTTTTTTTAGTAGTTTTGCGAAAATTATGATATTCTGTTAACTAGATAATTGAGATGCAGTTAGTACTTTGTCACTTGACATTTTTGTGCAGTGCCTATCAGCTTTCACCAAGTGAGTTCGTTTAAAATGATGACATAGGAAAAAGCATACGAAGCAATGCCAATAGGGAAAAAACCTTTGAAGTTCTGACTTTCTTGATCAGCTGCTAAGTGAACTGATGGGAGTACTTGTAAAGAAACAAATATACATATATACAGGTGCATCTCAAAAAAATTAAAATATCATCAAAAAGTTAATTTTTTTCAGTAATTCAATTCACAAAGTGAAACATATATTTTATATAGATTCATTACACACAGAGTGATATATTTCAAGCATATCTTTCTTTTAATTTTGATGACTGTGGCTTACAGCTAGTGAAGAAAATTAGAATCTTACATAAGATTTAGAAAAAAAGGATTTTTAATACAGAAATGTTGGCTTAATGCCAAGTACAGTATAGTATGCACTCAAAACTTGGCCAGGGCTCCTTTTGCATGAAATACTACATCAATGTGATGTGGCATGGAGGCGATTAGCCTATGACACTGTGGAGATGTTATGGAAGCCCAGGTTGCTTTGATAGCGGTCTTCAGCTCGTCTGCATTGTTGGGTCTGGTGTCTTTCCTTGTCCTCTTGACAATACTCCACAGATTCTCTGTGGGGTTTAGGTCAGGCGAGCTTGCTGGCCAATCAGGCACAGTGATACCATGATCATTGAACCAGGTATCTGTACTTTTGGCAGTGTAGGCAGGTGCCAAGTCCTGCTGGAAAAATAAATCAGCATCTCCATCAAGTGCTCTAGAATTTCCTGCTGCGCTGACTGTGGACTTGATAAAACACAGCGGAATAACACCAGCAGATGACATGGCTTCCCAAATCATCACGGACTGTGGAAACTTCACACTGGACCTCACGCAACTTGGATTCTGTGCCTCTCCACTCTTCCTCCAGACTCTGGGACCTTGATTTCCAAATGAAATTAAAAATTTACTTTCATCTGAAAAAGAGGTCTTTGGATCACTGGGCAACAGTCCAGTCCTTTTTCCCCTTAGATCAGGTAAGACGCTTCTGACATTGTCTCTGGTTCAGAAATGGCTTGACACAAGGAATGCGACAGTTGTAGCCCATGTCCTGGATAGGTCTGTGTGTGGTGGCTCTTCAAGCACTAACACCAGCCGTAGTCCACTCTTTGTGAATCTCCCCCAAATTCTTGAATGGCTTTTGCTTCACAATCCTCTCAAGGCTGTGGTTATCCCTGTTGCTTGTGCACCTTTTTCTACCACACTTTTTCCTACCACTTAACTTTCCATGAATATGCTTGCAAACAGAGTAGTGAATGTGTGTCCAAACTGTGCTAACTAGTGAATAGTGAGTTGCCACCCCCTATGACTATGCCCTATTGGATCCAACTGTGAAGTCAGCAGTCTTCCCCATGATTGTGTAACCTACTGAACCAGACTGAGAGATCATTTAAAGGCTCAGGAAACCTTTACAGGTGATTTGAGTCAATAAGCTGATTAGAGTGTGACACCATGAATCTACAATATTGAACTTTTTCACAATATACTAATTTTCTGAGATACTGAATTTTGGGTTTTCACTGGCTGTAAGCCATAATCATCAAAATTAAAAGAAAGAAATGCTTGAAATATATCGCTCTCTGTGTAATTAATCCATATAATATGTGAGTTTCACTTTTTGAATTGAATTATTGAAACAAAATAACTTTTTGATAATGTTCAGATTTTTTTTAATGCACCTGTATATACATTATATTACCAAAAGTATAGGGATGTCTGCCTTTACTACCACTTGAACTTTAATTGCATCCCAGTCTTAATCCATAGCGTTCAATATTGAGTTGGCCCACACTTTGCAGCTATACCAGCTTCAACTCTTCTGGGATGGCTGTTCAAAGGTTTTATAGGAGTGTGTTTATGGGAATGTTTGACCATTCTTCTAGAAGCACATTTGTGAGGCCAGGCACTGATGTTGGACAAGAAGGCCTGGCTCTCAGTCTCTGCTCTAATTAATCCCAAAGGTGTTCTTTCAGGTTGAGGTCTCTGTGCAGGCCAGTCAATTTCCTCCACCAAAAATTCACTCATCAATGTCTTTATGGACCTTGCTTCGTGCACTGGTCCAAATCATTTGATGGAACGGGGATTTTGGTGTGGGGTTGCTTTTCAGGGGTTGGGCTTGGCCCCTTAGTTCCAGTGAAGGGAACTCATAAGGCATCAGCATACAAAGACATTTTGGACAATTTCATGCTCCCAACTTTGTGGGAACAGTTTAGGGATGGCCCCTTCCTGTTCCAACATGACTTCGCACCAATGCACAAAGTAAGGTCAGTAAAGACATGGATGAGCGAGTTTGAGGTGGAGGAACATGACTGACCTGCACAGAGTCCTAACATCAACCCGCTAGAACACCTTTAGGATCAATTAGAGTGCAGACTGCAAGCCAGGCCTTCTCTCCAACATCAGTGCCTAACCTAACAAATGCCCTCCTGGAAGAATGGCAAAATATTCCCATAGACACACTCCTAAACCTTGTGGAAAACCTTCCCAGAAGAGTTGAAGGTGTTATAGCTGCAAAGGGTAGGCAAACTCAATATTGAACCCTATGGACTAAGACTGGAATGCCATTAAAGTTCATGTGGGAGTAAAGGTAGGCATTTAATTACTTTTGGAAATATATTGTATAACTGTACACATTGTATATATCCTGGCTTATTGAAAAATTATGAATTTTACAATACATTTTGCTCTCTGAAATGGAACTCTTAAAAAACAATGCTAAATCTAACTATCGAGAGCTACAATGCACTCAAGGCTGCAAGGTACCCTGACAGAAGCAGTTTGTAGCCAATGTAAAGAGGGCCCTCACAGTTTTGCCTTCCTTTAGACTACCTGTGGGTATAGGATTGTGTAGATGGATGTTTTCTAATTTTATTCTGTTGATTGAACTGGATGGATGGTCTTTTTTTAACATGACTAACTATGTAACTATGTCAATATGTAGTAAATGCCATCAAACAAGACTTACTGATGCAGTACACAATTGGCTATCTGAAATGCTTCTGACGGCATTTGTGTTCTTCTATCTATCTTAAAAGTGCACCACAGATGAAGCAAGTCATCGATTGGACTGGTATGGGTTGATATGAGAAAAATCACATTCATTACCACTAGTGTTCTAAATAAAATTGCTACAACCACCTTGGGCTGAACAAATTTTGTCCCCCTAGGCCAGCTATCTTTTTCCAACTCTTTTATCCGGGTGAGCTGTTTACTACACGTTTCACATTAGCAAGATCAGATCATGGCCACATAAGGCACACCAGAGCTAAGGAATGGAAAAGCTGAAAAAGCCAGTTTACCCACATTTTTAAAGTAAATCTAGATTCAGTTTTCCTAGAAAAGCACAGAAGCTGTTGTCCTATCTTGCTAGCAGCCTGGTTCTAGGTGAACAAAACCAAATTGGGTGAAATGTAAGTATACAGTACAATATCCTACTAATCCAAATGCACGAGTTGTGAAGGAGTAGAAACAATGAGAGCATAGTGGGATAATGCCTTCAGGCAGGGCAATAATCTATGACACATAGTACCCAGTAACTAGTAGAAAGTGAGGAGCAGGGCATTGCTCTAGTCTCTGTTTACTAGCTTTTTAATGAATGGCGGAGCTATACTGCAAATCTGGCAGTTACAAAAGGTTCCTCTCTTTATCTGCCCCATCTCTTAAACCGTGTGGGCTAAAACAATTTTTACATCTTTGCATTGAGTCTTTTTATTCAGCAATAACTTGGCTATTTCTTAAGCTAGCGCAGAAACACATACAGTATATTGTTTTTTTTATTATTGTTTTTTTTATTTTTTTTTGGGGGGGGGGGCTTGGTTTTGTTGATATTTTCCTTCAACAATTATATTATTTTTAATGCAATGTATAGAAAAAATGAAAAAGAAAATTTTCTGCTTGGACTAGTGTTTAGTATAAACTGTTACTGTAGATATAATGGATATATTTTTTAATATTTTGTCCAGTTTGTAATGATACTAACATTTCATTTCTGCTATAAAACATTAAAAAGTTGCTTGCAAATGAAATAACAGCTTTTTTTTTTTTTCGATTTCCTGTTGTACATTTAGGTATTTCAGTAAAGTTTAGTTTAATGGTCCATTCACACTATTTCACTGTGTTAATACACATGCATTAACAAGCATTAAGCTCCGTGTTAACGTGTTTCCTTAAGGCAACCCATTCATTTGAACAGGCTGTCTAATGCACCGAACAAAAAAGCAGCAGGTAGGATTTCTGATAGCACTTTGCACGTAGGTGTGTTTTTGTGTGTTGCGCTGTACTGCAACACGTGTCCATTGGCAAGGTGCGTTGGAGTGCCATTCGGAATAAATTGCATCGCACCAGCACACGTTACTGCAGCACGGTAACGTGAAATAGAGTATATGTGAATTGAATGTTTTGATGAGAATATTATTATGTGATAAAATAAAAAACACCAATAAAATAAATAGTTTGGTCAGTAGACGGCACAGGTTGCCAGTTCTCTGAAGACATATCAAAAACTTGCGCTGAAACTTATTTTGATTTTCATTTAAAAATCAATATAAAATACAGTGTGTAACAAATTTGGATTTTGCTTTGGTATATTACTTTATATTACTATTAGCATCTTGTCATTTATCAGGTGTTTTAAATGTGAGTTGAGACTTGTACTAGATTGATACAGTTGTTGTTAATTAAAAATTACAAAGAGCAATGGCTTGCAATATTACCACAAAACAATTTAACTTTTGTTACTTTAAGAACCCAAAATGATAAAATGGAAAATCGTATCAAGGTTATGTTGTAATCTTCTTTTTGTGGTACCAAGCACAAATATAATAGTAGCCCCCACCTCCTTCCATCCACAGGACCAGTGCATAGCTATAAAATATTGACACTCACACAACAGCTTATTCACTGTACAATGCAAGGAATAAACTGGGTGGGTTTAGTATTCTGCCTTGAATTGGTGCCAGGAAAGGAAAATTACTTGGCAAGTATGATACAATTTTCTACTTTTATTGGCATCTACATTGCAGCATACATATGGTAGGCCAGTAACTCGCTACCAGGGTGGGAGGCTTAAGCAAAACCTATTTTATAAGAAACTGAGGAAGCTCCAGCCTTCCTGCCAAAATCAGCCGGTAGTGAAGAGCACAGAGCTCATTAGCAGTATTGAAGAAATGGGCTGTTGTGTGGGAGTCAACCCTTTAAAGCTATGCACTGGTCCTTTGGGTGGAAGTAGGTAGAATGCTAGCATATGTATGCTGCCATGTTGGCACAAGAAAAAAGCTAATGGCTGATAGACATGTGTGGTTTGTTTCGTTCCGAATAAATATTCGGGCAAATTTTTCGTCATTCGGAGAGTTGGATTTGTCCAAATACCTGAATCGCAGAATAATCTAAGTTTACAGAATGCTTCGATTAACGAAATGAAATTTGGCCAAATTCACATCAAATTCCATTTGAATTCCAACTGTAAACATACTTCTGAAATCAAAGACTGTGTGTGTTATTAGAGTATCATTTCAAAATAATGCTGTTTTTGTTAAGACAAAGATTATTTAAAGAGTCATTGTAATCATTTGATGAATATTTTTCTTTTGTTTGTTCACTTTGCCACAGTTGAATCGAAAAAAAAAATCTAAAGTTTTCGATTCGACCTCTTCAAAATTTATCGATTCGAACGTTTTGAATCGAAAAAAATCAGTAAATTTGAAGAACAAATTAGGAAAAGACATATAACAAATTGAATATATATATATATATATATATATATATACTGAATATAAATTTCAAATACAAATCCCACATACAAATTGAACAAATCAACCGAATTTAACAAAACAAAATAACTAGATTAACAAATCTCTAAACGAAACTAAACAAATTTTTTCGTCATGCACATGTCTAATAGTTGACTGATTGCTAACGCTTACTGAGCTTCACTGCTTCTTGCTCTGTGCTTTTGAAGAAATCTCCAGGAAACAGTATTTATAGCTTAAATTCTATTTTTTACAAACTCACAATGCGGTTTTGGAGAAAAACAAAACTCTATGGGATCTATAAAACATTCATTACACAAATGTCAAAAGCTTTCATACAAGCTGAATTAAATGTCACCGCAATTCTAAGAAAAAGGAGCTTTGAGATTTTTCTGTGATATTGGCCAACATCCCTAAAATACAATTCTGGCAGGGGTTGAATTCCCCCATATATGGGACTTTAAAGGCTCAAACACTATTGTATCATAAAATGTATACAATTCTGTTAAAAAAGAGAAAATTGTACAAATAACATTAAAAGCAAAAGAGCACAAAATCATCGGATACAGTAGTCTGCTTACTAATTGTGGTTTGTACATGCAGAGAAAAAAAAATCCAACGTGTTTCAGAGTCAAAATAGCTTTTTCAGGGAAAACTCTACAAGAACTGTAGTATGATGAGGTGCTCCTCATTCATAGGGTAAAAGTCAAATTCATGAAAATCAAAAGAAAGTGATTGCCAGATGTCATCACCGTTAACAGGTGTGCACACTCCCAAAAGAAAAAGGGAGAATAGATAAAAAGGACGAGGGATAAATGAGAGGATAGGGAGTCTTCAGCTCTCTGACAGGGCCCAAAAAGGTGCACATTGAGACCACATTGTATGCTATAAGGAGAGCCTCCAAGTCAACTTAATGGTGTAGGTAGGTATCCAGAGTATCTCACAAGATGTCTGTGGTGACTGATCTTGCATAAGGTGTTACAAAATGTTTTGCATGGTATGGTGGATCGAGCTGTAAGAATATCGTGTATAAATGTGTGCAACATCAATAAATAAAAGTACATACTAGACATCTACAAATCCTCCTCCTCCATCTCCCCAGACAACAGCCATGACTCATATGCAGACAGCTAATTATTCTGTATGTCACGTTTGCTGGGGGATCTCAATTAAATATGAATGACTTTGCTCTCAGCAGGTACAGAAAAGTTTTACTCAAAAACATTTCTTCATATTTACAGCATGTTTAAATGTATATTGCTTTTTTTGGCAGAACAGTGAGTTCTTAAAGCTGATGTTTAGTCATTTTTTTTTTTTTTTGCTATACAGGACCCTGTACAAAACTTATCTGTAATGAATTGTGCCCCATGTCCAGCTGCCTGCTGCGTGGTGTAGAAATTTTCTTCCCAAAGCCATGGGAAGCTTTACACAGCACTGATGTTCCAGCACTGCTAGGGTTTACATCAGCCACTGCAAATATGAACAAGTTTCACTACTCACCTACCTCTTCTGCTTGCCTCCTCCATTCATAGACCTCACAATATTCTTTCCCCAGAATGCAAAGTTTCCTGTGGTGAGAGGAGGCAGATTCTGCCATTTAATTGCCAGTTTTTCATTTATAGCATGCTTAGCATGCGGGCATAAAGTAGTACGAGTTTTAGAATGGAGAAGGCGGGTAGAAGGAGCCAGTGAGTAGCGTTAGGCACTGATGGGGGCATTCTCTAAAGCACCTCGTGTATTGTAAGAGTCAGCCTCAGAATGCTTTATGGGTACAGCTATTAATGGAATCCTATCCCTGAAAATTCCTTAGTTCTGGATTGGGCATGTTCCCCTGGATCCTGGCTGGCACTCTCCAGCTTGTCTGTATTGTGGATGCACAGCATCTTCAGGACCACCACTGTGATAAGTTAAGGACCTTGCACTTTACGGGAGCCTGGTGTATGCTTGGTACTAGTTGCAGGGGTTAACAGAGGTGCATCATAGTTATATAGTTAATCTGGTTGAAAAAAAACACAAGCCCATCCAGTTCAACCAACATAGAAAAGAAAAAACACACACACACAAACAGAAAACCTCCATACATATAATCCTATATCCAACAGTTGATCCAGAGGAAGGCAAAACAACCCCAATAAGACATGATCCAATTAGCTCCAGTGGGTGAAAAAAATGCCATCCTGATCCCTCAACAGGCAATCAGATATTCCAGTTGTCAATTTTACCAATATATATTAGTAACCAGTTAAAACAATCTACTGAGCTGGCTAGAGCCAGCTCTTAAGGGAATCTTTTTCACATTTCATAGCTCTTACTGTGAAGAAGCCTTTCCATATTTGGAGGTTAAACCTCTTTTCCTCTAGACGTAGAGTGCCCCTTGTCCTCTTTAATGACCTTAACACCGAGTTCACTATACGGACCACTTATGTATGTATACATGTTGATCGTATCCTCCCTAATCTCTCTCTTCTCAGAAGAGAATAAATTCAGTTCCTCTAATCTTTCCTCATAGCTGAGCTCCTTCATGCCTCTTATCAGTTTGGTTACTCTTCCTTGCACTTTCTCCAGTTCCCCGATATTCTTTTTGGGAACTGGTGCCAAAAACTGAACGGCGTATTCCAGATGAGGTCTTACTAATAATTTGTAAAGGGGCAAAATTATGTCTCTCTCTCTGGAGTCTATACCTCTCTTAATACAAGAAAAGATTTTGCTTGCTTTGGAAACTGCTGCTTGGCATTGCTTGCTAATATTAATCTTATGATCTACATAAGGCCTTTTTTCCCTCTAAGGTGATTTCTTCCTTTCACCTTAAATCAGGACATTGTGCTTCCATCTGCCATGCTCTGGGCCATCCCAGGAGATATCCCTTCATTGTTTGGAAGTGGTTCAAGTGGTTTTAGTTGAATTTTCAGTTACAGCTTCTTACTAATGGACTGACTCCTCCGTCATTTCCAAGGGTGCCCAGTGGTAACATCCCATTTCTCACTTCACTATTGCTGGGTAGCTTAGACAGCTCATCATTTAAGACTTTAGTTGAAAGGAATGGTTACCTGTTTTCTTGTCAATATACACTTCACTAGATCACTGAGCGCTTCTTGGGCCTTTCAGCATTAGGCACCTGTTTATAAAATTTGCAAGGTTGTCACCTGGTTTTCGGTTCTCACGTTTGCTAAGTTCTATTAGGTGGATGTTCAAGTCTCTTCTGATGCCAGCTTTTAGCGTAATGTCCTTCAGGTAGCTATTTGAACTGCTAGCTACCTTAGCTGTACATTGTTTTTAGAAGGGCTAAAGGTACACTTGGTGTGTTGTCCACCCCTGGTTTTGAACATCCCTCTTCCAACAGAATGAGTCCTGTATCCCCTATTGAACGGTAAAGAAAACAGGATTTTTGCACTGTAAAATACTTTTCTTGAACTTCATTAGAGGACCCAAGTTCCACCCATCTCTCTTCATGGTCCACTCCTACTACTGTTTTCCACAAAACTGGAGCTTAATGGGAGTGGGAGGGATTTTGTCTAGTTGATCAACAGCTTTGTCTGCTAGTGTCCAATCTCCTGTAGGCAGCACTATACCCTTCTTATATCATAAATAATCCTCTAATTTCTCTAATGAACTCCAAAAAGTTCCGGGCACATTTTAAAATTCCCATCATACATAACATTATCACATTCTAAAAACGAATTGAATATATATATATATATATATATATATATATATATATATATATTGGTTCACTTACCTTATTTTTAATGAAAAATCACTGCACTTTCTCCTTATGCGGCCGCCGATGTAATTTCCTGCTTTGCATTGACTCCTGGGAGATGAGTGTCATCAATCCCAGGATTCAACGTGCCTGCACCGGTGTCCCTCGTCACTTCCGGTGCAGGCGCGTCATTCTCTGCCGATGGATGGAGAATAGCTTCTGGGCATGCGCAATGACACGGAACCAGCTGTGGGATACGCGCCTGCTCGGGAAGTGACGAGGGTATAGCATTCTGGGACTCGCGAAATCCAGGAAGAGGGACACTGCCCACACCGCAGATGGCAGCGCTGGACAAGAACTTCACAAGGTAAGTAATTCATGCTGCATGTACACTAAACAGGGGACAGTTTAGAGGATATCTTTGTTTAAATGCACTAGCCCTGGCTATTCTAGGGGTATTTTGTGCTAAAAAAAAATAAATATTTGGCCAGAACTCCGCTTTAATAGGTAAGTACAAAAATCCTGTTTTTCACAGTTCACATGCTCATTCACTGTACATTTACAATCACTGAAAAATGTAATATGTGCCCTGTACTGTTAGTATATTATCAGTATACATACCAGATGTGATCAACTAGCAACCAACCAGCCATAATTTTACCTTCCACCAACAGCTTAATTCCTCCATCCATCAGTATACAGTGTAATCACCAGTCAGAAATACATACCTACCATCCAGCGATATACATCACCTTATCCAACAGAATAAAAACCTATGTAGAAACAAATACTCCAACCATCCCAAACCCCCCCACCCCCCAGCAGTATATACATCCTCAGCCAGCCCTATACAACAACTCTACAGCTTTATTCTACCACAATAATTCTAACAATTTCAGTACACAAACTCCCTTTTCACCAGCTGCTTTTATAACCTTTAACTAGGACCAATACTTTTTACCTAGCCGGCACTGGCTGTGTTACTATTAGAGAGCTGTCTCGGCTTGACCCTCTTATGTTTTTACAGGTCTTTATCAATTTATCATTGGCCTTGACACTGTGGGCAGCTGGTGCAGGGCAATGGGTTCACGTTTTTGGATAGTTTTAGCAGTACACACTTGTTAACTGCACTTGCTTGACCTGAGATGCAAAGTACCCACCAAGAGATCCAGGGCAAGTGTCTAAGGTGCTAGAGCCTAAGGTTATACTCAGTCAATGTGCAACAGTTGTACTTAAAAAAAAAAAAAAAAGCTGAAGCTATTTCAGTATATAGTTAATCTAGTCTGAATACTCTTGTGTTATGTTAATCAACCACGGCAAAGAGCTTGATACATACACCCTTGGAGGGTTTGGTGGAAATGTTCTAAATAATGGTGGAGTGGGGTTAGTAAAGAAAACTATGATATGTACAGTATATATATATATATATACACTGGTAGGTAGAGCTAGACTTAGGCCTCATGCACATTGGGCATAAGAAAAAAAATTGCTACTTATACAGGTGCTTGGCGTTTTGTTCTTTCAGCCTGTACAAGCAACTCTGTATTAGCTTATCTGGGCATTTACAGGCTGAAAAAAACCCACAAGTGTGTTTTTGAGAGGAACTTTTGGGCAGAAAAAATGCTTGACACTCCTAAACACGCATGAACGCTCCTTAAGATAGCATTTAGCAGCATCAATCTTTTTTACGTGTATGTTTTTCTAGTGGGGGAAAACGCTTATAAACACAAATGCGCGTAAACAAGTGTACAATATGCTCCATGGGAGAATTTTTTCGGCTGCTTTTTTCTGCCAGCAGTTCTGCCATTTTATCTGCTGCCCAGTGTGTTTGGACAAGCACAAATGAAAAATAAGCACTCTCTACTCCAGGGGCATAACTACAGGGGTTGCAATTGCAACTGGACCCCATACTCCCGGGGGCCTGTGCAGCTCCCCTGTGCACTTGGATAGGAGGTGCGGCGGGGAGAGCATGTAGAGAAATCACTGTCCATTTTCCTCCTGTAGCTGCAGGAGGAAAATGGAGGAGATTGGGTCCTCTGTATGCTGCCCCCGCTACTCCTCCTATCCAGTTCACTTGTGTTCTGCTGTCTCTGGACCCCTGTGTGCTCCTCTGATCCCCCTCACTGTGCTCCCTTCCCTCTCCTGCCAGCTGCTGCAGGGGATGTTTCACAACAGAGAACCAGGAAGGGGGCAGTAAATATGTAATTTACCAGCTCCTTCCTTTTGTGAATGGACAGAGTCATAGTCAGTGACATTGTAAAAAAAAAAATAAAATGATAAAAATAATACAATTAAAGTGCCAAAAAATAAAAACTACTGACACCAGTGGGTGAACTTCCAGGATCGCAAAGGTCACACTTGCGACCAGGCCCTGGCATTTCCCCACTGTGGCGAGGCCCCAAGATGGCAGGAAGGGGGCCCACTGCAGAACTTGTGAAAGGGTCCAGTTACGGGACCATAATAAAGGGCCTGCAATGAGAGTAAAGGGCCCCAGGATAATTGGGACGAGCCCCAGGCTTAAAGGGAAGGGCCCCCAGCCAGGGGGCCCTTCATGTCTTTTTGCACCGGGGCCCTGAAGGTTCTAATTACGCCTCTGCTCTACTCAAGATACCTATTAATAAAATTGCCATGCAGTTCCTTCTCTTTAATGTGAAAATTGTAACACTGTATGTTGCTGGTAATTACAAGGAACATTGGGAAGCAAAGCTAATGGTGCCACTAAAAAAAAGTGTTTTTTTCAGCTGCCAACATTTATTTTCTTAATTGAATCACCGTATATTTTTGTAATTAATGCCTTTTTTTTTACCTCAAAGCATGTGCCAGCAACTCAGAATGTGTGGGTAGCAATATTATGTTACTTTTGTAGTTTGTTCTAATGGTGTGCTTTGTGTGATTATGGTTAGCCTGTAGTGCAGAGCCCAGTAATTATGATACACAGGTAATTATAGCATAGAAGCAAGAAGCTTTTTGATTGTTCGCTGCCAAAGGACACCTTTTATGCTTTTACTATATATATGAACGTATTGTTCTTATTGAATTTCTGAAAAACAATGAGTAATGTAAAAAGAAGACTGTTATGAGAAGACAGGGTAATTATATCTTCTTATCAATAGCATTACCTTTGCTTTCTATTTTTTAATTTTCCGCTGCTAGGCAAACACATGAGAACAATGTATACACGCTATAGTAATTATTTGTGATACAAGGTCAGCATACTGTGAGGTTTTGTATATGGTAAATTCATGTAATACAATATAGTAGAGTTATAGTAGGTAGACAAAGATTAGAGTTATAGTAGGTAGACAAAGATTAGCTACTTAAAAAAAAAATAATTATAATGAAAATCATCTTAGTGAGTATTCAGTTGTTGTTATTATTGTAAAAATAACTTCACATTTACATTATTTAGGTTTTGTCCACATAGCATAATGCAGCATTTTACCATGCAGTCCTGTGCCTACGTAAGGTCCAGAAGAGGATGGCACAATGCACGTTTACCTTTTTTGTTTTCTATGTGCCCTAGCTGTGATCTGTGTTTTCCTTGTGCAGAAAAGTACAGGTCATCGCATATAGTGTGTAGGTACCCTTAGAGTCGGTTCACACTGGGGCGGCACGACTCTGTACTCCTTGGGGGGCGACTTGTGCATTCCCATGCACCACGACTTCGGAGCGACTTGCATGGACTTCACATAATGGAAGTCTATGCAAGGCGCTCCGAGGTCGCCCCGAAGTAGTACAGGACCCTTTTTCTAAGTCGGAGTGACTTGTGTCGCTCCTATTAGAACGGGTCCTGTAGCAGTCAATGGACCGCGAGGGAGCGCGACTTGTCAGTCTGACAAGTCGCGCTAGTGTGAATCGAGTCTTACTCTTAAATGTACAAAAAATAAAATAATATTGCATGCTCTTTAACTGCTTCCGGTCCGCGCTATAGCCTATATACGGCTGCAGCGCGGACTCGAATTTTCGGGAGGCCGTTTTCGGGAGGCGCGCATCGGGGAAATTCTGTGTCGGCCATGTCCCTTGGACACAGCCGATCACAGATCGTGGTGAATGGCCAATCACAGCGGCCATTCACCACGTGATCGTACCGTCCAATGAGAGATGATCTCATATGTAAACATATGAGATCATCGCCGGCGCTCCTTCCTCACACGGAGCCTGCAGTGTGAGGAAGGAGGGAGAGCCTCACAGCGCCAGGGACACAGAAGAAATGTAATCAGGGCACCGATCACCAGTGCCCTGATTACAAGAGGTAAAACACATACACAAATTGCCCACAGTGCTCGCCTACAGTGCCCCCCCCATCAGTGCCCACAATCAGTGCCCATAGTGCTGCCAGTCAGTGCCCATCAGTGCCTGCTCATCTAGGCACTGATGAGCACTGACTGGCAGCACTATGGGCACTGATGGTGCTGCCCATCAGTGCTCATCAGTGCCACCCGTCAGTGTCCATCAGTGCCATCCGCCAGTGCCCATCAGTGCCGCCTATCAGTGCCCATCAGTGCCGCCCGTCAGTGCCGCCTCTCAGTGCCCAGCAGTGCCACCTCTCAGTGCCACCTCTCAGTGCCCAGCAGTGCCACCTCTCAGTGCCCAGCAGTGCCACCTCTCAGTGCCCAGCAATGACGCCTATCAGTGCTCAGCAGTGCCGCCTATCAGTGATCATCAGTGCCGCCTATCAGTGCCGCCTATCAGTGCCGCCTATCAGTGCTCATCAGTGCGGCATATTAGTACCTCCTCATCAGTGCCCATAAGTGCCACCTCATCAGTGCCCATAAGTGCCACCTCATCAGTGCCTATCAGTGCAGCCTATCAGTGCCCATCAGTGCCGCCTCATCAGCGCACATCAGTGAAGGAGAAAAATTTATTTATTTTCAAAATTTACTCGCAGAAAATAAGAAAAACTTTTTTTTTTTTTCAAAATTTTCTGTCTTTTTTCTTCTTTTTGTAAAAAATAAAAAACCCAGAGGTGATTAAATACCACCAAAAGAAAGCTCTATTTGTGTGAAAAAAAATGATAAAAATTTCATATGGGTACAGTGTAGTATGACCGCGCAATTGTCAGTCAAAGTGTGAGAGCGCTGAAAGCTAAAAATTGGTCTGGATGGGAAGGGGGTTTAAGTGCACAGAAGGCAAGTGGTTAACAAACATTATGTAATGTACAGTACATTTCCACCTTTTGTGATGTAATGCTGTAGGAGAGTCTCCATTCAGTTGAATTGAATAGCAAACTACAGGTCAGCACACTCAAATTGGATATTTTCAAAATGAAACAAAATGCAGCAGGCTATGTGTAATCACATCTGGTACATATGAGCCACTAGTGAGATATAATATTTTCAGTAAAAGCTTGTATTCAGGGCATATACATTTTATTTGTATTATTTATTATAAGTATGCACAGTTTATAGCAGTAAAAAGAAGGAATTCTTAACCTTTTTTTCAGTCACCCATTAAAAGTATTTTTATTCTCAAGACACTTCAGTCTAAGAGCTCGAACACATATTATTGGGAGACGGTAAAAGTCAGTTGAGCCACGTTTTTACCACCCCCCTTTTTTACTGCAGAGGCAGGGTTGTACACATGCTGCAGCCATGATGCTTTGCTGCGGCAGGAATTATACATCCTGTCTCATTCAGCAGGCACTACCACGTGCTGATTCTGCAACCTATTCAGGTGAATAGGGCTGCACTGCAACTGCTCTGCAATGGTGGTGCTGTATTTAGGGGGATAAAACAGCCAGTTAGGAGGTAACATATCGCCTTCCCACCGCCTGTCAAATGCATCTGAAAAGCAATCTGAGTATGGATTGCTTTTTAGAGGACTGTCAGTCCTCCCCAGTATTGTGAACAAGTCCTAAAAAAGCAGTCCTGATCGTACAGGATTAGCGGGCAGGATTAAAATGAACATACATACACATACACATACTTACACACACACGCAGTACCTTCACCAACATGCATAAACTCACATACACACAGACAGACATACATATGTAAATTCACATACACAGACACACATACTGTACACACATAAACTCACATACACATAGACACACATACTGTACATACATAAACTCACATACACATAGACACACATAAACTCACATACATATCCAACATAGACAGCATAAATAAATAAACTCCCATACACATAGACACACATATATACATACATAAACTCACATGCACAGACACATATACTGTACATACATAAACTCACATAAACTCACATACACATAGACACACATACATACATAAACTCACATACACATAGACACACATACATACATAAACTCACATACACATAGACACACATACACATAGACACACATACATACATAAACTCACATACACATAGACACACATACACATAGACACACATACATACATAAACTCACATACACATAGACACACATACATACATAAACTCACATACACATAGACACACATACACATAGACACACATACATACATAAACTCACATACACATAGACACACATACACATAGACACACATACATACATAAACTCACATACACATAGACACACATAAACTCACATACACATCCAACATACACAGCATACATAAATAAACTCCCATACACATAGACACACATATATACATACATAAACTCCCATACACATAGACACACATATATACATACATAAACTCCCATACACATAGACACACATATATACATACATAAACTCACATACACATAGACATACATACATACATACATACATACATACATTCACATACAAACAGACACACATACATATATAAACTCACGTACACATAGACGCACATACATACGTACATACATAAACTCACATACACAGCACACATACATAAACCTACATACACACAAATATGTGAATGCATACACACACATACCTATGAACACACATATCGCCTTTTTGCCAGAGCATCCTGAGGTATCTGGGTGACCTTGTGTAAGTGTTTCTTCTGAGGAAACAGTCAGTTCTGTTCTGACTGACAAGGTAGCATGGACATTTCAGACTTTTTAACCACTTAAGCCCCGGAAGATTTTACCCCCATTCCGACCAGGGGGTATTTTGCGATTCGGCACTGCGTGAATTTAACGGACAATTGCGCGGTCGTGCGACTCTGTACCTAAACGAATTTGGCGTCCTTTCTTTCCTACAAACAGAGCTTTCTTTTGGTGGTATTTGATCACCTGTGCGATTTTTTGATCACGCGCTATAAACAAAAAAAGAGCGTCAATTTTGCAAAAATAGCAATATTTTTCACATTTTTTTATATGAAATTCCCCAAAAAAAAATGTAAAAATCAAAATTTTTTAACTTTTTCGGACAATTTGTTTTATGCTACCTATGTTTGGTAAAAAAAATCGCAAAAAGCGTATTTTGATTGGTTTGCGCAAAAGTTATCACGTTTACTAACAAAGGGAAAGATTTTTGTCATTTTTGTTGTTTTTTTTTTTAACGTGTAATGGCGGCGATCTGCGATTTTTTTTGCGGTACTGCGACATTGGGGCGGACAGATCGGACCCTTGACTGACATTTTTGACACTTTTGGGGTTACCAGTGACATTTCTACAGTAATCAGTGCTATATATATGCACTGTTACTGTAAAAATACACTGGTAGTGAAGGGGTTAACTTTATTTGGGAGGGAGGGGCTGTGTGTATCCCTAGGGGCGTGCTTTCTACTGTGATTGGCTGTGGCTTCAGCTGTAAGGACACTGATCAACGGATCTACATACTAGATCCGAGTGATCAGTGTCTTAACAGCAAGGAGAATGACAGGTGGCTTGTTTACACAAGCTGCCTGACATTCTCCCTCTCCCCCGCCGATCGCTGAGTGACCGGCGGACATCGGGTCCGCCGGTCACACGCGCGGGGGGGTCCGTGACCACGCGGGAGCGGGAGCGCGCCTCCGGGGGCGCGCGCTCGCTCCCTAGACCCTCACAAGCTAGTGACGTAGCCCTACATCACTTTGCCTGTGAGGGGCTGACTGCCGACGTAGATCGGCGTTAGGCAGTCGGCAAGTGGTTAAAAGGTTCAGGGGAATCCTAATCCTTCAGGAGTCTGCATTGGACCCAACTCATTGCTCAAGCCAGATTATTTTCGTCCACAAGAAGCACTTCAAACTCTCCTCTCGTATAGTCAGACCCTTCAGTGAAAGATCATCATAAAAGACTTCAGCCTCTCAGGCTTGGGGAAGCCCTGGAAACAGTGTCGGACTTATCCTATCATTCTGGAGCTCCAAGTGATTTCATTGTCCCTAAAATGCTGAGCATACAGTACCAACTAGAAAGTTATCTAGTCAGGGCTGAATAATACATCAGCAATCAGGGAGAAACCTGAAGTCTGCTGTAGCAAAAGAAGTAGAAACAACTCTGTCCTGGGAAGGACTTCGCGTTCTAGCATGATCTGCGTTTCTCATTCCAGAGGTAAACAATTGGTAGGCAGACAGAAGCGCCAGATGTGTTCCAGAAACTGTCACAGGTGGGGGGGGGGGACTGGATGTGGATCACCTGGCCTCCAGGTTCAACAACAAATCGTAAAGGCTTGCCTCCAGATCCAGCGATTTTCTGGCAGAAGCAGTGAATGCTTTGGTGGCCCTGTAGGATCAGTACTTCCTTATCTATGCCTCTCTAGCCCTTTCAGACTTCTTCCTCATCTGCTCTGCAGGATCACAAACGATCCTCATACCTCCAGACTTGCCCAGGCAGATGTGGTACTTTGAACTGAAAAGATACCTGGCAACTGCTCTGTGCACTCTTCCAATTTGACTAGACTTTCTATCTCAAGGATTGTTTTACCACCTTGCTTAGCAGTTGCTGGCTTTGTAAATTAAATTTACAAGTAAATTTACTGCGGCGGTCAGCCCTTCACAGGCAGAGTGACGTTAATTAACGTCACTAGCCTGGGAGGGTCTGGGGAGCGAGCGCGCGCCGCCGGAGGCGCTCTCCCGCTCCCGCGCGGTCACGGACCCCCCCGCGCGTGTGACCGGCAGACCCGATGTCCGCCGGTCACTCGGCGATCATCGGGGGAGAGGGAGAAAGTCAGGCAGTTTGTGTAAACAAGCTGCCTGTCATTCTCCTCGGTGTAAAAACACTGATCATACGGTTCTATTATGTAGAACCGTTGATCAGTGTCCTTACACCTCAAGTCACAGCCAATCACAGTAAGAATCACGCCCCTAGGGACACACCCAGCCCCTCCCTCTCAAATAAAGTTAACCCCTTCACTACCAGTGTATTTTTACAGTAACAGTGCATATTTATAGCACTGATTACTGTAGAAATGTCACTGGTAACCCCAAAAGTGTCAAAAATGTCAGTCAAGGGTCCGATCTGTCCACCCCAATGTCGCAGTACCGCAAAAAAAATCGCAGATCGCCGCCATTACGCGTTAAAAAAAAAAACAACAAAAATGACAAAAATCTTTCCCTTTGTTAGTAAACGCGATAACTTTTGCGCAAACCAATAAAAATACGCTTTTTGTGATTTTTTTTTATAGGTAGCATAAAACAAATTGGCCGAAAATGTTAAAAAATTTAGATTTTTACATTTTTTTGGGGGGGAATTTCATATAAAAAAATGTGAAAAATATTGTTATTTTTGCAAAACGCTCTTTTTTTGTTTATAGCGCGTGATCAAAAAATCACACAGGTGATCAAATACCACCAAAAGAAAGCTCTGTTTGTGGGAAAAAAAGGACATCAAATTTGTTTAGGTACAGCGTCGCACGACCGCGCAATTGTCCGTTAAAGTCACGCAGTGCCGAATCGCAAAATACCCCCTGGTCGTTTAGCAGCCAAATCCTCCGGGGCTTAAGTGGTTAAGCTCAGGTCTTGAAGGACAGGGGCCTCTCTAAATTAGCCTTGAAGTTCATTTCCTGAAAGGTCTACCATTGTATATAGAATACATATTTCACTTGGTACAAGGAAGGAAGCTTTTAATCTCAGGAAATATTTAGTGGGATGAATACTGATCTTTTTTTAATGAATTCTGGAATAGCAATTGGCCCAAAGTACTATCAAGGGTGCTTGAAATCTAATCTCCCATTCTTTGAATATGAATTTGTACTGGATAGTTCTCATATAGCTCCCAATATACTCCTATGCATGTCTCTGTGGGATTTAAATTTGTTTCTTTCGGTACTTCAAAACTGCTGTTTGAACTTATTAAGGATCTTCCCCTTTCCACTCACGAAGTTGTGTTCTTTGTACCCATTGCCATTGGGATGAGGATGTCTGAACTGAAGACTTTGTTCTGTAAAAAAAAAAACATTTTGGCCCTACATGAGGATGGGTCATATTGAGCCTAGAGACTCATTCCTTATTAAGCTTGTTTTAGCCTTAACCATCAACCAGGACATCATGCTTCTGTCCATCTCTCTGGCCCGACCGAGTACATCAGAAGAAGAATTTCCTTTATTGTCTTGATGCAGTTCAGGGTACAGTATGTATACCTTGCAGTAATTTCTTTAATTAGAAAGACCAAATCTGCCTTTGCCATTCCTGATGGAGACAACTTCTTGTTTTAACAATTCTTAGTGGCTCAGACAGATCATTGTTCAAGCTTATGATCTTACGGATTGGTCTTCACCCTTTGTTACTTTTCGTGCTTCTTGGGCTTTTCAGCATCAGGCGTCTGTTTCCCAGATTTCTAGCGCTACCATCTGGTCTTTTGTTCACATGCCTAGGTGGGTGTTCAGGCCTCATTTGATGGCAGCTTTGGGAGTAAAGTCCTTTAAGTTGCTCTTTATAGTGCTGCGAAACCCAGGAGCCTGCATTCACTATATCTGGTCTCCCACAGTACACAGAACACGGAAATATAGTAAATTTAAACTGCTAAATACCTTTTCTCATCAGCAGTTATAGCAATCCCATGACTTCTATCAGTGTCTGGCTGAGCACTGGTTAAAGCTTGAAGGAGGAGTTTTCAATCTCCTCTGACTGTCCTATGAGGCTGCATACACCCTGGCTCTCTGTCTGGACAGTGCGGATTGCCCCTCTCAAAAGAAAAATAAAATCTCTAACAATACACATCAAACTGAGCATGTGCAGAATGCCCCAAATGCTCGGTTCTATCAGCAGACGGATTGAGGACAGTAAAAGAAGGGGAGGATCAGAGAGGACAGAATCAAACAGCTTTTTTTACACAATGCAGAAGATTAACCCCTAAGGTTCCACTATGAGTATAACAACCATGCTTTAATGCATATACAAGCTGATTTTACTGTTGTGGGTTTAGTAACATTTTAAGCTGTAGGAAGTGCTAGTTTTTTCCGTTATTTATAGTTGGGCATGTTGGTGTTTTGTTTGCTGTGTTGCCTCCCCCTTAGTTGGACTGCTTTTGGATATCCCAGTTGTCTCTGAATTCCTAAATGAATGGGAAGGAAAAGTATATTTTCATACTCAGCCATAAAATCCTTTTTTTGGAGTTCATTGAGGAACACCAACTGTGTTTATGGTCTTGCTCTTGGCACTGCTTCTTACAAAGCACTTGCTGGATCAACTGTGGGTATAGAATAGTGTATATGGAGGTTTTGATTTGTGTGTGTTTTTTTTAAATCTGCTGATTGAACTGGATGGACTAGTGTCTATAACCAAATTAAATATGTAAAGTTGAGGCATGATGGTAGTGGGATGAGTTATACCAGTCTTGCCAATTTTTTTCCCCCTGTGTTTACTAATGAACTCCAATTTTATAGTGAGCACACAAATCCAACTTTGTTTTTACTCAGCATGATAACATGGCTTGATATAGCTAACATGCCCTACAGATTCATATAAAGTATGGATTTTAATAATAGATCCACTTTATTGTTTATAGCTCCACTTTAAGGCTTGTTTGCTTTTATTTTTAATATATGACATTACAGCTTTACCATTGCAGCTTATTTTTAGCGGAGAATCTTAACTTTAATTATAAATGGTATGCTCAGATAAATTCACAAGCAAATGGTGGTGAGTCAGACTGGAAAGGGATTTACAAAGGCTTAGGAGCTCTTTATACTGCCAGTCTACTTACTTATCCCATGACAATGAGCCCTTTAAGAACTGTAATGCAATCATTGCTCTCCTGTGATACAGAAAATTGTATGTGGCATATGACTTCCTACATTTCTTGCATCATTTATTGTTCATCTGTGGTTTTTGTTTACATATTTTTAGTTTAACCCTTCCTGTTATAATTGTTCGCCATTCATATAGTAAAATGTTTAAGATCATCAGAAATTCTATTCTATACTGATGTGTAATCTTGCAGGAGTATGGTATTTTGCACTTAAAGTCTATAATTATAACCATGTCTCTAGGGACTCACATTAGTATTACAACTAAGCCCTTATGCAGTATCAGCCAGCACCAGTGCATGCAGTATGACACTACCAGAGCTGCACATAGGTGAACATACAAATAGGATTTTATCCCGGCCATTCCAGCTCAACGCCATCTTTCCTATTTCAAGAGAACATGTCAGGACAGACATACGGTAGCTACAATGCTGACTTGATTTTAAAGTGAAGCTCCAGCCCCCCCCCCCCCATTAAAAGTCAGGAGCTACAACTACTGTAGCTGCTGACTTTTAAAATTAGGACACTTACCTGTCCAGGGATCCTGGGATGTTGGCACCAGTGTTGGGGGTAACTAGTTACAAAGTAACTGATTACAGTAACTACATTACTTTTTTTGGTAACTAAGTAATGTAACTAGTTACAATTAGTGTTGAGCGAACACGGACTGTATTATTCGTGTTCGTACCGAATAATTGGATTTTTTGTACCCGAACACGGACACGGACACTTTACTGTATGTTCGGGTAAAAATCCGTGTTCGGTCGTTTTATTTCCGGGTTTTGCATGCTTTGGCGCTCTTTTCATGGCGGGCTTTCAACAGCCAATCAACAATCGTTTAACTGGTGTGCCTTAAGCCATCCCAGCCATGCCTGCAAATGTCTCAGTAGCTGTGATTGGCCGTCTGAAGCATGTGACCAAGTCTTTATAAGTTCGAGGCAGCCGCAGCGGCGTCATTATGCTGCTTAGATTCAGGGACAGAGCACACATCAACGTGCTGGCTGCTGATTAGGGAAAGATAGGCAGGAAAAAACCATTTGTGTCCGGATAGAATTGAGGGACAGGTCGGAGTGTTTAGGCAGGGCGAGTTGTAGGCATTTTAGGGATAGAGTCTGCTGAATTATAGGGTCAGTGTCTTCTACAAACTACAATCGATATTGCTGTGTGGGGGGTGGGGTCTGCACTCAATCCTGATCTACGATCTCTTCTCAATCCTGTTAGGGACAGAGTCTGCTGAATTTTAGGGAAACTGTGTTCTACAAACTACAATCGATATTGCTGTGTGGTGTGGGATTGGAGATAGGCAGGTGTCAGTGATCCACATCCATTTTTCTGTGTGTGAGCTGCAGTGAACACAATCTTTTTGGGCTGCAGTGAACACAATCTTTTTGGGCTGCAGTGAACACAATCTTTTTGGGCTGCAGTGAACACAATCTTTTTGGGCTGCAGTGAACACAATCTTTTTGGGCTGCAGTGAACACAATCTTTTTGGGGTGCAGTGAACAAAATCTTTTTGGGGTGCAGTGAACACAATCCTTTTTGGTGTGCAGTGAACACAATCTTTGTGGGGTGCAGTGAACAAAATCCTTTGTGGGGTGCAGTGAACACAATCTTTTTGGGGTGCAGTGAACAAAATCCTTTTTGGGGTGCAGTGAACAACATCCTTTTTGGGGTGCAGTGAACACAATCTTTTTGGGGTGCAGTGAACAAAATCCTTTGTGGGGTGCAGTGAACACAATCTTTTTGGGGTGCAGTGAACACAATCTTTTTGGGGTGGAGTGAACAACATCCTTTTTGGGGTGCAGTGAACAAAATCCTTTTTGGGGTGCAGTGAACAAAATCATTTTTGGGGTGCAGTGAACACAATCTTTTTGGGGTGCAGTGAACACAATCTTTGTGGGGTGCAGTGAACACAATCTTTTTGGGGTGGAGTGAACAACATCCTTTTTGGGGTGCAGTGAACAACATCCTTTTTGGGGTGCAGTGAACACAATCTTTTTGGGGTGCAGTGAACACAATCTTTGTGGGGTACAGTGAACAGAATCTTTGTGGGGTGCAGTGAACACAATCTTTGGGGGGTACAGTGAACACAATCTTTGTGAGGTGCAGTGAACACAATCTTTGTGGGGTGCAGTGAACACAATCATTGTGGGGTGCAGTGAACTCAATCTTTGTGGGGTACAGTGAACACAATCTCATACTTCTGAAGGTTTGAGGGTGCTGCCTGTTCCATACTCCCCCTACTCCTCATCTAGCCTTTTAGGGGTACAAACAATAGTAATTGGGGCCTAGTGTGGTTGTGTACGTGTGATATACATACACTTTTTTGGGATCATATTTTCTATTCCGCTATTTAATCAAAAACCTTTGGGGATCAGTTAAATTGGGGGATAGTCTGTGTTGGTACGTGTGAGAGAGATCCACCTTTCCAAGTTGTTGGGGTTCATCTCATACTTCTGAAGGTTTGAGGGTGCTGCCTGTTCCATACTCCCCCTACTCCTAGCCTTTTAGGGGTACAAACAATAGTAATTGGGGCCTAGTGTGGTTGTGTACGTGTGATATACATACACTTTTTTGGGATCATATTTTCTATTCCGCTATTTAATCAAAAACCTTTGGGGATCAGTTAAATTGGGGGATAGTCTGTGTTGGTACGTGTGAGAGAGATCCACCTTTCCAAGTTGTTGGGGTTCATCTCATACTTCTGAAGGTTTGAGGGTGCTGCCTGTTCCATACTCCCCCTACTCCTAGCCTTTTAGGGGTACAAACAATAGTAATTGGGGCCTAGTGTGGTTGTGTACGTGTGATATACATACACTTTTTTGGGATCATATTTTCTATTCCGCTATTTAATCAAAAACCTTTGGGGATCAGTTAAATTGGGGGATAGTCTGTGTTGGTACGTGTGAGAGAGATCCACCTTTCCAAGTTGTTGGGGTTCATCTCATACTTCTGAAGGTTTGAGGGTGCTGCCTGTTCCATACTCCCCCTACTCCTAGCCTTTTAGGGGTACAAACAATAGTAATTGGGGCCTAGTGTGGTTGTGTACGTGTGATATACATACACTTTTTTGGGATCATATTTTCTATTCCGCTATTTAATCAAAAACCTTTGGGGATCAGTTAAATTGGGGGATAGTCTGTGTTGGTACGTGTGAGAGAGATCCACCTTTCCAAGTTGTTGGGGTTCATCTCATACTTCTGAAGGTTTGAGGGTGCTGCCTGTTCCATACTCCCCCTACTCCTAGCCTTTTAGGGGTACAAACAATAGTAATTGGGGCCTAGTGTGGTTGTGTACGTGTGATATACATACACTTTTTTGGGATCATATTTTCTATTCCGCTATTTAATCAAAAACCTTTGGGGATCAGTTAAATTGGGGGATAGTCTGTGTTGGTACGTGTGAGAGAGATCCACCTTTCCAAGTTGTTGGGGTTCATCTCATACTTCTGAAGGTTTGAGGGTGCTGCCTGTTCCATACTCCCCCTACTCCTAGCCTTTTAGGGGTACAAACAATAGTAATTGGGGCCTAGTGTGGTTGTGTACGTGTGATATACATACACTTTTTTGGGATCATATTTTCTATTCCGCTATTTAATCAAAAACCTTTGGGGATCAGTTAAATTGGGGGATAGTCTGTGTTGGTACGTGTGAGAGAGATCCACCTTTCCAAGTTGTTGGGGTTCATCTCATACTTCTGAAGGTTTGAGGGTGCTGCCTGTTCCATACTCCCCCTACTCCTAGCCTTTTAGGGGTACAAACAATAGTAATTGGGGCCTAGTGTGGTTGTGTACGTGTGATATACATACACTTTTTTGGGATCATATTTTCTATTCCGCTATTTAATCAAAAACCTTTGGGGATCAGTTAAATTGGGGGATAGTCTGTGTTGGTACGTGTGAGAGAGATCCACCTTTCCAAGTTGTTGGGGTTCATCTCATACTTCTGAAGGTTTGAGGGTGCTGCCTGTTCCATACTCCCCCTACTCCTCATCTAGCCTTTTAGGGGTACAAACAATAGTAATTGGGGCCTAGTGTGGTTGTGTACGTGCGAGATACATACACTTTTTTTGATCATATTTCCTATTCCGCTATTCAATAAAAACCTTTGAGGATCAATTGAATTGCGGGATAGTCTGTGTCGGTACGTGTGAGAGAGATCCACCTTTCCAAGTTGTTGGGGTTCATCTCATACTTCTGAAGGTTTGAGGGTGCTGCCTGTTCCATACTCCCCCTACTCCTCATCTAGCCTTTTAGGGGTACAAACAATAGTAATTGGGGCCTAGTGTGGTTGTGTACGTGTGATATACATACACTTTTTTTGGATCATATTTTCTATTCCGCTATTTAATCAAAAACCTTTGGGGATCAGTTAAATTGGGGGATAGTCTGTGTCGGTACGTGTGAGAGAGATCCACCTTTCCAAGTTGTTGGGGTTCATCTCATACTTCTGAAGGTTTGAGGGTGCTGCCTGTTCCATACTCCCCCTACTCCTCATCTAGCCTTTTAGGGGTACAAACAATAGTAATTGGGGCCTAGTGTGGTTGTGTACGTGCGAGATACATACACTTTTTTTGATCATATTTCCTATTCCGCTATTCAATAAAAACCTTTGAGGATCAGTTGAATTGCGGGATAGTCTGTGTCGGTACGTGTGAGAGAGATCCACCTTTCCAAGTTGTTGGGGTTCATCTCATACTTCTGAAGGTTTGAGGGTGCTGCCTGTTCCATACTCCCCCTACTCCTCATCTAGCCTTTTAGGGGTACAAACAATAGTAATTGGGGCCTAGTGTGGTTGTGTACGTGTGATATACATACACTTTTTTTGGATCATATTTTCTATTCCGCTATTTAATCAAAAACCTTTGGGGATCAGTTAAATTGGGGGATAGTCTGTGTTGGTACGTGTGAGAGAGATCCACCTTTCCAAGTTGTTGGGGTTCATCTCATACTTCTGAAGGTTTGAGGGTGCTGCCTGTTCCATACTCCCCCTACTCCTCATCTAGCCTTTTAGGGGTACAAACAATAGTAATTGGGGCCCAGTGTGGTTGTGTACGTGTGATATACATACACTTTTTTGGGATCATATTTTCTATTCCACTATTTAATCAAAAACCTTTGGGGATCAGTTAAATTGGGGGATAGTCTGTGTCGGTACGTGTGAGAGAGATCCACCTTTCCAAGTTGTTGGGGTTCATCTCATACTTCTGAAGGTTTGAGGGTGCTGCCTGTTCCATACCCCCCCTACTCCTCATCTAGCCTTTTAGGGGTACAAACAATAGTAATTGGGGCCTAGTGTGGTTGTGTACGTGCGAGATACATACACTTTTTTTGATCATATTTCCTATTCCGCTATTCAATAAAAACCTTTGAGGATCAATTGAATTGCGGGATAGTCTGTGTCGGTACGTGTGAGAGAGATCCACCTTTCCAAGTTGTTGGGGTTCATCTCATACTTCTGAAGGTTTGAGGGTGCTGCCTGTTCCATACTCCCCCTACTCCTCATCTAGCCTTTTAGGGGTACAAACAATAGTAATTGGGGCCTAGTGTGGTTGTGTACGTGTGATATACATACACTTTTTTTGGATCATATTTTCTATTCCGCTATTTAATCAAAAACCTTTGGGGATCAGTTAAATTGGGGGATAGTCTGTGTTGGTACGTGTGAGAGAGATCCACCTTTCCAAGTTGTTGGGGTTCATCTCATACTTCTGAAGGTTTGAGGGTGCTGCCTGTTCCATACTCCCCCTACTCCTCATCTAGCCTTTTAGGGGTACAAACAATAGTAATTGGGGCCCAGTGTGGTTGTGTACGTGTGATATACATACACTTTTTTGGGATCATATTTTCTATTCCGCTATTTAATCAAAAACCTTTGGGGATCAGTTAAATTGGGGGATAGTCTGTGTCGGTACGTGTGAGAGAGATCCACCTTTCCAAGTTGTTGGGGTTCATCTCATACTTCTGAAGGTTTGAGGGTGCTGCCTGTTCCATACCCCCCCTACTCCTCATCTAGCCTTTTAGGGGTACAAACAATAGTAATTGGGGCCTAGTGTGGTTGTGTACGTGTGATATACATACACTTTTTTTGGATCATATTTTCTATTCCGCTATTTAATCAAAAACCTTTGGGGATCAGTTAAATTGGGGGATAGTCTGTGTCGGTACGTGTGAGAGAGATCCACCTTTCCAAGTTGTTGGGGTTCATCTCATACTTCTGAAGGTTTGAGGGTGCTGCCTGTTCCATACCCCCCCTACTCCTCATCTAGCCTTTTAGGGGTACAAACAATAGTAATTGGGGCCTAGTGTGGTTGTGTACGTGCGAGATACATACACTTTTTTTGATCATATTTCCTATTCCGCTATTCAATAAAAACCTTTGAGGATCAATTGAATTGCGGGATAGTCTGTGTCGGTACGTGTGAGAGAGATCCACCTTTCCAAGTTGTTGGGGTTCATCTCATACTTCTGAAGGTTTGAGGGTGCTGCCTGTTCCATACTCCCCCTACTCCTCATCTAGCCTTTTAGGGGTACAAACAATAGTAATTGGGGCCTAGTGTGGTTGTGTACGTGTGATATACATACACTTTTTTTGGATCATATTTTCTATTCCGCTATTTAATCAAAAACCTTTGGGGATCAGTTAAATTGGGGGATAGTCTGTGTTGGTACGTGTGAGAGAGATCCACCTTTCCAAGTTGTTGGGGTTCATCTCATACTTCTGAAGGTTTGAGGGTGCTGCCTGTTCCATACCCCCCCTACTCCTCATCTAGCCTTTTAGGGGTACAAACAATAGTAATTGGGGCCTAGTGTGGTTGTGTACGTGCGAGATACATACACTTTTTTTGATCATATTTCCTATTCCGCTATTCAATAAAAACCTTTGAGGATCAATTGAATTGCGGGATAGTCTGTGTCGGTACGTGTGAGAGAGATCCACCTTTCCAAGTTGTTGGGGTTCATCTCATACTTCTGAAGGTTTGAGGGTGCTGCCTGTTCCATACTCCCCCTACTCCTCATCTAGCCTTTTAGGGGTACAAACAATAGTAATTGGGGCCCAGTGTGGTTGTGTACGTGTGATATACATACACTTTTTTTGGATCATATTTTCTATTCCGCTATTTAATTTAACTGGGCCTCCATGCGAGACCTGTGTGCCTTGTTGCGCTGTTTTGAGTACTCCACCAACATGGCCAGTGGCAATGACGCCGTTCTCAGCTTAACTATCCCACTTCTATGCCTCCTTGAAAAAAACAATTCGGGCGATGATGGAAGAGGATGTGGCACAGGATGAGGAGGAGGAGGAGGATGAAGAGGTAACATTTCCAAGGCTTTCAGGGCAGTCATTCGCAAGGGGCTCCGAGGGTGGGTTCCTGCACACGCAAACGCCAGGGACGCAATTGTCCAGCAGGGGCACAGTTCTGGAGGATGAGGAGGATGAGGAGGAGGAGGAGCTGGAGGAGGAGATGGAACCATGTTCACAGCAGGGTGGCACCCAGGCCAGCTCATGGCCATCACTGGTGCGTGGCTGGGGGGATACAGAGGACACGGACGATACACCTCCCACAGAGGACAGCCTTTCGTTGCCTCTGGGCAGCCTGGCACACATGAGCGATTACATGCTGCAGTGTCTCCACAACGACCGCCGAGTTGCCCACATTCTAACTTGTGCTGATTACTGGGTGGCCACGCTGCTGGATCCCCGTTACAAGGACAACGTACCGTCCTTAATTCACTCACTGGAGCGCGATCGCAAGATGCGCGAGTACAAGCGCACGCTGGTAGACGCCATGCTGCTGGCATTCCCATCTGACAGCGGGGCCACAGTGGAAGCACAAGGCAGAGGAGGAGGAGGAGGAGGTCGCCAACGCAACCAGGGCACCGCCAGCACCTCAGAAGGCAGGGTTAGCATGGCCGAAATGTGGAAAAGCTTTGTCAGCACGCCACAACAAAACAGCAGCACCAGCAGCTCAGATGGAACGTCTTAGCAGGAGGCAGCATTTTACCAACATGGTGGAGCAGTATGTGTGCACACGCCTACATGTAGTGAATGACGGGTCTGCCCCCTTCAACTTCTGGGTCTCCAAATTGGGCACATGGCTTGAGCTTGCCCTTTACGCCTTGGAGGTGCTGGCGTGCCCTGCAGCCAGTGTATTATCTGAACGGGTATTTAGCACGGCTGGGGGCGTTATAACAGACAAGCGCAGCCGCCTGTCCAGAGACAATGTGGACAAGCTCACGTTCATTAAAATGAACCAGGCATGGATCCCACGGGACTTTTCCGTACCTTATGCAGAATAGCAATGGATACCGACCTTACCCACCCATTGTTCCATTTTTGCTCTTTCTCACTCTTTTGGGGTGTACCCTCATTTAAAATTTTTGAAAAGAAGCAGTGTTGGCTACCTCGTCCTCCTCCTCAGGGCCAGATTAATGTAGGGGCTATTGGAGCTGCAGCTCCAGGCCCCTACCTTTTATATAGGCCCCGGGTTGGCCATATTCACTGTTACCGCTCTTCTGTCACTTGTAAACACAGAAGTCTGGCTTCTATGCTCGCTTCCCCAGGCAGCACCCTCAGAACCTCCCCACACAGCGTGAAGGCCGGACAAGGAGGGACAGTTGGCGATGCATGGATGTGTTTATGGGCTTCAGAGACAGCATCCCATGTTGAATTAGGCATGCATGGCTGCACCCTTCCTCCTCTGGGTGCATGGCAAGGCACGGCCCTTAAGGCCCTTCAAAATCCTCAGCACCAAGCCCATGATGCTGTTAATCCGGCCCTGGTCCTCCTCCACCGCCGCTTCCACCTACACCGCCCATAGGTGTGCGCAGCCTATTGCATTAAGGTGTGCACCCCAAAGTTGAAATACACATGCATGTGTTTGCCAGCAGGGAGAGTAATGTATCGGGGCCATGTACCTGTAGGCAAGGAGAAATAGAGCAGAGCAGGTCCCAGGGAGATCTTTCCCATCTCCTCACTGGCAATGCTATGTGCCCTAGGTGATTAGGGTGTGCCCAGGCACACCCAGCACACCCTGTGCGCACGCCTATGTCACCGCCACATCCACCACCACCTCAACCTCCCTCCTACTCCATATGGGCCTCGTCCTTCAGAGATGAAGAAGAACATTGTTTTATTTTTCTGTTTTTTTTTTGTTGTTTTAAGTTATTTCCCTATCCACATTTGTTTGCAGAGCACTTGCCATGCTCTTAATTACGTTTTGCTGCCATTTGCAGCACTCTAGCCCTTTCCTTTGGTGTTTTAGAGCCATTTTAGTGCCTTAAAGTTCGGGTCCCCATTGACTTCAATGGGGTTCGGTGTCCGGGAAAAGTTCGGTAAAAGTCCGGGACACGGACCCGGACTTTTTTTTAAAGTTCGGCCGAACCCGTCGAACACGGACATCTAGGTGTTCGCTCAACCCTAGTTACAATACTAATATTGGTAACTACACTACTTTACTAGGCTATAGGAGGTAACTACTCTACTTTACTAGGCTATAGGAACGCGCTTTCCTGCATTACCCAAGCCGTGCGATACAATCGTTATTTCGAAGAATAGAGAGGGATGAAGTTTATGAATTTTTGTTGCACTTTATGTTTTATTCTGTTTTTTTCAGCTTTTGTTCTCATGTTTCCCAAAGCCTGTGTTTATACAAAAAACTCTATGCAGAAAGAGTGTCATGTATCTTCTTCTACAGGGTCAATTAAGAAATGCAGTAACTAGTAAAGTAATCTCACTACAATTTACAGAAGTAACGTAGTAACGAGTTACATTTTTTGAGTAACTACCCCAACACTGGTTGGCACCCCAGACGATTTTTCAATCTGCTTTTTGGCACTGTTGCCACCATTTCTTGCTGGTGTACTACTGCGCATGCACGAAGCGTGCTAAGCTTTGTGATTGAAAAAAGTAGTACTAGTAGCACTAGAAGAATGTATTACAAATACATAATCAATAAAACATCATGGTATGATGAATCAGTCCATAATAAAAGTCCATTGAATAAAAGATGATCAGACAGCACCTGGAGGCAGTACCCTTAGAGCGAAACAGGTAATTCTGTATAGTGGAAACAGGAACAGAGGGGCACCAGACTAAGTGCAATATTAAAATCAACAGTTTATTGTAAGTAAGACAAATGGCAGCTCACGAAATAGATGAGTAATACAGGCACAATTGATATGATTGTCAGTCTCAGAGCCTCTCCAAACCATCTCGGTGTTGTGGCAGCCTCAAGCACTGGCTGTATTTCTGGATGGAAGCAGGAAGTGGACAATTGCTGCCATACCCAGAGTAGAACGCAGTATGGCGCCAGGCCCAAACTTTGGAAGTGGGGACTGGTACCTGTTTTTAAGATAGAGATTAAATGGATGAAATGCCTCCTTGCCACTGCTGGTTGAGGAGTGGGGTGGCTTGATCTGCTGAAAACGATTAAAGTGTTTGTAAAGTCACATTGTGACTTTACTGGTATCCCCTCTGGATTATGCAGTTATTAACTACTGTGTATGTGGTTTTTTTTTAATGACAGAGCTAAATACCTTTTCTCACACCACAGCTGTGAGATCACATGATCCCCCTCCACTCTCCTTCCCCGATATATGGAGAGCAGCAGGAAAGGCTAAGATTTCCCTGTGACGTCAGCCGGCTAGCAGAGGAAAGTCACGTGACTGCACAGTGGTGGTGTGAGAAAAGGTATTTAGCCTTGTCATTTAAAAATAAAAAACACATATGCAGTAGTTAATAACTGCATAATCCAGAGTGGATACAAGTATTTTTGCTGCATATTGCAGCAGAATAGCAGCGGAAGGGACAGGGAGGCTCGCACGCTAAAAGAGGCAGAGAGGGAGGGAGAGAGGGGAGAGACTCACAGCAAAGAGCAGGATGATGGAGGCATGTAAACTGACCATGGTGTCATGGCTATGCAGCCATGATTTACCATGGCCAGCACACACAGGGGGACACAGGAACAGGCAGGAATAACCAGGTATATTACAACATAGAAAGGGACAAATTACATGGCACAAGCACTGTGCTATAGATCATACCCTTTTAGGGTAAAAAGCACTTTAAATGATTGCATTATTACTTCAAAGCCCCTGCAGCTACAGAAGTCAGTGCAGGGTTGTTTTTAAGCTCATTTACTGTTTGTTAAAAATATGTATGTTTTTTAAAGTATATAGCCTGGCCACAGTTACACATTAAGGGCAATGTGTGTCATTCTCAAGTTGCCGGTTATATAATTTGTTAGCCCATTGGTGTGTTACTTACAGTATTTTAGAATGACCATAACTGTTGACCTTGCTTGCACTGATTTAGGTTAAATTGGGCATGCCCTGAACATCCCCCTTCCCTGTTCCCTCACAATCTATTACCTTGACAATGGTCAAATAAATCACTCCCTACTAATGATAATGGATTTAACCCCTGATCACAAATTTACCTTAAAGACAAATGTTTCAGTCAAGCAATACTTGCCACACAAGAACTAATATATCCAACAAGGACTCTGAAAAAAAGCATAGACTTCAAAAGCCTGAAACTTAGTAAGTGCCTATTTCATACCGGTGGATCTGAGCATAATTACCCATTCAAACTAGTCTACAAAAATCTTAAACTTCTTCCAAAATCCAAAATTACAAAGATAATCTTGATTTGGTCTGGTATTGGGCTTGTTTCCCTTGCATTACAAATTATGTGGCATAACGTTATTTGTCTTGGCCTGTAATTTTTGCTTTTCCTAAAGTTTATGCAAACCCTAACATCGAACTTCTCGTATTTACTCCCTTTTGGTCTCCTAAAAATACAATTGGAAGTGTTTTGTTATATCTGTTCTATAAGTGCAAAACATATTCGTTGATTTCGCCAAAAAGCAAATATGGCACTAACACAGGAATAGCATTAAAACAGTGTCGTGCATGTCAGTTCCATTGGTGGATTCATCTTGACAAATCTCTACTTGTTGGAATACTCTGCCTCCTTATACCATGTGCATGCTTGGCTAATATGACTTTACAGCATATCAGCAGTCAGTGGCACCATAGGCATTAATCGAGTAAGGAGCTGGATCTATTCAACAAATTTGTGTCCACATGTCCGGACAACACTTCCACGTGCTTCTAAGCCCCTGTCATGTGCACTTGTTTCCAGCTTGTTTCTTCCTTGGACTGACTTCTTGTGCACTTACCTCTGTTATCTGAAAAGTCCAAGGGAGAGAAGTTTCTGTGGGAGTGACCAATGTATGTTCTAGGGATTGGGGAAGGGGAGTGGGGGAGGTGATAATTAGTTTGGGGCATGTGTATTAATGCAAAATTCAGAACTGAGGCTAGAATCCCTTAGTGAGTAAACAAAACTTTATAAATGAACATTAATTCTTGAACCTAGACACTGAAAATTGATATATCTTCTTACAATGTTGGCCAGCATACTGTTTTCTTACATTGGTAGTGTAGTGTCACCTTACATTGTTCTGTGGAGAAGTGCCCAATCACGTTGATGGTCAGTGGATAACTGTCCCCATGATGGCTTGTGGAAACTTGTCTCCTAAAACTAGTGGCATGTGGAGAAGTGTCCCCATACATTGGTTGTCAAAAGAGTAGTGCCTGCTTACATTGGAGGTCAGTGGAGAGGTGTTCTTTTTACATTAGTCATAGGTAAAGAGGTGTCCTCTTACACTAGTGGTCAGTGGAGAGGTGTCCTCTTATACTGGTGGTTTAGGGAAAGGTGTCCTTCTAAATTGGTGGCCGGTGGAGTGATGGTACATGGCATACACTGGTGGTCTATGGCACAGTTCTTGCTAATATTGGCAGTTAGTGGAGAGGTGCCTGCCTAAACTGGTGGTCAGTTTAGAGCTGTCCCCTTAAATTGGAATTCTGTGGAAAAGAACCCCCCTCTACATAGAGGGAATGATCCTTAGATCTGAAGTTAGTGGGAAAAATGCTCTGTTATACTGGATTGCAAATGTGATGATCTTCTGTTGGTGTTGATTGAGAAGCATGCTTCCTACAGACAGCTCAAATGTTCTCTGCCATCAATAGCACCCACTTTTTGCCTGCATCTGGGTTGCCTGATCCGACTGCCCTGTCCTTGGTACACCTTGTAAGATTGCTAAATTCATATTCTGATATAAGAGATTGCTCTCAATGGCGACCCTGATGATGGTACCACATCCCAAAGGTATGCAAATGCAGAAATAGGGAGTTCCCCTATGGTGGGACTTTTCAGGCACTCTAGGGAAAATACAATAGTATAGTATAATACAAAATTAATTTTATTGAAAAGATAAGTTTATACATATAAAAGCATGGCAAGCAGTTATGGAAATACAAAAGTTGCAGACAACGTGAGTACTGTAGAAGCAGGGACCCAACGCGTTTCGAAGTGTAATACTTCTTCCTCAGGGGTACTCTTTAGCTTACAGTGTCTCTATTAACTGCGTTTGTATGACAAATATCTTGCTTGCACAATAATAACAGCAACCAAACTGTGGAGGTCCATGTGATAGGTTCAGATGATGGTATAAATAGTTGTAATAGCCCAATGATTCAGCCAAAGTGTGGGAAGACTACCAGCAAAGCCCATTGGGTAGCTGAAGTCCAAAGAAGGGAGCCCTTGGACTGAGATAAGCAGCTTCAAAGATTCATGACTACAGCTCACAAAGATCAGAAGCAAAGACCCTGATCTGTTTGTGTCCTCACATTAACCACTCTGCAACCGCTCACAGTAATACTACTGCGGCAGAGTGGTTCGTTATCGTCCAGCCACGTAGTATTAACGTGACTGGACACTCCCCCTTCTGGGCGGCGCTTGCGCGCCGCCGGAGGCTCGCTCCCGCTGTTTTCATTCACAGCGGGAGTCGGGCCAGGGGAGGAGCAGCGGCGATCGCCTCTGCTCTTACCCGATCGTCGGGGATCGAGTCTGGAGATCCGCCCGCTGTGTGTAAACACAGCGGGCGGATCTCCATAGTGACAGGGAGTGACAGATCGGACTGTTCAGCATAGCTGGACATCCGATCTGTCCATGAATCACTCAGTCACCTCCCCCCCTACACGTCAGTAAGCACCAGGCATACATTAACCCCTCCCTCTCCAATAAAATTAACCCCTTCCCTGCCAGTGTCATTTTTACAGTAACAGTGCATATTTATAGCACTGATTACTGCAGTAATGTCACTGGTACCCCCAAAAGTGTCAAAAATGTCAGTCAGGGGTCCGGTCTGTCCGCCGCAATGTCGCAGTCCCGCAAAAAAAAACGCAGATCGCCGCCATTACGCGTTAAAAAAAAAACACCAAAAATGACAGAAATCTTTCCCTTTGTTAGTAAACGCAATAACTTTTGCACAAACCAATCAAAATACGCTTATTGCGATTTTTTTTACCAAACATATGTAGCATAAAACAAATTGGCCAAAAAATTTTAAAAAAATTGGTTTTTACATCTTTTTTGGGGGGAATTTCATATAAAAAAATGTTAAAAATATTGTTATTTTTTCAAAATAAACGCTCTTTTTTTGTTTATAGCGCAAAAAGTAAAAATCGCACAGGTGATCAAATACCACCAAAAGAAAGCTCTGTTTGTGGGAAAAAAAGGACGTAAATTTCGTTTGGGTACGGCATCGCACGACCGCGCAATTGTCAGTTGAAGTCGCACAGCGCCGAATCGCAAAAAGTGGCCTGGACGGAAGACAGCAAAATCCTCCGGTGGTAAAGTGGTTAAGGACAGAGAATTAGTGATTCTGGAAATGCAAATAGTAAAGATGCTGAGTGATATAGGAACCCGCCACATTTTTCCACCTCAGCTAGTACAGCAGTGATTAAAAGATGGAACAGGGTTATGTAGGCTCTAAACACAACACTTTCATAAGTCAAAAACCTGCTACCTTGCCAATGCTTCATTTTCTATTTGTTTTTACTACTAAATACTAGATGCATTTGGTAACAGAGAACTCGCTAACAATTTCTATTAACAAAATCTAATTGTTGTATAAGAAAGATGATCCTAGCATTACCTTGCTTTTTATAGATATTCAGTATCAATCTTTGCGTAAACCCCGATAGGAGCATTCATAGAGCAGTATAAATATGGTTTTGATTGAAGAATGCACTTTGTTCCTTTTGGAAGACACAATAGAATAATGTTTACAGAAAGAAAATTAGAAGTGATTGCCTCCAGCTTTGTATACGCCTACATGTAGTGAATGACGGGTCTGCCCCCTTCAACTTCTGGGTCTCCAAATTGGGCACATGGCTTGAGCTTGCCCTTTACGCCTTGGAGGTGCTGGCGTGCCCTGCAGCCAGTGTATTATCTGAACGGGTATTTAGCACGGCTGGGGGCGTTATAACAGACAAGCGCAGCCGCCTGTCCAGAGACAATGTGGACAAGCTCACGTTCATTAAAATGAACCAGGCATGGATCCCACGGGACTTTTCCGTACCTTATGCAGAATAGCAATGGATACCGACCTTACCCACCCATTGTTCCATTTTTGCTCTTTCTCACTCTTTTGGGGTGTACCCTCATTTAAAATTTTTGAAAAGAAGCAGTGTTGGCTACCTCGTCCTCCTCCTCAGGGCCAGATTAATGTAGGGGCTATTGGAGCTGCAGCTCCAGGCCCCTACCTTTTATATAGGCCCCGGGTTGGCCATATTCACTGTTACCGCTCTTCTGTCACTTGTAAACACAGAAGTCTGGCTTCTATGCTCGCTTCCCCAGGCAGCACCCTCAGAACCTCCCCACACAGCGTGAAGGCCGGACAAGGAGGGACAGTTGGCGATGCATGGATGTGTTTATGGGCTTCAGAGACAGCATCCCATGTTGAATTAGGCATGCATGGCTGCACCCTTCCTCCTCTGGGTGCATGGCAAGGCACGGCCCTTAAGGCCCTTCAAAATCCTCAGCACCAAGCCCATGATGCTGTTAATCCGGCCCTGGTCCTCCTCCACCGCCGCTTCCACCTACACCGCCCATAGGTGTGCGCAGCCTATTGCATTAAGGTGTGCACCCCAAAGTTGAAATACACATGCATGTGTTTGCCAGCAGGGAGAGTAATGTATCGGGGCCATGTACCTGTAGGCAAGGAGAAATAGAGCAGAGCAGGTCCCAGGGAGATCTTTCCCATCTCCTCACTGGCAATGCTATGTGCCCTAGGTGATTAGGGTGTGCCCAGGCACACCCAGCACACCCTGTGCGCACGCCTATGTCACCGCCACATCCACCACCACCTCAACCTCCCTCCTACTCCATATGGGCCTCGTCCTTCAGAGATGAAGAAGAACATTGTTTTATTTTTCTGTTTTTTTTTTTGTTGTTTTAAGTTATTTCCCTATCCACATTTGTTTGCAGAGCACTTGCCATGCTCTTAATTACGTTTTGCTGCCATTTGCAGCACTCTAGCCCTTTCCTTTGGTGTTTTAGAGCCATTTTAGTGCCTTAAAGTTCGGGTCCCCATTGACTTCAATGGGGTTCGGTGTCCGGGAAAAGTTCGGTAAAAGTCCGGGACACGGACCCGGACTTTTTTTTAAAGTTCGGCCGAACCCGTCGAACACGGACATCTAGGTGTTCGCTCAACCCTAGTTACAATACTAATATTGGTAACTACACTACTTTACTAGGCTATAGGAGGTAACTACTCTACTTTACTAGGCTATAGGAACGCGCTTTCCTGCATTACCCAAGCCGTGCGATACAATCGTTATTTCGAAGAATAGAGAGGGATGAAGTTTATGAATTTTTGTTGCACTTTATGTTTTATTCTGTTTTTTTCAGCTTTTGTTCTCATGTTTCCCAAAGCCTGTGTTTATACAAAAAACTCTATGCAGAAAGAGTGTCATGTATCTTCTTCTACAGGGTCAATTAAGAAATGCAGTAACTAGTAAAGTAATCTCACTACAATTTACAGAAGTAACGTAGTAACGAGTTACATTTTTTGAGTAACTACCCCAACACTGGTTGGCACCCCAGACGATTTTTCAATCTGCTTTTTGGCACTGTTGCCACCATTTCTTGCTGGTGTACTACTGCGCATGCACGAAGCGTGCTAAGCTTTGTGATTGAAAAAAGTAGTACTAGTAGCACTAGAAGAATGTATTACAAATACATAATCAATAAAACATCATGGTATGATGAATCAGTCCATAATAAAAGTCCATTGAATAAAAGATGATCAGACAGCACCTGGAGGCAGTACCCTTAGAGCGAAACAGGTAATTCTGTATAGTGGAAACAGGAACAGAGGGGCACCAGACTAAGTGCAATATTAAAATCAACAGTTTATTGTAAGTAAGACAAATGGCAGCTCACGAAATAGATGAGTAATACAGGCACAATTGATATGATTGTCAGTCTCAGAGCCTCTCCAAACCATCTCGGTGTTGTGGCAGCCTCAAGCACTGGCTGTATTTCTGGATGGAAGCAGGAAGTGGACAATTGCTGCCATACCCAGAGTAGAACGCAGTATGGCGCCAGGCCCAAACTTTGGAAGTGGGGACTGGTACCTGTTTTTAAGATAGAGATTAAATGGATGAAATGCCTCCTTGCCACTGCTGGTTGAGGAGTGGGGTGGCTTGATCTGCTGAAAACGATTAAAGTGTTTGTAAAGTCACATTGTGACTTTACTGGTATCCCCTCTGGATTATGCAGTTATTAACTACTGTGTATGTGGTTTTTTTTTAATGACAGAGCTAAATACCTTTTCTCACACCACAGCTGTGAGATCACATGATCCCCCTCCACTCTCCTTCCCCGATATATGGAGAGCAGCAGGAAAGGCTAAGATTTCCCTGTGACGTCAGCCGGCTAGCAGAGGAAAGTCACGTGACTGCACAGTGGTGGTGTGAGAAAAGGTATTTAGCCTTGTCATTTAAAAATAAAAAACACATATGCAGTAGTTAATAACTGCATAATCCAGAGTGGATACAAGTATTTTTGCTGCATATTGCAGCAGAATAGCAGCGGAAGGGACAGGGAGGCTCGCACGCTAAAAGAGGCAGAGAGGGAGGGAGAGAGGGGAGAGACTCACAGCAAAGAGCAGGATGATGGAGGCATGTAAACTGACCATGGTGTCATGGCTATGCAGCCATGATTTACCATGGCCAGCACACACAGGGGGACACAGGAACAGGCAGGAATAACCAGGTATATTACAACATAGAAAGGGACAAATTACATGGCACAAGCACTGTGCTATAGATCATACCCTTTTAGGGTAAAAAGCACTTTAAATGATTGCATTATTACTTCAAAGCCCCTGCAGCTACAGAAGTCAGTGCAGGGTTGTTTTTAAGCTCATTTACTGTTTGTTAAAAATATGTATGTTTTTTAAAGTATATAGCCTGGCCACAGTTACACATTAAGGGCAATGTGTGTCATTCTCAAGTTGCCGGTTATATAATTTGTTAGCCCATTGGTGTGTTACTTACAGTATTTTAGAATGACCATAACTGTTGACCTTGCTTGCACTGATTTAGGTTAAATTGGGCATGCCCTGAACATCCCCCTTCCCTGTTCCCTCACAATCTATTACCTTGACAATGGTCAAATAAATCACTCCCTACTAATGATAATGGATTTAACCCCTGATCACAAATTTACCTTAAAGACAAATGTTTCAGTCAAGCAATACTTGCCACACAAGAACTAATATATCCAACAAGGACTCTGAAAAAAAGCATAGACTTCAAAAGCCTGAAACTTAGTAAGTGCCTATTTCATACCGGTGGATCTGAGCATAATTACCCATTCAAACTAGTCTACAAAAATCTTAAACTTCTTCCAAAATCCAAAATTACAAAGATAATCTTGATTTGGTCTGGTATTGGGCTTGTTTCCCTTGCATTACAAATTATGTGGCATAACGTTATTTGTCTTGGCCTGTAATTTTTGCTTTTCCTAAAGTTTATGCAAACCCTAACATCGAACTTCTCGTATTTACTCCCTTTTGGTCTCCTAAAAATACAATTGGAAGTGTTTTGTTATATCTGTTCTATAAGTGCAAAACATATTCGTTGATTTCGCCAAAAAGCAAATATGGCACTAACACAGGAATAGCATTAAAACAGTGTCGTGCATGTCAGTTCCATTGGTGGATTCATCTTGACAAATCTCTACTTGTTGGAATACTCTGCCTCCTTATACCATGTGCATGCTTGGCTAATATGACTTTACAGCATATCAGCAGTCAGTGGCACCATAGGCATTAATCGAGTAAGGAGCTGGATCTATTCAACAAATTTGTGTCCACATGTCCGGACAACACTTCCACGTGCTTCTAAGCCCCTGTCATGTGCACTTGTTTCCAGCTTGTTTCTTCCTTGGACTGACTTCTTGTGCACTTACCTCTGTTATCTGAAAAGTCCAAGGGAGAGAAGTTTCTGTGGGAGTGACCAATGTATGTTCTAGGGATTGGGGAAGGGGAGTGGGGGAGGTGATAATTAGTTTGGGGCATGTGTATTAATGCAAAATTCAGAACTGAGGCTAGAATCCCTTAGTGAGTAAACAAAACTTTATAAATGAACATTAATTCTTGAACCTAGACACTGAAAATTGATATATCTTCTTACAATGTTGGCCAGCATACTGTTTTCTTACATTGGTAGTGTAGTGTCACCTTACATTGTTCTGTGGAGAAGTGCCCAATCACGTTGATGGTCAGTGGATAACTGTCCCCATGATGGCTTGTGGAAACTTGTCTCCTAAAACTAGTGGCATGTGGAGAAGTGTCCCCATACATTGGTTGTCAAAAGAGTAGTGCCTGCTTACATTGGAGGTCAGTGGAGAGGTGTTCTTTTTACATTAGTCATAGGTAAAGAGGTGTCCTCTTACACTAGTGGTCAGTGGAGAGGTGTCCTCTTATACTGGTGGTTTAGGGAAAGGTGTCCTTCTAAATTGGTGGCCGGTGGAGTGATGGTACATGGCATACACTGGTGGTCTATGGCACAGTTCTTGCTAATATTGGCAGTTAGTGGAGAGGTGCCTGCCTAAACTGGTGGTCAGTTTAGAGCTGTCCCCTTAAATTGGAATTCTGTGGAAAAGAACCCCCCTCTACATAGAGGGAATGATCCTTAGATCTGAAGTTAGTGGGAAAAATGCTCTGTTATACTGGATTGCAAATGTGATGATCTTCTGTTGGTGTTGATTGAGAAGCATGCTTCCTACAGACAGCTCAAATGTTCTCTGCCATCAATAGCACCCACTTTTTGCCTGCATCTGGGTTGCCTGATCCGACTGCCCTGTCCTTGGTACACCTTGTAAGATTGCTAAATTCATATTCTGATATAAGAGATTGCTCTCAATGGCGACCCTGATGATGGTACCACATCCCAAAGGTATGCAAATGCAGAAATAGGGAGTTCCCCTATGGTGGGACTTTTCAGGCACTCTAGGGAAAATACAATAGTATAGTATAATACAAAATTAATTTTATTGAAAAGATAAGTTTATACATATAAAAGCATGGCAAGCAGTTATGGAAATACAAAAGTTGCAGACAACGTGAGTACTGTAGAAGCAGGGACCCAACGCGTTTCGAAGTGTAATACTTCTTCCTCAGGGGTACTCTTTAGCTTACAGTGTCTCTATTAACTGCGTTTGTATGACAAATATCTTGCTTGCACAATAATAACAGCAACCAAACTGTGGAGGTCCATGTGATAGGTTCAGATGATGGTATAAATAGTTGTAATAGCCCAATGATTCAGCCAAAGTGTGGGAAGACTACCAGCAAAGCCCATTGGGTAGCTGAAGTCCAAAGAAGGGAGCCCTTGGACTGAGATAAGCAGCTTCAAAGATTCATGACTACAGCTCACAAAGATCAGAAGCAAAGACCCTGATCTGTTTGTGTCCTCACATTAACCACTCTGCAACCGCTCACAGTAATACTACTGCGGCAGAGTGGTTCGTTATCGTCCAGCCACGTAGTATTAACGTGACTGGACACTCCCCCTTCTGGGCGGCGCTTGCGCGCCGCCGGAGGCTCGCTCCCGCTGTTTTCATTCACAGCGGGAGTCGGGCCAGGGGAGGAGCAGCGGCGATCGCCTCTGCTCTTACCCGATCGTCGGGGATCGAGTCTGGAGATCCGCCCGCTGTGTGTAAACACAGCGGGCGGATCTCCATAGTGACAGGGAGTGACAGATCGGACTGTTCAGCATAGCTGGACATCTGATCTGTCCATGAATCACTCAGTCACCTCCCCCCCTACACGTCAGTAAGCACCAGGCATACATTAACCCCTCCCTCTCCAATAAAATTAACCCCTTCCCTGCCAGTGTCATTTTTACAGTAACAGTGCATATTTATAGCACTGATTACTGCAGTAATGTCACTGGTACCCCCAAAAGTGTCAAAAATGTCAGTCAGGGGTCCGGTCTGTCCGCCGCAATGTCGCAGTCCCGCAAAAAAAAACGCAGATCGCCGCCATTACGCGTTAAAAAAAAAACACCAAAAATGACAGAAATCTTTCCCTTTGTTAGTAAACGCAATAACTTTTGCACAAACCAATCAAAATACGCTTATTGCGATTTTTTTTACCAAACATATGTAGCATAAAACAAATTGGCCAAAAAATTTTAAAAAAATTGGTTTTTACATCTTTTTTGGGGGGAATTTCATATAAAAAAATGTTAAAAATATTGTTATTTTTTCAAAATAAACGCTCTTTTTTTGTTTATAGCGCAAAAAGTAAAAATCGCACAGGTGATCAAATACCACCAAAAGAAAGCTCTGTTTGTGGGAAAAAAAGGACGTAAATTTCGTTTGGGTACGGCATCGCACGACCGCGCAATTGTCAGTTGAAGTCGCACAGCGCCGAATCGCAAAAAGTGGCCTGGACGGAAGACAGCAAAATCCTCCGGTGGTAAAGTGGTTAAGGACAGAGAATTAGTGATTCTGGAAATGCAAATAGTAAAGATGCTGAGTGATATAGGAACCCGCCACATTTTTCCACCTCAGCTAGTACAGCAGTGATTAAAAGATGGAACAGGGTTATGTAGGCTCTAAACACAACACTTTCATAAGTCAAAAACCTGCTACCTTGCCAATGCTTCATTTTCTATTTGTTTTTACTACTAAATACTAGATGCATTTGGTAACAGAGAACTCGCTAACAATTTCTATTAACAAAATCTAATTGTTGTATAAGAAAGATGATCCTAGCATTACCTTGCTTTTTATAGATATTCAGTATCAATCTTTGCGTAAACCCCGATAGGAGCATTCATAGAGCAGTATAAATATGGTTTTGATTGAAGAATGCACTTTGTTCCTTTTGGAAGACACAATAGAATAATTTTTACAGAAAGAAAATTAGAAGTGATTGCCTCCAGCTTTGTATACAGATGATACCCTGGTATGTTCTTTCTTAGTGTAAACGGTGGAAGCCATTTATGAGAATCTCAATAAACCATTCAATGTTTTCCTCAAAAGATATTTGGTCTGTTTGATGTAGGATGTTTGATTAAAACGTGACTTTATTGCAGACCTAAAATATTTCAAAGCAATAATATTTATTTTATACCTAAATCTGTAGGTGTTAGTTAATAACATACTGTTCATATGGCTTCTTTTAAGCTGCTTAGGAGGCTAACACCCTAAACAAAACTTAATTAAAAACGGGATCACAAAGCTGTTAAAGAAGAACTGTCATGTTAGAGACCAAGGACATTTTATACCATCGTGACTTGTACACTATGTCCTAAAAAGGACTGAGTCCCGAGATGCTCCCACTGAGCTGAGATTATTAAATCATAGGCATGCAATATGATAAACCCAGATGTCAGTCAGGAACACCAACTCATTCAAAAAGGGTGGCCTTTTTTCTGCAGACCTTTTGTCTCTGTATGTTAATGGTACATTCCTGCCATATTCAAAATGTAGCATTTCAAGATAGCTCACCTGCTGGTTCATTTCTTTTTTTATTGCTTGAACACCGCAGACCACCCTATTCTGAAATAACTCTACAGTTGCTGATAAGCTGGTAATGCTGCAGACACTGATCAATACAAAAAATTTGGAAAACTATTATCGATTAGTGTCTACAACATTGTCCAGCGCAGTCCCAACAAAGAATAAGGCAAAAGGGCTTGCTTTATTTAAAGCCTGTTCATCATTCTTACCCTCTGGTTGTTCACAGGTGTGTCTTAACAATCCTAGCAATGCCACTGATATCCAACAACTCCAGTCTAAAAATCATTTTAGATATATTGACTCATTCTCAAAATTCTGGGTTTGTAAATTTAACTCTGAAACTCATTGAGTCTATGGAGGAAATGGGGGGTTGTTATTTAATTCTTGACTCTAATAAGCCAATTGTTGTCAAAAAGGGATGAAAAGACATGCACTGTCATTGGGTAAAATGCCAAAATTTGAAGAAAAGAAAAAAAACAACATGGAGAAGGCCAATAGAAGAGGGAAATGATTATCGACACTGGCGCATGTACACCTACACAGGGTGAACTGGATGGATTATTATCTTTTTTGGTCAACCTTACCTACTATGTAATTATAAACAAAAAAAATGACCTAAGTCAGTAAGTCAGCACTCACCGACTCACAGTGGAAGGTAAATGCATAGACCATATGTGCAAAAAACACACAAGCATATATAAACATATAAAATGGTAAGGCAAAAAATTCTAAAGGAAGAGGGGGGAAAAATGTATATATAACAAACAAGTCAAAGATGGGAGTGCAAAAACCTCATCTATGAATGAAGTCCTTCCGCAGTCCGGAAAAAATCACAGTGTAGATGATTCCTTGTAGTGGATGGTCATGGAGTCCAAATCAAGGTGTATGTGGCATATAGAGTGCAGGCAGCTCCTCAGGAGGTGAGGGACCCTCCAGGCATATAGCAAAAAAGGAAGAAGACAAAGGGCGCCAGGTCACAATATAGTATGAGAAATATGACAATTTATTGTAGTGACTTACATGTACAAACAATCCAAAATACAGCCAGTAAACCATGAGCAACGGTACTCGCAATGGGACACATCCGGGGTGATCAGATCCGGGGATCTGATTTTTTGTACAATTTTTTGTACAATTTTTTGTACAATAATTTGTGTGTAGTTCATAGACAGGGTTTTTTCTCCCTTTTTATCTCATTGGTTTTAATTATTCACTGATATTGTTTTTATTGCAGCTAATTACAGTCATTGTTCATTTAATGGGCTTCCCTGCCTGTGTTTCCTATATAAGTGTTTCCAGTGGAGGGGCGGGCCTGCCTGATGAAGGAGGAGGACCTCCGAAACGACGTTGCGGCCCGCCCTCCACACTCTATCCAGCTCTCTGGTTCCTGTCAGACTCCGTGGAGGAACTGACAGGTCGCTGACGTCACTTCCGGTTCCGGGTCACTGCTTTCATCGACCCTGCTGTACACAGACATCTGCAAGGCTGCCCATCCAGGGAGCCTGCACCACCTACAGCAGCAACTGGCACCTGTATCATAGACACTGCCACACAGCACAGGATCGTTCAGGAGGTCCCCGGATCTGATCATCCCGGATGTGTCACATTGCGAGTACCGTTGTTCATGGTTTACTGGCTGTATTTTGGATTGTTTGTACATGTAAGTCACTACAATAAATTGTCATATTTCTCATACTATATTGTGACCTGGCGCCCTTTGTCTTCTTTCTTTTTTACTATGTAATTATGTAAGAGGTTTTAAGTATGTGCTGCGTTGGGTGCATTGTGATAAAATAATGCAGGTATGACCCACTGGAAATGTATGACATTTGTTCATATTTCAATTATAATCAATTTTTAGGAATTCTTTTAGTTTGTTTTACTAATCTTTGGCCTCTTGATGGCGACATGCGTGTGTTTTTTTGCAATATATTATTCCCAGCATGTTTACTAATTCTTTGCTAGTTGCCACATGATGGCGCTGATAGTAGGCCAAATTATGCTCTGGACATAATTGTCATTGGGCATAATTTTTATATAATTAGCCATTGCGACCCTTCCATTTGGGATGGGTCATCCAATCAAAGCGATCCTCCCAAGTGTTGTAGGGATATATTTGCGTGGTATTGGTGTGTGTGCGCGTCCCTGATAACGTCACGTATGATGCATGCATGGTCAATGTCGGCCATTTTGACTACTTGACAAACAGTTGTTGCCATTACACGCTTGTTTTGAAGCTGCGGAAGTGAGTGTTACTCTTTTTTACAAAACAAACTATCTTAACGGTAATATGCTATGTGAGAAGTTTTTTTTACGTCACCTGCGCGTCCTGAGCTTTCCTTTAGCACCTATACTGTGGTGTGAGGATATAATTGTTGTAAATGACCCCATGGTGTCATTTGTCCGGCTGGAGGAAATTATGTCCCAGTGATTTGGATCTCGGTTTATCTATTTACCAGAGTGAGTGAGGCCACCCTTATTAGGGGGTCACTTTTCATACGGTAAGCGCAGTGTGAAATCATGAGCTGGTGACACTTCCGATATCTTTCATCACTATTCACGGAGTGTGGGATCTTTTTCATTTCTTTGACACCTTTCAATGGGATTTTATTTTATGGACTTTCCTATGTTCATTATATCATTTGTTTATAGCGCTGCACTTTTATTTTAGTGTCAATCATTTTTATTGTGTTTTCAAAATTACAACATATACAGAAACATAAAAGGGGAGAAAAAACAAAGGGCTGGTATGAAGCATAATGTTACAAACATTCAAAACAGGAACAAGAGTTATAATGTGGAGAGACAACATTCTCAAACAATACAGGATACAGGCATTTTAGTTTACAATGTACAAAATGACGTCACATTGTGGGCTCTCAATCCCTGACATCCCAATTGGGGACAAACTGTGTCTAGGGAGAGAGCCCACCTGTATAACTGTCTGTTTATCTGCTCCTCAGTCCCTATTACCAAACTGGTGGTGTGTAAAGAGTAGGGGTTGTTTCAGCCTATTTTGTTGCTGGTATACTTACAGTCAAGGCAGCTGAGCTAGCTGGATTTCCAGTAGTGAATTTGTTGTACAACTCGAGCCACGGTGTCCAGGTAGACAATGTCTTTTGATATTTTTCCCTATCTGTAGATAAAGCTAACTCATAAGAGTGGTGTGTGTGAACTAGTTGGGCCGCGTCAAGGATAGTTGGCATGTCCTGGGATTTCCATTTATGGACAATAGAGAGTCTGGCATCTAATAATATGTGTGTTACAATCTTTCTTGCTGTGGATGGATACTGTTCTATGGCCACGTTTAAAATTGCCAGGGCTGGGTTGGATGTTACTGGAGTATTGGTGACTTGTTCAAGAGTATTAAATAGACCCCTCCAGAAGTCATGTAGTTAAGGGCATGACCACAGGACATGTAGTAATGTGCCTGTGGATCTGCAGTTTCTCCAGCAAAGGGCTGAGTGCCACTGAGGAAACCTAGATAGTATGTCGGGAGTTAAATACCAACGTTGGGTAATCCTCTGTGTTAGCTCCCACAGTGAGGTGCATGCTGTAGCTTTGTAGATAGAAGATAGGGCCACTTTACATTGGTTGGCAGAAAATGCTTGTTGCTTTTTCCCACTACTCTAATGGGGGGCAGTTTTGTAAAAGGAGTTTTTCCTCCCAGTATGGCATAGAAAATCGAAATACCTTTGCAGTTGTTATGGGTAGATGCAAATTAGATGGATGCTTGCATAGGCAATGAAAAAAAGATATGGGGATTGTGTTTCAAGCAGTTAGTTATTTAAATTAATTGGAAGTAATCTGTTGTCTTGAGGTTATATTCAGAACATAGGGCAGGGAAGGATTTGATTCTCCCTTGCTCGCAAATTGAATTAAACGACTCAATACCTTTGCTCGTCCAATTTGCAATGGAGATATCAGGTATAAGGTGTTTAAGACTTAAGAGTGGATATAGTCGCAATGTAGTCGTATGTATTTCTTTCCAAGTGGTCTGAGTCAATTTCCACCAGGCCTTGACGGGCGCTATGATGGTAGGGGATAAGTGAGTAGGAATGAATGAGTGGGGACGTAAGCTGTATGGCCAAGCTGGCATTCCCCTAAACAAGATATTTTCCTGTTCTATCCCTACCCATAAGGAGGAGGGGTTTGGGTCAAGCCAGGTTTTTAGCTGGTTTAAAATAGTCGCATGGTAATAATCATGTATGTTGGTGAAATTAGAGACTGCTACTGATCTATGTTTAAAGAGGGTGGATTTTGTGGCGCGTGGTTTCCTGCCCCGCCAGACATATCTATTTAGAGGAGCTGTAGGGAGTCTAAGTATTTCTTGGTGAGAGGAATAGTAAGGGATCTAAAGAGGTACAGAAGTTTGGGCAGTAGATTCATCTTAAATGCTGTGAGTCGGCCTCCCCATGAGAATTAAAATTTGGGTACAAGTAGGTCTGTGTGATCAAATTTCAAGTTATTCCATCCGTGCCTAGGTTGAGGATGTGGGATTTTGTTTCGTTAACCTTGTAGTGTGAAATCTCGCCAAACTCAGAAAGGGTCGAGTGGATGCGTTGCAGTGAGGTGAGTGGGGTGGTGATTATAAGGATAATGTCATCAACAAATAGGCTAATCTTGTGAAGTGTACAGCCGGTGATGAGGCCAGTAATGTTAGGGTCTGATGTAATACGCTCGGCAAGGGGTTCAATGGCTAGGTTAAAGATTAAAGGGGCCATCCTTGTCTAGTGCCATTGGATATTTTGAAGGGGTGAGAAATAATTTCATCATTGCTGAGGGGTTAGTATATAAGGCTAATATGGCTGACAGAATATTCCCCTCAAAGCCGAATTTCTTCAGCACAGCTGTCAAATATGAGCAGTTGACTCTATCGAACGCCTTCTCTGCCTCTAATAAGAGAAGCAGAGAAGCCGTTCAAGTGTGTTGCACTGAATGGATTATGTTTATGAGGTGGCTGGTGGCGCCAGACATTTGTCGCCTTTTGGTGATTCCCGATTGATCTTTGTGAATGAGAAAGGGGAGGAGGCGTGATATGCGAAGAGCTATAATTTTGGCGTACTATTTGAAGTCACTGTTTAGTAGAGAAAGTCGAATGTTTTAGGGAGTTGTGGGTTCTTTACCCGGTTTGGAGAGGGTAATAATTGTGGCTGACAGCATTTCAGCAGGGAAGAAGGAGGTTGAAATTGCGTGGTTAAAAAGGTTGCATAGATGAGGCACTAGAGTATGCTAAAACTGTTTATAATATTGTACCGGAAGGCCGTCAGGGCCCGGGGACTTATTGGAGGGCAGGGAGTTATCGTTTTAACAATTTCATCTACCGTAAATGGGTCATTAACCTCCCTGGCGGTATGATTATGTCAGGAATTACATACCAAAAGCGGTACAATAGTTTTCATGGAAATTTGGCGTTATGTATTATAGGCCTACAATTCTTAGTAATTACTGACTTAAACCTGACCAAAACAAGAGTCTAGTAGACATCCCAGATGTGATAAATTTGAAACACAAACACGTGAATTATAATCGAATCAATAATATTATTTTATTATTTAATATATAATATATATAATAAAATTATATTATTGATTAGATTATAATTCATGCATTATATATTATATATAGATATATGTGTGTGTGCATATATATATATATATATATATATGCGCATATATATATATATATATATATATATATATATATATATATATATATATATAATATAAAATGTGTTTTGTGTTTTGTGCAACGTTTTTTTTTTTTTTTTTTTTTGAATTTCCCTCCCTAGTTCCGCTCCCATGCAGCATTGCCGCTGCAGGGAACGGAACTAGGAAGTGATCAGACCGACGGAGACCGACGGAGGAGCGGCGGGACTCTCGGCTGGCGGTCACAGCAATGAGAGATCATCGCTGGATCGCCAGGATAAGGTAAGAGAACACTGCTGCGCTCTCTGCAATCCACCCCGAGCGTGACTCGGGGTTACCGCTCCTGATATGAAAAACCAACCCCGAGTCACGCTCGGGATTACCACTAAGGAGGTTAAGGTCCTGTAATTGTTCTGGGGTAAGGGAGGGTAGCTGGACGTGTTGTAAAAATTTAGTTATGGTCTCCAGAGAATGGGATGAAGGGCCATCTTGTATATTGTAGATTATTTCATAATATGCACTAAAGGTGTTAGATATCTATTGCAGATCTGAGAGTTTTTTGTGTGAGGTTGGGTGAATTCTAAAAGGGAGTTTAGATTTAGTGCAGATGCCCTTTATACGACGTGCCATTGTTTTACCTGCTTTGTTGCTGGTGGTATAATACATGGCTTTAAGCTTAAGTGTGCTTTTCTCATAGGGGTCTAAGAGGAGGGTTCTAAGTTCAAGGCGTAAGGCCATGAGTTTATGCAATGAGTCATGAGTCATGGGTAGGGGCCTTAGCATTGGAGGAGTTTAGGTTGTCTATTTCCCTGTGCAGGTAGTCAAGGCCCTGTGTCCTTCTTTTCCTGGCCCTAGAGCTAATTTGAATTAGCAAACCTCTCAACGCAGGCTCAGTATCAGACCTAAAACAGCTGGGTCCGATACCGAGCCTACGTTGTTCGCAAAAAATTCAGTAAGGTGAATATTAAAATCCTCAGCATAAGGAGATGATGTCATCACATAAGTGTTCGCCCTCCACAGTTTGTAAGGGCAAGGGGAGGAGGGGTTGTGGATGGTGATGCTGCCCGAAGCATGGTCAGACCAAGTGGTAGGCTCAATATTGGACTGCCCAATCTTTTGTAATAACCATTTATCTACCAAAAAATAGTCCAAATGAGAGTAAGAATTGTGAACAGATGACAAGTGGGTATAATCATGTTCCAAGGGATGGTGGCAACGCCAGATATCGTAGAGAGAGTTGCTGCGGATAAAGTTGGATAGGTCTGGTGTGCACCTGATACTCACACTGGTAGTGTCCATGGAGGAATCAGGGACAATGTTGTAGTCTCCACAGAGTATCGGGGAACCTTTCTGTACCTAACACAGCTTTTTCCATAATTTGTTAAGGAAATTAATTTGCTTTGTGTTGGGGGCATACAATGTCACGAGAGTTAACGGAGTCCCATTAAAGGAGCCGATTAGAATTATACATCTGCCTCCTGGGTCTATGATGGTGTCTTCTAGTTGGAGGGTCAGAGATGTGTGGATTGCTGCCATGACTCCTTTTTCTTCTTAGGACCAGAGGCTTTAAAGATGAGAGGAAAGTCTATATGGGTACAGATAGGGGACTCAGTGGCTTTTAAATGCATTTCCTGAACACAAAGGTATTGAGCAGGACAGACGCTTGGCCATTTGCCAAAGAGTCGACCACTTGGCCGGGTGGTTCAACCCGTTGGCATTAATCATCACACTCTTGATGGCCATTGGTGTAGGTGTTTGTAGTGCTGCAAGAGATAATCACAGCATCCTCAACATGCTAAGAGATGCTGGGTGCAGACTTGGAGTTGAGAATGTTGATTGTAGATTTCAATTTGACAGTTTGGATGTTGGAAAACGTAGTTCTGCTGGCAGAGTAGGTGATCAAATATGAGAATAGACTCTTGAATGCAGGTGCTGCAAAAACAAAGGGAAAGATAGGGGAAGAGGGGAAACAAAGAAAAAGATAGCAAAGGATCCATAGCCACCTCGGATAGCGAATACTCAGCATGTTGCGCTGCATATCCAGAGGATGGAGGGTAATGGATCCGGCTCTCGGATGTGGTCATCCGAGAGCCGGATTCTAGGCCTCCAATCTTCAAGTGTGAAGATCACTAGTGGTGATGAGAATGGGGTTTCCTGTTGGAGGAGTACCACGGAGGTGTAAGTTTGCCCGAGTGTTTGGGTGGGCTAGGTGGGGGGGCTTGTTCAGGGATAATATCCCAGGTATGAAGAAGATCCAGACCCCCCTTAACTTAAGATTATTACCCCGTGAGCGGTCTTCCAAGTCAACGAGCTTGGATTTAATCCAATTGTGTTCATCTAAGTTTTCTTCATGGGCATCGACTAGTTCATTTACAGTGGATGTCATATCTCCTATTGCATTCTCCATTTGATGAACTCTGCTGCAGAGGAGGTTAACCTCTGTAGTAAAATGCCTGGCGATAGATGTAAGTTCAGTTTTCAGGGATGTACGTAATGTAAGGAGCATTTCTTTGAGAAGCATATCCAAGACAGGTTGGTTAGAAGTTTGGATGTGAGCAATAGGAGAGGGTGCAGAAGTGAAGGCCTGTCTGTGCAAGCTGTCATTAGATGCAGGTAAGTCGGGTACTTCATAGTCCAAGCACTGCCTGGATTTGGCTGAGCTTCCACATGGGCTTGCCGCTGTGGAGGAGGAGGGAGCCGATTGTTTGTCTGCTTCTGCAAGCGGGCCATCTGGGAGCTCAGAGTAATATTTGTAGAGAGAGGGGGCGGAAGGCCGCCGTTCGGCTCCATCTTTGTTGCCTGTGCTGCCGTGTGGCTGAAAGAAGTTAATAAGTTTTTTCTGTGGAACGGAGCTCAGAGTCAGATGTCTATTTAGCCCACGCGCCGGCCACGCCCACTGCACTTTAATTTTATATACGCATTACATACAGAGTGCAGGGGTAAGGAGTGGGTAACACAGAGTGCAGGCATCAAGATTAAGTAGAGCTCAAGAGTGCATATTGGAAAGAGTGCAGGGGTCAGAAGTGGTTATCATAGAGAGTGCAATGGTCAGTAATGCATATCACACACAGCAGTGCATCACACACAGGCAAGTACACAGAGTACAACCAAAAAGGACAAAAATTACAAATTCCTCACAGTAAAGATATACCTGAGTGGTCCAAACAGTACAGGTCTTCTTTATAGCCCTAGCCCCCTATCCTGCATATGCCTCCTCCTCCGATTTTCCCCCCTAAGCCTATAAATAACTTCTTTGTACAGACCACCCTATTCCAGCCCCTTCTAAGTACAGACCCCAACATAAGTCATCCCTTCCAAGCCCATCCCCTCAGGACAAGAAACCCCACCCTTAAACTTGTTTATCAGATGCACCAGCAGTGGACAAAATTATTTGACCAAAGCCACGGAGCGTCCACTCTCATCCCTGAACTGCAGCTGTCGACGGGCAGAAGCAACACTGCAATGCAAATGCCATGATCACTGCAAAAATTTCAGCCAGTTTTATCTCTTGGATCTTTAAACATGTGGGATTTCTAGCACTAGTGACGCTCCTGTTGGATACAAAAGGTATCTCAAATGTTTTTCAAAACATTATGGCTTATGGGATCCTGTAAAAACGATTGACTTGTTTGGTGCAGCTGCCATGACCCTGACACATATACCAAGTGTCTAACCTGCAACAAGTATGCAGATTGGAAGGTCAGTCTTTTCAGACTTGGCAGCATTATTTTTGGCCAGGAACCAGGTTTAGGTTCTGAAGTAAGGCATAGGATGACCACCCCAGAGCCTTCATATTTTAAAAAAGAAGTCAGCATCAGCAGTTCCATATTTATATTTTCAAAGATTCACCTTCACAAGACCTAAATAAAACTTGACATATTGTTTTCACCATCCTAAATGAATGCACGCTTCCTCTAAAGTCTCAAAGGACTAGAATTTCCTCCTGTCTCATCTGCATTCTGTGAAATATGTTAACTTTTGCTCCTTTTCTCTGTTAGGCTTGTGCTTAGCAATCTCCCATTTCCTGGGAGTACAGAGATGTGTGGAGCTGGATGCAAGCATTTCAATCAGCTGCTACAAACAAATAATGCAATTATAATGAAAAGCTAATCATCTTGAGAGCCAATTAACTACTCTGAACAACATTTTGTATATTTTAGAACTCATGTGTTGCATCTACTTCCCATAAAGTTCTTCAGAGTTTGCAGAACTCACAAAATGTGTGTTCTTTAGTTTGCAACAAACAAGACAGTGCTGATTATCAAAATCTTTAGTGACATCAAGTAAGGTAAGCCCGCTATGCAAAACATGGCGATTGGGTTTTCATTAAAAATAGAAAAATGTCAACATCACTGAATTTTTTGAAGCCCAACGCCACTAACAACTAACATTTTTTTTTCCTTAAATGTTCCAAAAGAAGTATTCTCCCTCTTCATGCACCAGCGCTGCACTCCTCATCCTGTTCTACCCCAGGCAGCTACTCCTTTTCTGGGTTCAATGACTTTAAGCTTCATGCAACTCCTTTCTTCCTAAAAGCTTAGGATGTCATCAGGCCATTCTAGCCTCACAGGAGAATCAGGAGAATATTACCCAAATCACTGCATGAGCACGGTTCTCTGCATCACAGCAGACTGCCCTCTGCCACACCAAAAGCAGCCCCAAAAAAGATATGTTTCTTTTTTAGTGATCACAAAGTACTGGACTGTAAATGTATTATGCCACCAAGAATTTAGACAAAACCAAAGGGCTTTATCCAAAAAGGCTAAGTGGTTCATCAGTTGATAAGAGGTTCAGGTTAAAATAAAAGTACACTGCTCAAAAAAATGAAAGGAACACATCATTTTTATAACATCCAGTGTGCATGAGGCTCTAGAAACACTGCAGAAAAGAAAGAGCATGCAGAATTGGCACAGAGATAGGGAAAATTAGAACGGTAATTTTCGTCTATTAAATTACTGGTAGAAACAGAAGATATTACAGGCATAAAGGAGTCTTGGCCAATGGTAGCATAAAGGCTGAGACTTCTACAGGTTTTTGCCCCTCTGTGTGTACATGCTTGGCCCAAGAGAAAAAAACAGTTGTTCCATTTCAGGAAAAGTTCAATGGAGTAGTTCACCTTTACCACAAAACTGCCTATGCAGATAAGGGGCATCTGTAGGTAAACAAACAAACTGTAAACAAAATATTTTCTGTATAGATCACAGAAGGAAAGATAGGTTATTCGTCAGCAAAGAATAGGACGGGCTCTAAGTAAAGTGATCATAGACATTTATTAAAAAATCTGGGGTGTAATGCCCATGCAAGATAACAAAAAATAGTGGTTACAATCAGTGCAAAGACAAGAAACAAGACATACATAACATATAAACAATTAGTGACAAAAACCGGCCGGCATGTAAATTAACTTTCAAGATTCTTAAACAGATATGTGTTCAATCGATTGCAAATTTGCATTAATAAAGTTCTTGAAAAGGCTCCTTGTAGGGCAATGGGACGCCAATGAGGTTAATGGTTGAATTATACTGTTAATGTTGGACATTCATCCAGTGGTATCATTCAGAGTTAAACTATTGGTATGCCTCAGTTGAAAGGAAGCCGTTTAGGTTAGACAGTATAGCTGTTATAGGTGAGTTGCTGTATGGTGTTAAATCGTGGGTTGGTGCGGCTTTGTGGGGACTGTGCAGCGATCTGAGAATTGTTTGGATTGCTGACGGTATGTGACCGTTTTTTCACCCCTATTGGTGGCTAGGTGTCGCTTATGATTTCAGCTACTTTGCTGGTTTAGGTAATATGAGGGTATGCTTGGGTGCAGGGGGCTTAGCCAGAGCCAGCAGATGATCGTATTAAATGCTTCTGATTGCCATTGACTATTATTAACATGAGCGGTTGTTCTGTTTGCTCTGACGGCTAATAGCCGTTTCTTCACCCTTGCTGAGCAGATACCTTACTTTGCGGGGACTATGCAGAGATCTGTCCACAATGTCCTGATCCCTGACGGTATGTGACCGTTTCTTCACGCTGACCGTGAGTGAGACGAAGCTACGCAAGAGGAAGCGAAACGCGTCAACGTCACAGCCCGGCGGCACACTCTACCACTACTCCTCATAGACTACGGACGCCAGGATGCCAGGAAGAGCGGAAGCAAAGGACAGCCCGCACGGCGATCGGCAACGGAAAGGCAGGTGCACTCGCTCAAACGAACGACCGATAAGGTACTTGATGTTTGCTTAGCAGGGGTGAAGGAACGGCTCCACGCCGTCAGAGCAGGACCAACACTGCATCACCACACTGAACCGCCATACCTCACTCACGGTCAGCGGTAAACAGAAGCACCTGAATTGACCATTGACGGCTCTGACCTAAGTCCCTTGCACCACCCCATATCCCCACATCACCAATACCAATTGTATGGCCACAATAATGAGCGACACCTTACCTTAAATAGGGGTGAAGAAACGGTCACATACCGTCAGGGATCAGGACATTGTGGACAGATCTCTGCATAGTCCCCGCAAAGTAAGGTATCTGCTCAGCAAGGGTGAAGAAACGGCTATTAGCCGTCAGAGCAAACAGAACAACCGCTCATGTTAATAATAGTCAATGGCAATCAGAAGCATTTAATACGATCATCTGCTGGCTCTGGCTAAGCCCCCTGCACCCAAGCATACCCTCATATTACCTAAACCAGCAAAGTAGCTGAAATCATAAGCGACACCTAGCCACCAATAGGGGTGAAAAAACGGTCACATACCGTCAGCAATCCAGACAATTCTCAGATCGCTGCACAGTCCCCACAAAGCCGCACCAACCCACGATTTAACACCATACAGCAACTCACCTATAACAGCTATACTGTCTCACCTAAACGGCTTCCTTTCAACTGAGGCATACCAATAGTTTAACTCTGAATGATACCACTGGATGAATGTCCAACATTAACAGTATAATTCAACCATTAACCTCATTGGCGTCCCATTGCCCTACAAGGAGCCTTTTCAAGAACTTTATTAATGCAAATTTGCAATCGATTGAACACATATCTGTTTAAGAATCTTGAAAGTTAATTTATATGCCGGCCGGTTTTTGTCACTAATTGTTTATATGTTATGTATGTCTTGTTTCTTGTCTTTGCACTGATTGTAACCACTATTTTTTGTTATCTTGCATGGGCATTACACCCCAGATTTTTTAATAAATGTCTATGATCACTTTACTTAGAGCCCGTCCTATTCTCTGCTGACGAATAACCTATCTTTCCTTCTGTGATCTATACAGAAAATATTTTGTTTATATGCTGTTTTTTGGTTAAGCCAGCCAAACTTACATAGCCAACACGGGCATTTACATAGACTCAGCTAAACCATACTCCTAACAAACCACTTTTTTTGCAAACAAACAAACTGTGCAGCCTTGACTAAAGTTGAATAATGCCCTTGCTATAGGTGTAGACCATTTACATATCTTATGAAGCCTGACTGGAATACTCCCAGGACATTGCTAAATACTCAGCGGATGTTGCTAAGTGAGGCCTAGTCGTCAATGCTCACCTCCACCATCACAGGGGTGAGCTCTCAAACACTGAGCTCAAAGCTACAGCATCAGAGAGAAAGAACATCTGAGGGGTTTGAATCAGAGAAAAAGCTCACTCCTGTGAAGGTGGAGGTGGGCAGTGACGACTAGGCCTCACTTACGTCCTGGGAGTATTCCAGTTAGGCTTCATAAGAGACGTAAATGGCCTACACCCATAGCAAGGGCTTTATTCATCTTTAGTCAGAGTTGCACAATTTGATTTATTTTGCAAACATCCCTTACCTGCATAGGCAGGTTTTTGATGAAGGTGAACTATCCTTTTTAGCTGGATTGCCTGCTGGGGCAAAAGTATTTTGAGGACCCAAATTAACTAGAATGGCTAAAGAAAGAATTAAATCAGAAATAGGGGGATGGAACTGGGATATTTGTATTAAAGGGGGTAATGCTATATAGCTATTTTAGATGTAATATTAGTGGATGCACTTCCCAAAGAAACCGTTTATCGGGCTCAGTGGCCATTACAGCAATATTAACCCCAAAAGCAAACTTTTATTATATTGTAGCTTACCGATTCTTAGATGTGATGGCTGCATTTGTTTTCTTGTTTAGACTTTGTTTCTCTTATTTTCACCTAGTGATCTGGCCTGTTGTTTTTCAAAAGAACAAGCTGTCCTGCAGATAGATGGATGAGACAAATAATTTACCACTGACAGGGGTGCTTACATTGGTCAGCTTTTATTTATGTAAAAAGGAACAAAAACTGTAGCTGCTTATAAAATATTAGCTGGAGTTTAGATTCACTTTGTTAGGGTATTTAAATCCGCTAGTACATGTAATATTCCCCTCTCCACACTGGCAATGCTGCTGTCCAAAGGTGCCCCTTTGCTCCTTCATCCAGGATGGGGACATTTTAATACAGGAGGCATTTTACTGGCCTGGTCACCAGGGCAAACAGAAAGGAAAAAAGTCTAAAAAAAGGAAAATTAATGCAGCCACCACATCTAAGGATTGGTACGCTGCAGGGCTTTTTTTCAGCAGGAACGTGGGGGAACGCAGTTCCGGCACCTCTAGCGCTAAATGTATGTAATAGCAAGGGGTTTGGGGTGTGTTGGAGGGTCTCTTGATGCTGGCTGCCTGGGGATCTATTGTCACTGGTAAGGATCTGTTATTGTGTGAGGGTCTATTGTTGCTGCTAGTGGATATATTATTGCCAGGGGGTCTTATGTTGTTGGTAGAGATCTCCTGTTGAGGTAGAGATCTATTGTTGGCTGATCTATTGATACTGGTTGCTGGGAGAGCCGTTGTTGCTACTGGAGGGGGTCTAATGTTGCTGGGGTGGATCTTTTGTTGCTAGGTGAGGTATTTTGTTGTGCGTGGGAGGTGGGCAGGGGTTAAACCAAGGGACAGTGCTCAGAGGTAGGTAGTGGGTGGAGACAAGGGGTGACTAAGAAGGGGGGAGTTCCTGCACCTATTCTCCGAGAAAGAAAGCCCTGGTACGCTGTAATATTTTTACATTTTTCGTTTTGGGTTTAATATCACTTTAAGCTTAAAAAAAAAGATGGGTAAGGGAGTTGGTGTTCATTTATTATTCTTCAAAAAAAGGGTGTGGTAAAAGTGATCAGAAGAAGATGGATCTATGTAAAATTTATGCACTCAAGAATAAAGAAATCAACATTTTTTTTGATCCTTCACAAAAAAAAAAAAAAATTGGTAAAGATATTTTAAAATAACAAAGAATAACAAAGTTAGGGATATACACTCAATGGAAAGGGGCTGCAGCATAAAAAGGGAGATACTCTTCATATTTAATCCCAAGACGTTTGATCTTGATTGATGGCGAATACAACAACAAAATGTGGGAAGAAGTTAATTTGTCACTCAAGATAAAAAAAAAAATTCTCCTATAAATTATTTGATTTTAGGTAGATTTTTAGGGGTGGGAGTAAAAACTGAAATGCATGATTTTTTGTATTCAGGTCATTGCAGCAATTTCATTAGACTGGGAGACAGGGGAAAAAAATCAACAGATATGCTTTGGCGCTTTGCTATTAATTTGCAGAATAGAGCAGAATTTAGAAAATATATAATTACCAGGCACAAAAGAATTCTAAATGACAATATCTCATATAAAGGACAATCTCAATTGTAGAATATTATAATATATTTAAAAATCAGCCCTACATTTGCTTGAAGAAGGATGTTAAGGAATAAACATTATCATGACTTGATTATTAGAAGGGTGGACAGGTTAATCTGTCACAAAGATAGTGATTGTCAAACAGTTTGCTGTTTACTGAGTGATTACAGATTATTTGATGTGGTTGGGGAAAACCCAGTTGTCATGGTACACATTGGTACAAATGACAAAATTAGTAGAAGATGGAGGTGTTGTGGAATCTTTTACTTCAGGTACAGATACCTGACACCTGTTAGTCAGTGATACCAAATTCAAAAAAGTAATATGTAGCTACATAGAGACCAGACAGAATCAAGAAGTTTGAATTAACGGATCTGCTTTATTTTTCCGTGCTTCAGACTAAATACACAAAATGACGTATATGAGGTAGGTTGTGTCAAGATATAGCTTGATTAATCAAAGGTTAGTAAAATCTACAGCAAGCTTAGAGTTAATAATCTTGTGATTGTAGATCATCAAGGGGGTCACCATCGAGGGAGGTTTATTGCTTGTGGTTTTCCAGACAGCCATCTGGGTGATTTTCCAGGAACTTTTTGCAACAGGTTCATCAATTGTAAATCAAATGTTCCAGTAGTCATCAGAATTATTTACGGCCATGCCATATGCCAGTGAGCATGTAAGATAAAAACATAAGCTCAGATTATTATTCTCATTAAGAAAGCCATTTTGTTCTAAGCAGCCATCTTGCCACCTCAGAGGGTTCTAAAAGAAGATTTCAGAGACTTAGGTAAGAAGCTAAGGAAAAGGTTGTTCAAGGTAGTATTTTAATAAATACTACCTGTGCCATGAGCAACACCAGGCCAGGGGAGCTAAGGAATTGTACAAGTGGCTGAGAAACTGGTGTAAGAAGAAGGATTTTGGGTTCCTAGAAAACTAGGCTAACCTTTCAGTCAGATACTGGCTCTACTGTAGGGGTGGATTTCATCTAAATAGAGGGTAAAGCTCTGCTGAGGGAAAAAATATTTAGAAGTCCGGAAGTGCTTTTAACCTAGGATCTGAGAGAGAGGGGTCGGGGGAGAGAGACCGGGGAACAGGGATATGGCGGGCGGAAAATAATGGGGTAGTGGGGCTCAAACTAGACAGCAGGCAACCTGAAAAAGCTTTAAGATGTCTTCCTCAGGAAGCAGAATATATAGGACTATAGGAATTGTTAGAGAATAAAAACCATACATGCACAGGTTAAACTGGTTGGACCTATGTATTTTTTTCAACCTTATACACTCTGTAATTATGTAACTATGTAGCATAATAGATTACAAAATTTAGTTACTAAACCTTGGGATCAAGAGGAACTATGATGAATATGTAATAGTGAGGGAAGCATACTTGATAAGTATGGACAGTGAAAGGCAAATTTGGTGGTAAGCAAGATTTCTAAAGCTAAAAAAAAGAAAAAAGAAAACAAAAACAATAGTGTGTACTAGGCTTTAGACATGGGACTAAATTTGGGAAATTGATATCCAGCCTGGTCAAAATAAAGAGCATGAAAATGATAATTTAGAAGATAGAAAACAAGGTAAGCAGTACATACATCTCCGGGTAAACAGCTAAATTATTTAAGGAATATTTCAAAAATCTGCATAAATTTGTTGAGAATGAAAATTATAATGGACAGGTTTTTGGTCATATCAGCATAAACCTGACCAAAATATATTTATGAACTCCCCAATTAAAAAGGGGAGGTTGAAAATACAGTAACAGGATTCCTGTTGTTAACCACTTAAGGACTGGAAGGTTTTACCCCCTTAATGACCAGGCCATTAGATTTAGGGGAAATCTTTATGTCATTTTTATTTATTTTATTTTTTAAGACATGAAAAAAAAAACATAAACATAAAGACATGGACAGCCTTCTCAGAAGCTGATTTTGCTGCAAAGGGTGGGCCAACGCAATATCGAATCCTACAGGCTAAGACTGAGATGCCAGTAAAGTCCATGTGCGCGTAAAGGCAGACGTCCCAATACTTGTGACAATATAGTGCATATACTATACATATATATATATATATATATATATATATATATATATATATATATATATATATATATATAAATAGGCCCATACTGGAAATTTTAAAATTGCTATGGCACAGATTCAATTTCCAGCTTTCCAAGGATTACACAGGAGGGCGTGTGGCATTTCTAACCCCTAGATGCACAGGTGGAATTTGGGATTTAATGTAAGTATATTGCTTCTTTTTCTCCAATTTGCCTTTATTTTACAGGTAGCACTACATTTTTACATTGGGGGGGGGGGGGGGGTCATCCAGGGTCCATTTTTAGTTGCTCATACTGTAGAGTCAAAGGTTCCGTGCAGTCTTTTAATAGAACTTGGTTAAATCTCTTCATCGACCAAAATGTATATTTGACAGAAACTAATTTGCCTTTATCTGCAAGCTGAAAATGCAAAAATGATTTATAATATGCAGTCTTGTATTCTACATAAAAGGAATTATAATGAATAGTTTTCCTAGAACTTCCAATAGCACACAATGGAATGGAAAAATCAATATAAAAGAAAGTGAAGTGCTAATTGATTATTTAAAGAATTACAAGCAGAAGATGGAGCAACAGTCAAGCATGACCCCCAACCTCATGCTTTATGTTAAACAGTAGCAACTTAAAAGCTGCATGTTATTCAACAAATAGTACTGGTGAAATGAGATAAGAAAATCAATTCACAAATCAGGTGAATTGGCAAACTGCACATTTTTGGGTTGGCCTGAATGTCTATACTGTATACAGCTTTGCTTGGATTCCTGATTTGTGTAATTCTGTGCAATGTCCAATTACTGACCATAACTAAGAATTTGTTCTTAGTTAGGGAAACAAATAAGAAAATAAAAAATTCCAATTTTGGATTAAGCATCTTCACAAGTGCAACATTACATACTACATGCTGATTTTGTCTTGTTTCTTTTTATTTTTTAGATATACCGTTCTATATAATGGACGTCACCAGGAGCAAGACAAACTTCCTATCCATATTGATCCAGAATCACAAGAATCTTGTTTTTAGTTAGCAGCATACACACCCGAAGCCCAAACTGGTGGAATCCAAAGCTAAAGCCAAGCATATGGCATGAACGTTCTGTTATTAACTAGCCCAACTGTAGAAGTGGAATCAAAGTCAATTGTAGAATTCCACTGCATTACATCTAAGGTGGAGTTCAGTGAAAACACTACATATTTTCTCTCCAGAAGCTTTTTTTTCCCACACTGCTATTCAGACAAATACTCTCAAAACACCTCGGTCAGACAATCCACATATTCTGTTTGCTACAATAAATTTTCTATACTAATGCTTAGAGGTTTATACTTGTAGCTTAAGATTGTGAAGGCCAATGAGAATCCTAAATTGGGTGTGCCTGAACTTACACGGGAATACCAACCAAAGACTGGAGGCTGGATAATCAGAAGGTTTATGTTTTTATATGTACAATAAAAATATATAAATATATGTATTGTGTGTATATAAATATACACATGTATACTTCCCAGTGCCTACCCTTAAGGGTAACTATAATATAGGCATTGTGTCTACAGAGATCAGACAGGAGAACATCCATTACTGTGTATTATAAGGTGTTCCTGCATGTACTTTTTCAGCCTGACATCATTCATGTTAAATTGGTTGGTAAGATGGCATTCCCATCATTTATGCTTGTACAGTTTAGCTGATCAGCAATTGTTTCATCTGCAGGATCTTCCAAGAGCTTCCGTGTTCTTTGTTTTAAAAAAAAAAAAAAGCAGCTGAAATAGGTCCGTGATTATTTAAAGGTCAGTTTATTTTCCACAAAAAATGTTTCATATAAAAGTTGTGTTCCTGGGATTGTACTCTATAATAGAATCTTGTAAGGGACAAAGTATTTTGTGTATTTTATAGTAAGAGATAAAGCAATGAATTGCTGAAAAAGACCTATTTCATTTCCTTTTATATATGTACATTTATACAGTTACTGTTTACATGGATTGAGGCCATCTCCTCTCATTTTGCTTCATTTGCAATTTTTTAATTTTGTTTTTTACAATGTTATTATGGGTTAACATAGTGAATTGATGTACAGTGACCCATTACAACAAATCACTATCCAGTTTGCAGAAACCTGGTGTAGTCTGAATAATAAAAGGCAATTTTCAGTTGGCTGCAAAATTCCTGATCCATGTTGTGAGAAACTGCACATTGATCTTGCAGGACTATTTTTTTTAAAGAATAAACTGACACAATATACTGGATTCATGTAAGACATGACAAAGAATGATAACACTGTTCTGTATATTGACATATTTCTGAGCTCTAAATCAGCCTTATTTATCAAGGAGATATATTTATATGTAAAGAATATTTATAAATATTGCATATAAATGAAGCTATTATTTTCTTAATTAAGATGTAAGTATGCAGTATTTAACATATATATAGTGCCATTTTTGTGCAGTGCTTAAGCCCAACAAAAAGTGCCATAACATGGAATCTAAATTCCGCCACTAGAGAGGTACATGGAAGGACTTTCACATAAATTTAAATTTTGGCTTTTTTGTGATGCAAAAATATGTTTATATTGTAATTTAAGCATACCAATGACTAAGGAAAGCAAATTAGACATTGAAAAAACTCATACTCGTATCCTTTTCACTTTTAACTTTTTTGCTATTAAACCTAAATGGTATATATAGCCAAAACTTTATTTTTCTAGTTTTGAAAAAAAAAAAAGTAGAGAAGGGTTAAAAGGCTTAACACCCTTTTCAAACTTTCCATCTCTTTGCGGAGATTTCCCTTCAGTTTCTGTCCTGAAGATGCAACAGAAAATGTGAAAGAAAATCTCTATAAATTGAAGGGAATTCTCCTTTTTGGGTTCATTCACACTTGTGAGTGCACACTGTCTACACACTGTGCGCTTATATGCAAGCACCCCACTGAGAGTTCCTGCAATTAATTGCGAGAGGCAACCCCATTGATAGCAATGGGAGGCTGCTGGCTCTCACAGCTAATTGCACCCTCTTATGCAGCAATTACATACAAGTGATTATATATAAAGATGTAGTAGGGCCAAACACTAAATGACAAAACAAATATATTAGCAATGTGGAGTGTCCACAGAAAGTCCCAATAGTCCAAAAGATGGAGAGATAGTGGAGACCAATTCCCAGCTTCCGACTGTGTAGATGTAAAAAGCCAACACCCAGACGTGGAGTAACACCAACTGCTTACCAGATTTTAATGGATATGAGGCGGTGAAAACAGACTCAAGTAGGCCATCAATCAAACCATATAGTCTCATCAACTCCAATATGTTAAACGATCATGGCAACAGAGCGGTGAAATAGGCTTAAATCAAACCACCAGGCAAAACGTATGGTCTCAACAACTCCAGTTTACCTCGATAGAAAAGGCAGGACAATAGTGCAGACTGTACGAACACTCATTAGGCGACCTGGAGACGAGCAGCACGCCACCATATACCGCGGTTTTTAACCTTTTATGATGCTTTTATGTATCCACCTATGTGTGAGTATGTTTTTGGCATAAGCAATAAATGAGTGTTCGTACAGTCTGCACTATTGTCCTGCCTTTTCTATCGAGGTAAACTGGAGTTGTTGAGACCATACGTTTTGCCTGGTGGTTTGATTTAAGCCTATTTCACCGCTCTGTTACCATGATCGTTTAACATATTGGAGTTGATGAGACTATATGGTTTGATTGATGGCCTACTTGAGTCTGTTTTCACCGCCTCATATCCATTAAAATCTGGTAAGCAGTTGGTGTTACTCCACGTCTGGGTGTTGGCTTTTTACATCTACACAGTCGGAAGCTGGGAATTGGTCTCCACTATCTCTCCATCTTTTGGACTATTGGGACTTTCTGCGGACACTCCACATTGCTAATATATTTGTTTTGTCATTTAGTGTTTGGCGCTACTACATCTTTATATATGCCTACTTAGTCTGTAATCTACTATTTAGTTGGCTGCCTTCACATATTGTTTCATTTTGATCTTCATTGATCCTGATTTTGCTGTCCGAGCGCAGATTCTCCTCCATTTTTTACATACAAGTGATTGGCCCGGGATGAAGACTGAAGACTGCCTGTGTTGAGGTCCGATCATTCGCATGTGATTGTTGCATGAGAAATGACATGCAACCATGATCCTCTGATTGCTTTCCATGGGGCTGCCTCACACAGCTAATCGTGGGAACCCCAGCTGGGGTTCTTGCATATAATCGCAGCTAGGGTGCATTCAGAAGTGTAAATGCACCTAAGACAGTTGTCACTAGAATAGGTTTCACGTTTGGAAGATTTACCCTCACAGCCCCTCTCTTTTATGCAGCCATAACACACAGTGTACATATTTGTGGAAAACAAATCCTCTAAATTCTGTTTTTCAGATCTCTTCTGGCCGGTCACGTGACTCCTGGACGCTCTTCTACTCCTCTGTAGGGCAACAGTGGGAGGGGCCGAGATCTCCCTTTGACGTCATCCCGGGAGGTCACGTGACCACTGTGCTGGCCGTTTAGCCCCTCCCGCTGTATACCTTAGATAGAGGAGGAGAGTGGCCAGGAGCCACATGACCGGCCTGATGATCTCTAAAAAAGAGTATTTAGAGGCTTCATTTTCCATAAATATGTACACTGTGTGTTATGGCTGCATAAAAGAGAGGGGCTGGCAGTGACATGTTTTAAAATTAACTTTATTACGAATGGCCGCAGATGAGGGGGGGGGGGCAGCTCACAGACACAGGAGTGGACAGGCAGGTAGGGAGGGGGAGAGGGGGGAGAGAAGAGAGCTGCGGATAATGGAAGCATGTAAACTAACCATGGTAATCAGGGCTCAGCAGCCATGATTATCGTGGTTAGCACACAGAGGGAGACATGAGAGCCAGCAGGATCAGCCAGGTTTTTTTACTGCTTACAAAGGTGCAGGTTAGACAGCACAAGCACTGTGCTATTTAACCTGCTATGAGGCAACAGGATCTTTTTTTTTTTTTTTGAGTTTTAACCACTTTAATCTTCCAGACAGGAGGGTTCCATTTGTCACATGTGGTTTCAAGCAAAACTTATTCCCTCTGCAAAAATACCTTCCCTCAGCACTAAGCCCTAGCACCTCAACAAATTGTCATAGTCAATGATAAAACATTAATGGAAATCTTGTAATATTGCACTGTTTCTCCACAATATTAGCAGAGCTGAGGATTTCTCTATCTAATGCAACATTACAAAAAGTTACAAAAATATATTTATATTTGCATCATTTCATGCCCTGGACACCAGCTCATATTGTTATTGGTATAACTATAGCACCTTCTAGATGTACATTTTATTAAAAAGTGAATATTTATGTGAGCAAATACCAATGCAATGAATACATTAAATTTTATGTGTGACACATGTAATCAAAGCAGTCTGAATATGTCCTTATTTTTCAGATCTTTGTATGATGTAAGATGTACAAATACATATTATAAGGTGGCTTGATGGGAACACAACAATAAGACTGATATATTTTGAGTGAATCTGTGCCTGAGCAAAGAAATTGGTTCACTTTACCTTCATAGCAGCAAAGAAATATAGCCTTGTGTAAGATCTAGACGGATATCCAGTCAGAGCTTACACAGGGCTGATTTCTACCCTCCCTATGTGACATTGCCAGGTAAGTCACCAAGCATCAGTACCACTGCTGTCACATGGAGTAAACCACATTCTCTTTTATACCTGAAAGTAATGGATATTTTCTTCACTTCTGGCAGCTGAATGGGGTGAAGGAAATGGGAATATGTGCTGATGGGAACCTCCATGGGCAAAACAACAGGTGTGTTTTATTAATGATTATGGCTCTAGAATCTATTCGTCATGGATTCATTTACAATACAAGGCAGTACCTTGAAAAGTTATCCTATTGCTAATCATCATAATAAAGCACAAGAAAACAAAATGTACTGATAGCTATATAGGGCCTATCATTATTTACTTTTTTTCTAAAAATTATAGTTACCTGGCTTCTGCTGATTTATTTTTTTTTGTAACTGAAGCAAGCTTGCAGTAAGGGGGGGAGAGGGGGTGTGGCTACAATTTTTTATTACCCAGAATTCCACTTTATTCCATGAGACACAAGGAACAGTATTAAAGCAGTAATTCTGGATTCCATGAACCATTTTTCCTCAAGGGCAATCTATAACAGAGAAACTATCCATGCTAAAAATTGCATAAAAAAATGTAAATCAGCAGCTAGCATCTCATTTGTTTATTACAAATAAACCATATATCATAAAAACATGCAGCACTTGATATAAGTAGGGATGTATAAAATAACATGAAAAAGTTCTTATGGAGAACCAGCCAGAAGAAGGAATATCCCAGTACCAGCCTCAGTGTGACAGATAGAATCACACAACACCACTGTGATCAGGCAATTTCCCTTACCGGAAGGAGTGGACCCTCAAATTTTAGAGGGGTCAAAATCGTTTGGTAGGCATCAGATGGATTCTTTAATCCAAAGCAACTGTAACCTTTTTTACAAACAAAAAGATTCAAGGTAACAAAAAGTTCTCCGACCCCAGCATTAAGGAAGCACAGGATTCCCAAATAGCAATAGTACCTGGTGCTGCCACTATAATCACATAACATAAAACAATAGAACATTTAAATTAGTAAAAACCAATAAAATGTTTAGCAGTGCTCCTTAAAATTATCTAAATAACACCCGTGTTTTTTTCAAACAGTGAGTCCTAAGCAAAGTTCATCAATCCATCTCAGATGATTGAGTGAAATGATTCAATCAATGAAAATGCCTTTACCACACCGCGCGTGCACCACTTACCAATGAATATTGCACTCACCAGAAATCTGGTTAAATAAGCCTTGTATCAGTCACCTCCCATGGTGAAAGATCAAATGATAGCAAACTGAAGTAGAGATCTCCACATGTACTGCTATTCAACCATTAGATCAAGCTAGGCCCAGAGTAACACGACTCTAATACATATGCAAAGAAAAGAGGGAGCTACATAGCGTAATAACGTCAAATCAAATGTATTGAATAACCAAAACCCCCCTTCATAAATGCACTCACAGTGAATAAAATTAGCAAAGCATATCAATGTTGCCCAAACCTGATCCTCCCTTACTTTTACTCCAAGAGAGAGATCGGCAATCCCGGGTGGAGACTGAGCAGTCAGTGGCGTGGGTGTCGCGTGGTCACGCCCACATGCATTTCATCATTACGACTTCTTCGGCGGGCATGGCCACACAATGCAAACACCCTTATTTGTAAAGGGCTCTGGCCAATGGCTACGTGAGGCGGCCGAACCATCCCATGTCTACCCTATATGGGTTAGAAAGACAGGGCCACCTTCAGGCCTGGACGGCCATTCCTCGATGCCTCGCAATCATCCAATTCATCTATGATATCCAATGATATATCAAAAACCAAATTGGATCAAAGCCTTCAATATATTGTAATAAAATTACATTATACACAGCCAATTTCTAGGCTGCATTCAGCAAATGCATTTAATAGATTGTTACATCAACATTTACATCATACAACAAACCCATATTCAATACATATTACTAATACATTGGCCTAAATTACAACAATCATATATTGATAAAATTGAGAATAAATGTATAATCAAATCTCTAAAAAGTATCAAAATGTATAAAAAATATACATAGTTTATTAAAAATTACATATGATATTACAATTTATTAAAAAACTTTAATTTATATAAATAAAAACAAAAAGTCTAATAGTCACTAATGAAGAAATTTAGATCTAATTCTACATTTAACCCATTTGGACACAAAATATTGGTTAAATATATTCACTTAGTTTCACATTTAGCTAAATCTCTCACTCTGTTAGTGCCCCTCCACACAGGATGGGTCCTATCAATCCCCCAAAATGTTAAACCTGGCGGATCTCTCCTATGTTTCTGTCTGTGAAGTGGTTACAGTTCCTTTGGATTGCGGAATCCATCTATAATTTGAGGGTCCATTCCTACTGATAAGGGGAATTGCCTGTCACACGGAGGCTGGTGCTGGGATATTCCTTCTTCTCACTGGTTCTCCATAAGGACTTTTTCATGTTTTAAATATGCATCCCTACTTATATCAAGCGCTGAATGTTTTTATGCATGTTGCCCTAAAAGGTCAGGGAAAAAAATTGCAAGAAATAAATATTTTTATTTCAATTGTAATTAAAGTGTAGTGCGTCATTTTACACATTAAGTATCTCTGTGTGCTTCCTTCATTATATTAGGCTGCTTGACATGACAGTTCAAGACTAGTGTTGAGCGAACACGGACTGTATTATTGCTGAATTTTAGGGAAACTGTGTTCTACAAACTACAATCGATATTGCTGTGTGGTGTGGGATTGGAGATAGGCAGGTGTCAGTGATCCACATCCATTTTTCTGTGTGTGAGCTGCAGTGAACACAATCTTTTTGGGCTGCAGTGAACACAATCTTTTTGGGCTGCAGTGAACACAATCTTTTTGGGCTGCAGTGAACACAATCTTTTTGGGCTGCAGTGAACACAATCTTTTTGGGGTGCAGTGAACAAAATCTTTTTGGGGTGCAGTGAACACAATCCTTTTTGGTGTGCAGTGAACACAATCTTTGTGGGGTGCAGTGAACAAAATCCTTTGTGGGGTGCAGTGAACACAATCTTTTTGGGGTGCAGTGAACAAAATCCTTTTTGGGGTGCAGTGAACAACATCCTTTTTGGGGTGCAGTGAACACAATCTTTTTGGGGTGCAGTGAACAAAATCCTTTGTGGGGTGCAGTGAACACAATCTTTTTGGGGTGCAGTGAACACAATCTTTTTGGGGTGGAGTGAACAACATCCTTTTTGGGGTGCAGTGAACAAAATCCTTTTTGGGGTGCAGTGAACAAAATCATTTTTGGGGTGCAGTGAACACAATCTTTTTGGGGTGCAGTGAACACAATCTTTGTGGGGTGCAGTGAACACAATCTTTTTGGGGTGGAGTGAACAACATCCTTTTTGGGGTGCAGTGAACAACATCCTTTTTGGGGTGCAGTGAACACAATCTTTTTGGGGTGCAGTGAACACAATCTTTGTGGGGTACAGTGAACAGAATCTTTGTGGGGTGCAGTGAACACAATCTTTGGGGGGTACAGTGAACACAATCTTTTTGGGGTGCAGTGAACACAATCTTTGTGGGGTGCAGTGAACACAATCTTTTTGGGGTGGAGTGAACAAAATCATTTTTGGGGTGCAGTGAACAACATCCTTTTTGGGGTGCAGTGATCAAAATCCTTTTTGGGGTGCAGTGAACACAATCTTTTTGGGGTGCAGTGAACAAAATCCTTTGTGGGGTGCAGTGAACAGAATCTTTGTGGGGTGCAGTGAACACAATCTTTGGGGGGGGTACAGTGAACACAATCTTTTTGGGATGCAGTGAACACAATCTTTGTGGGGTACAGTGAACAGAATCTTTGTGGGGTGCAGTGAACACAATCTTTGGGGGGTACAGTGAACACAATCTTTTTGGGGTGCAGTGAACACAATCTTTGGGGGGTACAGTGAACACAATCTTTTTGGGGTGCAGTGAACACAATCTTTGTGGGGTGCAGTGAACACAATCTTTGGGGGGGTACAGTGAACACAATCTTTTTGGGGTGCAGTGAACAACATCCTTTTAGGGTGCAGTGAACACAATCTTTGTGGGGTGCAGTGAACAACATCCTTTTAGGGTGCAGTGAACACAATCTTTGTGGGGTACAGTGAACAGAATCTTTGTGGGGTGCAGTGAACACAATCTTTGGGGGGTACAGTGAACACAATCTTTGTGAGGTGCAGTGAACACAATCTTTGTGGGGTGCAGTGAACACAATCATTGTGGGGTGCAGTGAACTCAATCTTTGTGGGGTACAGTGAACACAATCTCATACTTCTGAAGATTTGAGGGTGCTGCCTGTTCCATACTCCCCCTACTCCTCATCTAGCCTTTTAGGGGTACAAACAATAGTAATTGGGGCCTAGTGTGGTTGTGTACGTGTGATATACATACACTTTTTTTGGATCATATTTTCTATTCCGCTATTTAATCAAAAACCTTTGGGGATCAGTTAAATTGGGGGATAGTCTGTGTTGGTACGTGTGAGAGAGATCCACCTTTCCAAGTTGTTGGGGTTCATCTCATACTTCTGAAGGTTTGAGGGTGCTGCCTGTTCCATACTCCCCCTACTCCTAGCCTTTTAGGGGTACAAACAATAGTAATTGGGGCCTAGTGTGGTTGTGTACGTGTGATATACATACACTTTTTTTGGATCATATTTTCTATTCCGCTATTTAATCAAAAACCTTTGGGGATCAGTTAAATTGGGGGATAGTCTGTGTTGGTACGTGTGAGAGAGATCCACCTTTCCAAGTTGTTGGGGTTCATCTCATACTTCTGAAGGTTTGAGGGTGCTGCCTGTTCCATACTCCCCCTACTCCTAGCCTTTTAGGGGTACAAACAATAGTAATTGGGGCCTAGTGTGGTTGTGTACGTGTGATATACATACACTTTTTTTGGATCATATTTTCTATTCCGCTATTTAATCAAAAACCTTTGGGGATCAGTTAAATTGGGGGATAGTCTGTGTTGGTACGTGTGAGAGAGATCCACCTTTCCAAGTTGTTGGGGTTCATCTCATACTTCTGAAGGTTTGAGGGTGCTGCCTGTTCCATACTCCCCCTACTCCTCATCTAGCCTTTTAGGGGTACAAACAATAGTAATTGGGGCCTAGTGTGGTTGTGTACGTGTGATATACATACACTTTTTTTGGATCATATTTTCTATTCCGCTATTTAATCAAAAACCTTTGGGGATCAGTTAAATTGGGGGATAGTCTGTGTTGGTACGTGTGAGAGAGATCCACCTTTCCAAGTTTTTGGGGTTCATCTCATACTTCTGAAGATTTGAGGGTGCTGCCTGTTCCATACCCCCCCTACTCCTCATCTAGCCTTTTAGGGGTACAAACAATAGTAATTGGGGCCTAGTGTGGTTGTGTACGTGTGATATACATACACTTTTTTTGGATCATATTTTCTATTCCGCTATTTAATCAAAAACCTTTGGGGATCAGTTAAATTGGGGGATAGTCTGTGTTGGTACGTGTGAGAGAGATCCACCTTTCCAAGTTGTTGGGGTTCATCTCATACTTCTGAAGGTTTGAGGGTGCTGCCTGTTCCATACTCCCCCTACTCCTCATCTAGCCTTTTAGGGGTACAAACAATAGTAATTGGGGCCTAGTGTGGTTGTGTACGTGTGATATACATACACTTTTTTTGGATCATATTTTCTATTCCGCTATTTAATCAAAAACCTTTGGGGATCAGTTAAATTGGGGGATAGTCTGTGTTGGTACGTGTGAGAGAGATCCACCTTTCCAAGTTGTTGGGGTTCATCTCATACTTCTGAAGGTTTGAGGGTGCTGCCTGTTCCATACTCCCCCTACTCCTAGCCTTTTAGGGGTACAAACAATAGTAATTGGGGCCTAGTGTGGTTGTGTACGTGTGATATACATACACTTTTTTTGGATCATATTTTCTATTCCGCTATTTAATCAAAAACCTTTGGGGATCAGTTAAATTGGGGGATAGTCTGTGTTGGTACGTGTGAGAGAGATCCACCTTTCCAAGTTGTTGGGGTTCATCTCATACTTCTGAAGGTTTGAGGGTGCTGCCTGTTCCATACTCCCCCTACTCCTAGCCTTTTAGGGGTACAAACAATAGTAATTGGGGCCTAGTGTGGTTGTGTACGTGTGATATACATACACTTTTTTTGGATCATATTTTCTATTCCGCTATTTAATCAAAAACCTTTGGGGATCAGTTAAATTGGGGGATAGTCTGTGTTGGTACGTGTGAGAGAGATCCACCTTTCCAAGTTGTTGGGGTTCATCTCATACTTCTGAAGGTTTGAGGGTGCTGCCTGTTCCATACTCCCCCTACTCCTAGCCTTTTAGGGGTACAAACAATAGTAATTGGGGCCTAGTGTGGTTGTGTACGTGTGATATACATACACTTTTTTTGGATCATATTTTCTATTCCGCTATTTAATCAAAAACCTTTGGGGATCAGTTAAATTGGGGGATAGTCTGTGTTGGTACGTGTGAGAGAGATCCACCTTTCCAAGTTGTTGGGGCTCATCTCATACTTCTGAAGGTTTGAGGGTGCTGCCTGTTCCATACTCCCCCTACTCCTAGCCTTTTAGGGGTACAAACAATAGTAATTGGGGCCTAGTGTGGTTGTGTACGTGTGATATACATACACTTTTTTTGGATCATATTTTCTATTCCGCTATTTAATCAAAAACCTTTGGGGATCAGTTAAATTGGGGGATAGTCTGTGTTGGTACGTGTGAGAGAGATCCACCTTTCCAAGTTGTTGGGGTTCATCTCATACTTCTGAAGGTTTGAGGGTGCTGCCTGTTCCATACCCCCCCTACTCCTCATCTAGCCTTTTAGGGGTACAAACAATAGTAATTGGGGCCTAGTGTGGTTGTGTACGTGTGATATACATACACTTTTTTTGGATCATATTTTCTATTCCGCTATTTAATCAAAAACCTTTGGGGATCAGTTAAATTGGGGGATAGTCTGTGTTGGTACGTGTGAGAGAGATCCACCTTTCCAAGTTGTTGGGGTTCATCTCATACTTCTGAAGGTTTGAGGGTGCTGCCTGTTCCATACTCCCCCTACTCCTCATCTAGCCTTTTAGGGGTACAAACAATAGTAATTGGGGCCTAGTGTGGTTGTGTACGTGTGATATACATACACTTTTTTTGGATCATATTTTCTATTCCGCTATTTAATCAAAAACCTTTGGGGATCAGTTAAATTGGGGGATAGTCTGTGTTGGTACGTGTGAGAGAGATCCACCTTTCCAAGTTTTTGGGGTTCATCTCATACTTCTGAAGATTTGAGGGTGCTGCCTGTTCCATACTCCTCCTCCTACTGCTCAACCATCCTTTTAGGGGTACAAACAATAGTAGTTGGGGCCTAGTGTGGTGGTGTACGTGCGAGATACATACACTTTCTTTTTGATCATATTTTCTATTCCGCTATTCAATTAAAACCTTTGGGGATCAATTCAATTGCGAGATAGTCTGTGTCGGTACGTGTGAGATCCACCTTTCCAAGTTGTTGGGGTTCATCTCATACTTCTGAAGATTTGAGGGTGCTGCCTGTTCCATACTCCTGCTCCTACTGCTCAACCATCCTTTTAGGGGTACAAACAATAGTAATTGGGGCCTAGTGTGGTTGTGTACGTGCGAGATACATACACTTTTTTTGATCATATTTCCTATTCCGCTATTCAATAAAAACCTTTGAGGATCAATTGAATTGCGGGATAGTCTGTGTCGGTACGTGTGAGATCCACCTTTCCAAGTTTTTGGGGTTCATCTCATACTTCTGAAGATTTGAGGGTGCTGCCTGTTCCATACTCCTCCTCCTACTCCTCATCCATCCTTTTAGGGGTACAAACAATAGTAATTGGGGCCTAGTGTGGTTGTGTACGTGCGAGATACATACACTTTTTTTGATCATATTTCCTATTCCGCTATTCAATAAAAACCTTTGAGGATCAATTGAATTGCGGGATAGTCTGTGTCGGTACGTGTGAGATCCACCTTTCCAAGTTTTTGGGGTTCATCTCATACTTCTGAAGATTTGAGGGTGCTGTCTGTTCCATACTCCTCCTACTCCTCATCCATCCTTTTAGGGGTAGAAACAATAGTAATTGGGGCCTAGTGTGGTTTTGTACGTGCGAGATACATACACTTTTTTGGATCATATTTCCTATTCCGCTATTCAATAAAAACCTTTCTAGGGCAAGATCTTAAATTACAGAAATATGAGGAGACCGTCAAATAAGGGCCGTAGCCTGGGTCGTGGTGCTGCTGGTAGAGCTCCTGTTGCAAGGAGAGGACGTGGTCGATCTGTGCCAGCTACACGCACAAGTGAAACACCTTCCTCAAGTGTGAGTAGGCGACAGAACCTGCATCAGTATTTGGTAGGGCATCAAACGCCCCTAGAAGTGATGAGGCCAGAACAAGTTGAGGCGATAGTAGATTGGTTTGCTGCTGACAGTGCCTCCAGTTCCTTCACATTGTCTCCCACCCAGTCTACTGCAGAAAGGTCAGAGTTGGCACCTGCAGCCAATGTCCAACCGTCTTTCACCTCACCCCCTTGCAAATCAGGCCAGCAGTCTGAGCCCCAAGCCATACAGCAGTCTCTTATTCTTTTTGAGGACTCTGTCAGCAGGGTTTCCCAGGGCCATCCACCTAGCCCTGCCCCAGAAGTGGAAGAGATTGAGTGCAGCGATGCCCAACCACTTATTTCTCAAGATGAGTACATGCAAGGATCATCGCAGCACGTCTCCGATGATGACGAAACGCAGGTGCCAACTGCTGCGGCGTTCAGCATTGTGGAGACCGACAAGGAGGGCAGGGGTGAAGACTGGGTGGAAGATGATGTGGAGGACGATGAGGTCCTCGACCCCACATGGAATGAACGTCATGCAGGTGACCTGAGTAGTTTGGAGGAAGAGGCGGTGGTCGCACAGAGCCACCAGCACAGCAGAAGAGGGAGCAGGGTGCAGAAGCGGAGCGGCCGTGCCCTAGACACTACGCCCGCTACTGCCCAACGCAGCAAGGGAACGAGCGCACCAAAGTCAGCTCAAAGGAGTTCTCTAGCGTGGAAGTTCTTTAGAAAATGTGCTGATGACAGGACACGAGTGGTTTGCACCCTGTGCAATCAGAGCTTGAAGCGAGGCATAAACCTTCTCAACCTGAGCACAACCTGCATGATCAGGCATCTAAGTGCAAAGCACGAGCTGCAGTGGAGTACACACCTTCAAAACCAAGAAACGTCTCTGGCTCATCCTGCTTCCTCTTCTGCTGCAGTCTCGGCCGCTCCAGCCACATCTGTAGTGATACCGGCACCTGCCACCCCGCAAACAGACGATCTGTCAGCAACACCACCACCTGGGTCACCAACAACCATCTCCACAATGTCCCGTGGAAGCGTTCAGCTTTCCATCTCCCAAACACTTGAGAGGAAGAGGAAGTACCCCCCTACCCACCCGCGATCCCTGGCCCTGAATGCCAGCATTTCAAAATTATTGGCCTTTGAAATGCTGTCATTCCGTCTGGTGGAGACGCACAGTTTTAAAAACCTTATGTCGGTGGCTGTCCCACAGTACGTCGTGCCCAGCCGCCACTACTTTTCCAGGCAAGCCATCCCTTCCCTGCACAACCAAGTGGGGGAAAATATCAGGTGTGCACTGCGCAACGCCATCTGTGCCAAGGTCCACCTAACTACGGATACGTGGACCAGTAAGCACGGTCAGGGGCGTTATATCTCCCTAACGGCACACTGGGTAAATGCAGTGGCGGATGGGCCTGAGGCGGATAGCAATTTGGCGCATGTCCTTCCACCACCGAGGATTGCAGGGCGCTTCAGTTTGCCTCCTGTTCCTAACTCCTCCTACTCCGCTTCCTCATCCTCTACCGCCTCCTCATCCGGACAGCGTAACACCTTCACCACCAACTTCAGCACGGCCAGGGGTAAACGACAGCAGGCAGTTTTACAACTTGCCTGTTTGGGGGACAAACCACACACCGCGCAGGAGTTGTGGAGGAGCATGGAACAGCAGACAAATGAGTGGTTGCTGCCAGCGAGCCTCAAGCCCGGCCTGGTGGTGTGCGATAACGGGCGAAATCTCATAGCAGCTCTGGGCCTAGCCGGTTTGACGCACATCCCTTGCCTGGCGCATGTGCTGAATTTGGTGGTGCAGAGGTTCCTTAAAAACTACCCCGATATGTCAGAGCTGCTGCAGAAAGTGCGGGCCGTTTGTGCGCACTTTCGGCGTTCTCACCCTGCTGCTGCTCGCCTGGCAGCGCTGCAGCGTAACTTCGGCCTTCCCGCTCACCGCCTCATATGTGACGTGCCCACAAGGTGGAACTCCACCTTGCACATGCTGGAAAGACTGTGCGAGCAGCAGCAGGCCATAGTGGAGTTTCAGCTGCAGCACGCACGCGTGAGTCGCTCTGCGGAACAGCACCACTTCACCACCAATAACTGGGCCTCCATGCGAGACCTGTGTGCCTTGTTGCGCTGTTTTGAGTACTCCACCAACATGGCCAGTGGCAATGACGCCGTTCTCAGCTTAACTATCCCACTTCTATGCCTCCTTGAAAAAACAATTCGGGCGATGATGGAAGAGGATGTGGCACAGGATGAGGAGGAGGAGGAGGATGAAGAGGTAACATTTCCAAGGCTTTCAGGGCAGTCATTCGCAAGGGGCTCCGAGGGTGGGTTCCTGCACACGCAAACGCCAGGGACGCAATTGTCCAGCAGGGGCACAGTTCTGGAGGATGAGGAGGATGAGGAGGAGGAGGAGCTGGAGGAGGAGATGGAACCATGTTCACAGCAGGGTGGCACCCAGGCCAGCTCATGGCCATCACTGGTGCGTGGCTGGGGGGATACAGAGGACACGGACGATACACCTCCCACAGAGGACAGCCTTTCGTCGCCTCTGGGCAGCCTGGCACAAATGAGCGATTACATGCTGCAGTGTCTCCACAACGACCGCCGAGTTGCCCACATTCTAACTTGTGCTGATTACTGGGTGGCCACGCTGCTGGATCCCCGTTACAAGGACAACGTACCGTCCTTAATTCACTCACTGGAGCGCGATCGCAAGATGCGCGAGTACAAGCGCACGCTGGTAGACGCCATGCTGCTGGCATTCCCATCTGACAGCGGGGCCACAGTGGAAGCACAAGGCAGAGGAGGAGGAGGAGGAGGTCGCCAACGCAACCAGGGCACCGTCAGCACCTCAGAAGGCAGGGTTAGCATGGCCGAAATGTGGAAAAGCTTTGTCAGCACGCCACAACAAACAGCAGCACCAGCAGCTCAGATGGAACGTCTTAGCAGGAGGCAGCATTTTACCAACATGGTGGAGCAGTATGTGTGCACACGCCTACATGTAGTGAATGACGGGTCTGCCCCCTTCAACTTCTGGGTCTCCAAATTGGGCACATGGCCTGAGCTTGTCCTTTACGCCTTGGAGGTGCTGGCGTGCCCTGCAGCCAGTGTATTATCTGAACGGGTATTTAGCACGGCTGGGGGCGTTATAACAGACAAGCGCAGCCGCCTGTCCAGAGACAATGTGGACAAGCTCACGTTCATTAAAATGAACCAGGCATGGATCCCACGGGACTTTTCCGTACCTTATGCAGAATAGCAATGGATACCGACCTTACCCACCCATTGTTCCATTTTTGCTCTTTCTCACTCTTTTGGGGTGTACCCTCATTTAAAATTTTTGAAAAGAAGCAGTGTTGGCTACCTCGTCCTCCTCCTCAGGGCCAGATTAATGTAGGGGCTATTGGAGCTGCAGCTCCAGGCCCCTACCTTTTATATAGGCCCCGGGTTGGCCATATTCACTGTTACCGCTCTTCTGTCACTTGTAAACACAGAAGTCTGGCTTCTATGCTCGCTTCCCCAGGCAGCACCCTCAGAACCTCCCCACACAGCGTGAAGGCCGGACAAGGAGGGACAGTTGGCGATGCATGGATGTGTTTATGGGCTTCAGAGACAGCATCCCATGTTGAATTAGGCATGCATGGCTGCACCCTTCCTCCTCTGGGTGCATGGCAAGGCACGGCCCTTAAGGCCCTTCAAAATCCTCAGCACCAAGCCCATGATGCTGTTAATCCGGCCCTGGTCCTCCTCCACCGCCGCTTCCACCTACACCGCCCATAGGTGTGCGCAGCCTATTGCATTAAGGTGTGCACCCCAAAGTTGAAATACACATGCATGTGTTTGCCAGCAGGGAGAGTAATGTATCGGGGCCATGTACCTGTAGGCAAGGAGAAATAGAGCAGAGCAGGTCCCAGGGAGATCTTTCCCATCTCCTCACTGGCAATGCTATGTGCCCTAGGTGATTAGGGTGTGCCCAGGCACACCCAGCACACCCTGTGCGCACGCCTATGTCACCGCCACATCCACCACCACCTCAACCTCCCTCCTACTCCATATGGGCCTCGTCCTTCAGAGATGAAGAAGAACATTGTTTTATTTTTCTGTTTTTTTTTGTTGTTTTAAGTTATTTCCCTATCCACATTTGTTTGCAGAGCACTTGCCATGCTCTTAATTACGTTTTGCTGCCATTTGCAGCACTCTAGCCCTTTCCTTTGGTGTTTTAGAGCCATTTTAGTGCCTTAAAGTTCGGGTCCCCATTGACTTCAATGGGGTTCGGTGTCCGGGAAAAGTTCGGTAAAAGTCCGGGACACGGACCCGGACTTTTTTTTAAAGTTCGGCCGAACCCGTCGAACACGGACATCTAGGTGTCCGCTCAACCCTATTCAAGACGAAGCAAAATTATGGCCCCAATTATAATTCATCATTTATTCTCTAGAATAGAAAATATTGCATCTGATTAGTCATCATGGCCAATTTCTCAATTTTTTTAGATTGCAGCTGCTTGTCATCATAATTATAATAACAAGTGTACTCAATAGTGGCTAAAGAGTAACTCCACTTTTGTTGAGAAAAAAAATCCTCTCTGGGCGATCAACTTACATTTGAAGGACTTTCAACAAACTTTGTTGCAGATTCTGACCTGTTTTTGTTCTTAAGAAAAAGCTATATGTTCAACTACTGTACGTCCTTGGAAGACTTATTCCTGAAGGGGAATGACTGTTTCCATTCTAATCAGCTGCAAATTGTAGTGCCTGCATCCCTTTAGTAATTAACCCTTTGGGAATATCTCACTAAAATTACATTTTTGTTGCAAAGGGTGCTTAAAATCTGACTAGTACCTTAGCAGGTACACAAGCAGGAAATTACATGTCTGGGGAAATTCTGTACACCAACGATGTAGAAGGGTCTCCAGGTTGCCATACTATTTGAAATTTGTTATTTGCTATATTTTTTTCCCACAAAAGAGAAGTTGCTCTTTAAATTAAATGAAAAAAATCAAGGTCATGTAGCTTAAGTTCATACCATAAAAGTAAAGGTGCACGCAGACATAGGATTTTAAGATAAAATGTTATTTTGTTTGATCCAGCTGGTTTTTACTAGATTATCAAACTATAGAATGACATGGGCAGTCATATTATTCCAACTTCTACAGAAGCCCCTTGACTATATACAGCATGACCAAGTGTATCGTAGCTGTACATAAGATTTTCTTTCTTTTTCTCCTTAGAAAAGATAAGAAACAGTGCCCATATGTATATGCAGGTTTTACACAAAAAATAGAAAAGCTCTATGTGTAATAACTATTGCTTATGGTTGGTAGATGTTGCTAAGTTGTAGTTAGTCTTGTAGCTAATGTTTAGTTTGGACCAAATCTGGACTGTTTCTGTGTTTGGTTTACAACTAAAGCTACACCCTGAACCCAAAAAGAATAATCTACAAGGGTATACGTTTCCCTGGTTGAGATGCTTTGGTCTGACATGCTCTATAAACAGGTTGTTATATTGCTAATCCTGTTAAAAATCATAAATAGCAAACAACAAGCAGCCGGAGTATCTATTGGCCTGGCGTTTTCTGCTTTTCCTACATTGAGTCTCTAAACCCAACTAAGGAAGTGAAATCAGAATTTTTGGTCAACATACTTGTTCCAGGTCAGTTGGGTGACTTGGGAATCTTTTAAAGCCAGAGGATCAGCAAGACAGTCAGACATTTAGCATGTTCAAAAAGGGGTCTAGAAAAGAGAATATGAATTTGTCTTATGATGCATTTCTTTTAAAAATCCTCAAAGACACTTTAGAGGTTGATTTACTAAACCTGGAGAGTGCAAAATCTGGTGCAGCTGTGCATGGTATCCAATCAGCTTCTAACTTCCGCGTGTTCAATTAAGCTTTGGCAAGAAAACCTGAAAGCTGATTGGTTTATATCCAGATTTTGCACTCCTCTGGGGTTGATTTAAAATCAAATGGATCTATCATTTTGCAAAGAACAAATGCACTTTAAAAATAAATTTTTCTCAGAGCTTAGTGAATGAGGTGAAGCTTATTTGACTTTCATAATCCAGTAATTTTCAAGCAAAAACACTTTTTTTCCCATATACAAGATTAGATATTCTATATAGACAGATGTTTGTTTGTATAATAGTATTATGGTACCAACATCCCTAATAATAATGCAAAAAAACAAGGAGTTGAGTGAAAGCCCTGGTGTGAGGGTCGAACACAGACACCTTGTTTGAAGTGAGGAAGGTCTAGAAATAATGAAGAAAAGGAATGAAAATAGTGAAATTTGGCAGAAAAAAGGAGAATGGGGAAAAGTTGAAAGAAAAAGGGAAAACAAGAGGGCTGAAAGAAAAATGGTGGAGGGGAAAGAAGGAAAAAGAGGGAGGGAGTAAAGGGAAAGGGGGAAATAGAAAAAAGGAAGGAAAGAGGAGGGAGGAGGGGGGGGGGGAAAGAAGGAAAGGGGAGGAGAGGGAAAGAAAAGAAAGGCAGAGGGTTGGATGGGGAGGGAAAGGGGGAAATAGGAAGGAAAATTAGTAGAGGGTTAGTGGGATTTTAACGGTACTTAAATCAACGATGGAAAAACCACCATGTATAAAAATATATAAATTTTATTATTCCATTAAAAATTACATACAGAAAGAAGAGAAAAAGATTATTGTAAAATAAAAAATTGTACAGAATAGATTACCATCATAGTCATATCAATTACATACAGTTCTGAACATTGCAGGCAGTATCGATGTTATGCAAGCTCCGATAGCCCCAAACCAGGGTACCGGGCATTAACCCAACATGTTTCGCGGGTTTCAACACTCCGCTTCTTCAGGGGTGTAAAATTGTACACTATATTGGTTGCCTTAGAGTTCCTGTGCAATAGAAATATGTTATGAGAACATTGTAATCAACAGTTTTATGCAGAGGGGTTATTTGCATGCACAAACACATACAGGTCCAGGGTTCCCACCACCAAAACACATGCAGGGGTATCCACCCAGTGAACGCCTCACCCACGGATGTGGAGGGGGTCATTAGGGTAGCGTGATTTTAATAATAAAGGTTATGTGTGACATTGTCACAATACCTGTATGTGATAGTATCAGTATCTGGTAGGTCATAGAATGCCCATGAGGTTGTATGGCCAGACAAAGTGGCACTTCTTTCTGTTGAGCATAAAAATATTTATGTAATGCCGTAGCCAAGGGGGGGCTCTAGGCCTTTAAGGACACACAGCTCCATTAAGATTAAAGCTTACCAAACTTGAGTTGGAAGTATACAAGTGTATCTATAAATACATCATGATGTCCCAAGTAGTTCTTTTTTGGCTCCAAGTTTGCATATAAGCAATTATGGAGGGATGTATGGGTGTTCCGGATAAAGGCTCCCTTTAAGGAGGTAAGAGGCACTTGAATGCCTGTATAGTAAAAAACAGATTGTATATAGATTAGGAGAGCATGAATCTAGGCATATGCAAGTCTGTCATATCCAAAGAATGGCTCCCAGCGCTTACCTCGTGTCTGGTCTGCTAGTGTATACCCCGGCATCTGCAAGGGAATTGTTTGCCCGCCACCTTATGAACATCCCCTCAACCCGGCGTGTATGCGCACCTCCGGGCGGAAGTGACGACATCGCGTCGGGTCAGGTCTCTAACGGCGCTCGCCAATGCGCAGGCGCGCGCCGTGCTGCGTAATCCACAACCGCAAGAGCAGCTGTACGCAGCCACATGATCAGACATGGGCGGGGACATAGCCCCATAAGTCTGTTAGTCCAGAGACCACACATCCGTTGGGAGTGCTGAGTGATATCGCCCCCCGCAGTTGGATAGTGGGAAGTAGAGGACAATGAATGTGCATACCAAAGCTCCAATGCGGAAATCAGATCCTGTATAGGTGGAAAATGATTCTTATGAATATTAGAAAAATACAACAATATGACAATAATATATACATATATGAACATGAAACACCAATACTGAAGAAATATTTGCAAAAATACATATATTAAAGGGTATATTGTAGGATGCTGAGATTGTTCCCAATCATAACAGCACCAACAATAACTAGTACTAGGCATCACACAGAAAGATTTTTTTGTGTGGCCTGTCATATCAAATTATTACAACATAGTCTAAATTTTGGCTGCTGATCTGTAATAAAGAGTAAATATTAGCAAATCCAGGGAAAATAATAAAATGAGAATATGAAGAAGAAGAGGGAAATAAACAAACATATATTGTAAAGTACAATATATGTAAGGTAAGATTGTTTAAAGTGATCCCTCGATTGAATGTAAATCGAGGGAAGCTCTCATGGTCCAAATTTGTCCCATATACATGCAGATCGCGGCTGCAATAGGCGGCCCTATGGATCCCTCCATGGGGGTCCCGGATGGTACTATGCAGAGTACAAGATGTGGTAATGTGCCACCTATTCAGCCAAGAAATGGTTTATAAGTAATCATTTCGTTGATACCTGGGGGTTGTGTAGCATTCAATGTTTCAATCCAATAGCATTCTTTTTGAAGAATGCGCTTGTCCCAATTACCCCCACGGGGATCCTGGGGAATAACTTCTAGGACAAAAAATGATACAACGGAATTATCAAATTTATGGTACAGATTAATGTGTCTAGTGACACTGGTTTGATAAGTGCCTCCCTCCGAATGATAGACATGGTCCCCAATTCTTTGTCCTAGTTTGCGAATTGTCTTGCCGACATAGTAAGAGCCACATCGACAAGTCATTAAATAAACCAGTCCCTGTGTATTGCAGTCAGCATATTGTTTAGATTTTAGCCATTGGCCATTGGGCAGGCGGATACTATTACCACTGTGGATCCAAGGGCATCTACTGCAGGATCCGCAGGGGTATGTGCCTTTTTTATTACCATAGTAAGGGCTCTGAGTTGTATAATGACTTTTAACAAGATTATCCCTGAGGGATGTGGCTCTTCTGAAGACTAAATCGGGTCTAGGTTTGACATATTTATTTAGCGTGTAATCCTGTGTGAGGATAGGCCAGTGTTTGCGCAGGACATCACGAAGAATTTCCTCATGTGCGGAAAATCTCGTGATGAACCTCACATTCTCTTGGTCATCCCTAGAGGCGGTTTTATACAGAAGTTCAGATCTTGATTTTGCCTTTGCCCGGTTAAATGCTTTTCTCAAGAGACTTTTTGAATAACCTCTGGCCAATAGCCTAGATCTTAGATGATTGGCCTGAGTATGGAACTTCATGTCGGTTGCACAATTTCTACGAATTCTGAGGTATTGCGCATATGGTATGCTTTTTATCAGGGGGGCGGGATGGGCACTCGCTGCGCACAGTATGGTGTTGCCTGCGCTGGGTTTTCGGTACAGATCTGTGTCGATATGGCCATTAGGCAGCAGAGAGATATTGAGATCCAAAAAAGAAATTTGATGATGGCTGATGGTGTGTGTAAATTTTAAATTAAGATCATTGTTGTCCAATGCTAATAAAAATTTCTCTAAGTCCTCTCTGCTGCCTGTCCAGATCAGTAGTAAATCGTCAATAAATCTGTACCAAATGAGGACATGGGACAGCCATTGCTCCATGTCCTCATTGGAAAACACCAGACGCTCCCAGCCACCAAGGTAAAGGTTGGCATAGGACGGTGCGCAGCAAGTGCCCATCGCGACCCCCTGTATTTGCAAATATATCTGTTCTAAAAAAGTAAAATAATTTCTAGTCAAAATAAATCTGAGTAATTCAAGGACAAAATCCATAAGGGGCCAGGTAGTATGGTCTTGTTCTTTTAAGAAGGATTCAGTCATCCGGATGCCCTGCTCGTGCGGGATACTCGAGTATAAAGCCTCGATATCAATGGCTACGAGCAGGGCATCCGGAGGAACTTGAATCTCTTCCAAATGTTTGAGAAGATCAGTGGTATCACGTATGTATGAAGGTAAACCGCATACGTGAGGAATGAGGAATGAGTCGACAAATTTGCTGGCATTCTCAGTTAGTGATTCGTTACCGGATATGATCGGTCTACCTGGAGGGGATGAGATGTCTTTATGAACTTTCGGTAACGTATAGAACGTAGGAGTTTTTGGAAACTTGACGTTTAAAAATTTGTACACGTCTTTGTCTATTAATCCGGCTGTATAAGCATTGTTACAAAGAGATTTAAATTCTTCAATAAATCCTTGAATGCGTGTGGATTGAATGGGACGATACCAATCAGGGTTTTCCAGGACCTTCATGCACATCTGTTCATATTGACAAGGTGACATGATCACGATGTTGCCACCTTTGTCTGATGGCTTTATCAGTATGTTTTTGTTTGCTTTTAACTGTTTTAATGCAGTTTCTTGTTCGTGTGTTAAATTGCTAGTTACAGGTGGCCAAGAAGTAGATTTCAGGTCCTGGGAAACCCTTTGGACGAAAGTCCAGATGTGAGGATTAATGGTTAGATCAGGAAATTTTTCTGATTTAGGTTTGAAAGTTTTTTTAGGGATCAAGGTACCCTGTGTGTGGGGGGGTTTTTTAGTGGAGGTCGAGGCATCAAAGACAGAGACCACCTCTGTGTTGCCCTCCTCATACAGGAGAACCAAATCTTTGAGGGCTCTGCTTTCGGCCATGGTAAGATGTTTAGTTTGTTCCGCTATTTGTCGTTCAAATTGTTTTTGTTTCCTATCGGTATCGAATATGTATCTAAACGTAAGGTTTCTTGCAAAAAGGTGCAAGTCCTTAATAGTTTCTGGGGTGTCGATGGATTTTGAAGGACAAAAGCCAAGGCCTAACCCTAGAACATCTTCTTGTGCCTTTGTGAGATTGAAGTCAGTTAGATTAATGATATTAAAATTTTTTTTGGTGTTGTCAGTATTTGAACAGGAAATTAATTTGTTTGTGGTTTTATATAGATATCCAGGTTGCCCTGTTTGGAAATCTTGGTGATTGGGGTTTGGGGTAGCACTAAAAAACCATCATCATTTTCAGTTTGAGTATTGGAGTTAAGGCCTTTTGAGAGGATTTTTTGAACAGTTGGTGTCAAGTTTGGCATTTGTGAGGGTGTGAGAAGTTGTGCATGAGTGTCTGGTTTTTTCTTGCTATTTTTGTTAGATTGGTTAGGTGAGGGGCCCATTCCTCCCCTTCCACGTTTTTGTGATTTAGTGTGATTGTGTGTGGCTGTGACACTGTGTCTTGAGCCCTGTGATAAATGTGATACAGAACTGGAAAGTGAGGAGTCAGACTCCATGTGTTCTTCTGTGTTCTCTGTGGTGTTACGTGTTGGGGGTCTACGTGACCGTGAGGGGTGATTCTTTGTGGTCCATCTGTAGGCATAGCCTTCTACAAAGGCCTGTTTATCTTTATTGTATTTTTGTTGTTTTTTGGTAAAAATTTCCTTGTTTAAAGCTTCCAACTTGTTTTTGACCTCTTGCCAACTAGTGACAAAGGTAGGTATATCAAATACATGTTCGAATTGAGTGTTCATGACTTCAATCTCCTTGTCCAGCACTACCATGTCTGATTTGTGCTGGGTCACCAGAGCCTTCATTAAATCTGTACTACATGTATTTAGAATGCCCTCCCATTCTTTTTTGAAACTTTCTGTAGGATCTCGTAAAATTTATATATTTTTATACATGGTGGTTTTTCCATCGTTGATTTAAGTACCGTTAAAATCCCACTAGCCCTCTACTAATTTTCCTTCCTATTTCCCCCTTTCCCTCCCCATCCAACCCTCTGCCTTTCTTTTCTTTCCCTCTCCTCCCCTTTCCTTCTTTCCCCCCCCCCCCTCCTCCCTCCTCTTTCCTTCCTTTTTTCTATTTCTATTTCCTTTTTTCTATTTCCTTTTTTCTATTTCCCCCTTTCCCTTTACTCCCTCCCTCTTTTTTCCTTCTTTCCCCTCCACCATGCAAGAGGTCAAAAACAAGTTGGAAGCTTTAAACAAGGAAATTTTTACCAAAAAACAACAAAAATACAATAAAGATAAACAGGCCTTTGTAGAAGGCTATGCCTACAGATGGACCACAAAGAATCACCCCTCACGGTCACGTAGACCCCCAACACGTAACACCACAGAGAACACAGAAGAACACATGGAGTCTGACTCCTCACTTTCCAGTTCTGTATCACATTTATCACAGGGCTCAAGACACAGTGTCACAGCCACACACAATCGCACTAAATCACAAAAACGTGGAAGGGGAGGAATGGGCCCCTCACCTAACCAATCTAACAAAAATAGCAAGAAAAAACCAGACACTCATGCACAACTTCTCACACCCTCACAAATGCCAAACTTGACACCGACTGTTCAAAAAATCCTCTCAAAAGGCCTTAACTCCAATACTCAAACTGAAAATGATGATGGTTTTTTAGTGCTACCCCAAACCCCAATCACCAAGATTTCCAAACAGGGCAACCTGGATATCTATATAAAACCACAAACAAATTAATTTCCTGTTCAAATACTGACAACACCAAAAAAAATTTTAATATCATTAATCTAACTGACTTCAATCTCACAAAGGCACAAGAAGATGTTCTAGGGTTAGGCCTTGGCTTTTGTCCTTCAAAATCCATCGACACCCCAGAAACTATTAAGGACTTGCACCTTTTTGCAAGAAACCTTACGTTTAGATACATATTCGATACCGATAGGAAACAAAAACAATTTGAACGACAAATAGCGGAACAAACTAAACATCTTACCATGGCCGAAAGCAGAGCCCTCAAAGATTTGGTTCTCCTGTATGAGGAGGGCAACACAGAGGTGGTCTCTGTCTTTGATGCCTCGACCTCCACTAAAAAACCCCCCCACACACAGGGTACCTTGATCCCTAAAAAAACTTTCAAACCTAAATCAGAAAAATTTCCTGATCTAACCATTAATCCTCACATCTGGACTTTCGTCCAAAGGGTTTCCCAGGACCTGAAATCTACTTCTTGGCCACCTGTAACTAGCAATTTAACACACGAACAAGAAACTGCATTAAAACAGTTAAAAGCAAACAAAAACATACTGATAAAGCCATCAGACAAAGGTGGCAACATCGTGATCATGTCACCTTGTCAATATGAACAGATGTGCATGAAGGTCCTGGAAAACCCTGATTGGTATCGTCCCATTCAATCCACACGCATTCAAGGATTTATTGAAGAATTTAAATCTCTTTGTAACAATGCTTATACAGCCGGATTAATAGACAAAGACGTGTACAAATTTTTAAACGTCAAGTTTCCAAAAACTCCTACGTTCTATACGTTACCGAAAGTTCATAAAGACATCTCATCCCCTCCAGGTAGACCGATCATATCCGGTAACGAATCACTAACTGAGAATGCCAGCAAATTTGTCGACTCATTCCTCATTCCTCACGTATGCGGTTTACCTTCATACATACGTGATACCACTGATCTTCTCAAACATTTGGAAGAGATTCAAGTTCCTCCGGATGCCCTGCTCGTAGCCATTGATATCGAGGCTTTATACTCGAGTATCCCGCACGAGCAGGGCATCCGGATGACTGAATCCTTCTTAAAAGAACAAGACCATACTACCTGGCCCCTTATGGATTTTGTCCTTGAATTACTCAGATTTATTTTGACTAGAAATTATTTTACTTTTTTAGAACAGATATATTTGCAAATACAGGGGGTCGCGATGGGCACTTGCTGCGCACCGTCCTATGCCAACCTTTACCTTGGTGGCTGGGAGCGTCTGGTGTTTTCCAATGAGGACATGGAGCAATGGCTGTCCCATGTCCTCATTTGGTACAGATTTATTGACGATTTACTACTGATCTGGACAGGCAGCAGAGAGGACTTAGAGAAATTTTTATTAGCATTGGACAACAATGATCTTAATTTAAAATTTACACACACCATCAGCCATCATCAAATTTCTTTTTTGGATCTCAATATCTCTCTGCTGCCTAATGGCCATATCGACACAGATCTGTACCGAAAACCCAGCGCAGGCAACACCATACTGTGCGCAGCGAGTGCCCATCCCGCCCCCCTGATAAAAAGCATACCATATGCGCAATACCTCAGAATTCGTAGAAATTGTGCAACCGACATGAAGTTCCATACTCAGGCCAATCATCTAAGATCTAGGCTATTGGCCAGAGGTTATTCAAAAAGTCTCTTGAGAAAAGCATTTAACCGGGCAAAGGCAAAATCAAGATCTGAACTTCTGTATAAAACCGCCTCTAGGGATGACCAAGAGAATGTGAGGTTCATCACGAGATTTTCCGCACATGAGGAAATTCTTCGTGATGTCCTGCGCAAACACTGGCCTATCCTCACACAGGATTACACGCTAAATAAATATGTCAAACCTAGACCCGATTTAGTCTTCAGAAGAGCCACATCCCTCAGGGATAATCTTGTTAAAAGTCATTATACAACTCAGAGCCCTTACTATGGTAATAAAAAAGGCACATACCCCTGCGGATCCTGCAGTAGATGCCCTTGGATCCACAGTGGTAATAGTATCCGCCTGCCCAATGGCCAATGGCTAAAATCTAAACAATATGCTGACTGCAATACACAGGGACTGGTTTATTTAATGACTTGTCGATGTGGCTCTTACTATGTCGGCAAGACAATTCGCAAACTAGGACAAAGAATTGGGGACCATGTCTATCATTCGGAGGGAGGCACTTATCAAACCAGTGTCACTAAACACATTAATCTGTACCATAAATTTGATAATTCCGTTGTATCATTTTTTGTCCTAGAAGTTATTCCCCAGGATCCCCGTGGGGGTAATTGGGACAAGCGCATTCTTCAAAAAGAATGCTATTGGATTGAAACATTGAATGCTACACAACCCCCAGGTATCAACGAAATGATTACTTATAAACCATTTCTTGGCTGAATAGGTGGCACATTACCACATCTTGTACTCTGCATAGTACCATCCGGGACCCCCATGGAGGGATCCATAGGGCCGCCTATTGCAGCCGCGATCTGCATGTATATGGGACAAATTTGGACCATGAGAGCTTCCCTCGATTTACATTCAATCGAGGGATCACTTTAAACAATCTTACCTTACATATATTGTACTTTACAATATATGTTTGTTTATTTCCCTCTTCTTCTTCATATTCTCATTTTATTATTTTCCCTGGATTTGCTAATATTTACTCTTTATTACAGATCAGCAGCCAAAATTTAGACTATGTTGTAATAATTTGATATGACAGGCCACACAAAAAAATCTTTCTGTGTGATGCCTAGTACTAGTTATTGTTGGTGCTGTTATGATTGGGAACAATCTCAGCATCCTACAATATACCCTTTAATATATGTATTTTTGCAAATATTTCTTCAGTATTGGTGTTTCATGTTCATATATGTATATATTATTGTCATATTGTTGTATTTTTCTAATATTCATAAGAATCATTTTCCACCTATACAGGATCTGATTTCCGCATTGGAGCTTTGGTATGCACATTCATTGTCCTCTACTTCCCACTATCCAACTGCGGGGGGCGATATCACTCAGCACTCCCAACGGATGTGTGGTCTCTGGACTAACAGACTTATGGGGCTATGTCCCCGCCCATGTCTGATCATGTGGCTGCGTACAGCTGCTCTTGCGGTTGTGGATTACGCAGCACGGCGCGCGCCTGCGCATTGGCGAGCGCCGTTAGAGACCTGACCCGACGCGATGTCGTCACTTCCGCCCGGAGGTGCGCATACACGCCGGGTTGAGGGGATGTTCATAAGGTGGCGGGCAAACAATTCCCTTGCAGATGCCGGGGTATACACTAGCAGACCAGACACGAGGTAAGCGCTGGGAGCCATTCTTTGGATATGACAGACTTGCATATGCCTAGATTCATGCTCTCCTAATCTATATACAATCTGTTTTTTACTATACAGGCATTCAAGTGCCTCTTACCTCCTTAAAGGGAGCCTTTATCCGGAACACCCATACATCCCTCCATAATTGCTTATATGCAAACTTGGAGCCAAAAAAGAACTACTTGGGACATCATGATGTATTTATAGATACACTTGTATACTTCCAACTCAAGTTTGGTAAGCTTTAATCTTAATGGAGCTGTGTGTCCTTAAAGGCCTAGAGCCCCCCCTTGGCTACGGCATTACATAAATATTTTTATGCTCAACAGAAAGAAGTGCCACTTTGTCTGGCCATACAACCTCATGGGCATTCTATGACCTACCAGATACTGATACTATCACATACAGGTATTGTGACAATGTCACACATAACCTTTATTATTAAAATCACGCTACCCTAATGACCCCCTCCACATCCGTGGGTGAGGCGTTCACTGGGTGGATACCCCTGCATGTGTTTTGGTGGTGGGAACCCTGGACCTGTATGTGTTTGTGCATGCAAATAACCCCTCTGCATAAAACTGTTGATTACAATGTTCTCATAACATATTTCTATTGCACAGGAACTCTAAGGCAACCAATATAGTGTACAATTTTACACCCCTGAAGAAGCGGAGTGTTGAAACCCGCGAAACATGTTGGGTTAATGCCCGGTACCCTGGTTTGGGGCTATCGGAGCTTGCATAACATCGATACTGCCTGCAATGTTCAGAACTGTATGTAATTGATATGACTATGATGGTAATCTATTCTGTACAATTTTTTATTTTACAATAATCTTTTTCTCTTCTTTCTGTATGTAATTTTTAATGGAATAATAAAATTTATATATTTTTATACATGGTGGTTTTTCCATCGTTGATTTAAGTACCGTTAAAATCCCACTAGCCCTCTACTAATTTTCCTTCCTATTTCCCCCTTTCCCTCCCCATCCAACCCTCTGCCTTTCTTTTCTTTCCCTCTCCTCCCCTTTCCTTCTTCCCCCCCCCCCCTCCTCCCTCCTCTTTCCTTCCTTTTTTCTATTTCCCCCTTTCCCTTTACTCCCTCCCTCTTTTTCCTTCTTTCCCCTCCACCATTTTTCTTTCAGCCCTCTTGTTTTCCCTTTTTCTTTCAACTTTTCCCCATTCTCCTTTTTTCTGCCAAATTTCACTATTTTCATTCCTTTTCTTCATTATTTCTAGACCTTCCTCACTTCAAACAAGGTGTCTGTGTTCGACCCTCACACCAGGGCTTTCACTCAACTCCTTGTTTTTTTGCAAGATTAGATATTCTTTAAAAATTAAAACTTCACCACATTTACTAAACTCTGTGGCAAATTCCCTTGCAAAGTGAATAACCTAATTGTCTGTTGTAAAACAATCCCTCTGTCTCTAGAGGAAAAAAAAGACTTCTTCAAGTTTAAAATGTAGGCACCTAGAGGGTAGTGTTGGTGAGTTCTGCCCCCTCACAATCCTACTGGCCCCTCACTGGCCAGTAGTAATGTGTATGTAGCACTACCCCTGTTGGGGTTGCAGATGACAGGGTTCCCCACTGCTGCACAGCCAGGCAATAAGTAACACTTTCTCCAGATACAAGGAACAGTCTTTGAGCTTTGTTTTGATGTTTTATTAGGGGGTAATAACCTTGATGGGGAATAGGCATTATTAGATGCCCAACTTGATAGCAACAAAACCATTGACAAATTCCACCCTATGTACAACTCCAATTTATTCTTCTCCTTTGCGCTGTACAACTCTGATTAATTCCTCTTTCTTATTATGTACAGCTCTGATTGATTCCCCTTTTTGGTAGCTACCAGTCTACAACCCCTTATGGACTAAGACCTCTCAGTTTCTTTAGAAAGTAGCAAAAAGTGTTGTGAACTGCATCCTGGAGCACTTCCAGCTCCCTTGTAGACACTGGTCCCAGCTCTACCTACTGCAGGAAATTCTACCACCTGGCAGCATTTTCACCAGCCCACCCCTGGCTGCTTCTTCACCAGTCTGCCTGACTGACTCTTCAATAATCTACCCAACTGACTGGAGATCTCCCAAGGCAAGGTTTGGGAAGAGTTAAGCACACCGCTATTTCCAGAGTGACCTGTTTAATGTGGCAATCTCTCCCCTTGTAAGTCCCTGCACCATGCTGTAGTACTCACACTGTCCTCCTTGCTCCTGCTGCCTCCCGGAGAAGACACATTCCAAGCTTCTCCTGTTGTCAGCATCCTCCCAGGCCAGCACTTGAGCTCCCGTCTGAGACAGACCCCCCAGCCTAGGGGGTTCGCCTCAAAGGCCACGACCACCCCCTCAGCACTTCATCTCCATCTTCCATCTGACTCCCCTGCCAGGCCCACCGCCTGGGGATTGGCTAAGCTCCTCTAAATATGCAGAAAAACCCTCCTAGCATCCGCCCCCTGCTTCCAGAATGTTCTCCAACTTTTCAGAACCAGGGGGAGGCCCCAGAGAGCTGACTGCATGAGTCATCCAGCCCTGAACTCCAGTAAACCCTGACCCAGTTTTCATGACTCAGCCCTGAGTCAGACTATGATTTTCCTACTCTGACACTAGTAGCACACTAGAGGGTTCTACATGTAGAAAAGGTAGGAAGCTTTGGCATTATCAGGGAGTGCCAATGCTTGCCTGTCAGAATGGCCATAGAATTCAGAATTGTAATAATTTATTATCATTTTACAATGAAAATCATACAATGAAATGCAGATGCAGCCTCCTCACATAAAAGACATCACATACCTTACATGTAATTAGTTGCATAAAAACAACACATACATTTTAACACATACTGCATATTTAATTTAACCCTAAAGGCCTTAGCTTCATGTACAGGCTTTTTGAGGCTGCTGTAGATACATGTGCACTCACCTCTTGGTGCCTACAATTTATACCCACAGCAGTTTAAAAAAAGGCCTTGTGCTAATATTTTGGAATGGTCTTCTGTTATGGAAGCACTACAGGAGGTCTATTAGCATAGCTCCTTAATAAGCCTACACTAAGCAGAACTGTACAATCAAGTTTAGACATGCTTTTTAATTATGGATAACTGTAAGGTTAAAATGCATCCATAATTCCATCATTGATATTACAAATATCAATTCAAAGCAATGACCAACATACTTGAGCAAGTGGTAATTTAAATTTCTAGAACAAGGTCCAAATGATTAGTTATATTGGTAAAAAAACTCACTTAATGTAAGATATTAAGTAGAAATTTAACAATGACAAAAGTATATAAGAGATTAAATAGGTTTAAAATAATCCTGCACAAATGTACATGGGATGTGTCACACCTCTGTAATAGATAGTAATGTAATCATTTAATTCTCTTTATTCATTCAGAGTTTACCTTTACTGTCACAATCCAATTAACACAGTGCCAGCAGTGTTTGGCATTTCTATAGAGTTTCACAGATTATACAGGTGCAAGAGTGTGTTGCTGGGTTCGTGTTGTTGTTATTGCTTAATGAGACAAAAAATTAATGACAGTCTTCAGCCTTTACATCCTCTCCCCACCAATTAGAGGTATTTATTCCATCACCTGTCCTGTGATGTGTTGTTTTCAAGGATTGTATCCAAGCACCCAACACGCAGGCAAGTAATGACTACGGATCTTATATTAACAACACATTTCCTCATTTCATAAACATTGCTGCATACATCTTATCGAGGTGGGATACTATTAACTAATTTTTTAAATATCTTCTCTCCATGGGGACATGTTTAACACAGTTCTGCACTTGTTGTAACAGTTCTATATATGAAGCCTAACTCCAGGGTTAATACGATAACCAACAGCTTTCTTCCTCTACCCTCCCTCCACAACGCTTTTTAATTTATAGACTTTGCTAAAATGAATAATCCATTGAAAGAAGTCACATTACCACCTACTTTTTTTCCTTTGCTTGCTATATAGACAGGCTTGAACAGCAATTGTAGATCATCATTTGTTTTTTTTTTTTGTAAGACTGTAAAGACAGTCAAGACCAATAAGAAAGAGGATGGTGCTAGGTGTCATCTTGCTAAGAAGTGGGACGGCAGGAGTGGAGGAATGGGGAAGAGTGGACTTGTACCATGGCATAGGTAAGATTTTTTTTTTTAGTTGAGGGGAAATAGGCTTTCTTCATGTGTCTTCATTAATATATAGACCCCTTTAACTTAAACATTGAGCCTTTTCTATACTTTTACCATACCATTTTCATTATTATACCACTGATTTATGACACAATTACTAGGTTATCAAAGAATAAATAATGTAAAACAGTGTGTAAAATTACACAAAATAACTTTAATAGGCAGGAGAATAATAGAAAAATGACCTCCCTTCTGGATTGAACAGGTTGCCTTGATAAGACGGCAAAGTTCACAGCCTATATCCATGTGTGCATGAACTGAGTTCAGGAGTTGAAATCAACTGCATAAATATTCCACCAACTAGGCTTTGGTCAAGCGGTAGGGTAGAGTCATCTGGGCATACTGGATTTTTGGCAAAACCAGTGGGAAGTCCACAAACCCTAAACATGACTACAAATTGAATAAAGTCTACAGGATACAAATACTGTAACAAGAACATACCCAATTCCAAAGATTCGCTCAAGACTCACTCTTCTCATCACAATCAGACAACCTGGGTGCTGGCTGCTAGCTGCCGGCAGCCTGTCTCCACCCTTCGTCAAAGATATGAAAAATAATAGCATTACTCAATGCTTAGCTCCTCTTTCTGAATTTATCGAGTGTCAGAAAATACTGCATATAATCATATCTCCACCTGAAAACTAACCTTCCATGATGCATTTCACCACATCTGGCTGGTTTACAAGGATAGCGGAAGTTCAATCCTTGTGAGCAAGCCAGGAGGGGTGAAATGCATTAAGGAAGGTTGGTTTTCAGGTGAAGACATAATTGTATGCAGTCTTTTCTGGCATTCAATAAATACAGAAAGTGAAAACTTGTAGTGCAGCTAATATGTTTCAAATCTTAGACAAATCTCGTAATTTTCTTTCTGCTCTAATTTAAGGCTAATTAGCTTGCTTTTGGTGTAGCTGGGCACTGCCAGAGGGAATGTGTATCAATACTAACATTTTCCCAGCAGTGTGAACAGATTCACTGTGGCTGGCACTGCCTGTAAGATTAAACTAATTCTTTATGGATTAGGAATACACTTTGCATGGGCCATTCATGGCAGAACCAAGAACCAACGTGTCCCTGTCTGCATTCCCATATGGGTTTGAGGGGTTGGTGGGGGACTTGAGCTTTGCTTAACTATAGAGACTGATCTCTCATCCTATTAGCCAAAAGAAACCCTGATTTCAATTTGAGAATACAAGCCTACTGTTGTTCCCCGGCTTCTCATCTGAAATCCAGCAGTGCTGGAGAACCTTTCTAAAAGTCAGGTGATGGTTGTGGGTAAAAGGTATTGTATACAGCATGCTATATTCAAGTAAATTCAGGGTGGTCGTTGTGGGATCTACAAAGGTTTTTGATGCGCCAGAGGCAGCTACTAAGTAGATGAACATAGTGCATTATGATAAATGCACACTTCTTATTACTGGAAACCAAATGTTATCCTCAAAGCAGTCATTTCATACTCAATCATCTGGATCGCTGACTCCCAGCCCCATTTAACTTAGTAATATAATACTGTAGACATCAGGATGTGACTTGAAACTGAACAAACGACGCCACCCCTCTCCAATTAGCAATAGAAATTGAAAGGAAATTTGGGAAATTTATCATAGTGCAATTGAAGTACATATATTTAAATATCCATATCATGACATAAGAGTAGATGCTGAAGTATGCCCAGCTTGACCTTTATATGCAGTATAGTCAGTGAGAGTGATTTGCTTATCAGCCAAGATACTTACATACAACTTTAATACAGTTTATGGACCCCAAAAGACTTGGACGAGGCATGTAAGAATAGAGACACACACAAGCGCATTCTCAGTGGGGCTATTGTGGCTGGTAGCACACTGTGGCATATCCTCCATCATCTATTTGCACCGTGATGTAATAAAAGTACATGCCCTTGGGTCCTTGCATATGTCTTTACTCTTGCATGCCTCATCCAAGTCTTTCTGGGATTGTTTTAGGTACCTTGACTGATAAGCAAATCACTCTCACAGACTATATATGAAGGTCATGTTATGTCCTGATGAAGATCTACTCAAAACATGTTGGGGGGATACTGTACCATCTGCTCTTATATCATGATATGGACACTTAAGTATACATACTTTGATTGCAATATGATTGCGATGTCAATAGAAGATAATAGCTGTTCATTTTCATTAGTGATACTATGGGGGTTATTTACTAAAACTGTAGTGAGCAAAATCTGGTGTAGCTCTGCACTGAAACAAATCAGCTTCCAGGTTTTATTGCCAAAGTGGTTGTAAAGGCACAAGTTTTTTTACCTTCACCTTCAGCCCTTCCTCCCCAGACCCCCTCCTTAATACTTACCTGAGCCTCCTCTCAATCCAGCAATGTCCACAAGAGCCTTGCCTCTCTGGGGACTCTGGGGACTCACACTCCTGATTGGCTTTTGGCAGCAGCGGGAGCCATTGGCTCCCACTGCTGTCAATCACAGCCAGTGAGCTAATCAGGAGACGGAGGAGGTAGGGCCACACAGCCACTCAGTATGTGAATGGACACACAGAGCTGCGGTTTGGGATTGAACCTGCTTTGGTGCCCCCAGACCAAGCTGCTTGCTGTGGGAGAACACAGCAGGAAGGAGGAGCCAGGAGCGCTGGTGTGGGACCCGAGAAGAAGAAGATGCTGCTCTGTGCAAAAATCACTGCACAGAGCAGGTAAGTATTTTCTCTTTTTTTAAATCTATATTGCTGGGAGCCAGCAGTACACTACAGCCTTGAACAAGTTTAAATTACATTTTTTCCTTTAGAATTTAGCATTATTGCTGCAGCATGTTCTATACATCGTACTGATGCACCACTTCACAGGCAGACTAAGGGGGCCCCCCAGGTAAAATATTTAATAAAGGCATTTTTCATTTGTATTGTTTCACTTTAGGCATTATTAAAATCACTTTTAAAACAATCTACAACGATGTAAAAAAAAAAGGACAAAAAAAACCCATAAAAAGGGTTGGTGGTAGGGAGATCTCTCTGCAGGTGAACACCAGAGGCTGGGGCATTGCAAAGCCCAAAAGGCATCACAAGGTATTCAAAATGTCGGAAACGGGTTTGGAAGGCCATTTTCCACTCATTTCCTTCTCTAATTCGGACTAAGTTGTATGCACCTCGTAGATCCAGTTTAGTGAAAACTCGAGCTGCTCGAAATCGTTGAAACAGTTCTGGAATGAGAGGGAGCGGGTAGCGGTTCTTGATGGTAATTTTATTTAATTCCCTGTAATCTAAACAAGGTCTGAGTGTATGATCCTTCTTTTGAACAAAGAAGATTCCTGCTCCTGCAGGGGAAGAGGATGGACGGATAAATCCTTTTTCCAGATTCTCATTTATGTAGAGTCGTAGAGCCTCCAGCTCTACTTCTGATAATGGGAAAGTCCAACCAAAAGGAATTTCTGCACCTGGAAGTAGCTCAATAGGACAGTCACAGGAGCGATGAGGTGGCAACACGTCGGCTTCCTTCTTATTGAACACATCCAGGAATTCATGATAGCTGGTAGGCACATACTCAATATCTGAGACTGCGTGAACAGTCAGGCAGCTGGGAGAGTCCAATGGTTCAGGAGCGAAACAGTGCTGCTGGCAGTAGACTGAATAGAACACGATCTCCCCTTTAGATCAGTCAATCTTGGGATTATTAGCCCGCAACCAGGGAATGCCGAGTATTACAGGAAACAAGGGGGAGTAGAGGACATCGAAACATAGGAACTCTTGATGTCCAGAGTCAGTAATCATTAGAATTGGTTCAATTTCTTGGGTAATGGGCCCCGACTTGGGAATGGTGCCGTCTGCCAGGTGAACAGTAAGACTCTAAGATCTAAGTGGAATCAGTCATTTCTTAGCTAATGTAAGATCCAGAAAACAACTGCAGGCGCCTGAATCAACTATGGCTCGGAATTTGACTTCCACTTCTGCCACTTGCAGTGAGACAGGCAAGATGATATGAGCGGGGGAGGATCCAGCGACCGAGGCATATGTGGGATGAGAGGACAGGAACTTACTGGGTCTCACAGGGCAGTTTTGAAGAAAATGTCCAGTACCGCCACAGTATAGACAAAGGCTGGCTTGCCGCCGGCAGATCCTCTCTTCAGGGGTCAGGGAAGGCCGCAACAGGCCGAATTGCATGGGTGTAGTGGTGGTTACTGGAGGTTTGTAAGATTGAGTCAGTTCAAAGCACCGCTCCCATAATTGGCGGTCAAGCTGCATAGCCAATTTTATAAGGCGTTCAAGGGCAGTGGGAGCTTCCACCTGGACCAGTTCATCTTTGAGCACCTCGGACAGACGAAGCCGGAACTGGTACTTGAGTGCGGCTTCATTCCAGTCTGTATCTGCTGACCATTTGCGCAATTCAACCGTATAGTCCTCTACAGGCCGGTTCCCATGCTGGAGTGTGTGCAGGGCTGCCTCGGCCGAAGCCATTCGCTGGGGGTCTTCATAGAGCTGTGACATGGCTCAAAAAAAGGCTGAAACTGAGTCTAGGACCGGGTTAGTTTGTTCCATTAGATGATGGGCCCAGGATTGAGTTTCTTCTGTGAGCAAGGAGATGATGAAAACGACTTTGACAGTTTCAAGGGAGAAAGTCCATGGCTGCAGAGCTAGTTATAACTGACAAGCATTTTTAAACGCTCTGAATTTTCTTCGGTCCCCGGAGAAACGTTCTGGTATGGGGACTCTTGGTTCAGGTGGAGGTACCACTACCATGGGTATGACAGCGGTGCGTTAAAAAACAGCAGAAGCTGGAGCAGAGACCACATGTTCAGTATTCTGGTAAGCAGAAGAGGACGTAGAGGGTATGCTGTGCAGGCGACCTTCTAGTTGCATATAGCCTTCTTGTAGCTTCTGTACGGCTTGTGCGAGGGCACAAAGCCTCTAGTGGAGATGCACCTCTGTTGGCTTCAGACATCTTATGGCTGACTGGTACTGTCACATACCTGGTCCTGAAGCCGAAATGCTGAGAGGGCTCTCCTTGCGGCTGAGTTCTCAGTGTCCCTGAAGGTGGTAACAGAAAGCACGAAGCCCAAAGTAGCAGGGATTGCCAGCTGTGCCCCAGATGAGGGTTGGTGGTAGGGAGATCTCTCTGCAGGTGAACACCAGAGGAGGTGAGCACTAGGACCCAGGAGTGCTGAGGAGGTTGCAGACTGCACACGGCTGGAAGTAGTTTGTAATGGAAAGTGCAGCTGGCAGGATCAACAGGTAAGTACTGGAGGCAGGTACTGCAGGCTGGGTACAGCAGGTGGGCACCAAGGCGAATCACAGCAGACAAGGCACAGCCGAAGGGGTAGTCGGGGACAGAAGCAGAGGTCAGTAAGCCAGTGGTCAGCAGAGCAGATAGCAGAGTCGTGGTTAGGCAAGCCGGGGTCATACACAGGGCAGATGACAAGAGAAGATCCGTGAATAATCCGAGGTCAGAGCTGGGAGCGAGCCAAGAGGAATCCAAGAGCAAGCCGGGTTGACAACAGGTGATCAAAAGCAGCAGCAAACACAGGAACAGGAAGCAGGAAACAGGAAGCTGAAGACCAGTCAGCAATGTTCATGTGCCACAGATATCCTTTTAAAGGCCAGAGGGTGCTGGGACTGGACGTCCACTTTTTGCGCCAGCACGCACACGTCTTTGCCCTAGTGAACGTGCGTTTGCAAAACGTGTGTGCGCGCGGCCATGTTGAGAATTTGCTAATGTGCCAGGTCTATGAGCGATTATTCTCCGGCTAGTTCCCTGACAGTTATAATCTGACAGTTATAATCTTTTTTACCAGAACCCGCATTCCTCTATTAAAATAGAACACATGGTTTCTGTACCTCTAGAGGTAAAGAGGGTCACATGTCAGGGGTGTCACTTGTCACCTACTATTTTTGCTGTAATGATGGAGCCCATAGTAATGGCGCTTAGATCCAGTCCCCAAGAGAGAGATCTTTAGGTAAAAAAACAGAAGAAAGTTGCAATATAAACATACAATATGCTCCACTTCCTCCAATAACCAAGCCAATCCTTAATATGTGCCCTATCTATACTGAAGGAGTTCTCCATCTTCTCTGGACTTAAAATGCTTTGAGGGGAGTCCCAAATTCTCCCTATTGACCCTATCCCAGCCGTGACACCAAATATAACCCTGCCCCTTCAGTGGGTGGCTAGAATCAAATATTTTAGAATCCATGTGACAAATAGTGTCTGATTATGTTACACCAAATCTCTTACTCCTAAATTTTGCTAAAGTTAAACTTGAAATAGAAAAGACAAGGGCATAATTGGTTTAAACTCGATAGTGGAAATGCCTTGGTTGTAGTGGAGGAGAAAGCTTACGTAGGTTTGTATGAGGACCTGCATCATCTGTTAAATAGAGGCTGTAGCGCACCATATCACTTCACCCATACTATGAAAACAACAATCAAAGCCACAGGTCCACTCTAAAATCTATAAGGCTTTACAAAACCAGGTGATCCCAATTATGAATAAGTGTCAGAAGTCCTGGTCACAGGATATAACAAGCTTGGACAATGATGACTGGGAAGGTGCCTGGGAATACCTGTTCCAACATTTAACCACTTTACCACCGGAGGATTTTGCTGTCTTACGTCTGGGCCACTTTTTGCGATTCGGCACTGTGCGACTTTAACTGACAATTGCGTGGTCATGCAACGTCGTACCCAAACGAAATTTACGTCCTTTTTTTCCCACAAACAGAGCTTTCTTTTGGTGGTATTTGATCACCTGTGTGATTTTTACTTTTTGTGCTATAAACAAAAAAACAGCGACAATTTTGAAAAAATAACAATATTTTTCACATTTTTTTATATGAAATCCCCCCCCCCCAAAGAAAATGTAAAAATCTAAATTTTTTATCATTTTAGGCCAATTTGTTTTCTGCTACATATTTTTGGTAAAAAAAATCGCAATAAGCGTATTTTGATTGGTTTGCGCAAAAGTTATTGCGTTTACTAACTAAGGGAAAGATTTCTGTCGTTGTTGGTGTTTTTTTTTTTTAACGAGTAATGGCGGCGATCTGCGATTTTTTTTGTGGGACTGCGACATTGCGGCGGACAGATCGGACCCTTGACTGACATTTTTGACACTTTTGGGGGTACCAGTGACATTACTACAGTAATCAGTGCTATAAATATGCACTGTTACTGTAAAAATGACACTGGCAGGGAAGGGGTTAATTTTTATTGGTGATCAAGGGGTTAATGTATGCCTGGTGCTTACTGATGTGTGTGGGGGGAGGGAACTATGTGACACAGGCACAGATCGCAGGTTCAGCTATGCTGAACCCTGCAATCTGACCTTGCCTGTCACTTAGGAGATCCGTCCGCTTGTGTTTACACAAGCAGGCGGATCTCCACACTCGATTCCCCGAGGATCGGGGAAGAGCAGCGGCGATCACTGCCGCTCCTCCCCCGGCCCGACTCCCGCTGTGACTGAATACACTGGGAGCGAGCCTCCGGCGGCGCGCGCGTGCCGCCGAGAGAGGGGAATGTACATTGTTCACTTCAGCTCCGGAAGGTTTTACCCCCTTCCTGACCAGAGCACTTTTTGCAATTTGGCACTGCGCTGCTTTAACTGGTAACTGTGCAGTCAAGCAACACTGTACCCAAATGAAATTTGCATCCTTTTTTTTCACAAGTAGAGCTTTCGTTTGGTGGTATTTGATCACCACTGAGATTTTTATTTTTTTGCAATATAAATGAAAAAAGACCAAAATTGAAAGAAAAAAAATTATATTTTCTACTTTTTTGTTATAAAAAAATCCACTAAAGTCAATTTAGGCCAAAATGTATACAGCCACATGTCTCGGGTAAAAAAAGAGCTCAAAAGCATATATTTATTGGTTTGCGCAAAAGTTATAGCGTCTACAAACTTTAGTACATCTACTTGAATTTACGCAGCTTTTAGTTTTTGGCTGCCGATCTCATTTCTTGAGGTGCTAAAATGTCAACCCCCCTCCCCCCCAAATTTCAAAATTGGAAAGTAGACACCCCAAGGAATTTGCTGAGAGGCATTTTGAGCCCATTGAAATATTGTGATACTTTTTGGGAGCCTAGCCATATACAGGACCCCGAAAATCAATCACCGCCTTCAGAATTTCAAGAAGTTGAAAAATACTCACCATGCCTCTTAGCAAATACCTTGGGGTGTCTACTTTCTGAAAAGGGGTAATTTTGGGGGGGCGGGGGTTGTGCTATCTTGGTATTTCATGGTCCCTAAAACTGTGATAGGTAGTGTGGAGTGACTAGAAAAAAAAAAGAAAAAAAATGGGAATGCTAATAAATTAGAATGTAGTGAACACCCTCTAGTAACCTAGTAGTGTGGAGTGAAATCAATAATTTACGCCCTTAGAAAGCCTGAAGGCGGCGATTGGTTTTCGGGGCCCCGTACACAGCTAGGCTCCTAAAAAGTCTCACACATGTGGTATCCCTATATTTGGGGGAAGCAGCAGAATGTATTTTGGGGTGTCATCGCACATATACCCATGGCATGTGTGAGCAATATATAATTTAGTGACAACTTTGTGAAAAAAAAAAAGTGTCCTTTTCCCAAAACTTGTGGCGAAATATTAAATATTCCATAGCCTCAACATGCCTCTCAGCAAATAGCTTGAGGTGTCTACTTTCCAAAAAAAGAGGTCATTTGGGGGGGGGGGGGTTAACTGTCCTGGCATTTTATGCTAAATATTAGAAGCTTATGCCACACATCACCGCCGCAATGACGCAGTTCCGCAAAAAAAAATCGCAGATCGCCGCCATTACTAGTAAAAAAAAAATAAACAATAAAAATGACATCCCTGTAGTTAGTAAACTCGATAACCTTTGTGCAAACCAATCAAAATACGCTTATTGTGATTTTTTTTACCAAAAATATGTAGCAGAAAACAAATTGGCCTAAAATGTTAAAAAATTTTGATTTGTAAATTTTTTGGGGGGAATGTTATATCAGAATGTGAAAAATATTGTTTTGTTTTTTTCAAAATTGTCGCTTTTTTTTTCAAAAATTAAAAATCTCACAGCTGATCAAATACCACCAAAAGAAAACTCTATTTGTGGGGGAAAAAAAAGGAAGTAAATTAAATTTGGGTACAGCGTTGCACGACAGCGCAATTGTCCGTTAACCACTTTCTGACCGCTCACGTTGCTGCTACTGCAGCAGAGCGGCTTTGCTAGGTCCAGGAACATAGACCTACGTCGGGCGCATTCACGGCTCGCAGGGCGCGCTCCCGTGCACCCTGTAAGCCGATCCTGGTCTGATTCGGCTCAGAACAGATCAGTCACCAGATGCAGACCAATGATTTTTGGTCTAGATCTGGTGATGGGTTCTTGCCAATGGCATTGTGTCCTCTGCCTGTGTAATGTAAACACAAGCAGGGGAAGTGATGTAATTTTCCCTCCTGGAGCGCTTTCGGTTCCAGGAGAAGAAGGAGAGAAAGCTAAACGTGAGTTCCACCAACACTACACTGACACTAACACACATAGGTACACATTTAACCCCTTCATAACCCCTGATCACCCCCCAAACCCCTCACAGTGAACACTATATACAGTGGTATACAAATCGTTTACTGATTACTGTATTTAGTGTCACTTGTGACCCTAAATCGTGCTTGCGCTAGGCCCAAATAGGTTAAGGCCACCCGCCATCTATCCCCTAAAAAGGTTTAACCCCTTGATCTCCCCCAGTTAACCCCTTCACTGTCCTGTCACAGTGTTCACTATATACAGTGATTACCGATCACTGTATTAGTGTCACGGGTGACGCTAGTTAGGCTAGTTAGCATCAGGGTCCCACCACACCACCGTTATTTAGCATCAGTTAGAGTCAATCACACTAACACACACACACACACACACACCTCCATTACTAGTATAGTGTTTGAACAGATCAATATCTGATCTGATCAGAACTATACTAGTGTCCCCATAGTTTAGTGTTCCCAAAACGCGGTGTTTGCACGATCAGCACTGATTCCTGCCAGCACCTGCGTTTAGCCCCTCCGACCAGCCCACCCTACCCAGGCAAGTGCAGTAATCAATAGATTACTGTCACTACCAAAAAACACAAATCACACAAAACTGCTGCGTTAGCAGAGTCAGGCCTGATCTCTGCTAGCACTAGCAGGTTTTTTTTTGTAGCGACCAAATAGTCCTTGACAACCAGGTGCTTTTTTACCTGTTAGTCACACTACTGTACCTTTAAATTTAGTTGATAAAATGTCCAAACGGTGGTACAGTAGTGCAAAGGCATGTCAGATGAGAGCGATGGGGAAGCCTCACTGGCAGAATCAGGGTCAGTATATGAACCTTTAGAGAACAGCGGCTCCCTGACAGATAGCTCCGACGAAGGATGGATCCCTGCTAAGGTCAGGCATACCCGACCCCATTCTGGAGTTGCTGAGATGCAAGAACTGGATGTTTCTCGTATGCAGCAGAGTGCCAGTACTAGTGCCGCTCACACTTCTCGTGATCTGGCAAGCACGAGCGGCCTAGTACACCCTGGACATAGACATACCAGCACTGCAGTAAGACTTGGATGACGTGGCGAGTCCCATAACTGCAGTTGAAGATGGTGCGGTGGCTAGCACGAGTAGTGGCCCGCAGCCACCGCGTATTCGAAGACAGGCCTGTAGAGCTCATAGTGCCCTCCCTGAAGCATATCCTAATTGGCAGCCCACAGATTCTACAGTGCCGTACTTCCCCCATTCACTGCCCAACCCGGAATTTGAGTGGAAACAGCTGGTTTTAATCCCCTTAATTTTTTTGAGCTGTTTTTCACTGAAGATCTTAATAGATCTATTGTGGATCAAAATAATTTGCACGCTAGTCAATTTATTGCCGCCAATCCAAATTAGCCCCTTGCCAAAGAATTCGGTTTCTGAAATTTAAGACCTTTCTGGGCCTATCCTTCAACATGGGCATTACAAAAAAGAGTGAATTGTGGTTATATTGGTCTATTGACCCAATTCACCAAATGCGCGTGTTCTCTGCTGCTATGTCCAGGGCTCGATACGAACAAATATTTTGGTTCATGCATTTCAACGACAATGAACTCTGTCATCCTCAGGGAGACCCTGAATATGACCGGATCCACAAAATTTGGCCCCTCGTAGACCACTTCAATCAGCAGTTTGCAGCCTTGTTTACCCCCGAACAAGATGTCTGTGTTGACAAGTCCCTGATAAAGTTTACTGGCCGCGTTGCTATCAAACAGTATCTCCCCAGCAAGCGTGCCAGATATGGGGTCAAACTGTATAAGCTGTGTGACAGGGCCACAGGCTATACAGTTAGTTTCCGTGTCTATGAGGGAAAAGATAGCACTGTGGAGCCCCCCAACTGCCCAGACTACATAGGGAGCAGCGGTAAGGTAGTTTGGGACTTGGTGTCACCCTTATTCGGAAAGGGGTACCACTTGTACATGGACAATTTTTATTTGGGCGTGCCACTTTTTCGACACCTCTTTCAATTACAAATTGGCGCTTGTGGCACCGGTCGATCTAATCGCCGGGCCTTCCCCCAACGGCTAGTAAATGCCCCACTGAGTCCGGGGGAGAGAGCCTGCTTGTCATGTATATCCGCCATTAAATAAGTGGGTTTGGATGTTTGGGCAGTTAATGGTGCGTATACTACACGATTTTCCTGTGGAGATTTCTGTTAGGTTCTCTTTTTTTGTTCAGCCCACAGGCTGCATGAAAAATAAAAAAACTTCACTATATGCCCAACAAGGACCAGCAATGTACTGGTACGTTGCTGGACTTTGAGTGGTTATACCAGGATGATGCCTGCAGATTTAGGCATCATCTTGGTATCATTTTTTACAGCCAGCGGTCGGCTTACATGTAAAAGCAATCCTAGATAATTGGCCGCTAGACTGCTTTTACAAGCAGTGGGAGGGGCCTCCCCCCCTCCCACCGGCTTCCGCGGTTTTTCTCGGGCTCTCCTGTCCCACCGGTAAACCCGAGAGTGCAGCCGGGGGTTCAATTATCTAACCATAGAGCTGATTGGAAATGAAAATGGCTCCAATCATCTCTATGGCCTAAGATACCGGAAGCTATGAGCATTTCATGACTTCTGTTTCGCCAGAAATAATCAGCGCCATTGGGAAATTGGGAAAACATTTTATCACACCAATTTTTGTGTGCTCAGATGTGTTGAGGTCAGAGGAGAGATATAGAGTCTAAAAGACCCCAATTTTTTTGAAAAAAGAGTACCTGTCACTACAGATTGCTATCATAGGGGATATTTAAGTTCACTGTGATAACAATAAAAATGATTTTAAAAAAATGAAAGGAAAGTTGTCAAAAATAACATAAAAAAGCAAAATAAATTTAAAAAAAATCAAGCCCCCCTGTCCCCCCGTGGTTGCGCGCAAAGGCGCACGCAATCGCTGGTCTAGTGTCATATGTAAACCACAATTGCAGGATGCATGTAAGGTATCCCCACGAACGCCAGGTCAAGGGCAGTAATTCTTGCAGTAGACCTCCTCTGTAAGTCTAAAGTGGTAACCTGTAAAGACTTTTAAAGGCTTTTAAAACCGTACCTAGTTTGTTGCCTCTGCACGGGCATGCACAATTTTTAAAACATGTCATGTTTGGTGTCTATGCACTTGGCATAAGATCATCTTTTAAATTTTACCAAACAATTAGGAATTATATAGTGTATTTCTGCATTAAATATAAAAAAAGTGTTTTTTTCTGCAAAAATTGAGTTTGGAAAATCAGTGCGCAAATACCGTGTGAAGAAAAAAATTGCAACTTCCACCATTTTGTTCTGTAGGGCCTCTGCTTAAAAAAATATATAATGTTTGGGGGTTCAAAGTAGTTTTCTAGTAAATAAAAATATGACCTCATTTTGCAAAGTAGACACTCCAAGCTATTCGCTGAGAGGCATGCCGAGTATTTTGCAGCCCTCAATTTCCAAAACTTTGTGACAAAAAGCGAGATCTGCAAAACACTCAACATGCCTCTCAGCAAATAGCTTGGAGTGTCTACTTTGCAAAATGGGGTAATTTGGGGGGGGGGGTTTGTGCTATCTTGGCATTTCATGGCCTTCAAAACTGTGATAGGTAGTAAGGAGTGAAATCAACAACTTGGAAAACCTTAAGGTGGCGATTGGTTTTCGGGGTCCTGTACTCGGCTAGACTGCAAAAAAAGTCTCACACATGGGGTATCCTAATACCCAGGAGAAGCAGCAGAATGTATTTTGGGGTGTCATTTCACATATACACATGGCATGTGTGAGCAATATATCATTTAGTGACAACATTGTGTAAAAAAAATAAATAAATAATAATAATAATTTTCCCGGAACTTGTGGCAAAATATAAAATATTCCATGGCCTTATCATGGCTCTCAGCAAATAGCTTTGAGTGTCTACTTTTCAAAATGGGGTCATTTGGGGGGGGGTTGTGCTATCTTGAAATTTCAGGGCCTCTGAAACTGTGACAGGTAGTGCGGAGGTGAAATGCACAATTTACGCCATTAGAAAACCTGAAGGCAGTGATTGGTTTTCGGGGGCCCGTACACAGCTAGGCTCCCAAAAATTCTCACACATGTGGTATCCCTGTACTCAGGAGAAGCAGCAGAATATATTTTGGGGTGTAATTAAACATATGCCCTTGGCATGCGTGAGCAATATATAATTTCAATGACAATTTTTTTTTTTTTTTTCAAACACCTGTGACAAAAAAAATTAAATATTCAATGAGCTCAACATGCCTCTCATTACATTCCTTAGGATGTGTACTTTCCAAAAAGTGGTAATTTGGGGGGGGTTTGTACTGCCCTGCCATTTTAGCACTTCAGGAATTGCGATAGGCAGTCAGAAATTAAAGCTGCGTAAATTCCAGTATTTACACCATAGTTTGTAGACACTATAACTTTTGTGCAAACCAATACAAAATTCGCTCATTGAGAATTTTTTGTCAAAGACATGTAGCTAAATACATTTTGGCCTAAATATATGACAAAAATTGAATATATTGGATATTTTTTAACTGTCAAAGTAGAAAATGTCAATTTTTGGCAAGATTTTTGTTATTTTTTTATTAATTTCGCAAAAAATAAAAAGTGCAGAGGGGATCAAATACCACCAAAAGAAAGCTCTGTTTGTGGGAAAAAAAGGACATACATTTTGTTTGGGTACAGCATTGCATGACCGCGCAATTGTCAGTTAAAGTCGCACAGTGCCAAGTTGAAAAAAGTGGCCTGGACGTTAAGCAGGAAAATCCTCCGGTCTTAACCACTTACCGCAAAGTGACGTAGGACTACGTCGGCAAACTTTGCGGTAGTATACCGGGATAATGCCTCTAGTTGGAGACACCATCCCGGTGTGGTTTAAAGCCGGCGGTCGGCTTTCCGTCGATAACGACCGATGAGGCTCGAGAGCCGCTCGATCGTTACACGAGTGAGCGGGAGGGGACGTCCCCCCCCTCCCGCCGCCTTCCGTGACTTTGCTCGGGGCTCCCGTCCCACCGCCGGCTGGATGGAGTCCCGATCAAAGCCGGAAACGGCTTTGATTGGGTCTCCGATGACCTAACCCGGAGGCGGCATCACTTCCGGGTTACTGTGCTGCAAAAGGCGGCAAATTTTAAAAATGGCTGTATGCAAAAACGCAGTTTTCGGCGTTTTGCATACATGGAATTGTAGTGGAGGGATCGAGGGTCTTTTAGACCCTCGATCCCTCCATAAAGAGTACCTGTCTCTGCATATTGGTGTCACAAGGGATGTTTACATTGCTTGTGACAGCAATAAAAGTGATCAGATTTTTTTTTTTTAAAACCTGGAATAAAGTTAAATAAAAATATAAAATAAATAGGAAAAAAAACTTTTTAGCCGCCCCCGTCACCGTTAGCTCGCGCACAAAAAAACGTATACGGAAGTCGAGCCGCGAATGAAATCGCTGTTCAAACCACACAAAACGGAGATAATGCATATCAGCGACATCCACAATCCCATTGACATGCATTATCTCTGTTTATCATCCGCAAACAGATGGGATGAAAAACGGACATACGGACCGCCTGTGTAAAAGGACCCTTAAACGCCTTTTTCAGGCAAGATTTTGAATATCTCCTCAGCAGTAACCTCCTAGTGAGTTCATCAGCTTCCATTTGGAAATAGTCATATGTAGTACAGTTCTATTTAATGCGTAAAAAATTGGCTTTAGGAATTTAATTTTTTTAACGATTGTGGATGGAAGCTGTTGGCATGTAGCAAGGTGTTACCAGCTGTTTCCTTTCTATATAGTTTACTGCTGAGTCGTCCAACCGAATCTTTACAGATGCAAACATCCAGGAACCTGTTGTTAATTATAGGTCATTGTAAAAAACAAATTCCAGTTATTTTGGTTCATTTTTCCCAAATATTCTTTGAGTAAATATTCTGGGCCATTCCAAACGATTAAGATATCATCTATGTATTTTTGCCACATAAGAATGTGGCAAGTATACATAGACAAATGGTCGTTGGACAAAAAATCCTGCTCCCACACCCCCAGGTACAGGTTGGTGTAGGACGGGGCACAGCTAGTCTCCAACACTACGCAACAAGCCTGGAGGTATTGGGAGCCTTAAAATGAAAAACATTGTGGTATATTATGTATTCAAGCAACTGCAGGATAAACTCATTGAATTTTGAGTCATCCATGCTATGTTGACACAGGACGCGCCTAACTGCGGCCAGTCCTTTGTCATGCGGTGTGCAATTATACAGTGACTCAACATCAATAGTTACCAAGAAGGCTGTTTCAGAAATCTCCATATAATCTAACATTTGCAGGAGATGCATCGTATCCTTCGTACTAGTGACATGGGGCCTTAGACGTGCGTCAATTACTTGACTCATCCCTTCTGAGATGCATGCTTTTCTGGGATTATTTGCAAAAAGAAATGTAAGAGCGCAATCAAGGCGGCTAAAATAGAACACAAAGGGCACATAGCCGCAAAGAGTAAAAAAAAAAAATATTTAAGTATATAAATAGTAAGAAAGTGAGGCCAGAACACATTGGCCTCATAAAAGACGACGAAGGGAATCTGGCTACAAAAAACAGAGATAAGGCAAAGGTGCTAAATAAATTCTTCTCCTCAGTCTTCACAAAAGAATTAGGGGGATACAGTAACCTAGACTGTAATGTTAAAGTTAATAACAGATCACAGGAAGCACCCTCATGGTTAACAGACTCAGAACTAGACTTGAAAAACTTAACATAAATAAGTCACCGGGACCAGATGGCTTACACCCGAGGGTCCTTAAAGAACTCCTTAAATAACAGGTGATAGCCAGACCATTTTCCCTAATTTTTATGGATAGTCTCCTGACGGGAATGGCCCCACCTGATTGGAAAAAAGCCAACGTGGTACCAATATTTAAAAAGGGGCTGAGATATATCCCTGAGAACTACAGGCCGGTTAGCCTAACATCAATAGTCTGTAAAATATTGGAGGGGATTATAAGGGACTATATACAAGACTTTAGTAATGAAAACGGTATCATTAGTAGTAATCATCGTGGATTCATGAGAAATCGCTCTTGTCAGACCAATCTATTAACCTTCTATGAAGAAGTGAGCTGACATCTAGATAAAGGAAGGCCTCTGGATGTGGTGTATCTGGATTTTGCAAAGGCATTTGATACAGTTCCTCACAAACTTTACTGTGCAAACTAAGGTACGTAGGTATGGACCATAGAGTGAGTACCTCGAGTAAAAGCTGGCTTCAGGGGCAAGTCCAAAGAGTGGTGATAAATGGGGAGTACTCGGAATGGTCTGGTGTGGAAAGTGGGGTCCCCCAAGGATCTGTCCTGGGACCAATCCTATTTAATTTATTCATTAACGACCTAGAGGATGGGATAAACAGCTCAATCTCCGTATTTGCGGACGATACTAAATTAAGCAGGGCAATGAACAAAATAATGGGGTGGGCATCTACATGGCAAATGAGGTTTAATGTTGAAAAATGTAAGGTAATAGCTTTAGGTGTCAGAAATACGAACACAGGTTACTCACTAGGGGGAGAGCCTTTGGAGAAAACTAAGATGGAAAAGGACCTGGGGGTCCTAGTAGATGGCAAGCTCAGCAATGGAATGCAATGTCAAGTTTCTGCAAGCAAAGTCAACAGAATACTGGCATGTATTAAAAAGGGGATTCACTCCAGAGATAAAACGATAATTCTCCCACTCTACAAGACTCTGGTCCGGCCGCATCTTGTGTATGCGGTCCAGTTTTGGACACCGGTCCTCAGGAAGGATGTGCTGGAACTGGAGAGAGTCCAGAGAAGGGCAACAAAGATTAGGGGACTGGAGGATCTCAGCTATGGGGAAAGTCTACCAACATTGAACTTATTCTCTCTGGAGAAGAGATGCTTGAGAGGGAATATGATATCAATGTATAAATACCGTACTGGCGACCCTAGCATAGGGAACAAACTATTCAGCAAAAGGGAATATAAAAGGACTTGTGGTCTTTGGCTAAAATTAGAAGAAAAGCGGTTTAGCCTTAAGTTGCGTAAAGGGTTCTATACCGTCAGATCGGTAAGGATGTGGAATTCTCTTCCACAAGCAGTAGTGTCAGCGGGGAGCATCGATAGTTTCAAAAAGCTAATGGATGGGCACCCTAACAACCACAACATACAGGGGTATACAATGTACTATTGACATTAACACTTATACACACACTCATCATAGGTTGAACTGGATGGGCTTGTGTCTTTTTTCAATCTCACTAACTATGTACCTATGTAACACACACACACACACACTAAACTAAAAACTAGGTTATACTTACCTGCTCTGTGCAACACCATTGCACAGAATGGTCCCTTACCTTCTCTTCTGGAGTTCCCTGCAGGTGCTCTCAGCTCCTTCTTTCTTCAGGTGCCTCCAGAGCAAGCCATGGGGGCACCAGTGCAGATGCACTCCCGAGCCAGGCTGTGTATGCCCATTGATAGACACAGCATGGCTCAGCCACACCCCCCCCCCCCCACTTCCTCCTAACAGGATTTGACTGATGTCAGCAGGAGCCAATGGCTCCCACTGATTTCAGTGAAGTTTGTGGGAGCAGGAAAAAGAGCTGCAGATGGGACAGTACTGGACTGATAGAGGACTCAGGTGTGTGTTTGGGGTAAGGGGGGGGGGGGATTTTTGTATCTTAATGCAGAGAATGCATTAAGGTAAAACAAAATATATGAATTTCTTCAGTTGCTTCATGGTTTGTGACCGAGGCCAAAGTGATTGATGTCATATATCCCAGTTGTCTTCATGGGCATTATTTCATTATTCTGGAGGAGGAGCTTCTCAGCTAAGAAAATCCTCCTGTATGCATGCTTGAGCTAAGGGCAGATGGAGTCCAGGAAGTAAATTCTACATGGATCATCTGTCCTTACTCAATGGCCACAGCTAGAAAAGCTGGAGGGGGGTTTTTCAATTTTTTTTTTTTTTTTACAAAATAAAGCATAGAGACATGGATAAATGGGTTTGCTTTGAATATTAAAAATGAATTAAATAGTGCTTTCAGTTTGTTATGTTCAGATCCACGCAATATTGCCAAAAGTATTGGGCCACCCCCCAAATTATTTGAAGGAGGGGGGATTATGGTGTGGTGTGGTTTTTCAGGGGTTGGGCTTGGCCGCTCAGTTACAGTGAAGGGAGTTCTTAAGGTGTCATCATATCAAGACATTTTGGACATTTACATGCTCCCAACTTTGTGGGAATAGTTTGGGGATGGCCCTTTCCTGTCCCAACATGACTGCGCACCAGTGCACACAGCAAGGTCCATCAGGACATGGATGAGTAAGTTTGGGGTGGAGGATTTTGACTGGCCTGCAAAGAGTCTTGACCTCAACCCGAAAGAAAACCTTTGGGATGAATTCAAGCCCAGACTGCGAGCCAGGCCTTTCATCCGTCATCAGTGCCTGACCTCACAAATGCGCTTTTGAAAGAATGGTCAAACATTCCCTTAGACACACTCCCAGAAGAGTTGAAGCTGTTATAGCTGCTAAGGGTGGGCCAACTCAGTATTTAACCCTACCCTACGGACTAAGACTGGGATGCCATTAACCACTTACCGCATACTAACGTAGATCTACGTCGGCAGACTTTTTCGGTAGTATACCGGGATGATGCCTCTAGCTAGAGACACCATCCTGGTACTGTGGTTTAGAGCCGACGGACGGCTTTCCGTCGGTAATGACCGATGCAGCTCGGGAGCCGCTCGATCGTTACCGGGTGACCGGGAGGGGACGTCCCCCCCCTCCTGCCGCCTTCCGTGGCTTTGCTCAGGGCTCCCGTCCCACCGAGCACCCAGCCAGCACGTCCGCCGATGACATAACACGGAGGCGGCGTCCATGACATCACTTCCGGGTTACTGTGCTGCAAAAGGCGGCAAATTTAAAAAACGGCTGTATGCAAAAAAACGCTGTTTTCGGCGTTTTGCATACATGGAAGTGTAGTGGAGGGGTCTAGGGTCTTTTAGACCCTCGATCCCTCCATAAAGAGTACCTGTCACTGCATATTGGTGTCACAAGGGATGTTTTGATTGCTTGTGACACCAATAAAAGTGATCAGAATTTTTTTTAATTAAAAACCTGTAATAAAGTTAAAAAAAAAAATCAAATAAATAGGAAAAAAAAAACGTATACGGAAGTCGAGCCGCGAATGAAATCGCTGTTCAAACCACACATGTGAGGTATCGCCGCGATCGCCAGAGCATGGGCAATAATTAAAAAAAAGAGCTACACTCTAACTCTAAACTGGTAACCGTTAAATAAATTTAAAATGTCGCCTATTGAGATCTCTATTGACCGTAGTTTGTCGCCATCCCACGGGGGGGCGCCAGTTTAAACGATAACATGTTGGGTATCTATTTACTCGGCGTGACATCGTCTTTCACAATAAAAAAAATGGGCTAACTTTACTGTTTAGTATTTTTTAAATGCAGTGAAATGTGAATTTTCAAAATTTTTCCAAAAAAATGGTGTTTTAAAGACCGCTGCGCAAATACCGCGTGACAAAAAATATTGCAATGACCGACATTTTATTCTCCAGTGTCTTTGCTAAAAAAATATATATAATGTTTTGGGGTTCTAAGTAGTTTTCTAGGAAAAAATACTGGTTTTAACTTGTAAACAAAAAGTGTCCGAAATAGGGCTGGGGCTTAAGTGGTTAAAGTTCATGTGCATGTAAAGGCAGGTGTCCCAATACTTTTGGCAATATATTGTTTAAACACACACACACATAGACACTACTAGGTAAGCTATGCTGATACTGTATTTCCAGTGTCACAGTAAGAAGAAAAGAAACTAGGAGTCCCAAGGCATCATTAATACTTACTTAACTGCATCTACCTATCTACGATAACAATCATAAAGTTCATAATAAAATATGAACCCTGTTTCTTCTTAGTACCAGATCCTTGTACCACAGGTCATTACTGGTATTTGAGGAAGAATAAAATTACAAAAGGGAATAACACATAACAGAACAATACATCTTTACAGACATTTTATTGCCCATTGGTAACCTAAATTGGCTTTGAATGAGGAGGATCTGATTTTGAAATGTGCCCTTTTACGATATTCTACTATCTCTAGAAACACCTTGCGTATTTATTCACTGATACTGAACTATCAAACAGCAGTTTTGCTTTTTGTGGTGAGGAATCAATTGGCTCTGATGAAAAAAAAGCTTGTATCTAAAAATTGTGTTCTTTGCGCATCAATAAATGACCTGTGGGCACAATAAAGTAAGAATAAATAGCACTTGAAAGTTAAGGTACTAAATTGAAGAAAAGTTCTTAAATGTTTTCAAAGCAACAATTTTATTTATTATGGAATCAAGTATTAACCATTTTCATGTTTTTTTTTTTTCCATCTAAGCTTTTTTTCTGGAATGCTTGTCATCTTGCTTGATTTTAGCAGTGTTCTATAATTTTGGAATTTCAGCAATACTAATGCTTGTTGTAAAAAAAAAAAAAAATAGCAATGGAGAGCTACTTTAAAAAAAAAAAAAAATGTGCACCTGAAAATGTAGATATTTATTATTTATGTGAAGGTGGTCCGCTATTCTGAATAAAATGAAAAATGATAATAAAAATAAAAGTGCTTATCAATTTGCAAAAGCATATTCAAACTCACACAGCTAATACAAATATATAAGCATATACATGTGCTGATCATGCACCATGCAATACATCCAAAGTAGGTGTAAAGGAGTTCATACAAATAGATAACAAATGACAACGTATTGTGAAGAGTATTATCGAACAAATATTGCATCCGTGAATCCCTTTTGACATGCAGTGCTTCTTCAAAAAAACTTGCTCAATGTGCTAAATTCATCCACCAGGTGTCCACCTTTGGGTGCAATGCGTGCTCACCTGCAGCACAAAGGTAATTTGCAGTATGTAGTAAGCCAATCCACCTGGGGGAGTCCTATGGTTTCCCTGGTATCCTCCTCATGAATCAGACTGGGTATGCTCATTCATTCATCATGTGAACTCATATGAATTACACTGTTTAGGCCTTAGGGCAGGTGCACCAAGATGGCCGCCGTGTCCGGCCCCCAAGAGGTGCACCAAGATGGCGACAGCCCAGCCTATAAAAAGACAGGGAGTAGCGCTAGACGGCACGCTCCAGATGACGTCGAATGACGAAACGCGTAGGGCGTGGTTGTAGTACGTCAGCACGTCACTTCCGGGAACGGTGGTTTGAGCCAGTGGAACGCGGAAGCGGCTCGGCGAACACCTAAGCTGATAGTGAACTCCCTAAATGTGAGTGGATGCTATGCTACTTTAACATTTCCAACATATACTACGCAATGGAGGCTTATTTTCTATTTCAGTGACCGAGGAGGACTGAGTGATCTACTTTACAAGTGCGGTAAGCAGCGGCGTAACAGGTGGAGATCCACTGGTGCCATATACTGTCACAAACATAGAATCACTCACGTGGTTAATGGTATTAACATTACTCAGCACTTTATATTTATATTTGCCTATGTATATGTGATATATGGTACACTGAGCACAGCCCATGATAATTTATTGAAGTTTTTACTAGCACGCAGCACTTTTGCAATTTTAAACGCACTGTATGCACTAAATGCACTTTCACAATACGTATGATTCGTGCAGGTTTTGAGACTGCACAAACACACAATTTTTGATTTAAAGTGGTAGCGCCGGTCCCAACTTTCTTGCAACTTTTTTCCAACACACTACCTCAAAGGTAGGTTGGGGGCAGCTTACACCACAGTAACCACTATCCTGGTTCAATTAAGGTACTGAGACTCCATAGCGCTGGTATTTAAGCCTTTTACAATTTCCGACCGCCCAACATGGATCGCACTGTGGACAGACAAGAAGGCTGATGTCACTGGATCCTCCTACGCGTTGCGTCACTAGTCATGTGACTGAAAAATCTTTTACTGAATAAATGTTTTAAAAACCTACTACACTATGATATCATTCTGTTCACATACATATAACCGTGGAGCATATCCACTCTGATTCATGAGGAGGATACCAGGGAAACCATAGGACTGCCACAGGTGGATTGGCTTACTATACACTGCACATTACCTTTGTGCTGCAGGTGAGCGCGCATTGCACTCAAAGGTGGACACCTGGTGGAGGAATTTAGCACATTGAGCACTAAAGAAGCACTCCATGTCAAAAGTGATTCACGGATGCACTATTTATTGGATAATACGCTTCACAATACGTTGCCATTTGTTTTCTATTTGTATGAACTCATTTACACCCACTTTGGATTTACATGATTATATTGTATTAGCTGTGTGAGTAATTCTCATTTTCCATTCAGAATAGGGCACCACCTTCGCATGAATAGTAAATATTATAGTCAAGGTTTGAGTACTTGATTTTAGTGGTTGCAGCAATTCACATTCTTTTAGTCACTACGTCTTCACCCATGGCATTTTCCCATCAGCCAGCTGTAGCAGTGCACTAGTGTCCGTATATTTTACATGAAAATTTTAGGTAGAACTGTGGGCAAGCAGATAATACACTGTTTAACCAGTTCCTTACCGGGCCATTGTAAAATGATGCTGGCAGGAACACTTTGTCGATCCGGGCGGGTGTCATATGACGTCCGCCCAGATCCGCTGCTCTCCCGCTCCCCCGGGGGCACGCAGCGCGGCGATCCGGGATGCGGCGTGTCACAGCCGGCCACATGCACTTTCCTCGTGCACGCCGCTCCCGCGCCCCCCAAGGGATAGTCCGTCGGTACATCAGGTGTGATCAATTTTCAATGATTGGCACCATAGCTTGTAGACTCTATAACTTTCACACAGACTAAATAATAACCACTAATTTGGGTTATTTTTACCAAAGATATGTAGTAGTATAAATTTTGGCCCAAATTTATGGAAAAAAAAATTACTTTTTTGCAAAAAATTATAATGGAAACTAAAACAAAATGTTTTTTTTTTTTTCAAAATGTTTGCTCTTTTTTCACTTATATCGCAAAAAATAAAAAACCCAGTGGTGATTAAATACTACCAAAAGAAAGCTCTATTTGTGTGAAGAAAATTAAAAAAAATTTGATTGGGTACAGTGTTGCATGACTGAGTAATTATCATTCAAAGTGTGAGAGCGCTGAAAGCTGAAAATTGGTCTGGGCAGGAAGGGGGTGTAACTGCTCTGTATGGAAGTGGTTAATAATATATATGTGAACATTTTACCTGAAAAATGATTTTTAATTCTGTTCATTCACCCTTGAGATTCCCACATCCATAGCCATTGTGGACTGGTCCGCTTTATTTTTTGTTTGTTCAATAAATGTTTATTGAGAAGAATTTTGTAATAAACAAGAACATGTTACAGAAGAACACTTTTATCAGACTTGTATAAAGTACTCAAAATTTCTACTTGAGTAAAAGTACAAGTGCTCGATCAAAAAGTGACTTGAGTAGAAGTGGAAGTGCTCACAGAAAAAGTTACTTAAGTAGAAGTACTAAAGTATTCAACATTTTTTTTACTTAAGTATTGCAAGTAGTTTTTTCAAAAAATTTGCTACTTAAGTACTAAAAGTAAAAAGTACCAGTAGTTTTGAAAAAAAAATTCTACTCAAGTACTGAAAGTAGAAGTACAAGTACTGTGTTATGTAGTTATTAAAGAAAGAAGTCAAAAGTTTGAACATCATATTGTTTTTTATTATTTCAAATGATTTATTCAAATGATTAACCTGTGTTTGTTAGTAGTTTCTTGATGCACTTTAAGCGCTGTAGCACCATTTATTTGTTTGTTTCATATTTTCTTTTTATTGGAAAGATTTGGTATAGCAGCTTTTATTATACACAGCCTTTATTTTCGTATGCGCTGATTTACAAATGACATTATACACATTTTTTTGAGCTTTATGCAACCTGCCATCTACTGTTCTGGCAGTGGTAATTTTTTTAAAAGTAACGAGTAACTATGCAGCACAAAAAAAAAATACTTGAGTAGAAGTATCGAAACTTACTTAAGTACTTACGAAAACGTACTTAAGTAGTTCTACTTCGTTACTATACATCTCTGACTTTTATCAAACACAAAATGATAAATCAATGAAACTTACAAAATGGTGAGCGTCCAAGATGGTAAATCAATGTAGAGCATACGGTAGTAATCAAACTAATATACAAGATCACATGTATTCCACATGTATTCCCAGTAAGACAAGAGAGTGATAATTACTACATTGAACTGAATGTAAGTCTCAAATGACCAACGAATGCAGTGGTCTGCAGTCTTATATGCATTTTGTGAACTAATCCAGTGTAGTTTGTACATTTTTTTTATTTTCAATTAACTATAGAAAGAGTGTAGGAAAGTAAAAGAGAAAGGAGTGGTCTGAAAGATGACAGTGAGGCATTAATATTGTCACACCATCATCCAAAAAGTTAACAGTTTTGAGATATATCCAAGTATCGCATATCATCCATTAATGATTCTATCATATTCATTTGAATATTTGAAAGTAACCCATGTCCTCCATGTTTTGTTGAAATTGTCTGTGGTTTCATTCGCTGTGGCCCTTATCTCTTTCATTGCGTAAATATTTTCTACAGAATGAACCCAGTCCAAAAGTCTAGGGGAGTCTTTAGATTTCCAAAACCTTAGAATCAAAGATTTTGCCGCAGTAAGTAGTTGTCTGTTCAGGAACCTTTTGTATTTCCTCATGGTAATGTTTGAAATATGCAAAGAACAACAGGGTGCATTTAGTTGAATTGGGGTTTCTGTTATTCGTTTTAACGTTGCTATGACTTTATGCCAGTATGTTTGAGTAAGTGTGCATTCCCACCATATATGAAACAAAGTGCCTTGTTCTTGGCTACATCACCAACATCTGTCAGGAATGTTGGGAAACCATCGATGGAGTTTGTCAGGGGTATAATACCAATGGGTAAAAAGTTTCAAAGAGGTTTCCTGTAGGCGAGTGCTGATGGGCAAATACACAAGCGTGTAAACATTGCTTGTCACTGAATTCTGTATTTATTGCTTTTCCCCAGAGTGATTTATGACTCTTCAGTCCCGCTGTGTTTGGCGTTTGCAGCCAGGAGTATATCAAGGATGTGGTTTTGTCTATCTTCGAACCCTCAAAGCAAATTGCTTCTAGTGGGGTCATACTCCTGTTAAAATTCAGGAGTCTGTGTGTGTTAGAAATATAATTATGAAGTTGTCGGTAGATGCATTTTGTCATATTGTTGCTGCTACCCTGTTCTTGCTTTAAGGTGGTATAATGTTTAATTTTGCCTCTTTGTATGCAATGTTTAGCTAGAAGGGGTTTGGATTTGAATGTATATGCATCTGTCTGTGTTTTTAAGCTTTGCATGAAGTTCGGGTTGGAACCTAGTGGTGTCAGGGGCCCTGGTGAAGATAAAATGGCAGTTTCCTTTATAACTCTTTCAAATATCTTAAGTGATATCAGTGGGGGATTCTTTAGCATGGGTGGACAGGCTTCCCAAGGAATCCATGGTGAGTAAGTCACAGGGTTTGTGCCAGTTTTGTTTTCCAGGGCTACCCAGTCTTTATTTTCAGCATGACAGTTCCAGTCTATGATTCTGGTGATGTGGGAAACGTAATAATAATTTTAAAAAATGGGGAAGCCCATTCCACCAGTCTGTCTTGTGTAAGTAAGCGTAAGCTAATGCGTGGTTTCCCTAGGGCCCATAGAAACCTCCTTAACATTGACTGTAGGGTCTGAAAGAAACTCTTTGGTGTTGATATTGGTATGGTCTGGAACAGATATAGAACCTTAGGTAAGATCGTCATCTTAATTATTGCCGCCCTGCCAAACCATGAAAAGTATTTCAATGTCCACCTTTCCAGGTCTTTGTTTATATTTTGGAGTAAAGGTTTAAAGTTTGCAGCATACATGGATTTTAAATTTGGAGTGAGCCATACAACAAGGTACTTAATTGTGTGAGGTGACAGTCCACGGTAGAGAGGGAAATTGCCTTTTAAGACCTTATCCTATATTTGGAAAATTGTGTAGGATGTCATCTGGTCTCTTGTCAGTAGATGGCACCAGAGGAACACAGACGGAGTGCAACGTAGAAACTAAGATGGGTAAAAGTTTTAACAAGTAATTTGTAGTAACCTTTTAAACTTAAAACTCTGAATGGAACAGGGTCCAATCATGTCCTATCTAGGGTTGAGCGAACACCTAGATGTCCGTGTTCGACGGGTTCGGCCGAACTTTAAAAAAAGTCCGGGTCCGTGTCCCGGACTTTTACCGAACTTTTCCCGGACACCGAACCCCATTGAAGTCAATGGGGACCCGAACTTTAAGGCACTAAAATGGCTCTAAAACACCAAAGGAAAGGGCTAGAGTGCTGCAAATGGCAGCAAAACGTAATTAAGAGCATGGCAAGTGCTCTGCAAACAAATGTGGATAGGGAAATAACTTAAAACAACAAAAAAAAAACAGAAAAATAAAACAATGTTCTTCTTCATCTCTGAAGGACGAGGCCCATATGGAGTAGGAGGGAGGTTGAGGTGGTGGTGGATGTGGCGGTGACATAGGCGTGCGCACAGGGTGTGCTGGGTGTGCCTGGGCACACCCTAATCACCTAGGGCACATAGCATTGCCAGTGAGGAGATGGGAAAGATCTCCCTGGGACCTGCTCTGCTCTATTTCTCCTTGCCTACAGGTACATGGCCCCGATACATTACTCTCCCTGCTGGCAAACACATGCATGTGTATTTCAACTTTGGGGTGCACACCTTAATGCAATAGGCTGCGCACACCTATGGGCGGTGTAGGTGGAAGCGGCGGTGGAGGAGGACCAGGGCCGGATTAACAGCATCATGGGCTTGGTGCTGAGGATTTTGAAGGGCCTTAAGGGCCGTGCCTTGCCATGCACCCAGAGGAGGAAGGGTGCAGCCATGCATGCCTAATTCAACATGGGATGCTGTCTCTGAAGCCCATAAACACATCCATGCATCGCCAACTGTCCCTCCTTGTCCGGCCTTCACGCTGTGTGGGGAGGTTCTGAGGGTGCTGCCTGGGGAAGCGAGCATAGAAGCCAGACTTCTGTGTTTACAAGTGACAGAAGAGCGGTAACAGTGAATATGGCCAACCCGGGGCCTATATAAAAGGTAGGGGCCTGGAGCTGCAGCTCCAATAGCCCCTACATTAATCTGGCCCTGAGGAGGAGGACGAGGTAGCCAACACTGCTTCTTTTCAAAAATTTTAAATGAGGGTACACCCCAAAAGAGTGAGAAAGAGCAAAAATGGAACAATGGGTGGGTAAGGTCGGTATCCATTGCTATTCTGCATAAGGTACGGAAAAGTCCCGTGGGATCCATGCCTGGTTCATTTTAATGAACGTGAGCTTGTCCACATTGTCTCTGGACAGGCGGCTGCGCTTGTCTGTTATAACGCCCCCAGCCGTGCTAAATACCCGTTCAGATAATACACTGGCTGCAGGGCACGCCAGCACCTCCAAGGCGTAAAGGGCAAGCTCAGGCCATGTGCCCAATTTGGAGACCCAGAAGTTGAAGGGGGCAGACCCGTCATTCACTACATGTAGGCGTGTGCACACATACTGCTCCACCATGTTGGTAAAATGCTGCCTCCTGCTAAGACGTTCCATCTGAGCTGCTGGTGCTGCTGTTTGTTGTGGCGTGCTGACAAAGCTTTTCCACATTTCGGCCATGCTAACCCTGCCTTCTGAGGTGCTGGCGGTGCCCTGGTTGCGTTGGCGACCTCCTCCTCCTCCTCCTCTGCCTTGTGCTTCCACTGTGGCCCCGCTGTCAGATGGGAATGCCAGCAGCATGGCGTCTACCAGCGTGCGCTTGTACTCGCGCATCTTGCGATCGCGCTCCAGTGAGTGAATTAAGGACGGTACGTTGTCCTTGTAACGGGGATCCAGCAGCGTGGCCACCCAGTAATCAGCACAAGTTAGAATGTGGGCAACTCGGCGGTCGTTGTGGAGACACTGCAGCATGTAATCGCTCATGTGTGCCAGGCTGCCCAGAGGCGACGAAAGGCTGTCCTCTGTGGGAGGTGTATCGTCCGTGTCCTCTGTATCCCCCCAGCCACGCACCAGTGATGGCCATGAGCTGGCCTGGGTGCCACCCTGCTGTGAACATGGTTCCATCTCCTCCTCCAGCTCCTCCTCCTCCTCATCCTCCTCATCCTCCAGAACTGTGCCCCTGCTGGACAATTGCGTCCCTGGCGTTTGCGTGTGCAGGAACCCACCCTCGGAGCCCCTTGCGAATGACTGCCCTGAAAGCCTTGGAAATGTTACCTCTTCATCCTCCTCCTCATCCTGTGCCACATCCTCTTCCATCATCGCCCGAATTGTTTTTTCAAGGAGGCATAGAAGTGGGATAGTTAAGCTGAGAACGGCGTCATTGCCACTGGCCATGTTGGTGGAGTACTCAAAACAGCGCAACAAGGCACACAGGTCTCGCATGGAGGCCCAGTTATTGGTGGTGAAGTGGTGCTGTTCCGCAGAGCGACTCACGCGTGCGTGCTGCAGCTGAAGCTCCACTATGGCCTGCTGCTGCTCGCACAGTCTTTCCAGCATGTGCAAGGTGGAGTTCCACCTTGTGGGCACGTCACATATGAGGCGGTGAGCGGGAAGGCCGAAGTTACGCTGCAGCGCTGCCAGGCGAGCAGCAGCAGGGTGAGAACGCCGAAAGTGCGCACAAACGGCCCGCACTTTCTGCAGCAGCTCTGACATATCGGGGTAGTTTTTAAGGAACCTCTGCACCACCAAATTCAGCACATGCGCCAGGCAAGGGATGTGCGTCAAACCGGCTAGGCCCAGAGCTGCTATGAGATTTCGCCCGTTATCACACACCACCAGGCCGGGCTTGAGGCTCGCTGGCAGCAACCACTCATTTGTCTGCTGTTCCATGCTCCTCCACAACTCCTGCGCGGTGTGTGGTTTGTCCCCCAAACAGGCAAGTTGTAAAACTGCCTGCTGTCGTTTACCCCTGGCCGTGCTGAAGTTGGTGGTGAAGGTGTTACGCTGTCCGGATGAGGAGGCGGTAGAGGATGAGGAAGCGGAGTAGGAGGAGTTACGAACAGGAGGCAAACTGAAGCGCCCTGCAATCCTCGGTGGTGGAAGGACATGCGCCAAATTGCTATCCGCCTCAGGCCCATCCGCCACTGCATTTACCCAGTGTGCCGTTAGGGAGATATAACGCCCCTGACCGTGCTTACTGGTCCACGTATCCGTAGTTAGGTGGACCTTGGCACAGATGGCGTTGCGCAGTGCACACCTGATATTTTCCCCCACTTGGTTGTGCAGGGAAGGGATGGCTTGCCTGGAAAAGTAGTGGCGGCTGGGCACGACGTACTGTGGGACAGCCACCGACATAAGGTTTTTAAAACTGTGCGTCTCCACCAGACGGAATGACAGCATTTCAAAGGCCAATAATTTTGAAATGCTGGCATTCAGGGCCAGGGATCGCGGGTGGGTAGGGGGGTACTTCCTCTTCCTCTCAAGTGTTTGGGAGATGGAAAGCTGAACGCTTCCACGGGACATTGTGGAGATGGTTGTTGGTGACCCAGGTGGTGGTGTTGCTGACAGATCGTCTGTTTGCGGGGTGGCAGGTGCCGGTATCACTACAGATGTGGCTGGAGCGGCCGAGACTGCAGCAGAAGAGGAAGCAGGATGAGCCAGAGACGTTTCTTGGTTTTGAAGGTGTGTACTCCACTGCAGCTCGTGCTTTGCACTTAGATGCCTGATCATGCAGGTTGTGCTCAGGTTGAGAAGGTTCATGCCTCGCTTCAAGCTCTGATTGCACAGGGTGCAAACCACTCGTGTCCTGTCATCAGCACATTTTCTAAAGAACTTCCACGCTAGAGAACTCCTTTGAGCTGACTTTGGTGCGCTCGTTCCCTTGCTGCGTTGGGCAGTAGCGGGCGTAGTGTCTAGGGCACGGCCGCTCCGCTTCTGCACCCTGCTCCCTCTTCTGCTGTGCTGGTGGCTCTGTGCGACCACCGCCTCTTCCTCCAAACTACTCAGGTCACCTGCATGACGTTCATTCCATGTGGGGTCGAGGACCTCATCGTCCTCCACATCATCTTCCACCCAGTCTTCACCCCTGCCCTCCTTGTCGGTCTCCACAATGCTGAACGCCGCAGCAGTTGGCACCTGCGTTTCGTCATCATCGGAGACGTGCTGCGATGATCCTTGCATGTACTCATCTTGAGAAATAAGTGGTTGGGCATCGCTGCACTCAATCTCTTCCACTTCTGGGGCAGGGCTAGGTGGATGGCCCTGGGAAACCCTGCTGACAGAGTCCTCAAAAAGAATAAGAGACTGCTGTATGGCTTGGGGCTCAGACTGCTGGCCTGATTTGCAAGGGGGTGAGGTGAAAGACGGTTGGACATTGGCTGCAGGTGCCAACTCTGACCTTTCTGCAGTAGACTGGGTGGGAGACAATGTGAAGGAACTGGAGGCACTGTCAGCAGCAAACCAATCTACTATCGCCTCAACTTGTTCTGGCCTCATCACTTCTAGGGGCGTTTGATGCCCTACCAAATACTGATGCAGGTTCTGTCGCCTACTCACACTTGAGGAAGGTGTTTCACTTGTGCGTGTAGCTGGCACAGATCGACCATGTCCTCTCCTTGCAACAGGAGCTCTACCAGCAGCACCACGACCCAGGCCACGGCCCTTATTTGACGGTCTCCTCATATTTCTGTAATTTAAGATCTTGCCCTAGAAAGGTTTTTATTGAATAGCGGAATAGAAAATATGATCCAAAAAAAGTGTATGTATATCACACGTACACAACCACACTAGGCCCCAATTACTATTGTTTGTACCCCTAAAAGGCTAGATGAGGAGTAGGGGGAGTATGGAACAGGCAGCACCCTCAAACCTTCAGAAGTATGAGATGAACCCCAACAACTTGGAAAGGTGGATCTCTCTCACACGTACCGACACAGACTATCCCGCAATTCAATTGATCCTCAAAGGTTTTTATTGAATAGCGGAATAGGAAATATGATCAAAAAAAGTGTATGTATCTCGCACGTACACAACCACACTAGGCCCCAATTACTATTGTTTGTACCCCTAAAAGGCTAGATGAGGAGTAGGGGGGGTATGGAACAGGCAGCACCCTCAAACCTTCAGAAGTATGAGATGAACCCCAACAACTTGGAAAGGTGGATCTCTCTCACACGTACCGACACAGACTATCCCGCAATTCAATTGATCCTCAAAGGTTTTTATTGAATAGCGGAATAGGAAATATGATCAAAAAAAGTGTATGTATCTCGCACGTACACAACCACACTAGGCCCCAATTACTATTGTTTGTACCCCTAAAAGGCTAGATGAGGAGTAGGGGGGGTATGGAACAGGCAGCACCCTCAAACCTTCAGAAGTATGAGATGAACCCCAACAACTTGGAAAGGTGGATCTCTCTCACACGTACCGACACAGACTATCCCGCAATTCAATTGATCCTCAAAGGTTTTTATTGAATAGCGGAATAGGAAATATGATCAAAAAAAGTGTATGTATCTCGCACGTACACAACCACACTAGGCCCCAATTACTATTGTTTGTACCCCTAAAAGGCTAGATGAGGAGTAGGGGGAGTATGGAACAGGCAGCACCCTCAAACCTTCAGAAGTATGAGATGAACCCCAACAACTTGGAAAGGTGGATCTCTCTCACACGTACCAACACAGACTATCCCCCAATTTAACTGATCCCCAAAGGTTTTTGATTAAATAGCGGAATAGAAAATATGATCCAAAAAAAGTGTATGTATATCACACGTACACAACCACACTAGGCCCCAATTACTATTGTTTGTACCCCTAAAAGGCTAGATGAGGAGTAGGGGGAGTATGGAACAGGCAGCACCCTCAAACCTTCAGAAGTATGAGATGAACCCCAACAACTTGGAAAGGTGGATCTCTCTCACACGTACCGACACAGACTATCCCGCAATTCAATTGATCCTCAAAGGTTTTTATTGAATAGCGGAATAGGAAATATGATCAAAAAAAGTGTATGTATCTCGCACGTACACAACCACACTAGGCCCCAATTACTATTGTTTGTACCCCTAAAAGGCTAGATGAGGAGTAGGGGGAGTATGGAACAGGCAGCACCCTCAAACCTTCAGAAGTATGAGATGAACCCCAACAACTTGGAAAGGTGGATCTCTCTCACACGTACCAACACAGACTATCCCCCAATTTAACTGATCCCCAAAGGTTTTTGATTAAATAGCGGAATAGAAAATATGATCCCAAAAAAGTGTATGTATATCACACGTACACAACCACACTAGGCCCCAATTACTATTGTTTGTACCCCTAAAAGGCTAGGAGTAGGGGGAGTATGGAACAGGCAGCACCCTCAAACCTTCAGAAGTATGAGATGAACCCCAACAACTTGGAAAGGTGGATCTCTCTCACACGTACCAACACAGACTATCCCCCAATTTAACTGATCCCCAGAGGTTTTTGATTAAATAGCGGAATAGAAAATATGATCCCAAAAAAGTGTATGTATATCACACGTACACAACCACACTAGGCCCCAATTACTATTGTTTGTACCCCTAAAAGGCTAGGAGTAGGGGGAGTATGGAACAGGCAGCACCCTCAAACCTTCAGAAGTATGAGATGAACCCCAACAACTTGGAAAGGTGGATCTCTCTCACACGTACCAACACAGACTATCCCCCAATTTAACTGATCCCCAAAGGTTTTTGATTAAATAGCGGAATAGAAAATATGATCCCAAAAAAGTGTATGTATATCACACGTACACAACCACACTAGGCCCCAATTACTATTGTTTGTACCCCTAAAAGGCTAGATGAGGAGTAGGGGGAGTATGGAACAGGCAGCACCCTCAAACCTTCAGAAGTATGAGATTGTGTTCACTGTACCCCACAAAGATTGAGTTCACTGCACCCCACAATGATTGTGTTCACTGCACCCCACAAAGATTGTGTTCACTGCACCTCACAAAGATTGTGTTCACTGTACCCCCCAAAGATTGTGTTCACTGCACCCCACAAAGATTCTGTTCACTGTACCCCACAAAGATTGTGTTCACTGCACCCCAAAAAGATTGTGTTCACTGCACCCCAAAAAGGATGTTGTTCACTGCACCCCAAAAAGGATGTTGTTCACTCCACCCCAAAAAGATTGTGTTCACTGCACCCCACAAAGATTGTGTTCACTGCACCCCAAAAAGATTGTGTTCACTGCACCCCAAAAATGATTTTGTTCACTGCACCCCAAAAAGGATTTTGTTCACTGCACCCCAAAAAGGATGTTGTTCACTCCACCCCAAAAAGATTGTGTTCACTGCACCCCAAAAAGATTGTGTTCACTGCACCCCACAAAGGATTTTGTTCACTGCACCCCAAAAAGATTGTGTTCACTGCACCCCAAAAAGGATGTTGTTCACTGCACCCCAAAAAGGATTTTGTTCACTGCACCCCAAAAAGATTGTGTTCACTGCACCCCACAAAGGATTTTGTTCACTGCACCCCACAAAGATTGTGTTCACTGCACACCAAAAAGGATTGTGTTCACTGCACCCCAAAAAGATTGTGTTCACTGCAGCCCAAAAAGATTGTGTTCACTGCAGCCCAAAAAGATTGTGTTCACTGCAGCCCAAAAAGATTGTGTTCACTGCAGCCCAAAAAGATTGTGTTCACTGCAGCCCAAAAAGATTGTGTTCACTGCAGCTCACACACAGAAAAATGGATGTGGATCACTGACACCTGCCTATCTCCAATCCCACACCACACAGCAATATCGATTGTAGTTTGTAGAACACAGTTTCCCTAAAATTCAGCAGACTCTGTCCCTAACAGGATTGAGAAGAGATCGTAGATCAGGATTGAGTGCAGACCCCACCCCCCACACAGCAATATCGATTGTAGTTTGTAGAAGACACTGACCCTATAATTCAGCAGACTCTATCCCTAAAATGCCTACAACTCGCCCTGCCTAAACACTCCGACCTGTCCCTCAATTCTATCCGGACACAAATGGTTTTTTCCTGCCTATCTTTCCCTAATCAGCAGCCAGCACGTTGATGTGTGCTCTGTCCCTGAATCTAAGCAGCATAATGACGCCGCTGCGGCTGCCTCGAACTTATAAAGACTTGGTCACATGCTTCAGACGGCCAATCACAGCTACTGAGACATTTGCAGGCATGGCTGGGATGGCTTAAGGCACACCAGTTAAACGATTGTTGATTGGCTGTTGAAAGCCCGCCATGAAAAGAGCGCCAAAGCATGCAAAACCCGGAAATAAAACGACCGAACACGGATTTTTACCCGAACATACAGTAAAGTGTCCGTGTCCGTGTTCGGGTACAAAAAATCCAATTATTCGGTACGAACACGAATAATACAGTCCGTGTTCGCTCAACACTAGTCCTATCATCTGTAGTCCAAATTCCAGTTTATTCTTCAAGAAAGGTCGAATTTCTCAATCTGGTTAGAGAATACTTGTTGAAAAGTGCCATGTTCAATTCAAGTGTTATCTCTGTATTTGGATCCTTTGGTCATATAAGGAGATCGACTAGGTTTTGAGCCTGTGCTTTTTCCAAATTTTGGTTTCTTGGAAGAGGGAGGTTTGGTCGGGGATGTCTGAGTGGTAGGTGGGGTAGTAATGAGTTTGGAATACGGAATTGCTTATACCATTCTGGTAGATCAATCAGTGGTATATTTAGCTGCTCACAAAAGGTGGGGATCTCGTCTGGCATTTTCAGATAGTGCTGTTTCCCATTAAAGTAGCATTCAAAGCAAAAGGTATCCCACTCTCACTGAGCTGGTCCAACAATGGGCGGTGAGCACATCTGTTTTGTAAAAAAATGGGTTAAAGATCTTGAAATGAGGTAATGACATGGCCGTCAAAGTGGATTTGATCGTTCCTTCTAGCTTTACTGAGAGCCCCCTCTTTAAGTTTGAAGGTTTGAAGGCAGCAGATGATGTCCCGGGGGGGGGGGGGGGGGGGACATTATCAGGGGGCTTTGGTTTGAGAGCTCTGTATGCTCTGACAAAGTAATTTGCAGTATCCTTGGTCGATCGAATAGCTCATTGAAAATCGCCTGCAAGACCGATTTGGTCTGTGAGGGTTCAACTGACTCAGGAATGCCATGGATTCTTATGTTTTGTCTCATGCCCCTGTAGTCTAAAGCCCCGTACACACGTACTGATCGTCGGCCAAACGATCGGCCGTCTTTTGTCCAGGGCTGTCGTATCTGTTGAAAACTGCAAAAGACTGCACACAAATTTTTTCGGCCAACAACAGCCGGCTGCAGAAGTGATGTCATGTGATGGTTAACTTTCCTTGTCTTTTTTCTTTTCTGAGCATGCCCAGTCTTGCTAATCTGCTGTCTGTCGGCCGAAATCTGTACTGACTGGCGAACAATCGGCCGTTCTGGTGACGGCCAACAAATATTTTAAAGTCTGCACGACAGATTCTGTTCGCCCAAAAATGCGATGTCGCCTGTCGGAAGCATCATACTAACAAGCCTACAATCGGCCAATCTGTCGAATATTTACAGCCGACAATCGGTACATGTGTACGGGGCTTTAGTCCTCCAAATGTCTGTTCATGAGAATAAGGTGTGTAGCATGTGTGGATATTACTGTCTCCAAGTGCTCCACGGCCGTGTCTCTCTTGGCATCTGCCCTTTCAGTGTCAGAGATCCTCTCGGTCAGTGTTAGGATTTCTGCTTTCAATTCTGTGAATGCCATGGAAAAGGTATTTTTTATATCTGCTGCTATCTTGGTCATTTCTGATAGTTACAAAGGGTGATCATCATGCTGAGATTCTCTTACCAGCTCCTTTCAAGCAGATATAGAGTCCTCTCTGTGTTCTCCCTCGTGTATCATCGGTGCCATCTTGGTTGCAGGCCAACCGCTTGGTTGAGAGCAGAATATGTCCGCAATGCTGCGGGTTCCAGGAGTGGAAGACGATCTATGTGGTCGAGAGCTCGGAGTAGCTTTGTTGGTCTGCCCATTACCGAATTTGTGTGGCTGGAAAAGGCAATGTAGGCTGCGGGAGTGCGGAGCTCCTCTATGCTTCTTCTATTCCCGTTGCGTGTTAAGCCATGCCCTCCCGACTGATCCACTTTATGACCAATGGAATGACTATGACCAGTGGAATGACTATGACCATTATATATGGTATAACCCCAAAATATTTCTGGTTACAGGTGGATAATGTGGCTTCAATGTACTGATCTTTGAAATCTGAAAACTGGCAATAGCCATCTATTTCGAACACGTGGCTATTCAACCCATATAAAGTATGCATGAGTGAATTTTCATTACCAGTATGTATTTGTGTTGTTTTCACTATTTAAAATGTATATGGCTACTGAAGGGAAAAGGGGTAAAGAAATTTAAGAGATGCCATTGTTAACTTTTTTATTTTATTTGTCACTGTGATTCAAACTGCACTGCCTAATAAGGTACTGATCTGGAGCAAGTATGCAACCAGTGAAATCTGAAAAGTAGACTGACATCCTGCGTGCTTGTTCTAGGTAAACCAAAGGAAAGGAAAACAGCCTGGTAGACCATACATGTTAAAACGCAAGTTAGTAATGACAATATGTATATGAAATAATGAAAGAATTCCTCTGCAAGTAAGAAGACACATAAAGAGATAGTTTTAGGTTTAGCTTTATAAAAATAATTCATAGTGTGTGTCTATTTGGTGAAAAAATGTGTATGCACCAACCTCCTCTCTGTATACCTAGCTTTAATGCAAATCTTTTTAAAGCTCAATGCAGCTGCAATATACAGCTTCTATTTGGAGCTGTCCTCCACAGAAGGTCTACTTCATCCTGCTGTCTCCAGGCTTCCAGGTAAAAGATGATGCTCAGTATTAACGTATTGTCCGTTGGACCAGTGTGCCAAAGATCTGCCCCTTGGGGGTGTGAAATCACGCTGCTCTGGGCCCTCAATATTGTTGTCCTGAACACTTACATGTTGGTAAATGAGTGCTGGTCAGTCACATGAATGCGCAGTGTGCTTTCTCATCCCATTTGCAGAAGTGTTGAGCTCAGCCATTGCATTAACAAGGGGCAGAACTTGACATGCACAGATCTTAAGAGGGAGAGTGCCCATTTCAGCAATGCTAGGAGCTCCCCCAGCATATGGGATGTCCCAGATCGCAGGCAGTATGCCGCAAATCCCTTCTATTTGTAGTTTACAGTCAGGCTATTAATAGGCCGTGATGTGCCCTTATGGCACTTAAATTAACTTTACATTTTAAAGCTACCCAGTGTTTTTAAATCACAGAAGCCCATTGACTGCATAGTGCTTTTTTTTTTTTTTTTTTAAAAAGGTGAACTTATCCTTTATTCATATATTAAAATAGGAGCAAAGCTGCAAAACACCTGCCAAACCACTTTTAAGTAAAATTCCAGGCAAAAGTTTTTTTCTATATTAGAGCAGATTGATGGATAGAAAATGAGAGTAAATCCAAAATTATACAGGTGCAACCAATACAAGAGTCAGGGAAAATCTACTCATGAGACATCTTTTAAACTAAAGCCCCGTACACACGTACCGATTGTCGGCCGTAAATATTCGGCCGAACGATCGGCCGATTGTCGGCTTGTTAGTATGATGCTTCCGACAACCGACAGCGACTTTTCGGCCGAACAGAATCGGGTGTGCAGGCTATAAAATTTTTGTTGGCCATCGCCAGAAAGGCCGATTGTTCGCCAGTCAGTACAGAATTCGGCAGACAAACAGCAGATGAGCAAGACTGGGCATGCTCAGAAAAGAAAAAACACACGGAAAGTCAACCATCACATGACATCACTTCTGCAGTCGGCCAACAAAATTTGTGTGCAGTCTTTTGCACTTTTCAGCCGACAGGACAGCACCGGACAAAAGACGGCCGATCGTTCGGCCGACATTCGGTACGTGTGTACGGGGCTTTACAGGTAATAAAAGTGGAGTTTCGCACAACTTGGGGAGATTTTCAGTCACTTCCTATTGATTATCTTGAAGAGGAAATATGGATTCAGGACATATGAACCAGTGACAGAAACTTTTAAAATGTATGCTTTTTCTTTGGGTACACTATTATTTTTCTATAAACCAATATATATGGATTCAGGACATGGTAAGTGACAGAAATGTATTTGATTGTGCAGTTTGGTCTTATGACCTAAAGGAGCGAAAGCTATATTTTTCTGGATTTTAAGAGACCTGCTTTATTTTTTTTTTAAAAATTTAACTTTTTTTAATATATGCATAAAGGAATATTAAATATTTTTTTCAGCTTTTGAATAAACTGAGCAATGATAAGAAACTTTGTAAGGTTGCTGTCTGAGTCCCTGTTGATATTTTATGATATTTTTGTTGTATAGAAATATAAACCCAGAAGAGAAAGAAACATTTTTCACACTAAAATAAATAAGCAAAGTATGAATTTAGGAGATAGATATTTTTCAATAGCTTCTAGTCACTAGACAATTTTGTTTTATTTGATTAATGCAGTCCCGTCAGTGCATTTTTCTTCTGAAAATAATCCTATAAATTTTTCCAGCCCTGGATTAATTGTACTTGTCTATAAATATGCACTTGAGCTCTGGTTACAATTTCAGTAATATATCAAGAAAGGTAGAATAATTTAAAAGTGCTCTTAGCCAGACATGTCTAAGAGCCAATTCTGTCAAAATGACAGTTACAGGAAAGTCTTCCTTATTCCAGCATGTTATGTTTTTTCTTCGGACAAGGAACAACTGGCGTGGTGACGCTGTGACACAACAGATGGATGCGTATCTGTGACAGATGGCGCTGTGTGCAATTTTTACATTTTAACATTTTGTGTGTTTCAATTTGTGTGACTGCAGGAGATTAAAGGTCATTTGGGCAGTAGGTTAAAAGTGACAACTTTATTTTACCTTTAGAGACAGACGTTTACTCTTTAAGATTTATATAAACCTTTGTCAAGAAAAAAATGTAAACATTTAGAAACTGTCCAATAAGCTCAACAATTTTAAAAATAAAAAGCTTGACAGCCATCTTTGTAAGTGCTCTCTCTGTAATTTTATGATGCGATTGCTCCTGGAGCTATACTACAGTAATGTTACCAATTTGGCTAGATTTTATTGCTTTTTAATCTCTTTTGAGCTGCATTAACCACTTTACCACCGGAGGATTTTCCTGCTAAAAGACCAGGGGTTTTTTTGCGATTTTTTACTGCGTGATTTTAACGGACAATTGCGCGGTCGTGCGACGCTGTACCTAAACGAATTTCATGTCCTTTTTTTCCCATAAACAGAGCTTTCTTTTGGTGGTATTTGATCACCTGTGCGATTTTTTGATCACGCGCTATAAACAAAAAAAGAGCGTAATTTTTGCAAAAACAACAATATTTTTCACTTTTTTTTATGTGAAATTCCCCCCCAAAAAAATGTAAAAAACTAAATTTTTTAACATTTTCGGCCAATTTGTTTTACGCTACCTATGTTTGGTAAAAAAAATCGCAAAAAGCGTATTTTGATTGGTTTGCGCAAAAGTTATCGCGTTTACTAACAAAGGGAAAGATTTTTGTCATTTTTGGTGTTTTTTTCTTTAACGAGTAATGGCGGCGATCTGCGATTTTTTTTGCGGTACTGCGACATTGCGGCGGACAGATCGGACCCTTGACTGACATTTTTGACACTTTTGGGGGTACCAGTGACATTACTGCAGTAATCAGTGCTATATATATGCACTGTTGCTGCAAAAATGACACTGGCAGGGAAGGGGTTAACAGTATTGGACAGGGAGGGGTTAAGTGTGTCCTAGGGGCGTGATTCTAACTGTGCAGGGATAGGTTTACTAGTGTAAAAACAAAGATCAACAGTTCTACATAGTAGAACTGTCTGATCTTCACTTTTACACAGGGAGAACTGACAGGCGGCTTGTTTACATAAGCGGCTCTGTCTTTCTCCCGCTGTACCGGCGATCGTAGTGTGACCGGCGGACATCGGGTCCGCTAGTCACACTCCCGCACTCCTCCGTGAACGAGCCGAGGCGGGCGCACGCCCGCCCGCAATTGGCTCTAGAAGGAGTGACAGGCGAGCGACGTAGACCTACGTCACTCTGCCTGGCCGGGGCCGACTGCCGCAGTAAATATACTGTGCGCAGTCGGCAAACGGTTAAAGTATAACTCCACTTTTGTTGAGAAAAAAACATTCCCCTCTGGGTGTCAGGGAATCCCTGTGAGATGTCTGGCACATAGATATGCGCATGCGCAGGGTATTTTCAGAAGAATGGCTAACATGCGCGCGGGAATTCACAAACACGAATGCACGACCACGAGTGCTTAACCCAATAGATTATATAAATTAAAATTACCAAATATTATCAACATGTGATGCTCATAAATTACAACATAATATGTGAATACAAAAAAATAAAAATTGTGAATTATAAATCCTTTTTAAGTCCATTTAAAAAGTCCCAGTGAAAATGCCAAATGAATTCAAAAGTAAAAATATTGGTATTAAGAACCACAAGTTCCAGTATATAAATGCCACTCAGTTTACTGGATAGAAAAGACACTCTAGGATGTGATACAAAAAGGCTGCTTACCAGATGTGGATGGTCATCCAATTTAAAGGATAGACCTCAGCACGCTTAAGTGAAAATGAAGGGATCCACCAGTAGGGATGATCGAACGGTTCGGGTCGACCATCAGTTCGACCCGAACATTGACTGTTAGAAATTCGGCCGAATTCCGAACTTTTTGCGGAAAAAGTTCGAAATTCGGCAACCTGAACCAGAACCATCAGTAAAAGCCAATTGAGGGGGCAGGAGGATGCTAGGAATGTGATTGGAGTGACTAGGGGGTCCAGAGGCCAATCGGTAGTGAATACGCCCCCCAGTATATAACATAGCCCCGCCAAATCTCTAGCACTGTAATACAGGGGCTGTGGAAGAGAGTGGAAGCAGTTCTGTTACGCCTGTTTTAAAAGTGTCATTTAGCAATTATTAGTGTGAGGAAAGGGATATCTAGTGTAGTTAGGGTACTATTTTCCACTATAGTTAGATTCAATAATCTAGTTTCTGTAGGGAAAGTGTTAAGTGTCAGGGTGACCGTAGTGTAGTGTAGGGTGAACTGACTCTGACTGCTATGGCAGGGTGACCAAACTCTTCCATTTCAGGGTGACCGCCATAGAAAAAAAATCGTTTGTCTTAGAATTGCAGTAGAGCAGGCATATGGCTCTGCTGCTTTCACACCTGGCCGTTTTTGTTGCAGGCGTTTATTAGGCTTTTTTGTGGACGTCTTTGGAGGCAGGCATGACATCTGAACTTCTGTGTAGGGGTATATATACACACACACATATATGTATATATACACATACACACATATAGGTGTGAAAGTAGCAGAACCCAATGCCTGCACTAATGAAATTATTTGCAGGCATAGGGCTCCGCTCCTATCACACCTACAGTATATGTGTGTATGTGTATATATACATATATGTGTGTGTGTATATATACCCCTATACAGAAGTTCAGATGTTATGCCTGCCTCCAAAGACGCCCAAAAAATGCCCAAAAAAACGCCTCCAACAACACACCTGGGCGTTTTTGTTGCAGGCGTTTTTTTGGGCATTTTTTGGGTGTCTTTGGAGGCAGGCATAACATCTGAACTTCTGTATAGGGGTATGTATACACAAACACACATATATGTATATATACACATACACACATATAGGTGTGAAAGTAGCAGAACCCTATGCCTGCACTAATGAAATTATTTGTATATATACAAATTATGTATTTATGTGTATATATACATATATGTGTGTGTGTATATATACCCCTACACAGAAGTTCAGATGTCATGCCTGCCTCCAAAGACGTACACAAAAAAGCCCAATAAACGCCTGCAACAAAAACGGCCAGGTGTGAAAATAGCAGAGCCATATCCCTGCTCTACTGCAATTCTAAGACAAACAATCGAATCCGGACCCGAACTTTCGGGAAGTTCGGGTGTTCTGGTCGAATCGAACTTTTTAAAAGTTCGATCATCCCTATTCACCAGGTATAATTCAATACGGTATGACCATATGTACGGAGACCATATGTAAAAAAAGGGGTTTAAGGACATAGCGTGATACCGTACACACAATCACATGAAAAAAAAGAACAAGGTATTGCACTCGCATATAAAAACTTCATTAATAAGCATATATCCCATGCAAAAAACAAGACCAGGAAGAGGAACCACAGATCCCAGCAGGCAAGACACCCCTCCGTTGATGAATGAATGAGATGTAAAGCACCCGTGAATAGGTCACCAAAAACATCAAAAAAGGCCGCTTACCAAATGTATGTGGCCACCCAATTGAATGGATAGACCTCAGCTGGCTTACGGTAATTATCATCAGGGGAATCGGCCAGATATAGTTCAATATAGCATGTGTTTGTGAAGATATTCAGTATAGAAGCTCAGATGCCAAAAAGACAAAAAATGGGCAAGGACATAGCGTGATAAAGTACAATAACTGAAACTCATCATACAGATTAGTGGCATGATTGCATCCTTTCTGGGTGATGACAGTTCCACAAACACAGGTACTTGTTTAGGGAGGTGATGGAACAATTACTTACAGGAGACAGGAAGTGCATTAAAAGAAGTTGATTAAATTCCCTGTTTGTAGTAAGGTATTAATAGCCTTCTCTAGGGATTCTGCATGATGGATTTCAGTTATTGTTCAGTGAACTGGCTACATAATTGATATCCCAATCTGGAATGAGGACAGACATTTCCAATATTAAAATAGAGGAGCTCATGGGCCACGTGTGTGCTTTTTTCATTTAGCTAATAACAACATTGGTATTTGGTGACAGGTGGAGGTTTAATGCATTTTTAACCACTTCAGCCCCGGAAGATTTTACCCCCTTCCTGACCAGGCCCAATTTTGCGATTCGGCACTGCGTTAGTTTAACGAACAATTGCGCAGTCGTGTGATGCTGTACCCAAACAAAATTTATGTCCTTTTTTTCCCACAAATAGAACTTCCTTTTGGTGGTATTTGATCACCTGTGCGATTTTTATTTTTTGTGCTATAAACAAAAAAAGAGCGACAATTTTGAAAAAAAAAAACAATATTTTTCACTTTCTGCTATATGACATTCCCAAAAGAACAATTTAAAAATCAAAATGTATTAACATTTTAGGCCTATTTGTTTTCTGCTACATATAGGAGAAGACCATTTCATCCGTGTATCCATTGGGGGCTATGAGGAGTTCCTGTAAGGTGCACTGAGATCCCTGTAATGGGGATCATATGACTCCGGTAAGAGGCCACACTTATTGGTGTCTGGTGGAGGCTTTATCTTTATATTCACCACCTGGTCTACAGGATTTCCTCTAGGACTCCTTTCTATATGGACTTTCATTTATTGAGTGATTCATTGATTTACATATAGTCTGTATGGATTCACCTTTATCTTAAGCTTTTGCTGAGATTGAGATTACTGTGTCAAGCGCTGTATACCTTGTTTTTATTCTTTTTATAGTTGAGGTCCTACAACTGTTTTATATTAGCTGCTGATACCATATCTCTACAATTTTATCTATCAAGCGCAGTGTATTTTGTTTTATACATATTTTTGGTAAAAAAAATTGCAATAATCGTATTTTGATTGGTTTGCACAAAATGTATCGCGTCTACTAACTACAGGAAAGATTTATGTCATTTTTATTGTTTTTTTTTTTTTTTCTAGTAATGGCGGCGATCTGCAATTTTTTGTGGGACTGCGACATTGCGGCGTACAGATCGGACCCCTAACTGACATTTTTGACACTTTTGGGGGTACCAGTGACATTACTACAGTAATCAGTGCTAAAAATATGCACTGTTATAACTGTAATAATGACATTGGCAGGGAAGGCGTTAACAGTATTGGTGATTAAGGGGTTAAATGTGACCCTAGGGGAGTGATTCTAACTGTATGGGGGTTGGGCTTCTGAAATGATCACAGAGACATGTGATCCTATATAGCAGGATCACATGAGCTCTGTGATCATCCCAGGGAGAAGGATGGTCGGCTGTGTTTACAACAGCCGACCATCCTTCTCTCTCAGCGGGGAACGATGGCGGGTGTCAGGCGGCAATCGGAGCCGCCTGACACACGCATTGGCTTCCCTGCTGATGAGCGGGGGGCGGGAGCGAACCTCTGGCGGCGCACGCTTGCCCCCTAGACTCCCCAGAGCAAGCGCTGTACATGTACAGCGATTTGGCTTGGAGTGGCTGCCTGCCGCAGTAATGTCTGTTTTCAATTATGTTCTGAGTCAAATAAACTCTTTCAATTTTGTTACTACATAATCGTCTGGGGTCACTTTATACCTTCTGTCCTGGGAATATTTTTTATTATTATGTATTGATACAGTTCCTCTTTCTGGTATGTAGACCCACCCCTCAGTTGGGGGAATGACGGATGCTGAAAAAGTTCCACAGTGATTTCCCTTAACTGCTGCTATAGTATATTGGTACACAGAATATATTTAAAATATGATGTCTTTATTATAAAGCTAAAGTAATTATTTATAAAACCTTGCTCATTACAATAAATTAAAAATGTACAAACCATGTACCCATTCACTTGACCATGGCTTCCACAGCAATATCAGTCCCCGTGTGTTGACTCAATGACAGTCTGCTTCAAGATCAGGAATACACCTTCCCCTCTCCGACGCTGTGGGAAGCCCACAAATCACTAATGCTATTCAGAAAACATGGAGCCAGTTTGGAGAAGCAACATTCTTGTCAGTGCCATACCCTGTAAATCCAAAATTTAGAATCTCTTCTTTAGAATTTCTTCACAGGAAGTCTCTTGTTTCCGTGGTGCACCATGAGCTTCTGGCTCTTCAGAAGAAATTGAATTTGCTTGATATTTGATATCCTCAAACAGAAACGCCTGAAGGTTCTTAAGTCCTTCTATGAATTCTCCAACAAATTGAGCCACATGTTGACAACAGAAAACCTACATTTGCACCATTACTCCAACAGGTGCCCAATACGTCACATCAGCTTGGGAATTCCAATCTTACTACCACAAATTATACAACCTATCCCCATCATCACACTCTGCAGTGACCAAACATTCCGCTATAGGCCATTTCTCTAAGCTTGTGCCATTGCTGTCCAAAGAAACTTGAGAATCTCTTGACGCTCCAATTTCAGATGTGAAATTCCATATGGTCATCGCACCAGCTAAACCGCGTAAAGGTCCTGGTGGCCTTAGCCTATCAATTTTGTTTTGCATAATGTCACGCCTTGGCTGGGAATTGATCTTGTGGTCTGGATCGTTTCCCTGCTGCCTGAGCCACTGGGTGATTCCTTTCCTATACTGGGCTTGCTTCTCACTATCATCTACCTTTTGGTATGAGACTCTTGCTCCACCCAGTGGCCAGCTGTAGTCGGTTATTTCATCCCCTGACCTATATATACCCTCTTTCACTTCCTGCTAGTGCCTTAGTATAAAGTAGGTTAGCTTCCTGTTGACTACTGTTTTGTTTGATCTCCTTTACTGACCTTGGCTATTCCTGACCTTTCTTTGGATCACTCCTTCGGACTATACGGAGTCAGGTTATCGAACTCGGCTGGATCTTGACCTTTCTACGGATCACCCCTTTGGACTATACGGACTTTGGTTATCAAACTCGCTGGCTCTTAACCTTTCTTCGGATCACCCCTTTGGACTATACGGACTCCGGTTATCAACTCAGCACACCCCTGACCTCTCTCCTGGACTTCTCTTACTTGGAACTCAGCTTCAGACCTATCTCTCCTAACTGTGAGTCCTTTACGTTTGTTGTTTCTGAGGTTTTGCTTGCCGCACTCACATTTGTGGTCCCAATATTTCGGCTGCAGGACTCCATCCTCCCCTCCACCTGACACCGGGATAACAAGACTACCGGTCAGGAATCCGGAGGGACGGGTGGCGTTCCTGGTTGGCCTAACACATAACATTAAGAGATGGCCTCACATCTTATTTTCTCTGTGCTTTCAATTCCAGTCGATACCCTCAGGGCACATATCACAGTGCTTCCTAAAGAAGGAAAGGATCCCTCACAATGTAGTAGTTACAGATCAATCGTCCTTCTAAGTGTGGACCTTAAACTTCTCCCTAAAATTCTTGCTAACAGACTGCTCCGTCACATTGCTTCAGTCATCCACCCATTAACTAGGTAGGGTTTATCCCTCAACATGATGCACATGACAACACTACCAGGGTCAATGACCTTATGCCCTTAGCTAGATTGAGGGCCTCTCTGCTTATGCTTCTGTCCACTATGTGGAGAAGGCCTCCAATAATGTTGACTGTCATTTTCTGCGCTCAACCCTTTCATAAATAAGCCTTGGGACGTTATATGCTTGCTCAACCCTACTGGCTGCAGTGTGGGTTAACAAGACATGCTTCAGCTATTTCAAATTGTTGAAAGTCACCCGACAAAGCTGCCCTTTATTTTTGTGTTGACGCTAGAACCATTATTGTGCTCTGTCCAGACTAATCCAAATATTAACTACGTGTCTACTGGGCACTTTTAACTTCTTCCTGCCCAGGCCAATTTTCATGCAAAGCTGTACCCAAATACATTTTTTGTCTTTTTTTTTTACAATTAGAGCTTTCTTTTGGTGGTATTTAATCACTACTTGTTTTTTTTTTTTTTGCTAAAAAAAATGTAAAAATGTTTTTTTTAGTTTTTGTTATAATATTTTGTGAATAAGTCATTTTTCTCCTTTGCTGATGTGTGCTGATGAGGCTGCACTGATGGGCACTGATGAGACATCACTGAAGGGCACTGATGAGGAGGCACTAAAATGCAGCACTGATAGGCACTAATGTGTACTGATAGGCGGCACTGATATGCAGCACTGGTGGGCACAGATAGGGGGCACTAATGGGCACTGATAGGTGGCACTGATTGTCAGCACTAATGGGCAGGCACTGAAAAGCAGCAATGACTGGCATCACTGATAGGCACTGATTGGCATTACTGAAGGGCAAAGGCTGGCATCACTGCTGGGCACTGTTGGGGCTGCACTGATAATCAGGGCATTGATGATCAGTGCACTGATTGTCTGTGCAGATCCCCCTTGTGAGGAAATGTCACTGATCAGCTCTCCTCTCCTCACACGCTGTCAGTGTGAGGGGAGGAATGCTGATAAATAGCATTTTCTTGTTTACATGTAATCAGCTGCGATTGGACACAGTTGATCACATAGGTAAAGAGCCTCATCATCGGCTCTTTACCGAGATCGGTGATGTGCCAAGCCTCAGAGACAAAGCGCGCCACGATCACTGTGCGGTGAGAGTGCTACAACGTCATATGACGTCGTCCCAGAACAAGAGACCCACCCTGCGCCCATCAATTTACAATACAGCGGGTAGGAGATGGTTAAAGTGACATTAAACCAACAATTTACATTTTTTTTTATAATAACAAACATGCTATACTTACCTGTTCTGTGCAATGGTTTTCCACAGAGCAGCCCTGATCCTCCTCTTCTAGGGCCCCCCCGCCAGCGCTCTGGGCACCTTCTACCTGTGAGTGCCCCTATGGCAAGCAGCTTGCTATGGGGGCACTCGAGCATGCTCCCTCCCATTCCACATCTGTGTGTGTCTATGGAACACACAAAGCGTGGCTCAGTCCTGTCCCAATCCCTCCTCCCTGGCTGTGATTGTGAAGTCAATGGCTCCCGCTTCTGTGTCTTAGCCAATGAGGAGCCAGAGTTTCTGGAGATTATCGGCTCTCGCACATATCGCTGGATCACAATCTGGCTCAGGTAAGTACTGGGGATCGGGGTCTGGAGGAAAGCTGCATGCAGAAGGTGCATGCACCGCTGTCCCCGCGGTGTGCTGATTTGTTTCAGAAATGATCAATCATCAAGTCAAGGCCAATGATTTTGTCCTGAACCTGGTGATCAGTTATGACCAATTGCAGAACGTCCCATGCCTGTGTAATGTAAACACAGTCACAGAAAATTATGCAATCTTCTCTCCTGGAGCCCTTTTTTTGGTTCCAACTTGAGAGAAGAGAACATCATACAGTGAGTACACACACAAGCACTACACTGACACCAGTACACATAGGCACATTTTTCACCCCCTGATCACCCCTCAGTTAACCCTTTCACTCCCTGTCACAGTGTCACTATATACAGTATACAGATAATTTACTGATCACTGTATTAGTGTAATTTGTGACGCAAGTTAGTTTGAGAGGCAGTTAGTGGTAGTTAGTGTCTGTTCCAGATAGGTTAAGGGGACCTTCCATATATTCCCTTATAAAGATTTATCCACTTATCACCCCCAGTTAACCCCTTCATTGCCCTGTCACAGTGTCACTATCATAGTGTACAGATCTTTTTTCTGATCACTGTATTAGTGTCACACATGACATCAGTTAGCATTAACGCTAGTTAGTGTCAATTCAGGACAGCGTCAAATTTCCCACCGCAGATTTAGTAATACAATTTAACCATTTGATTGCCAGTGACACACACGCACTTAACACCTCCATTACTAGTATAGTGTCTGAATGGTTCAATATCTTTGATCTGATCAGAACTATACTAGCGCCCCCAATAGTTTAGTATAGTGTTTCCAAAATGCAGCAATAGCAGGATAGAAACATAGAAACATAGAAACATAGAATGTGTCGGCAGATAAGAACCATTTGGCCCATCTAGTCTGCCCAATATATCTGAATCCTATGAATAGTCCCTGGCCCTATCTTATATGAAGGATAGCCTTATGCCTATCCCATGCATGCTTAAACTCCTTCACTGTATTTGCAGCTACCACTTCTGCAGGAAGGTTATTCCATGCATCCACTACTCTCTCAGTAAAGTAATACTTCCTCATATTACTTTTAAACCTTTGCCCCTCTAATTTAAAACTGTATCCTCTTGTGGTAGTTTTTCTTCTTTTAAATATGCTCTCCTCCTTTACCGAGTTGATTCCCTTTATGTATTTAAAAGTTTCAATCATATCCCCTCTGTCTCTTCTTTCTTCCAAGCTATAGGTGTTGAGGATCAGCCTCAACACCTGCCAGCACCTGCGTTTAGCCCCTCCATTCATCCTCCAAGAAGTGCAGTATCAGCAGATTACTGTCACTTTTAATACACAGCACACAAAACTGCAGCCTGATCTCTGCTAGCACTATCAGTTACATTTTTTGGTAGCGGTTCAAATAGTAGCGGTTCAAATAGTTCTTGACAACCAGGTGCTTTTTTACCTGTCAGCCACATTAGGTACCTATACATTTATTGGACAAGTGTCCAAACAGAGGTACACTAGTGAAGAGGCCTTCATGATGCTATGCATGACAGATGAGAGCGATGGGGAAGCCCCACTGCATAAATTCCAGTATATACAGCATAGTTTGCAGACGCTATAACTTTTGCGCAAAACAATAAATATACACTTATTGAGATATTTTTTTTTTTTTTTTTTTATCAAGGACATGTAGCTAAATCCATTTTGGCCTAAATGTATGACAAAAATTGAGTTTATTGGATATTTTTTTTTATTAGAAAAAGTAGAAAATGTAATTTGTTATACCACCAAAAGAAACATACATTTAGTTTGGTACAGCACTGCATAACTGCGCAATTACCAGTTAAAGTCATGCAGTGCCAAATTGCAAAAAATGGCCTGGTCATTAAGGGGGTAAAACCTTCCGGGTTCATAAGTAGTTAAGAAGGTCTCCAGTAAGTCAGGCTACCATAAGCTCATATGTGAAGTAATCTGTTTATATAGGATTACCTATAGCGCTTGCTTAATTTATATTGTTACAATATTAAGAAAATGTAAAGTGCGTATAAACCCCGTGGTCTGATGCAGGTGGTATATAAAAAAATATATATAAATGTACTTAAATAAGATTGCAATAATTAATAAATATGATAATAAATATAAATATAATTATGAAAAGTCAAAAATGGTGCAAGTTCATATATAGTGCAAGAAGTATATAAGTACTCTCATAAGATTTCCTTGGACTGGATTGGCTCGGATGCAGGCGGGTGTAAACAGACACATGTCCATTTACATCAGCCTCTCCATAAAAAACAATGGGTGATCTGATTGGGCCTACTTGAAAGACAGACAGGCAGACCCGAACAGTCTGCTTGTGTGTGTAGCAGGATTTCCAGGCTTTGAGCCTGATGTGGGTCTGCCATTGTTACCGGTGACACTTCCAACGCATTTAAGTTGTGAACCCAAGTGTGAGAGTTGAGACAATGACCACTCCGTCATCTTTGGTTGGTTGTGTTTATTGTGTTTTGGGGATGGGAGAAGGGAATGAGTGGGATACTCCTCTGGCTCAAATAGGTTAACTGGGACTCTATGCAAAAATGCCCGTTGGCGCTGTCTTGACTAGGGATGATCGAACGTTTCGGGTCGACCATCGGTTCAACTCGAACATTGACTGTTCGAAATTCTGCCGAATTCCAAACTTTTTGCTGAAAAAGTTCGGAATTCGGTAACCAGAACCGACCAAAATGCAATGGGACAGGAACTGGGCTTTAAAAGCCCGTGATTGGACCAGAACCATCAGTAAAAGCCAATTGAGGGGGCAGGAGAATGCTAGGAATGTGATTGGAGTGACTAGGGGGTCCAGAGGCCAATCATTAGTGAATACACCTCCGAGTATATAAGATAGCCCCACCAAATCTCTAGCATTTTAATACAGGGATGTGGAAGAGAGTGGAAGCAGTTCTGTTACTTCTGCTCTCAAAGTGTCATTTAGCAATTATTAGTGTGAGGAAAGGGATATCTAGTGTAGTTAGGGTACTATTTTCCACTATAGTTAGATTTAATAATCTAGTTTCTGTAGGGAAAGTGTTAAGTGCCAGGGTGACCGTAGTGTAGTGTAGGGTTAACTGACTCTGACTGCTATGGCAGGGTGACCAAACCCTTCCATGTCAGGGTGACCGCTATAGAGAAAAGATCGTTTCTCTTAGAACACTTATAGAACATGATGGTGGCTTCGCCCCTGTCACCTGGCTTTTTATTGCAGGCATTTTATTTGGCTTTTTTGTGGACATGTTTGGAGTCAGGCATGACATCTGAACTTCTGTGTAGGGGTATATATACACACACATGTATGTATATATACACATACACATATATAGGTGTGAAAGTAGCAGAAACCTATGCTTGCACTAATGAAATAATTAACAGGCATAGGTCTCCGCTCCTATAACACCTATATGTGTGTATGTGTATAAATACATATAAGTGTGTGTGTATATATACCCCGATACAGAATTTCAGATGTTTTGCCTGTCTCCAAAGATAGGAGCGGAGAAATATGCCTGTTAATTATTTCATTAGCGCAAGCATAGGTTTCTGCTTCTTTCACACCTATATATATGTGTATGTGTATATATACATACATGTGTGTGTGTGTATATACCCCTACACAGAAGTTCAGATGTCATGCCTGACTCCAAACATGTCCTAAAAAAAGCCCAATAAAACCCCTGCAACAAAAAGCCAGGTGACAGGGGCGAAGCCACCATCATGTTCTATATTAATTCTAATACAAACAAACTTTTTTTTCTGGTTCTGGACATGCTACAGAGCTGAAACTTCACAGGTACACTTTTTAGACCCCCCAGACACTAAATCCAAAGAAATCTCTTTTTTTTTTCAATAATTTTTTCAATAATTGGCTCTCTATCAAAAATGACAATTTTTAAGAACTTATTTTTGTGTGATTAATAGTCCCTGGGGCATGACCCAGAACCCTAGGCACTTTTTAGGGCATTTATTGGGTTTTAGGGCTTCAAAATTGTGTTTTTTGATTACCGAAGTTCGGGTCCCATTGATTTCAATGGGCTTCTGAAATCCGGGCCGAACTTTCGGCAAGTTCGGTGTTCTGGTCGAACCGAACTTTTGAAAAGTTCAATCATCCCTAGTCTTGACGCCGGCTGAATGCCGACCAGCGCTTCCTGGCGCTTGAAGATACTGTTAGGCTGAACTTGTGCTGGAACTTCGACTTTAACTTGTTTGTTAACTCAGAAGATCTAGGACTGTAGAACACTTGACTTCTGACACTCAATTTGGCTCAAAAGTCACTTAACAGCTCCCTTCAGTCACTCACTGACCGAGGTAGCTCCTTATCAATGCTTGTGCCGCTGCAACTCTTAACTCCGTACACTGCACACTGTACACATTAGCTCTCCAGGGCCCAACCGCTGGCGCCCTCTCTCCATTTCAGGGTCCTCTAACTAGGCACCCCCTCTAATACTTCAGGGTCCTCTGACTAGGCACCCCCTTTACAGCTAGCTGACTCCTGGATCCCTTGAACCTTCTCTGGAGTGGCCCCCTCTAGAATTGGCAGACCCCTAGGGGCAGTTCACAGTACTCACGACCTTGGCAGGATTTTTTGGAACTGAACCCCTTTTCCTCCACTGGTCTTCGGTACATCGGATCCCCTCTGCAGCTCAACTCAGCATTCTCTGGATTCCCAGGCAGCCACCCGAGACACCCAATCCTTCTGACAGGAGGAGAGACAGCCGTACCCTCCCTCCTGGGACTCTGCTTCCTGCCAAAGACACTGTGTCATGCGCTCCCCTCAAACTTATACCCACTCCCAGACTCCTCTGCAGCAGAATCTGCCTTCTGGGGTAGATAAAGGCCTGAATGTGTCTCTGATTGGATTTCCTCCACTGCCCAATGAGAATCCTCCCATGGAGCCAGTGGGGAGACTACCCTCTCAACAGACACACCTGGGAGACGTGACAGCCCAGCTGAAATAAGGGCCCTGCTGTTAGGCAGCCAAGGCCCACTATACTTTTACCTAGCACCTACCCTGTAGGGTGCTACATCCACCCCACACCAAAAATGAGTCAGGTCCCTCTGACTCTAAGGCAACAGCCTCCTATTAAAACACTGCCAAAAACACAGGAGTATCCCACAAACCTGGAAAGGGGGAGAAGGGAAAAAAATGAATGTACAAATAAATTAAGGTGAAAAAATATAGCTTTACACTCTGCTGTACAAATATACAAACATTTTTAAGGTGCATGAGAACTGATGCACCCCCCACCAAACAAACTCGATTGGTGAGAACCACGAAGAAAAATACAATGCAAATCTCCTAACTAACTATCTCTAAGATGATCCCACCTATAGAGAGAAATGGAAGCAAAAGTTAGTCAACTGCATACACATAGGAAAATGCAAGCCTAACTATCTTGACAGTTGAGTGGAAAGACCCTCCTTTTAACTCTAAGGGTGACCTTTCCACTCCCTTCCCTGACTACCTCTGATGACCAGTATCTTGACTCGCCGGGGTCCACTCCTTTCCGATGAGAAGTCTGTACCCTGTCACTGGCTAACTATTCAGAGTCCTTAAATGAAGTGAAACACAGTGCCCTCTTGCTGACTTTCTTGCTGAAGTACTTCTTGAAGGAACAGGGCAAGTCACAGTTCTGTATGACCCGCAGTCCTGCTGAGTCAGGGAATTAACACAGGGGTCTTGCAGGACACCCCCCATCAAAGTTCCTGGATACTTGAACTTTGCAACAACTTTGTCAGAACTGTGGACGACATCCCACACAGTTATTTGTAATCCACAGAGACCCTGGTCCGATGGCCCAAGGGGTCTAGCATAGCAACATTCTCTCCAAGACCCTGGCCCAATGGCCTAAGGGGTCCACATGAAACTTGAACACTTTCAAACTTGTGAATTCAGCATTATACTTTTAAAGTTCCTTGGTCAGTTGTCGTAGCCAGCCGGCCAACACAGTTTTCTTGCTTTTGAAATATCTTCTTTTTAGACAAAACACTTGCTGCCCTCAAATATCATAGTCAGGGTGAGGGACCTGAACATAGACTCCTTGTTCATTCTTGACTCCGATGGACCAGGCACGACTTGATCCATCCGGGCGACGAACCTCCACTCTGTCTATGTAAAGGGAGAGCCCAAAGTTCCATTGAGCTTTCACACTGTTGAACTTTTCCTTACATTTTTCCTCTGGTGAGTCCCTGTAAGGCTTGGGGACAAACATGAAATCCCAGATCATTTCGTCACACCAAAAGTCTCTGAATTTCTCTATCATTAACATCACCTCCCTGGGTGCATACGAATAATCGTATCTATACTCAAGTGCCACTTTTTTCTGCAACCACCTCTGCATGCGAGATAATCCGTGGAGAGTCTTCCTGTTACCTCTCCCCTGTGGAGAAAACGGAGTGCACACCTTTTGTATCATGTGTTCATAGGCCGCATTCTGGTCTCTGGCCCTGGCAATGTTTCCTGGAGGGGTGAGGTCTGGGATCCTTTCAACATATGCATTGCAGAATCCCAATTTCTGAGCCAAGTCCCCCCTCTCTACTGCTTCCTTAGCCTATTGATCAAGTGTCACTGCCATGTCAGGACCTGGGGAGCTGCTCCCAGCTTCTGACCCCCAGTCCCACTCGGTTTCATCTACGGACCCCCAATCATCCACCCATTCTTCTATTGATCCATATTTGTGTTGAATAAATGGGGAATCAATACGTATGGGGCATTTGTCTCCCTCACTGCTAGTGCTAGTAGGTGAGGCTTGAATTATTGCAGGTTTTTCAAGCTGCCGTATGCCAATGGGGGTGGATCCTGCCATGACCACTGAGGTAGTTCTGTCCTCCGGCCACCCTCGGATCACCGGTGCGGGCATGTATCCCCTCCCTATGGAACTCTGCGACCGAGTCCCCCTTCCACATATTGAAGGCCCACCGACTGCTGGCAGGGCCTCCAGCTGCATCATCAGCCGCATCATGCCCCTCCCGCCTCCGCTGAGCAACTTGGATTCAGTCCCGGTCACTTCCTGAGTAAGGCCTGATTCCCATGTAACAGAGAGCATTTTGTGTCGGCTTTCACTCCTTTTTGCCCGGAGCAGCAGATAACCACACTGCCCACACTGGATCCACGCCTGTACTCTTAGCACAACAGTAGCACACTGAGGACATACCACTTCTAGGAACTCCCGGCCGCATCCCGTGCATAGCGCGAGTCTGACGTCCGGCACCATCCGGATACCGGTGTCCCAGACTAGGGACAGATCAGGTTGGTGGATCTGATTCTGGTTCTGCCTTGCAGAGTTGTCACCCATGGTGGCAGTGATAGCAGGTACACTCTTCATTTCTCTCACAAATGACATGCTCCTCTCTCCTCTTTTTATTCTACCAGTCCTATGCTTTCAGAAAATATATGGTTTGGGGGGGGTCTTTAACAAACTCTGAAAGCTGTAAGGGAACGAAAGCCTTCAGATTTTTTGAGAAATCTGGTTATTTACATTTTTGCGTACGTTCAATTTTCACCATTTTGCAAAAAGGTATAATTAAAAAATTACAAATATTTGTAATTTATTAGCTTAATACAGGTTAAGCTTTTATATTTAGTAGGAATTTAGCAGGAATTTTGTGGAATTTGTTTGTGTTTAGGTTTACTAAAAATATAAAAAAATATATATACTGTATATAGTTTTGATAAACATTTACGCAAATATCGCAGGGAGTTAAAATCAGTAGCACCTTCTTTTTTATTCTACAGGTCATGTGCTTTCAGAAAATATATGGTTTGTGGGGTCTTAAACAAACTCTGAAAGCTGTAAGGGAACAATTTCAACCTCTAGATTTTTTGAGAAATTTGGATATTTCAATTTTTGTATATGTTCGATTTTCACCATTTTGCAAAAAGGCGCAATCCAAAATTTACAAATAGTGGTTATTTATTAACTCAATACAGGTTAGCTTTTATATTTAGCAGGAATTTTGTAAAATGTGCTTTGTTTTTATCTGCTACTTATGATTTTAGTGTATTTTTAGCAAAAATAATGTTTTGATAAACATTTGCCCAAATATCGTTGTGCCCTAAAAGTTAGGGTTAGGCGGTAAAAACAGGGAGATGAGCAGTGGCTTTACAGCACCACGGCTGCCCACCGTAACCCTAACAATACAGCTGGAGAAGCCTGTACACATGCTGCAGCTATGATCATTTGTTTCCCAGCTGAAGCTTTTTTAATTTGGGCTGCAGAGTTTGACAAATGGCATTGCCTGTCAAACTTGCCCATTGAGTTCAATGAGGCAGCATCACAACTGCAAGCCAATTGGGGCATGTAAAATTGCATTAAAATAATTGTTTAAAAAAAGAGGTGTTAGTAGCATCTCCTGAATGTCTGTCAGCTGCTGCTATATCTGAAAAGTGGTCCATCTTGGATTGCTTTTCAGAGGGCAGTAAACGTTGCTGCAAATGTGAAGGAAGGCTAAGGCATTATCACCAGAGACTGCTGCTAAGTGATCAGTTTCTACTGACTAGGAAAGCCTCCAGAACGTCATCTCCCAAGAGTCCTTTAATTTTGCACAGTATGTGGGCAGGCTCTTGGGGGTCAAGACAGAAGCATTGAAAAATAATTAAATGTATGCAAGCGGAGGGGGACAGAGAGGGGTGGGCAATAAGCAGAGTTTAGTCCACAGGCAGGGTTGAGGATTTCAGTGCAGCAAAGGTACTGTGTTATAAGCCCAAACAGGAAGTGAGAAACACATTGTAGAGCTGGCTAATGAACAGGTATTTTTCCTATACTTACAATATTTTTTAAGGGATGAAACATGGACAAATGTACATTTTTTTTTTTTTTTTTTACGTTCTATAAGTTTTATTATTATGACAAGGTAACATTCAAATCAGTAAAGGTATAAGAAATAAAGTAGAACTAAGGAGAGACATTATCCCGCACCAGCCAATGAGGATGGCTGCACCAAGAAGTAGCCAAGTACAAGATGCCTGCGAGGGATGTCGGACCATTGAGCGGAGGTAAGTTTAACAGAGTTTAGCTGAACTTTAAAGAGACTTATGGCCAAAGCTTTTTTCTTTCTGGGTGACAGGACTTGCACTTACTTGTGGTGGCTGACATCACAGAGTTGCTCCAAGCTCTGTAAGGAGACAAACCATAATGTCCACCCAGATGCCTGATCAGCAGCCTCCTCAGGCTCTCAGCATGACGCTGAGAGCTTGAGCCAGCTGTTTCCACCCCCTTTACAGCCCAGCGTCCCAGTGAGCACTGGAAGGGCAAAGCAGAGAGCAATGACCGACAAGCACTGCACTCTGCTCAGAGCAGACAGTGAACTGAGCGACCATGTGATTGCTCAGTTATTTGGCTTATAGACGGGGGGGACGGAAATGAGTATGTATGCTTGTTTTTATGCATTCCCACACTTCTCCTTGTAATTACAATAGGTAGAAAATCATATAATTTTTTTTATATTGTGCCATGACATACCTTTCAATACCTAAACCTTGGGAGTAAAAACTGTTGTAAACACTCCTTGCATTATTATGGGTTGCCTCAACCCTTGCCACTGTCACATTTGCTGCTCAGCCTGGTCTGCATTGATTTCTTTTTAAGAGTGGCTACAGTAATAAATTAATATACTAAATACTACAATTACATTTAATAACAGAATACTGGTATTACAGCCAGTATTTTGCATGCTGGTGCTTCTTTAAAGGTAAAACTAAGAGCAAGGCTTTTTTTTTCAACTTGGATAGAGTAAGGGAGGGTTATAATCCATTTCATATGTTTTTTTGCCCTCTGTGTCCCATTGGGGAGATCTCCATTCACTTCCTTTGCCATAGCCAAAGCAAGGAGTGAGAGAAAATCCCTTCAATAGTGAGGGAACCTGGTTGTCTTCAGGGTGACCAGAACTAGTGTCCCTAAGAAGATTTCTCCATTATTACCGCTCAGGTGACAACTCAAGATTTTGGGAATTTCTTTCCTTTTTGGTGAAAACAGGACAAAATGAGAGGGTAAATCTCCCTAAAGGAGACACAAAAAGCAATAAAGACCAGACAGGTGGTCTAATCCCTCTCCCCTCTATCCAAAAGGAAAAAAAAAAAGTTTTCTATTTAGTTACACTTTATTATTCAAAACATAATTTCCCATCTATTAACGCCATGTTTTGTAGATTTTTTTAAGTAATGAAAAGAAATGTTATTCAAACTTGGTAATATCCCCACCTAAGCACCGCCCTTCAAGCAACCGTAGCCCACTTAGATTGTATCATTATAATAAAGCTACAGAATTCATGTACCATAAAAAAATTGCTAAGCTGATGACGTGATGTTTGATTTTTTTTAAACAAACTTCATAAATAAAACTGCAATACTTGAATTTTTGATCTATCTCAAACTAGGCAAGCCTTCTATAACAAGTTCTTACTGTATCCTCAAATGTTTGATCCAGGTCATACTAGCTTGAAGCTACAGATCCAAATTCCTTTATACATTCAAATGCCAGACGACCATTAAAATGTTTACTGCTGCAAGTCCACAACATTTATAACATAGCATGTCTTCAGGCTGCCAATCAAATCAATACATCCATGTTTTTTTATGTCAAGCTAACACAATAAAAGAAACCTGTAAAATACAAATATGAGAGCAACAAATGCTGATTTATTTGTTATCCTGCAGAATCTTGGGCTGTCTTCCTTGGCCTTTCCTTCCTTATTTGTTGAATCAATGCCAAAACACTTGAAAAAAAAATGCAACACCAGTAAATATTTATTAAAAAATAAAAATTTTATTATATATAAAGCATAAAATTCATACAAAAACTAGTTTGATATACATTACATGTACATTATTGTGAATGTTAGGCCATGACAATACCATTCAAGTACCATTAGCTTTAACCTTTGTCAATCTGCATAACTGCTGGATCTGCTTCTTCCGCTTAGGGTACTGTACCCAGTATAGAAAAGAGATTAATTCAATGGTCCAAACTATCCTGAAACAACATAAAGATTTATATATATATTGTAACGGAACAGGGCACCCGACCAGGCACCTCTGTTGACAGAGGCTCCTAGTGCTTCCCGAGGGGCTCCAAGAACTCCACCAGACACCGTAACCACTTCAGACCCCACGAACCGCCACAGCTTGGTTAGGGTCTCGCAATCTCCTACCCACCCTGGACCTACGACAAGGCTCCAGGTTCCTGTGGGTGAACCTCCTTCTCCTTAGAGTGCAGCACGAACAAGCTCTTACACTAGCTCTTACAAGAGCTTAGGGATTCTCTAAGGGAGTATGGAGGACCATAGCAATCCCTTGCAGCAGATTCCCCCAATACGAGACAAGACTCTAGATTGAAGGTGAAGAACTAACTCTAGAACAACTTTATTGAACAGACTTATATACAGTTTTCACCCACAAGGTTACCACCCAGATGGACCTTGTTGAAAACTGAACGTGATATTCACAATCCAATAGGAACAGTTTTACACTCTCATACAGTGTACACAATCCCTCCCCTCTGGCTGATTACAGAAGCATATACAGATGAAAGTGTATACAGGGACTAAACTAATTATCTAGCCATCTGGACAGAACAATGTGAGGTCCTTAACATTTAACAATGGAACAGACAGGTAAACTTCATCACAATACACATTCCCTTCCAATACACAAACAATAGGGAAGTCTGCGAATGAAAGTCTTTGTGTCTCTCACAGCCAAGCATGGAATACACTGTGTAAGGTGGTATTAAATCTTCATATTTCTATATGAAGGTTTTGCTGACAAATATTTAAGCAATCCAAACCATTACTTATCTGTCTTTCACTCATAGTGACGGTTAGTACCGTCACATATATCACATCTGAATTCTCCCAAAAGCATGTGGGAAAATATGTTATGGTCTGATGAAACAAAGGTTGAAATTTTTGGCCATAATTTCAAAAGATTTGTGGTGCAAAAACAGCACTGCACATCGCCAAAAGAACACCTTACCCACAGTTGAAGCATTGTGGTGGCAGCATTATGCTTTGGGGCAGTTTTTCTTCAGCTGGGACATGGGCCTTAGTCAAGGTAGAGGGAAATAAGAATAGTTCCAAATAGCCAATATTGGCACAAAACCTTCAGGCTTCTGCTAGAAAGCTGAACAGAAAGAGGAACTTCATCCTTCAGCATGACAATGACCCAGAGCATACGATCAAACCAACAAAGGAATGGCTTCATCAGAAGAATATTAACGTTTTAGAATGGCCCAGCCAGGGCCCAGACCTAAATCGGATTGAAAATCTGTAAGGTGATCTGAAGAGGGCTGTGCACAGGAGATGCCCTTGCAATCTGACAGATTTGGAGTGTTTTTGCAAAGAGGAGTGGGCAAATATTTCCAGGTCAAGATGTGCCATGCTGATAGACTCATACCCAAAAAGACTGAGTGCTATAATAAAATCAAAAGGTGCTTCAACAAAGTGTTAGTTTAAGGGTGTGCATACTTAAGCAACCATAATATTTTAGTTTTCTATTTTTACTTCCCTCCACCTAAAAAAATTAAATTTGTTGTACAGTTTATAGGTCACATTAAAGGGGGAAAAAGTTCTGAAATTATTTATCTTTGTCTCATTACAGAAACTTGACATTTTAACAAGGATGTGTAGACTTTTTATTTTTGTATGTATATTTGTTTAACCACTTACCGCCCGCCCGCCGTCATATGACGGCGGGACGGTGCGGCTATTATCCTGGGCGGACGTCATATGACGTGACCCAGGAAATGCACGGCAGGCGCGCGATTGCGGGCGCGCCGCCGTGCACTGCCGGTGTCGGCGTGTCCCCGGGACACAGCCGGTCACCGGCAGGGGGGAAACAGCCACTGGGCGTGGCTGTTTCCCACGTGATCGGCTGTGTTCCAATGACACAGCCGATCACAATGGAGGCGGCCAGGAGATGACCGCGCACGCGCGATCGGGAGCGCGCAGCGCGGTCATGTCGGTGGTACTGTGTTCCGTAGGAACACAGCTGTCACCGGCAGTAGTAAACAGTCACTGAGAGTGACTGTTTACTATGTGATCGGCTGTGAATCCATTCACAGCCGATCAGAAAATGTAAACAAAGAGCAGTAACTCAGTGTTACTAGCTCTTCTCCCCTCATACAGTTTCCAGTATGAGGGGAGAAGAACTAGAAATAGTGAGTTACTGCTCTGTTTACCTGCAAAAGTAAAATCACACTGAAATCACACTAATAAAGGTCCCCACACAGTCCTCAGCCCCCCCCCCCCCAATGCCACCTGTCACCCAACAGTCACCTCATCAGTGCCCAGAAATTGACACCCATAACGTTCACATGTGAGCGCAGCGATCGCGGGCAGAATCACCGCGATTCAGCCCGCAATCCGGAAATCATTGCAAATTGCGGGGACGCCTGTGCGTTGCCCGTGATTTGCAATAGCACCCCAAACGCTGTGCAATGTTGCCGCCATTTTCGCCTGCCGAATCGCGGTAACATCGCGCAAACAACGCATGACGCCCAAAAAAGGTACAAGAGCTTCTTTGGGGCATCATGCGTTGTTTGCGTGATGTTACCGCGATTCGGCAGGCGGAAATCGCAGCAACATCGCACAGCGTTTGGGGTGCTATTGCAAATCACGGGCAACGCACAGGCGTCCCGCGATTTGCAATGATTTCTGGATCACGGGCAGAATCGCAGTGATTCTGCCCGCGATCGCTACGCTCACATGTGAACGTAGCCTAAAATTCACCGGTCACCAGAGACTGCCATCAGTACCGCCGTGCACCATCGCCCGTCACCTGTCACCCATCAGTGACCATCGCCCGTCACCTGTCACCCCATCAATCACCGTCACCTGTCACCCCATCAGTCATCGTCACCTGTCACCCCATCAGTCATCGTCATCTGTCACCCTATCAATCATCGTCACTTGACACCCCATCAGTGATCGTCACTTGTCACCCCATCAATCATCGTCACATGTCACCCCGTCAGTGATTGTCATCTGTCACCCCATTAATCATCGTCACTTGTCACCTCATCAATCATCGTCACCTGTCACCTCATCAGTCATCATCACCTGTCACCCCATCAGTCATCGTCACCTGTCACCCCATCAGTCATCGTCACCTGTCACCCCATCAGTCATTGTCACCTGTCACCCCATCAGTCATCGTCACCTGTCACCCCATCAGTCATCGTCACCTGTTTGCCATATACATGCAATCACTTACTGACCGCCTAACGACTATATGCGTCGGCCATTAAAAGCTAAATACTGGGGTTATGGCAGCAGATAGCCCCCATAACCCCGGTATTTTTTGAAACGGCGGGTGGTCGGCTTTCAGATAAGGGTGGTCCCAGTGGCAGATTCGCCGCGGAATTACCCTTACGGTGCAGGGGAAGAGGTGACCCCCCCCTCCTGCCGCGTTCCAGACGTTTTCCCAGCTTACCGAACCCGCCGGCAGCGGGGAAAACTATTCGGTCCCGGATCCTCAGAGACAGGAAGTCGAGTGAGGGCAAGATGGCCCTCACTCAACTCTATGGTCTTGGAGGACCGGAGCTACGTCAAAAGACGTTGCCTAGCAACCGGTTTAAAGGGCCGCTTTTTTTTTTTTCCTCTTTCAACAATTTTTTTTTTCTTTTCTTTTTTAGTGTAGTTGTGAGGTGTGAGGTCTTTTTGACCCCAGATCTCACAATAAAGAGGACCTGTCATGCCTATTTCTATTACAAGGGATGTTTACATTCCTTGTAATAGGAATAAAAATGATCAAAACATTTTTTTTTTTAACTGTGTAAAAATAAAAAAATAATAAATAAAATAAATAGGAAAAAAAAAAAAAAAAATTAAAGCGCCCTGTCCCCGTTAGCTCGCGCGCAGAAGCAAACGCATACGCAAGTCCCGCCCACATATGTAAACGGTATTCAAACCATACATGTGAGGTATCTCCGCGATCGTTAGAGCGAGAGCAATAATTTGAGCCCTAGACCTCCTCTGTAACTCTAAGCTAGTAACCTGCAGAAATTTTTAAAATGTTGCCTATGGGGATTTTTAAGTACCAATGTTTGGCGCCATTCTGTGAGCATGCGCAATTTTGAAGCATGACATGTTGGGTATCTAATTACTCGGCGTAACATTATCTTTCACATTATGGAAAAAAATTGTGCTAAATTTACTGTTTTCTTATTTTTTAGTTCAAAAAAGTGAATTTTTTTCAAAAAAAATCGCATCTGGAAGACTGCTGCGCAAATATGGTGTGATAAAAAATATTGCAACGATCTCCATTTTATTCTCTAGGGTCTCTGCTAAAAAAAATATATAATGTTTGGGGGTTCCAAGTAATTTTCTAGCAAAAACAATTATTTTAGCTTGTAAACACCAAGTGTCAAAAATAGGCCCAGTCTTAAAGTGGATAAATGGACAACTTTGTGTAAAGCGCTACTTGGATGTTAGGCCTATGTATGTGGCCAGGCTGTGAAAAAGTGTTACACATGTGGTATCGCCATACTCAGGAGGAATAGCAGAATGTATTTTGGGGTGCAATTTTTGCTATGTACATGCTATGTGTTAGAAATATTGCATAAATGGACAGCTTTGTGTAAAAAAAAATGTGTTTTCATTTTCTTTCCACATTTTCCAAAAACTTGTGGAAAAAAATGACATATTCAAAAGACTCATTATGCCTCAAAAATTATACGTTGGGCTGTTTGCTTTCCAAAATGGGGTCATTTTATGGGGGTTTCCATTGTCCTGGTGCTCCAGGGCCTTCAAAAGTGCAATAGGTTGTCAGGAAATTATATGTGTAATTTGTGCTCCTAGAATGCCGGACGGGGCTACTTGAATGTTAGGCCTCTGTATGTGGCCAGGCTGTGAAAAAGTCTCACACATGTGGTATCGCCATACTCAGGAGGAGTAGTAGAATGTGTTTTGGGGTGTAGTTGCAAGTATACATGTGCTGTGTGAGAGAAATAACCTGTTAATATGGCAATTTGTAAAAAAAAAAAAAAAATCTTCATTTTGCAAAGCATTGTGGGAAAAAATTACAACTTCAAAAAACTCACCATGCCCCTTATTAAATACCTTGGAATGTCTACTTTCCAAAAAGGGGTCATTTGGGGGGTATTTTTACTTTCCTGACTTTTTAGTGTCTCAAGAAATGAGATAGGCCTTCAGTACATCAGGTGTGGTCAAGTGTGATCAATTTTCAATGATTCGCACCATAGCTTGTGGACTCTATAACTTTCACAAAGACCAAATAATATACAATTACTTAGGTTATTTTTACCAAAGATAATTAGCAGTATAAATTTTGGCCAAAATTTGTGAAGAAAAATGACTAATTTGCAAAATTTTATGACAGAAACAAAGAAAAATGTGTTTTTTCACGATATTTTCAGTCTTTTTTTATTTATAGCACAAAAAATAAAAAACCCAGTATTGATCAAATACCATCAAAAGAAAGCTCTATTTGTGTGAAAAAAAGGACACAATTTTTGTATGGGTACAGTGTTGCATGACTGAGTAATTCTCAGTCAAAGTGTGAGAGCGTTGAAAGCTGAAAATCGGTCTGGGCAGGAAGGGGGTGAAAGTGCACTGTAGGCAAGTGGTTAAATACTGTTAATTAAGATTAGTGCTATCGCAGTTATAATTAATAGGAGTAATGAGTGAGGCGCTGCTACTCAGCACACATTCATGTGATCATTTGTAAAAAAACCATGTTATGAGGTATCCGAGTGACATCACTTCCGGTTCGAGGCAGGTCCTAGTGGGGTGGAACGCAGTTGGAACGCAAGCTGTTTGTGGAGCTGCGATTCCTTACTTTATCGACTTATGCAAGCACAGAGTGCCATTGGAAGCACTTATAAATGGAAGTGTATCGCGATTTTAATTGCTATTCAATTTTTAATAAAGGGCATTGCACAATGATGTCTTTTTAATCTTTTCTTGAGATAATATATCCTTGGATTGTGACACTCCCTATATGGGATTCTGGCTACTATAAGTGGATTTGCCTTCCAGCTAAAGGGACACTACAGGCACTATAGATCCTTAGCGGCCTGAGTGCATTTGGTGAGGGGACAATTTTGCACTAAGTGGAACAAGCTACACCAGCACAAAGTTCTTTTTTTTTTTTTTTAATAAGAACACCAATCACCTATTATTACTGTCTTGGATGGACTTTTTGGATTGATCACCATTTGTTCGATTTTTCATAATTTTAGAAAAGACATTGGGCACTTTAATCACTTTCAGATGTGGCATTGGGTTGTGCATGTAGTTATCGTTGCACTTTATTGTTGAATACACCCATATTCATCTGCACATTTATTTATTTATAATTTTTTATTCATCTGCACATCAGTGCCATCTTAAAAGCATTAAAGGACCCCGGGCAATGAAGTACACTGGGGCTCCGCCTACACAATCACCCATGAGAATAAAAATGCAAATTATCGATAAGGTGATATTTATTGGTACAACAGTGCCAGGCTAATGACAGCTTCCAAGTTCGGTGACTGGGTCCAGTGAACACACACACATGGACGGGAGTCAGACTCGACTTTCCTGTGTGTGCCTGTTCCCGTGGCGGTGGACAGGCATTCCTGCAGTTGTGGCCTCCCCCTCCAGGGCCCAAGTGGCCTGACAGCAGCACAGGGCCGACAGGCGCTTGCCACCTGCTAAGTTCAGCGGTGGAATGCACACGGGAATAGGGACTAATGCTTGGCTGGGGCTGGGGCTGGGTCGCTGGACAGGTGGGGCCCCCGGGCAACTGCCCAGCATGCCCATTCGGTAAGATGGCCCTGCTGCACATATATCAATTTTATGTAGCATCATTTTTATGTATGTCTGATTCTGCACATATATTCTATTTTTCGAAGATCTTTGATGCATTGTATTCATGTAGCATTTCCTAATGTACTTATCTTTCAGCACTGAACATACAGCACATCATTTATTTATTAATCATTATTGATCATTGAGCACAAATCACTTTATTAATACTGTAGCACAATTTTTTTACAAATTATCTCATAAATGTGTGCTAATGAGTAGCAGCGCCTCACTCATTACTCAAGTCACATCACTTAAATTGAAGGCAGCTCTACATTAAGCTATATAGCACCAAAAAGGGAGAGGCACCATTTTTCTTTACTATAAAGTCATAACTAATAGTATTTGTGTGTACGTATTTAATTTATGTTGTATAAGTTGTTACATATGTGTTACATACGTAGACTTTTCGTATAGTCAGGTTTCAGTACAAGAATAGATTGTTGAACGTTAGCTTGTCAATCAAAGTCTATATATATCTTGGAATTTAGCTCCTGCTCTAGTCTAAGAAATTGCTGAAGTTAACTTCTGCAAATTTCTGTTTGCCACACGAGGTTCTGAGCTTTGTGGAGCTATGACGTCTACATGGAACATAAAATGACAAGAGACCCATATTCAAGGAGGATACAGACAAACAAACAAACACGAAGACACATGGAAGGCTATTCATAATACTCTTTGACAATTTAAGACAGATGCTTTCACTCAGAAACCTAAGACAATGTCATATCCTGCTTCTTCTGGCTTACAGTACGAAGCATGGAGACATGAGGCACACATGCTTCCATAAGCTTGTCACGTCTGTAGCATCCTCCTAGGAAGGTGCTAGGAAAGAGCATATGTGTGGCTCTGTCTGCTTATCGGGGGGGCTGATCATTTAGTTAGGCTTTTACATGTTTCCAGGTGTGATCTGTTGAGTCTGGGGAGTCTCCCCACTGTTTACAATGAGGGCTCTTATTGGACAGTGGAGGAAACCTGGCCAATAGCACACCAGGGCTTATAGCTGTCTCAGTGGAAGGAGTTTGCCACAATGCACCCTGAGATGAGTTATAAGTCTGAGGGGAGCATGTGACAGGGCGTCTTAGGCGGGAAGTTTCCAGGAAAACTATGTTGTGAGTACTCAAAACTGCCCAGGGGTATGCCTGAGAAAGGGGGGCCACTCCAGAAGGTCAAAGGGATCCAGGAGCCAGCTAACCAGTAGTTGTAATATAGAAAGGGGGTGCCAGTGTATAAGCCCTGAAGATTAGTGAGAGAAAGAGGGCGCCGGTGCGGGCCCTGAAGTGTTCAGCAGTGGAGCAGTGTATTCACATAAGTACCTCAGCAGGAGTGCTTAGGGGGAGCTTAAAAGAGGACTTCTTTATAGAAAAAGCAGTCACAAGTCAAGTCAGCGTTAACAGGCATCTGGCCAGCGTTAACTAGCCTCAAGTCAGCGTTGATAGGCATTCCGCCAGCGTCAAGTCAGCGCCAAACAGCAGTGTTCAAGTGTCCCCACCGAACTAGCCTAGTTTAGTTCCAGGAGTATCCCATTCATCCCTTCTCCCATCCAAGTTACCAAATAAATACCAAAAATCCAAAGATACTGGACTGGTCATTGTCTCAGTGCTCACACTTGGAGAACATGCTTAAATGTGCTGTTGTTGCTATCTGTAACTGTAACCCAGGGGGACCCATATCCAGCAAAACGGCTGGGAATTTGGCTACACATCTTTATAATTACGTATTTTATTTCTTATATTTTTACCTACACTGAACTGAAGTGTTATACTTTTTATATTGCATTTATGATGCCAATTGTGTGACAATAAAAGCGCTTTGTTTTGAAGTCAGTCTGGTTATCAAACTAACCATCCAGCAATGCCTAAAAGATCCTAAAATATTAAATGTATCTTTGAATATTTAACAGAAGGCAAAAGGGGTTCCAACCCAGTATTAGCAAGGTGTACCTAATAAAGTGGCCGGTGAGTGTAAATCTAAACTCAAACATGCCCCCCCCCCCCCAGGGTTTCCATAAGGACCACCTTCAATATAGTAGGAACAAGAGTCACAAGTCTCACAGTTGCGTTGCTGACCTGGAACAAGCATGTTCGTATCAGGTAATAGGACAGCCCCAAAGCTTGCTCCTTCAAGAACAAGGTCGGCAATGGTAGAACTATACCCAATAATTACCATTATCTGGTTGGAATACTATTTTTCCTAAAAGTGCATCATGGTAATAGGAATGGATGATGACTCTTCCTTCCTGAAGGCCAGCACAGCCCTCTACTCTGAAAACTTGATTCAGTGCTCTTTTATTCAGTAGTAGTTTCGATTTTAAGCCTTTTATACACAGATGTGGATAAACACATCCATCATGAAACTTCATTCTGGTATTATTCAAAATAAATAACCTGCAGTAATCCTGCCTTCCCGTGTTTTTATTGCTTGTTAAATCCCATATGTACTTTCATGAAAGGTCAACAGAAAAGGAAAATTAGAATATCTTAAAATCCATATTTGAGTCACTCATCAGTAATCTGAGTAAAAAACCATACTTGGCTATACACTGCTCTGTTTATGTATTTTGAACCAGACAGAGAGCTATATGATGGTGCTCACAGTTGATCACAACAGGAAACCAAAAAAATTTGCAATGCAAGTAATTGGCTTTTTAACTAATTCTCACTGGATTTATTCTGTAGCACTGAGCAGCTGGATTGACAGCTGGTTTCCAGCCAGCAGTTGGTGTCATATCAGATAATAACATGCTAGTCAGGTTTCTGTGCAAGAAGTCTGAGGGGAGCATGTGACAGGGCATCTTTTTCGGGAAGTTTCCAGGAAAAACAATGTTGTGAGTACTCAAAACTGCCCAGGGGTCTGCATGAGAGAGGGGGGCCACTCCAGAAGGTCAAAGGGATCCAGGAGCCAGCTAACCAGTAGTTGTAATATAGAAAGGGGGTGCCAGTGTATAAGCCCTGAAGATTAGTGAGAGAAAGAGGGTGTCGGTGCGGGCCCTGAAGTGTTCAGCAGTGCAGCAGTGTATTCACATAGGTACCTCAGCAGGAGTGCTTAGGGCGAGCTTAAAAGAGGACTTCTTTACAGAAAAAGCAGTCACAAGTAGTGTTGAGCGAACACGGACTGTATTATTTGTGTTCGTACCGAATAATTGGATTTTTGTTACCCGAACACGGACCCGAAAACTTTACTGTATGTTCGGGTTTAAAATCCGTGTTCGGTCATTTTATTTCCGTGTTTGTATGTATTGGCGCGCTTTTAATGGCGGGCTTTCAACAGCCAATCAACAAGCGTTTAACTGGTGTGCCTTAAGCCATCCCAGCCATGCCTACAAATGTATTAGTAGCTGTGATTGGCCATCTGAAGCATGTGACCAAGTCTTTATAAGTTCGAGACCGAGCGCCGCTGCGTCATTCTGCTGTAGTACAGGGACAGAGCACACATCATACGTGCTGGCTGCTGATTAGGGACAGACAGTCATAAATTGTAATGTGTCCGAAAAGAATTCTGAATCAGGGACAGGTCGGAGTGCTGCAGGCAGGGCGAGTTGTTAGGGCATTTTAGGGCGAGGCTGGAGATAGGCAGGGTCAGTGTTCTACAATCGATTTTGCTGTGTGGGGGGGTTTGCAGTGCCGGAAGTGACCGATCTTATCGATCATTTTAGGGCCAGGCTTGAGATAGGCAGGGTCAGTGGTCCACATCGATTTTGCTGTGTGTGGGGTGGTGTGAACACAATCTTTTTGCCCGCTGAGTGTGTGCAGCGTTTTTCCTTCAGTGCTGCTGACTGTGATAATACACTGCTGTGTTCACATGTGCTATTATTGAGTGATTTCAAAATGTATACACTTTTTTCTATTCCACTATTCAATATACACCCTTTTGGGTTAAAAAAATTAAATTCTGGCATAGTCTGTACTAATCTATTTAAAAATTACAAACTTAAAAGGGGAATTTTCTTCTTTTTTTCCCTCCATAGCCTGCAGCAGAGCTGACTGATATAAGACACTGCTGTTCACATGTGCTATTGAAAAATCACCAATTTTATATCATATTTTCTATTCCGCTATTCAATCTACACCCTTGGGGTAAAAACAATTAAATTGCGAGATAGTCTGTATCGGTACGTGTGAGATACACCTTTCCAATTTTTGGGGCGCATCTCATACTGCAGAGGATTGCAGGGTGCTTCAGTGTGCCTCCTGCCTGTTCCGAACTCCTCCTACTCCTCATCCTGCCTTTGGGGGTACAAAAAATAGTAATTTGGGCCTAGTCTGGGTCTGTACGTGTGAGATACATACACCTTTTGATATCATATTTTCTATTCCGCTATTCAATCTACACCTTTGGGGTAAAAACAATTAAATTGCGGGATAGTCTGTATCGGTACGTGTGAGATACACCTTTCCAATTTTTGGGGCGCATCTCATACCGCCGAGGATTGCAGGGTGCTTCAGTCTGCCTCCTGCCTGTTCCGAACTCCTCCTACTCCTCATCCTGCCTTTGGGGGTACAAAAAATAGTAATTTGGGCCTAGTCTGGGTCTGTACGTGTGAGATACATACACCTTTTGATATCATATTTTCTATTCCGCTATTCAATCTACACCTTTGGGGTAAAAACAATTAAATTGCGGGATAGTCTGTATCGGTACGTGTGAGATACACCTTTCCAATTTTTGGGGCGCATCTCATACCGCCGAGGATTGCAGGGTGCTTCAGTGTGCCTCCTGCCTGTTCCGAACTCCTCCTACTCCTCATCCTGCCTTTGGGGGTACAAAAATTAGTAATTTGGGCCTAGTCTGGGTCTGTACGTGTGAGATACATACACCTTTTGATATCATATTTTCTATTCCGCTATTCAATCTACACCTTTGGGGTAAAAACAATTAAATTGCGGGATAGTCTGTATCGGTACGTGTGAGATACACCTTTCCAATTTTTGGGGCGCATCTCATACCGCCGAGGATTGCAGGGTGCTTCAGTCTGCCTCCTGCCTGTTCCGAACTCCTCCTACTCCTCATCCTGCCTTTGGGGGTACAAAAAACAGTAATTTGGGCCTAGTCTGGGTCTGTACGTGTGAGATACATACACCTTTTGATATTATATTTTCTATTCCGCTATTCAATCTACACCTTTGGGGTAAAAACAATTAAATTGCGGGATAGTCTGTATCGGTACGTGTGAGATACACCTTTCCAATTTTTGAGGCGCAGCTCATACTGCCGAGGATTGCAGGGTGCTTCAGTGTGCCTCCTGCCTGTTCCGAACTCCTCCTACTCCTCATCCTGCCTTTGGGGGTACAAAAAAGTAATTTGGGCCTAGTCTGGGTCTGTACATGTGAGATACATACACCTTTTGATATCATATTTTCTATTCCGCTATTAAATCTACACCTTTGGGGTAAAAACAATTAAATTGCGGGATAGTCTGTATCGGTACATGTGAGATACACCTTTCCAATTTTTGGGGCGCATCTCATACCGCTGAGGATTGCAGGGTGCTTCAGTGTGCCTCCTGCCTGTTCCGAACTCCTCCTACTCCTCATCCTGCCTTTGGGGGGTACAAAAAATAGTAATTTGGGCCTAGTCTGGGTCTGTACGTGTGAGATACATACACCTTTTGATATCATATTTTCTATTCCGCTATTCAATCTACACCTTTGGGGTAAAAACAATTAAATTGCAGGATAGTCTGTATCGGTACGTGCGAGATACACCTTTCCAATTTTTGGGGCGCATCTCATACTGCCGAGGATTGCAGGGTGCTTCAGTCTGCCTCCTGCCTGTTCCGAACTCCTCCTACTCCTCACTCTGCCTTTGGGGGTACAAAAAATAGTAATTTGGGCCTAGTCTGGGTCTGTACATGTGAGATACATACACCTTTTGATATCATATTTTCTATTCCGCTATTCAATCTACACCCTTGGGGTAAAAACAATTAAATTGCGGGATAGTCTGTATCGGTACGTGTGAGATACACCTTTCCAATTTTTGGGGCGCATCTCATACCGCTGAGGATTGTAGGGTGCTTCAGTGTGCCTCCTGCCTGTTCCGAACTCCTCCTACTCCTCATCCTGCCTTTGGGGGGTACAAAAAATAGTAATTTGGGCCTAGTCTGGGTCTGTACGTGTGAGATACATACACCTTTTGATATCATATTTTCTATTCCGCTATTCAATCTACACCTTTGGGGTAAAAACAATTAAATTGCGGGATAGTCTGTATCGGTACGTGTGAGATACACCTTTCCAATTTTTGGGGCGCATCTCATACTGCCGAGGATTGCAGGGTGCTTCAGTGTGCCTCCTGCCTGTTCCGAACTCCTCCTACTCCTCATCCTGCCTTTGGGGGTACAAAAAATAGTAATTTGGGCCTAGTCTGGGTCTGTACGTGTGATATACATACACCTTTTGATATCATATTTTCTATTCCGCTATTCAATCTACACCTTTGGGGTAAAAACAATTAAATTGCGGGATAGTCTGTATCGGTACGTGTGAGATACACCTTTCCAATTTTTGAGGCGCATCTCATACTGCCGAGGATTGCAGGGTGCTTCAGTGTGCCTCCTGCCTGTTCCGAACTCCTCCTACTCCTCATCCTGCCTTTGGGGGTACAAAAAAAGTAATTTGGGCCTAGTCTGGGTCTGTACATGTGAGATACATACACCTTTTGATATCATATTTTCTATTCCGCTATTCAATCTACACCTTTGGGGTAAAAACAATTAAATTGCGGGATAGTCTGTATCGGTACGTGTGAGATACACCTTTCCAATTTTTGGGGCGCATCTCATACCGCTGAGGATTGTAGGGTGCTTCAGTGTGCCTCCTGCCTGTTCCGAACTCCTCCTACTCCTCATCCTGCCTTTGGGGGGTACAAAAAATAGTAATTTGGGCCTAGTCTGGGTCTGTACGTGTGAGATACATACACCTTTTGATATCATATTTTCTATTCCGCTATTCAATCTACACCTTTGGGGTAAAAACAATTAAATTGCGGGATAGTCTGTATCGGTACGTGTGAGATACACCTTTCCAATTTTTGGGGCGCATCTCATACTGCCGAGGATTGCAGGGTGCTTCAGTGTGCCTCCTGCCTGTTCCGAACTCCTCCTACTCCTCATCCTGCCTTTGGGGGTACAAAAAATAGTAATTTGGGCCTAGTCTGGGTCTGTACGTGTGAGATACATACACCTTTTGATATCATATTTTCTATTCCGCTATTCAATCTACACCTTTGGGCTAAAAACAATTAAATTGCGGGATAGTCTGCATCGGTACGTGTGAGATACACCTTTCCAATTTTTGGGGCGCATCTCATATTCTTGAGGATTGCAGGGTGCTTTAGTTAGCCTCCTGTTCGGACCTCCTCCTACTCCTCATCCTGCCTTTGGGGGTACAAAAAATAGTAATCGGGGCCTAGTCTGGGTCTGTACCTGTGAGATACATACACCTTTTGATATCATATTTTCTATTCCGCTATTCAATCTACACCCTTGGGGTAAAAACAATTAAATTGCGGGATAGTCTGTATCGGTTCATGTGAGATACACCTTTCCAATTTTTGGGGCACATCTCATACCGCCGAGGATTGCAGGGTGCTTAATTTTGCCTCCTGTTCGGACCTCCTCCTACTCCTCATCCTCATCCTGCCTTTAGGGTACAAAAAATTGTAATCAGGGCCTAGTCTGTGTTTGTACGTGTGAGATACACCGTTTTGTAAAATTTTTCCTATTCCGCTATTCAATATACACCCTGTTTGAGTGTAAAAAATTAAATTACGGCATAGTCTGTATCGGTACATGTGAGATACACCTTTTTAAATTTGTTTGGCGCATCTCCTTCCACCGCCGAGGATTGCAGGGCGCTTCAGTTTGCCTCCTGTTCCGAACTCCTCCTACTCCTCTTCCTCATCCTGCCTTTAGGGTACAAAAAATTGTAATCGGGGCAAAGTCTGTGTTTGTACGTGTGAGATACACCGTTTTATAAAATTTTTCCTATTCCGCTATTCAATATACACCCTGTTTGAGTGTAAAAAATTAAATTACGGCATAGTCTGTATCGGTACGTGTGAGATACACCTTTTAAATTTGTATGGCGCATCTCCTTCCACCGCCAAGGATTGCAGGGCGCTTCAGTTTGCCTCCTTTTCCGAACTCTTCCTACTCCTCTTCCTCATCCTCCCTTTAGGGTACAAAAAATTTTAAACGGGGCCTAGTCTTTGTTTGTACGTGTGAGATACACCGTTTTTATCCTTTTTTCTATTCCGCTATTCAATATACATCCTTTTGGGGTAAAAAAAATGAAATTGCGGCATAGTTTGCATATTTGACTGTGAGATACACCCGTGCGATATTGTTATTGTTTTGTTCCGCTATTCAATAAACACCTTTCTAGGGCAAGATCATAAATTACAGAAATATGAGGAGACCGTCAAATAGGGGCCATGGCCTGGGTCGTGGTGCTGCTGGTAGAGCTCCTGTTGCAAGGAGAGGACGTAGTCGATCTGTGCCAGCTACACGCACAAGTGAAACACCTTCCTCAAGTGTGAGTAGGCGACAGAACCTGCAGCAGTATTTGGTAGGGCATCATACACCTCTAGAAGTGATGAGGCCAGAAGAAGTAGAGGCGATAGTAGATTGGGTTGCTGACAGTGCCTCCAGTTCCTTCAAATTGTCTCCCACCCAGTCTACTGCAGAAAGGTCAGAGTTGGCACCTGCAGCCAATGTCCAACCGTCTTTCACCTCACCCCCTTGCAAATCAGGCAAGCAGTCTGAGCCCCAAGTCATGCAGCAGTCTCTTCTTCTTTTTGATGACTCTGTCAGCAGGGTTTCCCAGGGCCATCCACCTAGCCCTGCCCCAGAAGTGGAAGAGATTGAGTGCAGCGATGCCCAACCACTTATTTCTCAAGATGAGTACATGGAAGGACCATCGCAGCACGTCTCCGATGATGACGAAACGCAGGTGTCCACTGCTGCGGCATTCAGAATTGTGGAGACCGACAAGGAGGGCAGAGGTGAAGACTGGGTGGAAGATGATGTGGAGGACGATGAGGTTCTCGACCCCACATGAAATGAAGGTCATGCAGGTGACCTGAGTAGTTTGGAGGAAGAGGCGGTGGTCGCACAGAGCCACCAGCACAGCAGAAGAGGGAGCAGGGTGCAGAAGCGGAGCGGCCATGCAGTAGACACTACGCCTGCTACTGCCCAATGCAGCAAGGGAACGAGCGCACCAAAGCGAGCTCAAAGGAGTTCTCTAGTGTGGAAGTTCTTCAGAAAATGTGCTGATGACAGGACACGAGTGGTTTGCACCCTGTGCAATCAAAGCCTGAAGCAAGGCATAAACCTTCTCAACCTGAGCACAACCTGCAAGATCAGGCATCTAAGAGCAAAGCACGAGCTGCAGTGGAGTAGACACCTTCAAAACCAAGAAAGGCCTCTGGCTCCTCCTGCTTCCTCTTCTGCTGCAGTCTCGGCCTCTCCATCCACATCTGTAGTGATACTGGCACCTGCCACCCCGCAAACAGACGATCTGTCAGCAACACCACCACCTGGGTCACCAACCATCTCCACAATGTCCCGTGGAAGCGTTCAGCTTTCCATCTCCCAAACACTTCAGAGGAAGAGGAAGTACCCCAATACCCACCCGCGATCCCTGGCCCTGAATGCCAGCATTTCAAAATTCTTGGCCTTTGAAATGCTGTCATTCCGTCTGGTGGAGACGCACAGTTTTAAAAGCCTTATGTCGGTGGCTGTCCCACAGTACGTCGTGCCCAGCCGCCACTACTTTTCCAGGCAAGCCATCCCTTCCCTGCACAACCAAGTGGGGGAAAAAAATCAGGTGTGCACTGCGCAACGCCATCTGTGCCAAGGTCCACCTAACTACCGATACGTGGACCAGTAAGCACGGTCAGGGGCTTTATATTTCCCTAACGGCACACTGGGTAAATGCAGTGGCGGATGGGCCTGAGGCGGATAGCAATTTGGCGCACGTCCTTCCACCACCGAGGATTGCCTCCTGTTCCTAACTCCTCCTACTCCGCTTCCTCAGCCTCTACCGCCTCCTCATCCGGTCAGCGTAACACCTTCACCACCAACTTCAGCACAGCCAGGGGTAAACGACAGCAGGCAGTTTTAAAACTTGCCTGTTTGGGGGAAAAACCACAGGAGTTGTGGAGGAGCATGGAACAGCAGACAAATGAGTGGTTGCTGCCAGCGAGCCTCAAGCCCGGCCTGGTGGTGTGCGATAACGGGCGAAATCTCATAGCAGCTCTAGGCCTAGCCGGTTTGACGCACATCCCTTGCCTGGCGCATGTGCTGAATTTGGTGGTGCAGAGGTTCCTTAAAAATTACCCCGATATGTCAGAGCTGCTGCAGAAAGTGCGGGCCGTCTGTGCGCACTTTCGGCGTTCTCACCCTGCTGCTGCTCGCCTGTTAGCGTTGCAGCGTAACTTCGGCCTTCCCGCTCACCGCCTCATATGTGACGTGCCCACAAGGTGGAACTCCACCTTGCACCTGCTGGAAAGACTGTGCGAGCAGCAGCAGGCCATAGTGGAGTTTCAGCTGCAGCACGCACGCGTGAGTCACTCTGTGGAACAGCACCACTTCACCACCAATAACTGGGCCTCCATGCGAGACCTGTGTGCCTTGTTGCTGTAACGCTCCTGCGTTTTATGTATGATGTGGATTTTCAGCTGCAGAAATATTCCACTTCAGTAGTCATGTAGAGAAACGCTGAGACACCAATCCCAACTCTCAATGACTCATCATGTGTGGATGATCTCAATTCAGCAAGTAAATACACACACTCAATAAGATGTTTCCTAGAGTGACTTATGTATATAGTAACACAGTGATGATAGGCTGAAGAGACAGGTTGGGTAGAGATGGTAGATGACAGACACTTGAAAGGAAATGTTCTTGAAAGTAAGATAGTAGCAGATGGGATGCAGATAGGTTTAGCAATCATGTATGGTAGCAGATGACAGAGTAGCAGGTGGACATACAAGAGAGATCAACCCAGTGCAAGAACAGGTGGTAGTAGGCTCAAGAGCTAGCAATCTTAGATAATGCAGATGTAGTAATAGTCCTTAGTATGCAGAGCTAGATAGTGTAAGCTTTAGTATGAAAGTTATAGAGGTTTCCCCTGTGGGGTACTTATCACTAATAGCAATGTAGCAGAGGAGAGGTTCGGCAAGAGCGGATGATCCGGTAGCGGCATACAGGGATCAGCGCAGCGTGGTTCCGACAGCGAGGTATGCTTGCAAGCATGAGAGCTTCAAGACAGGTTAGCATCAAGGCACAAAGCAGTTTGAACGAACACATGTGAGTGAGAGCCGGCGATCTAAATAGCCATCCAGTCCGGCGCTCAGTGATGACAGCATCAGTCTTAAAGGTGTATGCGCACCTTACCAAAAGAGAATGGTGGGCCGCATACACTTATGAAAGAGTAATTAGGGTACCCAAAGGTACCAGAACATTACACAGTGTCTCCACAATGACCGCCGAGTTGCCCACATTCTAACCTGTGCTGATTACTGGGTGGCCACGCTGCTGGATCCCCGTTACCAGGACAACGTACCGTCCTTAATTCACTCACTGGAGCGCGATCGCAAGATGCGCGAGTACAAGCGCACGCTGGTAGACGTGATGCTGCTGGCATTCCCACCTGACAGCGGGGCCACAGTGGAAGCACAAGGCCAAGGCAGAGGAGGAGGAGGAAGAGGTCGCCAACGCAACCAGGGCACCGCCAGCACCTCAGAAGGCAGGGTTAGCATGGCCGAAATGTGGAAAAGCTTTGTCAGCATGCCACAACAAACAGCAGCACCAGCAGCTCATATGGAACATCTTAGCAGGAGGCAGCATTTCACCAACATGGTGGAGCAGTATGTGTGCACACGCCTGCATGTAGTGAATGACGGGTCTGCCCCCTTCAACTTCTGGGTCTATAAATTGGGCACATGGCCTGAGCTTGCCCTTTACGCCTTGGAGGTGCTGGCGTGCCCTGCAGCCAGTGTATTATCTGAACGTGTATTTAGCACGGCTGGGGGCGTTATCACAGACAAGCGCAGCCGCCTGTCCAGAGACAATGTGGACAAGCTCACGTTCATTAAAATGAACCAGGCATGGATCCCACAGGACTTTTCCGTACCGTGTGCAGAATAGAGATGGATACCGACCTTACCCAGCCATTGTTCTATTTTTGATCCTTCTCACTCTTTTGGGGTGTACCCTCATTTAAAATCACTGAAAAAAAGCAGTGTTGGCTACTTCGTCCTCCTCCACCGCCGCTTCCACCTACACCGCCCATAGGTGTGCGCAGCCTATTGCATTAGGGTGTGCACCCCAAAGTTTAAATACACATGCATGTGTTTGCCTACATGTATATGGCCCCGGTACATTACTCTCCCTGCTGGCAAAGTGATATAGAAGTGTGTGGCACTTCTCTTATGGCAGAGCAGGTCCGAGGGAGATCTTTCCCATCTCCTCACTGGCAAACAGAGCGATAATGCTAATGTGCCCTAGGTGATTAGGGTGTGCCCAGGCACACCCGGCACACCCTGTGTGCACGCCTATGACACCCCCACATCCACCACCACCTTAACCTCCCTCCTACTCCATATGGGCCTCGTCCTTCACAGATGAAGAACATTGTTTTATTTTTGTTGTTTTAAGTTATTTCCCTATCCACATTTGTTTGCAGAGCACTCGCCATGCTCTTAACTATGGTTTGCTGCCATTTGCAGCACTCTAGCCCTTTCCATTGGTGTTTTAGAGCCATTTTAGTGCCTGAAAGTTCGGGTCCCCATTGACTTCAATGGGGTTCGGTGTCCGGGTAAAGTTCGGAAAAAGGCCGGGACGCGGACCCGGACTTTTTTTTCAAATTCGGCCAAACCCGCCGAACACGGACATCCAGGTGTCCGCTCAACTCTAGTCACAAGTCAAGTCAGCGTTAACAGGCACCTGGCCAGCGTTAACTATGCCACCAATTGGAAACCACGACCATGTTGTCAGTTGCCTCAAGTATTTTAATTATTTATGTTTCTGGAAATTAATCAAGCTGCCAATGTTCTCTCTAATCCTTTGACTGAGCTAAAAGCATATGTTCACTTTTGCAGCCAAATTGGGATAAAACAAACTAGAGTTATGCTTTGCAAATAGGGGCATGTAACAAATAAATAAAAATATTTAAAAAGTGAAGCTTACCTTTTTTTTATGCCATTTTCTGGAAACTCTAGGAAATTTGTTTATAAGGGGACTGGGAAGCTGTGTTTACTATAATTAACACTGTCTGCACTGTGCTGGCAGATGCCATTTCACCAGATGTCAACTAAGTTTGAACACTGTCTGTCCTAACAAAGGACATGGGCTTCTATATGGTATGGTAACGAGAGGGAGCTCATCCTGTCTACAACCTCTCTATGCTGTGTACAGACTTGGACAGATTGGAATAGGCTCATTCTAACATTGTTCAAAAAACTTTGCAGTCAGCTATGACACCTTTTCCTGAGAAACATCTAAAACGTAAGAAATATAAAAAAAGAAAGCAAAATAGGAATGCTGCGTGAGTGGGAACACATAACACACATATAGTGGTTTTCTCAGATTTGACTACAAAAGTTATAATACACTTTAAACCTTATTTTCCACTTTTGTACATTGTATGAAGAGTGTGGGTGGTTAAGTCTATTTGGGAGTCTAGGAGTTAGATGGCCCTCATCCCTGCATTAAACAAATAGGCAAAAAGGAGATACCCCCTAAATGGGACTGTTACGGGCAACCACTCATGTAGGTAAAAATGTTAGTTTTATTGGTACTTAGTAAAAAAACATATAGAAATACACATATACATATATATAACTATAAAAAGAATTTGGTGACTGGATGTAAACAGATTGGTGACCATGAAATTACATAGAGGGACCCTGGAAGGCCACAAAGATCCAATGCGTTTCGATTTCGCGCATATTAATTCTTCTTCAGTGGTCTTACAACGTAGGTCCACTGAAGGATATCTAAGGTAAGAATAAAGATATTCAAATATAGGTAATGTCACATATATATACTCTTTTATAGCATCAAAATATCAACAATATTGAAATCAATAAAGAAGATTATAAAGTAAATAGACATACCCTGAATTTTGGTCACTATTGTAAGAACAGTCGCTTGATTAAAATATTGACTGCAACACACCAGGAAAGAATGCCAGGGAATCCCACGAGCCACGCACTGTCTGAGTCGCACGTTACCCCACATGAAGTGGGGAGAGGAGACATGGCAATGGGGTGGACACTGAGTATGGAAGTGGGGGGCAGACCACAAACTCCACAAGGGGTCCAAATTGGGACGCAGAGAGGGTCACACTGAGGGTATGGTTAATTCTGCAAACAACAAAGCATATAGTGCAGTAAGTATAGAGTAATAAAGGAAAAAATGGGGATAATAGTGGTGTCCTAAGTAATATTTGTATGGATTGCTCTATCCAGCGTTGGATGTATAAATGCGCACGAAGACCTGCATATAACATGCGTATGTCAATGGTGCCATTATCCAAATGTCTGGAAAGCGACAACTCAATAGAGGTTTTACATTTATTTACTGTTATATGGACCCACCTCGTCTTGGAGAGAAAAGGTTGATTGTTTGCGGGTTGAAAATTGGCAATCATACAGGGAGAGAATTGCGTTTCAGACATGAGAGTTTGGGGAGGCGTATTTACTAAGTATCCTCTGTGTGGAATAGCAGATGGTATACATCTATATCCAAAACAGAAGTAGGGAGAATGACATGTGTTGTACATATAATAGAAGTGTATTAGAGTTTACAAGTACATGTCCAGTATAAAAAAATAAGTATTTTGACTCTGTATAGAGTACATTGAATGGGAAAATCTAGATATAGGAATTAGATGTATTGTTATTACCTCAATCCAAAGGTTTGTCTACAGAAAGTATCCCTCCTGGCTAGTGTGTCTCAGTCTTAGAGGGAGACACTGCTCTATATATGTCTTACCTGATAAGCCTGGATGTGCATCAGTTGCGTCCATGGGGCCCCTGGGTGGGTGGTGCACAAGGCGGCCACAGGTGATCCCATCTAAAAACCCCCCGTCATCATGTAGGACCTGCCCTCCCACGTGGCCACACCCATTGACGCGGCCCGCGTTTGGCCAGTCATCATGGCGATCCGGGGAGGAGGGGGCCGTGGAGCCGAAAGGTGCATCACCCGCCCACCGACGCACGGGATAGAGGCCGCGGCGGTCACAGAAGAGACCGCCTTAGCCTGTTAAGCCACCCAACCCCGGGAGTGATCCCGTGGAGATGGGTGGCCTACGTGCGTCGGGTGGAGCCGTGAATCCCCGCCCAAAACTGCCCATACCCAGTCCAATACGTGCAGACACAGGCACAGTGCAGGGAATCATCGGAAGTCCTCGGCCTACACTTCCCATAATGCGTGCAGTCATGTTGCCGTGGCAACATATCAACAATACTTGTACATAGGAGAAAGGAGAAAAAGAGAAGTTCATCGATTACAAAGCATAAAGATATCATTATGGCATGGATTTAGACACAAACCTAATACAGAGAGTAATTACAAAAAGATATAGATCATAGAATGAATCCAGAATACCTTAGATCTTCTGATATTTTCTGTACATTGTATGTGTTCTCATTTATACAGAATTCCTATCTTTTAAAAATATTTCTTATGCTTCAGATGTTTCTCAGGAAAAGGTGTTATGGCTGACTGCAAAGTTTTTTGAACAATGTTTGAATGAGCCTATTCCAAGTCTGTACACAGCATAGCTATTTTTTTCTGTTTCAATATTTTTATTAAAGGTTTTCACAAAGAGTAGAAAAATACCAATGTAGAAGATTGAATAATACAAAGTTAACACAATCTGAAGTGCTCGTATACTTACAAAAGAAAGTGTTTGCATTATTAGACAAAGGGGAAAAAGCAGAAGGCGTATAGCCCCGAGCCCCACCTTAGCTATAGACTTTTCCCTTAGAAGTGCCACTCCCAGGCATATTCATGGCATTTAATTGCGAACATATGAGTTTTTGCACAAACATTGTTGAACCAACAATGATGTCTTGCAAAGAGACTGCAAGTACACAGCCAATGTAATAGCTAGATAAATGTTTATTAGCTAATATGGGACCATGGAGTTTGGGATTTGCCCCCCCCCCCAGTGTTTTGGAGGAGAAGGTGCCCACTTCCATGGAGAGGGGATCCCCTATAATCTGTTACTAGAATCTTATATTTAAAACCTTACCTGAACCTCAGATGGTATATCAGCCCAACAAGAATAGCTAGATTTTCTCCACAGATGTCCTCTATCTGCTGGAGGGGGTGCAGAATCACTGGATCGTTGATCCATATGCTCTGGGAATGCCCGAAACTGACCGCTTTCTGGAATGACATCTCCATCCTTTTAACCAAACGCTGGGAATCACTCTTCCTCTGTCCTCGGCTATGGCATTATGCTCTCTGGGGATAGAGAAAGTGCTCCCCCAATTCAGGACGGTTCTAGTTCACATTTTGCTGGCGGCCCGCCTGATGATCCTGCGCCACTGGAAAACACTAGACTCCCTTCAAGTAGACAAAACCATCCGTACCCATGCCTCCTATGAGATAATGTTTGCTTCCTCCGAGAACAGACTCCAACTGTGTGCTAAACTGTGGGAACCCTGGACATCCCAGTATGCCTCCACTTAGTTGTGACTGTGTACTTTCCTCTTCCCTACCCCCCCTTTCCCCTTCCCCCTCTATTTGCCCCAACAGTTTGAAGTCGGGGACATCATGCGTTTTCACACTTGAATCTATGTATAGAGAAGGTGAGCTCGGCTTCCTCGAGTCTTGACTGGTCACGCTTTGTCCTGGCCCTGGTCTTCCTGACCACTTTGAGAGGTTTGGGGCTCGGGATGGGATGGGTGTGGTGTGAGGTCGCACTCCCTGCAGAAAGATTGCCACAATATATGTTGAAATGTTTCACGACTCTGTTCATAATTTGCATGTGGTTGCGCAGCTTATTTCCTGTTTTCCTCTGTTATGCTGACCTGCGAGTCATGCACCCTTCATGACTGTTTATATGTTTTATTCTTTCTTGAAACTCAAATAAACATTTATTGAATATTAAAACCTTACAAGCACATAGTTCATAAAAGCTAGAAGGGGAGAAGAGGGAGGGGGGAGGGAAGGGAAAGGAGAAGACCTTGCGCTCCGGCAGCAGTTTTTTTTTTTTTTTTTTTATATTTCTTACTTTTTTACATTTTAGAAGACGTCATGGCTGAACGCATGCATTCCAAATGAGCCTATTCCAAGTCTGTCCTCATTAACATATAATATAAACACCTTTAACCCTTTGTTAGGATAGACAGTGTTAAAATCTAGCTACAATTGATAATGAAGATCTACCTGCACAGCTGTCCAGCCTCCTCATAAAGAAGGAAAACTATCTAGGATATTTTGCTGGAGGGTCTAGAAAAGAGCATCTAAAAGCTAAGTTGTAATTTTTAATTATGCTCTGTGAATAGGGACAAATAATGAAAATAAAGTAGGTGTTATCCCTATTTCGCTGCAAAAGTGGAAATACACTTTAAGTTATGTAGCAATATTTCCAAGCCTTGAGCCTGATGTGGGTCTGCCATTTTTACTGGTGACACTTCCAACACATTTAAGTTGTGAACCCAAGTGTGAGAATTGAGACAATGATCACTCCAGCATCTTTGGTTGGTTTTGTTTATTGTATTTTGGGGATGGGAGAAGGCAATGAGTGGGATACTCCTCTGGCTCAACTAGGTTAACTGGGACTTTATACAAAAATGGCCATTGGCGCTGTCTTGACGCCAGCTGAATGACAACCAGTGCTTCCTGGCGTTTGAAGATACTATTATGCTGAACTTGTGCTGGAACTTCGACTTTAACTTGTTTGTTAACTCAGAAGATCCAGGCCTGTAGAACACTTGACTCCTGACACTCAATCTAGCTCAAAATTCACTGAACAGCTTCCTTCAGTCCTTCACTAACGAAGGTAGCTCCTTGTCACTGCTTGTGCCGCTGCAACTTATAACTCTGTACACTGCACACTGTACACATTAGCTCTTCCGGGCCCAACCGCTGGCACCCCCTCTACACTTCAGGGTCCTCTAACTAGGCACCCCCTCTAACACTTCAGGGTCCTCTGACTAGGCATCCCCTTTACAGCTAGCTGACTCCTGGATCCTTCGCTGGAGTGGTCCCCTTGGCAGGCTTCCTTGGAACTGAACTCCTCTTCCTCCACTGGTCCTCAGCACACCGGATCCCCTCTGCAGCTCAACTCAGCATTCTCTGGATTCCCCGAGACACCTGATCCTTCTGACAGGAGGAGAGACAGCCGTACTCTTCCTTGTGGGACTCTGCTTCCTGCCAAAGACTCTGCGTCATGCATTCCTCTCAAACTTATACCCACTCCCAGAATCTTCTGCGGCAGAATCTGCCTTCTGGGGTAGATACAGGCCTGAATGTGTCTCTGATTGGATTTCCTCCACTGCCCAATGAGAATCCTCTCATGGAGCCAGTGGGGAGACTCCCCTCTCAGCAGACACACCTGGGAGACATGACAGCCCAACTGAAATAATGGCCCTGCTGTTAGGCAGCCAAGGTCCACTATACTTTCACCTAGCACCTACCCTGTAGGGTGCTACATGCACCCCATACCAAAATTGGATTTTTGACTTACCGCAAAAACCCATTTCTCTAAAGTTCTTTGATGGACTGATCTTCATAACCATTGGGTTATACCGCCCCTACAGGAATAGGACACTAGGCAGAAAAAAGAATCGGGCAGTCCCAGGGGTATACTCCTCTCTCTGCAATAGGTACTCAGTTTTGTTACAAGCAGTGGCAGAAGAAATACAACTCCACCGAGGGGTGGGTGCAGTGTCCATCAATGAAAATCAGAGAAATGGATTTTACGGAAAGTCAAAAATCCCATTTTCTCTTTCTTTCATTAACGGACACAGCGCATTATCTTCATAACCATTGGCACATCCCGAAGCAGTGTTAAACATGAGGGGTGGGAACAGCAAGAAAATTCCCAAGGCTAAACAGTAGCCAACTAGGCAACAGGATCTAAACCAAAACAGCTGGAGCCCACCTGAAAAAAAACAATACACCTTCAAAAAGAGGATCAGGTCCTCTAAACAGCAGCCAAAAGAAGCATTCTCAGATGCCCACACATCCCCTTTATAGAACTTTGTGAAAGTGTGCGCCGATGACCAGGTGACCACCTTGCAAACCTGCATCACTGACGCCTGATGACAGAAGGCCAAGGAGGCACTAAGTAGAGTGCGCCTTGATAGGGAAAGGAGAACCTGACCCCTGATGGAGGAATGAATAACCGTCTGTCTGATCTATCTGGAAATGGTCGCAGAGGAGGCGGACATCCCTTTCCGAGGCTCATCCGTGAGCATAAATAGTGAGTCTGACTTCCTAAAAGACTCTGTAGCTGCCAGGTACACCCTAATTGCCCAGACCACATCCAAGGCATGCAAAGTAATTTCCTTTGGATGTTTTGGCCTGGGACACAGGGAAGGCAACACAATGTCTTCATTCAAATGAAAATCAGAGACAACCTTTGGGAGGAATGAAAGACAGGGACGAAGAACCACCTTATCTCTGTGAATCACCAAGTAAGGTGAACGACAGGATAACGTCACCAGTTCCGACACCCTGCGCGCAGAGGTGATAGCCACCGAAAAATCCACCTTCTGAGACAGCGTAAGCAAGGGAATCTCCCGAAGATTCTCAATGGGAGGCTTCTGGAGAACGGAAAGAACCAAATTGAGATCCCAAGGCGGCAACGGAGACCACACTGGAGGAACCAAATGTCAAACACCCTGAAGAAAGATACGTACTAGAAAGTGTGTGGCCAAGGGTGGTTTGAAGAAGACCGCCAAAGGCGACACCTGGCCCTTGATGGTACACAAGGTAAATTTCTGTTCAACCTCTGTTGAAGAAAGGTCAAGATCCGAGCCACCGAAAAGGAGCGAGGATGAACCTCAAGAGACTCACACCATCCAATGTACGTCTTCCACCTACAATTGTAGATCTTCCTAGAAGTAGATTTCCTAGCTTTTAATAGCGTTGGAATCACCGACTCAGGTAAACCTCTATCCATCAGCACCTGATATTCAACAGCCAAGCCGTCAATGCCAGCGACTGTAAAGCAGGACGGAAGATTGTGGTGACTAATATATATACACATATACATACACATATACATACACACACACATATATATATATATATATATATATATATATATATATATATATATACACACACACACCCACACATACATACTGTATAAACATATATATGTTTTCTTTTTTCCTTCTTTCTACTTGGAACCATTTTTTTTTCGGCCTCTTCAAGAATTATTGTGCTCCAGTGACTGTGTAATTGCATTGTTTTATTTTGCATTGTTGCTGTTGTTTTTCTTTGATGTTATTCTCAAAAAGTCTGATAAATCAGGGCCCTTGAGTGCTATACAGTGGTCTCCTTATTGGATTTTCTGTAACTTGCAATTGTAGGAGGTAACAAAAAAAGAAAAAAGGTTTAACCCTTATCTACAAAAACAGAACATTTTGGGGTATACTGTACATAACTTTGGTTAAGAAGGAATCCCAATAAGCTGCACCATGCTTTTTTTCTGCAATATAGGACTACAAATCTCTGCCATTTATCACATATGAATGTTTATTTCCTGTTCTAATATCCGAATGAAAAACAAAAATGATAATTATCCGATAAAACAAGAGGAGTTGACTATTTAACCAGTTCACGACTCAAGCAATTTTTCATTTTCTGCAAAAGTGTTAAAATCTCTATTTTGGGCTATAAAATGACATATTACCCCTTTATATTTTCTAAAAAAAAAAAGCAGATGACTTGTACTCTAAAAGATGTTTTCACAACTGTTTATTAAAATCTATATTTTTTTGGGATGACAGATGTAGCTCCCTACAAGGTAGGTGCTAGGTAAAGTATGGTGGGCCTTGTCTGCTTAACAGCATGGCCATGATTTTCAGATGGCCTGTCATGTCTCCCAGGTGTGGCTGTTGAGACTGGAGAGTCTCCCCACTGTGCTCCGTGAGAGGGTTCTCATCGGGCAGTGGAGGAAACCCAGCCAATGGCACACTCAGGCCTGTATCTACCCCAGAAAGGCAGATTCTGCCGCACAGCATTCTGGGAGTGGGTATAAGTTTGAGGGGAGCACATGACGCAGCGTCTTTGGCGGGAAGCAGAGTCCCAGGAGGGAGAGTGCGGCTGTCTCTCCTCCTGTCAGAGGAATTGGTGTCCCAGGCGGCTTGCCTGAGGGGGCAGAAGGCTGAGCTGCAGAGATGATTCGGTGCGGAGGACCAGCGGAGCTGAGAGGGGTCAAGTTTCAGGAAAGCATTCCCAGTTCATGGGTACTGCAAACTGCCCCTGGGGGTCTGCCTAGAGAGAGAGGGGACCACTCCTGTGAAGGTCCAGGAGCTAGCTAGCCGGTGCAGGAGCAAAAGTAAAAGGGGGTGCCAGTGTTGACCCTGAAGAGAAGCGGAGAGGGTGCCAGTGTGTGGACCCTGAATTGTAGAGGAGGTGCCTAGTGAAACGATCACATGGACTAATCCGGACATTTGGGCAACTGAGCTCGATATGATATATTTACATCTATGTCTGTGAGTAGCCATTTTTAAATGTTACACGAATAAAGCCTTTTATGGAGGATAATGCGCTAGGTCGGTGCGCCCTTTCTTTGTTTTCTTTGCCTAGTGAAAGGACCCTGAAGTGTAGAGGGGGTGCCTAGTAAGAGGACCCTGAAGTACAGAGGGGACGCCATCGGTTGGGCCCTGAAGTATTAAAGTGTACAGCGTGCAGTGTACAGTGATGAGAGTTGCAGCAGCAGAAGCAGTATACAGAGGCTACCTCAGTCAGCAAGGACTGGAAGGAGCAGTGTTCGAGACTTGTGAGCTAACCAGAGTATCAGAAGTCAAGTTCAAGTACAGTTCAGCAAGTCAGCATTTTTCAAGCGCCAGCAAGCGTTGGTCGGCATCTAGCCAGCGTCAAGAAAGCGCTGAAAGGCATTTTTTCTTCAAAGTGTCCCATTTGTACCTAGTTGAGCCAGAGGAGTATCCCACTCATTCCCTTCTCCCATCCCCTATATCAAATAAATAAAACAAACTGAAGATGCCAGACTGGTCTTTGACTAAAACCTCACACTTGGGTACTCAGCTTAAAGGGGCTGCTGGCGTTTCCAGTAACCATGGCAGCAGGGCTGGCCCAAGGCATAGTGCTGCCTGGGTCCAATAAAATTCTGCCCCCCCCCCCTCTAAAAAAAAATCACGCCCACCAAAATGCTCCCACATCCATCCATGATTATTAAAACTAGAAATCACTTGTCAACTTGCCAGTTCAGCTCATGCTGCTGTGGTGTCTCTCTCTCCTCTCGTGCTGCATCGGTGGTAAAGGGCCGCTGTCATTGCCCTTTACCTGGATTAGTGATGCGCTAGGTCCTGCAGACCCAGCCATCATGGACACTTCCACGTGTGTAAACGGGGGGCCGCTATATGATGGCCTCCCAGAACTAGCCGGCTGCGCTGTAGCCATCAATCATAATGAGTAAACACATTAAAAAGAGCAACCAAGTCAGCCACTCACATTATTAACTAGATTTCTTAGAACCCACTCACCAGCAAAGGCAGCGCTAACTCCTCCTAGTGAATGAAGTGCTCCACTATTCCAAAATGCAAATGCTGTGCAAACTACAAGTGCATCTTGCCCGCTGAGATCACTAACAAGAATTCCATCCATTGGGACACAAGCCATCTAACCCACGGAGATTCCAAAGCACTTTTTGATCTTTAGTTGACATAAGCCAACAAAGATCAACTCCATCCGGTGAGTCTGCATTTTTTACACAGTTTTGCCACCACTACTGTTTGTACAACATACAGTCACCACGTTTTGGCTGCCACATATTTGCACATGGGACTTACAGTTTGGACTACTCATTGTTTCTAGCTCATGATGATTAGTAATTGTGTGACTTTACACATATATATATATATATATATATATATATATATATATATATATACCAAATGCACTTGAGCATTTTTTTTTCACAATAGCACCTTGTCCCGCTCGGCCAGTCAGCGGCATAGGGAGGTCGCGGACCACGGTGACACTCTGAGTGAGACACTATGGAGCAGAGACAGAGACGGCGCAGCGTCCAGTGTAATTAAAATACTCCCATCTGCGGCCGCTACACTTACTTAAACGGTTACTGCTGGCAATGAATTTACCTTTCTTCTACACTGGCTGTCAGAGGGATGTGGTGACGTGGCGGCTGCGCTGCGGCTGCCTCTGCTCAACTGCCGCCTGGGTCCAATGGACCCACTGGGACCCATTGTAGGGCCGGCCATGCATGGCAGACCCTCATCAGACCCAATGCCTGGAAAATCCTGCTACACATAAAAGATGAGGTTGTGTTGAGTAAATAAATACTAAACATGTCAAGCTTCAAAACTGTGTGTACCTGCAAAACAACAAAAATATACAATAACCAAAACTATCAATAGTAGATATTTAAAATGTCTTTACAGCTTATCAGTTTACAGTTAACCGTGTATGAGGGATGTAGAATTATTTCTCTCTATGTGCATGTTTTGCATTCATATGTGAGTGCGTGGAGTGGCGGGGGTGCATTTAATATTAATTATAGGTTAATTTTTTAACATTTTTTTTTTCCCACTTAATCTTATTGCTATCACAAGGGGGTGTACAAGTCCCCTAACTGATAGCATTAGGCAGGTGACTTGTGTTGAGTGAATACTAATAAATAATAATTAGGAAATTATTGTTCTTGTCATGGAAACAGGAAGCACCTAGGTAGAATGCAACCTTGTTAAAGCAACCCCAGTTCTTTTCCAGAAAGTGTAGCGTTTATTAGATCCCAGCAACAGATGACAAGTCCTTCAGAGTATATACAAAATAATACAATAAAATAACAAGACCTTTGAATCCCCTTCAGAATACTCAGTCCTTCTGTTCATGTTGTAGCAAGTATATAGACACTCGACACATCCAGCATATATACAGTGCCTTGCGAAAGTATTCGGCCCCCTTGAACTTTGCAACCTTTTGCCACATTTCAGGCTTCAAACATAAAGATATAAAACTGTAATTTTTTGTGAAGAATCAACAACAAGTCAGAAACAATCATGAAGTGGAACGAAATTTATTGAATATTTCAAACTTTTTTAACAAATAAAAAACTGAAAAAATGGGCGTGCAAAATTATTCAGCCCCCTTAAGTTAATACTTTGTCGTGCCAACTTTTGCTGAGATTACAGCTGTAAGTCGCTTGGGGTATGCCTCTATCAGTTTTGCACATCGAGAGACTGAAATTTTTGCCCATTCCTCCTTGCAAAACAGCTCGAGCTCAGTGAGGTTGGATGGAGAGCGTTTGTGAACAGTAGTTTTCAGTTCTTTCCACAGATTCTCGATTGGATTCATGTCTGGACTTTGACTTGGCCATTCTAACACCTGGATATGTTTATTTGTGAACCATTCCATAGTAGATATTGCTTTATGTTTTGGATCATTGTCGTGTTGGAAAACAAATCTCCGTCCCAGTCTCAGCTCTTTTGCAGACTCCATCAGGTTTTCTTCCAGAATGGTCCTGTATTTGGCTCCATCCATCTTCCCATCAATTTTAACCATCTTCCCTGTCCCTGCTGAAGAAAAGCAGGCCCAAGCCATGATGCTGCCACCACCATGTTTGACAGTGGGGATGGTGTGTTCAGGGTGATGAGCTGTTTTGCTTTTACGCCAAACATAACGTTTTGCACTGTTGCCAAAAAGTTTGATTTTGGTTTCATCTGACCAGAGCACCTTCTTCCACATGTTTGGTGTGTCTGCCAGGTGGCTTGTGGTAAACTTTATACGACACTTTTTATGGATATCATTAACCACTTAAGCCCCGGAGGATTTGGCTGCTAAAGGACCAGGGTTTTTTTTGCGATTTTTTACTCCGTGACTTTAACGGACAATTGCGCGGTCGTGCGACGCTGTACCTAAACGAATTTGACGTCCTTTTTTTCCCACAAACAGAGCTTTCTTTTGGTGGTATTTGATCACCTGTGCGATTTTTTGATCACGCGCTATAAACAAAAAAAGAGCGTAAATTTTGCAAAAATAACAATATTTTTCACATTTTTTTTATATGAAATTCCCCAAAAAAAAAAGTAAAAATCAAAATTTTTTAACATTTTTCGGCCAATTTGTTTTATGCTACATATGTTTGGTAAAAAAAATCGCAAAAAGCGTATTTTGATTGGTTTGCGCAAAAGTTATCGCGTTTACTAACAAAGAGAAAGATTTTTGTCATTTTTGGTGTTTTTTTTTTAACGCGTAATGGCGGCGATCTGCGATTTTTTTTTCGGTACTGCGACATTGCGGCGGACAGATCGGACCCTTGACTGACATTTTTGACACTTTTGGGGTTACCAGTGACATTACTGCAGTAATCAGTGCTATACATATGCACTGTTACTGCAAAAATTACACTGGCAGGGAAGGGGTTAACTTTATTGGACAGGGAGGGGTTAAGTGTGTCCTAGGGGCGTGCTTTCTACTGTGTAGGGACATTCCTATTGGTGTAAAAGCAAAGATCAACCGTTCTACATAGTAGAACGGTCAGATCTTTACTTTTACACAGGGAGAACTGACAGGCAGCTTGTTTACACAAGCTGCTCTGTCTTTCTCCCTTCACAGGAGCGATCGCAGTGTGACTGGCGGACATCGAGTCCGCCGGTCACACGCACTGACTTGCCTGTGAACGAGCCGCGGCGGGCGCGCGCCTCGGCGGGCGCGCGCCCGCCCGCGATAGGCTCGCAAGTCAGTGACAGGCGAGTGACGTACCGATACGTCACTCTGCCTGGCCGGGGCTGACCGCCGCAGTATATAGTCGTGCGGCGGTCGGCAACCGGTTAAGAAATGGCATTCTTCTTGCCACTCTTCCATAAAGGTCAGATTTGTGCAGTATACGACTGATTGTTGTCCTATGGACAGAGTCTCCCACCTCAGCTGTAGATCTCTGCAGTTCATCCAGAGTGATCATGGGCCTCTTGGCTGCATCTCTGATCAGTCTTCTCCTTGTATGAGCTTAAAATTTAGAGGGACGGCCAGGTCTTCGTAGATTTGCAGTGGTCTGATACTCCTTCCATTTCAATATTATCGCTTGCACAGTGCTCCTTGGGATGTTTAAAGCTTGGGAAATCTTTTTGTATCCAAATCCGGCTTTAAACTTCTCCACAACAGTATCTCGGACCTGCCTGGTGTGTTTCTTGTTCTTCATGATGCTCTCTGCGCTTTAAACGGACCTCTGAGACTATCACAGTGCAGGTGCATTTATACGGAGACTTGATTACACACAGGTGGATTCTATTTATCATCATTAGTAGGGTTGAGCGGACACCTAGATGTCCGTGTTCGACGGGTTCGGCCGAACTTTAAAAAAAAGTCCGGGTCCGTGTCCCGGACTTTTACCGAACCTTTCCCGGACACCGAACCCCATTGAAGTCAATGGGGACCCGAACTTTAAGGCACTAAAATGGCTCTAAAACACCAATGGAAAGGGCTAGAGTGCTGCAAATGGCAGCAAAACGTAGTTAAGAGCATGGCAAGTGCTCTGCAAACAAATGTGGATAGGGAAATAACTTAAAACAACAAAAAAAAAACAGAAAAATAAAACAATGTTCTTCATCTCTGAAGGACGAGGCCCATATGGAGTAGGAGGGAGGTTGAGGTGGTGGTGGATGTGGCGGTGTCATAAGCGTGCGCACAGGGTGTGCCTGGTGTACCTGGGCACACCCTAATCACCTAGGGCACATAGCATTATCGCTCTGTTTGCCAGTGAGGAGATGGGAAAGATCTCCCTCGCACCTGCTCTGCTCTATTTCTCTTTGCCAGCAGGGAGAGTAATGTATCGGGGCCATGTACATGTAGGCAAACACATGCATGTGTATTTCAACTTTGGGGTGCACACCCTAATGCAATAGGCTGCGCACACCTATGGGCGGTGTAGGTGGAAGCGGCGGTGGAGGAGGACCAGGGCTGGATTAAGAGCATCATGGTCTTGGTGCTGAGGATTTTGAAGGGCCTTAAGGGCCGTGCCTTGGCATGCACCCAGAGGAGGAAGGGTGCAGCCATGCATGCCTAATTCAACATGGGATGCTGTCTCTGAAGCCCATAAACACATCCATGCATCGGCAACTGTCCCTCCTTGTCCGGCCTTCGCGCTGTGTGGGGAGGTTCTGAGGGTGCTGCCTGGGGAAGCGAGCATAGAAACCAGACTTCTGTGTTTACAAGTGACAGAAGAGCGGTCACAGTGAATATGGCCAACCCGGGGCCTATATAAAAGGTAGGGGCCTGCATGGAGCTGCAGCTCCAATAGCCCCTACGTTAATCTGGCCCTGAGGAGGAGGACGAGGTAGCCAACACTGCTTCTTTTCACAAATTTTAAATGAGGGTACACCCCAAAAGAGTGAGAAAGAGCAAAAATGGAACAATGGCTGGGTAAGGTCGGTATCCATTGCTATTCTGCACAAGGTACGGAAAAGTCCCGTGGGATCCATGCCTGGTTCATTTTAATGAACGTGAGCTTGTCCACATTGTCTCTGGACAGGCGGCTGCGCTTGTCTGTTATAACACCCCCAGCCGTGCTAAATACCCGTTCAGATAATACACTGGCTGCAGGGCACGCCAGCACCTCCAAGGCGTAAAGGGCAAGCTCAGGCCATGTGCCCAATTTGGAGACCCAGAAGTTGAAGGGGGCAGACCCCTCATTCACTACATGTAGGCGTGTGCACACATACTGCTCCACCATGTTGGTAAAATGCTGCCTCCTGCTAAGACGTTCCATCTGAGCTGCTGGTGCTGCTGTTTGTTGTGGCGTGCTGACAAAGCTTTTCCACATTTCGGCCATGCTAACCCTGCCTTCTGAGGTGCTGGCGGTGCCCTGGTTGAGTTGGCGACCTCCTCCTCCTCCTCCTCCTCCTCCTCTGCCTTGTGCTTCCACTGTGGCCCCGCTGTCAGATGGGAATGCCAGCAGCATCGCGTCTACCAGCGTGCGCTTGTACTCGCGCATCTTGCGATCGCGCTCCAGTGAGTGAATTAAGGACGGTACGTTGTCCTTGTAACGGGGATCCAGAAGCGTGGCCACCCAGTAATCAGCACAAGTTAGAATGTGGGCAACTCGGCGGTCGTTGTGGAGACACTGCAGCATGTAATCGCTCATGTGTGCCAGGCTGCCCAGAGGCGACGAAAGGCTGTCCTCTGTGGGAGGTGTATCGTCCGTGTCCTCTGTATCCCCCCAGCCACGCACCAGTGATGGCCATGAGCTGGCCTGGGTGCCACCCTGCTGTGAACATGGTTCCATCTCCTCCTCCAGCTCCTCCTCCTCCTCATCCTCCTCATCCTCCAGAACTGTGCCCCTGCTGGACAATTGTGTCCCTGGCGTTTGTGTGTGCAGGAACCCACCCTCGGAGCCCCTTGCGAATGACTGCCCTGAAAGCCTTTGAAATGTTACCTCTTCATCCTCCTCCTCCTCCTCATCCTGTGCCACATCCTCTTCCATCATCGCCCGAATTGTTTTTTCAAGGAGGCATAGAAGGGGGATAGTTAAGCTGAGAACGGCGTCATTGCCACTGGCCATGTTGGTGGAGTACTCAAAACAGCGCAACAAGGCACACAGGTCTCGCATGGAGGCCCAGTTATTGGTGGTGAAGTGGTGCTGTTCCGCAGAGCGACTCACGCGTGCGTGCTGCAGCTGAAACTCCACTATGGCCTGCTGCTGCTCGCACAGTCTTTGCAGCATGTGCAAGGTGGAGTTCCACCTTGTGGGCACGTCACATATGAGGCGGTGAGCGGGAAGGCCGAAGTTACGCTGCAGCCCTGCCAGGTGAGCAGCAGCAGGGTGAGAACGCCGAAAGTGCGCACAGACGGCCCGCACTTTCTGCAGCAGCTTTGACATATCGGGGTAGTTTTTAAGGAACCTCTGCACCACCAAATTCAGCACATGCGCCAGGCAAGGGATGTGCGTCAAACCGGCTAGGCCCAGAGCTGCTATGAGATTTCGCACGTTATCGCACACCACCAGGCCAGGCTTGAGGTTTGCTGGCAGCAACCACTCATTTGTCTGCTGTTCCATGCTCCTCCACAACTCCTGCGCGGTGTGTGGTTTGTCCCCCAAACAGGCAAGTTGTAAAACTGCCTGCTGTCGTTTAGCCCTGGCCGTGCTGAAGTTGGTGGTGAAGGTATTACGCTGTCCGGATGAGGAGGCGGTAGAGGATGAGGTAGCGGAGTAGGATGAGTTAGGAACAGGAGGCAAACTGAAGCACCCTGCAATCCTCGGTGGTGGAAGGACATGTGCCAAATTGCTATCCGCCTCAGGCCCATCCGCCACTGCATTTACCCAGTGTGCCGTTAGGGAGATATAACGCCCCTGACCGTGCTTACTGGTCCACGTATCGGTAGTTAGGTGGACCTTGGCACAGATGGCGTTGCGCAGTGCACACCTGATTTTTTCCCCCACTTGGTTGTGCAGGGAAGGGATGGCTTGCCTGGAAAAGTAGTGGCGGCTGGGCACGACGTACTGTGGGACAGCCACCGACATAAGCTTTTTAAAACTGGGCGTCTCCACCAGACGGAATGACAGCATTTCAAAGGCCAATAATTGTGAAATGCTGGCATTCAGGGCCAGGGATCGCGGGTGGGTAGGGGGGTACTTCCTCTTCCTCTCAAGTGTTTGGGAGATGGAAAGCTGAACGCTTCCACGGGACATTGTGGAGATGGTTGTTGGTGACCCAGGTGGTGGTGTTGCTGACAGATCGTCTGTTTGCGGGGTGGCAGGTGCCAGTATGACTACAGAGGTGGCTGGAGCGGCCGAGACTGCAGCAGAAGAGGAAGCAGGATGAGCCAGAGACGTTTCTTGGTTTTGAAGGTGTGTACTGCACTGCAGCTCGTGCTTTGCACTTAGATGCCTGATCATGCAGGTTGTGCTCAGGTTGAGAAGGTTTATGCCTCGCTTCAGGCACCTGCGTTTCGTCATCATCGGAGACGTGCTGTGATGGTCCTTCCATGTACTCATCTTGAGAAATAAGTGGTTGGGCATCGCTGCACTCAATCTCTTCCACTTCTGGGGCAGGGCTAGGTGGATGGCCCTGGGAAACCCTGCTGACAGAGTCATCAAAAAGAAGAAGAGACTGCTGTATGGCTTGGGGCTCAGACTGCTTGCCTGATTTGCAAGGGGGTGAGGTGAAAGACTGTTGGACATTGGCTGCAGGTGCCAACTCTGACCTTTCTGCAGTAGACTGGGTGGGAGACAATGTGAAGGAACTGGAGGCACTGTCAGCAGCAAACCAATCTACTATCGCCTCTCTGTGTTCTGGCCTCATCACTTCTAGAGGCGTATGATGCCCTACCAAATACTGATGCAGGTTCTGTCGCCTACTCACACTTGAGGAAGGTGTTTCACTTGTGCGTGTAGCTGGCACAGATCGACCACGTCCTCTCCTTGCAACAGGAGCTCTAGCAGCAGCACCACCACGACCCAGGCCACGGCTCGTATTTGACGCTCTCCTCATATTTCTGAAATTTAAGATCTTGCCCTAGAAAGGTCTTTATTGAATAGCGGAACAAAAGAACAACAGTATCGCACGGGTGTATCTCACAGTCAAATATGCAAACTATGCCGCAATTTAATGTTTTTTACACCAAAAGGGTGTGTATTGAATAGCGGAATAGGATAAAAAACTGTGTATCTCACACGTACAAACACAGACTAGGCCCGATTAAATTCTTTCCTACCCTAAAGGGAGGATGAGGAAGAGGAGTATGGAACAGGCAGCACCCTCAAATCTTCAGAAGTATGAAATGAACCCCAAAAACTTGGAAAGGTGGATCTCACACGTACCGACACAGACTATTCCGCAATTTAATTGAGCCACAAAGGTTTTTATTGAATAGCGGAATAGGAAATATGATCAAAAAAAAGTGTATGTTTTTCACACGTACAGAAGCACACTAGGCCCCAATTACTATTGTTTGTACACCTAAAAGGATGGATGAGGAGGAGGAGGAGGAGTTGTATAGAACAGGCAGCACCCTCAAAGCTTCAGAAGTATGAGATGAACCCCAAAAACTTGGAAAGGTGGATCTCACACGTACCGACACAGACTATTCCGCAATTTAATTGAGCCCCAAAGGTTTTTATTGAATAGCGGAATAGGAAATATGATCAAAAAAAAGTGTATGTTTTTCACACGTACAGAAGCACACTAGGCCCCAATTACTATTGTTTGTACACCTAAAAGGATGGATGAGGAGGAGGAGGAGGAGGAGTATAGAACAGGCAGCACCCTCAAAGCTTCAGAAGTATGAGATGAACCCCAAAAACTTGGAAAGGTGGATCTCACACGTACCGACACAGACTATTCCGCAATTTAATTGAGCCCCAAAGGTTTTTATTGAATAGCGGAATAGGAAATATGATCAAAAAAAAGTGTATGTTTTTCACACGTACAGAAGCACACTAGGCCCCAATTACTATTGTTTGTACACCTAAAAGGATGGATGAGGAGGAGGAGGAGGAGAAGTATAGAACAGGCAGCACCCTCAAAGCTTCAGAAGTATGAGATGAACCCCAAAAACTTGGAAAGGTGGATCTCACACGTACCGACACAGACTATTCCGCAATTTAATTGAGCCCCAAAGGTTTTTATTGAATAGCGGAATAGGAAATATGATCAAAAAAAAGTGTATGTTTTTCACACGTACAGAAGCACACTAGGCCCCAATTACTATTGTTTGTACACCTAAAAGGATGGATGAGGAAGAGGAGGAGGAGGAGTATAGAACAGGCAGCACCCTAAAAGCTTCAGAAGTATGAGATGAACCCCAAAAACTTGGAAAGGTGGATCTCACACGTACCGACACAGACTATTCCGCAATTTAATTGAGCCCCAAAGGTTTTTATGGAATAGCGGAATAGGAAATATGATCAAAAAAAAGTGTATGTTTTTCACACGTACAGAAGCACACTAGGCCCCAATTACTATTGTTTGTACACCTAAAAGGATGGATGAGGAGGAGGAGGAGGAGGAGTATAGAACAGGCAGCACCCTCAAAGCTTCAGAAGTATGAGATGAACCCCAAAAACTTGGAAAGGTGGATCTCACACGTACCGACACAGACTATTCCGCAATTTAATTGAGCCCCAAAGGTTTTTATTGAATAGCGGAATAGGAAATATGATCAAAAAAAAGTGTATGTTTTTCACACGTACAGAAGCACACTAGGCCCCAATTACTATTGTTTGTACACCTAAAAGGATGGATGAGGAAGAGGAGGAGGAGGAGTATAGAACAGGCAGCACCCTAAAAGCTTCAGAAGTATGAGATGAACCCCAAAAACTTGGAAAGGTGGATCTCACACGTACCGACACAGACTATTCCGCAATTTAATTGAGCCCCAAAGATTTTTATTGAATAACGGAATAGGAAATATGATCAAAAAAAGTGTATGTTTTTCACACGTACAGAAGCACACTAGGCCCCAATTACTATTGTTTGTACACCTAAAAGGATGGATGAGGAGGAGGAGGAGGAGGAGTATAGAACAGGCAGCACCCTCAAAGCTTCAGAAGTATGAGATGAACCCCAAAAACTTGGAAAGGTGGATCTCACACGTACCGACACAGACTATTCCGCAATTTAATTGAGCCCCAAAGGTTTTTATTGAATAGCGGAATAGGAAATATGATCAAAAAAAAGTGTATGTTTTTCACACGTACAGAAGCACACTAGGCCCCAATTACTATTGTTTGTACACCTAAAAGGATGGATGAGGAAGAGGAGGAGGAGGAGTATAGAACAGGCAGCACCCTCAAAGCTTCAGAAGTATGAGATGAACCCCAAAAACTTGGAAAGGTGGATCTCACACGTACCAACACAGACTATTCCGCAATTTAATTGAGCCCCAAAGGTTTTTATTGAATAGCGGAATAGGAAATATGATAAAAAAAAGTGTATGTTTTTCACACGTACAGAAGCACACTAGGCCCCAATTACTATTGTTTGTACACCTAAAAGGATGGATGAGGAAGAGGAGGAGGAGGAGTATAGAACAGGCAGCACCCTCAAAGCTTCAGAAGTATGAGATGAACCCCAAAAACTTGAAAAGGTGGATCTCACACGTACCGACACAGACTATTCCGCAATTTAATTGAGCCCCAAAGGTTTTTATTGAATAACGGAATAGGAAATATGATCAAAAAAAGTGTATGTTTTTCACACGTACAGAAGCACACTAGGCCCCAATTACTATTGTTTGTACACCTAAAAGGATGGATGAGGAGGAGGAGGAGGAGTATAGAACAGGCAGCACCCTCAAAGCTTCAGAAGTATGAGATGAACCCCAAAAACTTGGAAAGGTGGATCTCACACGTACCGACACAGACTATTCCGCAATTTAATTGAGCCCCAAAGGTTTTTATTGAATAGCGGAATAGGAAATATGATCAAAAAAAAGTGTATGTTTTTCACACGTACAGAAGCACACTAGGCCCCAATTACTATTGTTTGTACACCTAAAAGGATGGATGAGGAAGAGGAGGAGGAGGAGTATAGAACAGGCAGCACCCTCAAAGCTTCAGAAGTATGAGATGAACCCCAAAAACTTGGAAAGGTGGATCTCACACGTACCGACACAGACTATTCCGCAATTTAATTGAGCCCCAAAGGTTTTTATTGAATAGCGGAATAGGAAATATGATAAAAAAAAAGTGTATGTTTTTCACACGTACAGAAGCACACTAGGCCCCAATTACTATTGTTTGTACACCTAAAAGGATGGATGAGGAGGAGGAGGAGGAGGAGTATGGAACAGGCAGCACCCTCAAATCTTCAGAAGTATGAGATGAACCCCAAAAACTTGGAAAGGTGGATCTCACACGTACCGACACAGACTATTCCGCAATTTAATTTAGCCCCAAAGGTTTTTATTGAATAGCGGAATAGGAAATATGATAAAAAAAAAGTGTATGTTTTTCACACGTACAGAAGCACACTAGGCCCCAATTACTATTGTTTGTACACCTAAAAGGATGGATGAGGAAGAGGAGGAGGAGGAGTATAGAACAGGCAGCATCCTCAAAGCTTCAGAAGTATGAGATTGTGTTCACTGTACCCCACAAAGATTGTGTTCACTGTACCCCACAAAGATTGTGTTCACTGTACCCCACAAAGGTTTTGTTCACTGCACCCCACAAAGATTGTGTTCACTGTACCCCACAAAGGTTTTGTTCTCCTGCACCCCACAAAGATTGTGTTCACTGTACCCCACAAAGATTGTGTTCACTGCACCCCAAAAGGATTGTCTTCTCTGCACCCCACAAAGATTGTGTTCACTGTACCCCACAAAGGTTTTGTTCACTGTACCCCACAAAGATTGTGTTCACTGCACTCCAAAAGGATTGTCTTCACTGCACCCCACAAAGATTGTGTTCACTGTACCCCACAAAGGTTTTGTTCACTGCACCCCACAAAGATTGTGTTCACTGTACCCCACAAAGGTTTTGTTCACTGCACCCCACAAAGATTGTGTTCACTGTACCCCCCAAAGATTTTGTTCACTGCACCCCACAAGGATTGTTTGTCTTCACTGCACCCCACAAGGATTGTCTTCACTGCACCCCACAAAGATTGTGTTCACTGCACCCCACAAAGGTTTTGTTCACTGCACCCCACAAAGATTGTGTTCACTGCACCCCACAAAGATTGTGTTCACTGTACCCCACAAAGATTGTGTTCACTGCACCCCAAAAGGATTGTCTTCTCTGCACCCCACAAAGATTGTGTTCACTGTACCCCACAAAGGTTTTGTTCACTGCACCCCACAAAGATTGTGTTCACTGTACCCCACAAAGGTTTTGTTCACTGCACCCCACAAAGATTGTGTTCACTGTACCCCACAAAGATTGTGTTCACTGTACCCCACAAAGGTTTTGTTCACTGCACCCCACAAAGATTGTGTTCACTGTACCCCACAAAGGTTGTGTTCACTGCACCCCACAAAGATTGTGTTCACTGCACCCCACAAAGATTGTGTTCACTGTACCCCACAAAGGTTTTGTTCACTGCACCCCACAAAGGTTTTGTTCACTGCACCCCACAAAGATTGTGTTCACTGTACCCCACAAAGATTGTGTTCACTGCACTCCAAAAGGATTGTCTTCACTGCACCCCACAAAGATTGTGTTCACTGTACCCCACAAAGGTTTTGTTCACTGCACCCCACAAAGATTGTGTTCACTGTACCCCCCAAAGATTTTGTTCACTGCACCCCACAAGGATTGTCTTCACTGCACCCCACAAAGATTGTGTTCACTGTACCCCACAAAGATTGTGTTCACTGCACTCCAAAAGGATTGTCTTCACTGCACCCCACAAAGATTGTGTTCACTGCACCCCACAAAGATTGTGTTCACTGTACCCCCCAAAGATTTTGTTCACTGCACCCCACAAGGATTGTCTTCACTGCACCCCACAAGGATTGTCTTCACTGCACCCCACAAAGATTGTGTTCACTGTACCCCACAAAGATTTTGTTCACTGCACCCCACAAAGATTGTGTTCACTGTACCCCACAAAGATTTTGTTCACTGCACTCCAAAAGGATTGTCTTCACTGCACCCCACAAAGATTGTGTTCACTGTACCCCACAAAGGTTTTGTTCACTGCACCCCACAAAGATTGTGTTCACTGTACCCCACAAAGATTGTGTTCACTGTACCCCATAAAGGTTTTGTTCACTGCACCCCACAAAGATTGTGTTTACTGTACCCCACAAAGGTTGTGTTCACTGCACCCCACAAAGGTTTTGTTCACTGCACCCCACAAAGATTGTGTTCACTGCACCCCACAAAGATTGTGTTCACTGAACCCCACAAAGGTTTTGTTCACTGCACCCCACAAAGATTGTGTTCACTGTACCCCACAAAGATTGTGTTCACTGCACTCCAAAAGGATTGTCTTCACTGCACCCCACAAAGATTGTGTTCACTGTACCCCACAAAGGTTTTGTTCACTGCACCCCACAAAGATTGTGTTCACTGTACCCCACAAAGGTTTTGTTCACTGCACCCCACAAAGATTGTGTTCACTGTACCCCCCCAAATATTTTGTTCACTGCACCCCACAAGGATTGTCTTCACTGCACCCCACAAGGATTGTCTTCACTGCACCCCACAAGGATTGTCTTCACTGCACCCCACAAAGATTGTGTTCACTGTACCCCACAAAGATTTTGTTCACTGCACCCCACAAAGATTTTGTTCACTGCACTCCAAAAGGATTGTCTTCACTGCACCCCACAAAGATTGTGTTCACTGTACCCCACAAAGGTTTTGTTCACTGCACCCCACAAAGATTGTGTTCACTGTACCCCACAAAGGTTTTGTTCACTGCACCCCACAAAGATTGTGTTCACTGTACCCCACAAAGATTGTGTTCACTGTACCCCACAAAGGTTTTGTTCACTGCACCCCACAAAGATTGTGTTCACTGTACCCCACAAAGGTTGTGTTCACTGCACCCCACAAAGGTTTTGTTCACTGCACCCCACAAAGATTGTGTTCACTGCACCCCACAAAGATTGTGTTCACTGTACCCCACAAAGGTTTTGTTCACTGCACCCCACAAAGATTGTGTTCACTGTACCCCACAAAGATTGTGTTCACTGCACTCCAAAAGGATTGTCTTCACTGCACCCCACAAAGATTGTGTTCACTGTACCCCACAAAGGTTTTGTTCACTGCACCCCACAAAGATTGTGTTCACTGTACCCCACAAAGGTTTTGTTCACTGCACCCCACAAAGATTGTGTTCACTGTACCCCCCAAAGATTTTGTTCACTGAACCCCACAAGGATTGTCTTCACTGCACCCCACAAGGATTGTCTTCACTGCACCCCACAAAGATTGTGTTCACTGCACCCCACAAAGGTTTTGTTCACTGCACCCCACAAAGATTGTGTTCACTGTACCCCCCCAAAGATTTTGTTCACTGCACCCCACAAGGATTGTCTTCTCTGCACCCCACAAAGATTGTGTTCACTGTACCCCCCAAAGATTTTGTTCACTGCACCCCACAAGGATTGTCTTCACTGCACCCCACAAGGATTGTCTTCACTGCACCCCACAAAGATTGTGTTCACTGTACCCCCACAAAGGTTTTGTTCACTGCACCCCACAAAGATTTTGTTCACTGCACTCCAAAAGGATTGTGTTCACTGCACCCCAAAAAGATTGTGTTCACTGCAGCCCACACACAGAAAAATGGATGTGGATCACTGACACCTGCCTATCTCCTATCCCACACCACACAGCAATATCGATTGTAGTTTGTAGAACACACTTTCCCTAAAATTCAGCAGACTCTGTCCCTAACAGGATTGAGAAGAGATCGTAGATCAGGAGAACTAAGTGCAGACCCCACCCCACACAGCAATATCGATTGTAGTTTGTAGAACACACTGACCCTATAATTCAGCAGACTCTATCCCTAAAATGCCTACAACTCGCCCTGCCTAAACACTCCGACCTGTCCCTCAATTCTATCCGGACACAAATGTTTTTTTTTCCTGCCTATCTTTCCCTAATCAGCAGCCAGCACGTTGATGTGTGCTCTGTCCCTGATCTAAGCAGCATAATGACGCCGCTGCGGCTGCCTCGAACTTATAAAGACTTGGTCACATGCTTCAGACGGCCAATCACAGCTACTGAGACATTTGCAGGCATGGCTGGGATGGCTTAAGGCACACCAGTTAAACGATTGTTGATTGGCTGTTGAAAGCCCGCCATGAAAAGGAGCGCCAAAGCATGCAAAACCCGGAAATAAAACGACCGGACACGGATTTTTACCCGAATATACAGTAAAGTGTCCGTGTTCGTGTTCGGGTAACAAAAATCCAATTATTCGGTACGAACACGAATAATACAGTCCGTGTTCGCTCAACACTAATCATTAGTCATTTAGGTCAACATTGGATCATTCAGAGATCCTCACTGAACTTCTGGAGAGAGTTTGCTGCACTGAAAGTAAAGGGGCTGAATAATTTTGCACGCCCAATTTTTCAGTTTTTTATTTGTTAAAAAAGTTTGAAATATCCAATAAATTTCGTTCCACTTCATGATTGTGTCCCACTTGTTGTTGATTCTTCACAAAAAATTACAGTTTTATATCTTTATGTTTAAAGCCTGAAATGTGGCAAAAGGTCGCAAAGTTCAAGGGGGCCGAATACTTTCGCAAGGCATTGTATATACTGTATATATAGGGGATTTAGGTGACTTTGAACGTGGAATGGTTGTTGGTGCCAGATAGGCTGGTCTGAGTATTTTTTAAAAAATGCCAAAATATCTAGCGAGTAGCAGTTGTGTGGACTAAAATGTATTGTTGATATCAGAGGAGGTTGGGCAGACTGGTTTGAGATAATAGTAAGGCAACAGTAACTCAAATAACCACTCATTACAACCAAGGTACGCAGAATACCATCTCTGAATGCACAACACATCAAACCCTTATGCAGATGGACTACAGCAGCAGAAGACCACACCGGGTGCCACTTCTTTCAGCTAAGAACAAGAAACTGAGGCTACAATTTGCACAGGCTCACTGAAATTGGACAATAGCAGATTGGAAAAATGTTGCCTGGTCTGATGAGTCTCCATCCTGTCTTATATTAATGGTTCAGGCTGATGGTATAATAGTGTGGGGGATATTTTCTTGGCACACTTTGGGCTCCTTAGTACCAATTGAGCATCGTTAAACCACTTGACGACCGGCCGCCACAGATTTACTGCGGCAGGCAGCCGCTCCTGGGCAAAGCAACCTAGCTCTACGTCGCTCACTCTCAGGAGGCTAGGGGGCGAGCGCGCGCCACCACCGGTGCTCTCCTGCCCCTGCTCGTCAGCCGGGGAGCCAGTGCGTGTATCAGGCGGCTCAGATTACCGCCTGACACCGGCGATCTCCCCCCACTGACAGAGAAGGACGGACGGCTGATGTAAACACAACCGTCCGTCCTTCTCCCTGCAATGATCACAGAGACCATGTGATCCTGCTATATAGGATCGCATGTCTCTGTGATCATCTCACAAGCCCAACCCCCCCACAGTTAGAATCACTCCCCTAGGTTTACATTTAACCCCTTGATCACCAATAGTATTAGCCCCTTCTCTGCCAATGGCATTATTACAGTAACAGTGCATATTTTTAGCACTGATTACTTTAGTAATGTCACCGGTACCCCCAAAGTGTCAAAAATGTCAGTTAGGGGTCCGATCTGTAGGCCACAATGTCGCAGTCCAGGAAAAAATCGCAGATCCCTGCCATTACTAGTAAAAAAAACAAAAGTGACATAAATCTTTCCTGTAGTTAGTAGACGCAATAACCTTTGCACAAAACAATCAAAATACGCTTATTGCAATTTTTTTACCAAAAATATGTAGCAAACAATGTTAAAAAATTTTGATTTTCACATATTTTTTTGGGGAATGTTACTGTATATAGCAGAATGTGAAAAATATTATTTTTTTTTTTTCAAAATTGACGCTTTTTTGTTTAGAAGAACTGAATAGAATGATCAATCCCAGCCTGGATCATACTACCTCTGGGCCATATTGATCTGTTGTCTGCAAATCTGACATTCTGGGTTTAGTTGTGGCTTTGTATCATGTGACACTCTGTATAGCATGCTGATAGACTCTATCCCTTCCACAGCCACTTCTTGCAGCAGCTAGAGTCTGTAACACACCCCTCTGTATTCTTTCAGACTCCGCAAATGACGTAACTTCCTTCACAGCTCTAATGTTGGGTGGGAATAAATACATCCTAATTAGCATTCCGTCCCACCCAATCACAGCTCCAGGAAGAGTTTAAACCTCCTAAGTCCCACCTCACAATATTACTCAAGAAGGAAACGCCTTCATACACAGCCTGTTCTAAAAGCTAGCTGTGCTGCTGCTAGACAGGATTAAATGGATTACAAGTAGCATTTAATCCTGCCCAGTTAAATATGGGGACCAATGTGAACAGGGAGAGTCAAACCCCTCAGATCCTGCACCCCCAGAGCCCTGCTCTCTGTGAAGTCATTAATTTACATATGAAAGTAACACCTTCATAATAACCTCCCATAGCCCTTCCTCTGCAGTCTTGCAGTAAGCCTTTATTTGTCATGCATACCAAGTCAGGTATGACGCATTTACACCTTTCACCACCCACATGAAGGTCCAGCAACACCCACAGTAACCCTAGGACCCATGCACATCAACTCCCAGAACTGGTACAAGTAACCCCCATTACCCACCCTGAAACTACAGAGGCTCAAAGGATCATGAGATACCTAATATTAGAACTGGAAAGAAGGAAAACAAGAAGTCAGAGAAATGTGAAATTTAGCGAGGAGGAGTGACATCACAGACACAGAAACCTGTTGAATACAGCTAAAGGAGGTAAGTTACACACAAACTGACAGCGGGGTTGTGATTCATTTACATATACAACACATCTGGCGTTTTGGGGATGAAAAGCTGGAGTTCTTGAGTTCTTCTTTAAATCATCCCCTTAATCATTCATGTTTAGTTTATCTAAACCTGTACCTCCGCTTGAATTGAGATACCTTCATTTTTTTTTTATTTTGTCCTTACAGTATACCCTGACTGTTTTTCTTTTGTACAGAATGTGATTTTCTATTGGTATTGTTATGTTCTATTATATATAAAAAAACAAATTGAACAATTAATCATCATCTTGATATACAGGTTAATATCAGTAATTAACACTGGATGGGTTTCTGATTGGCAGATCTGATAGTTGTTATGATGCTATATGAATTAAAATAATCAAATTAACAATTAACTTTATTGTGGCAATTAACTAAATAGGATTCCTTCTGAAGAAAATTCTCTACAGTGATTTCCGTTATGTACAGTCACACAAGGCTTTGGTCACAATCCCAACTGGTCAGGAAGTTAATCAAAACAAAGACCTAGTTAGCATAGTACTGAGGTGTCTTCACCCTTCAGCTACAAAAATACTGACCACTATTTGCAGTATATATTTTCAGGTACCCCCCCAGGTATACTGTATTAGCAAACCTACCAACCACAAATATCCCATATCTTACTGCAACTTGTATCCTTAATTTAAGCAAGACCCATAATGCTTCTCCTATCCTCTCTACCAGCCAGTTGAGCAGAGACTGTGCTTGATCATCTGTTTACTTGGCTGAACAGCTGGAATTTTAAAAGCTGTGTACCGGGAAGTGCTCAGGGCTGAGTGCTTCTGGGTTGACACTATGCAGTAAATAGATACCCCCACTGCACAAGCCTCCTTGACAGGAACCTGTTGTACATAATAGCACAAGCTCATGGCAGCTGCTGCAGCTATGAACTTGTTTTGACCCTTTAACAATCTTGGATGTATGGGATATACCCAAGGTCCTTAAATGGGTATAGTACAACTAAAGGCTCTTGTATTGTTGTCTAAACATGTACCCAATCCAGTTACTATGAATACACATAAAGTAAAGAAAAAAAAAAAAACATTTAGCGTCCCTGACTGAGCCAAATCCTTATTTATTCATGTCTCACATGCTCTCCCTCCTAGACACTGCAGATCACAGCAACAGGGACAGGGCTGTCTTCCAGAAAGCAGTGAGCAAGACTGGGCAGGGCATGATGGTAATTAGCAAGCTATAGACTTCCAAATCCACAATGGTAATGCTGATATCCACACCACTGCATCATTTTCTAATCTCATTGTAATGAAGACAAGCAAAGCATGACAGTTGCAACTCTAAATTCAGCTCACAGTTCTACTTCAAAAGCGCATAAAAACGTTTTACCATTCCAACAAAGGGGTCACTTTTTGTGACATACATCATTTTTGTTGGCTGCTCTTGATTTCCAGGGACAAGTCCAGATTTTCATAAATTATACTTGAAAGTTTCTGTCAATGAAAAAGTCCATGGGTTTTCTTTTTAAACATCTGAACAGTAAAGTTCGCCTTTTTTATGTGGTAATAATATTGTTTTATCGTTGGTTGATGGCTGTTTTCAAAGGCAGCAAGTCACATATAAACCACCCCAAATGACGCAAAGGAGATGGTCACAGCAGCAGTGGCCTTAGGACATAGTTTAAAAAGTTTAGCAACTGTACATACAGCACAACTATAAAGAAATAATTTATAATGACACATTCACTATAAAAGAATAGATATGATTGCGAAACTTTTTCTTTTTATGCTTATAACACATTAAACATACAGTATATATTTCCCAAAAAGAAAAAGCAGACAACAGAGTACAAACCAGTACTTTTTAAAAAGAAAATTGAAAAAGATTATATAGTAATTACGAAAAAGCTATTAACATATTGAGTGATTGATTACAGCATACGTCTTGCTGTTTTGTATAGAGGACATGGTTTAAAGAGTGGAAACATCAGCTATGGAATTGAATCAGTCTCCAGAAAATTCTGCCCAGTCTTGCACTGTCACAGAAAACTTGGCTGCACATCAGCATTGTTCGTGCTGAAAGAATACATCAATTGCAATTACACAAATTATTTTATAGCATGTTACAAAAGGTTGCAGCTAGATGCCAGAAAGACTTTCCATATAATGGTATGGAGACTATTTAACAACACTGACATCAAGTGCTGAAGTATGTAACAGCAGTCTATACTTTTAAAGTAGAGATGGGGGTCAGCCCATTCAAGTTAAGCAGGAAAAGAAGGTGGGTTGTATCATCTGATGGCCTATTTAGTCCCTCAGTGACTTAAAGCCAAACTCCAAGGAAAGTTCCCCCTTCAATTGTGGCTACTCTTGCATGCAAGGGTTAAGTACTTACTTAGGTCTAGGTGACAAGAAAATTGAATTTTTAACTTACCGTAAAATCTATTTCTCTGTGTTCATGGATGGATACAGCTCCTTAGGATTGTTAGATTCTCTACTATAGGTCCTCAGTTTAGTAACAAGCAGTGTCAGAAGTATTACAACTCCAGAGATGGGTGGGTGCTGTGTCTGTCAATGAATGCAGAGAAATGGATTTTACTAAGTCAAAAATCCCATTTTCTCTTTTGTTCATTGATGGACACAGCTCCTTACGATTCTTGACCATTGGGATGTCCCAAAGCAGTGCATGAGGGGTGGGACAACAAAAAGTCCGAAGGCTAAACAGTAGCCAACCATATAACAGGAGCTCAACAAAAAACAACTGGAGCCAACAAGAACAATACACCCCTAAACAGGGAACAGACCCTCTAAACAGCAGCCTGCAAAACCTTGCTGCCAAAGGAAGCATCCGCAGAGGCCAACTGTAACGCTCCTGCGTTTTACGTATGATGTGAATTTTCAGCTGCAGAAATATTCCACTTCAGTAGTCATGTAGAGAAACGCTGAGACACCAATCCCAACTCTCAATGACTCATCATGTGTGGATGATCTCAATTCAGCAAGTAAATACACACACTCAATAAGACTTATGTAGTAGAGTGACTTATGAAGCAGAATGGGGGGTCCCCCTAGGGTGTGGGACTTTAACGGCAAACACACTTCCACAAGTAGATAAAAATAAATCGTTTTATTAAACAAGGTTTAAAATTGATCTTACATAGATCGAACGGGTATAAAGGTCACAAAGGTTGTACAGATAGTGTAGATGGGTATAATTAACAAAAAAGAAATGATGAGACTTGTATTGCATATACTCAAAGGTACATATTAGCTTCTTGAAGGAAATCCTCCCACCCGACGCGTTTCAGGCACGCAGGCCTTTCTTCAGGGGTCTGAAGTGGGGAGATTTGTGATTTCCTACATGACATGATAAATATTGTTTAGATTAGTTGCATAAATATATTATCCAATACAATATAAGTATACAGTATAAGTAAATTATCAGATATACATTGTATATATTGCACGTATAGGTGAAGCTTGGATTCTTGAAAATTCCTACCTGTAAGCTACTGAAGAAGTGACAAGAGAGTCACGGCTGTTAAATGAAAGGAAAGAAAAGAGTTCCGCTGTGCAGGATACCGACGTGGGCGCCAACTGGGTCCCTGAGGCTGCAGGTCCTCCCGTATGTGGCCCCAGCGAGGATGCCTAGGTTGGGGTCACACTGGCGTCTGTGTAAATGTATATGCAAAGGAATGGTTCGCATTGTGTTCTCTGCGTAGGTAGTATATTTTTGAATAAGAAAAAAAGGGAAGGGGAGATACCTTCTGGTAGTTGTCTCAGCACCTATGCTTAAAGGGGTTGTGGAGTGTCTGTTCCACTGAGAGTCGAAAGGTAGAGGAAGTTTTATTTGTTTCTGGAAAATAGAAATAAAAAAATAAATAAAAAATTGTATCTATTTTCAATGGGGTGTTTTGGTTAGATTGTGTCAAACGGTTAGTAGTAACCATGTATGTGTTGTACTCATACCTTGTAGTATTTGTATCCAAGAAGGGACTTTGTGCCCGAGGGAGTAGAGAATTGTGTGGTTGGTTCCCGATGGGTGAAGGACGAATGGTCCTGAGAGACTATTACAATGGGAACATAACAGAGTATGTAATATTTACTGGAATATGTGTCTGGAAATTAGGGGGATAATGTAGACAATATACAAGGTAAGATATATTAAGGAGGGGAGGGTGTCCAGGAGTAAAAAAGAGAGGTCAAGCTGGTAGATTACCTGATATTGTTCAGAGGTGATGTAATTTTTGTTAAGGGAATAGGTCTCCCTGTTGGTTCCTGAAATTGTAAAATCCGTGTTAGGTCATCTTCAGCTACATGTTTGGTTGGGTGAAAGGGATAAAATCCAGGTATTTACCTTAGGGAGTAGTTGCGGATGAATTTGCAGTGTCAGCAGCGGCGGATGCTGTGTCTAGTGTCCGCCGCTGTTTATATGTGGAGTGAGAGACGCCGGAGCATGCGCAGTGCGTGCCACGCGCTCGCTCCGGCGCTGAAGGTGACCAATGGCATCCCCCGCCGATGGAACGCAGGCCACGCCCCCAGATGCGGAAGCGTGGCCTGCGTTCCAGCGGCGCCGACGCAGTGACTGGCTCAACCATAGCGGGCGGGGCCGAGATGATCGGGTGGTGTCCGCAGGAGGAGCCAGGATGTAGGGGGAGCCCGCATGTATGTTGCGTGCCCCCCCCGGGTGCGCCGGGTGGAGCAACAGGGAGAGCAACAGCCAAAGGGGGTGGAAAATTAGGGCGGAGTCGGCCTATGCATATCGGAATGTTAGTGTGAAGAGAGGAGCAGAGAGCAGGTCAGGAAAGGTGGGGGAAAAGGAAAGCAATGAAGGTGGATAGTGGGGATGGCTGTTGTGGATCCCTGGGGGATCCATTCTGATATTCAAACACATTTTGTTGCATTGTTCCATATGTGAAGAAGACAACACATTATATAACAGGTGAATATAGTATGAAAATATTATACAGTATATACGTAGAAAACACTTTGTTTATATATACAGAATATCTCCGAGGCTAGCAACAGCTCACTATATCAGTGTTATTAAAGGTAAACAGTATATATTTAATGATCTGTGCGAGTGGTTTGATTTCTATATCTTATCCATCACTTTGTGTGTGTCTACGTTATATGGTGCACATATATGAATAGTGTATAGAAAGACAAAAAAAAAAAAAAAAAAAAAAAAAGGGAAAGGGAATCAATATAGAGAATACTGAAATACCTGAAACCAGGGACCTCAAGTGGTCTGGGAGCAGCAGACCTATTTGGTATAAACACAGTAATGAGCAAATCATGTAGAAGTTACTGATAGCATACATGTGTTTCTGTGGGGGAAGGAAAAAAGTTTAGTTCAATATTTTTAGGCACATTCTGCATACTGATGGATGGGAAATGGGGGGGGGGGGGGGGGGGGGGAAATTGTTGATGTGAGCTGGTAAAGAATGGGGGAGAAAAGGGGGGGGGGGGAAGGAGAATGGGGGAGGGGGAACAGGGTTGTTGGAGGAAGATGAGTGGGGTGGTGTGAGTTCACTTTTCACAGCCTCCAGAGGAGAACCCCTCTAGAAAGGGTCTAAAGCTGAGAGAGTCATTAAGGCCTGGAGGTGAAGTGGCATTCAGTTCTATTATCCATCGTGTTTCGCGTTGTAGGAGTGTTTTGTTCCAGTCTCCCCCTCTTTTGTTTGGGTGTATTCTGTCTAGAATTAAAAACTGGATAGCGGGGAAGTGGCCATAATGGAAATCTCTTACGTGCCTGCCAAGGGGTAGGTCTGGATTTGCTGTCTTCATACTTAAAATGTGTCTGTAGGCTCTGTTGTGAAATTCAAGTTTTGTTTTGCCTACATAGTACCCACCGCATGGGCAGAGTAGTAAGTATACTACCCCGATGGTCTTGCAGTTGGCGTAGTGGCGGGGTTTATACTTTTTACCATTAGGAAGGATGATGTTGGGGTTAATGCACATATACTGACAATATGTGCATCCGCCGCAACGAAAGGTTCCTGGTCTTTTACAGGGGTCTCGTCTCGGTTCACCAGTGTATTCACTGTGGACTAGCATATCCTTCAATGACTTCGTTTTTCTAAATGTTATAGCAGGGGTCTGTTGTATATGTGGATTAAGGGTGGGATCGATTGTTAGGAGATGCCAGTATTTATTAATGATTTTCCTGACTTTGGTGTGATCTTTTGTGTATTTTGTAATAATGCGGGTAGTTTCCGATTTCCTTGTTGTAGGTTGTTGTGGTAGTTTGGGAAATAGTAAATCTGCTCTGTTTTGTGCTGCCGCCCGTTTAAAGGCTCTTTTTAAACAGGTGTTGGAGTATCCCCGTGTATGGAGTCTTTCTCTTAGTTTGTCGGCTTCAATTTTGAATTTTACATCGTCTGAGCAATTTCGGCGGGTCCTAAGGTACTGGCTGTAGGGGATGGATCTCAACAGAGGGGCTGGGTGTGAACTGGTGGAGTGTAGAATGGTATTTCCAGCAGTGGGTTTGCGATATATGGAACTGGTAAGTAAGCCATCTGTGTTTTTTTCGATGGTGACGTCAAGAAAATTGATTGTTTTTTGGTGACATGTCATGGTGAATGATAGGTTAAAGTTATTTTTGTTCATGCATGTTATGCAGTCAAGTAATAGTTTCTGGGGTCCAGTCCATATGATGAACACGTCATCAATATATCTGTACCATGACAGGATGTGATCCGTGAAATGGGTGAGTGTAGAGTCTAGAAGAAATGAGCGTTCCCACTCCCCCAGGTACAGGTTGGCATATGATGGGGCACAGCCCGTCCCCATTGCCACGCCCTGCACCTGGAGGTAGTGGGAGCCATTGAAGGAAAAAGAGTTGTGGGTCAGGATGTATTCAAGAGCTTGAATTAAGAATTCATTGAATGGAGTTGGTATTGGGTTGGATTGTTGGAGGACCCTTCGAATGGCCGTGATGCCCTGTGCATGTGGTATGGAGCTGTATAGAGCTTCCACGTCCACTGCCACCAATAAAGATTCCAGAGGTATTACCAGGCCTTCGATGATTTGTAGTAAATGAATAGTGTCTTTCACGTATGAGGAAAGGTCTTCTACATATGGTCTTAGTTTTTCGTCAATGAGTCTACTTAGATTCTCCGAGATGCTTCCTCTGCCTGATACAATGGGTCTCCCTGGTGGGCTTTCTAGGTTTTTATGTACCTTGGGCAGACTGTAAAATGTGGGGATTTTGGGATGACTTGTACGGATATACTCCCAACATTGTTTGTCTATTGCGTTATGGTAGTATGCAGTGTCTACAAGTAAGTAAAATTCCTGGTGGTGTTTGTCAATTGTGGATTTGTTTATGGATCTGTACCAGTCTGAGTTTTGTAAAATTTTATCGCACATTGCAGTATATTGGCTGTTGTGCATGATGACAATATTGCCTCCCTTGTCGGAGGGTTTGATGGTAAGTTCAGATTGTTTTAATAGGGTGTCTAATGCTTTTTTCTCAGAGGTTGGGAAGTTGGAACTTGATGTGGATGTTTTCAGTTTTTTAATGTCTTGAATCGTCATTGTTAGAAAGGCGTTTAGGTTCGGATTGAGGGAAGGGGAAGGGAATTTGTCTGATTTTTTCTTGAGTTTTGTCATATTGGATGCACTCGTTGGTGCAGGATCGACATGTGCGTTGAGGAGGGATTCTAGGTCGATCTTGTCGATCAGGTCTAGATCTTCCTGTTCCTCTAGTAATGAAATGAGTGTATCTAATGCTGCATTTTCTACTGATATTTTTTCTTTGGGTTTTGTGTGAAAGCTTTTTAGCAATAGTTTCCTGGCAAAGATTTGGAGGTCTTTTATTACCTCAAAATTATCCGTCTTTGACTCAGGGCAAAAACTTAGACCCTTAGTGAGAAGGTTTAATTGGTCCTCAGTTAAGGGGTAGTCAGAGAGATTGATAATATTCAGAGGATTGGTCATGGGTTCCGTGATAGGTGCGTGTCATGATAGGTGTGATGGTGCTGAGGGGAGTGTGGGGGGTGGTCCTTCTGGTTGATTGGAAGGTGTGATTGGGGGCGCTGGAGTGCTCGTGGTTTTGAAAATGGGTGCTGTGGTTGGTCTGTTTGTGCCGTTGCGTAGGGTACCTGTATTACGTGAAGAGGGCGTTCCTGTTGGTGCGCGTGCGGGTGGTTGTGAGGGGACGTGCGAATCGGTGATATGTTTCTTGAACAGTTGGTCTTCATTGTCTTGAGGGGTCCTCTTCGTTTTCTGTTTTCTGTTTCCGTGAGACTGCTGTGAGGATGAAGAAATAGAGGAATTAATGGAGGAATCTGACCCATGAAAATACTTTTTATCTCTCGTGTTGCGTGTTTGGGATATTGTTTTTTGCCATCTGTAGGCTTTTTGTTCAGCAAACGCTGTTTTGTCTCGCCAGAATTTTCTCTCTTTCGTAGCAATGGTTTCTTTTACTATATGGTCCAAGTGGAGTTTAATCTTTTCCTCTTGTTCCCGATAGTTAGCTAGTGGTTGGAAAGGGGTAAGTTTTTCATAGATCTTATTGATGTCTATTTCTAAGGAGGTAATACGTTTACGATATTCCTCCATAAGTAGTTGCATCATGGTTTTAGTACATTGTTGTAAGTTTTGTTCCCATTTACTTTTAAAGGTTTCATCAAGATTGTCGAGAGTGGGGAAAATTTGAATGCGTAAGCCAAACGGATTGATGTTCTCAAGAATATACTGTTCAAAGCTATCAATGTGGAGTGCCTGGGTTAGCTTTTTTTCAACTACTTTTTTCAATTGGGTGAACAAGGAAATCATCTCGGATTCCTTTGCTCCTATTTTACTTTGTTCCTTATATGATGTCAGGAGTTTGGCGAAGCCTTGCTCTTTAAACATATTTGAGGTGGCTGGGGAGAATTGGTAGGTTTGAGTAGATCGTTGTGGAGTTATAGAATATTCTACAGATTGTTTGTAGAATTTGAATTAGAGGGAGGAAAAGATCCAAGCTGTCTAAGTCTGCAATACCAATGGAAGGGGTGTATTGAGAAATAGTCACGTGGGTGTTTCAAATAGCTGAAGATAAAGGGGGCGGGGGATGGGTATTTGCTACCCTGATCTATAATTTAGAAGTTGAATACCCCAGCTATATGAAAGCTTAGAAGTGGTTTGCCAACATCCCTGTAAACTGAACAAGCAGAATGGGGGGTCCCCCTAGGGTGTGGGACTTTAACGGCAAACACACTTCCACAAGTAGATAAAAATAAATCGTTTTATTAAACAAGGTTTAAAATTGATCTTACATAGATCGAACGGGTATAAAGGTCACAAAGGTTGTACAGATAGTGTAGATGGGTATAATTAACAAAAAAGAAATGATGAGACTTGTATTGCATATACTCAAAGGTACATATTAGCTTCTTGAAGGAAATCCTCCCACCCGACGCGTTTCAGGCACGCAGGCCTTTCTTCAGGGGTCTGAAGTGGGGAGATTTGTGATTTCCTACATGACATGATAAATATTGTTTAGATTAGTTGCATAAATATATTATCCAATACAATATAAGTATACAGTATAAGTAAATTATCAGATATACATTGTATATATTGCACGTATAGGTGAAGCTTGGATTCTTGAAAATTCCTACCTGTAAGCTACTGAAGAAGTGACAAGAGAGTCACGGCTGTTAAATGAAAGGAAAGAAAAGAGTTCTCCCTGTTGCTCCACCCGGCGCACCCGGGGGGGGCACGCAACATACATGCGGGCTCCCCCTACATCCTGGCTCCTCCTGCGGACACCACCCGATCATCTCGGCCCCGCCCGCTATGGTTGAGCCAGTCACTGCGTCGGCGCCGCTGGAACGCAGGCCACGCTTCCGCATCTGGGGGCGTGGCCTGCGTTCCATCGGCGGGGGATGCCATTGGTCACCTTCAGCGCCGGAGCGAGCGCGTGGCACGCACTGCGCATGCTCCGGCGTCTCTCACTCCACATATAAACAGCGGCGGACACTAGACACAGCATCCGCCGCTGCTGACACTGCAAATTCATCCGCAACTACTCCCTAAGGTAAATACCTGGATTTTATCCCTTTCACCCAACCAAACATGTAGCTGAAGATGACCTAACACGGATTTTACAATTTCAGGAACCAACAGGGAGACCTATTCCCTTAACAAAAATTACATCACCTCTGAACAATATCAGGTAATCTACCAGCTTGACCTCTCTTTTTTACTCCTGGACACCCTCCCCTCCTTAATATATCTTACCTTGTATATTGTCTACATTATCCCCCTAATTTCCAGACACATATTCCAGTAAATATTACATACTCTGTTATGTTCCCATTGTAATAGTCTCTCAGGACCATTCGTCCTTCACCCATCGGGAACCAACCACACAATTCTCTACTCCCTCGGGCACAAAGTCCCTTCTTGGATACAAATACTACAAGGTATGAGTACAACACATACATGGTTACTACTAACCGTTTGACACAATCTAACCAAAACACCCCATTGAAAATAGATACAATTTTTTATTTATTTTTTTATTTCTATTTTCCAGAAACAAATAAAACTTCCTCTACCTTTCGACTCTCAGTGGAACAGACACTCCACAACCCCTTTAAGCATAGGTGCTGAGACAACTACCAGAAGGTATCTCCCCTTCCCTTTTTTTCTTATTCAAAAATATACTACCTACGCAGAGAACACAATGCGAACCATTCCTTTGCATATACATTTACACAGACGCCAGTGTGACCCCAACCTAGGCATCCTCGCTGGGGCCACATACGGGAGGACCTGCAGCCTCAGGGACCCAGTTGGCGCCCACGTCGGTATCCTGCACAGCGGAACTCTTTTCTTTCCTTTCATTTAACAGCCGTGACTCTCTTGTCACTTCTTCAGTAGCTTACAGGTAGGAATTTTCAAGAATCCAAGCTTCACCTATACGTGCAATATATACAATGTATATCTGATAATTTACTTATACTGTATACTTATATTGTATTGGATAATATATTTATGCAACTAATCTAAACAATATTTATCATGTCATGTAGGAAATCACAAATCTCCCCACTTCAGACCCCTGAAGAAAGGCCTGCGTGCCTGAAACGCGTCGGGTGGGAGGATTTCCTTCAAGAAGCTAATATGTACCTTTGAGTATATGCAATACAAGTCTCATCATTTCTTTTTTGTTAATTATACCCATCTACACTATCTGTACAACCTTTGTGACCTTTATACCCGTTCGATCTATGTAAGATCAATTTTAAACCTTGTTTAATAAAACGATTTATTTTTATCTACTTGTGGAAGTGTGTTTGCCGTTAAAGTCCCACACCCTAGGGGGACCCCCCATTCTGCTTGTTCAGTTTACAGGGATGTTGGCAAACCACTTCTAAGCTTTCATATAGCTGGGGTATTCAACTTCTAAATTAGAGTGACTTATGTATATAGTAACACAGTGATGATAGGCTGAAGAGACAGGTTGGGTAGAGATGGTAGATGACAGACACTTGAAAGGAAATGTTCTTGAAAGTAAGAGATAGTAGCAGATGGGATGCAGATAGGTTTAGCAATCATGTATGGTAGTAGATGACAGAGTAGCAGGTGGACATACAAGAGAGATCAACCCAGTGCAAGAACAGGTGGTAGTAGGCTCAAGAGCTAGCAATCTTAGATAATGCAGATGTAGTAATAGTCCTTAGTATGCAGAGCTAGATAGTGTAAGCTTTAGTATAAAGGTTATAGAGGTTTCCCCTGTGGGGTACTTATCACTAATAGCAATGTAGCAGAGGAGAGGTTCGGCAAGAGCGGATGATCCGGTAGCGGGATACAGGGATCAGCGCAGCGTGGTTCCGACAGCGAGGTATGCTTGCAAGCATGAGAGCTTCAAGACAGGTTAGCATCAAGGCACAAAGCAGTTTGAACGAACACATGTGAGTGAGAGCCGGCGATCTCAATAGCCATCCAGTCCGGCGCTCAGTGATGACAGCATCAGTCTTCAAGGTGTATGCGCACCTTACCAAAAGAGAATGGTGGGGCGCATACACTTATGAAAGAGTAATTAGGGTACCCAAAGGTACCAGAACATTACAGTACCCCCCCTTAAGGCCGGCTCCTGAAGGCCTCTGGAGCTGGTTTGTCTGGGTACTTCGCATGAAAATTGCGGATTAATCTAGAGGCATGTATGTCAGAGGTGTTTAGCCAGGTGTCGTCTTGGGGCCCATAGTTCTTCCATCGAACCAAGTACTGAAGTCTTCCTCTGTGGATACGAGAATCCAGAATCTCTTTTATCTCATATTCTTCTCCACCTTCAACTTGTACAGGAGGAGGAGGTGGGATAGTAGGCATTATTCCTTGGTCAGGAACATGGGGCTTCAGTAGCGACACATGGAAAATGGGATGTATTTTGAGGTCTATTGGCAATGTAAGCTGTACTGCAGCTTTTCCAATAAGTTTCTTGATTGGGAAAGGTCCCAAGAACAGAGGTCCAAGCTTTTTGCTAGGGATTTTCAGTCTTAAATTTTTTGTTGAGAGCCAAACGAGGTCCCCGATAGCGTACTGAGGAGAAGGTCTTCTGCAAAGATCATAGTACTTCTTTTGTTGACTATGAGCGTGTGCAATGGTAGTATTAAGCAAACCCAGAGAGTCCTTTATTTGGGTAAGATAGTCTGAAGCTACTGGGTTATTTGAAGGAAGGATGCATGGTGGAAGAATAGAGGGATGAAACCCATAGTTCAAGTAGAACGGACTCTGCTTGGTCGTACTGTGGGTTGCGTTGTTGTAGGCAAATTCTGCCAGAGGGAGAAGATCCACCCAATCATCCTGTTGGTAAGAAGTGTAACAACGTAAATATTGCTCAATGCATTGGTTGACTCTTTCAGTCTGTTCGTTTGTCTGCGGATGGTAAGGAGAAGTGAGCTTCCGCTCGATCCGTAGTATGTGACATAGTTCTTGCCAGAACTTGGAAATAAATTGTGATCCACGGTCAGACAGAAGAGTTTTTGGGATACCATGTAACTTAAAGACATGTTTCATCAGGAGTTCTGCCGTTTGTTTGGACGAAGGTAGTCTGCGAATAGCAATGAAATGTGCCATTTTTGTCAGATGGTCCACTGACACTAAGATGGTATTAAATCCTTTGGAAGGAGGCAATTCCACTATAAAGTCCAAGGACACAACTTCCCATGGAGTTTGGGGTATTGGTAGACTGCATAGTAGACCGGATGGTCTCGTAGTGTCAATTTTGGACCTGGCACAGACATTGCATGAAGAGACGAATTTTTGTATAGATGTTTTCATGTCAGGCCACCAGAATTGCCTGGTAATCAGATTAAGAGTCTTTGTCATACCCATATGTCCTGCCATAGGCACATCATGCGATAATTCCAAGATCTTGGTGCGTATGGTAGGTGGTATGTAAAGTTTGTCGTTGTAGTAGAGGAAGCCTTCTGCATCAGTATTTAGTTGTGGTGGGGGTGAATCCAAACTTATACCATGCAAAACCTCTTCCTTCAAGGAACGGACAACTCCAATAATGCGTTTGTGAGATATTATAGGAACGGAAGGGATTTCGAAGTAGTTTTCTTCAGTTAGTCGTGATAGTGCATCCGCCTTTTTGTTCTTATCTGCAGGTGTGTAGGTCACTAGGAAGTTAAACCTTAGAAAGAATAGGGACCATCGTACCTGTCGGTGCGAGAGAGTTTTGTTAGTCTGAAGATATTGGAGATTTTTATGGTCCGTGTATATAAGTATTGGTAATTGGGTGCCTTCGAGTAGATGTCGCCAATTCTCCAGAGCCAATTTTATAGCAAGCAGTTCCTTTTCACCCACGGGGTAATTTATCTCTGGACTGCTTAGGGATTTCGAAAAAAAGGCGACTGGATGAAGTGGTGAAGTGTGAGTTGGTCGTTGGGAGAGTATTGCTCCTACTGCCATGTTTGACGCATCTACTTCCAGAATGTATTGGAGGGATGGGTCTGGATGGCGTAGTATGGGAGCAGAAGTAAACCTTGTCTTTAACAGGTGAAAAGCTTTATTTGCTTCATCTGACCATTTGAATGGTTTTTTAATGCTAGTGAGCTGTGTGAGGGGTCTCACAATGGCAGAGAAGTTTCTAATGAACTTCCTGTAGAAATTCGAAAATCCAAGGAATCGCTGTAGCGCCTTGCGTGTGGTTGGTGTAGGCCAATCCTGAATGCAGGATATCTTACTCATGTCCATCTCGATTCCTGTTTTGGATATGATGTAGCCTAGAAACAGTACCTCTTCTTTATGAAACAAGCATTTTTTCAGTTTCACATAAAGGTTGTGTGCAAGCAATCTCGATAATACTAGTCTTACATGTCTTATGTGTTCAGACAGGGATCGTGAATATATAAGTATATCGTCCAGATATACCACAACACAGACATCTAGTAAGTCTCTGAAAATATCGTTTATAAATCATTGAAAAACTGCAGGGGCGTTGCATAGCCCGAATGGCATTACAAGATATTCGAACAATCCGTATCTGGTTCTGAATGCAGTCTTCCACTCGTGTCCATCACGGATTCGAATGAGATTGTATGCTCCTTTCAGGTCCAATTTTGAAAAATACGTAGCTCCACGCACCTGCTCAATGAGCTCAGGGATAAGCGGTAGAGGATAGCGATCTTTTATTGTAATAGCATTCAATTGCCTATAGTCGATGATAGGCCTGAGACTTGAGTCCTTATTGCGGACAAAAAAGAGTCCTGCTGCTGTGGAAGAAGTGGAAGGTCTAATAAAACCTTTTTCCAAATTCTCATCCAAATAGTCTTTGAGATGGGAAAGTTCATCCTGTGAAAGAGGATAAACATGACCGAACGGCAATTTGCTATTTGGGAGTAGATCAATGCTACAATCATAGTCTCGATGGGGAGGTAGTGCTTGAGCATTTTTCTCAAGAAAAACCTCAGAGAGATCCTGATAACATAGTGGTGCAATCTCATCTGTCACCACAGACAGGATCTTCCCGAAAGACGGGAGGTTACACGTACCCTCGCAATAGCAAGAGTGGAAGGTCAGTGTCCGTTCCTTCCAATCTATGGTTGGTTGATGTGTGTGCAACCAGGGAAGTCCCAAAACAATGGGAAAGTGGGGTGAAGGTATTAGATCGAAGGTAGTGGTCTCCATATGAGACCCATTAGTAGTGACTAGGAGTGCCTGTGTCTGATCAGTGATCGGGCCAGAGGATAAAGGAACACCATTAATAAGACTCACTGAGACAGGTTTAAGTTTAGAAATAATAGGAACTTTATTTAAAGCAGCAAAACGTATGTCAATATAATTTCCACAAGATCCTGTGTCAATCATGGCCTTAGTAGTAATCCTGTTCTGGTCCCACTGTAATGTTAAGCAAACAGAAAGGTAAGGGTTAGTGATTGAAGTTGTCAATCCCCCTAGGAGGACATGTGAACACTCACCCTTCTTTTTGTAGACTAGGGGACAGACGTTTATCTTGTGATCCGGGGATGCACAGTACAAGCAGAGATTACCAGATCATCTTCTGGCTCTTTCCATAGTTGATAGAGGTGGGCGTATGGTTCCTACCTCCATAGGAACGGGGTCAACGGCCGAAATCCGAGAAGAACTGAATAATGGCATTCCATTTTCTCAGCCTTTCTTTCTCGTAGTCTTCTATCTATGGTGATACTGAGTTGTATCAATGCATCCAGGGTTTTTGGCAGATCCGCTCGGGCAAGCTCGTCTTTAACGGCCTCTGATAGGCCAAGCCTAAATTGGGATTTCAGAGATGCATCATTCCATTCTGAATCAAGGGTCCATCTCTTGAATTCTGCGACAAAGTCTTCTACAGGTCTCCCACCTTGTTTCAAGGATCTTAATTGAAGATCGGCACTACTCTGCCTATTGGGATCATCATATAGGCTAGTGAGTCCTGCTAGGAACAAGGCATAGGAGTTGAGAAGCTGGTCGCTTTTCTCAAAAAGAGAGTCTGCCCAGGCCCGAGGATCGCCTGTTAGGTAAGAAATAATAGTACAAACCTTAATGTGATCAGTAAGGTAGGTACGGGGTTTTAGCAAGAAAAGTAACTCACATGCGTTTTTAAATTCGCAAAATTTTTTGCGATCGCCTGTAAATACCAAAGGAGGATTTATTTTGGGTTCAGGGGACTGAGCAGTGGTAAGTTGTGTCAGTCTAATTACCTGCTGCGACAGGGCCTGATTGTCTTCTTTTAATTCAGCAAGTGTGTGTATTAACGCAGGTACTTGCTGTTTTAATTGTGTCATCTGAGTGGTTATTTCTGCTGAATCCATTTGTGGTTCGTTCAATCTGTAACGCTCCTGCGTTTTACGTATGATGTGGATTTTCAGCTGCAGAAATATTCCACTTCAGTAGTCATGTAGAGAAACGCTGAGACACCAATCCCAACTCTCAATGACTCATCATGTGTGGATGATCTCAATTCAGCAAGTAAATACACACACTCAATAAGATGTTTCCTAGAGTGACTTATGTATATAGTAACACAGTGATGATAGGCTGAAGAGACAGGTTGGGTAGAGATGGTAGATGACAGACACTTGAAAGGAAATGTTCTTGAAAGTAAGATAGTAGCAGATGGGATGCAGATAGGTTTAGCAATCATGTATGGTAGTAGATGACAGAGTAGCAGGTGGACATACAAGAGAGATCAACCCAGTGCAAGAACAGGTGGTAGTAGGCTCAAGAGCTAGCAATCTTAGATAATGCAGATGTAGTAATAGTCCTTAGTATGCAGAGCTAGATAGTGTAAGATTTAGTATAAAGGTTATAGAGGTTTCCCCTGTGGGGTACTTATCACTAATAGCAATGTAGCAGAGGAGAGGTTCGGCAAGAGCGGATGATCCGGTAGCGGGATACAGGGATCAGCGCAGCGTGGTTCCGACAGCGAGGTATGCTTGCAAGCATGAGAGCTTCAAGACAGGTTAGCATCAAGGCACAAAGCAGTTTGAACGAACACATGTGAGTGAGAGCCGGCGATCTAAATAGCCATCCAGTCCGGCGCTCAGTGATGACAGCATCAGTCTTAAAGGTGTATGCGCACCTTACCAAAAGAGAATGGTGGGGCGCATACACTTATGAAAGAGTAATTAGGGTACCCAAAGGTACCAGAACATTACACCAACACATCCACTTTATAGAAGTTAGTAAAAGTGTGCACCGACAACCAGGTGGCCGCCTTGCAAACCTGCGCCACTGATGCCTGATGACAGAAGGCCTAAGAAGCACTAAGCGCCCCAGTAGAGTGCGCTGTGGCAGGGAAAGGAGGAACCTGACCCCTGATTGAATAGGCCTGAGTCACTGACTGATCCATCTGGAAATGGTCGCAGAAGAAGCAGACAGCCCTTTTCTTGGCCCAATCCGTGAGCACAAACAGTCTGACTTCTGAAAAGACTCCGTAGCTGCCAGGTACACCCGAATCGTACAATGGTTGATCTTCCTAGAGGTAGACTTCCTATCTTTCAGCATCTCCTTTCCAGGCAAACCTCTATCCTTTAGCACCTGGCTTTCAACAGCCAAGCTGCCAAAGACAGCGACTGTAAAGCAGGATGGAAGATTGGCCCTTGGGACAGCAGATCCCCCGAGAGGCAGTCTCCAAGGGACATCAGCGACAAGCCACACCAGGTTGGCGTACCAAGACAAGCGATGCCAGTCCGGGGCCACGAGAATGAGCGGAATCCCTTTTGCCTTGATTCTACGCAAGAGCCTCGGCAGAAGCTTGAGAGGAAGGAAAGCGTAGATCAGATGGTACTGGCCCCACAGGGCTACAAGAGCATCTGTGGCGTTTGCCAGAGGATCTTGTGACTGTGCCACAAACCTCAAAACTTTTCTGTTGAGCCGTGATGCCAACAGGGTTTATATGTCTAGGAGTTTCTGTCTAGGAAAAGACATATAAACCCTGCTTTCACCTTACCCATTTTTGTCTCCTGCACCTGGGAGCAGGACCCTGATTTACATAATCTGTTTCTAAGCAATAATAAGGGGATACTTCTTGGAGGATCCATGTATGCATATTGAAGTCTCCAGGTATTATGGAGGATCTGAAGTATATACACCTGGCATATTGTGATTTGAGGAGAGAAGGAGTGGAGGTGGTTCACACTGATTCCTGGTGATATTTCATGCTGTTTGACCCTGTAGGGTCATAAGGATAAGGTGAGAGGCAGAAAGTGATAGGTGGCGGGATCTTTTGAGCACCTGTTCGGATTGTCGTTGAATTGATAGCTGCTCTAGGACCATTGACCACTGGGATAGTCACCTCTTCCTTTTCTACACTGGCACCTGAGTTCTTGGGACTTTCTTTCTGGAGTATGTTAATATATAATTTATGATGCATCATTAGGATTGCGCTGCACTATTGTATAACATATTTCATAAGGTGTTTGTTTGGATTGCCCTTGAGTGTTCAGCTACTAGTCCATCTATATGGTGTTATAGGCCCAGCGCTGAATATAATTTTATGTTTTACTTAGCAGTGCATTACCTACAGGATGCAGGGCTCAGCAGTACCTTACCTACAGCATGCAGGGCTCAGCAGTTCCAGTCCAGTTCGATCCAGGTTGGATTGATGCAGATTTGCAAAGCCTTGTATGTGAGTGCATTTATAGGGGTGCTGGAGAGAAATGGGGGGGGGGTGCTTCAGCAGGTGAAAATAAAACGGGGACAGCGTCCTCAGTCCGGGGGAATGTCCCCCTACTTTGGAGACTGTATCTCTTTTAATACAAGAAGGAATTTTGCTTGCTTTAGAAGCTGCAGCTTGGCATTGCATACTATTATTAAGTCTATGATCTACCAGAAAACCCAGACTCTTCTCATACATTAACTCCCCTAGTTTTACTCCTCCTAGAATGTAGGATGTATGCATGTTTTTGACCATCACACGCTTAACTTTACATTAATCATAATCAACATTAAATCTTATTCGCCATGTAGCTGCCCAAATAAACAGTGCATTAACCACCTCCTTTCAAGCCTATTCTGACATTTCACTCTAGGGGTGTACTCACTTTTGTTGCCAGTGGTTTAGACAATAATGGCTGTGTGTTAAGTTATTTTGAGGGGAGAGCAAATTTACACTGTTATACAAGCTGTACACTCACTAATTTACATTGTAGCAAAGTGCCATTTCTTCAGTGTTGTCACATGAAAAGGTATAATAAAATATTTACAGACATGTGAGGGGATTATTCACTTTTGTGAGATACTGTAAATAGCCAAAGGCAAATTGTTTCACATTGGGGTCCTAGTTGACGCGATGCCCCCAACTTGAGGGGAGCAGCGTGACCAACCCGATGTCCAAGGGTAGAAGTAAAGCTAGGTGAAGGGTCCCTGGGGAGGAAGCCCTCTGGTGGTAAGCCCTAATCACCTTTTGGTCTTAATACTGAAAATATAAAACACATAATGCATTAACAGATGGACTAGTTAGCAACCGTCCCATCCTTCCCATCAGAGAGAGGTGGGAGTCCTTTAAACTGACCAAAACTGGGAAATAAAAACATGTCTATGTGGAGCATGAGTCAACAGATGAAGGTGGGGGACCTTTCAAATGTGAAGAAAAGTGTGGCAGTGACCTCATCGGATCCCGTTCTACCTAATCAGCGAGGGCAAGAGTCTTTTGATCTCTTTGATTATCGTTTCTGCCATAGGGGACAGAGCAGGCTTGGAGGTGGGGGCCATTTAGATGAGCTTGAGTTCTGATGAGATGGAGTTGCCGGTGGATCCTGGGAGATCTGGTCCAACTGAAACAGAAGACGTTCACTGTTGGGGAATGAGGAAAAACTGTGGATTTCTGCTGGTAGGATGAAACTGAGGCAAAAGGGGAAGGACCACCAGTATTTGATGTTCTTCTGTGAGAGCACAATCAGAAGGGGTTTGAGAGTCCATCTCTTTTAAATAGTGGGAGGTGAGATATCTGCAAAGATTTGGACCGGGTGACCTTGGATGGTAAGATGTTCGAAATTTCTGGAGAGCTTCATAACTTCCTCTTTGACATCGTAAAAGTGGGGTTTGACCACGATATCCCTTGGAAGGCCATCCGAACGGGGAGGTTGGGGTGCTCTGTGGGCTCTGTCTAGTTCCAGGCAGTGGCTAGAAATGTCAGGCAGAAGATCTTTGATGAATGAGCTCACTGCAGAATGGCCAACCTGATCATGAAGTTGCAATTCCTAGACCTATTTTCCAGGTCATCTATTTTAGAAAGGCAGAGTCCAGTTGATCCTGCAAATCCTGAATCCTGGCTGTATTTTGTTTTCTTCTCGAACCGGTGTGGTCTGTCTTTTGTTCAATAGCTTCAATCTGCGCCCCCAAATTTTGAAGGTCAGCTTGGATTGCTGAGGAAATTTGGGAGGCAGTCTGGGACAGGCCTCCAGCTAGCATTTTAGAGAAAGTAGCTAACAGAGGGTTGAGGCCTGTGGGGCTGGCGAGGCTGCTTTTTGGAAGCTCCCCAGCTAGGCCTGGGCTGGCTGGCAGATCTCCCACAGGGAAGTGTAAGAGATCCTCCAGGATCCTTTCTTTCAGGGATTCTGTTGAGGCATAGGAGTACAGGGCTAGGGCTGGTGCTGGTAGGCCGCAAGGCTCCGATCCAAAATGTCCTCTTCCTCTCCCACTGCATCCCTGCCATGTGAAGCTCCGGCTGCCGGTGGTTCAGTGGCTAAAATGCAGGAGAGATTCCTCCTTGCTGATCCCCCGGACATCGGTGAGGGTCTCTGGAGCCTTCCCCGGTGTGTGGATCGGGGGAATGTGCTAATTAGCAGCTACTATGGGCGATGACAGGCTGGAGTGGGCCGGAGCTCTCTGCCTAAGCGTCCATGCAGAGAGCCTCCATGTATTTGCATGTGCGTAGCGGTTTTTAAAACACAATTTTTTGGAAAAAAAAAGAAAACGCTTTCATGAATAATAAAAAAAAAAAACAGTAAAGTTAGCCCAATTTTTAGTTACATAGTAGGTGAGGTTGAATAAAGACAATAGTCCATCCAGTTTAACCTGTGTAGGTGTGTGTGGACGTATTCATTTCTCATACCCCTGAAGGTTTCGATCCTTGAGATATACGTCCAAGAGTCTTTTAAAAGTAGCCATACTCCCCTCAGTTACTACCATTTGTGGCAGGGAATTCCACAATCTTGTAGCCCTTACAGTAAAGAACCCCCTGCGCAGCCTGAAGTTAAATCTCTTCTCCTCTAAATACATTCAATTACCTTGTGTCCTCATGCATTCCTTGTGACTGAATAGTTTTTTTTCTATGCTCTGATCACTGTTGAGGTATTTGTAAATCGCTATCATGTCCCCTCTCACGCGTCTCTTCTTCAGGGAGAATAAATCTAGTGCTTCTAAACGCTCTTCGTGATTAAGGTCCTCTAATCTCTCAAGCTCCAATATATCCCTTCTAGGGACGGGCGACCAGAACTGGACAGAATACTCCAGATGTGGTCGGACCAGAGTTTTATAAAGTGGTAGGATTATAGTATTATCTCTGGAATACATCCCCTTCCTTATGCATGCCAAAATTCTGCCAGCTTTGGCAGCTGCAACTTGACATTGCATGCTATTGGCTAATCTATCTTCCACTAAGACCCCCAAATCTTTCTCCATTTTTGATACCCCCAGAGATCCCCCCCTAGCTTGCATATTGCTTTTATGTTATTGGTCCCTAAGTGCAATGCCTTGCACTTATCCACATTAAACCTCATTTGCCATGTAGTTGCCCACTCAGTTATTTTGTTCAGGTCATTCTGTAAGATTTCTGCCTCATGATGTGAAGTTATTGTCCTGCTTAATTTTGTGTCATCTGCAAAAACTGAGATTGAGCTACTGATCCCGTCCTCAATGGTATTTATGAATAAATTGAACAAAATTGGTCCCAGAACTGAGCCTTGGAGGATCCCACTTACCACCCCAGACCAGCCTGAGTATGCGTTGTTTATTACCACCTTTTGGACACGCCCCTTTAACCAGTTCCGTATCCAAGAGCAAACCTTGTGGTCGATGCCTGTCGTCCTTAATTTATAAATCAAGCGTTTGTGGGGAACTGTATCAAACGCCTTAGCAAAATCCAGGTACACCACATCCACAGGTCTCCCACTGTCTAGCTCACAACTAACCTCCTCATAGAATGTTAACAGATTGGTTTGACAAGAACGCCCCTTTGTAAACCCGTGCTGATTACTGCTGATGGTGTTGCTTTCTTTAGCAAACTCTTGAATATAGTCCCTTTTCATCCCCTCCAGAAGTTTACATATGATTGATGTCAGGCTGAACGGCCTATAATTTCCTGGGACATGCCTCTGCCTTTTTTTGAATATCTGCAAAGGAAAAAACTCCACTGGTAGGGAACGGGACTTTAAAGGCCAAAATAACACCACAATTGTAAAATGTAAAACATAATTTTAATGGATAAACATAAAATCAACATAATAGTAGAAAAAGACACCTTTATCACAATACATATATCACGATAAAATACATGTCATGATGAGACGAGGATATGCTAAAGCATAGACTTCCAATGGGCACCCGACACCCTACGTGTTGCGGGAATACCCTTCATCAGGGGTGTCAGCAATGGAATTCAAAATGCATATGTACATGTATTTCTGCAATAGAAGATACAAGTAATACAAAGAGTATATATAACGGTGAAAATATCTTAAAGATACATTATATCCAAAAGACAAAAATATATATCACAAAAAATGTAAGACAAAAGATATGTTGAATTAAACAACGTACCCTGAAAAGATGACCAAGTCAAGGTGGAAGAAGGATCCAAAAGAGATGACTAAGAAGAAGAATAAAGGAACATCGATAGTGGAGATGAGGAGATGGCCATAAAATGTCTCCAAACACAGGTCCACTAGGAGTCCATGTGCAGGTAAAAATAAGGTAAGTAAATACATAGGTAAAAAAATGGTATGTATAAAGGGGGGGGGGAGGAGAGGAGGGTGGTGGAAAGGGAGGGAGGAGAGGAAGGGAAAGGGAAGGGAAAAGAAGGGGAAGGAAAAGGGAAAGAAAGGAGGGGGGGTATAAGGGAGGGGTAGGGGAAAAAAATGGGTGAGAAAAAATAATATATCATGATGATGATATGAAAAAATAAAAAATGTAATAGATGAATAAATGAATAAAGTTTAAGTAACAGACAGGTGTACCTGTATAGGGGAATTATTCGACTGGATTATTAAAAGAATCCCAGATGAAATTGTATGTAGTTTATATGTGAAACGTCCTTGTTCAAGCCCATATACAGGTGGTGCTGTTGGATCATGGCACTGGTCACATAATGTAGGAAAAACAAGTAGTCCAATCCTGAAAGCCCCAAATACTAAAACAGTGAGCTGCAGGAAAATAATAATAGTAAATAGACCAAGAAAGAGGATGAGAGTGCCGCTGCTAATAAACATTTATAGCGGGGACAAACATCCCTGCTATCAATCAATGCCAAAATAAAAGTATATGAAAAGAATATATTCATATATTCACCTTCCAAGAAGAGGATAGTGGAAAACGCCATCTGGGTCAGTGAGACCAGCAGACTGGCAGGACGCAGGACTCCTAATATGGCCGCCGGACGCCGGAGCATGCGCCGTGCAGACGGATCGCAATGGGCATGCACAGAGACACCAGCCAATGGGGGCCTGTAGACCGTGGAGCGCACGGCGCCGCCCCGAAAGATGGTGGGGGCAGCGCCCTGCGCTCCAAAGCCTCCAACGCAGCAACCAGGCCCAGAAGGTGGTGATCTGGCAGAGAGCCGCCTCATTGACACAGAGAAAGGGGGGAGGAGACAGAGCGGAGGACGGGGCGTGGCCCGAAATACAGGAAACTAAGCAAGTTACCCATCCATCCATGTTATCCCCCCTGGGTGCGTCGGATGGAGACACAATAGAAGACCACCTGAGAAAAAGAAAAAGAAAAAAGAGGGAAAAAGAAAAGAAGGAAAAAAGGGGTGCTGGAGGAAATAAAAAAGATAATGAAGGAGATGGAAAATGTAAAAAAAAAAAGAAAAAAGAAAAAAAGAGAAAAAAGCGAAGGGAAAAAAGGGAAGGGAAGAAAAAAAAAAGGAAAGGGAAAAAAAGGGGGGATAATGAGGTGGAAAGAGTAATGGGATGGTAAATAGATATGGAAAATAAAGTAATGAAGGGAAAAATTAATCTGTGAAAAAATAAAAATAAATAAAAATAAGGACTATGAAAAAAAGAAATAAATAAAAATGAAAATAGGCAAAAAACAAAAATACAAATGAATAAATATGAAATAAATAAATAAATAAAAATTGAATGAAAATAATAATGGAAAAAATTAAATAAAGTTGTCTGTGTACGAAATAAAAGAATGTAACAAAAAATATATAATGAATAAATGGATAATGAGTGATGTACAAATACTGTATATAGCATATAATAATTTATATGGTCTAGATATGCATGCGTATGCATGTATAGGCATGCATAAACGTATAGGTGTGTATCAAGAAGGTATATGACCGCACTGAAGAATATTTAAGTTTGACAAAAAAAAAAAAATATATATATATATATATATATATATATATATATATATATATACACATATATTTTTTTAAATAAGGGAAAGAATTTAGAAATGGTCCAAAAAATTTTTTTACTTGTTAAACCATCCTCCGGAGGAAAAGCCCTCCAGGATTGGACGGAAAGTGATGACTTTGTTTAAGTCCGGAGGGGAGGAGGCCTTTAATGCCATGATCCAGTGAGTCTCGTGCTGGAGCAAGGTCTTATCCCAGTCACCACCTCTCGGACTGGGATGAATGTGATCTAACACCAAAAATTTTACTGGAGGAAAAACTTTTTGATGGACATCTCTGACATGTCTGCCCAGAGGGAAGTCAGGATTACTGGTCTTCATGATATGGATATGTTTATAGATTCCTGCTTCATCTTTCCGATGTAAAAACAACCACATGGACAAGAAAGTAAATAGACCACGCCGATGGTCTGGCAATTAACGTAATGTTTTGATCTAAAACTCATACCATTAGGAAGTTTGAAGTGTGGTTGTAAGTACAGTGGGTACGAAAAGTATTCAGACCCCCTTAAATTTTTCACTCTTTGTTATATTGCAGCCATTTGCTAAAATCATTTAAGTTCATTCTTCTTCCTCATGAATGTACACATAGCACCCCATACTGACAGAAAAACACAGAATTGTTGACATTGTTGCAGATTTATTAAAAAAGAAAAACTGAAATATCACATGGTCAAGTATTCAGACCCTTTTCTCAGTATTTAGTAGAAGCCCCCTTTTGATCTAATACAGCCAGGAGTCTTTTTGGGAAAGATGCAACAAGTCTTTCACACCTGGATTTGGGGATCCTCTGCCATTCCTCCTTGCAGATCCTCTCCAGTTCTGTCAGGTTGGATGGTAAACGTTGGTGGACAGCCATTTTTAGGTCTCTCCAGAGATGCTCAATTGGGTTTAAGTTAGGGCTCTGGGTGGGCAATTCAAGAGCAGACACGGAGTTGTTGTGAAGCCACTCCTTCGTTATTTTAGCTGTGTGCTTAGGGTCATTGTCTTGTTGGAAGGTAAACCTTCGGCCCAGTCTGAGGTCCAGAGCACTCTGGAGAAGGTTTTTGTCCAGGATATCCCTGTACTTGGCCGCATTCATCTTTCCCTCGATTGCAACCAGTCGTCCTGTCCCTGCAGCTGAAAAACACCCCCACAGAATGATGCTGCCACCACCATGCTTCACTGTTGGGACTGTATTGGACAGGTGATGAGCAGTGCCTGGTTTTCTCCACACACACCGATTAGAATTAAGGCCAAAAAGTTCTATTTTGGTCTCATCAGACCAGAGAATCTTATTTCTCACCATCTTGGAGTCCTTCAGGTGTTTTTTAGCAAACTCCATGCGGGCTTTCATGTGTCTTACACTGAGGAGAGGCTTCCGTCGGGCCACTCTGCCATAAAGCCCCGACTGGTGGAGGGCTGCAGTGATGGTTGACTTTCTACAACTTTCTCCCATCTCCTGACTGCATCTCTGGAGCTCAGCCACAGTGATCTTCTCCCCTGATAGCTCAGTTTGGCCGGATAGCTCTAGGAAGGGTTCTGGTCGTCCCAAACGTCTTCCATTTGAGGATTATGGAAGCCACTGTGCTCTTAGGAACCTTAAGTGCAGCTGTAACCTTGGCCAGATCTGTGCCACAATTCTGTCTCTGAGCTCTTCAGGCAGATCCTTTGACCTCATGATTCTCATTTGCTCTGACATGCATTGTGATCTGGAAGGTCTTATATAGACAGGTGTGTGGCTTTCCTAATCAAGTCCAATCAGTATAATCAAACACAGCTGGACTCAAATGAAGGTGTAGAACCATCTCAAGGATGATCAGAAGAAATGGAAAGCACCTGAGTTAAATATATGAGTGTCACAGCAAAGGGTCTGAATACTTAGGACCATGTGATATTTCAGTTTTTCTTTTTTAATAAATCTGCAACAATGTCAACAATTCTGTGTTTTTCTGTCAGTATGGGGTGCTATGTGTACATTCATGAGGAAGAAGAATGAACTTAAATGATTTTAGCAAATGGCTGCAATATAACAAAGAGTGAAAAATTTAAGGGGTTCTGAATACTTTTCGTACCCACTGTATATATATATATATATATATATATATATATATATATATATATCCTTTTGAGAGGCTTTTCTAGGACTTGCTTTAAAAAAGCCTACAGTAAATCCCGACAACAGTTACTAAAAAAGCCCAACGACAACTCTATTCAACAAGATCAAGTACGTATCGTTACACGGTACACACCATAACACCATGAAGTCCAAAAAATTCTAGCCAAACATTGGCACATCCTCCAAATCGACCCTTCCTTCAAACCATTCCTTGCTTCAAACCCCTCTATTACATACAAAAAGGATGGAATAATCTGATGCTGGATATCTTGAACAACTTGAATGGAAGTCTGCCTTATTCTGGCATATCAAATCTTTTGAAAGATATGTGAACGAGAACATTAATCCAGTTGGTCTCAGGATACAGATTTTCCCAACAATGGATAACATAACAACAATAATGAAAAAAGAATGGGAGGATGTGTTAAACGAATGCTCACGAAAATTGATGATCCTCCTCCAAGACGAATATACACGACAAATGAAAAACCTAGACGAAGACATAAAACTGATTTATGAAAAACTGAACCCCCTGAGAAGTGTATCCCTGTATAGCGAGCAGGAAAACAAACTAAAAGAGCACATTGAGGAATTTAGTAAAGAAATATTAAAGAAAAAAGAACAAAAATACTGGAGGGACAAAAATGCGTTCTCACAAAATCGCGCCTATAAATGGGTCAACAACAGGCAAACAAGAAGAGCCGCATATAAAACAACAAGAAATACAGGCCCCCAGTACTCATCAGACTCCTTGGCATACACCTCAGGAACAGAACAACAACAACGCAGACGAAGGGGCCCAAACAAACCCCCTATAAACCGGCAAACAGAAATTGAAGATAACGATGATCCATCCTCACAAGACATGGAGGAACCAAGCACTTCTGAAACCAATGCACCAAATAATGAAGGAGGTAGCGCCCCCATTAAACATCATCAAATATTTACTAGGTCACAAAAGACAAAAGAAGGAAACCCGAAACAACAGAAGGCTTTTTTAGGCCACAAAACAAAATCGCAACAGCCCACAAAGTGATCCAAGATGAGACTACAGACCAAGAAGGCCTGACAATAATAAATCTATCAACCCATACACTAACCAAAGACCAAATAGAAGTACTATCTCTTGGACTCTCCTTCTGCCCCAATAGAGTCACAGACAGCTTTGAAATCATAAAAGATGTCAATCTCTTTGCAAGAAATCTACTCTTAAAAGTGAAATATAATCGTAAAACAACTAACGAAGTACTCCAAACAAACCTGACAGCAGCCGAATTTAGGGCAATCAGAGATCTAAACCTTTTATTAGAAGAAGGAGCTTTAGAAGACTGGACAGAGGATGACACACCGATAGAGAGCGAGGAGGAGGAGGAAGATAAAACCCAAGGAACCCAACGACCCGTCTTTAAGAAAAAATCGCAGATATTTCCCTCCCTGAATGAAAATCCAGCAATTGCCCTTTTTGTCAGGGCAACGACAAAAGATTTGGAAAAATTAAAAAGAGACAACACGATGCAAAATCTCACCAAAAAACAGAAAATAGCTCTGAAGGAACTAGAGAGCAATGAGGGAATCACAACAAAACCCTCAGATAAGGGGGGTAATATTGTGCTCATGGACAATGAGAATTATAAAGCAATGTGCCAAAAAATCCTAAATAATACATCATGTTACAAAAAAATACTGCCTATTATGACTGAGTCCTATAAAGAGGACTTCTATAAGAAAATTGATGCAGCGTTGAACCAAGGGGCGATCTCACAATCACTATGGCATTTTATGAGGACTAAGCATGCAAAGACCCCTACGTTTTACGCATTACCTAAAATCCATAAGAACAGTAAGAACCCCCCGGGAAGGCCAATAATATCCGGGAACGGTAACCTGACAAAAAACATGAGCCAAGTAATAGACGCCTACCTAAGACCTCATGTGACTAAATTACCCTCATATACAAGAAACACGGTACACCTCCTCCAAATCCTAGACGGTATTACCATACCGGAAAAAGCCTTTCTTATCACGATCGAAGTAGAATCGTTGTATAACAACATTCCACACAAAAAAGGAATGGAAGTAATAAAACAAACGCTGGAGGAACAAAGTGAGCATGATAAAAAGTTTAACGATTTTATTATAATGATGCTTGACTTCATTTTGAATCACAACTTTTTTGTATTCGGTGGCTCCTACTACTTGCAAACGTATGGCGTAGCGATGGGCACAAGTTCTGCACCCTCCTACGCCAATATCTATCTAGGAGCATGGAAGCAGGAATTCCTGGCCAAAGAAGAGAATAGTGCCTTTGCCAACAACATCATCTTATGGCAAAGGTTCATAGATGATATATTCATCATATGGACAGGATCGGAAAACATGATAAAGAACTGCTTAAAAGCCATGAATAACAATAACTACAATATGTTTTTTACCCTAAATTACGACCAGGAAAAAATCTCCTTTCTAGACACATGGATTATCAAGGATAAAGATGGTTTACTAAGAACAACCTTGTATAGGAAGGAAACAGTGGGAAATTCCATCCTGCATGCGTCAAGCTTCCACCCTACCCCCTTAAAAAACGCAATCCCGTATAGTCAGTTCCTTAGACTGAAAAGAAACTGTACAACGGAACAAGATTTTCAAAAAGAGGCAAACCTTCTTACCGCAAGATTAACAAAAAGAGGATATACCAAGACTACCTTGAGAAAAGCGTACAACAGGGTAAAAAAGAAAGAGAGACATGAGATCTTATTCAAAAACCAGGACAAACAAAAACCTAAAGAACAAGAAGACAAAACTCTGATAATTATGAGGTTTACGAACGACCATCGAAAAATAAAAAAATGTACTCGCTAAACACTGGCTGATCTTTAAAGAGGACCCCACAGTTAAACCCTTCATATCAGAAAATCCACAAGTGACATACCGGAAAGCAGGATCTATGAAACAAACACTAATCCATAGTGAGTACAAGGAAAGTAAAAAAGACCCCTGTAGGGAAAAGGGGACCTTCCCGTGTGGGAGCTGCGGGCAATGCAGTGTAATTCAGAAATGTACAAACACAGTACTCCCCAATGGGGAGACTTTCAAACCTCGACACTTTGTCAATTGTAGGACAAGAGGGGTTGTGTACCTCATGAGGTGCGAATGTGGATCCTATTATGTAGGAAAAACTAAACAAGAACTGGGCAAACGGGTAAATAAACATATTAACAGCATGCAGATATGCAACTTTTATTTACCCCTTGGCAGGCATGTGGCTCACTACCACAAAAATAGAATGCCAAATGTGACATTCATCGCATTGGAAAGGATACATGTACCACAGCGAGGGGGGGATTGGAATAAAAAACTCCTACAGATGGAAATGAGGTGGATTAGACACCTCCGGGCCACACAACCACCGGGACTGAATGAAAACGAAAGCTTTCGCCCCTTCCTTGAAGGCTTTGCATCCGGCAAAACGGACTAACAAATACATAAATCTGATCGTTTTGATTCGTGACCCTTCACAGGCCAGTTCTTTCCCCCTCTTTTCCCCTTTTTTCCTTCATCTACTCCAAAGTCGCACAAAAATGACACACTTCTTGTAGCCCACATAAAATAAAAAAACTATAATCACAATTGCCTAAGAAACACCAAATAGGCTGTCCTTAATCCCTGAAATCCCTGAAGTAATGAATCTATTATTCCTAACATCTAATTGCCCGATATCATGAAGCTTTTCATCACATGACTCTAGAGAAATTTCTGGCATGATCCAGAAATCTGAACTTTCCATCAACATTCTCCTCTATCCATATACCTGTGGATGACATCAATATAAGACTGCTGTTTAAATATCCATTCTTTACAAACTTGTTTATTGATAAAATGATTATCTATTTACTGGTAATAATATACTAGTGTCATAATATACCAGTGGCAGAAATATAAGATTGTACAGGTATATGCAATACCTCTGCTTTGTTTTTACCTAATGCCCAGCAATCACACCCGACACGGTAAGCCCCTGCAAATGCAGGGGTTAATCGGGACCACTCTGTTCTCCTACGGGAGACGATGGCCCCTTCCTTACGTGTTGGCGGCCGCAGAGTGTTTGCAGATGGACTCGAGCCTGCGCGCGCATCCACATAGCGCAGGCGCAGTCACTGATGCCACGTGTCACGCTCACCGGAAGTCCAAGTACGTGCAGCGCATTAGTGCGCATGCGCGAAGGGCTTCTTAAGGCCGGGGAATCAGCGTCTATCCTCACTTCCCTCGCTGAGAGGGGAGAGGACGGACAGGAACAGCGCCAGCCGGAAGAAAAAACTCCATACATCTCTGAAAAACAACTTGGAATCCCCCGTTTTTTGCAGAAAAATGTAAGTGGAAGCTGATGCTTTAGCATCCACATCTTCCAAAAGAAGTCACTTATTATAAACCACCTATGTATAACCAAAAGTCACCATAACCACTGGCACAAAAATAATAAAAAATAAAAAATGGTACAAATTTACCTATACTGCAGATTAAAAGCCTGCCCGAGGAAAAAATCCCCAGGACGCTGGAGAATGCCCACTCCACCAGCTAACACTCTCTGTAAGTGAAGGAATTTTCTTCTCTTGATAGAAATAAAGACAAAAATACTAACTATTCTTACATAACCTCAGGCTACACGCATCATATGATTCCCGCTGTGACTGCTAAATGGACATAGGATTATAATCGCAGAGATAAAGGCTATACCCATGTATGTATTTCCAATATATATATATATATATATATATATTTTGCTTATTTGCTTTGAGACAATTTTCAATAACTAAAATGTTATTGCTATATTGTTATAGATCACAGACTGTGTGACTAAACTCTTTGAAAAAGGCTCATAACAGAGCCGAAACGCGTCAATAATCTTGGATTATCAACTTTCCTAGGAACACCTACAGGAAATACAGAGAGAAAAAATCCATGCTTTATGTCACCAGATTTACATCTGTCACAGATTCATCTGAATCTTCTTTATCTTTCTTCACACTTGGGTTCTCTACCCAAGCACCTTTATCACCCATTGTTTCTTTTGTAATTATATTATGTAAATAAATCTTTTATATATACCCATGTATATATTTACTTGCCCATAAAGTCCCACCCCCCCTTGGTTTGAGGCACCAACAACCCCCACAAAACTCATACAATTAGGAAGTTTGAAGTGTGGTTGTATGTTTATATATTGACAATAAGAGCATCCTCCACACTTGTAAGTCCCAAATCTTTTACAGGGGTGCCCTCTAAATTCCCCTTTAAATTCACTTGAAATCAAGATGTCACTAATTGATTTTGCCTTTTTGTATGTAATAGAGGGGTTTGAAGCAAGGAATGGTTTCAAGGAAGGGTCGATTTGGAGGATGTGCCAATGTTTGGCTAGAATTTTTTGGACTTTTTTTGGACTTTTGGACAAAGTAACTGTTGTCGGGATTTACTGTAGGCTTTTTTAAAGCAAGTCCTAGATTAGCCTCTCAAAAGGATATATATATACATACAACCACACTTCAAACTTCCTAATGGTATGAGTTTTAGATCAAAACATTACGTTAATTGCCAGACCATCGGCGTGGTCTATTTACTTTCCTGTCCATGAGGTTGTTTTTACGTCGGAAAGACGAAGCAGGAGTTCTGGAAGAGAATCTATAAACATATCCATATCATGAAGACCAGTAATCCTGACTTCCCTCTGGGCAGGCATGTCAGAGATGTCCATCAAAAAGTTTTTCCTCCAGTAAAATTTTTGGCATTAGATCGCATTCATCCCAGTTCGAGAGGTGGTGACTGGGATAATACCTTGCTCCAGCACGAGGCTCGCTGGATCATGGCCTTAAAGGCCACCTCCCCTCCGGGCTTAAACAAAGTCATCCGTTTCCGTCCATTCCTGGAGGGCTTTTCCTCCGGAGGATGGTTTAATGAGAAAAAAATAATTTTTGGACCATTTCTCACTTCTTTCCCTTATTTAAAAAAAAAATATATATATATATATTTTTGTCAAACTTAAATATTCTTCAGTGCGGTCATATACCTTCTTGATACACACCTATACGCTTATTTATGCCTATACATGCATACGCATGCATATCCAGACCATATAAATTATTATATGCTATATATTTGTACATCACTCATTATCCATTTATTCATTATATATTTTTTGTTCCATTCTTTTATTTCATATACATACAACTTTTATTTTATTTAATTTTTTCCATTATTATTTTCATTTCATTTTTATTTATTTTTCATATTTATTCATTTGTATTTTTGTTTTTTGATATTTTCATTTATTTATTATTTTCATGTTCATTATTTTTATTTTTTCACATATTAATTTTTCCCTTCATTACTTTATTTTCCATATCTATTTACCATCCCATTACTCTTTCCACCTCATTATCCCCCCTTTTTTTCCATTTCCTTTTTTTTTTCTTCCCTTCCCTTTTTTCCCTTCGCTTTTTTCTCTTTTTTCCTTTTAATTTTTCCATCTCCTTCATTATCTTTTTTATTTACTCCAGCGCCCCTTTTTTCCTTCTCCTTTTCTTTTTCCCTCTTTTTTCTTTTTCTCAGGTGGTCTTCTATTTTGTCTCCACCCGGCGCACCCAGGGGGGATAACATGGATGGATGGGTAGCGTGCTTAGTTACCTGCATTCCGTGCCGCGTCCCATCCCTCACTCTGTCCCCTTTCTCTGTGTCAATGAGGCGGCTCTCTGCCAGAGCACCGCCTTCTGGGCCTGGCTGCTGCGTCAGAGGCTTTGTAGCACAGGGCACTGCCCCCACCATCTTTCGGAGCAGCGCTGTGCGCTCCACGGTCTACAGGCCCCCATTGGCTGGTGTCTCTGCACATGCCCGTTGCGATCCGTCTGCATGGCGCATGCTCCGGCGGCCATATTAGGAGTCCTGCGTCCTGCCAGTCTGCTGGTCTGACTGACCCAGACGGCGTTTTCCACTATCCTCTTCTTGGAAGATGAATATATGAATATATTCTTTTCATATACTTTTATTTTGGCATTGATTGATAGCAGGGATGTTTGTCCCCGCTATAAATGTTTATTAGCAGCGGCACTCTCATCCTCAATCTTGATCTATTTACTATTATTATTTTCCTGCAGCTCACTGTTTTAGTATTTGGGGCTTTCAGGATTGGACTACTTGTTTTTCCTACATTATGTGACCAGTGCCATGATCTAACAGCGCCACCTGTATATGGGCTTGAAAAAGGACGTTTCACATATAAACTAAATACAATTTCATCTGGGATTCTTTTAATAATCCAGTCAAATAATTTCCCTATACAGGTATACCTGTCTGTTACTTACACTTTATTCATTTATTCATCTATTACATTTTTTATTTTTATCATCATCAAGATATATTATTTTTTTCACCCTCATTTTTTCCCCTACCCCTCCCTTATGCCCCCCCTCCTTTCTTTCCCTTTCCCTCCTCCCCTCCTTTCCCCCCCTTAATACATACCATATCTTTACCTATGTATTTACTTATTTTTACCTGCACATGGACTCCTAGGGGACCTGTGTTTGGAGACATTTTCGGCCATCTCCTCCTCTCCACTCTCGACGTTCCTTTATTCTTCTTCTTAGTCATCTCTTTTGGATCCTTCTTCCACCTTGACTTGGTCATCTTTTCAGGGTACGTTGTTTAATTCAACATATCTTTTGTCTTACATTTTTTGTGATATATATTTTTGTCTTTTGGATGTAATGTATCTTTAAGACATTTTCACCGTTATATATACTCTTTGTATTAACTTTATTGCAGAAATACATGTACATATGCATTCTGAATTCCATTGCTGACACCCCTGATGAAGGGTATTCCCGCAACGCGTAGGATGTCGCGTGCCCATTGGAAATCTATGCTTTATCATATCCTTCTCTCATCATGACAAGTATTTTATCGTTATATATGTTTTGTGATAAAGGTGTCTTTTTCTACTATTATGTTGATTTTATGTTTATCCATTAAAATTATGTTTTAAATTTTACAATTGTGGTGTTATTTTGCCTTTAAAGTCCAGTTTTTTCCTTTGCAGTTTATTTGGGATGTCGGCCATATAACACCTCGCTCTACCTAGATGAGTGCTTTTCCTTATCCACTTTTCGGGTAGCAAATACCCATCCCCCCGCGCTCACTCATCTAGCTAGAGCCCAACTTTTGTTACTCTTTTTATGTTACTCTGTTTATTCAAGTCATGTTGATTATATTTTCAGTTGTGCCCTGACAATTTTTGTCTTCTTGTCTTGTATGGTTCAAGGTTCCATCCCCCCCCCCCTATTTTTTTTCTCCTTCTTTACAATCTCATCATGTTTAAGGGTAAATGCTTTGAGTCACTTATGAGCCAATATAAAGAACATGGCAAAACCGAGACTAGGGAAACTGAGTCACTTATGAGCCAATATAAAGAACATGGCAAAACCGAGACTAGGGAAACGGAGATGGCCTCTATCTTTTTTCAATTACAAAAACTGGTTGAAAAGAAGGCTCAGCTCTTTTGGCATATTGACAGTTTTCAGCGCTATTTAGACAAAGACATTAACCCATTGGGTTTACGTATAAAAATCTTTCCAACTATTGATAACGTTGATGAAATCTTCAAGAGAAGATGGGAGAATAATTTTCATCAGTGTACTAAAAACATGATGAAATTATTGTCCCAGGAATATACCAAATGTATTGGGTCACTTGAAAAAGAAATTGATGCAATATATTTAAAAATAGATCCTTTCAAAGAGACATCCACTTTCAAAACTCATGAAGATTCCATCATAGTGAAACTTGACTCTCTGGTTAGAGAGACTATGATAGTCAAAGATAAAAAATTCTGGAGAGATAAAAGAGCCTTCCAGGAAGGCCGGGCTTATAAGTAGCACCAAGAGAAACCCTATAGAAACATCAGGCAAGGGTATTTCAAAGGTAACAAAACAGATGGTGGCTCCAATACTTCAATCAATTCTAACATTTCCTCTTCCTCTTCACAGTCTACTACTAAGAATACTAAAAAAACAGAAACGCACCTCAACTTCTGTTAAAAACAATTAATCCAAGAAGCATTTATCTGAGTCTCATTTGAGGACACCTATCTCTGCTGCCAACACAGGTGAAGGTATGAGCACTGTAACATCAGACAGTACACGTGGTGGCCCCTCTGGGCAAGTATATTCTGTTCTCTAATCCTGCACAAACATCTTCCACTTCTGCCCATACAAACACAAATCACAATCCGCCCACCCAGGAGGAACACTGACTATGTCCCCATGATGGTACTTTACCTTCCCTCCTTGACGGACCTTCATTTCCATCTATGGCACAATCCTCTGTCACCAAAGATATTCCAGAAAACACAATCAAATTGGACATTGTCAATTTGTCCGACTACACACTTTCCACACCCGAAGCTACCTTACTTTCTAAAGGTCTCAGTTTCTGTCCTGATTCACACCTCGACAAGTTTGAGATGATTAAGGACTTACAAATGTTTGCACGCAGACTGATATTAAAAAGTCTATACTCTAAACAAACACTTCATAGCCCTGAAGACTCTGCTACTCAAAAAGCCCTTAGTGACTTACTTACCTTGTTAGAGGAACAAGATGATGAAAACCTTATTGACAAAATTGACAGAGGCTTTATTGGAGGAACACCTTGACAAAGACCCACCTCCTGGTCTCACTAGCACTACTCTAAAAAATAAATCAAACAAATTTGCTTCTCCCTATAATAATCATAAATTGGGTGCTTTTCTCGCTGCTACCACACTGGACATTGAGGTTTAAAATTACTTCTAATGTCACAAATCTTTCCTCTGATGAACAAAAAGCTATGAACAACCTCACTAGTCAACATCATCTGACTATTAAACCTGCCGACAAAGGGGCAAACATTGTAGTCATGCATATCCAACAATATAGAGCCATGTGCACCAAAATCTTACGAAATAAGGACTGGTTCAAACCGATGTCTAAGTCGGTAATAGAAAAATTTAATGAAGAATTCTGTCTTTTGGGGGATATGGCCTATCTAAACAATTCCACCAGTAAACAAACATGGGAATTCATTCTTACCACACATCCCAAAATACCCACCCTCTACTGCCTTCCTAAGGTACATAAGGACAAAAAAAAAACCCCTGGTCACCCCTTTGTGTCTGGCCGAGGAGGAATATCAGAAAATCTCAGCCGCTTTATTTCCGAGCAGCTGAGATCATTTGTGACATGTTTACCATCCTACATCAAAGACACAATACATCTGTTACAGATTTTGGATGGCCTACATGTACCCTCCACGGCTTTGTTGGTAGCAATTGACGTGGAGGCTCTTTACAGCTCCATCCCACACCATCAGGGTCTCGCGGTCATCAAACATATACTCTTGCAAAAACACAAAAAATCCAGTGACCTATGTTCCTTCATGGTCTCTTCACTTGAGTATATTTTGACACACAACATTTTTTCGTTTGATGGTTCCCACTTCCTCCAGGTACAGGGCGTAGCGATGGGCACATGTTCTGCCCCATCCTACTCCAATCTATACCTGGGGGAGTGGGAACGTTTCTTACTTCATGGGGAAACCTTTTCAAATTTCACAGCTCATGTGATGAGCTGGCATCGATATATTGATGACATCCTGATGGTGTGGGATGGACCTTTTGAGCTTCTACAGGACTTCATGTTAGCCATGAATCTGAATTCATGGAACCTCAAATTCACACACACCTCAAGTCCTTCTACCACCACATTGCTCAATGTCACTATCATCAAGGAGTCTGATGGTAAACTATCCAGCACTCTTTTCCACAAACCTACTGCTGGCAATCTTATACTTCATGCCAACAGTTCACATCCAGCTCCCATAATTCGATCCATTCCGTTTGGGCAATATTTGTGTCTAAGACGTAACTGTTCCAAAGAGCAACTATTTTTACATGAAAAGCCAATAAAATGAGAAACGGGATCCTTTTGAGAGGCTATTCTAGGACTTGCCTTAAAAAAGCCTTTTAAAAAGCCTACAGTAAATCCCGACAACAGTTACTTTTCGGTGTAAAAAAGCCCAAAGACAACTCTATTCAACAAGATCAAGTACGTATCGTTACACGGTACACACAACAATACCATGAAGTCCAAAAAATTCTAGCCAAACATTGGCACATCCTCCAAATCGACCCTTCCTTGAAACCATTCCTTGCTTAAAACCTCTCTATTCCATACAAAAAGGCAAAATCAATTAGTGACATCTTGATTTCAAGTGAATTTAAAGGGGAATTTAGAGGGGACCCCTGTAAAAGATTTGGGACTTACAAGTGTGGAGGATGCTCTTATTGTCAATATATAAACATACAACCACACTTCAAACTTCCTAATTGTATGAGTTTTAGATCAAAACATTACGTTAATTGCCAGACCATCGGCGTGGTCTATTTACTTTCTTGCCCATGTGGTTGTTTTTATGTCGGAAAGACGAAGCAGGAGTTCTGGAAGAGAATCTATAAACATATCCATATCATGAAGACCAGTAATCCTGACTTCCCTCTGGGCAGGCATGTCAGAGATGTCCATCAAAAAGTTTTTCCTCCAGTAAAATTTTTGGCGTTAGATCGCATTCATCCCAGTCTGAGAGGTGGTGACTGGGATAAGACCTTGCTCCAGCACGAGGCTCGCTGGATCATGGCCTTAAAGGCCTCCTCCCCTCCGGGCATAAACAAAGTCATCTGTTTCCGTCCATTCCTAGAGGGCTTTTCCTCCGGAGGATGGTTTAACGAGTAAAAAAAATTTTTAGACTATTTCTCACTTCTTTCCCTTATTTAAAAAATATATATATATAATTTTTTTTTGTCAAACTTAAATATTCTTCAGTGCGGTCATATACCTTCTTGATACACACCTATACATGCATATCCAGACAATATAAATTATTATATGCTATATATTTGTACATCACTCATTATTCATTTATTCATTATATATTTTTTGTTACATTTTTATTTTGTACACATACAACTTTAATTTTATTAAATTTTTTCCATTATTATTTTCATTTCATTTTTATTTATTTTTTTTTATAGTCATTATTTTATTTTTTCACATATTAATTTTTCCCTTAATTACTTTATTTTCCATATCTATTTACCATCCCATTACTCTTTCCACCTCATTATCCCCCCTTTTTTTCCCTTTCCTTTTTTTTTTCTTCCTTTCCTTTTTTTCACTTCACTTTTTTCTTTTAGTTTTTCCATCTCCTTCATTATCTTTTTTATTTCCTCCAGCACCCCTTTTTTCCTTCTCCTTTTCTTTTTCCCTCTTTTTTCTTTTTCTCAGGTGGTCTTCTATTTTGTCTGCACCTGGCGCACCCAGGGGGGATGACATGGATGGATGGGTAGTGTGCTTAAGCGGAGTTCCGGGCACAAAATTCAATTTCTAATAATTACTGCATTGTATTCCTTACTCTCCGCTGAGTCAGAATTGGATATTCCCATAGTTTTTTTTTTTTTCACTTACCTGTTTACAGAGGTTTGTATACTCACCTTTCAAAGGACTTCCTCCCTCCTGTGCCTCGGCTCTCCTCGTCACTTCCTGCCGCAATGCGTCCTGGGAGCTCTTCCTCGGCCCTCCCATGATGCACTTTGCAGTCACATGGGCGGCCGACCACTGTTCTCATTTCTTGACTCACAGGCCTACGCCCACTGGAATCAGGAAGAAGGGAAGACATTTCCCCACAATGGACTCGGCAATCCACAACAAAGATGGCGCCGCACATCAGAAATTATATAAAGTAAGATTTTATTCTTGCAAACTCATTATTTCACCATTCTAACCAGGATTAGCGGATGTATCGATGTGTAAGGGTGATTGTTAGGGGGAGATTGAAAAAAAAAAAACGATTCTGTGCCCGGAACTCCGCTTTAGTTTCCTGCATTCCGGCCCGTGTCCCGTCCTCTGCTCTGTCTCCTCCCCCCTTTCTCAGTGTCCATGAGGCGGCTCTCTGCCAGAGCACCGCCTTCTGGGCCTAGTTGCTGCGTCGCAGGCTTTGGAGCGCAGGGCGCTGCCCCCACAATCTTTCGGGGTAGCGCCATGCACTCCACAGTCTACAGGCCCTCATTGGCTGGGGTCTCTGCACATGCCCATTGCGATCCGTCCGCATGCTCCAGTGGCCATATTAGGAGTCCTGCCAGACTGCTGGTCTCACTGACCCAGACCGTGTTTTCCACTATCCTCTTCTTGGAAGGTGAATATATTCTTTTCATATACTTTTATTTTGGCATTGATTGATAGCAGGTATGTTTGTCCCCACTATAAATGTTTATTAGCAGCGGCACTCCCATCCTCTTTTTTGGTCTATTTACTATTATTATTTTCCTGCAGCTCACTGTTTTAGTACTTGGGGCTTTCAGGATTGGACTACTTGTTTTTCCTACATTATGTGACCAGTGCCATGATCTAACAGCGCCACCTGTATATGGGCTTGAACAAGGACGTTTCACATATAAAACTACATACAATTTCATCTGGGATTCTTTTAATAATCCAGTCGAATAATTCCCCTATACAGGTACACCTGTCTGTTACTTACACTTTATTCATCTATTACATTTTTTATTTTTTCATATCATCATCATGATATATTATTTTTTCTCACCCCTCATTTTTTCCCTACCCCTCCCTTATATCCCCCCCTCCTTTATTTCCCTTTCCTCCCCTCCCCCTATATACATACCTTTTCTTCCCCTATGTATTTACTTACCTTATTTTTACCTGCACATTGACTCCTAGGGGACCTGTGTTTGGAGACATTTTTCAGGCCATCTCCTCATCTCCACTCTCGACGTTCATTTATTCTTCTTCTTCGTCATCTCTTTTGGATCCTTCTTCCACCTTGACTTGGTCATCTTTTCAGGGTACGTTGTTTAATTCAACATATCTTTTGTCTCACATTTTTTGTGATATATATTTTTGTCTTTTGGATGTAATGTATCTTTAAGACATTTTCACCGTTATATATACTCTTTGTATTACTTGTTGTATCTTCTATTGCAGAAATACATGTACATATGCATTTTGAATTCCATTGCTCACACCCCTGATGAAGGGTATTCGCGAAACACGTAGGGTGCCCATTGGAAGTCTATGCTTTATCATATCCTTGTCTCATCATGACAAGTATTTTATCGTGATATATGTATTGTGATATATGTGTCTTTTTCTACTATTATGTTGATTTTATGTTTATCCAATAAAATTATGTTTTAAATTTTACAATTGTGGTGTTATTTTGGCCTTCAAAGTCCCGTTCCCTACCAGGGGTTTTATTTCCTTTGCAGTTTATTTGGGATGTCGGCCATATAACACCTCGCTCTACCTGGATGAGTGCTTTTCCTTATCCACTTTTCGGGTAGCAAATACCCATCCCCCCGCTCTCACTCATTTAGCTAGAGCCAAACTTTTGTTACTCTATTTTTTCAAGTCATATTGATTATATTTTCAGTTGTGCCCTGACGATTTTTGTCTTCTTGTCTTATATGGTTCAAGGTTCAATCTCCCCTTTTTTTTTTTTTCTCCTTCTTTACAATTTTATCATGTTTAAGGGTAAATGCTTTGAGTCACTTATGAGTCAATATAAAGAACATGGCAAAACCGAGACTAGGGAAACGGAGATGGCCTCTATCTTTTTTCAATTACAAAAACTGTTTGAAAAGAAGGCTCAGCTCTTTTGGCATATTGACAGTTTTCAGCGCTATTTAGACGAAGACATTAACCCATTGGGTTTACGTATAAAAATCTTTCCAACTATTGATAACGTTAATGAAATCTTCAAGAGAAGATGGGAGAATAATCTTCATCAGTGTACTAAAAACATGATGAAATTATTGTCCAAGGAATATACCAAATGTATTGGGTCACTTGAAAATGTTGATTTTATGTTTATCCATTAAAATTATGTTTTACATTTTACAATTGTGGTGTTATTTTGGCCTTTAAAGTCCCGTTCCTTACCAGGGTTTTTTTTCCTTTGCAGTTTATTTGGGATGTCAGCCATATAACACCTCGCTCTACCTAGATGAGTGCTTTTCCTTATCCCTTTTTTGAATGTCAGTATCACGTTAGCTTTTCTCCAGTCCCTTGGTACATTTCCTGTCAAAATACTGTCAGCAAAGATCAGGAACAGTGGTCTAGATATAACCTTACTGAGTTCTTTGAGTACTCTCGGATGTGCGCCATCCGGGCCTGGTGATTTACTTGGGTTAATTTTATCTAGCCTTTCCCTTATTTCACCCTTTGATAGCCATAGTGGCAAGTCCTGTGAAGTACTGCTAACCAAACCATCATGGTCAGTGCACCCCTCCTTTTCTTGTGTAAAGACTGAGGAGAAGAAAGCATTAAGCACAGTTGCCTTATCCGTGTCCTCTGTAACCATCCTCCCATCATCGTTAATTATGTGTGCAACATGTTCTGACCTCGTTTTTTTTGCTGTTGATATATTTAAAGAATTTCTTGGGATTCTTTTTACTATCCTCCGGCTATTTGTCTCTCAAAGTTGATTTTAGCCATTTTGATTTCAGATTTACATTTCTTATTTAATTCCTTGTATAGCTGGAAAGCCGATAACGTCCCCTCCGATTTATATTTCTTGAAGGCCATTTTTTTTCCTAATAAGTTTATGTACATTACGGCTAAGCCAGCCAGGTTTGGCTTTGGCTCTTTTAAATTTATTTCCCATTGGAATGCACTGTGGGATGCTTTTGTTTAATATGTTCCTAAAGCATTCCCATTTTTCCTCTGTGGTCAGTGTTCCTAAGGTTTGGCCCCAGTTTATTTCCTCTATCATTGACCACAATTTGGGAAAGTTTTGCTTTCTGAAGTTTAGGGTTCTTATGTTCCCCTCATGCCTTGCTATGTTGTAATTTACGCTAAATGTGATTGTCCTGTGATCGCTAGAACCCAGGATGTCAGGGACTCCTACATCTGAGATTAGATCTGGGTCATTAGTAATTAATAGATCCAACACTGCATTAATTCTAGTAGGAGAATCCACCAACTGAGACATGTAGTTGTCCTGTAAGGTTTCCATAAAGAGACGGGCCTTTAGTGAGTGTGCAGTCCCCTCTTCCCAATTAATGTCGGGATAGTTGAAGTCCCCTAATATGATGACTGGCCCCAGCTTTGCCACACTACCCAACATTGACATAAATTCCAACTCTACCTCCTCCCTTTGGTTTGGTGGCCTATAACAAACCCCCACAATTACTTTCCCCTTTTCATCTTCCCTACGGAGCTCTACCCACACGGATTCTAACTTCGTACTCATCCCTTCCATAATATCACTCCTTTCCACCACCCTTACATTATTCCTGACATAGAGACATACCCCTCCACCTCTTTTTTCTTCCCTGTCCCTCCGATACACAGAATACCCTTGGATATTGGCCAGACAGTCGGGTGAGGAGTTGAACCAAGTTTCTGTTATTTCCAAAGGGTCTATGTTCTCCTCATGTGCTAACATTTCCAACTCATCCATTGTATTAGCTTGGCTCCTGACATTTGCATATATCCCTTAGTTTTGTGGAAGTTAATATTACATAGTGCTTAAATTTCTGTTTGGTCTGAGGTTTGTCCGCACAGACCCCCCAATTTTAGACGCTACGTACCTACTGTCGCTTCTGCCCTCAATAATACTCTCTGTCCTCAGCTCCCTCCTAACTGACTCTACCACTGGGCCCTCTCCCCCTCCTCCTATTTTAAAAGCCCCCTCCAATTTGGTGGCCATCTTTCTCCCCAAAAGAGCTGTACCATCCCCATTAAGGTGCAGCCCGTCCTTACTAAAGAGCCAGTAGCTGACTGAGAAGTCAGCCCAGTTCTCCAGGAACCCGAACCCCTCCTTCCTACACCGGTTTCTCAGCCACTTGTTCAGTTCCCTAAGCTCCTTCTGCCTCTCTGGTGTGGCTCAAGGAACAGGCAGTATTTCAGAGAAAACCACCTTGGAGGTCCTATTGCTCAACCTATTCCCTAACTCCCTGAAATCATTCTTTAGGATCCTCCACCTTCCTCTTGCTTGGTCATTGGTGCCAACATGCACCATCACAGCTGGGTCTTCCCCAGCCCCGCCCAATAATCTGTCTACTCAATCCGTGACGTGCCGATCTCGAGCACCCAGTAAATAACATACAGTTCAGCTACCGCCTTCGTTTTGACAGATTGCCCTATCTGTCCTCTTGATAATTGAGTCCCCCACTACCAGAACCTGTCTAACCTTTCCTGAGTCACGGCCCCCCTTCTTCCTGGAGCCGCCACTCCCCTGGCAGCTGGGGGGGGGGGCGCCTGCTCCAGCACTGCCACCCCTGAGCTGATATCCCCATCATCATCCAACTTGGCAGATTTGTTGGGGTGAATCAACTCAGGACTGGCCTCACTGGCGCTCTTCCCTCTACCCCTCCTTCTGTCACCCAACTGCCTACCTCTGTTGCCTGCTTCTCCATCCTCCTCTATGCCGGCCCTTGCCAGCACCCGATGGGTAATGTCCAAGCTCCTTTCCAGGTTGTTGATGCTATGTAGTGTTGCCACTTTGTTCTCTAGATCCAGGATGTGGGCTTCCAGAGAAACAAGTCGCTCACATCTTGCACAGCAGTATTCACCCTCGATTGGTTCATCAAGGAACTCATACATGCAGCAAGAAGTGCACTGAGTGGTATCCCAATCCTGCCGGACATTATTACCCACTAATCTATGGGGATAATTAGGATACCTGCTATTCCTTACCTACACTACCTCTATCTCCCCTGGTACTAAACCTGGGGTACTCACCAGTCGCCTACGGTCACTAGGTCCTCCTAGTCGCTAGGGTTATCCACCAGTCATTAAGGGTACTCCCAGTCGCAAGATATACCCGGTCCCAGACGCTACAATATCTACCAAGGCACTGAGGTTACTACCAGACGCTAACTTACTCCTTAGTTGCTAAGGTTTACACCCAGTCGCTAAGGCTACACGCCTTGTCACTAAATATTCACCCAGTTGCTAACTCCGAGCTGCTAACACCCAGTCGCTAACCCCAAGCAGCTAACACCCAGTCACTAGGCTACACTCCTTGTCAATAAATATTCCCCTCTGGCTCCCCCCTCCCCAAGTGGCTGACCAGCTGATCAGTCACTTACTTACATCCCTGCTGCTGTCGCTCCCTCTGTCCTTCTGACCATCTCCCGCAGCTCTTCTTCCTCCTCACACACAACACAGCACTCAGCAACCCTCGTTGCACGCACAAACACTGCACACAGCTCCGGCTTCTCTCAGCGCCAACTCCTGTGAGATCTCCTTCTCCTCACACAGCGCGATCTGTTACACTGAGTAGATACCGAATATGTCATGCTTTAAAATTGCAGCTGCCCGTGAAATGGCAGCAAACGATGGTGCTTAAAATTCTCCATAGGTGATGCTTTAAACGATTTTACAAGTTACCAGTTTAGAGTTGCACAGGTCTGGTGCTAGAATTATTGCTCTTGCTCTGATGTTCGTGACAATACCTCAAGTATGGTGCGACCACCATTTACATATGCGTGTAGGAGTAACATATGTGTTCGTAACATGGTGAAATGGGGTGCTTACATTTTTTTTATTATTTTATACAAAAAATGTTTTATTTACGTAGCACCCTCCTAGATAGGTGCTAGAGAGTGAGTATAGTTTTTGGCTTGGTCTGCCTATCAGAGGAGCAGCAGGTAAATTCTATATTCTCTCTCTGCTTAACAGGAAGCAGGATCTGTGCGTTAGGTCTGCTCAATGTGTGATTAATTTGGTCTGAGGGAGTGTCCCCACTGATCCAATGGGGAGGCACATTAGATAGTGGAGAAAACCTGGCCAATGAGTACACAGGCTTGGATACAGCCCCAGGGATTGGCACAGACTGCTGTCTCGCTGCATTGTGGGGTGTAGTATAAAAAGCCAGGAGCACATGTGCTCAAGGTTTTGGCTGGTGAGCAGAGTCCTAGAAGGAGGGTAGTGGCTGCCTCCTCTTCTGCAGTGGTTGGCGTATGGTCACAGGCAGTCAGTGGACGGGTGTCAGCTGGTGGATAGAAAAGGGGGTACTAAGTGTGTGCCGTGAAGATAAGTACTAAAAGGAACATTATCTCAGATTCATCTAGTGGCAGGATGAAGCTGCGACCTGGCCGCATTCTCAGAAGTCCTCAGCATTGTGAATAGTTCCAGTGTTGGGAGTATCCCACTCATCCCTTCTCCCATCCCAATATCAAATAAAACAACAAAAACAACAATCGCCCTAGACTGTTCATTGACTGAGCCAAGAAAGTAAAGTGTTAGATTCTCCTGGGTTACCTGTAGCAACTGCATGCAGAATCTTAAGTGTGAAAAACCAGCAGCTCTTAAGGGGGCAGTGCTACATTTATTTATTTTATACTAACTTTATTGCTATCACAAGGGATGAGCGACATCCCTTGTGACAGCATGGGTCATGACAGGTCCTCTTCATGGAGAGATTTGGGGTCTATTAGAACCCAAATCTCTCCTCTGGCCCCCCATGCAGTCATTTAGACCGAAATCGGGGTGGAACCAGACGTGGCCAATTACTCGTCGCTCCTGGTTTCCAGGGTTACAGAGAGAGGGGAATGAGGTCAGTTCCTTTATCAGTTTACATGGCAGCATCGCTCCCAGCCTCTGTGATGAGACCGGAGAGCCCAGGAGAGGCGGAGGCAGGAGAGTGGGATCCCTTTCCGCCACCTGCAGAAGGGATTGAGTGTCTAATTAGCCACTCCGATCACTTCTGCCTTGTACAGAATCGCTGGCTGCAAAGAATGATAATGGAATGATGCCTGTAGGTGCAGGCATTATCCCGGTATTCTCACTGAAACCCAACGACATACGGGTCCTTTTGGGAAAATGGTTAAAGGGATGGTAATGGCAGTTTTTTTTTTTTATATCTTAATGCATTCTATGAGAAAGAGAGGGGGGGGGGGCAGGTCACAGCTCTGTGTCTGAATGGACACAGAAAGCTATGACTCTGCTGGAGAAATTGTTGCTAATCTCAAACGTTATCATTTTTAAATAGGTTAAAAGTATCCCAACACTGAACCTGGAGGTATACCACTAATCACCGTACACCCATTCAGAGTATCAATCAATTATTACTCTCTGCATATAGTGCATAAAATACTGTTTCCTAGCAAGAATTCCCCAGTATCTTCCCATCTATAGAATATAAACGAACTTGTCTGTAGTAACTTGGTAAAGACTTTGATAACTTTTAAATATAGGCACCACATTGGCTTTGCAACAATGTAGTTGTACAGAGGCAGTCATTAGAAAGTCTCTAAAAAACTTGAAAAAATGGCTTTGAAAGAACTACTCAAAGAAAGATCCAACTTTGAGGAAACAGGATCCTAAGCCTTCCAGTGCAGGTGCTTTATTCACCTTTAAATTGGTCTAAACGTTTCTGGAACCATATCAATATCGAACGACTGGGGTTCTTGTAGGGCTATGTCAATACTATCCCCATTATGGACTTGAGCGCTCCCCATTTTCCTTAATATACGGTGCCTTGAAAAAGTATTCATATTCCTTATAATTTTCCACATTTTGTCATGTTAAACCAAAAACATAAATGTATTTTATTGGGATTTTTTTGTGATAGACCAACATAAAGTGGCACATAATTGTGAAGTGAAAAGAAAATGATAAATGGTTTTCAAAATATCTGAAAGGTGTGGCATGCATTTGTATTCAGCCCCCTTTACTCTGATACTGTTAACTAAAATCTAGTGGAACCAATTACCTTCAGAAGCCACCTAATTAGTAAACAGAGTCCACCTGTATGTAATTTATTCTTCGTATAAATACAAATGTTCTGTGAAGCCCTCAAAGGTTTGTTAGAGAACCTTAATGAACAAATAGTATCATGAGGGCCAAGGAACACACCAGACAGGTCAGGGATAAAGTTGTGGAGAAGTTTAAAGAAGGGTCAGGTTATTAAAAAAAAATAAAAATATCCCAAGCTTTGAACATTTTACAGAGCACGGTTTTTAATCCATCATCCAAAAATGGAAAGAGCATGGCACAACTGCAAACCTACCAAGACATGGTCGCCCACCTAAACTAACAGGCAGGGTAAGGAGAGCATTAATCAGAAAAGCAGCCAAGAGGCTCATGGTAGCTCTGGAGGAGCTGCAGAGATCTACAGCTCAGGTGGGAGACTCTGTCCACAGGACAACTATTAGTCGTGCACTCTACAAATCTGGCCTTCATGGAAGAGCGGTAAGAAGAAAGTCATTGTTGAAAAAAAGCCATAAGAAGTCCCGTTTGCGAGAAGCCATTGGGGGGGACACAGCAAACATGAGGAAGAAGGTGCTCTGGTCAGATAGGTCCAAAACTGAACTTTTTGGCCTAAAAGCAAAATGCTATGTGTGGTGGAAAACTAACACTGCACATCACCCTGAACATTCCATCGTGAAACATGGTGGTGGCATCATGTTGTGGGGATGCTTTTCTTCAGCAGGGACAGGAAAGCTGGTCAGAGTTTATGGGAAGATCGATGGAACCAAATACAGGGCAATCTTTGAAGGAAATTTGCTCGAGAGACTGAGACAGAGGTTCACCTTCTAGCAGGATAACAACCCTAAACCTACAGTGGAATGGTTTATATGTAAAGCATATTCATCTGTTATAATGGTCTAGTCAAAGTCCAGACCTAAATCCAATTGAGAATCTGTGGCAAAACTTGAAAATTGCTGTGCACAGATGCTCTCCATCCAATCTGACAGTACGTGAGCTATTTTGCAAAGAAGAATGGGCAAAAATGTTACACTCTAGCTGGGCAAAGCTGGTAAAGACCCAAAAAGACTTGCAGCTGTAATTGCAGCACAAGGTGGTTCTACAAAGTATTGACTCAGGGGGGCTGAATACAAATGCAGGTCACACTTTTCAAATATTTGTAAAAAAAATTGAAAACCATTTTAGCATTTTCCTTCCACTTCACAACTATGTGCCACCTTGTGTTGGTCTATTACATAAAATCCCAATAAAATATATTTATGTTTTTGGATGTAACATGCCAAAATGTGGAAAATTTCAAGGAGTATGATAACGTTTTCAAGGCACTGTACAAAGTGCTGAAAAAGGTATCTAATACATTTGCTTTCTCTTTGTTCCACTCACAAACTCTAAACTATCTTGTAAAGAAAGGAAAGGGCCTACATGCTCGGACCTGACCTTTTTTCTATTAATATAGTTGAATAATTTTTTGGGGTTTGTCCTCTTTCATAACCTGTTAATTTTAAATGTTTACAGACTTTATACCTTTTTAGATATTCTGTTATATTCTTTGTAGCTTTCAATGAGTGTTCATTTTTTTTTTTTTTTTTTTTTTAATGCTTGGAAAATGTACTCTCCCAAAAGGAAGTGTTTTAAATCATTGCAGTATGTATTTGTTGTTTACAGCTCACAATAAATTATATTGGACTTGTATGGCTTGTAAATGTAGAATGGTAAAGTACTGCATTTGCAGGAGAATACACTAACACTGTACAACTTTTGAATGTTGCCCATATACAGACATCTATTAATGTACAATCAGTGTTGAAGCATGGCCAGTGTAGAAAGGTGCACTGTCATGTACACAAGGGGTGTCTGGCATGTACAGTATAAATGTACAATGAACACAGGCGCTATCCAGTTAAGTATACACATTGGTTCACTGTAATAGATGTACAAGCATGCCACAGGTGTCATAAAACTCCATCCGGTAATGCAAGTTTTGTATTCGGTCACAGTTTTCCTATAATATCATGTTATAGATGTGTACAGAAGTTTAGCAGGAATCCTGAAAGAACTATGTCTATTGTCACCATTAAACACTATGTAATATACAGTATGTCTTGATATAAACTTCATTAAGGATGCAACATGCATGACTTTTTTTTTTTTATCCGTACTGCAACAGAGATGTGAGAAAGAAACAATAGTTATTAGCGGTTTCCGTTCCTGTTAAACCCACATTTCCAGAAACTATTACTCCACCTCCACAACTAACTAACATTGCTCTGTAGTTCCAAAATTGCATAAAAAATGTCATGGCTTTTTTTATATTTTAACTTTGATAAACAAAGCTTATATTTATATGATGCACTTCAATCATCCAGGATAATAAATCTGCATGAGGTCGTCACCTTCAGATTTTCCTCTGTAATTAGGCATTACATACAGATTATGTAATTAGGCATTAGATAAAAAAAAAAAAAAAAAAAAAAAAGGTAAAAATGTGATTATATAGAAAATGTAAAAATGCAATGTACTGGTATGAGGCTGCTTCTCAAGGCCTAAAGGCTTTGTTCACACAGGCTGCAGCTTGTACAAGAACAGCATGTATGGCAAGCTTTGTTGAAGCCTTTGAAGATCAATGGGAATACTAAACATGAATCATAATAGGATTGCTGATCGTCACTTTAAAAAAAGCTGTTAGTAGGCTTCAGGAAGCTTCAGCACAACTTGAAGTATGTTGAAAGCCTACTGAAGCTTGCTTAAAGTGACATGTCAAACTCCCATTAGGATCAGTTTAATGTTCCCAGGCAGAAACTGAACAGTTTTTTAAAGGCTTTAACAAAGCTGCTCTTATCTTGCTTTGCTTTACCAAAGCTTGTTCCACACACTGCTCTTATAAAAGCTAAAATTCATCTGAACAAAAAAAAAAAAAAAAAAAAAAAATTTACAGGAAAACTTTACTGAGAAATACTAAAACCGCCATTACTAATCACTATCTTTAAATCCTAAGTATTTGAGTAGCTCGTACATGTGGGGTTCCGCACTGAACTGACTTATCCTGTTGGGGGTCTGTGGGTTGGCAATGGTGGGAGCATGTTGGGGAGTTTGTGCCCGATAAATATGGCCCAACTTGACAGAAAAGTGGAGGTGAGCCCTATAAAGGGTCTTGGGCTGCTACCTCTGGGTACGGCCTCGAGGTAGTTTCCGCATGTACTCGTGGGGGTAGGTGAAAGGAGTGCCCGGTGTCCAATTAGAAGTCAAAGGGAGGTGAATATATAATATACATTCACCTCCCTTTGACTTCTAATTGGACACCGGGCGCTCATTTCACCTACCCCCATAGGTATTTGAATGGCTCTGGATTCAATACTTTTGGTCACTAAACTAGAATAGGCATACAGATCAGAAAGTCAGACTCACGTTGAATAATTTTCTGAGGTATTGACCTGGAACAAGTATGCAAAACTGGAGTTCTGACTTCAGCTTTCAAATGTACCAGATTGTTTTAGGTCAGTGCCTAAGAAAGTGGTATTAGCCAGGTAACCAGCATGTTCAGAAGATTAGGTCTGCAACAACAGCCTCTGTATTCTCTCGGTACATGCTCTAATGGATTTACAACTGTATGAGCTTAAAATATTTGTAGTTATGGGCCCTGAACAGCAATACACAGCAGACTGGGAAGGAGGGTGTGCTGTATTGGATCTATGCTGCCTGGTCATGAGAAGAATTGTATTTTATATTCTTTTACTAAGATAAATTACAAAACAGTAAATATGAAAGCAATACTATAAATGAAGGGGTTGAATCACCAGAAATGTTTTGGAAGTCTACAGCTACTTGTGAAAATGACTAAATCCAAGGATACTAGTTCTGATTGCCTTAGAAGACTCCAAATGAAAATCACAAACTGACAAGTTGACGAGTCCAATGAGCTTTTACTTGATGCCGTTATTTGGAAGGTGTAGAGTATGGATTTAAAAATCGACACAAAGCTTATGGAAAAAGTTTACAAACTTATTTGTAATTAGGAAACAAAAATACAGGAAATATACAAACTTTTTTCAGCTCTAGGAACTGCTCATTTATATCCTGATTTGCCTTCAATTCAGTGCAAAAGTCATGGTTCGAGGCCAACGCCACTCAAAAGTGCCACTTCAGCTTCAGGTGGTTGGTGGCTGACTGATCCAAAAGGGTCCCCCATTCTCTCTTTGGGATGACGATGACTACACAGCTCACCAAAAAGCCTTATTTCCAATGAGCGCCAGCAGCTATTACAAAGCAAGATAATGGTGTCAGGTTTTCATACTGGATTCCTCAATGTAGAACAAAGTAAATCCATTTTGTGGGAGGAAAGAACTGCTGCAGGGAAATCATCTTATTTGATTCTTCAAGAGTCAGACGTTAAGTTTAGTGGACAATTCAACCCACTGGCATACAACCAAACATGACAGTAATTTAATGTGGAGTTTGCTTTAAAAAGGAAAAAAAATGTAAAATCTACTTTGTATTGAACAAAGAAATGTGTGTAACCCATGGAACACAGTCAATGCTGCATATTTAGCATATTCTCTTGCAAATCAGTTGTTTCTAATATTGATGAAGTCAGGTGCTCAATGTTTACAGAGATTCACTTGGTGGGCAGTATATTCTGGTACCAGTTATCCATTCCCAGCATGTGCCTCACTGTAATCTTTCAGCCAAATCACCACAACTGCTGTAAAAAGGGCTCATTAAAACTAAAAAATCAACACGAAATGTAAGACTTTGACAATGGCAACTCAACATGATCTCACTTTATGCAACATTTAAGCAAGAATTGCACCATGGGCAGCAAATTCGGTTTTACACTTCTTTTCTTTGAAATTCAGAAGCTCCATACTGTCACTATAGCTTTACCAACTTACTTTTTATTAAGACACTTAAGACATTGCCTTGTGATATTTAAATTCTAAGGACAAATGCTTCATTTCTATTAGGTATTGGTTACCAGAAGGTACTGACAAAGCCCAGATATCTCCTGCAGAGTGTTTATTCTATACATGGTTCTTCCTGGTATAATATCAGAATACCTTGTAACAAAGAAGAAGGTTAGTCAGGCCAAAGATAATTACAACTATGTCTGCTTAGCTGTTCCTTACTTCAGTTGTGAGCCTCACAAATCTCTTTCCTGAACATTAAAGTGAGCCGGTCATAAGCTCAATGCTAACTTCCTCAATAGACAGTGCACTGGAAATCAAAGTTGTCCTAATTCCATTTGTTTATTTAGAATGGCTCACTAAGCTAAATACCCATCTGCTGGTAGCTACCTGTGCCTGACTTACAAATCCCCCCCCCCCTCTTTACTCACAGTGATGCTTAACTGCTGCTGCACTGCTCTGGGATTATCATGTAGCTCGAGTCAGAAAGGTATCTAGCTTGATGAGATATTCCTTTCACGTATTACCCAACAGCACTGGTTTTGCGTATGTCTGCTTTGCCTCGGACTACCCAGTGAGCAGGATAATGGTGTAGAACGAGGACCCATAAATATGCTCAGAATTACTTGTGACACTTGGGCTGTAAAAGACAATCTACTGTGGATTGGTGTCTCCTGCATCCAAACATAAAATGCAGACATAGATAAACAGCTTTTCCAGTGGTTTAAATTCATTTTGTATTCACCTGAGGTTTTTCTCTAAGTAGCCAGGATTTTATGAGGCCTATGCAGCCACGTATAAGGATTAGTGAAGACTTGTTCAGATGCAAGTGCACCACTGTCACCAACACAGTGTCAGAGCTTCCAGGAAGACGTAGTACCAATAAAATAAAGGGCCTAGCGCTGCTTTCGTAGACTTTCTGGTCTTCAACGAAATATCCACCTGAACTTGAGCTACACGGATTGCTTTCAGCCAAGTGGTCCAATGGAAATGTTCATTTTCGTGGATCTCCTCTTGGTCTCTCTGTGCCTCCAGCAGAATCACAAGACTGACTATTTTACCTCTATATATAGTCATCTTCTACAGGTTCACCATTAACATCACAGTAATGTATAAATATGGCAACAACTCTCTGGAATACTCCTTTCTTCATCTGCCGCAGCTCTGAAATTTCCTCACCAATTGTTTCCATACAGATGTCAGCTGAAAGTTGTCCTTTTCTTCGGGGAGCATATATGGTAGCTGGGATCAAGAAAAAATGCATAGTTTATCAAATTACCAGAACAGCCAAAGGAAGCATTAAGCACATTCTACTTCTTAAAAGGAAGACACAAAGGTCTGCAACAGAAATCTGCCATAAAATTCCATGTTTAGGAAACCTCAGAGGGTCTCTGCCACTCTAACTGCCAAGCTGTGTAATAGTTACAAGGCGGTGACACAAACTCATCAGCAAGAGAGTGCTTCAATATGCATTTCTGAAATTAGAGAGTGCCAGTGTCCCCTATGGCAACTATTTTACTACATGACAGATTTCATTTAGAAAGGTTTTCAAAATTAGAATATATCAATTCACCCACAAAACAGGCTTTCATCAATTACATTCTTCAACTCAACTGTACTAGGGGTGTGTGTAATTTGAACCATCTCTGAGACAGTAGTGTTAGAGATGGTGCTATCATAAGGATTAACATATCTAGACAGGTGACTACAGCAGTTGTTCCCAAAATAGTGATTTTAACCACCCTAGTAGATCCAGCATCTGTATACTCCATATGGACCAGAGCAAATTCCCATCTATTGCCTCAGCAATACCTCTACTCATTATCTACAATGTAGCCAAAACATTTTCTTGTTTTGACAGAGTAGGGAAGAAGTAAAACGGTGTTCACCCAAGGGTTGCAAATATTGTTCTGTATATGAAATACTAGAGGACTGTCAAAGTACACACAAGCGCCTACTAAGTGTAGCTTTAGGAAACTTTAATGGGTTAAAAAGAGTGCTACTCGCAATAGTGATAAAATCATAGGCACAGTAATAGTGACAGTAATTACATTGCATTACATCTCATTACATTGCCCATTAAGCCCAGAGCCCACCTGCGTTTGCGCCAATTCTTCCCCTCTTTTTTATGTACACACATACTCATATACATACAGTATGTATCCTGCTGTGGCCGAGGAATAAGCTAATTGAGTGTGATCTGTGCTCCATTCCATTAGCTTCAATTAAAGGCAAGTCTAAAAAACCTCCGGATGTGTGAACCTTTTAAAACAAATATCACCACATAAACGGGACCAAAAAAATAAAGGTTAGTGATATAGAAAAAATAAATAAATAAATAAAAAAGGTAAAAAAATAAGGTTAGACTCAAGCATGTAAAAGCCCGCCATGAAACCATTTTGCGCCCCCACTGTTCACATTTGTACAAGTGAACAGTGTGTTAAAAGCTAAAAAACACAACACAATCAGGGGTGCCTACTTACAAGAATATTTCTTGCCAAAGTGAAAACTATATTCTAGGACGGGGCTTTTAAATAATCTCCTACAGAAATTTAGGGTACAGATCGTTGCTGCTATTTCACAGGCACATGTAATTTTGAAGAAAAATAAGTACTGAAAAATCGAAGAGTCGAAATAGTGTAACTTAAAACAATTATTTTGTATGGGATATGTTAAACTACGGGGTTTTTTTTTTTTTTTTTTTTTTTTAAAGGGACCACATGGGGTAAGTAGTACGTTTCCCAACCTTCCCCAGCAGCTTTCCAAAGGCCTCATGCACATGGGTGTACTTAAGCATATACCTGTATGAGAGCCATGTTTTGCCTCCATGGGATGTACAAGTGTTGTGTATCCGAGTGCAGAAGCCCCATTCATGTCAACTGGGAAGCAATAGTTGCGCCGACACAGCCATTGCTGCCAATGTGACATCCATGTGGGTGCATGTGTATGTCCCTGAACTCGCACTCTCTGCGTTTGGGGACATGCACCCGCACCCATGTAGATATGAAATTGGGGGCAGCGTCTGTGCAGTCACTGTATCCCAATTGACAGAAATGGACTTCCTGCACGCGGATACATGAAACATCTGTGAATCCCATGGGAGGCAAAACTCGTCTCTCACAAGGGTGTACACTTAAGTATGATCGTGTGAACGAGACCTAAGAAATATCCGATACTTCTAGCTATGGAAAAAATGCAGCCCTTCACCCACACCTATCAAACAATCAGGTCCTGGGACCAAATCGGCCAGGTTTACGTACAGTCACTTGGGGATAGTATGATAAATGGTAAGTACAGCCAACTTAGGCAGCCTTTAATATATTTGAATACATATGCATGTTTATATCTTCAATTGCTTGTCTTGTCAGGAATTCTGATTTCGCATTCATCACTTCAATAACTGAATATTTACTTGCTGCTGGTTGGCTGGTAAGGTCTAGGATGACTTGTGTGCTGGCACTTTATACAAGGACTAATGTGTAAGCACAACTATTTACTAGCTTACTTTTTTCATCATCCTCAAAGTCATATCTCGCATAGCTGTTCGGTTCAGCAGTTCTGAGCGATCGCAGCCATGGAAAATCTGTGATCATGGAGTATGGAGCACCATCTACAATGCCTTAGGGAAGAGAAATGAAAAATTCAGCTAGCGTTCAGAGTTACAGCCATATAAATCAATTCAGCTAGCGTTCAGAGTTACAGCCATATAAATCAATTGAAGTTAAATGGCAACCTTATGCTTCTTTCATAACAGGTTTCTTTGGAGGTAGTTGTTCAATTCAAATACATTTTATAAAAATTTTTAATACAGCAAATTTTATGGTAGATGTTTACATAGATGGACACAGTTAACAGCATTTAATCGTAGTCCCCTGTTCCCACTAGTGGGAGAATCTATAAACTTACATATGTAATGCAGCAATTGTAAAAATGCCACAAGCATAAAATACACTGAACAAAATTATAAAAATTACCACTTGTTTTTGCCCCCATTTTTCATGAGCTGAACTCAAAGTTCTAAGACTTTCTATGTATGCAATGGCCTATTTCTCTCAAATATTGTTCACAAATCTGTCTAAATCTGTGTTAGTGAGCACTTCTCCTTTGCCAAGATAATCCATCCACCTCACAGGTGTGGCATATCAAGATGCTGATTAGACAGCATGATTATTGCACAGGTGTGCCTTAGGCTGGCCACAATAAAAGGCCACTCTAAACCATGCATTTTTATCACACAGCACAATGCCACAGATGTCACAAGTTTTGAGAGAGCGTGCAACTGGCACGCTGACAAGGAATGTCCAACAGAGCTGTTGCTCCTGAATTGAATGTTCATTTCTCTACCATAAGCAGTCTCCAAAGGAGAATTTGGCATCACAACCGCCGACCAAGTTGTAACCACACCGGCCCAGGACCTCCACATCCAGCATCTTCACCTCCAAGATTGTCTGAGACCAGCCACCTGGACAGCTGCTGCAACAATCGGTTTGCATAACCAAAGAATTTCTGAACAAACAGTCAGAAACTGTCTCAGGGAAGTTTATCTGCATGTTCGCCGTCCTCATCTGGGTCTCAACTTGATTGCAGTTTGTCACCCTAACCAATTAGAGTGAGCAAATGCTCACATTTGATGGAGTTTGGCACTTTGGAGAGGTGTTCTCTTCACGGATAAATTCCGGTTTTCACTGTACAGGGCAGATGGCAGACACAGTGTATAGCGTTGTGTGGGTGAGCGGTTTGCTGATGTCAACGTTGTGGATCACGTGGCCCATGGTGGCGGTGGGATTATGGTATGGGCAGGCGTATGTTATGGACAACAAACACAGGTGCATTTTATTGATGGCATTTTGAATGCACTGAGATACCGTGACGAGATCCCGAGGCCCATTGTTGTGCCATTCATCCACTACCATCACCTGATGTTGCAGCATAATGCAAGGCCCCATATTGCAAGGATCTGTACACAATTCCTGGAAGCTGAAAACATCCCAAGTTCTTGCATGACCAACATACTCACCGGACATGTCACCCATTGAGCATGTTTGGGATGCTCTGGATTGGCGTATAAGACAGCGTGTTCCAGGTCCTGCCAACATCCAGCAACTTCGAACAGCCATTGAAGAGGAGTGGACCAACATTCCACAGGCCACAATCAACAAGCTGATCAACTATGCAAAGGAGATGTGTTGAGGCAAATGGTGGTCACACCAGATACTGACTGGTTTTCGGACTCTCCCTCCCCCCCCCCCCCCCCCCAATACAGTAAAACTGCACATTTTAGAGCGGCTTTCATTGTAGCCAGCCTAAAGCACACCTGTGCAATAATTATGCTGTCTAATCAGCATCTTGATATGCCACACCTGTGAGGTGAAAGGATTATCTCAGCAAAGGAGAAGTGCTCACTAACAAGATGTATACAGATTTATGAACAATATTGAAATAGGCCTTTTGTGTGCATAGAAAAAAAGTCTTCGATCCTTGAGTTCAGCTCATGAAAAATGGGGGCAAGAAAACAAAAAAGTGTTGCGTTTATAATTTTGTTTACTGCAGGTGAAAAATCACATTGAAATGAATTCAGGGCCTGTTCACATTGCCCTACTTCAGAACCGTACAGCAGGGGGCGGTGTGATGTGTGTGTTATCCCATCACACAGCTTCCATTAAGGACATAACTATATACAGTATGAAGTGTACAAAATTACCATTCCTGTCACTGCACACGGACATGAAAAGCAGTGAGAGTTTATGTAAATGTATTGCTCTTAATGGAAGTTAAGCTTAGATTGATTTTTTCGTATGCAACTTCGATTAGATGCTATGAAAAATGGGATTACCTGGGATGCTGAAAATGAATATAGTGGTCCATTCTACATATAGTGATAGCCGTGAGCTTCTGGATGATGCTCCAGCAGCTTCCCATTGGCACACTGAACACAGGGTTGCTCACTGCCTCCAGTTAGAAAACACCTTGTATTTTTTCAGTAAAAAAAGCATTCTCTGATTGGACGAGGAGAAGATTGTGACTAGATGCCCCTGGTCTCCGCCTCGTTCAATCACAGGACACCTGGTATGCACTGAAGAATGTGATTGACCATTTTTTCTGATGTTTACTGGAGGGACACAGCTCCTGGTATTCATAACCACTAGGTTATACTGTTCCCTACAGGAGTAGGACACTAGGCAGATATAAAAATTCTGGCTACACCCATGGGCAGTCCCAGGGGGTATACTCCCTCTCTCTGCTATAGGCACTCAGTTTTGTAACAAGCAGTGTCAGGAGAATAACTCCGCAGAGGGGTAGGTGCTGTGTCCGACAAACAGAGAAATTGATTTTACGGTAAGTCAAAAATCACATTTTCTCTTTTGTTCATTGACTGACACAGCTCCTGGTATTCATAACCATTGGGACATCCGCAGCTCCCAACAAACTCCACACCATGCTATTACAGCACTTCCTGCTTCACACAAAATGTAACAGCACCACCTGCTTGATGAACTCTATAGAACTCTATGGTAAAATATAAAATGTAATCTCTTCCTCAAAGAGGTCATCCAGGGTAGCTCCAAACAGGCGATCAGTCAAGGCCTTTTTTGAAGTCTGATCCGCAGACCAGCACTTGAGCCAAAAGATATGCTGAAGGACCACTGCCAAAACAGAGGCGAGCCATCAGGGGAGTCACATCCAAAGAGGCATCGCATATAAACAGCCCATGGACCAGCTGGTCCGCCAGCTCGGCAAAGGCAGGGGGAGCGGTTCCCCCTCCAGGTCACGGCGTAAGAGCCTAGCCCACTCGGTCAGAGTTTGTGACACTAGGGCAATGGTGAACACCGGCCTCATTGCCGAACCAGCCATGTACATGTGGTGAGCCACAGCCTCCACCTTCCCATCAGCCGGATCCTTAAAGGCTGGGACTCCTTAACCGGAATTGTTGCCTTGTTCAATCTGGAAACCGACAGGTCCACCACCGATGGAACAGTCCACTTCTTAAGAAGGGACTCCTCATAGGGGTAATGCCTAGTAATGCGCTTAGTGACCCCACGGGGATGCTTTGGTCGTCCCCACTCTTTAGCGACAATTCTGTCAAAATAGGCAGGTAGTATGAAAAAAGGGGGACAGCTATCGGATATGAATCACAAGAGGTAAAAGTGTCCACGTCCCAATTTGAATGAAAGACAGAAAAGGAATGGGCCAGGGGGACTTTTAAGGGGACACTGTCATCAAAGACAAATAGCCAAAATCAACCATATATATATAAAATTAAACAAATTTTATTATATCAAAGAACAAAGAAAAAAGAAACAAAGAACAATTTTAAAAATTATTATTGTGTTAGCACACACTAATAATAATAGTGGACATACACAGCAATTGATAATAATCATATAATGACATGCAACAAAAAAGCTCAGAGAGCCAAATATCCACGGAGGGATGATGTAGATCACACTATCCAATAACGACCTATAGGCAGGTAAAGGAAATACCTTAGCCACTCTGGATGGCTTGCGAGTGCCAAAGGGTACCCGCGCCTCTCCCGCAGCTTCAGCTGCATCCTCTATCTTCAGGGTCTCACGCACAGATACAATCAGTGCATCCACCAGTGCCTTTTTGTGCGTGGTCACACTATCAGAGGATTCCAGGCATGTGGTTGCAGACCCAGCAGGGTGACCCACGTCTATGGTGGTCCAATCAGATTAAGGCTCTGATGAGACAGGGGATGCTTTTTGCAAACCCGTCGCCCGCAAGCCACCTTCACCTTGGACACAGGGGACTCCAGGACCGCCATCAGTGGATGGATGGATGAATGGTTGGGACCCGGAGGGCCCTGCAGCCGCAGAGAGGGGATCAGGTGGGGAAATGTGCGCCAAAGACTCCATGAGTCACCTGGGAGACCCCCACAAAAAAGTGTAACACACTGCTAAGTGATAACCCCCACCGCCCTGGCAGCACCACCCAGACGCCAGGCACAAAGCACAAAGTGATCCTCAGCAGAGAGCGAGAGGACCACACCAGCCTTCCCACCCGCAGAGACAAGCACCTGCAGCCACCAGGATAATCTGCACTACACGTGCGGCGATCAGAGAGTAAAATGATCCAGGGGTCAGCACCAGGGGATGAGGAGGGGCTCCTACCGCTGAAATCGCTGCTCACATGGCTCCACTGCCATGGCTGCCGCTATTTTCAATGGCAAACCACAGCAAAATGGCCACCAAACTACACAAACATAGCCACCTTGTATAGAACACAGGCTACAACAAAATGGCAGCACCACGAGGCATACAGGGATCCAGATTGGGAGACCAGGCCTCAGGGACAGATCCAGGCAGGACGGGGGGCCATGGCAGGAGCCCCTTTTGGGTAAACCCCTCCCCGCACAGTCGATCGTCCGGTCCCCGGCAGCGCACCCCCCCTCCTGATCGCCAGTCAGCGCCATGCCTCCACACCCTGGAAAGTGTCCAGACCATCCGAAAAGCCCCAGCTTATGTTAAAAGGGGTGGGGGCAGGATGAAGGGCTCGGCCATGGGGGGGGCCCTGCGGGAAGGAGGGGAACCTGGGGGTCTGACTGTCCCAAGGAGGGGCCCATGTCCACCCCAAAACCCTCCAGGGGGAGAGGGGGACCGCTATTCACCATACCAGGAACCAGCCGGGCACCGCTCCAGACAGAACCCCTCTCCACCGAAATGGGGGGCTATTGGCCCAAAGGAACGCTGCGACTTGGGCCGAGACCCGGTCAATGACCTCGTGAGGCGTTTAACTCACAGGCCAGCCCCCGTCCAGTGGGGCTATGTCGCAGCCGACCTAACCTGGAGCGGAGGTCTGTGCGCGATCGCTGGCCAGACTGGGGTGACCACTGGATCTAGATTATCCAGCCCATCGCCCAGTCCGCCAGTTGATTGTAGATCTCAAAGGAAAAATCCAGGAGGAGAAAAAAAAAAAAAAAAAAAGATCCCAGCAAGGAACTAGGTCCTTACTCCTGACTAGACAGAAAAAAAAAACTGAGTGGCTATAGCAGACAGAGTATACTCCCTGGGACTGTCCGTGGATGTAGCCATAATTTTTCCCTGCCTAGTGTCCTACTGCTGTAGGGGGCAGTATAACCCAATGGTTATGAATACCAGCAGCTGTGTCCATCAATGAACGAAAGAGAAATTAACATAATGGGTATTTGAAAAGTGCTCTTTAACACTTCTAAGTGCTGTGACATTTGTGAGGTCAAACATTAATAAATAAGTGCTTGTGCCACAGAAAATTTTTTTTGGACTTTTTTGTCATTTTATCTCAGTATTAATGGTCACCAGGATGAAAAGAAAGGGTGTATCTGCCGAGCAGGGACACAGACAGCATTAAAACATAAGTTCTAAAGCTTCCCTACACTAGCCAAAACTGGGAAAGAACAGTTTGCACTATACATACACCAATACATAAAAGCTCATGAAAGAAACGTGAAGGTTAGGTTATGTCCTCTCTTCCATTTGGCTGCATCCTTGTACATATATCATTACAAAATATTCACAGAAACAAGGCTATAAAACATTAAAATACATTGATAGAATTATGTACAATTAAGGGTGACTCTATGCAATAAAATAAGTAAACTGATCATAAGAACAACATGGAGATACCTGCACATACATGGAAGTAAACACACACACACACACACAACTGAACTCTACTGGAGAAACCCTTCAGATCCTTTTGGAATACAATTTTCACCTTACAGAATAATAGGGGTTAATGTCTGCAATGCAGTTTATTGCCATTAACAGACCAAATCACCGCCTCTTACGTGAGCAGCTAAGTATCATAAGATAAAGTCCGAAAATCTACTTGATAACCATGCCTTAACTTTGCCAAAAAATTTTTATTCTCTTTTTAACATGCAATTTTGCACTACTAGAAATTGACACTTCCCAAAGTGTCAGCTAGTACTAGCTCCCCTTGCTCACGCTTTTTCCTACTTCCATGTCATAGCCATGTTTTTCAGCGCAGTCTCATGCAACCTGTTGATATAAGCTATGTGCAATAGCGACAAGTATTAGTAAAGAACACAACTCCCTTTCGCTTTTTCGTTCCACTGTACTCCTGTGTTGTTACATGACTGTAGAACACTACAATAGGCACCAAGAACACACATTCTTTCTTGCATGTGCGAGATCAGTGCTGCATCATTGGACAGACTGAATTGTTATTTACCCTTAAATCTGAATAGCGAACGTGAAAAAAAAAAAAAAAAAGAGAATTAGTCATTACGAAGCAGAACTAAAGTCAAAAGGTTGTTTTTTCTCTGTTTGGATAGGGTAAAGGAGAGATATAACCCCTTTCAGTTTTTTTTTTTTGTCATCTGCGTCCAATTGGGAGGGGGGGGTTCCCTTTACTTCCAGTCCCATAGCTCAGTGGTCCTCAACTCCGGGCCTCAGGGCCCACTAACAGGCCATATTTTAAGTATTACCTTGGGGAGATGCAGACTATAGAGTACTGCAATCACTGAGCAGCAAATATTATCACCTGGGATGTATTTCAGTTATCTTGCAAACCTGGCCTGTTAGTGGGTCCTGTAGGCCAGGGTTGAGGACCCCTGCCATAGCTGAAACAGGGGAGTGTGAGGAAATCTCTCCAACGGGAGGGAATTCTGGGGCGTCACCAGAACAAGTGTCCTCATTGGAAGATTTCCCTGTTATCCCTGTTCTGGTGTCAACACAAAATTTGTGATTTTCTTTTACTTTCACTTTGATAACAATAAACAGAACTAATAGAGAGGGTGATACTTCCTAAAAGGGGCACAGACAGCAATAAAACCTGACATGTGCTGTAATACTTCTCTATCCAAAACCAACTATTCCGTAATTCTTACACACTCCTCAGTGGTTGGGGGGAGGCAGATACATACCTTCTAGTGTGTATATGTCCCGGCCCCAAGGATACTTTGTATATTTTTTAACCTCATCTTCTGTCCGAGTAGCCTCAGGAAAGAATTCGTATTTAATGAGCTCCCTGTGGAAAGGAGATCAAGGAGAGATTACCAATCAAAGCAGAGAGAAAAAGGAAGAACATGTCTGGGATAGAAAAAGTAAAGTGTAATAGTCTGATGATTTGACAGAAAAAAAACAAAAAGGGTTTAAATCAGAAAGGAAAATATTTACCTAAAAATAGTTACTGCAGATCTAATTTTTTAACCAGGTTAAATTCTCTTACTTGGTTGGAACTGGTACTGCTGTTTCCTCTATACATGTGAGGGCATCAAAAAAGCAGACATTATGTAAATACTCACTGATTGATGTTCGCTATGGTGTCCATCCAGCTCCGCACACGTACTTTATTTCTTACATTAGGTGGATTGCTAAACTCATGTATGATACAGATGTGGTAAGGATATGGTCCACTAAATATCTGTCTCTCCAAGGTCAATGTATCTACCTGTTTGGAAGAAAAATAAGAATTGATTTAAAAAAAATAGAATTTTTGTAAAATCTTACTGTAAAATTATTTTCTCTGAGACTTCTGACAGTCGCCGCCCATTCATAGTCTTCATGATTGGGTAATGGCCTTTCTCCGCAGGAGAAAGCTAGGCAGTAATTTTGTTAATACAACATTAACAGACACACCCACAGGGGGCTGTCCCTCTGGCCTATATGCTCCAGCCAGTACCACTCTAATCCAGTTAAGTAGCAAGCAGTCCATGAAAAACCGTCAACCCTAAAGAGAGGAGCGGGGGCGGCAAATGTCAGAGGACTCAGAGAAAATTATTTTACGTTAAGATTTTACAAAAATTCTTTTTTCTCTTACGCCCTCTGACAGTCGCCACCCATTCATACAGTCTTCACGATTGGGACATCCCAAAGCAGTGTAGATGTGAGGGGTGGGAAAACGCAACCCTAAAATAGGCAACGCAGAACCCAGGTCAGAGAAAAAAAAAAAAAAAAATGAACTGAACCAGTGGGGTAAGTAAAGCTCAACAGGAGCTAACCCAGGAAAAAAAAAAAAATGAAATAAACCCCATGACTAAGAGACCGTAAAAAAATAGCGTGTCTCTTTAAACCACTGCCGCACTCAAAACCTTGCAGCCAAAAGAAGCATCCGAAGATGCCAACACATTAAGTTTGTAAAACTTAAAAAAGGTGTGTACAGACGACCAGGTTGCCGCTTTGCACACCTGAGCCACCAACGTCTGGTGGCGAAAAGCCCAAGACGCATTAACCGCTCTAGTGGAGTGCGCCTTAACAGGGAAGGGAGGAACCCGACCCTTAATCGAATAGGCCTGCACAATCGTCCGTCTGATCCATTTGGAAATGGTTGCCGCAGACACCGCTGTACCCTTCCGAGGTCCTTCAGGAAGGACAAACAGACAATCCGACTTCGCGGACAATCAGACAATCTGACCAAGGAATGCAAGTCAAATTCCTTCGGATGCTTAGGCTTCGCACAAAGCGAAGGCAACACAATATCCTCATTGAGGTGGAAGGCTGAAACCACCTTAGGAAGAAAAGACTGATTTGGTCGCAGGACCACTCTATCCCTATGAACAACCAGATGGGGGAGCGGAAGGACAGAGCCGCCAACTCAGACACTCTGCGAGCAGATGTGATTGCCACTAGAAAGGCAACTTTCTGTGACAACACAGGCAGAGGGATCTCTCTGATGTTCTCAAAGGGAGGTCGTTGTAAAAGGGACAGAACCAGATTCAGGTCCCAGGGAGGTAAGGGAGCCTTACTCGGGGGAGCCAGATGACGCACCCCCTGAATAAAGGTGCGAATCAAGGAATAAGACGCCAAAGGGCGCTGAAAAAGAATGGCCAAGGCCGACAAGTGGCCTTTGATCGTGGTCAGCGCCAGGTGCTGATTCACCTTAGTCTGTAGGAAGGCCAAAACCCTCGCCACTGAAAAGGAGCGGGGGTGAACACCTTGTGACTCACACCAGGTAAAATATGCCCTCCAGGTGCGATGATAAATCTTCCCAGAGGAAGCTTTTAGCAGGGTAGGAATGACAGCCGACGGGGTACCCCTGTCTCTCAAGACTTGGCTTTCAACAGCCAAGCCGTCAAAGCCAGCGACTGTAAAGCAGGATGGAAGATCGGTCCTTGAGACAGAAGATCGTTTCTTAGTGCAAGCCACCAGGGAGGTTCGACAACCATCTGCATAATGTCCGCGTATCAAGACCGACGTGGCCAGTCTGGAGCTACCAGTATCACCAGCGTCCGTTCGGAGGCTAACCTGCGGAGGAACCTGGACAACATTTGAATTGGAGGAAAGGCATATATCAGCCGATACCGATGCCACGGCACCACTAACGCGTCTGAGGCGTCCGCCAGAGGATCGCGAGATCAAGCCACGAACCTTTCCACTTTTTTGTTGAGACGGGATGAGAACAGATCCACGTCCGGAGACCCCTACCGGATACAATGAAGGTGAAACACTTCTGGGTGTAAGGACCATTCCCCCTGGTCCAGGGTCTGGCGACTCGGATATTCCGTCTGCCAGTTTTCAACACCTGGAATGTGGACGGCCGAAATCACCGGAACATGCGATTCGGCCCAAGACAGAATCTCGGCCACTTCCCTGGCCGCCCGGGCACTCCTGGTGCCCCCCTGATTATTGATGTATGCCACCGCTGTGGCGTTGTCCGTCTGCACTCGTACAGGGCAGCCCTGAATCTGAGCCAACCAACGGAACAAACAGAGCTTGATTGCCCGGAGCTCCAGGACATCGGTAGGGAGAACTCCTCCCCGACCACGTCCCCTGGACAAATCGTGCCCAGAACTCCACCCCAGCCTGACAGGCTGGCATCCGTGGAGAGCCCCGTCCACAATAACGGCCAGAAGGACTTGCCTTGGGTCAGAATCTGTGACTGAAGCCACCACAAGAGATCCGATCTCACCTGGTGGCTTAGAGAAATCCTTCTGTCCATGGCGGAGGATGCCTGTCCCACCTGGTAAGGATCTCTGCCCCGTAGCAGAGCCAACACAGGAGCCAAAACCTTGGTGAACACCATTGGAGCCGAAGCGAGACTGAAGGGCAACGCCACAAACTGGTAATCCTCCTCTGCGATTGCGAAGCGGAGATACCGCTGATGACCCTCGTAAAAAGGGATGTGCAGATATGCATCTTTTAGGTAGATGGAGGCCATGAATTCCCCTGGACTCAGATGCCACCACCGACCGAATGGATTCCATCCGGAACTTCTGTACCCGCACAAAGCGGTTCAGTAACTTTAGGTCCAAAATCAGACGCACCTTGCCCTCTTTTCTGGGCACTTAACAGATTGGAGTAAAACCCCGAAACCTGTCCCACGGAGGGACCGGCACGATGACCCCTTGGACGAGAAGATTTTGAACCACCCTTTGTAGATCCCGGAAACGATCAGGAGTCAGATGGAGATTTGATGGAAAGAATCTGTGGGGCGAGAACGGAACTCGATCTTGTACCCTGAACGAATGAGCTCGCAGACCCACCTGTCCTGAATGTCGGACAGCCAGGGCTCGGGAAAACAAAGCAGACATCCCCCCCCCACCCTTGATACGGGTGAGGGCATCCCTTCAGGAAGGGGTGGACTGGGTTGCCTGCCCAGCTTGACCCGTTTTGGGCTTACCCGCCCAAAATTTCTTGTGACCACCGGAGGCCTTGAAGGACTTACCCTTTTTCTGTGCCCCGAAGGCATGAAAAGACCCCCGGTTAGTCTTAAGGGAGGGACCCCGCTTAGCGTAGGGAGATTTACCTTTCAAGACTTGAGGCAAGAGAGTACTCTTACCCCCAGTAAGCCCCTTGATCAGCTCATCCAGAGAGTCACCAAAGACAATCCCCCGCATAAGGGATGTCAGACACTGTCTTCTTAGAAGCGTGGTCGGCCGACCAGCTTTTCAGCCAAATAATGAAGCGGATTGCAATCCCAACCGCAGATAGACGTACGACCAAAGGAGCCTCATCCAAAGCCACGTTCCCACAGGTACATCAAGGCTTGTGCCATTTGATCCAACATGTCCAGCGCAGCAGCAGAAACTGACTCTGCTACCAGAGTGCGCCTAAGCACCTTGGCCCATTCTGCAATAGTCAGAGACCATCACTGAGGCGAACACCGGTTTCAGCAGGGAACCCGCCACCATATACATGGTGTCAAATGGAGGAAAAGCACTTCGAAAATGGCCACTGCCCAGACAGGACATCCGCCCACACTAAAGATGGCGCCCGATCAGCGCAGGCAATGATGATGGAAAATGGCCGCTGCCCTCACTCTGAGGCCACAAAGCCAGCCCTTACCAAACATGGCGGCAGGGCGGAACAGCGCCAAACGCCGCAGAAAACGCCCGCACTGGCCCCCACCGGGATCTGCACAGAGCACTACCGGGGAGAAGGAAGCCCCCACACCCCCCCGTATGGCTGTCTGCACCGCAGGAGCGCCCCCGCAGGGACAGAGAAGGTAAGACACAGGGGTCCATCCCACGGCCATGAGGGGGATATTACAGCAAACTTTACATGTACCGCCATCCCCAGAGTGGGCCCAATCAACACCCCCTCAAAAACCTGTTCCCAGGGACAGAGGGGTAGTAGTATTCACCATACCACAAACGTGGGCACCGCTCAGACACGGGAGACCTCCCACGTGGGTGGGGGTGCTGTCAGCCAGGAAAGATGCTAGCAACCCCGGGCGTTCCGACGTTGAGACATCCCAGCGAAGAGAGAAAAACTTTGCAGGCTCGTACTCGCTTCTAGGGGCACTGTCGTGTAGGGGCGAGGCCTGGGCGTACCAAAAGCCTGAGACACTCGATGGCAGACTGGGACTCGGTAAGGTTCTATATTAACCAGTATGAGGCCCAGTTCTGCTGACGCATGTAGTGCTCCAAATTCTAACTAGCATAGGTGAGAAAAAACACTTTTCAGAAAAAAAACTGAGACACTAGGTCCCAGCAAGGAAGACCTAGCCTACTCCTGACACTAGGCAGCAAAGAACTGGATTAGAGTGGTACTGGCTGGAGGATATAGGCCAGAGGGATGGCCCCCTGTGGGTGTGTCTATATGTTAATGTTTGTTGTATTAACAAAATTACTGCCTAGCTTGCTCCTGCGGAGAAGGCCAATACCCAATCGTGAAGACTGTATGAATGGGCGGCGACTGTCAAGAGGACGTAAGAGAAATACAGTTTACATGGGGAGCATTTCAAAAAAAAAAAAAAAAAAACTTTATCCCAGGTCTATCAAATGTCCATGTATGGGCTATATCCTAGGTTTAGTCCATGCTTTCATCATACTTTTATGATTTGACCCCTATATGCACTTCCTGAACCACAGCCATGCATATAACTGATTCTTAATAAATTAGTAGGACACATCCATTTAACCTTTCGCTGCCAGGTCAGTTTGGCGTACGGACCTACAGCATGCCTCCAGATGGCCAGGTCCATATGCTGTACAGACCTAGTGTTCCTCCTCCTGCTATAAGCTTATGGTCACTTCAGTGATCCATGTTGAGAGCTTCAGTGATCATGATCGGGGCTATTCACCTAAAATGTGAACCTGTCCCCATCCAGGGGTTTTCTGCTCTACAACCCCACCTGCAGTGGACCCCCTTCCTCACTGATCCTTTGTGCACCCTCCATGCAGCGCTGTTTGGCTTCCCCACCTCCCTGCCCGCTGGCTGCAACTGCTGCTGGGGTGGGAGATCGGTGTCAAGATGGAGGGGGAGAGGGAGCTGCTAAACACAGGTTTACCAGCCCCCTTCCTTTCCTGAATGAATACAGTGAGTGATCCCTCCTGTGTTCACTCATCAATGAAGCATAGTAAATGGGGTTTCAAAAATATGACACTAGGGGTCTGTTTAGACCCATATCTCCCAAAGACCTAAAAAAATAACTAAAATAAAATTGTACATGTCAAAAAAATAATTGAATAACCTAGTAGGCCCTTGTCCATGCTGGGCATATTACAGCGAGACCATGTTTAGCTGCATAGGGATGCACGGATGTTCCATGCATACCTGTGCAAACAGTCATATTCATGTGAATTGGGATGCAGTGGCTGCATGGACCTGAACTTACACTGTGTGCACCTACACCCACACAGATGTCAGATGGTGAGCAGCAGCTCTGTCCTTGCCGCCACTGTGTCCAAATTCACATGAAATGGCACTATATCCCTTTTTTTTCTCCTGGTTCTATGCTTTCAGAAAATATATAGTTTGGTTTGTTGGGGGGGGGGGGGGGGGGGGCGATCTTGTACAAACTCTGAAAACTACGTGAATAATGAAAAACCTCCAGTTTAGTGTGTCTTTCATTTTTTCACCATTTTGCAAAAAGGAGCAAATTAAAATGTACACATTTAATATTTATTGACTCAGTAAGTGTTTAGCTTTTTTATTTAGTAGGAATTTAGTAAAATTGCTGTGTTTGTATCTGCTAAAAAAAGATTTTAGTGTATTTTTAGCGAAAATATGGTTTTGATAAACATTTGTGCAAGTATTATGGGGCTTTAAAAATCAGCAGCACCTTCTTTTTATTCTACTGGTCCTATGCTTTCATAAAATGTATTGTTTAGGGGGTATTTCAGATTCTGAAAGCTGTAAAGGAAAAAATAAAAAAGCAAATGGAAAAATTGCAAAAATGGTCTGACCACAAGAGTTTAGTAGAGTACAGGGCCAGACAGGGAAAGGGTTAAAGTATAACTAAAGGCAAGACTTCTGATGTATATTTTTTTTCCTTCATCAGGTCATATAGGAAAGGTATATCTCCCCCAACAGGGACACCAATGCTGTGACTGACAGCAGCAGGAGCTAATGGCTCCCTCAGCTGCCTCTCTGTCTAGTGAAGGGAGAGCGCACCAAGAGCAGCTGCTCTTGTGCAGAGCACTGAATTGAAATTGAGATCAGTCTCTGGTAAGCATTAGGGGGCTGGGGGGGGGGGGGGTGGAAGCTGCATACAGAAGGTTTTATCTTGATGCAAGGAATGCATTAAAATAAGAAAAACCTTCTGCCTTAAGAACCACTTTAAAGCCAAAGTGTAGCTAAAACTAGAATTAGCCTTAGGGACATAAAACTTACCGTCAGTATAATGTGTCCCTTAGCAAGATTTCTACTGAAATAAGAATCTGGATGTGTCCTAACATTCTGCCCCCATAAGTTTCATTGTGGTGGGAGTTAGTACAACTAGTGGGCTGTCAGAAGCTCTCATCAAGAGTTTCACTATGCCCACCCTTTACTACAGCTTCTATGAATGACACAGGATCTGTGAATGGAGGGAACTGAGCTATCATCCAACTGTCCCCCATTCAAAGCTCATATGCCATTCAGAGAAACTGTAGTAAAGGGTGGGCAAAGTCAAACTCTCTCGATAAAAGCTGACAGTCCACTAATTGTAATAAGTTTCCGCACCGGAAAATGGCAGAAGTGGCAAAATAATGAGGGTAGGACAAATAGAACACAGCAAGATTTATACTGAAAGCAGAAGAATCTAGAGAAGATACACATTATATTGACTAAGTTATGTCTTTTGTGCTGGTTCTTGTTTAGTTGTAGGTAACCTATGCTTTAGGTCATTAATCCTCCATTTTACTGGAAAAAGATGAATTTTGACATACTTTTAAATCCTATATCGTGGAGTACAGTACAGTACAGGTTATCGATTCATAAACCATGGGACATCTACAAGAAATAATCAAGGAGTGGGCAAAATTACAGGTAAACCACTACAATATGCCCACAAGAAAAAACAGGCCAACACACCAAATAAGCTTTAAACAGTAAAAGCACCTCGCTACTGGAGCAACCGACAGTGGAGACAACAGCCTAGCACACAAAGGCTTGGGAGAAACCAAACAAAAATTCAGGCGGTGGCTATGATCAAAGGAGTATAGACACTTGGTGCTGTATAGACCCCAGAACCTGACCACAATCAGGCAATGAAGGACACAGGACAGAAACCCCATAAAGCAACAAAATAACTACCCAGCCGAGTGGAAGCAGAGGGAGGAACCCGAAGGAAAGCGTCCTGTAAGGAATTTAAGAGAAAAAGGGGGTATGGAGGGGGGGGGGGCGGAGGGAGACATGGCACATAGCTATAGATGTCATGCCTGACCCTTAAAGTATAACTAAAGGCAAAATGTTTTTCTTTTTTTAAGTTTTGGATAGTGTAGATACTGTAGATTTGAACACCTGTCAGTTTTTATTGCTGTCTATGCCCCCATTAGGAAGATTCAGCCTCTCTATTTGTCTTGATTACCATTATCATTGAAACTGAAAGTAAAAAAATATCCCAAATTTTGGGTTGTCTTAAAAAAAAAAAAAAAAAAAGTAATAGCGGGGAAATTTTAATAGGGACACTAGTTCTGGTGACCTGGAGGTCCCCAAGTAATTCTCTTCATTTGCAGGGGTTGTGTGTCACTTAGGCTCCATGTACACGGGACGTTGTTAAAAGTCCCTTTGAATGCTGGAATTTTTAGGACGTTTGAAACGTCCGTTCGGTCGCGTTTGTACCCGCGTTTAGCAGCGTTTGCGTTTAGAAGCGTTCCTAGAGGTCAAAAAATTATTCCCCTTTAAAATGGAAAAACGCGAACGCTAAACGCGGGTCATCGCGTTCAGACGCGTTCGGACGCGCTTGAAACGCCGGGAAACACACGTTCGAACGCAAATAATTGCGTTCTAAAAAAAGTCCCTGAACGCAACTGCCTGCAAATGACTGTAAACGACCTGGTGTACATGGACAGATAAGAAAATGTAGATGGGTTCAGGGGCTTCTGAAAAAAACGCCCAACCGCTCCTAAACGGCCATTTCCAGCGTCCCGTGTACATGGACCCTTACTGTTTGACTACGGGACAGGAAGTAAAGCAAAATCTCCATAATGGAATACAGCTGAAGGAAAAAAAAATAAATCTGACAGGGGTTATAAAAAAGTTTTGCCCATAGCTCTATTTTAACCCCCAAGGGAAACAAACAAAATGCCATGTTGTCTTAACAGGAAATGGCAGAGAAATAATAGAAGCTCCTAACCAAAAGGAATCTTAAGGGAAACAAGCAGAGAATCAGTCTCCAGGCTACCATGTGGAAGAAGATGGAAGAACCCAAGGAAAAAGCACCGCTGCTGGTGGAAACAGAAGTATAAGGATCCGATTTTACAAGGATCACACAAAAAAAGGGAACCCCTTTAAATCAAAGGCAGGGCTTGGTTTGGCAACCAAGTCCTCCAAAATTCCTAGCGGGTCACAAGAAAATGTCATTTTCAGCAAAGTGTTACACAGGAGGTGCTCTCAGGAGATAGGGAGAGGATGTACAGAATAAAAATGAGTAGAAAAACTCCAGATGAGGTTCCATATCAGACTACGAAGTGAACTTGTCCTAGAGACTACAGAGCAAGGAAACAACCTGCATAAAAGAGGATGTAAGAGGGGCATCCAAAGCATGTAATGTGCTAATAGAGGAAATATTTGGGTAGTAGGGATATCAGGACACGACTGGCTGGGCTAAGGATGAAAGCTGAGCTATCAAGTGCCAAAGCTTCTACAGGGAGTGCAGAATTATTAGGCAAATGAGTATTTTTGAGGATTAATTTTATTATTGAACAACAACCATGTTCTCAATGAACCCAAAAAAACTAATTAATATCAAAGCTGACTATTTTTGGAAGTAGTTTTTAGTTTTAGCTATTTTAGGGGGATATCTGTGTGTGCAGGTGACTATTCCTGTGCATATTAGGCAACTTAACAAAAATCAAATATACAGTATACCCATTTCAATTATTTATTTTTACCAGTGAAACCAATATAACATCTCAACATTCACAAATATACATTTCTGACATTCAAAAACAAAACAAAAACAAATCAGTGACCAATATAGCCACCTTTCTTTGCAAGGACACTCAAAAGCCTGCCATACATGGATTCTGTCAGTGTTTTGATCTGTTCACCATCAACATTGCGTGCAGCAGCAACCACAGCCTCCCAGATACTGTTCAGAGAGGTGTACTGTTTTCCCTCCTTGTAAATCTCCCATTTGATGATGGACCACAGGTTCTCAATGGGGTTCAGATCAGGTGAACAAGGAGGCCATGTCATTAGCTTTTCTTCTTTTATACCCTTTCTTGCCAGCCACGCTGTGGAGTACTTGGACACGTGTGATGGAGCATTGTCCTGCATGAAAATCATGTTTTTCTTGAAGGATGCAGACTTCTTCCTGTACCACTGCTTGAAGAAGGTGTCTTCCAGAAACTGGCAGTAGGACTGGGAGTTGAGCTTGACTCCATCCTCAACCCGAAAAGGCCCCACAAGCTCATCTTTGATGATACCAGCCCAAACCAGTACTCCACCTCCACCTTGCTGGCGTCTGAGTCGGACTGGAGCTCTCTGCCCTTTACCAATCCAGCCACGGGCCCATCCATCTGGCCCATCAAGACTCACTCTCATTTCATCAGTCCATAAAACCTTTGAAAAATCAGTCTTGAGATATTTCTTGGCCCAGTCTTGACGTTTCAGCTTGTGTGTCTTGTTCAGTGGTGGTTGTCTTTCAGCCTTTCTTACCTTGGCCATGTCTCTGAGTATTGCACACCTTGTGTTTTTGGGCACTCCAGTGATGTTGCAGCTCTAAAATATGGCCAAACTGGTGGCAAGTGGCATCTGCACGCTTGACTTTTCTCAGTTCATGGGCTGTTATTTTGTGCCTTGGTTTTTCCACAAGCTTCTTGCGACCCTGTTGACTATTTTGAATGAAATGCTTGATTGTTCGATGATCACGCTTCGGAAGCTTTGCAATTTTAAGAGTGCTGCATCCCTCTGCAAGATATCTCACTATTTTTGACTTTTCTGAGCCTGTCAAGTCCTTCTTTTGACCCATTTTGCCCAAGGAAAGGAAGTTGCCTAATAATTATGCACACCTGATATAGGGTGTTGATGTCATTAGACCACACCCCTTCTCATTACAGAGATGCACATCACCTAATATGCTTAATTGGTAGTAGGCTTTCGAGCCTATACAGCTTGGAGTAAGACAATATGCATAAGGAGGATGATGTGGTCAAAATACTCATTTGCCTAATAATTCTGCACTCCCTGTATAGAGAGTAAAGGTACCCAAAGTAACTCTGGAAACAGGGGGGGGGAACCTTTCCAATACAAAACCAGCAATACAAAACCAGCAATTAAGTCACCTGATCAAGACCTAGGGAAGAAAGGGCAGGGTAGTCGCTGTAGACCGAAAAGTGTAAGTTGGTGATCCGCAACCATGGAAAGGGTCAGGAAGGGCCATGGCAAAATTGAGTAGCAGTCACTTAAAGTTGTGGAACTAACTTCCTTGGGTGCAGTTTTGCCAGTGCCCAACCTGAAGGTAACAGTAAAAACCCCAGGGTTTATGAATCTATTCCTGTGTCCTGCACTGTACGATAAAGATAAGAATTTACAGAACTCAAGCTGAAATTTACAAACAAGAACGAAGAGATGTTACTTTGTCAGACAGCTTAGTTAACATTTCAATCAAACTAGAGCATTTGGTGTGTCTGCTGTATGGGCTCAGTCTAGCTATCCCATTATTTATATTATACACACATACTGTAAAAAAATAGGCATACAAAAGTATAATAATAAAAAAAAAAAAAAAACTTTAAATAAAAACTGACACAAAACTATCATGCTTTATGTACACACAGATTAAGTTGACCGCCGGTCGCAGGAAAACACAAAAATGTGGCAAAAATCATGCAGTGATTTTGCGGCCAGCGGTCAAAATGTTCCTAACAGGAACGTGGATATTCTGCGTTCAGCAAAGAGAGGTATATAATATATATATATATATATATATATATATATATATATATATATATATATATATATATATATAATCAATGAATAAATGAATGAAATAGGTGATAAAATGCATAATATATAAATACAAAATTAAGAAAAGTCCATTAATTCATCCAGTGCAAGAGTTCCACCACAATTGTGACAAAGTGCTCAAACAGGTCCTCTTATTTATAAATGCTTGGCCGCTGGTCAACTTCCTGATGACGCGTTGTTGCAAAATGCATTGAGGTTGATCCAGAGGCCACTACTTCCGGGTTCGTCAAATCCACTCTTTGCTGGAACACACCTTGAACGCACACCGGAATTGAGCGGCGTTCAGCTATCTTCTCCACGGCTGTTTATGTGTGCCGCTATCAGCACTTCTATGACCCCGTTCACACTGGGGCGACCTGTCAGTCGACCTGGTCGCCTGCCATAGAGTAGCTGTGGACCCGTTCTAATAGGAGCGACACAAGTCGCTCCGACTTAGAAAAAGGGTCCGGAGCTTCTTTGGGGCGACCTGCATTGACTTCAATGATGTGAAGTCCGTGCCGGCCGCTCCTAGGTCGCGGTGCGAGCTGCGCACCGCGACCTATGAGGTCTCCCCAGCAAGTAGCGTTGCCCCAGTGTAAACAGGGTCTAAATCTGAGTTGTTTACCTCGGTTTTTGTTTTAATAAATACCAAACGATATTGCGCAATTATCTGTTTTTATATATCCATTTGGAAAACAGCCTAACCATATGATCGGTGGACAAGCTTATGATCTTTTGTGAGCCCAGGGGGCCATCTATCACAATATATCCTTTAACCAAGGAGGTTATTAATAGAACGAGCTGGGTCCTGGAGGCCCTCTGTTTTCTGGCGAGTTACCCTTATACCAACGGGTGAAGGATAACACAAGCACTTGGAAGTGCAGCCACTGTAGCTCTGAGGGGGACATGGAAGGACAATAAAAAAAAACAGCATTTTTGCTTGTACATGATTTGATGATAGAAATCAGCAGTACTGTACAGTGGATTTGCCTTTAGTAAATCTATCCCATAGGCTTTTATAGAATTTTGCGGCTTTGGAAAAAAAAAAAAAAAAAAAACACCAAAAGCTCCTAAACACAAGTTTATAAGCTCTAGTGTACATCAGACCTTACAGTAGTTAAGAAATTAGCATTTGGGAAGAACTGCAGTTACTTACTTGCTGCATTGGACGCAAGTAGATTATGCGATTCCTCTCAGGAGGCATTCTAAGAATCTGGTCCAATACCTGTTCCATATTTAGCTTCTTACATTGTGCATAGTCAAAGCGATTCACAATGGGAGCATTTTCAACCTTCAAGTGCTTTAAAACACGGCATCTTGTGGCTTTAAAAAAAAAAAAAAAAAAAAGATTTATACAGTGTAGAAGTTTTTATTTGCTCTCTATTTATTAGTCCTCATTGACACCAGTGCGATGCAACGCTTTTTTTTTCGTGTGATAAAATGCAGGACAGCCAAGAAAAGTACAGCAGTGCAAATGCATTTTGCAACATTTTATACCAGGTTTCTGAAAACACAGGCAGAAACAAGTGATTTTTCCTGCGTTTTCCGAATGCCTAGGTGTGAAGGCAGCCTTAGGGCCCATCAATAAGTCAACAATATATACAGCTGACCAGTCAGGTTTCCCCAGTGAGATTACATGCAAAAAGCTAATATTTGAGTGAAGTGTATTATGTCAAGTGCCATACAAATAGAAGCTCAAATTTTAACCTATTTACCAGAACCCACCATTTAATGTGTATGTAAACCCCAACAATGCACTCTTATTTGGTCCTTTTCAGTCTGTTAAGCATACAACCGAGTTATGTCTGTTTAATAAGTTTTAAAATTACTGTTGATCCTTTCAGAACTCTTGTGAGCCGATAACACCCCCCCCCCCCCCCCCCCACGCTCCGTGTCTGTGGCTACTGTTATCAATTAAATTGATCAAGAACTACAGAACCACACCCTTTGATGGGATGGGATGGACAATAGGAGAAGGACAACGTTCCCTAGTAATAACTCTTTTCTGATACAGACAGGACAGTGTTGTCATCCTAGGGCAGGAAGTCTGTCGCTGCTGGCTCTTCAGGCAAAAATAAAGAAGAACTTCCTCTTCCAATCATCTAGGCTGCGCCCCTTCAGCCCAAAAGCTCCATTTCAAACAGGAGCGGGGGAGTAGGCCATAAAGTAGAACTTCCCCTTTTGGGCAGAGCTCCGCTTTAATTCTACTCTTATCAAGGAAACTACATCACTGTATCGGATTTTTTATTTTCTCCATGGAAATAATATGAAACTACTCAACAGTACCATGTTATTTACTGGGCTATAAAAAAAATATATATCACAGAAGAGATACTATTGTATATATGTATTATACCTATTTACATATCTTTTACTCACCGTGAATGAACATCATTTTTGGGCAATCCTTAAGAACCAAATCAGTAATGCCACAATTGGTTAGTGTAATACCCACAAGATTCTTGGATTTAAGGTTCAAAACCTGGGTGAGGGATAAAAGGCAAAGGAGTCAAGAGTGAACTCACGCACCGTTTTTCCAAATGGGTGTACATTACTGCATTCAAATTATGCACAAAAGTATGTAGATAACTGATAAAAAAAAAACCAAGGGGCATGCTTGACCTGCATAAACTACTAAAGGTTTCAAATCTTGAACATGCTATTTGCAACCTAAGTAAACTGCTTAAAAAAAACAAAACACAAATGTTGCTGGTATAATGTGCAGGTAATCTGAAGCAAGAAAAACCTTTAGCAGTTTGTATGCCCAATTGCTGTGCCATTGTGATCCAGGCTCTGGAGCTATGTTTTTACGATAGAGCTTGCCTGCTCTTTCCACCTCTTATGCATGCCTATTGGTCAATGAGAAAGTCCCTAAGAATTATGGGTACAACAGAAGTGTAGGGGTGGAGAGCAGACATGCAGCAACACTACACACAATAGTTTCAGCTTTACCTATTCCAAACACCCTTGCTTTTGGGTGTAGAGGCTGCTGCAGTTACTTGCAAGCATGTTTAGGTGCCTGAACACTATACTTGCTGTTGGCTTTTTGGGTTAGGTACTTAAACGTATTAAAACCATTGGATCAGCACCATAGCCATACAATCAGCTCCAATTCAGAAGGAAATGTCAGCAATTTTCAAAACTTTGATTTCAATTATAGTGTACCTAACAAAGAATATATTATACCAATTAAAGTGGAAGTAAACTTTCCCACACAACTTTATCATATTGTAATCCTCAAAAAACACCACTCATAATTGCTGCTCAGAACTGTCTTCTTACTTGTTTTTTGTAATCTGTCCCTTTTTCATAAATGACATCACCGGCAGATGCGCTTCCTATTTGGTTGATTCATGGCATGCTCTGTGTGCGGTCTGCCCATTGACTGAAAGAAGTGAATATGATTTCCTCTCTGCGGCACAGACATTTAAGCTCAAGATACGGCAGTGTTTTCTAGCTTTCTGGTACTCCCCATGTGACGTCACATGGGGAGTAAACCTTGGCAATTGTACTGACTTCTAGAGCAGTGATCAGCTGCAGCAGGACTGACAGGCACAGATGCCCAGAACAGCTAAGCACGACTATGTAATTTAGCAACAGATCGGCTATGCCGTGAAGAAGGAGCGCGGCTGCCCTCCCCCAGGCAGCAAGCACGCTCGGAAACACGTCACATGCAGATGACATCATCCAGGTTCGACTAGCCACCAAGCCTCGCTGTCAAGCAAACACACCGAGCCTACTTCCTGGTTCTAACCTTGCCGTACAAGCCGGTCACGACGAAAGGATTTTCGGCTCCAGCAGGACGGATGTCCATGACCGGATGATGTACACTTCTCCACACTGGAACCTTGTTTTATGGGCATGAATATATGCTTACTAACGTGAGTGCATAATTTTATTCATTAAACCTGTTGCATAAAGTCCACACTTTTGGTTTCTGGATGGCTGCCCTACATGGTGGACTTTCTCCCGCTGTGCCATTAATGACTTTTAACATTATGGACTTTTGGTTTGATATGTGATCAAGCGCCTGTTAACATTGTGTCATTAGTACAGTGACAGTGTATATTATTAGCACTGATTATTAGTGTCACTGGAGATGCCAGTCTCCATTTCCGCAAAGTGTCAGAATGCCTGCCGCACTATCACAGTCCCACTAGGAGTCGCTGATCGCTGCCATTACTAGTATTTATATATATATATATATATATATATATATATATATATATATATATATATATATATATATATATATATATATATATATATATAGCTAGATAGATAATACACACACACCACAGTTTGTAGACACTATTTCATGCAAACCAATTATTATACATTTACGGGAATTTATTTACCAAAGACATGTAGCAAAATATATTTTGGCACAAAATGAAGGCATTTGATATGTTTTTAAATTGTTAAATATGTTTTGTTTTATAGGAGAATGTGAAAATTGTTTATTATTTAGATCATTTTATTTATATCCCCTGTGGTGATCAAATACCAACAAAAGAAAGCTCTATTTGTGTGAAAAAGAATGATATACATTTTTTTGGGCACACAGTGTTGCATGACTGCACAGCTGCCAGTTAAATTAGTGCAGTGCTGAATAGCAAAAAATGGCTTAGTCATGAAGGGGGTAAAACCTTCCAGAGCTGAGGCAATTTAACAAATAGTTATTAATGCAGAACACGCAACACATGTATATAACAATACAGAAAGGCTTCACCACACTCTATACCTGTACATGGTCATCCTCAATGACTGGATCACTAGTGCTGGTAGACTTATCTGCAGTGCGTTTCCTCTTCACAGCTTTCCTGTTATTTGGTGTCGCTTCTTAAAGACAAACATGAAACAAAAAATATTTGTTCTCAAAAAGGTAAGAAACTAAACAATTAGTCCCCGTTCACACTGGGGAGACCCTGTGAGGCGACCTGGTCGCCTCACAGGTCGCCGTAGGTCGCCTTCCATAGGGAAGCTGCGGACCCGTTCTAATAGGAGCGACACAAGTCGCTCCGACTTAGAAAAAGGGTCCGGAGCTTCTTTGGGGCGACCGTCATAGACTTCAATGTTATGAAGTCCGTGCCGGCCGCTCCGAGGTCGCGGGGCGAGCAGCACCCCGGGAAGTAGCGTCGCTGCTATGTGAACGAGGCCTTACAACAATAAGTTGAGCCAAAAGGATAAAAATGTAAAAACAGACAAGCAGTAAAAGGCACTCACCACCATCAGACACCAGTGACACCTGAGAAAGCCTTGATCTTGCCCTTGTGAGAGGCCTCTGGGGATTTCGTTCATGCTGTTCTGCCCGGCATAAGGCAGAGGAAGGAGTTGAATCTGTTTCTGTATTAGTCCTTTGTGCTGCACTTTGTGGAGTCCTGAGAGTGTACTCTGGTCCATTTCCTGGAAAAGACCGACTAGTGGAGGGCTGAGACCCTTCGCCACTATTTCCTCTTTGCATTGTCAGCTCCAGGTTGATATTTCTGGAACAACGGGGGCACCGTGCGCTAGATGCTTGCTCTGGAGCAGAACTGGGTTCTCCGGTCCTATTGCATGTACAAAAATCAGATTCTTCAGAAAGGTCAGAACTTTCATTTAAAGAATGATCGCTGTCCAAATGTTGCGGAGCAGATTCACAAGCATTTATAACTCCACCTGCTGTGCCCACCTCACCACAACCATCTTTGCCTTTGTTCCTCTCAGATGGATCGCTGGCGGCCTTCATATCTGCCTTGATCTGTTCACTAGTTACCTGACACCCTTTTTCACAGCTACTCTCTTCACTTGGCGTGGCCTGCTCTGGAGGACTCTTGGCTGTAACGCTGCACTTCTTACGCAAGGGTGCTTTGCCTTTCCCGCTTACAGCTGCAAATAATGTAGGTACATAGTGAAAAGCACAGTAAAGCTTCTTCAAATGTTATTAACACTAGCTGTCATAGCCACACTATAGAGGTGCTTTCAAGTTTGAGTATAGCCAAAACTTTTAATTTATGGATTGAATAGGGAAGGGCTATATACCTGCCAGTTAATATTTTGCTGCCTGTGAGTCATTGGGGACATTTTCCTTCACTTTCTGTCCCACATATGCAAACAGAAGTTAGAGGAATTCTACCTAAGTGAGGGGAATTTCCCTCTTAGCGTTGTCAAGGAAACATTTTGTTTTCCATTCCTGTAGCAATGGTTACCAGTACTGATCGACCGATTATCGAGGGTCGATATGCACTTTCCCCAATATATCGGAAAGTGGCCGATATTTCGGAAAGTGCTTGTACCGGAGTGATGCCTGCAGCTAGAGGCATCACCCCAGTAACGGCGTCCATAGCAGATGGTCGGCTGTCTTGTGATGACAACCAATGCGGCTGAGAAGCCGTCCGGCTGTCATTACAAGGAGCGGGAGGGGACGCCCCCACCCCCCTTCCGTGGCTCGCCCGGGGCTTAAGTCCCCCTGGGAGACCCGGGCAATCAGCCTGCACGACACCTGAAGACCCAATCAAAGCAGCATTCGGCTTGGATCGGGTCCCCATGTAAAAACCCAGAAGTGATGTCATGACATCACTTCCAAGTACTCGGCGCCAGATTAAAAAAAATGACAGCATTCAAAACAGCCAAACTTGGTGTTTTGAATGCTTTTAAGTGCAGAGGAGGGGTTTGGGGTCTTTTAGATCCCCCAGATCCCTCCACTAGAGTACCTGTCAAGTGATATAAACAGAAAAAAAAAAAAAAAAAAATGGATTTTTGTAAAATCCTTTTCTCTTAGCTCATTGACAGACGTAGTCCTCGGTGATTCAGCACCTTCGGGTTATGCTGCCCTCCACAGGAGTAGGACTAGACCGGAAATAAAATGTTCTGGCCACACCCTAGGGGCAGTCCCCGAGGGTATATCCTCTCTCTCTCTGCCACAGCAAATCAGTTATGTCACAAAGCAGTGTTTAGAGAATTTAACCCAACCCAACTCCAAAACAGAGGGGCGGGTACTACGTCTGTCAATGAGCTAAGAGAAAAGGATTTTACGGTAAGATTTTACAAAAATCCATTTTTCTCTATCGCTCATTGACAGACGTAATCCTCGGTGATTCAGCACCTTCGGGACGTCCCAAAGCAGTACCACAAATGAGGGGTGGGAAAAATGGAAATTAAATCCAATCTAGAAGGTCCAACCGGTGCCAACTAGAAGTTTTACAATGCTCATCCTCAATGATGAGACTCAACAAAAAATTTTTCAACAGAAAAAATCCTCGAGGTAGACCACCGGTCTCCTCAAATTGCGGCCTGCAAAACCTTGCGGCCAAATGAGGCATCCCCCGATGCCATCACATCAATTTTATAAAATTTTGTAAAGGTATGTACCGACGACCAGGTGGCCGCCTTACATACCTGGACCACTGACGCCTGATGGCGGAAGGCCCAGGAAGTACTGAGCGCTCGAGTGGAGTGCGCCCTAACAGGGAACGGAGGACTCCGACCCTTAATAGAATAAGCCTGTACCACCGTCTGTCTAATCCATTTGGCGATAGTCGCGGCAGATGCAGGCAACCCCTTTCTGGGGCCATCCGTGATCACAAAAAGTGAATCCGTCTCACGGAACGATTCCGTAGCCTTCAGGTATACCCCGATTGCCCGAACCACATCCAAGGAATGCAACGCATGTTCCCGATGATGATTGGGCTGAGGACACAAGGAAGGTAGTACAATATCTTCATTCAGATGAAAATCTGAAACCACCTTAGGAAGAAAGGATGGCTTAGGATGAAGTACTACCTTATCCCTATGAATCACTAAGTATGGGGACTGGCATGATAAAGCAGCCAGTTCTGACACCCTGCGTGCAGAAGTGATAGCCACCAAGAAGGCCACCTTCTGGGATAAAGTAAGCAAGGGAATCTCCCTGATGTTTTCAAAGGGAGGTTTCTGTAGAACCGACAAAACCAAATTAAGATCCCAGGGCGGTAAGGGCGCGCGGACTGGTGGAGCCAGATGCCGCACCCCCTGGATGAAATTCCGCACCAAGGACTTGGTAGCTAAAGGTTTCTGAAAGAAGATTGCTAATGCTGAAACTTGACCCTTGATGGTGCTCAAGGCTAGTTTCTGCTCAACCCGTTTTTGCAAAAAGGCCAATATTCGAGTCACCGAATAGGTACGTGGAGGAAATCCTAAAGATTCGCACCACGCGATATAAGTCTTCCATGTGTGATAATAGACTCTGCTGGAAGTCGCTTTCCTTGCTTTAATAAGGGTAGGAATGACTGAAGCTGACAACCCTCTGTCCTTCAGTACTTGGGTCTCAATGGCCAGGCCATTAAAACCAACGACTGTAAAGCACGATGGTAGATTGGTCCTTGAGACCGCAGATACTCCCTGAGACGAAGTTCCCACGGAACGTCCGCGACTAGCATGTCCAAGTCGGCCAGGCCGGCTTGACGAGGCCAGCCTAGAATTTCTAGGACCACTGGCGCTGACTGGATCTGAACCAGGCGTCCCTAGAGCTATCTGGCCCCGACCATCCGACAAAGTCTGGTCGTTTTCTGTTCCCACACATTTATCAGACACCTGATTGCTATCAGGAACGGTGATCTTTCCTGGTTGAACCTCAGGGACCGAAGTCACCTGGCTAGAGGCTTCTTGGTCTGTCTGGTCAACCGGATCCGATTCCTGTGGGGAATTGAGACTAATCTTTGGAAAAGGTAAAGGAAAAGATCTGTTCAGGGAACGGTGACTACCGCTCCCTGTAGTACTTAATGTTGGAAGGGAAGAATCGCACCGGTAGCAGTAGTCGATGCTCGATCTAATGTCCTGAATACCGGTGAAAACGTCCCCCCACCCTCAAACCGGGTGGGGGCGCACCTTCAGGCTGTGTAATCCTTTGCTTCGGGTTTGGCTGAGTCGGTCCTCTGTTTGTCCGACCAGCCCTTCTTGAACCCTCCTGGAGGAGTCTTGCCTTTCCCGCTTGTTCCAGCCGGGCGTGCAAACCCTTTATGGGCGGTAAAGAAAGGTCCTCGCTTGTTACGAGGTCCCTTAGCTTTAGCAGCCTGTGGCAAGAAAGTGCTCTTGCCCCCAGTGGCGTCCTTAATGATCTCATCTAGGGTGGCCCCAAATAGGCGATTCCCCTGAAAGGGGAGATTCGTCAAGGTCTTTTTGGAACCTAGGTCTGCTGACCAGCATTTTAACCACAGCACACGTCTGAGGATTACCGCTGACATAGATGCATGCCCTAATAGGGGGGTAGCATCCAAGGCTGCGTCACAGACAAACTGTAGCCCTTGTATAATCTGTTCCATCAAATCAGATGTTCCCTGGGGGATATCTTTCCTCTTTCCCCCTCAGGTCTTGGCGTACCAATCTCGCCCATTCCGTTAGTGTCTGGGAAACTAGACCAATAACAATTACTGGTCTAAATGCTGACCCTCTGAGGGAGAAGATAGTGTGGGACTCCGCTTCCACCTTTCGATCCACCGGATCCTTAAAGGACGAAGTGTCCTCCACTGGGATAACCGTGGCTTTATTCAGCCTGGAAATAGGTGGATCCACCACTGGTGGTACCGTCCATTTCTTAATGAAGGATTCCTCAAACGGATAGCGTCTAGCAATACGCTTGGAAATAGTAAAGGTACGCTTAGAATGCTCCCATTCTTCTTTAATTTTATTACCAAAACACTTGGGTACAGGAAAAACCTTCACCGTTTTGATGGGCTTGTTAGTACCAAAGGGAATCTCTGTTTCAGTTGCCTCTGCCGGTAAAACCTCAAGTCTTAAGGTTTCCCGCACCGGCACAACTAGTGCGTCCACCAATGCTTCTTCCCGAATTATGGTGGAAGAATGAACGTCCTCCTCACTGTCTGAGGGAACTTTACCTGAGATAACAGCCCTTGCAGAGGGACCTGCAGCTGCAGTGACCATCTCTGAATCTGAGTCAGAGGTGTCAGATGATATAGGGGTAGGCGGGGGTCGCTTTCTTGACCCCCGTCCCTGACAGGCCGTCTCCACCCGAGCCACCAAAGACTCCAAAGCTGATGTAAATGCGTCTATACTCTGTGCACCGGCGGGTCCCGTGGTCCCCTCGAGGGAAACAGGTGGGGGTGCTTGTGTGACAGGGTCCATGATAATTCCAGTTACTACCCGGAAAATTCAATCCAAAAATAAAAAACTTTTTTTTTTTTTTTTAGACCCCCAGCGCCACAAAGCCCCTCAGCGTTAGCTGCTTAGGGACCCCTATCGAGCGAGAGAGAGAGAGAGAGAGAGAGATAGACCCCCAGGCTCACCACAGAGTTTTCCACTGCACTTGTCTCAGCACTGTCTCGAACCGACAGGAAGTCTCTTGGCTGGCTGCCCGGGAAGAAAGGAGGCGGCTCCGCCCCTCCGTACGCCTTCCGGCGCCTCCCCTAGCTCCACGAGGTGTTTGGGTCACCTCAAACATGGCCGCCCCCATGCTGGAGACACGAGGCTACGCCAAAATGGCGGCCTCGTGCGATCTAGCAAACAATGGCGGCGGTTGTACCGAATAGCGGCGTGACTGCAGAGCATCACAACACCTTCTCTACATGGGGATTTAGCCTGGTCGGCGGTACCGGACCCTGGCGGACCGCATGGCCGTCGGAAGGCCTGCTATTGCTGGAGACCTGACTTGGAAAGCAGTCTACATGTCCGTGGCTTCTGACTGGTAGGATACTTATATTATCACAGTAAGATTCCAGTACTGCCACTGATTACAATCTTTTAACATATTTACAATTAGATTGTCAGCTCCCAAACCAAGCCTCCTGGCTTTTTGCACACAACAATCACACTCAAAGTAGGGGGATCTGTGCCATGTTATAGGATAGAGGGGAACTCATCCTTACCATACAGAGAGGGGCCCGCGTTCACCACAAGACCCGTCAGGGGAAAGGGGGAACATACTACTCACCATATCGGAACCAGGCGGGCGCCAACTCCTGACAGTACCCCTCTCCACCGGGGCGGGAGGGCTGTCGACCAATACGGACGCCGTGACTCATAGTCCTTGGCGTTTCAGCGAGACGTTTAACTCGCAGGGTGAGTCCCTCCAGTGGGACTATGTCGCGGCCGACCCAGCGCGGAGCTATGGCCTGCACGCGCTCGTAGGCTGAACTGGGGTGACCACCGGATCTCAACATCCAGCCCGTCGCCCAGTTCAGCTTTCTTGCTTGAAGATCTCACAGGAACACTGGAGAAAAAAAGCTGTCTAAAAATCTTTTTAAGAAAAAAATCCTGCCAGGACCGAAGATCCCAGCAAGGTATCTAGGTCCTTACTCCTAACTAGACAGAAAAAAACTGATTTGCTGTGGCAGAGAGAGAGAGGATATACCCTCGGGGACTGCCCCTAGGGTGTGGCCAGAGCATTTTATTTCCTGTCTAGTCCTACTCCTGTGGAGGGCAGCATAACCCGAAGGTGCTGAATCACCGAGGACTACGTCTGTCAATGAGCGATAGAGAAAAAACGTTTTAAATGTACGAAAATATCGGCCGATACCAATATGCAATGTTTTTTAAAATAATAAACATTTCATACCTGCTCTGTGCAATTGTTTACACAAAGCAGCCCAGCTCCTCCTCTTCTCAGATCCCACGCCAGCGCTCCCGGCCCTCTTCCTGCTGCCAAATGCCCCTAGAGCAGGCAGCTTGCCTCCCGAGCCACTGCCCTGTGTGTTCATTCACACACAAAAGCAGTGGCTCGGCCCCACCCCCTCTTTCTCTCCTCATTGGCTCCCTGGCTGGGATTGCAGTCTCAGCCAAGAGGCAGAATACCCAGAATGCCGAGGCTCGCGTGCAAAGCACTGGAGGATGATCAGGTGCAGGTAAGTATTGGGGGGGGGGGGGGGCAGCACAGAGAATATTTCTTACCCTAATGCATAGAATGCAAGAATGTAAAAATCCTAGAGCCTTTAAAACCACTTTAAAAGTCATTATCCTGGAACAAGTATGGAGATCAGTAGTGCTGGATTCACTGGTTACATGTTTGGTCTAAATCTATAGTACTCAAGCCAGGCAACAAATATGATTAGACATCGGCAATGGTTGCCTTTATAGTTTTCTCAGTAATAGTTGCCTTTATAGTTTTCCCACTAATGGGTTTCTTTAACTGTTTCATTGCAAGGATCCCTCCCTCCCCCCCCATTTTTTTCACATATGTTAAAATGCACATTTTAGGTTGGCTGATACTTAAATTCCTCAAAAGAAGAGGGTATGAGGCTGCAATTGCTGATGTACTCAATATGCAATTAGCCTGGCTGTCAACAAGATTGCTCCGACTTCAATGCCTTACAAGTTAGTGACTTGGGCAAATATTTAGCATGGAATCTGCACGCTTAGCTCAAATCAGAGACTTCGAAAATATTGAAGCCAGAGAGAGCAAGCAACTATTATTTACATAATGTTAGATATAGGGGCTTCGGAGTTTCTCTAGGTGCTGGTTTTCTTTAAAGAAAAAACAAGATGTGGGATGGATATAAAAAAAAAAAAAAAAAAAAGTGCAAGGTATCGATGCCGCTGCCAAAAGCTGGTGTGTGGTGTATAAAAATACATTTCTGTGCTCTGTCCCTTTAAATTAGGTGCTAAACAGAAATTTATGTTCCAATTGTGCCACCTATTTAGAGCCGGTTCACACTTCTGCGTGTGCCGGGTTCGCATGTCATGTCGGAGCGCACTGCTCCGACATGACATGCGATCAGCTGTGCGGTGCGAGTTTAGCCATACAGTTTGTATGGCTAAATTCGCACCGCACCCGCAGCAAAGACGCACAGGAGGCATTTTTGCTGCCGCATCAGGATCGGATCGCACAGCGGTTCACACTTGTGCGATCCGATCCTGTGCGAACTGCACGATCGCACTGCGATATGCGATCAAACTGGGGGTGTCGTTAAGATTACATTGACACCCCCAGCGGATCGCATATGGCAGTGTGAACTGCCGGGGGTGCGTGTGCGATGCGGGAACAGGCTGCGAATTCGCAGCCTTCCCGCATCGCAATAGTGTGAACCGAGCCTTAAAACCTGATGTGACTCTGAAATCAAATGCCGTTTGTATGTGCTATCCCCTTTTTTTTTTTTTTTTTAAAGTGCTAAGTGAAAATAAGAGGTTACTAAAAAAAAAAAAAAAAATATGAATCAACCTACCACATATATGCATAAACAAAATTCATCTTATTACATTTCAATAAAAGTGCCATCATTAAGCTTTCACATGCAACAGAAAAAATTATGAGTCCATAAATACAGTATCTCACATCCCTCACATTTTTGTAAATATTTTATTATATCTTTTCACGTGACAACACTGAAGAAATGACACTTTGCTACAATGTAAAGTAGTGAGTGTACAGCTTGTATAACAGTGCAAATTTGCTGTCCCCTCAAAATAACTCAACACACAGCCACATTAATGTCTAAACCGCTGGCAACAAAAGTGAGTACACCCCTAGGTAAAAATGTCCAAATTTGGCCCAAAGTGTCAATATTTTGTGTGGCCACCATTATTTTCCAGCACCACCTTAACCCTCTTGGGCATGGAGTTTACTAGAGCTTCACAGGTCGCCACTGGCGTCCTCTTCCACTCCTCCGTGACATCATTAAGACCTGTATTTCCTAAACTCTTCCTCTGATTCAGATGTACATACCCTCAATTTAAACCTGAGTGTGTGCGCACTTTCAGCCCATATCCATTATATAACTATAGCTTAAATAGGATTTTGGTAAATACCTAAAACAAACAAAAAAATTGTGCCTGTGTCCAAATATATATGGACCTAACTGTAACTTTGAAGAATATATGGTACCTTAAAACAAGTACTTTAAGCAATAATTATGCTATTGTTATTAGATAGAAAAGGTAGGGTGGTGGCGCTGCCTAATATTAAAAGTGCTAAATGTAAACCTAGAAGTGCGACTTGGTAGTATAGCAGTGGTAAGAACTCAGTGTACAAAGATGATAACCATATAAAGTGATATGTGCATACAAGTATAAATAATGTGGTACAATAAAAAAAAAAAAAAAAAAAAACCATAGAACATAAACATATGTGGTATAAAAATCTAGATAGATGCCAAATCTAAAAAAGTTATACGGATATTAGTATATCATGAATTCTATAAAATCTTGGTTGTACATATCAAAAAAGTGCATATAAGAAAAAGTGCTCTAGTGCATATGAAATCCCCAATTATACCATACACTGTGGTATGGAGGTAAAGTAAAGTGCTAACAAAATATATAACACAACAAATATGCACACAAAGTCCAATATAAGTGCTAAGTGTCTATATGCCACATGCAGTGACCAAATACAAGGCACAGAGTTCCAGAATAGATAATGGGTGACAACACTCTGATGATGGCTATGAGGAGCGACTCCGTGGTGGGCGGTGAGGTGTTGGGTGATCCTTCTGGTAAAAAAACTCACTCACCAGAAACACCAACCCCACGCAGGGGTATAGAGCGGGTGTGTATATGTATCCAGCGACCAGAGACTCCTGATGTCTTCACTTACTCCTGGATGGGGGCGTACTGGAAGTGGTTTGAGGGGTCCTATATGGAAGGGTCCCTTGGGATAGTGGTCGGGATCTACTAGGCTCCTATCAATGGGAAGTGGTCCGGGATGTCCACGGGGTATCACTCGTAGTTTTAAACCAGGGAATAATAAACAAGGCACATAGTGTGATACCGTAAGGGCAATTTTAATATAGCAAAGATAGAGAGGTACTCACATTACAGGAGAAACAAGCAGGCATGTAATCATATGTATGGAGCGCGGTTGCGATCCAAGCCTCAATCTCGATCGTGAGAAACCGGAAGTGACGCGACACGCTGTACGCGTTTCGTAATAGATACGTCCTCAGCACCGTCGGTTCACTTCCGATATCGTCCCTTATAAGTACATGCGGTAGCTAGGCAACGCTTAATCAATAGGTCGGCAGGTTAGGTAAGTAATCCGGAAGTGGGCTACACACCACGGGCTACTACAAAATGGAGGTGTTTGGTACTGTTAACATGGGATACAGGGGACAACATATTTAGCCGAACAGAAATATGTGCGGCACTTACAATGAATACTTAATGCTAGTTCCGGAAATATAAATCTGTGTATCAGACCCGGATTTGAATTGGGTATAGTGGACACATTTGACCCAGCGCATTTTTTTTTTTTTTTTTTTTTACCAGAAGGATCACCCAACACCTCACCGCCCACCACGGGGTCACTCCTCATAGCCATCATCAGAGTGTTGTCACCCATTATCTATTCTGGAACTCTGTGCCTTGTATTTGGTCACTGCATGTGGCATATAGACACTTAGCACTTATATTGGACTTTGTGTGCATATTTGTTGTGTTATATATTTTGTTAGCACTTTACTTTACCTCCATACCACAGTGTATGGTATAATTGGGGGATTTCATATGCACTAGAGCACTTTTTCTTATATGCACTTTTTTGTTATGTACAACCAAGATTTTATAGAATTCGAGATATACTAATATCTGTATAACTTTTAGATTTGGTATCTATCTAGATTTTTATACCACATTATTTAGACTCATATGCACATATCACTTTATATGATTATCATCTTTGTACACTGAGTTCTTACCACTGCTCTACTACCAAGTCGCACTTCTAGGTTTACATTTAGCACTTTTAATATTAGGCAGCGCCACCACCCTACCTTTTCTATACTATATACTTATAGTCCTCGGACTGTAATCTAGGGAGGCTGCAGCCTAGTTTTATATTACATTTATAGATTTTACACCATTTTTTCACATTTTTAATTCGCACATTCATCTGTTTATTTTTGAACATATACATATACTCCTTTTATCCAGATAGACCATTAGCGCGGAGTTTATATCCTTTATTGTTATTAGATGCCTAGATATACCGTATTTGTATAATAGTTGCTGCATTTGTACTTTTTGATGTGCTATTTTAATTGCAAACGTATTGGAGTGTAGTTTGGAATATTAACTTTGTTTTCTTAGGCCTCTTGCACACTGCAGCTTAAAAATGCTCAATACAGCTTTTTTTCTGAGCCAAAATACAGCCCATTCATAGTAATGTGCCTATGCACACAGGCAAATAAATGAGCACTGTATATTCTTCAGTAAGAACAAAATAGAAAAATCTGCGTATCAATATTATTTAGATAATTTGGGATTTGTAAGCTTTTAGACCTCTTCTATAGGGGTAGTCTGTCCACTACAATAGTGGATCCTGCATCTACACTTTATAGCTGGAATATCTAGGTTGTTTAAACAGTTTCATACAAAAGCACACATTTATGACCTTATTTTTTGCTCCATCTTTAAATAGGTCCAAATATAGTGTTCTGCCATGCATTGAGTGTGAAACTTGATTGAACTCAAGGGAGGAAAAAAAAAAATCCTCACTTGCAGTTTGTTTCTTACAACATTGCAAGGCTTACTGCCGGTTCACACTGTTCCGACTTGTCAGGCGACTTGGTCGCCTGACAAGTAGCGGCCCATGCTGTGCAATGAAAAAAGGTTCCTGCACCTTTTTTTTGCAAAGTCGGAGAGACTTGCATTGACTTCCATTATGTGAAGTCGTTGCAAGCCGTGCCAAAGTCGCGGTGCACGGGAGACGGCATTAGTCGCCCGAAGTCGGGTCGGATCAGTGTGAACCGACACTTAGAAGCTTGTTTAGGCATAAAAATGAACACGAAAAGCATTTTACTTACCCGAACCTTTGCTCCCACAGGTTTCTCCGTATTGTAAGACTGGTCCTTACAGCCTTCTCTCTTATGCCTTAGCAGTTGCAGGTCCTGCTTTTAACATGAGATTGCTAAGAACAGTCAGCCGCTAGAGCATAGGGGGAGCACTGGCAGCCAGGGAAGCAGAGGATCAGGCAACTACTTTTCTTGTCCACTAGACCTAAATGCACATTTAACCCTTGTAGTGCAGGGGCATTCCCACAGTAAGGGAGGATTTTTTTTCCCTGAAGTTGGACTTTGAGAGTAGAGAGAGACATAACTGTGTTCACCAACAGGGCATACATTTCCAATGCAGTTGCTCCCATAGACCTGGAGTACACCACCACCAACTAGACTAAGTTTAAAAGCAATGGATAAGTCCATTCACTCACGTATTGTGCTGTCCTGGGATTCTGCCAACTGTTCACCTTTGTTGTCCTCATTAGGGTAGTCAACCGAGGCGCCACACTCCCCGTGACTACCAACAATGTCATCATCATCTTCGCTGTCCGAGTCATGAACTGTGATAGCTGCAGCTTTCACAACTGGCTGTAACCCACTGGGTCCTAAAGAAAGAAATGAAAAAAATCCATCCATATTAAAAACCAAAACTGCCATGGTTTGGTAGCACAGGCATGTTACTCTGCAATTGGGTTAAGTCACCACGTAGAGTGTTTTCACGAAATGCAAGTTGGAACCAGGCATTGGATTGATGCTTATGGGTAAGCATTTCTAAATAAAAAAGGTAACTAAAGTGGACATGCGATTTGCTGTGGTTAGATTGTTTGAAGATGCAGACTCTGGGGTTGTCATTCTGATCCTGGTTTCACTATCTAGCAAATCATTAAAGTTATACTAAACCCACAACAGTAAAAATCAGTCTTTATATGCAGTAAAGCATGTTGGTTATAAACATGGTGGAATCTAAGGGGTTAATCCACTGCATTGTGCAAAAAGCCTGTTTGATCCTGTCTTCCCTTTTCTGGTCTTCTTCCACAGTCCCCAATCCATCTGCTGATAGAACAGAGCCTTAAGAGGCAACACTCTGCATATGTTCAGTTTGATGTGTATTGCTAGAGGTTTTTTTTTTTTTGGTGAATGTCATCAGCACAGGGCCAATCAGCACTGTCCAGACAAAAGGGTCAGGGGTCATGCAGTCTCATAGGACAGTCAAAAGAGAATGAAAACTCATCCTAACTTTAACCAGTGCTCGGGCAGACACAGATAGAAGACTTCTATAACTGCCGATGAGAAAATGTATTTAGCAGTTTATATTTACTAAAAGATTAGCATTTCCATGTTCTGTGCACTTTGGGAGACCAGATATAGTGAATGCAGGGTCCTGGGTTTAGTAACACTTTAACCATGCATTAATAGGCATGAAGCATGTAGCCAGTGAATCTCTGAGCTACTACTCTGCAGAAGCTTGATCTAGCTCATTGACTAACTGACCTCTATAGCTACTTGTAATATGAAGTAATTTCTTCTCAAAGATCCTCAAGAAAGACTCTAAAGTCAGATGTCTTTTTTTTTTTTTAACAGTTCAAAACACCAGATGGTTGTGCAGTTCAGAAGGCCAACAGGCTATCCAGATTCTGCTCTTCACAGAAAGATGCTAAAATCACTAAATCTGCCTAAAATTTGAAGAAATTGCCTAGAACTAGAAAGGTGAATGAGGGCTTGATTTAGGTGCTTTCACTGCTTGTTAAAATATTTAAATAATTTGAACGTATATAACTATATGGAAATTTTTTTTTTTTTTTTTTTTAAGTTTTGGATAGAGTATCAGTTGGTATTGCTGTCTGTGCCCCCGTTAGGGAAATTCTCCCTCTCCATTCAACCTGGTTTCCATTATAATTAAAAGTGAAAGTAAAAGCCAAATCTTGGGTTGTCCCCAGAAAAATAATAGGAGGGAAATCTTTCAGTTCTGGTGATCTGGGGGTCCCCTAAGGAATTACCTTAAAGTGGATGTAAAACCTCCACATCTAACCAGTGAAGTGAACAGCCTCAGATAATACACCGAGATGAAACAACTCTCCCTACATACGTTTTATTTGTATATCTGCTGTCTTTAGCTTTCTACATGGTTTAGAAAATGAACATTGTGTTAGAATGTTGTCCACACTGTGTGTGGAGGTCTTAGCATACACTGACAGCTGATTGGAGGAAAGGCACCCCCCCCCCATACAGGCAGAGGAAGTAAGAAATATGCAGAGCTGTGCTGTGAATAGACCAGCTCTCTGCTAATCTCTTTGTAGCCCCCCGACACCAATTTCCAGCTGCTTTCATCTCCTGGTCGGAGAACTTGTCAGAAGTTACAATGCTGATAACAGAGGAACGGAGCAGCGGATAAACATGGGACTTAGGGCTTTGGAGAGAGATAGGGACTATGGGACAAGAAGTAAAGGTAAATCTCCACATTGGGACACAGATGGTGAAAAAAAATAATAAATATAACAATGAGCAACCCTCCCTTGCTGTATCCAAATGAAAAAAAAAAAGAAATAAAGAAGGAGGTCTATATTTACAGATCTACAAAAGGCAAAACGGTGTCAAACTATGTAATTTAGCTTAAAACTTCATTCTATTGATATGGATTTTTATACAACTTTAGAAATAAGTCACATTTGAACTACGTTATAAACATTGGTTGTGCTCATAAGGTTATTCCAATTTTTTACAAATAGATTCCTGAATAATTGCTTATCACTAGGGCCATTTCTGGGGAAAGAACTACCAGTGTAGTCTAAATAAAGAGAACCTCCTTGTTTAAATAGTTTTTTTTTTTTTCAAATAAATCTGCAAATGCCCAATTGCTACAAGATGTTATTTATAAATAAAAAAATAATTTGGAAAAAAACTGAAGTCAGACCTGCTCGTTCCTCATCCATATCCATTGGTATCACAGCTACATTTGGAGTTGCAGCTTCATTTTCTTGCTCTGGAAGTCTTAACTCATCTTGAGACACATCTTCCATGTCATTTAGAGCTGTTGATTTGAGGGAATCGCACATAAGGGGACGTGTAAAAGGAAAAAAAAAAAAAGGACACACTCACCAAGTAGTGACGGAAAATGAAAGTTTTGCCCTCGGTTCTATTTTTAACATTTGTCAACCAAGAATTTTTTTAAAACCCCCCAAACAATTATACATTTGCATGACATTTGCGCAACTGTTTATTAAATGCTTATTCTCAGAAAAATACACTAAAAAGAATACACAATACCCAATATCTGGTAAAGATTTAAAAGGGGTTGTGTTGAGTAAATAGATACCAAACATGTCAAACTTCAAAATTGCAAAAAAACTACCTGTATGGTGCCCAAAACTACAAAAAGCCTTTACAGGTTATCAGTTCAGAGTTGACCCTGAATTAGGGCCCTAGGATATCCCCCTGAGGAGGACACGTAGTGCCCCGTGTCGACACGCGTAGGGGAGGGGCCACACGTCAGAGAGAGAGAGCGGCAGTGAGAGTTACTCAGTCCTAACATGAGCAGTTAGTTGGAGGTATCTGCCTGCACACCCAGGGTCATCCCATTGTTTTACCTGTCAGAATGGTGCGCTGCCAGCACCCAACAATTGTAAGTGCAACAATATCATTTTAAATAAAGTCTATTTTTATATACAATACTTGCACTATCAAAAACTTTCTTCCCTTCTATGTGAGTCACTTCTGAGTGGCACGGCTCGATCGGTACCACTAAAGGAGAAGGAATCCAGCCATTCCAGTATCTTGTGGGAACATTTAAAGCTACAATTGACCAAGCTTAAATCGAAGGTCACACACCTAAAAGGTGAGATACCCACTTAAAGGGGGTAATCACAGGAATTGAGGTGGCACAGTGATCTCTCATTATCAGGCTATCTTCAGCACTGGTGACTGGAACCGTCCCTATCACTTTAGGAGAATTACTTTGCACTTTGATGGTACTTTGATGGTACTCAAGGCCAATTTCTGTTCAACCCCCGTTGAAGGAATGTCGAGATCTGAGGCACCGAGAAGGAGCGAGGATGAACTCCATGCAATGTAAGTCTTCCACGTGCGATGGTAGATCTTCCTAGAAGTAGAGTTCATAGCTTTTAGCAGTGTTGGAATCACAGATTCCAATAAACCTCTATCCTTCAGCACCTGGCATTCAACAGCCAAGCCGTCAAAGCCAGCAACCGTAAAGCAGGATGGAAGATCGGTCCTTGGGGCAGCAGATCCTCCGAGAGGAAGCTTCCAAGGAACGTCGGCGACCAGCTGCACCAGATCAGCCACTAAGATGACCGAAATCCCTTCTGCCACAATCCTGTGTAGAAGTCTTGGAAGTAGCTTGAAAGGAGGGAAGGCGTAAATCAGACGATACTGACCCCATGGGCCACGAGCGCATCTGTGGCATCCGCCAGAGGATCCTGTGACTGAGCCACAAACCTCTGCACCTTTCTGTTGAGCCGAGACGCCAACAGATCCACCTCAGGGATGCTCCACCAGACACACAACTGATGAAACCCCTCCGGATGAAGGTCCAACACCTGCCAACTGAGGGTAACGCCACAAACTGATAATGCTCCTCTCCAGAGAAAGCGCTGGTGACTAGCACATATTGGAATGTGAAGGTAGGCATCCTTAATGTCGATAGAAGCAAGGAAATGCCCCTGATGCAGACATGCCACCACTGCGTGAATTGACTCCATTCAGAACTTCCGCACCCGCACAAAGCAGTTCAGCACTGTAAGCGGTTCGGGGACATGCACAAATTGGAAGGAAAAAACCTTGCCGGGGACAAGAGTGAAACTCGATCTTGTAGCCGGACCAAATTACATTGTGGACCCACTTGTCTTGTACCAGGGAGGTCCACGGGTCCAGAAACCAGCGAAGACATCCCCCCATCCACGATATGGGTGAGGGCACGACTTCATGCTGAAGGAGCCTTGTTCGTGGGTCTTGAGAAGCCAGCTCTCAGGTTGCCAGACCAAGTTTCTTTGAGCCCTTTTCAGTTGACCCTGAGGGACGAAAAAAAAAAAAAAAAACTTCTTGTGAACCGAGAAGGAAGGCCCATGTCTACGACTAGGTTCCCTACCCTTCGTAGCCTGCAAAAGAAAGGTACTCTTCCCCCTGTGAGACCTTTTATGATGTCATCCAGGGTAGCTCCTAACAGGCGATTTCCTTGAAAGGGAGGGAGGATCAGTCAAGGCCTTTTTAGAAGTCAGGTCCGCAGACCAGCATTTGAGCAAAAAGACACGCCAAAGCACCACTGCCGAAACAGAAAGCTGTGCCACTAGGGGAGCCGCGTCCAAAGAGGCATCACAGACAAGCTGCAGCCCCTGGACCAGCTGGTCCGCCAGCTCAGCAAAGGCGGGGGGGGGGGGGGGGGGGGGAGCCGTTCTCCCTCCAGGTCATGGTGTTAAAGCTCAGCCAACTTGGTCAAGATTTGCAACACGGCAATGGTGAATACCGGCCTCAGTGCCGAACCAGCCAGAGAGAGTGTACATATTGCGGGCCACAGCCTTCGCCTTCCTGTCAGCTGGATCCTTAAAAGCCTGGGACTCTTCAACCGGAATCGTGGTTGCCTTGTTCAACCTGGAAACCGGAGGGTCCACCAGCGGTGGAACAGTTCACTTCTTAAGAAGGGACTCCTCATTAGGGATAACTCCTAGTAAAGCGCCTAGGGACCCCAAGGGGACACTTTGGTCGTCCCCACTGTTTAGCAGCAATTCTGTCAAAATAGGCGGGGAAAGGAAATACCTTTGCCGCTCTGGATGGCTTGTGAGTGCCAAAGGGAACCTGCGCCTCCGTCACAGTTGCATCCTCCATCTTCAAGGTCTCACACACAGATACAATCAGTGTTTCCACCAGAACCTTTTTGTGCGTGGATGCAGACCGTCCCATCAGAGGATTCCGGGAACCTGGTTGCAGACTCAGCAGGGTGACCCACGCTTAGGGTTAAGGGTTTGATTAAGATTAAGGGTTAGATGAGACAGATGAGGCAGGAGAAGACAGGGGGTGCTTTTTGCTAGCCGTCTCTTGAAAGCCACCCCCACCCGGGACACAAAAGGACTCCAAGACCGCCGTCAGTGCATCAAATAGATGGTTGAGACCCGGAGGGCCCCCCCCCCCCTCAGAGAGGGGATCAGGTGGGGAGATGTGCTCCAAAGACTCCATGAGTCACCAGGGGAACCCCACAAAACAGGTGTAAAAACACTGCAAGGGACACCCCCACCGCGCTGGCAGCACCACCCAGTCGCCAGGCACAGAGCACAAATCGATCCTCAGCAGAAAGAGAGAACCCCATCAGACTCACCACCCAGCAGAAAAAGGCACCTGCAGCCACCAGGATCATCTGCACGCGCGGCAATCAGAAGTGAAAGGATCCAGGAGTCAGCACCAGGGGATGAGGAGAGGCTCCCACCGCCGAAATCACCAACCACAGGGCTCCACTGTCATGGGTGCTGCTATTTTCAATGGCAAATCACAGCAAAATGGCTGCTGGACTACACAAACATGGCCGCCATGCATAGAAACACACAGGCTACAACAAAGAGGCTTCCAGGGACCCCCAGGAGGAATCCCTAGGCCTCAGATAAAGACCAAGGAGCCCTGGCAGGAGCCCCCACCAGGTACAACCCCCCCCCCCACGCACAGCCGATCGTCCGGTCGCCGGCGGTGCACCCCTCATCTTGCCAGAGTAGCGCCCCGCCTCCACCCCAGGAGGTGGACCAGACCAGCCAAACAGCCCCAGCATAAGTGGATAGGGGAGGGAGGGGGGGTAGAAAGGGGGAATAGGTGAAAGACAGGTGCCTGACGGGAAGGAGGGGAACCAGGGGATCCAACCATCCCAAGGAGGGGCCCACATCCACCCCAAAACCCCCTAGGGTTAGAGGGGGGGACAGCTACTCACAAGGAACTGGGTGGGCACAGCTCCAGACAGAACCCCTCCTTAGCGAAATAAAATAAAAAAATTAAAAAAAAAAAAAAACACCTGCGGGTTCATTCACCGCCATTAGTGAAGAGAAGCCCTGTGTAATCTCCAAATTGATTCTAGAGCTTATACAGGGCTGAGCAGACCCCCTTTGTGCTTGAGCAACCAGTTGCATAAAAAATACTGCACATGACAGAAAAGGTAGGTTGTTTTGCCCCATCTGCCAAACTGATTGGGAGCAAGTGAAAGCCAAATAGAAGTCAGAGCAAATGCCAGCATTAAAATTAACCACGCAGGGAAAAGTAGAGGTTCACTTTGCAAAGAAATAAACTCCCCAAAGTAATTAGTCAAATTTTTTGCTTCATTTCATCTAACCTGTCCAAGAAATATGGTAGAAGTTGTCTAATTGGTATGAGTGGGACAGACCGTCCCTCGGATAGGTCACTTTTTTAATACACTTTGGTCTTACAATAGAATAAACGTAAAGCTCACCCTCAGCAGCAATATGCTGTTCTTCCACATTATTCTCTGGCCTAAGGTCTGGTTCTTCATTTCCTTCCTCTTGCTGTGGTGGAGGAGGTGGCGGAGGAGGAGGAGGAGGAGGAGGTGGTGGTGGTGGTATGTGAGGTGGCTGTTGGTTATTATTATGCTGTAGGTTGTTATTTTGATGATTGTTATTATTTTCATTCTCATTGTTGGAGTTCTGATTGCTTACCAAGGCAGAAGACACACCAATTCCAGTGCCTGCACTAAGGCCCACACGGGCACAGCCCTTAAACAAAATACAAATAAATGCTTGTAAACATTACCTGACAGTTTTCTTTGGGGAAAAATTATTCTATAATATTTAAAAAAACTGGGTGCCCATTTATGGTGTTAAAACACAAGAAAGTTCAATATATTGGTTACTAACTATGCAACTTGGTAAAATAATATACATTAAAAAATTGTGGGTGGCTATTAAATCACTTTGTATTTCTCTATTAGAGTGGATAGTAAAATGAGTTTGTAGAAAGCTTAAAAAAAAAAAAAAAAAAAAAAAGAAAAAAAACACAACCACCAATTACAAGGTGTATAAGGAATTTATCTTAACCATGAACATTGCCAGTCGCAGCAGGATTTGGCATTCAAAAGAAAGGCTTACCTTAGGAGGTTCTCTGAACATCTGGTCCAGTGAGATAAACTCCAAGCTGGGGAGTAGCTCAACAAACTGACTGAAGGATTCCAACTTTATAGCATGGCAGCGAACAAGGCTAAGATCAACCAGCCGGTTCCACCGAGAATGATCTTAAAAAAAGTACAGTTCAAATTATGAACCAAGTTTTAAATGTTAATTTAAAATAAAATGCATATTACAAATACAAAAATAACAGTATAAGTTGCTGCATTTTATTTTTTTGTAGGAAGAGGCGATTTTATAAAAAAACAGATGAAAACGGCATGTACAAACCGTTTACATGCACTTCCATCAAAATCTAGGGGGCCAAAAATCATGCTGCAACAGCAGCAATGTAGCACCTGTGCCTTTTCCAAAAAACGCACTGTACTGATGGGAATAGGCACCGTAGAGAATAATGTGATTTCTATTGTCGTGTGGTGTTGTGCCGACAGCAGCTTCATCAGAAAATGCACTAGTGCAAATGGGGACATGACATATTGCAGATTACAAGACCTTAGATGTAATGGCTGCTATTATTTATTTATTTTCCCCTGGTGAGTCCGTCATTAATACACTTCTTGTCCCAATGTGACAATACTAACTCACCGTACTCTATTCATGGAGGAGCAGCGACTGCCTACTTATGTAGGACAGGACTACATAACACCTCCCTTTCATAACATTGGGGAAGGTGTGCAGTAGTCCATGACGAGTGCTGAGAACAATGTAACTGATAACAGTGTAGCAGAAGTTCATCAGCTTACAATAGGTATTTTTTGTATTAATTAGAATAAAACAAAGCTATGTTTTCTATAGTATATTTACACAAAGCAAATTAGCAGAGCAAAAGAGAATAGAATTATTGTTCGGGTTTACATACGGCACAGTTTAGCATGTTAAACACACTTACAAATACTTAACCCTAAAAACTGGATTTTTATCTTCCCATAAAATCATTTTCTCTGATGTTCATTGACGGACACATCTCCAGATCTTCTTTATTCTTGGGTTTATGCTGCCCCCTACAGGAGTAGGACACTAGGCGGAAAAAAGTTTGACTATGCCTATAGGTCAGTCCCAGGGGGTATACTCCCACTTCCTGCTACAGGTCTTAAGCTTTGTAACAAGCAGTGTCAGAAGAACATAAAACCCAACTCAATAGAGGGACGGCTGCTGTGTTCATGAATGATCATCAGAGAAAAGGATTTTACTGTAAGAAAAATCCAGGTTCTTTTTCGTTCATTGACGGACACAGCTCTAGATCTTCTTGACCCTAGGGACGTCCCAAAAGCAGTGTCAACATGAGGGGTGGGAAGAACACAACAAGAAACACACTTCCCTAGGCTAAAGGCTAAAATTGGATTTTTGTAAGATCTTACCGTAAAATCCTTTTCTCTTAAGCTCATTGACAGACGTAGTCTTCTTGATTCACAAGAACTGGGTTATGCTGCCCTCTACAGGAGTAGGACTAGGCAGAAAGAAAAAACGTTCTGGCTCCACCCTAGGGGCAGTCCCAGAGGGTATATCCTCTTCCTGTCTGCTACAGAGAATCAGTTCTGTCCCAAAGCAGCAACAGAGAATTTAACCCAACCCAACTCAATGATAGAGGGGCGGGTACTACGTCTGTCAATGAGCTTAAGAGAAAAGGATTTTACGGTAAGATCTTACAAAAATCCGATTTTCTCTGTCGCTCATTGACAGACGTAGTCTTCTTGATTCACAAGAACTGGGACATCCAGTAGCAGTGCCACAAATGAGGGGTGGGATTGACCGAAATCAAAATCCAAACTAGAAGGCCCAACCGGAGCCAACCAGAAGTATCAAAGGACTCATCGAGTAAACAGATGAGACCTACCCCACAAATCCTCGAGGTAGACCAACAGTCTCCTCAAACAGTGGCCTGCAGGAACCTTGCGGCCAGAAGAGGCATCTGACGATGCCATCACATAAACCTTATACAATATTGTAAAAGGTATGAACCGACGACTAAACAGTCGCCTTGAAAACCTGAACCACTGACGCCTGATGGCGGAGGGTCCAGGAAACTCTAAGCGCCCGAGTAGAATGCGCCTTAACAGGGAACGGGGGATCCCGACCCTTAGATAAAATAAGCCTATACCACCGTCTGTCTGATCCATCTAAAGATGGTCGCAGCAGAACAGGCAACCCCTTCTTAGGGCCATCCGTGATCACAAACTGTGAATCCGTCTTACAAATTGAATCCGTAGTATTCAAATATATCCTGATCGCCCGAACTACATCCAAGGAATGCCATGCAAATTCTCGAGGATGATTGGGCTAAGGACATAGGAAGGACAATACACTGTCCTCATTCAATGAAACTTTGAAACCACTTTAGGAAGGAAGGATGGATTCGGATGAAGAACAACCTTATCCCTATGAACCACCAGATCTGGGGAACAACAGGATAATGCAGCCAGTTCTGACACCCTGCGTGCAGAAGTGATAGCCACCAAGAAGACCACCTTCTGGGATAAAGTAAGCAAGGGAATCTCCCTGATATTTTCAAAGGGAGGTGTCTGAAGAACCGACAGCACCAAATTAAGATCCCAGGATGGTAACGGCGCGTGCACTGGCGGAGCCAGGTGTCGCACCCCCTGGATGAAATTCCGCACCAAGGAATGAGTAGACAAAGGCTTCTGAAAAAAGATAGCAAATGCTGAAACCAGACCCTTGATAACACTCAAGGCCAGCTTCTGCTCAACTCCCTGTTGCAGAAAAGCCAATATTCGGGCTACGGAATAAAGATGTAGATGGAACCCAAGGGATTCACACCACACAATATATAAGACTTCCATGTACGATGATAATCTTTCTGGAAGTCGCTTTCCTTGTTTTAACTAGAGTAGGAATAACTGAAGCTGACAATCCCTTGTCCTTCAGCACCTGGGTCTCAATAACCAGGCCGTTTAAAACCAGCGATCGTAAAGCAGGATGGAAGATCGGTCCCTGAGACAGTAGATCCTCCCTGAGAGGAAGTCTCCACGGGACGTCCGCCACCAGTCTGACCAAGTCGGCGTATCAAGCTCGACGAGGCCAGTCCGGAGCTGCCAGGATTACTGGAATTCCTTCCTCCTCTATCCTGCGAAGAAGTCTTGGCAGTAACCCAAGAGGAGGGAAGGCATACATTAGCTGGTATTGCCCCCACGGGGTGACCAGTGCGTCTGCGGTCTCTGCTAGAGGATCGCGGGAGCGAGCCACGAATCTCTGTACTTTTTTGTTGAATCGTAATGCCAACAGATCCACATCCGGGGTGCCCCAACGTAGGCACAACTGGTGGAAAACTTCTGGATGGAGGGACCATTCCCCCTGATCCGGAGTCTGACGGCTGAGATAATCTGCCTGCCAATTTTCCACCCCCGGAATGAACACCGCAGAGATAGCTGGAACAAATCGTTCCGCCCAGCGAAGAATGCAAGCCACTTCTTTGGCCGCTCGGACACTCTTGGTGCCCCCCTGGTGATTGACATAAGCCACGGCCGTGGCGTTGTCCAACTGGATCCGAACCAGGCTGCCCTGGAGCTGCTCGGTCCAGTGAATCAGACAAAGTCTGATCGCTCTCAGTTCCAATACATTTATCGGTAACCTGGATTCTTCCGGGGACCAAAGTCCCTGAACGGATAACTGACCGAGAATTCCTCCCCATCCGGATAGGCTGGCATCCGTGGTCACTATCGTCCAATATATTGGCAGAAATGACTTTCCCTGGCTGAGCATCGGAGACCGAAGCCACCAGACCAGAGACTCTCTGGTCTATTTGCTCAATTGGATCCGATAGTCCAGGGACTCCGGATTCCGATTCCATCTGAGAAGAATCTCTTGCTGAAGAATTCGGGTATGGGACTGGGCAAATGGGACTGCTTCGAAGGAAGCCACCATCAACCCCAGAACCCTCATGCAAGTCCGAAGGGAAGACCAGCTGTTGGATCGTAACAACTGGACTGCTGATTGAATCTTTCGGAGTTTCCCTACCGGAAGGAAAACTCTTGTCCTGACTGTGTCTAGAATTAGACCCAGATATTCGAGCCTCTGGGTGGGAACCAGAAATTACTTTTGCTGGTTCACCAGCCACCCGAATTCCTGTAAAGAAATTATAGTAATTTCTATGTTTTGTAGCAGGGTCTGAGGAGACTCTGCATGAAGCAGGAGATCGTCTAGGTAACCTAGAATCGATATGCCTCTTTGGCGCAGTAGTGCCAACATTGGGGCCAACACCTTCGTGAAGATCCGAGGAGCCGTGGCGAAACCAAAAGGTAACGCCACAAACTAAAAGTGGTTCTCTTCTACGGAAAAGCGTAGAAACCGCTGATATCCTGCGAAAAATGGGAATGTGAAGCTAGGCGTCCTTGATGTCTATGGACGCTAGGACATCCCCTGGATGCAGGAAGGCGGCTACTGTGCGAATGGATTCCATCTTGAATATCCTTATGTCGAGAAAGGAATTGAGTGCCCTTAAGTCCAGAATTGGACGCACTTTGCCCTCTTTCCTGGGTATTGTAAATAGGTTTGAATAAAACCCTTGAAAACGTTCTGTCCAAGGAACGTGGACTAAAACTCCTTGTTGTAGAAAATCCGTGACTGCTCTCCGCAGATCTTCTAAACGATCCGGGGATAGTCGGATATTGGAAGGGAAGAATCGCGCCGGTGGGAGAGATCGAAACTCGATCTTGTACCCTGACCTTATGACTTCGCAAACCCACTTGTCCGGGATTCTGGAAAGCCATGGATCCGGGAACCGGCGAAGACGTCCCCCCACCCCAATTATGGGTGGGGGCGCACCTTCAGGCTTTGGACGATTTATCTTCAGGTCTGGAGGGGGCGGGCTTTTGCTTGCCCGACCAACGTCCCCTGAAGCCTCCTGAAGGAGCTTTGGAGGACTTAATTTTTTCACCCGCGGGACGAAAAAACTTTTTTGTGAGCAGAGAAAGAAGGCCCTCGTCTTTTCTTAACATCTTGCGGTAAAAAGGTGCTCTTTCGACCCGTGAGATCCTTAATGATCTCATCTAAGTTGGCTCCAAATAGACGCTCTCCTAAAAAGGGGATATTAGCTAATGCTTTTTTGGAACCTTGGTCTGCTAACCAACCTTTTAGCCACAGTGTACGCCTGAGAACCACTGCTGAAACTGATGCTCGCGCCAATAATGGAGTGGCGTCTAACGCCGCATCACACACAAACTGTAACCCCTGTATCATTTGTTCCAACAAATCTGATACCGCCTGAGGGACCTCTTCTAAGTCCCGGCGTAACCACTTGGTCCATTCAGTTACAGTCTGCGAAACCAGACCAATAGCAATTATTGGTCTGAAAGCTGATCCAATCAAGGAAAACAAGGTGCGAGACATAGCTTCTATCTTGCGATCCACTGGATCTTTAAAAGACGGAGCGTCTTCTAAAGGAATAACCGTGGCTTTATTCAATCTAGCAATTGGTGAATCCACCACAGGTGGTTCTGTCCATTTCTTAATGAGGGTTTCCTCAACGGATAACGCCAGTTAATGCGTTTAGAAATAGCAGAGGTCTCTTGAACAGATACAATGAGTGCGTTTACCAACGCTTCCTCTCGGGCTATGGCTGATGCCGAAACATCCTCCTCACTGTCTGAAGAGACAGTACCCGAGACACCAATCCCAGATGAAGTACCTGCAACTGCAGAAAATAGGCTCAGAGTCTGAATCCGAAGTTTCAGATAATAAGGGGTTAGGCGGGGGTCGCTTTCTTGCGCCCTGTCAATGACAAGCCACTTCCACCCGGGACACAAAAGTTTCCATAATAGCTGACAATGATTCAACTATCAGTGGGGTGCTGGAGGATCCTGCAGACACCTCGAGGGGATCCGGTGGAGATACATGAGTGGCAGGGTCCATGTTAATTCAGGACACCTCTGCCAGAAAAAACAAAAAACTTTTTTTTTTTTTTTTTAATTTTTTAAATAAAAAAAAAATCTCTTTTTTTTTTTTTTATGTGTCTCCCCCTAGCGCAATAGCGCCCCTCAAAATACCTGCTTCTCGATCCCCACAGAGAGAGAGAGGGACCCCCAAGGCTCACCACCCGATGCAGAGAAGTTTCCAACCAACTGCAGTCAGCGTCTGTCTTTTACAGACTGGAAAGAGCTGTGTTCGTTTTCCCGGGTAGAAGGACGTGGCTCCGCCCCCTGTGTACGCCTTTCGGCGTTCCCAGCTCTCCACGAGGTAGCTGGGCTCATCAAACATGGCCGCCCCCATACAGGAGACAATAGACTCCAAAAACATGGCGGCCGGCGTGACCTGAGGACATACATGCACCTGGTCTACGGCAAAATGGCGGCGGACCGCCAAAATCGTTTTTCCCAGCAAATCCACCTGCATCTCTGCTAAGTGGCGGTTTATCGATCTGCAGGAGGTACACTACAATTAAGGTAGGATTATACCTCCTATGTCTGCTGTAATACTACAGTCTGCTGGGTAGAGTGTTAGCTCTCAAACCAAGTCCACTTCCCACCAAACACATACTGTATTTACAAGGGGGACTTTTAGTGTCAGATATATACTGACCATGTATGGAGGGGCCCATAATTCATACTGCCTCATAACGAGGAAAAAAGGGAACGTTTACTCACCATACCGAACCGACAGGCACCCTCTCTTCACAATACCCTCTCCACCGGGGTGGGGGGTTGTGGACCACTCCGGACGCCTCGACTCTGTGGTTCCTGGCGTCCAAGCGAGACTTTAAACTCGCAAGGTCAGTCCCTCCAATGGGACTCCGTCGCGGCCGACCCAGCGCGGAGCTCTGGTCTGCACACGCTCGTAGGCAGAAACCGGGGTGACCACTGGATCTCAACATCCAGCCCGTCGCCCGGCCCCGCATACTTACTTGAATGTGTCGCGGCCGACCAAGCGCAATGCAATGGTCTGCGCGCGCTCGTAGGCCGGCTGGGGTGACCACTAGTGTCGCCCAGTCCGGCGTTTTTGCTTGAAGATCTCACAGGAAAAAAAACACTGGAGAAAACTACCTAAAAAATATTTTTTCTAAAGAAAAAATCTTGCCAGGACCAAAAAGATCCCAGCAAGGAACTTAGGTCCTTACTCCTGACTAGAAAGAAAAAAACTGATTCTCTGTAGCAGACAGAAAGAGGATATACCCTCTGGGACTGCCCCTAGGGTGGAGCCAGAACGTTTTTTCTTTCTGCCTAGTCCTACTCCTGTAGAGGGCAGCATAACCCAGTTCTTGTGAATCAAGAAGACTACGTCTGTCAATGAGCGACAGAGAAACATAGCCAACCAGGTAAAACAGGAGCTCAACCAGGAACAACTGGGGCTCACCTGACAAAAACAAAAAAACACCCCCAAAGAAAACTAATCCTCTCCAACAGCGACCTGCAAAACCTTGCGGCCAAAGGAAGCATCCACAGATGCCAACACATCCACCTATAACATGTTGTGAAAGTGTGCACTGACGACCAGGTACCCACCTTGCAAACATGCACTACCGACGCCTGATGACGGAAGAGGCACTACGCACCCTCGTAGAATGCACCTTACAGGGAAAGGAGGATCATGACCCTTAATGGAATAGGCCTGCACCACTGTCTGCCTGATCCATCTAGAAGTGTTCGCAGCAGACACGGCCAGCCCCTTACGGGGTCCATCCAGAAGGATAAATAGAGAACCCGATTTTCGGAGGACTCAGTCGCCACCAAGTACCCCAATTGCCCGAATCACATACAAGGAATGCAAGGCAATCTCTTTAGAATTCTTAGGCTTAGGACACAAGGCAGGCAACACAATGTCTTTATTTAAATGGAAACCAGGGACAACTTTAGGAAGGAACGACTGGCAGGGAGGAAGCAGACAGGGTGAACGACAAGACAACGCAGCTAACTCAGACACCTTGCGCGCAGAAGTAATAGCCACCAAGAAGGATACGTTCTGTGACAGAGTAAGCAGAGAAACCTCACAAATATTTTCAAAAGGGGGTTTCTGAAGAACCGACAGCACCAAATTGAGGCCCCACAGGGGTAATGGAGACCTCCCCGGAGGAGCCAGGTGGCAGACCCCTGAACAAAGGAGTGAACCAAGGAATTAGTGGCCAACGGGCGCTGAAAGAAAATCGCCAGGGTCGAAATCTGGAAACGCTGATCTACACCTCTTTGGAGAAACTTCAAAACACGAGACACCGAAAAGGAAAAGGGGGAGACCCCCGGAGACTCACGCCAAGCAATGTACGCCCTCCAGACTCGATGAGCAATCTTCCCAGAAGTAGATTTTCTAGCTTTTAACAGCATAAGAATCAGATTCAGACGCCCCTCCATCCTTCACCACTTGGCTTTCAACAGTCAAGCCGTTCAAGCCAGTGACTGTAAAGTAGGATGGAAGATCGGTCCTAGAGCTAACAGATCTTCCCTGAGAGGGAGTCTCCAAGGGACATTGGCAACCAGCCGAACTAGATCTGCATACCAGGACCTGCGAGGCAAGTCCGGAGCCACTAGGATGACCGGAATCCCTTCTGCCTCAATTCTTCGCATGAGTCTTGGCAGAAGAGTTAATGGAGGAAATGCATACATCAGACGATACTGGCCCCAAGGAGCCACCAGAGCGTCTGTGGCGTCGGCCAGAGGACTACTCACAAACTAACTATATATTCTCTTTGTCCTATTTTGGAGGGCCATATCTACTTTGGACACCAGTGACGGCATGGGGAAGGGGAGCTAGGCATGGGTGAATGGGAGGGTGGTCCGCAGAGGGACCCCGATAGTGAGGGGGGAAGGAAGGGCCCACGTTCACCCCAAAAAAAAAAAAAAACACCAGAAGAGAGGGGGGGACACTACTCGCCACACCTTGGGCGGGCAATGCTTCAGGCAGAACACCGCACCATCTTGGAATTGGGGTTCTGCAGGCCAGAGGCTATGCACCTCGTGAGACGTTTAACTCGTCAGGCAGCCCCTGTCTAGTGGGGCTATGTCACGGTCAACCTAACACAGAGCTAAGGTCAGGTCATGCTCGCTGGCCAGACTGGGAAGACCGTAAAGATCTAGGCTATCCAGTCCATCGCACGGTCCAGCAGTAATATACTTACATAGTTAGTGAGGTTGAAAAAAAGACGTCCATCCAGTTCAAAGTATGAAGTGTGTGCGTTTGCTGTTAACCGTACATTGTATACCCCTGTATGTTGTGGTCTTTAAAAGGTGCCCATCTAATAGTTTTTTTGACACTAACCATGCTCCCTGCTGGTACCACTGCTTGTGGAGGAAAATTCCACATCCTTACTGCTCTGACAGTAAAGAACCTCTTACGCAGGTTAATGTTAAACCGCTTTTCTTCTAGTTCTAGTGAATGGCTCTGTGTCCTATTGAATTCCCTTTCTCTGAAAAGTTTGTTCCCTATGCTAAGGTCACAAGTATGGTTTTTGTACATTGATATCATATCCCCTCTCAAGCGTCTCTTCTCCAGAGAAAATAAGTTAAAATGCTTGTAGTCTTTCCTCATAGCCGATGGCCTCCATTCCCCTAATTATCTTTGTTGCCCTTCTCTGGACTCTCTCCAGTTCTAGCACATCCTTTCTGAGGACCGGTGCCCAGAACTGTACGGCATATTCAAGATATGGCTGGACCAGAGTCTGTAGAGTGGGAGAATAATTGCTTTATCTCTGGAGTGAATCCCCCCCCCCCCCCTTTTTTTTTATGCATGCCAGTTTTCTGTTGGCTTTGCTTCAGCAACTTGGCATTGCATGCCAATAGCCAAGCCTGTTGTCCACTAGGACCCCCAGGTCCTCCATCTTAGATTCACCCAGGGGGATCACCACCTAGCGAGTAACTTGCATTCATTTTTCTGACACGCGTCAGAAAAAGTGCATTACCTTACATTTTTTAACATTAAACCTCATCTGCCATGTAGTTGCCCACCCAATTATTTTGTTCAGGTCTGCTTGTAAGGTTACCATGTCCTGCATAGAAGATTTTGGCCTGCTTCGCTCAGTTGATGGTAGGTCTCACAGGAACAAAAAATAATAAAATTAGAAAAACTTCAGTTTAAAAATAAGGAAAACAAATGCTAGGACCAGAGATCCCAGAAACTGAAGACCTATTGCAGATAGTGGGAGTATACCCTTTGGGACTGATCTATAGGCATAGTCAAACTTTTTTCCACCTAGTGTCTTACTCCTGTAGGGGGCAGCATAAACCCAAGGGTCAAGATGATCTGCAGCTGTGTCCGTCAATGAACGAAAGAGAAAAGGTTTAAAAAGTATTACTTGCATTATTCTGTGGTATCTATTCCCTGCTCTATGTGGTATCAGAATGATATTTGCAACGTACCATGAGAAATATACATCTGCTTTTACAGTTTCTTGTACTATAGTTGTCATTTATCATACTTCTATAATCGCAAAAAAACCTACATTGAAGAAAGTGATATTTAAAAGTCAAACATGCTGCAACTTCCTCCACTGCAGCATAGAAAGTTGGTATATAATTTATCAGTTCAATAAACAAAAGCAAAAGTGATAAAGAGAATATAAAAAGCGGACTGAAATAGGGTAAATATATAGATCTTTTTTAGACAGGTTAGTCAGCATAGATGTTAGGAGGCAGAGGGGGGAGGAGGAGGAGGAAGGGAAACGTTAAGACTAGTTGGGTTGAGGCTGCAATTCTACTTCAAGTCTTAAGCTGGCCATAGACAGAACGGGATTCAGCTAGTTTGGCAGGGACTGGCTGAATTTCGAAGAGTGCATGGCCATCCCTGTTCAACTTCTGTTGAATGGCAAGCTGGAAAACCTTTGCTGTCAGAATACACTGATCAGCTGCTGATCAACAGAGAGTCCCACTGTCAAAATACGTCAGGACGGGGATTCCTCCATCTACCTCATTTAATGTGGATGGAGGAATCTTAATTTTTTTTTAGCACAGCCCTCTGGCTGAATGGGAAAACAACAAACATCTATAGCCAGCTTTAGTTTTAATAGCCAGATAATGGTGCTTACCAGTTTAGAATGAGCAACCTTCAGTTTCAATTCTAATCAATCAGCTTTTATTACCTGTGATCCAGTTTTTTGGATTGTGCAGGTGAGGGCAGTTATAGATCACCAAGTACTTGATGCAGGAGAAGACTTCGTTTACAGCTTTCATGCCAATGTCAGTGATAATACCGGGGTTCTCTGCCACATCTGCCAGGCCATACTTCATAAGATCAGCGTTAGTCATCTTACCTGAACACAAAATAAGCCTTGTTGAATTCAGTTAAGGATAAGAGAAACAAATAGAATTTTTGGTTTACCTATAAAATCCTTTTCTTGGGAGAACAACACAGGACACAGGGTATCTTCTTTTCCATTATGTCAGGGTTATGTTGCCACCTTTAGATGATTAAACATTGGCAAATAAAAGACAGGAAATACCCTCCGAGGCAAAAGCCCTTCCTGTCAAGCAAGGCTTCAGTTTTTGTAGGAAGCCAAAGAGCACAAATGCAGAAGGGCAGGATCCCAGTTGTACACCAGGAAATTTTACAGGTAAATCCAAAAACTGGATTTTTGTACTTACCGTAAAATCCTTTTCTCTGAAGTTGATTGACCGACACAAGCTCCATATCTTCTTAGACCAATAAGTTATGCTCCTCCAAACAGGAACAGGCACTAGGCAGGAAAAAGCTTTACCACGCCTATGGGGGCTGTCCCTGCAGGAATAACCCAACACACTCTGCTACAGTAATCAGTTTCGTTGCAAGCAGTGTTTAAAAGACAAAAACAACCCAATTCACTCAGAAGTAGAGGGGCGGGTGCTGCGTCTGTCGGACTTCAGAGAAAAGGATTTTACGGTAAGTACAAAAATCCAGTTTTCTCTATTGTTCATTGAAAGACACAGCTCCATATCTTATTAGACCATTGGGATGTCCCAAAGCAGTAATATTAGGGGTGGGAAGACAACGCAAAGAAGAATGTAACTCTCCAAAGGCTAAACATAACCAACCAGGTAAGATGGAGCTCAACAAGGAACAACTGGAGCTCACCTAGTAAAAAAAAACATACACCCTCAAAGAGAACAAAAAAAGATTCTCTTTAGACAGCAGCCTGCAAAACCTTGCGGCAAAGGAAGCATCCGAAGATGCCAACACATCAACTTTGTAGAATTTTGTGAACGTATGTACAGACGACCAAGTCACCGTTTTGCAAACTTGCATCACTGACGCCTGATGTCGAAAAGCCCAAGGGGTACTCAGCGCTCTAGTAGAATGAGCCGTCCCTGGGAAAGGAGGAACCTGACCCTTCAGTGAATAAACCTGAACAACCGTTTGCCTGATCCACCCGGAAATGGTCGCCGCAGAAGTAGCCAATCCCTTACAAGGACCCTTGGTAAGGACAAAAAGAGCATCGGACTTTCTAAAAGACTCAGTAACCGCCAGGTAAACTCTGATCGCTCTAACCACATCCAAAGAATGAAAGGCAAATTCCTTAGGATGCTTGGGCTTGAGGCAGAGTGAAGGCAGTACAATGTCTTCATTCAAATGAAAATCAGAAACCACTTTTGGGAGAAGAGACTGATTTGTGTAGTTCTCCAGGAACTCTAACGAGTTAAAACAAAAATCACAAAATAACAAATTTCCCTATTATAGCGAAGACCGAGGTCCCAGCAGGGAACTAGGTCCTATTCCTAAAACTAGGCAGAAACAAACTGGCTTCTGTAGCAGAGTGTGTGGGGTAAAGCTTTTTCCTGTCTAGTGCCTATTCCTGATTAAAGGAGCATAAACCAATAAGCTAAGAAGATATGGCGCTGCGTCTAGCCCCGTACAGGACCCCGAAAACTAATCACCGCCTTCAGGCTTTCGAAGGGCGTAAATTGTTGATTTCACTCCTCACTACTGATCACAGTTTTGAAGGCCATGAAATGCCAAGATAGTAAAAAAAATCCCCCCAAATGACCCCATTTTGCAAAGTAGACACTCCAAGCTATTTGCTGAGAGGCATGGTGAGTCCATGGAATATTTTATATTTTACCACAGGTTTCAGGAAAAAAATGTTTTGTTTTTTTACACAAAGTTGTCACTAAATGATATATTGCTCACACATGCCATGGTTATATGTGAAATAACACCCCAAAATTCATTCTGCTGCTTCTCCCGAGTACGGGACACCCCATGTAAGAGACTTTTTGGCAGTCTAGCCGCATACAGGACCCCGAAAACCAATCACTGCCTTCAGGCTTTCTAAGGGCGTAAATTGTTGATTTCACTCCTCACTATGCCAAGGCAGTACAAACCCCCCCCCAAAAGTCCCTTTTCGAAAAGTAGACACCCCAGGGTATTTGCTAAGATGCATGGTAAGTATTTTGCAGCTCTCAAGCTCTCATTTATTTTGGAAAATGGAAAAAAAAAAAAAAAAAAAAAAACAAAAAAAAAAACGGAAAATGCATTTTTTTCCTCTTTTTTAAATTTTCAAAACTTTGTGACAAAAAGTGAGACCTGCAAAACACTCAACATGCCTCTCTGCAAATAGCTTAGAGTGTCTACTTTCTGAAAAGGGGTCATTTGTGCTTTCTTGGCATTTCATGGCCTCTGAAACTGATAGGTAGTGAGGAGTGCAATCAACAATTTACGCCCTTGGAAAGCAGCGATTGGTTTTCGGGGTCCTGTACGCGGCTAGACAAAAAGTCTCACACATGGGGCATCCCCATACACAGGAGAAGCAGCAGAATGTATTTTGGGGTGTCATTTCACATATACCCATGGTATGTGTGAGCAATCTCTCATTTAGTGACAACTATGTTAAATATAAAAAAACAAAAATATAGTTTTCCCAAAACTTGTGGCAAAATAATAAAATATTCCATGGACTCAACATGCAAGCTGAGTCCTCTAAGTAAATAGCTTGGGTGTCCACCTTCCAAAAAGGGGTCATTTGGGGGGGTTTGTGCCATCTTGAAATTTCAGGGCCTCCGAAACTGACAGGTAGTGAGGAAGTGAAATAAATGGATTTTTGTAAAATCTTACCGTAAAATCCTTTTCTCTTAGCTCATCGACAGACGTAGTCCTCGGTGATACACCACCTTCGGGTTATGTTACCTCCGCAGGAGCAGGACTAGACAGGAAATTAAAAAGCTCTGGCCACACCCTAGGGGCAGTCCCAGAGGGTATATCCTCTCTCTCTCTGCCTCAGCAAATCAGTTATGTGAAAAAGCAGTGCTTAGAGAATTTAACCCAACCCAACTCCAAAACAGAGGGGCGGGGACTACGTCTGTCGATGAGCTAAGAGAAAAGGATTTTACGGTAAGATTTTACAAAAATCCATTTTTCTCTAGCGCTCATCGACAGACGTAGTCCTCGGTGATACACCACCTTCGGGACGTCCCAGAGCAGTATCACAACTGAGGGGTGGGAAAATGGAAATCAAATCCCAATCTAGAAGGCCCAACCGGTGCCAACTAGAAGTTTACAATGCTCATCCTTAATGATGAGACTCAACCAAAAAAAGAGAAAACAATTTTTTTTTTTTTTTTTCAAACAGAAAAAAACCCTCGAGGTAGACCACCGGTCTCCTCAAATTGCGGCCTGCAAAACCTTGCGGCCAAATGAGGCATCCGCCGATGCCGTCACATCAATTTTATAGAATTTTGTAAAGGTATGTACCGACGACCAGGTGGCCGCCTTACATACCTGGACCACTGACGCCTGATGGCGAAAGGCCCAGGAAGTACTGAGCGCTCGAGTGGAGTGCGCCCTAACAGGGAACGGAGGACTCTGACCCTTAATAGAATAAGCCTGTACCACCGTTTGTCTAATCCATTTGGCAATGGTCGCGGCAGATGCAGGCAAACCCTTTCTGGGGCCATCCGTGATCACAAAAAGTGAATCCGTCTTACGGAATGATTCCGTAGCTTTCAGGTATACCCTGATTGCCCGAACCACATCTAAGGAATGCAACGCATGTTCCCGATGATGCTTGGGCTGAGGACACAAGGAAGGTAGTACAATATCTTCATTCAGATGAAAATCTGAAACCACCTTGGGAAGAAAAGATGGCTTAGGATGAAGTACTACCTTATCCCTATGAATCACTAGGTATGGTGACTGGCATGATAATGCAGCCAGTTCTGACACCCTGCGAGCAGAAGTAATAGCCACCAAGAAGGCCACCTTCTGGGATAGAGTAAGCAAGGGAATCTCCCTGATGTTTTCAAAGGGAGGTTTCTGTAGAACCGACAAAACCAAATTAAGATCCCAGGGCGGTAAGGGCGCGCGGACTGGAGGAGCCAGGTGCCGCACCCCCTGGATGAAATTCCGCACCAAGGATTTGGTAGCTAAAGGCTTCTGAAAGAAGATTGCTAATGCTGAAACTTGACCCTTGATGGTGCTCAAGGCTAGCTTCTGCTCAACCCCTTGTTGCAAAAAGGCCAATATTCGAGTCACCGAATAGGTACGTGGAGGAAATCCTAAAGATTCGCACCACGCAATATAAGACTTCCATGTGTGATAATAGACTTTGCTGGAAGTCGCTTTCCTTGCTTTAATAAGGGTAGAAATGACTGAAGTAGACAAACCTCTGTCCTTCAGTACTTGGGTCTCAATGGCCAGGCCATTAAAACCAGCGACTGTAAAGCACGAAGGTAAATTGGTCCTTGAGACCACAGACACTCCCTGAGACGAAGTTCCCACGGAACGTCTGCGACTAACATGTCCAAGTCGGCCAGGCCGGCTTGAGGAGGCCAGCCTAGAATTTCTAGGACCACTGGCGCTGATTGGATCTGAACCAGGCGTCCCTAGAGCTATCTGGCCCCGACCATCCGAGAAAGTCTGGTCGTTTTCTGTTCCCACACATTTATCAGATACCTGATAGTTATCAGGAAAGGTGATCTTTTCTGGTTGAACCTCAGGGACCGAAGTCACCCGACTAGAGGCTACTTGGCCTATCTGGTCAACCAGATCCGATTCCTGTGAGGTATCGGGACTAATCTTAGGAAAAGGTAAAGGAAAAGATCTTTTCAGGGAACGGTAACTACCGCTTCCTGTGGTACTTAAATGTTGGAAGGGAAGAATCGCACCGGTAGTAGTGGTTGATGCTCGATCTAATGTCCTGAATACCGGTGAAAACGTCCCCCCACCCTGAAACCGGGTGGGGGCGCACCTTCAGGCTGTGTACTCCTTTGCTTCGGGTTTGGCTGGGTTGGTCCCCTTCTTGAACCCTCCTGGAGGAGTCTTGCCTTTCCCGCTAGTACCAGCCGGGCGCCCTTTATGGGCGGTAAAGAAAGGTCCTCGCTTGTTGCGAGGTCCCTTAGCTTTTGCAGCCTGTGGCAAAAAAGTGCTCTTGCCCCCAGTGGCATCCTTAATGATTTCATCTAGGTTGGCTCCAAATAGACGATTCCCCTGAAAGGGGAGATTGGTCAAGGTCTTTTTGGAACCTAGGTCAGCTGACCAGCATTTTAACCACAGCACACGTCTGAGGATCACTGCTAACTTAGATGCATGCCCTAATAGGGGAGTAGTGTCCAAGGCTGCGTCACAGATAAACCGTAGCCCTTGTATGATCTGTTCCATCAAATCAGATGTCTCCTGGGGAATATCTTTTCCCCTAAGATCTTGGCGTACCATTTTCGCCCATTCCGTAAGTGTCTGGGAAACTAGACCAATAACGATTACTGGTCTAAATGCTGACCCTATCAGAGAAAAGATAGTGCGGGACTCTGCTTCTATCTTTCGATCCACCGGGTCCTTAAAGGACGAAGTGTCCTCCACTGGAATAACCGTGGCTTTATTCAGCCTGGAAATAGGCGGATCCACGACTGGTGGTACCGTCCATTTCTTAATGATGGATTCCTCAAACGGATAGCGTCTAGCAATACGCTTGGAAATAATAAAAGGTACGTTTAGAATGCTCCCATTCTCCTTTAATCTGATTACCAAAACATTTAGGTACAGGAAAAGCCTTCGCCGTCTTGATGGGCTTATTAGTCCCAAAAGGCCTCTCTGTTTCAGTTGCCTCTGCCGGTAAAGCCTCAAGTTTTAAGGTTTCTTGCACTGCCACAACTAGTGCGTCCACCAATGCTTCTTCCTGAATTATAGCAAGAGAAGAAGCGTCCTCCTCACTGTCTGAGGGGGCTTTACCTGGGATAACAGCCCTTGCAGAGGAACCTGCAACTGCCGTGACCATCTCTGAATCTGAGTCAGAGGTGTCAGATGGTATAGGGGTAGGCGGGGGTCGCTTCCTTGACCCCCGTCCCTGACAGGCCGCCTCCACCCGAGCCACCATAGACTCCAAAATTGCTGTAAATGACTCTATACTCTGTGCACCGGCGGGTCCCGAGGCCCCCTCGAGGGAAACAGGTGGGGGAATATGTGTGGCAGGGTCCATAATAACTCCAGTTACTTCCTGGATAATATAATTCAAAAGTAAAGAAAAAAACTTTTTTTTTTTTTTTTTTCTTTTCTGACCCCCAGCGCCACAAAAAAGCCCCTTAGTGTTACCTGCTTAGGGATCCCTATCGATCGAGAGAGATAGACCCCCAGGCTCACCACTTGATGCTCAGAGTTAAACTGCAACAGCTTACAGCGCTGTCTTGACAAACAGGAAGTCTTTTGGCTGGCTGCCCAGGAAGAAAGGAGGCGGCTCCGCCCCTCTGCACGCCTTCCGGCACCTCCCCCAAGCTCCACGAGGTGTAAATCACCTCAAACATGGCCGCCCCCATGCTGGAGACACGAGGCTACGCCAAAATGGCGGCTCGTGCGATCCAGCAAAAAAAATGGCGGCGGCCTAAACTGAATAGCGGTGTGCTGCAGGGCACACAACACTCTCTCTGCATGGGGATATGCGTGGTTGGCGGTACCGGCCCTGGCGGACCGCGTGGCCGTTCGGGAGGCCTGCTAAATAGCTGGAGATCTGATTTGGAAGGCAGTCTACATGTCCGTGGCTTCTGACTGGTAGGTAGCTTATACTTAACCCATAAGATTCCCAGAATGCCACAGATTACATCTTTAAAACATGTATACAATAGATTGTTAGCTCCCAAGCCAAGCCTCCTGGCTTTTGCACACATAAATCACACTCAAAGTAGGAGGATTTGTGACATGTTATAGGATAGAAAGGACTCTTTCTTACCATACAGAGAGGGGCCCGCGTTCACCACAAAACCCGTCAGGGAAAAAGGGGGAACATACTACTCACCATACCGGAACCAGGCGGGCACCAACTCCTGACAGTACCCCTCTCCACCGGGGCGGGAGGGCTGTCGACCAATACGGACGCCGTGACTCATGGTCTTTGGCGTTTCAGCGAGACGTTTAACTCGCGGGGTCAGTCCCTTAATGGGACTTTGTCGCGGCCGACCCAGCGCGGAGCTATGGCCTGCACGCGCTCGTAGGCTGAACTGGGGTGACCACCGGATCTCAACATCCAGCCCGTCGCCCAGTTCAGCTTTCTTGCTTGAAGATCTCACAGGAACACTGGAGAAAAAAGCTGTCTAAAAAATCTTTTTAAGAAAAAAAACTTGCCAGGACCGAAGATCCCAGCAAGGTATCTAGGTCCTTACTCCTAACTAGACAGAAAATAACTGATTTGCTGAGGCAGAGAGAGAGAGGATATACCCTCTGGGACTGCCCCTAGGGTGTGTCCAGAGCTTTTTAATTTCCTGTCTAGTCCTGCTCCTGCGGAGGTAACATAACCCGAAGGTGGTGTATCACCGAGGACTACGTCTGTCGATGAGCGCTAGAGAAAAGCAATTTACGCCATTAGAAAACCTGAAGGTGGCGATTGGTTTTTGGTGTCCCGTACACAGCTAGGCTACCAAAAGGTCTCACACATGTGGTATCCCTGTACTCAGGAGAAGCAGCAGAATATATTTTGGGTGTCATTCCACATATACCCATGGCATGCGTGAGCAATATATCATTTCAATGTCAACTTAAAGTAAAAGCTGCATAAATTCCAATAAAAATACGCTTATTGAGATTTTTTTTGTGAAAGACATGTAGCTAAATACATTTTGGTCAAAATATATGACAAAAAAATGAGTATGTTGGATATGTATTAAAAGACCAAGTAGAAAATTTCATTTTTTCCTTTAAAATTTTCGCTCTTTTTTTATTAAGATCGCAAAAAATAAAAATAAAAAACGCAGAGGTGATGAAATACCACCAAAAGAAACCTCTGTTTGTGGGAAAAAAAGGACGTAAATTTAATTTGGGTACAGCATTGCATGACCGCGCAATTGTCAGTTAAAGTCACGCAGTGTCAAGTTGAAAAAAAGTGGCCTGTTCATTAAGCAGGAAAATCTGGTGTGAAAGTGGTTAAGAAATGGTACATTTTGAAGTTGCGGGACTCTTCCTAAGGCCTTCAGGAAGTACAAGAGGGAATCAAACAGCCAAATTGCAGCAGTCAACTTTAGGTAACGCCTGACAGTATAAACCACATCAAAAGCCTGAAAAGCCTTGTCCCCGTGTCTGAAGCTTAGGACAGAAAGACAGCAATACAATGTCCTGGTTAAGATGAAACGAGGAAACCCTCACCTTGCCTGACGGGGAGGGTTATACCTGGGAGGGGATTTCCTGTCTTTTTGCTAGTGTCCAATCACCTGAAGGTCGCAGCAGAAACCTATCAAAATGGAGATGAAGATGCCCTGGGTCCTCGGATGTAGTATAAAGAAACGTATGGTGTGAAAGTGTAAAGACATGTCAAGATTGTTAAACATTAACCACTTGCCAACTGCTTCATAGCAGATTTACTGCCACTGGGCAGCCGTTCTGTGCAGAATCACACATATATGTGTACATACACACACATACATACATATACACACGCACACGTGATTCTGCACTTCCGCATGGGGGTGCCGCTTCTGCTGTGATCACAGTAGTAGTCACAGCAGAAGCTGATCAGCAGGTGCTGGCCAAAGGATAACCATTGGTACCTGCTGATCGTTGGAGAGACACAGGACGAAGCTCTGCCTGTAATGAGGCAGAGCTCTGTCTTTTTAGCAGGGATGTGGTGGATTTTGTTTCCCTGCAAAGCAGGGAATAAAATCCAGCACATCCCGAAGTAAAAACACCACACTGTGTACACAAACACTTGGTAAGCAAAAACATTTAACCCTTTGATTGCCCTAGATGTTTAACCCCTTTCCACCCAGTGTCATTAGTACAATGACTGCATTTTTCTAGTAATGATCACTGGTTCCCACAAAGTGTCAGTTAGTGTCAGACTGCAAGCCGCAATAAGTCGCTGATCACCGCCATTACTTTTAAATAAAAAGAAATATGTATATACAAAAAAAAAAAAAAAAAAAAAAGAAAAAAAAAATCCATATATATTTTACACACACACACTTACTTTTTTTTAAGCTTAAGGCATTGTGGAAAAAAAATGGATTTTTGACTTACCGTAAAATCCTTTTCTCTTAAGTTCATTGATGGACGCAGTCTCTGATGCATATTCGTAGGGTTATGCTGCCCCTTATAGGAGAAGGACACTAGGCAGAAAAAAAGTTCTGGCTACACCCATGGGCAGTCCCAGGGGGCACACCATCTCTCTTCCTACATAGGATGTCAGTTTGTATCAAAGCAGTGTCAGAGAAATAATACCAACCCAACTCAAAATAGAGGGGCGGGTACTGCGTCCGTCAATGAACTTCAGAGAAAAGGATTTGACGGTCAAAAATCCAGTTCTCTATAGTTTCATTGACGGATGCAGTCTCTGATTCATATCAGTAGGGACGTCCCAAAGCAGTGCTATAAAATGAGGGGTGGGAACAGCAGAAAATTAAGTCCCCAAAGCTAAACATAGCCAACCAGGCAACATAGGACTCATCATAACAAAAGATGAGGCCCACCTGAAAAAAACATTAAACACCCTCAAGGAAGGCTAAGAAGCCCCCTTAAACAGCAGCCTTCAAAACTCAACGGCCAAAAGAGGCATCTGCAGATGCCAGCACATCCACCTTATACAATTTTGTTAACGTATGAACAGACGACCAGATGGCCGGCCTTGCAAACCTCAGATGCCTGATGGCGAAAAAGCCCCAGGAAACACTAAGCGCCTGAGTAGAACGTGCCTTAACAGGGAAAGAAGGAACCTGACCCTTAATCGAATAAGCCCGCACCACTGTCTGTCTGATCCATCTGGAAATAGTCGTAGCAGACGCAGGCAGCCCTTTCTTTGGACCATCCATGAGTACAAAGAGCGAATCAGACTTCCAAAAATACTCAGTAGTTCCAAGTACACCCTGATTGCCCAAACCACATCCAGAGTGTGCACCAGATAGGGAGAAAGACAGGACAACGCCGCCAGCAGGGGAATCTCCTGAAAACTTTCAAAAGGAGGTTTCTGAAGAACCAAAAGCACCAAATGAAAAAGTCCCAAGGTGGTAACGGAAATCGCACCGGAGGTGCCAAAAGTCGCACCCCCTGGATGAAGTTACGCACCAGGGAATGGGTGGCTAATGGCCTTTGGAAGAAAATTGCCAAGGGGCCAGTCCCCGTCCAGTGGAACTGTAGCGGCCGACCCAGCGCGGAGCTGTGTGCACTCGCTGGCCAGCTGGGGTGACCACTGGATCTATACACCCAGTCCATTGCCCAGATCCGGCATAGTTGCCTGTAGATCCCACAGGAAAAAACTGAGAAAAGCTAAAAAAAAAAAAAAAAAACCTAGAAAAACCAGACCAACACAAGACCATAGATCCCAGCAAGGAACTAGGTCCTTACTCCTGACTAGGCAGAATAAAACTGATGTCCTATGTAGGAAGAGAGAGGATGTGCCCCCTGGGACTGCCCATGGGGGTAGCCAGAACTTTTTTCTTCCTAGTGTCCTACTCCTGTAGGGGGGCAGCATAACCCTACTGATATGCATCAGAGACTGCATCCGTCAATGGAACGATAGGGAAACTAATTTTTACAACAGAAGAACTGAAATCTCAGCCAATTTCTATTTAGGCAGAATCTTAGCAGCCTGGAAGACTTTTTTTTTTTTTTTTTTTTTTAAATAATAATTTTTATTGAATTTCACAAGAAAAACAACAAGTACAAACATTCTCATGAAAATAGTTGAAACAAGGCATGTAGTACATAACGTGAGTACAAGAAAGGGGGGGGTTACTCCAGACAGGACCAGGTGTAGGTTCCAAAACTATAAAATCATCAGTAAGAACATAGACCAATACTGTCAAGGTACATGCAGTAATCATTATGTGCAAGTCAAGCTATCATATGTGCTATCATACGTGTTATCCTATGTGCCAGGACCCAGCTGAGTGGCGAGTAAGCCTAAAGCATCGGCAGATAGGAGTAAAGACCACCGGTCCAGGCAAGCACGGAGAGGATGACAGCCCCCTCCCCGACATCCCAGTGGGAACATAAGCGTCAGGGAGGAGACCGACCCCACCGTCCCGCCCAGCACCACGGTCAGTGCTTATATTTCCAGTGTTGCCACGCTTCAGTAAATCTATGAAGCAACATGTCATTAGTTGCTAATGCCTTTTCCAGGCGATAATTATCATTTACTACCGCTACTAACTCAGAGAAAGCCGGGATCTCCAGAGACTTCCATCTGCGCAGAATAAGTATTCTAGCCGCTAGCAGAATATGTAATATCATCTGTCGAAATTGAATTGGGTAATCATCAATACCCAAATTCAACAGCGCCAGTTCCTTCTTCGGAGGACGTAGTATCCCCGTACAGTCCGCTATGCAACTGAAGATTTTTTTCCAGTAACTTGTGAGTGAGGGGCACTCCCATAGCACGTGAATCAGGGTTCCAATGCCACCGCATTCACGCCAACAGTGTGCTGGGGTGGAGGGGAACAGTTTTGAGAGCCTATAGGGCGTATAATACCACCGATTTACAATTTTTAACATGAGTTCCCAGTGGGAGGTGCAGTGTGAATAACGATAGGTGGACGTTAAAGCTCTAGACCATTGTGTCGTGGTGAAAGTGAGCGCCAAATCCTTCTCCCACCTAATCATGGGCACAGATTTTGGGATATCTGCTAAATCAAGGAGACTGTCATAAAAAATAGAGATGCCTTTGGTTGTGCGTGAATCAGTGTGGTAGAACGCCCAGGGCTTAGCAGGTAAATGACCAGTCGTCGGAGGGTGCCCAGCCAAGAAGCTGTGTATGCGGTGGACCGAGAAAAGCAGCGTGGAAGGGAGCCTACAGTCCTTCATCAGTGAGGCAGTGGAGCGCAAAGAATCGCAGTCGTAGAAATGCGAGATAGAAGTCAGACCCAACCTGGCCAGGTGTGTCAGTTGGAGGGAGGGAATGTGAGCGGACAGGATGGAAACCGGGAGCGACCGGGAGTCTAAGGAGTGTCCGTCCGTCTGCCTCACGCCGGCTAGAGCCAGTCTGCGCCATGCCAGGATCGATGACCGGGACGTGGGGGGCAGCCGAGATAACGTCCATGGAATCCATAAGTCCCCGAGGAGAAGCAGACGGAGGTCCCCAGTGGGGGCTAGGTGGCTTTCAAGTTGAACCCAGGGGAGGGAGGTAGAATTGAAGAACCACATACGGAGCTGGACCAGTCTTGTGGACCACAAGTACAGATACAGATCAGGAAGCTTGGCCCCGCCCATGAACTTGGGTAGAGCCAGAGTGGAGGCAGCCACTCGGGCTCTTGCGCCTCCCCAGATAAAGTCTCGCATATTCTTGGAAAGAGCCTCCAAGTACTTTCTAGGGAAGGCTAGTGGGAGGGCACGAAAAAGATATAGGATTTGGGGCAATATCGACATCTTATAGGCGGCCATCCGGCCACCCCAGGAGAGCTCCACTTTGGACATGGCTGCCAATTGTTTTGATGTCTTCTTCAGTAAGACCTCTACATTAGCAGGGAGGAGTCGTTTAACGGTGGGAGTTATAAGTATACCTAGATAGGGAATAGAGTCTACAGTCCAGGGGTAGGGGAAATCTTTCTGAAGACGGTCAGCGACTCGTTTATCAATTCCCAGGTTCAATACTAATGACTTGGATGTGTTCACCTTGTGGTAAGAGACGGAGCTGAATTCTGAGAGCAGTCTATGGACAGCCGGAAGTGAGCGAGTAGGGTCAGTGAGGGTGATAACGATATCGTCCGCGAAGAGGCTAACCGTGTGGGATACTGACCCCACACGGAACCCCCCTACCTCGCCATCCGATCTAATGGCCTCCGCCAGGGGCTCGATCATCAGGTTGAAAATCATAGGGGACAGGGGGCACCCCTGGCGGGTGCCATTAGTAATTTGAAATGGAGTCGATGTTACACCAGCAGTGAGGACCTTTGCTGAGGGGCAGGAGTAAAGAGCAAGAATTGCAGACAGTATTGCACCCGAGAAGCCAAATTTCTCCAGTGTGAGCCGCATAAAAAGCCAATTTACCCTATCGAACGCCTTCTCTGCGTCCAGCGTTAGGAGCAGAGAAGGCGTTCTGGAGACCTCAGCCAGGTGGATCAAGTTGATGATCCGCCGGGTAGCATCCGATGTTTGCCTACCTGGCATAAATCCCATTTGGTCATTCTTAACAAGCAGAGGGAGGAGTGGCTGGAGTCGGGACGCCAAGATCTTGGCGTAGATCTTGAGGTCACTGTTGAGAAGAGAAATGGGTCGGTAGTTTGCTGGGAGGCTGGCGTCCTTACCGGGTTTTGGGATAGTGGAGATGTAGGCACCCAACATTTCACTCGGGAATGCAGCTTTGCGAGCGGCCTGATTGAACACGTCCACTAAGTGTGGACCCAGGGTGTCACAATGAATTCTGTAGTATTCATTGCACAAACCGTCCGGACCCGGTGATTTTCCATTGGGGAGTAATTTAATGGCTTTGGAAACTTCACATAAAGTGAACGGGGATGATAGGGACTCTCTGGTCTTCTGTCAGGGAGGGTAAATGTAACTTGTCCAGGAATTGTTGTATAAGAGCCGGAGTCGGTTGAGGAGTGTCAGGGTCTTGGTTCAGGTTATACAGGGACCCATAAAATTCCGCGAATTCATTCGCAATGTCCCTGGGATGAGTCAGTCTAGCTCCAGTCCGTCCATGTGAGAGATGGGAGATACGCGTGGACACTCTGCGTTGTTTAATCCTGACTGCTAGAGATTTGCCCGCTCTATTCGCGTGCGCATAGTACTTGAGCTTGAGCACCCTCAGATGACGGTCAAAGCGTTCCATGAGATGGGCCTTCAGAGAGTCTCTTGCACGGGAGAGTTGCGAGATTAGGTCATGGGTGGGAGAAGATTTGTGTGCTTTCTCAAGGTCACGGATCTCGGTTAAGAGAGCCGTGAGCTTGTGGCTGTATGCCTTACGGAGTCTTGCTGATTGTTGGATGCACACTCCCCGGACGAACGCCTTGTGCGCTCCCCAGAGCACCCAGGGGTCCGACACGGAGGAAACATTGATAGCAAAGAATTCTGAGAGCTGGTCCCGAATCAACTTACCAGCAACTGGGTCCTGAAGCACCTTTACATCACAACGCCAGACCGACGACCGTTCCCTAGGACCGGACTCCTCCAGAACCATCTCCACAGCCGCGTGGTCAGACCACGTGATGTTTCTGATGGCCGAGGAGGAGGCCTTTCCTAGTGAAGGGAGATCAGTCCAGAACATATCAATACGTGAGTACGATTTGTGTCTGCAGGAATAAAACGAGTAATCCCTTTCCGAACCATGCTGGCAGCGCCAAACATCAAACAATTGCTCGGAGGCCAACAGAGAGGCCAATGAAAGTTGTCGGCCCCGGGCAGGCACCGAGGTGTCAAGCCCCGGGTCGACCACAGAGTTCATATCACCACAAACCACTATATTACCGTAGACATTACTGGAGATTTCCTTTAGCAGTCTGGATAGAAAACGCTTCTGGTGAGTTTTGGGGGCGTAAACCGCCACTAAAGTTAAAGGCAGCGCATTAAAGTCACCCTGAAGAATGAGAAATCTGCCGTCAGGATCTTGGGTCAGGTTGCGGAGTGAGAAGGAAATCGAGTCTCTCGGAGCAATCATCGCGCCTCTTTTCTTCACAGGGGCGCTGGCGAAAAAAAAAGGAGTAGGGAAGTTCTTGTGTGAGAACTTGGGCTGATGGTTAAGCTTGAAGTGAGTCTCCTGGATGCATGCCACGTCAGCTCCACTGTTAAGCTCAGTCCAGAGGGAGAACCGCTTGACAGGGTGATTTAGACCATTAACATTTAAAGAAAGGAACTTGATGGTCATGGTATCTTCAGAGACGTAAAACGGGTCATCTGCATGAGGGCCGAGGGGGGTGCGGGCATGTCAAAGAGCACAAGTCCATCATTCCGACTGGAGTAACAAAACAGGAAGGGAAGGGAAGGCAGGGAGGCTGGGGAAACCAAACAAAGAATAAAAAAGAGTCTAGAGGCAGGCACTACCTGCAACCGAAACAGAGGGGCCAGTAGGTCGCCAAAACCTTGGCCAGGGACTAACGTTGAGCAGGTGTGTGTGGGTGCTGGAGCTCACCTCCGGGTGAGGAGTGTCTAGAGTTAGAACGTTTACGGGACACCACATGCCATTCATCCGAGAGGGTCTGTGGCGAAGGATGTCCGGAGGATCTCGAGGAGGCAGATGGAGGCTCCGGGATGATTCCCCAGCGGTGTAGAAGAGCCATACCTTCCTCCAGAGAAGCAATTGTGACAGTGCGGCCCTGATGGGTGATGGAAAGTTGAGCCGGGTGTTTCCACTTGTGCACTATTTGGTGGTTTCTCAGGGCTTTTGTTATGGTGGCGAGGTTCCTACGCTTCTGGAGCGTGTGCCTGGAGAGGTCCGGCAGTATCTGCACCTGCGGGAAGTCGCCAGGAAGAGCTTGGAGTTGCCTTGAGGCCATTAGGATTTTGTCCTTAGTCTGAAAAAAGTGCACCCGAAGAAGGACATCACGAGGCAGGTCTTGGGCTATGAAGTGAGGCTTAGAGATCCTATGGATCCTGTCAATCTCCAATTCAGAGGAAGACAAGGAGGGGATCAATGCTGAAAATAGGTCTGTAGCCATTTTGCGCAGGTGTCGGGGCTGGACAGTTTCCGGGATCCCCCTTAATTTTAAGTTATTCCTACGGGACCTGTCCTCCAGGTCCGCAAGCTTGTCCTTGATCCAGTCAATGTCATCAGTATGATCATTATGGGCTGTAATGAGAGTGTTGAGAGACAAAGTACATTTTGTCATAGAGGATTCAGAGTCCACCCTCACCTCGAGCTGCTGGACATCTTTCCTTGTTTGAGAGAGACTCTGCATCACATCTGAGTGCAGAGAGGACCATAGGGAGTGAAGCATTCCTTTCAGGAGTGTACCCGAGATCGGGTGGTCCCCCACTGGGAAGGCAGCGAAGGGGTCTGCAGGAGGTGTGCTCATGCCCCCGGGTTCTGGTGGAGAGGATGCCGCCTGCTCCATCTCGCATCGTTGGGATGGATCGGGGGGGGGGAGAGCACCAGCGTGGGCGCTGCTTCGCCGGGCTTCTCGAGGAGGGAGGAGGGGTGGAAGCGCCGGAGGAGTTCCCGCTGTCCGGGTTGGCTACTTGCCTGAGCGGTGGCGGCTTGTGGTGTTGGTTCCCGTCCCGGGAAGAAGCGTGCTGTGGGGACCTGCCGGCGCCATCTTGTCTGCGGCCCGCCGCGGTGGAGACAAGGAATCCGTCCAGCTTGCGTGATTGTGAGGTGTTCTTTTTATTCCTCATGGTGCCCGGAGGTTCTGCCACGATCGTGGGGGTTTTTAAACCCGCTGTGAAGGCTGTAGGTGAGCGATGTCCCGGGTGGCCGAGCGGAGCTGAAGATCTATGCGGCCATCTTCAGCGCCGGAAGCCACGCCCCTCAGCCTGGAAGACTTCTGATATAAACACACCACTGTTTGTTAGAAAATGACTGAAACCTTATGAAAATCACTGCAAAATCCCCATTTGGTCCCTCGCTTCTCCTGTGCCTGTGTGGATAAATCCTATTTTATTTCCATCAAGAGGCGGTCTATTATACGTTCCAACAATAGATGACCTCTTTATAGGAATGAATAGAGCTTTTCTGCATGTAGGCAAAAAAAGTGGGAGCAGACAGAAGAGAGATTACACTGCACAGGAAGAAGAGGTGGGAACAAGACTTGGAGGTATTGGGAGCAACTTAAAAAAAGGGCAGCTATAGGAAAAGTAAACTTCTTTTAAAATAGGAATTCAACTAAATATTTCTACCTGAAATGTTTCAGGCTCTACAGGTATCAGAATTTGTTTATTTTAGGTACTGCCATTCCCAGTTTACTTAGGAAACCACCCTTTGCAAATACATTTTGAGGCTTTTACATTTACTCAGAATTCTTAAAAAAGGCTGTAATAATTTTAAGACAAGCAATTTGAAAATGGTAGTCTGGCCAATTACACCGTTTTCTTACATTGTAGCAAAAACTCATCAACGTATCCCAGATGTAAAGTTTCAAATTGCGGGAACTCGAGCTCCGCCATCTTCAGTGCAGAAAACACTCCGTCTTTGGTCAGAGAGGGCTGAATGCGTACTTCGTGTAACCTTGACGTAAACATATACAGCATTACCATACAATCCATGAGATGGCAATAAGGAAGCATTACACCACAAGGAATGACAATGCGTTTCAGATGCTATGTGCAAGTCTCTTGTGCTAGAATGACCTTAGTAAATATTGTGGATGAAATATAAGCTTATCACCTACAGTGAAAAGCTGTGTTAACAGAAAAAAAAAAAAAAAAAAAAAACGGAATTTTTGTAAAATCTTACCTGTAAAAATTCCTTTCTCTGAGTCCTCCGACCGTCGCCGCCTCTTCATATTCGTCACTATGGGGTTATTGACCTTTGCTCCGTAGGAGTAGCTAGGCAACAGAATATGTTAATATCAAAGCTTTTAGCATACCCCACCCCTAGGGGGTGGTCCCCTCAGTCAATACCCTCCTGCTTCCTGCATTCCTACCTCAGTTTCAGTAGCATAGCAGTAGAGTACATAAACAAAACCCCAAAAGAGGGGCGGGGGCGGCGACTGTCGGAGGACTCAGAGAAAGGAATTTTACAGGTAAGATTTTACAAAAATTCAGTTTTCTCTTACGTCCTCCGACAGTCGCCGCCTCTTCATATTCGTCACTATGGGGACTTCCTAAAGCAGTGTAGACATGAGGGGTGGGAGAAAAATCGCAGCCGCGCCCAAGGCAACGCAGTACCCACATCAGAAACAAAGGAACCTTACCAAAGGAAGGAAACCAACTGGGCAACATGAAAAAAACTTGCTCAACAGGAGCAACAACCCAGGAAAACAAATAACCTAGGGATAAAAAAAAACATCCCAACAGCCAAGGGTCCAAGAAAAAACAAGGAACCCTAAGGCACTGCCGCACAAAGAACCTTGCGGCCAAAGGAAGCATCTGCCGATGCCTGAACATCCACTTTGTAGAATTTTGAGAAGGTGTGAACGGACGACCAAGTCGCCGCCTTACACACCTGGGCCACAGAAGCCCGATGATGACAGGCCCAAGATCTCGCAGAGTGCACCTTCACAGGCATGGGGGAACTTTCCCCTTCAAAGCATAGGCCTGTTCAATGACCTGACTGATCCATTTGGCGATGGTAGAAGCCGACGTCGCCATGCCCTTCCGAGGCCCCTCTGGAAGGACAAATAGAGAATCCGTCTTGCGAAAGTATTCAGTCGATGACAGGTAAACCCTGATCGCCCGAACAACATCCAAGGAATGCAAAGCCACTTCCTTTGGATGTTTAGGCTTTGCGCAAAGCGAAAGCAAGACAATGTCCTCATTGAGGTGAAATTCCGAAATCCTTTTCGGAAGGAAAGACGGGTTAGGTCGCAGGACCACCTTATCAAAGTGAACCACCAAATACGGAGATCTGCAGGACAAAGCTGCCAGCTCCGACACCCTACGAGCCGAAGTGATTGCCACCAAAAAGGCGACCTTCTTGGACAACATAGACAACGAGATCTCCCTGATCTTTTCAAAGGGAGCATGTTGCAACACGGACAGAACAAGATTCAAGTCCCATGGAGGTAAAGGCTCCCTCCTAGGAAGGACCAGATGCCGCACCCCTTGAACAAAGGTGCTAACCAAAGAATTAGACACCACAGGGCGTTGAAAGAGAACAGCCAGCGCAGAAATCTGACCCTTAATCGTGGCCAACGCCAAACGCTGGTCCACGCCCGTTTGAAGAAAAGCTAACACTCTTGATACCGAGTATGAGCGAGGGGAACACCCCCTGGACTCACACCAAGCAAAATAGGCCTTCCAAGTACGGTAGTAAACCTTCCCCGAAGAGGACTTTCTAGCCTTGATCAAAGTGTGAATGACCTCAGGGGAGAGACCCCTATCCTTCAGGATCTTGGTTTCAACAGCCAGGCCGTCAAAGCCAGCGACTGTAAAGCAGGATGGAATATCGGCCCTTGAGACAGGAGATCTTCTCGAAGAGGCAGACGCCACGGAGCGCCAGATTCACGAGGTCTGCGTACCAAGACCGGCGAGGCCAGTCTGGTGCCACCAGAATCACCGTTTTCGGTTCCAAGGCCAACCTGCGAAGGAACCTGGACAGCAGCTGAATCGGTGGAAAGGCATACAACAGGCGATACTGATGCCAGGGCGTCACTAACGCGTCCGAGGCGTCTGCCCGAGGATCGCGCGTCCTTGCCACGAACCTTTCCACCTTGTTGTTTAGACGAGACGCGAACAGGTCCACATCTGGGGACCCCCACTTCTCGCACAACATCTGGAAGACATCCGGGTGAAGGGACCATTCTCCCTGGTCCAGGGTCTAGCGGCTCAGATAATCCGCCTGCCAGTTCTCCACCCCCGGAATGTGAACTGCAGATATCGCCGGGACGTGCGTCTCGGCCCAAGACAGAATGTCGGCTACTTCCCGAGCCGCTCGGGCACTCCTGGTGCCCCCTTGGTGGTTGATGTAGGCCACCGCTGTGGCATTGTCCGTCTGCACCCGAACCAGACGGCCCTGCAGCCTGTCCGACCAACGCCGAAGGCAGAGATTTATCGCTCGCAATTCCAGAATGTTGATCGGAAGGGAGGACTCCTCCTCCGACCAAGTTCCCTGGGTGGACAGAACGCCCAGAACACCACCCCAGCCCGACAGGCTGGCATCCGTGGTGATCACCGTCCATGAGAAAGGACGAAAGGACTTGCCCCCCGACACCGCCGGGGACTGGAGCCACCACAGAAGGTCCCTTCTTGTGCGATGGCTCAACGAAATCTGGAGATCCAGAGATTGCGGTCGCCCGTCCCACCTGGTCAGAATCTCCCTTTGGAGACCCCGCGTGTGAAACTGGGCAAAGGGGATCGCCTCGAAAGCCGAGACCATCAATCCCAGACACCTCATGCACGTCCGGAGGGACGAGCACCGAACGTCCCTGAGGGACCCGACTTCTTCCTGAAGCTTCCGGAGTTTGTCTTCCGGCAGGAAGACCTTCGCCTGAACAGAGTCCAGGATCATTCCCAGGTAAGGAAGACGAACCGACGGACACAGCGTCGATTTTGGAAAATTTATCGTCCAGCCAAACTCCTGTAGCGTCTGCATCGTGACGGACAGGTCGCTCACCAGACCCTGACTGGTCGCAGACCGAACCAGAATGTCGTCCAGATACCCCAGGACCGAGATGCCCTGGGCTCTCAAAGCCAGAACCGGGGCAAGCACCTTGGTGAAAACCCGCGGAGCAGAAGCGAGACCAAAGGGTAACGCCACGAATTGGTAGTGATCCTCCGCAATGACGAATCAAAGGTACTTCTGGTGACCCTCGAAAATGGGGATGTGAAGATACGCATCCTTCAGATCGATAGAGGCCATGAATTCCCCCGGAACCAGGGCAGCCACCACTGATCAGGAATTCCATGCGGAACTTGCGAACCCGCACAAAGCGGTTCAGAGCTTTCAAGTCCAGAATCGGGCGTACCTTGCCCTCCTTTCTGGGCACAGTGAACAGATTGGAATAGAACCCCCGAAATCTGTCCCGATGAGGCACCGGAACCACCACTCCCTGAGCCCACAATCGCTCCGGAGACAGCTGAAGATGTGAGGGAAAAAATCTGCCCGCCGGCCGAGAGAGAAACTCGATCTTGTATCCAGATCGAACGATTTCCTGAACCCACCTGTCCCGAACGCGGGCCAGCCAGGGTTGAAGAAAACCGAGCAAACGTCCCCCCACCCCAGAACTGGGTGAGGGCGCCCCTTCAGGCCGCATTGTTATGGGCAGCGGACCAGGACTGGCCGGACTTCTGCTTACCTGTCCACGGCTTTTTCTGGGAGCCTTGTCCCTTGAAGGGCTTGCCCTTATAGTGCGACCGAAAGGCACGAAAGGACCCCTGAGAGGGTCTAAACGAGGTATTCTTCTTACCGCGAACAAACTTAGTCTTGTGAGTCTGGGGCAAGAGAGTGCTCTTACCCCCAGAAATACCCTTTATCAGAGTATCCAAAAAAAAAAAAAAAATCGCCAAAAAAGCGAGAGCCCGCGTAGGGCAAATTAGCTAAAGTCTTGCGAGAAGATTGGTCAACTGACCAACATTTCAGCCATATCAGGCGACGGTTCAACACCGCCACACTTTGGAGACGCGCAGCCAAAGGGACCATATCTAAGTCCGCATCACACAAGTACATGACACCCTGAGGAATCTGATCCACCATAGCCAATGTTGACGGCGAGGCAGAGTCAGTCACCAGGGTGCGCCTGAGCACCTGCGTCCAATCAGCAATAGCCTGGGCTGCCATAATGGAAGCAAAAATCGGCTTCAGCATAGAGCCCGCAACCGTATAAGAGTGACGGGCCAGAGACTCCAATCTCCTGTCCGTAGGGTCCCGGAACACCGGGGTATCCTCAGCAGGAATCGCAGTGGATTTATTCAAAATCGCCACCGCGTGATCCCCCTGAGGCGGCACACACCAACGCTCATCAGTAGCTGGTGTAAAGGGATAACGCAGCTTGAACCTACTCGGCACAGCAAAAGGCTTCTTTATATTGCGCCATTGCTCATCAACAGCGCGCTGAAATTCCGTAGAGCAAGGAAAAACCTGCGACGTTTCGCGTTTTCTTTGCGTCCCGTACGAGGACATCAAAAACAGGAGGACATGGTTCATCCTCCAAATGCAGTGTTTGCTTGATAGAAGCAACCAACTCATCCATGAGTGCAAGCTCTTCAGACGAGCCAGGGGGAGAATTAACCCCTTCCACCTCAGCCTCCCCTTCAGACCCCGCAAGGTCTAAAGATGAGGGAGACCTTGAGAAGGGCACTCCAGCCATAGCATCCCCATCGCCCTCTGAATCAGAGGAAATTGACACTCTGGGCCTTTTTGTGGATCGATCAGTCACCAGCATCTGCACCTGAGCAGCTAAGTTAGCCACAATAGTAGCCAGATCAGCCCCCTCAGGGGAAGCAGCAGCCCCTTGGCCCCCTACCAAGGTGGGGGGAAACTTGTTTTCCTGAGAATCCATGCCCCAGTAGACTTAGGAAAAAAAGGAGTACTGCCCCTTTAAGATCGCGGCGAGCGTAGCCCCTCCGCACTCACAGAATACACTGACCCCCCACAGGGATAGGAATACAAGGCAGGGAATACAGGAATATGGAAAGGTAAAACCTGGAGAGATCACACAGGCTGCTGCACCGATCGCTGTCCCAGAGGAAAAGGAAGTGATGCAAGACTGACCGCCCCTTTGAAGCCTATGTAAAGGCTACACAAACATGGCCGCTGGCTGAGGCTCCATAGGCAGATACAGAAACAGCGCTGACAGAAACCGCGCTGACATGAGGCCGGAGCGATCGCCGCCAAAATGGCCGCTCTTTCCACACAGGACCGGCCACCATAGCTCGCTGCAAAAAAATGGCGGACCGCAGCAGCGGTCGCCGCACAGTATGCCCCAAAAATGTTGCACAAGCATGTCACACACAGCATACAGCATGTCTCACAGAAAACTCAGCCTGTTACACAGAGCAGAGCAGGAGAGCCCCCCCTCTTCAGCCCACAGAAAGGCAGCTAATACCGACAGGGAGCTCAACGTTTTTTCACAGACATGCAGGGTCCCACAGTCCCAGACTGACACCCAAAACAGACAGGTCCCCACACAGAATACACTTACCATCCGGATGGCGTGGGGAACCCGCACAAGCGATCAAACCGCTGCACTAAGGACAGGGAGAGTCGCAGCCAGGACGCAGTGGAACTGCGGTGCGAAACCGCAAATGGCGTCTGGTGAGGTAGCCACCTCACCGCAGCATCCCTGCAGCGAACAGGGATGGGTCGTTCATATATGCCAGGGAAACCTGAGCTGAACGCTCGATGGCAGGCTGGGAAGCCACTGGCCCTGAACCCCGGATAACCAGGGAGGCCAGCCCGAGACCCAGCTCCGCATGATCATCAAGACAATTGAAACTGAGGTAGGAATGCAGAAAGCAGGAGGGTATTGACTGAGGGGACCACCCCCTAGGGGTGGGGTATGCTAAAAGCTTTGATATTAACATATTCTGTTGCCTAGCTACTCCTACGGAGCAAAGGTCAGTAACCCCATAGTGACGAATATGAAGAAGCGGCGACTCTCGGAGTACCTAAGAGAAAAAAAGTTTATCAATAGTAAATGTTGTTTTACCAATTTATTACAAAAACATTTATATTAATCTGAAAATGCAACAATGGTATCTACTTTATGTATGCCAAGCCAGCTTACACATCACCAGACTTTACCAAAAATTGTGTATATTGACCTATTTTTGGTTTGTACGTCTGAACTTTAAAACCAGTGAAATTGATTTTAATAAGACATACTGGCAGGAATTAATAAAAAGTGTCAGAGACAAAACTTCATGCCAGCTGGAGTATAAACAATCAGCTTTAAAGTATTTTCTGACAGGTCTCTACCCAGGACCCCTGTGACAACACTACAGATATGGTCTGTAACAATTTTCAACTTACATATCTACTGCTGCTTTTCATATGGATGTTTACAAGGCTGACAAGCCTCTTTATTCTGTACTATATTGGTTATTGGACATTTCAGAGATCATAGAGGTAAATCTGTATATTTTATTGTTCTTACCTGAAGCGTCTTTTTGTATTTGTAGGTTTTTGAATAATATCAATAAAAATACTGACACACATTGGACTACACTTTTTAGGAATTCCTCCCACTGTATTCATTAATACTGACAGCAAACACCACATCAATTGTGGAGTGATTTGCACCCGGTATATTTTGGAAATGCATACTAAATGCAACTAGATATACTCTGAAAATGTGAGTAAAAAAAAAAAAAAAAAAAAGGTAATTTTAAAGTATTTCATACTATATACCTACCTTCTAGCAGCTGTTATTATGAGGTAGCCAAGGTCCACTTCAAGAGCATTCTTACAAGCTCCCAAGACAATTGTATGCAAATTCCGAAACCCTCCTGAAAAAGACCAGCACACAGTAAAAAGAGCTAGCTCTAAGGGTGCAATTATATTTAGTCCTATCAGAACTTATTACCAAATACCTAAACTGGAGAACTGGGGTTTGAAGCAGTGAATTTAGTCGATCGCTAAATTCTGCCTTCCAAACAAAAAAAATAAAAGACTCATCAACATAAAAGAAATAAAATGCACCATCCCTACCAGATCTTGGATTGCCTTTAGGCTGCTGTCAAAAAATTTTCAAAAACGAAATTAAAGCTAATATTTGCCTCTCCTCAGCAAACCATCCCTTCATCAAATTACCAGCAAAATGTCCTACAAGTACTAGATAGGTCAGGGAAACCAATTTGCAGGTGTTCTCTGTCTTTAACGGACAAGGCCAAGTAAGGAACTAGTAGAAGGAAGATTAGGTTAAAGTGATAGTATACACTTTTTATTTTTACCTACAGGTAAGCGAATAATAAAGCTTACCTGTAGGTTAAACATGTGCAAGGTTTAGGAGATATCCTAGTAAGCAGCAGCCAGTGACATCCCCGGCATACGTGCTCTGAAGGAATGGCATACTCGTGCCATTCCTTCAGAGCTCTGTGCTGTGGGAGCAACGTCATTGCAGCTTGGCCATGCAAGCGGATGCAGCCTGTGAACTCAGAAGCCCAGGTGAAGATGGAAGCCCCTGCAGGTGTGACAAGGTGCCACTGGAGGGTTTGTTTCAAGGTCATTCATAATGTGCTAGCATGCGATGCATACTAGCACATTATGCTTTTGGTCTTGCAGAGAAAATGTTCTCTCTTCTTTAAAGTTTACTAGTTCTTTAAAAACAAAGTATCTCTATAAACCAACTTTTACAGTATAACTTCTTAAAGTTGGACAGATGTATAAAGTCAGCCAATTCATATAGTGTTCTTGGTGTGATCTTGATAGTGTTTTTGTTCTTGGTGGGGGGACAGGGAAGATTCTTTTACTTTACAATTGCTGTGACCATGACCCAAAAATTATAACAGATATTCAAACAGAGATATGGGTGTGAAAAACATTTGCATAATTACAGTGTTTAGGAAGAAATCACAACTTTTTAGGGATGCAACTTAATTCTGTGTAGAACGAACACATTCTCAAAATTAAAAACATCATCATCTAGAAAATTCACATTTGTCAACTGTTCCAGAATCTATATTCATGATGCACCACTGGAAGTATGTCTATAAAAAAGGTGGATAGATAAAATACCTGGTTTCCTTTCATTTAGAGTTCTTAAAAATGTAAAATATAGGGGGGTGGCAATACGGTATTGCGCATTAAGGGTTGCATCACTGTTTGCATAATTGCCATAACTGGTAGCGTACAGACATATGCTGCTAATGAAGACTCAATTGATTGGTGGCTAAAAGTTACTCTAAATGCATGCTAGCTTAGGCTCCATGTACACGGGACGCTAAAAAAAGTCCCTTGAAATGCTGGAATTTAGGACATTTAAAATTTAGCGGGCGTTTGCGTTTAAAACCGTTCCTAGAGGTCAAAAAAAATCATTCCCCTTTAAAATGGAAAAAAAGCGAGCGCTAAACGCGGGTCATCGCGTTCGGTCGCGTTTTTGCGTTTGAAACGCCGGGAAAAACACGTTCGAACGCAAATTGCTTTCCATAAAACGTCCCTGAACTCAACTGCCTGAAAATTACTGTAAACGACCCTGTGTACATGGACAGATAAGATAACATGTAGGTGGGTTCAGGGGCTTCTGAAAAAGAAAAAAAAAAAAAAATGCCCAACTGCTCCTAAACGCCGTTTACAAGTTGCAGTGTACATGGACCCTTAGGACGCCAAAAAGGAAAGCATTTGTTAAACCATAGGCCTTACACATATAATTGCTCAAAATAGAACAACGTGTGAGCGTGTGTGTCGCAAACTGTTTGCATATTATAGGGCTGCTCGTCCATCCCGGTGTGTGTGTGTGTGTGTGTGTGTGTGTGTGTGTGTGTGTGTGTGTGTACTCAGATGTTCAGGGACATGCGTACAGCCACAGCGTGTCATTGATTTATAGGACACTGTAAACAAACATGACAGCATAAACACACACCTCATCTTCATGCTGTATGGCCCATTGCAATCAAAATACAAACACAAGGGCGCAGCCACCTACCGCATTATCCTCCACAAAAGTCTTTATTAAATGCAGAATTAAAAATACTCACAAATGAGTTCTTGTTAAGTGCATATCACAATACTGAGTTGCAGTCAGCATCAGAAACAGAAGATGTACCTTCCTCAGTAGCTTGAAAAGCCATTTCAAGCTACTTAGGACGGTACATTTTCCGTTTCTGACGGTAACTCAGTATTGTGATATGCACTTACCAAGAACTCATATGCGAGTATTTTTAATTCTGTATTTAATAAAGCCTTTTATGGAGGATAATGCGGTAGGCCGGTGTACCCTTGTGTTTGTATTTTGATTGCAGCGATTTTGGATCACCCTGGTCTTGAAGGGGCTGCAAGGCTGAAGCCCTTAAGAGAAGACAAGTGTATAGTCGCTGGCAGCTGCATGTGTGTGGCTGAAGCTGGTCAGAAGGTCACTTCCCTGAGCGCAGGAGATATGTGCGTTGCACCATTTTTTGTTTTGTATGGCCCATTGCACCTCTGTGATTGAGACCTTAAGAGCAGAACTAAAGGCAAAGCCCCTGCCCACCCATCCCAGTTTTGGATAGAGTAAGGGAGGGTTATAACCGGTCAGTGTTTTTTTTTTTTTTTTTTTTGCCATCTGTGTCCCCTTCATTGGGGAGATCTCCCTTCACGTCCTGTCCATAGGCAAAACAGAAAGTAGGAAGAAATCCCTTCAAAGTGAGGGAATCCCACAGGGTTACCAGAACTATTGTTACCATTGCAAGATTTCCCCTCTATTACTGCTCTCTGGTGTCAACCCCAAATTTGGGGTTTCCTTTTACTTTCAATGAGAAAAGTAAACATGACAAATAGAAAAGGGTGAATCTCCACAATGGTGACACGGACAGCAATAAAAACCTCACAGGTGGCACAGCAGACAGCAAAAAAAAAAAAAAACACACAAGAAGTTTTGTTTCTACCTATAAGTAAGCCTATACTAAGGCTTACCTATAGGTACTGTAAATATCTCCTAAACATGTACCGTTTAGGAGATATTAACTGTATACTGCACCAATGACATCGGTGCATGTGCTCTGAAGAAACGGCCGCCAGTGCCGTGGCTGGCGGCTCCTGCGTGCATGCCAGTAACACAACCGAAGTCTGCAGACCCCGAAGGAAGATGGGAGAAGATAGATGTGGCCTCCAGCAGCAAACGACGAGGGCTTCGTTTGGAGGTAAATGTCCCATAATGTGCTAGTATTAGGGATGCACCGAAATGAAAATTTTGGGCCGAAACCGAAAATTCAGGATGCCCTTGGCCGAAAACCGAAACCGAAAAATGACTTTTTTTCCCCAAATGATTTTAAATAAGTTCTATCAATATCACTGACTGACACTCACTGACTGACTGACACTCACTGACTGACTGACACTCACTGACTGACTGACACTCACTGACTGACTGACACTCACTGACTGACTGACACTCACTGACTGACTGACACTCACTGACTGACTGACACTCACTGACTGACTGACTGACTGACACTCACTGACTGACTGACTGACTGACACTGACTGACTGACTGACTGACTGACACTCACTGACTGACTGACTGACACTCACTGACTGACTGACTGACACTCACTGACTGACTGACTGACACTCACTGACTGACTGACTGACACTCACTGACTGACTGACTGACACTCACTGACTGACTGACTGACACTCACTGACTGACTGACTGACACTCACTGACTGACTGACTGACACTCACTGACTGACTGACTGACTGACACTCACTGACTGACTGACTGACACTCACTGACTGACTGACTGACACTCAGACTGACTGACACTGACTCACTCACTGACACTGACACTCACTGACACTCACTGACACTGACACTCACTGACACTGACACTCACTGACACTGACACTCACTGACACTGACACTCACTGACACTGACACTCACTGACACTGACACTCACTGACACTGACACTCACTGACACTGACACTCACTGACACTGACACTCACTGACACTGACACTCACTGACACTGACACTCACTGACACTGACTGCCTCGCGTGCTGCAGTTAGAAGGGGTTGAGCACTAGGCTGTGATTATAAATTTAATCCGTTCTGACTTCCGACACAGGATGCAGGAGAAACTTTTTTTTTTTTTCTTACAGCACACATCGACATTACCTTCCTCCTCAGCGAACAACAGGGAAGGGAGGAGGTGGGTGGAGTGATGCAGCGATTGGCACGGAGGGGGAGGAGATCCTCCTACACTGTGCATTCTGGGTCCCTCCCCCCCGTGACGTCACTGTAAATCACAATGAAGCGCCCGCCCGGCATCGGATCTTAGCAGAGAGCACAAATGACAGGGAAATGAATGGCTTTTTACACAGATCAGCGGCCATACATTTTCGGCATATTTAACCCCTTATCGGCCGAAATGGAATAGTCATTTTCGGCCGAAAATATCGGTGGCCGAAATTTCGGTGCATCCCTAGCTAGTATGCATACTAACACATTATGCCTTTAATTTCAAGGTAAGAAGAAAAAAAAAAAAATACAGACTTTACTTCCGCTTTAGGATACTTTCACGAGATGCAAAGAGCATACAGTAAATATTAGCTATAGAACGTTGTTTGTAAAAAAGGTAGCACTATGGCAATATCCCACATAAAAAATAAAAAAAAAATTAATACAGTCTGATGTTTTACAATTTCTGGTTTAAAAGAAGTAAAACATTTTTACTCAACTTCTAATGTAGCATTAACATACCAGACCGCCAGCTGTCCTCCACCACATGTTGGATAAGTCCTCCAAGAAATGGAACTCTAACCAACTCCAAATGTTCCAAGTTGCGAGCAGAAGCCAAACCAGTCACCAGTGGCACATACTTTAAGGAGTTTGTGGGCCCTTAAAAACAAAGTAAATACATGATAACTTAATAAGGGATGAAAAGTAACTACAAAATGGCCACAGGTTTCAGCCGAGTGAATAATTCAAACTTTTTCCTCTACATTACTGAAAATAAAGTCAAAGCAACCTAGGTGACATGTGGTGCTTGTAATACGATTGCTCTTGATTTGTTAAAGCCCATAGTCTTAGATGGCTGGGTTAAAATGGTGCTACCTTCAGCTGCCCTGGACACTGGCAAACATTACTCTCAGCATCCCCATATAACCCCCTCCCAACAAGCGTTATCCTCAGTTTCTTTTTAGCAAAGGGTTAACAGAGGCCGAATCAAGGGTCCTGAGCCCCGTACTGTACGGTGTGAGGGGGTGAGGAACAGAGCAAACAAACAAATGCCATTAGTCTCGCAAAAAACAAACAAGGTCATATGGCCCTAACTAGATGGCTGCTTGTAGCACCTTACAGCTGGTGAGCTGGAGATAGGTAGCAGGTACAACGCTCCCTGGGGTGAGCACACTCAAGCACAGATACCAGTCCAGTGATAAAGTAACAAACAGCTGAATAGTGCGGAATAGTGTTCCACAAAAACCTCAAGGCCAAATCCTAGCCATGTACCACAAATCAAGATCCTCACTAGCACCCTGAGGAAGCCTAATGCTCGTCAGTCTCCACACATACAGTTTTACTGCTTTCACCAACCTTCAGCTCTCACAGACAAAAGTTGTTTCCCCAGCCCCAGCCTTACTGCTTTCACCAACCTTCAGCTCTCACAGACAAAAGTTGTCTGTTTCCCAAGCCTCAAGGCAGACCATCAAAAGTTACAACACCATAGGTGGAACCAAGTAGCTGTCTGTAGAGCACTGGGTTGCCTGCCAGGGTCCGCAACCATGGAGTGGAGACAAAAGAAAGCAAAGGCGGCGGCACATCCAGCTAAAATGCTTGATGTTTATTTGTAAATCCATGAGAAGAAATGACATGACATGCACTAAAAGTTCAAAGAATAATTCAGCAGACACGTTTCACACACCTGTGCTTAGTCAATGACTAAGCACAGGTGTGTGAAAAGCGTCTGCTGAATTTTTCTTTGAACTGTTAGCGCATGTCATTTCTTCTCATATTTATAAACATCAAGCATTTTAGCTGGATGTGCCGCCACCTTTGCTCTCTTTTGTCTCGAAAAGGGCTAAAATTAGTCTCAGTACCCACATGCCAGGTCCAGAATACAAGGGTCGCACATATTTCCATGGAAGCAATCACAGGCTGCAGGACAGGGTCAAGGAACCCAAAATGAGCCTTAAAAAGCAATTCAAATCTCTTGTCTACAGTGTATTTCTCACTAGCAGTCCTGAAATTTCACACAGCCTAGCTTGAATTTACAGCCATGTTATTAAATTCAGACTTCTCTACTGCAATGAACTAATAGGGCTAGGCTACCTCCACGCCCCTATCCCATGCTCTCTCCCACTTGCAGCATGTTCCTTGTCAGCACATGTGCACACAGTAACCAGTGCTAGTTCTACCTTGCCCAAATTGAGTTCTACGATGTATGGTTTCACAAGGTGTGGACAACAATTTAGATGTCTACTTAAAGACACATTTAACTACATTCATTGGCGCTCTTTTTATCTATCTGGAGTTTGGCTTTAAGCATAGAATGTGTGCAAAGAACTAATGTGAACAAAAAACATGTACTCTATAAAAAGCACTGTGTACCATGACAACTCTAAGTAAACATAAAAAAAAAAAAAAAAACACCTTACCAGCACAATTCCGCATTACAAATGTTCTCAGACTGATGCACAGGAAGTCCTTAAAAGGCTGAGGTTTGGTTAAGCGAACCCATTTCAAATATAAATGGCGCAGCATTGGTATACAAGGGATTTCAGGCACATTTACTCCTTTTCATGGGATAAAAAGACAATGGATTAAAAGCAGGTAATACACACATTATCATTATAATGTCATAGAATAATTCAATGCTTACCTACTAAATGTAAGGTCTGAATTTTGGCAGCAATCGGTATCTTCAGCTTGTTTTCTGGTGGTATGGGAAAAGCCCCATTTCGATTTCGAAATTTCCCCAAGATATGCACCTGTGGCATGTATGTCCATATAGCTTCTACAAGCTCCAGATGTGAGGTCTCCACACCCTGCGTAAAAGCATAGCAAAGCTGTGATGTGGTCTTTAGATTCAATAAGTTTTTAAGACACGAAGAGAAACAGTACAAGTGGGTTGACTAGGTAACGTTAAAGCAATACCAACTAACATGTATGACAAATTTTTCCAAAGTAATAAGGGTAGGAGGAGGAGGAGGAGATGGAAGGAGGGATGAAGAAAGGTAGTACGGAAATAAGGAGCTGGTGTGATGCCATAAATACAGGGGGTGTCTACAGGGATGTCTGAATAGAGGCATCAATCTGCATTCAGCAGTGCTCTAAAGATATTGAAATGAGCCTAGGTTACATAAGATGGGTAAGGCATGGATTCCAAGGCATGATGAGCTGCAGTGAGCACATTTTTGTATAAGTGTTTATTGCGGTAGAGAGCACCAGGGAGAACGTAACCAAGGGTCCCAGTTATAAAGAAGTTTATCTAATGAAAGATGGGCTTTGGCAAACGTGTATTCATGTGTGTCATGTTCATTTAAAGTATTTATTGTTGTAGAGAGATCAGGTGCCAAAAGGTTGTCTCCAGAGACAAGCAATTGTCAGGCCATTGAACTTGTTGAGTCAGTTTCTCCAGTTTTTTTTTTTTTTTTTTTTTTAATAATCACAAATAAAAAAAAAAAAAAAAAAAGCAAAATCAGCAATATTACAAAAAAATACAGATGTAACCTCAGCGCAATCATAAAAACGACCAGTATGCGAGTCGCATAAAAATCACCATGCGATTTAAACATTATCCAAGAGTATATTCAGACCCCCTCATGAAGCCTCTTGGGATGTAAATACATTTGCCTAAGCATGGAAACCAGGAAGTAACTAAATGTAAAAATTTAAAACAAGTAAAAACATAAAAATACTTTCCTTTTACGAATGCTAGCAGCATAGGGATTAAAACTGGTCAATGTTGATTGAGAGAGTGACGTTCCACTTTAAAGAAAAGACATGGTTCACATGCTCCTTTTCTTTAATGGGTAGAATTGCTACTTTAAAAAGGACTTTAATACTGAAAATACTACTGTATATTACTTCAACGCATTGCCTATCCCTGTCCCTTTTTCCACATCATAAAAACATTTCAATCTCATATTTTAAAATACATATGGGGTTCAAGGAGGTGCAGGTTGGCCCACAAAACTTTATATGCCCTTAAAACATCTAGTAGGTATGAGGGTCCCAAACTTTCAGAGATACTATAAAGCAGCCCAATTATCACAAATCGTTTCTACTAATCGTAAGCCAGACTGGACTAAACTCGAATTCCAAGTGGACTCCCTGCAATAGAGCTCCTCAGGTGGGTCTCACCCAGAGATCATAGGGCCATAATGTGTCCCACTCCCTCAACCTCTGGGACACTTTCTGCTAAACATTTCCCTTTAAACCACCACATACAGCAGTGACCCCCTCTTCCAACAACCTAGCTTTCCCACCAGGTTCATCACCCCATGGATTTGTGTGGTGGACAAATATGGGCCCATCTCAGATGGGACACTTTCTAAACCATAAGGGGATAAAGCCATCGGAAAACTTCATACAAACACTTAGAATGTCCAATTAAAAATGTTCCACCCGCGACAAATACTTTATTTTTGACGTTCTCCCAAGCCATCAACAAAGATTACGAGAACACTTAAACAGATGCATGCAGGACACTAGCCTGAAGAGGGCATCTCTGTGTTATATCTTTTTTTTTCTACATGCCCACAGTCAAACCTCTCCCCCAATTGGTATGAGAAGCAGACTTGGGTACAGAGAAAGCCAAGGAACATCATTGGTACTGGGGGACAGCCATTACAAACAGGGTACTTAACACCATACTTGTTGAAGCAAAGACAAGATCTTATTCTGTTGGGATCTAGTGCCATCAAGGATAGCCAAAAACTTCCGACATATCCTCTATCTGATTTAGGAGTTGCAGACACGAAGGTTCCATGTACCACATCTGGTGGACTTTTGTACTACTTACTTTTACCCACTTGGTAACTATAACTAACATGAACCTTTCAAGAAAGGACAAAAAAAAAAAAAACTGTATTTTTGACTTACCGTAAAATTTTCTCTTAGGTTAATTGACGGATGCAGTCCTCTGATGCATATCAGTAGAGTAATACCACCCCCTACAGGAGTAGGACACTAGGCAGAAAGAATTTCTGGCTACGCCTATAGGCAGTCCCTGGGGGTATACCCTCTCTCTTCCTGCATAGGATGTCAGTTTTGTATCAAAAGCAGTGTCCCAAGAAAAGCACACCAACCCACTCAAAATTAGAGGGGCGGGTACTGCGTCCGTCAATTAACCCAAGAAAAAAGGGATTTTACAGTAAATCAAAAATCCAGTTCTCTCTATCGTTCATTGACGGACGCAGTCCTCTGATGCATATCAGTAGGTATGTCCCAAAGCAGTACCAACATTAGGGGTGGGAACAGCTGAACAAAAAAAAAAAAAAAAAAAAAAAAAACAGTCCCCAAGGCCAACCAGCCAACACAGGACTCATCAGAACCACCAGATGAGGGCCACCTGAAACCACACACAAGAACACCCCCAAGGAAGGCCAAGGGGCTCCCTAAAACGCAGCCTGCAAAATTTTGCGGCCAAAGGAGTCATTCGCAGATGCCATCACATCCACCTTATAAAATTTGGTTAAGGTGTGAACAGACGACCAAGTCGCCGCCTTGCAAACCAGAAGCACAGACACCTGATGGCGAAAGGCCCAGAAAGCACTAAGCGCCCGAGTAGAGTGCGCCTTGACAGGGAAAGGTGGAACCTGACCCTTAATGGAATAAGCCTGCACCACTGTCTGTCTGATCCATCTGGAAATAGTCACAGCAGACACGGGCAGCCCTTCGGGCCATCCATGAGCACATAGAGCGAGTCAGACTTGCAAAAAAAAAAAAAAAAAAGACTCGGTAGACGCCAAATACACCCTGATCGCCCGAACATCCAGGGTATGCAGAGCAAATTCCTTAGGATGTTTAGGCCTAGAGCACAAGGAATGTAACACAATGTCCTCATTCAGGTGAAAACTGGAAACCACCTTCGGCAGGAAACACGGATCCAGCCAAAGTACCTTGTCCTTCTGAACCACCAGATAGGGAGAACGACAGGACAGCGTGGCCAGTTCAGACACCCTGCACGCAGAAGTGATAGCCACCAAGGCGGCCATCTTCTGAGACAGGGTAAGCAAGGGAACCTCCCGAATATTCTCAAAGGGAGGCCTCTGGAGAACCGACAGCACCAAATGAAGATCCCATGGCGGTAGCGGAGATCGCACTGGAGGTACCAAGTGTCGCACCCCCTGGATGAAACTACGCACCAGGGAATGGGCAGCCAATGGCCTCTGGAAGAAAATAGCCAAGGCCGAGACCTGACCCTTAATAGTACTCAGTACTCAAGGCCAACTTTTGATCAACTCCCCATTGAAGGAAAGCCAAGATCCAAGCCACCGAATAGGAGCGAGGGTGGGTCCCAAGGGACTCACACCACGCAATGTACGACTTTCACTTATGATGATAAATCTTCCTGGAAGTCGCCTTCCTCGCTTTTAGCAGAGTGGGAATCACTGAAGCAGATACAGTGCCTTGCGAAAGTATTCGGCCCCCTTAAACTTTTGACCTTTTGCCACATTTTAGGCTTTAAACAAAGATATAAAACTGTAATTTTTTGTGAAGAATCAACAAGTGGGACACAATCATGAAGTGGAACGAAATTTATTGGATATTTCAAACTTTGTTGACAAATAAAAAACTGAAAAATTGGGCGTGCAAAATTATTCAGCCCCTTTACTTTCAGTGCAGCAAACTCTCTCCAGAAGTACAGTGAGGATCTCTGAATGATCCAATGTTGACCTAAATGACTAATGATAAATAGAATCCACCTGTGTGTAATCAAGTCTCCGTATAAATGCACCTGCACTGTGATAGTCTCAGAGGTCCGTTTAAAGCGCAGAGAACATCATGAAGAACAAGGAACACACCAGGCAGGTCCGAGATACTGTTGTGGAGAAGTTTAAAGCCGGATTTGGATCCAAAAAGATTTCCCAAGCTTTAAAACATCCCAAGGAGCACTGTGCAAGCGATAATATTGAAATGGGAGTATCAGACCACTGAAAATCTACAAAGACCTGGCCGCCCCTCTAAACTTTCAGCTCATACAAGGAGAAGACTGATCGGGGATGCAGCCAAGAGGCCCATGATCACTCTGGATGAACTGCAGAGATCTACAGCTGAGGTGGGAGACTCTGTCCATAGGACAACAATCAGTCGTATACTGCACAAATCTGGCCTTAAAGGAAGAGTGGCAAGAAGAAAGCCATTTCTTAAAGATATCCATAAAAAGTGTAGTTTAAAGTTTGCCACAAGCCACCTGGGAGACACACCAAACATGTGGAAGAAGGTGCTCTGGTCAGATGAAACCAAAAACAAACTTTTTGGCAACAATGCAAAAAACATTGTTTGGCGTAAAAGCAACACAGCTCATCACCCTGAACACACCACCCCCACTGTCAAACATGGTGGTGGCAGCATCATGGTTTGGGCCTGCTTTTCTTCAGCAGGGACAGGGAAGATGGTTAAAATGTATGGGAAGATGGATGGAGCCAAATACAGTACCGTTCTGGAAGAAAACCTGATGGAGTCTGCAAAAGACCTGCGACGGAGATTTGTCTTCCAACAAGAATGATCCAAAACATAAAGCAAAATCTACAATGGAATGGTTCACAAATAAACATATCCAGGTGTTAGAATGGCCAAGTCAAAGTCCAGACCTGAATCCAATTGAGAATCTGTGGAAAGAACTGAAAACTGCTGTTCAAACGCTCTCCATCCAAACTCACTGAGCTCGAGCTGTTTTGCAAGGAGGAATGGGCAAAAATTTCAGTCTCTCAATGTGCAAAACTGATAGAGACATACCCCAAGCAATTTACAGCTGTAATCGCAGCAAAAGGTGGCACTACAAAGTATTAACTTAAGGGGGCTGAATAATTTTGCACGCCCAATTTTTCAGTTTATTTGTTAAAAAAGTTTGAAATATCCAATAAATTTCGTTCCACTTCATGATTGTGTCCCACTTGTTGTTGATTCTTCACAAAACATATTACAGTTTTATATCTTTATGTTTGAAGCCTGAAATGTGGCAAAAGGTAGTAAAGTTCAAGGGGGCCGAATACTCGCAAAGCACTGTTAACCCCTGTCCTTCAGCACCTGGCTTTCAACAGCCAAGCCGTCAAAGCCAGCGACTGTAAAGCAGGATGGAAAATTGACCCCTGAGAGAGCAGATCCTCCCTGAGAGGAAGTCTCCACGGGGCGTCTGCGACAAGCCTGACCAGGTCGGTGTACCAAGCGCGACGAGGCCAGTCTGGAGCCAAAAGAATGACCAGAATGGCTTCCGCCTCTATCCTGCGAAGAAGGCGTGGCAGCAACTTGAGGAGGAGGAAAGGCATATCAGCCGGTACTGGCCCCAGGGGGCCACCAGTGCGTCTGCCAGAGGGTCCCGGGAGCGGGCCACAAACGCTGTACCTTCCTGTTAATTTGAGATGCCAACAGATCCACGTCCGGGGGTGCCCCAGCGAAGGCACAACTGCTGAAAAACCTCGGGATGCAGGGACCACTCCCCTGCATCCAAGGCCTGGCGGCTGAGGTAATCCGCCTGCCAATTTTCCACTCCCGGAATGTGTACCGCGGAGAGAGCTGGAACATGGCACTCTGCCCAACGTAGAATGTCCGCCACTTCCAGGACAGCAAGGACACTTTTGGTGCCCCCTTGGTGATTGATGCAAGCCATGGCATTGACCGATTGAATGCGCACGGGACAACCCTCCAGATGGTCGGTCCAGTGTGTCAGGCAAAGCCAAATCACTCTCAGCTCCAGGACATTGATCGACAATCGAGATTCCTCCAAGGACCAGACTCCCTGAGCAGAGTCCTGATTCTCCCCCCCCCCCCCCCCCCCCCACTTTCTACATTACTCTTGTGAGACAAAACCTTTTCAATGTTTAGGATTATTGCTAATTTGCAGCATGGTGTTTTATCAGATACTGCTGTATGATGATCACTGGTTAGTGGAATCATTTATTCAGAGCCTGAGAAGTAGAAAGATCAAATGGACGTATGCACTTCTTTTCTAATAGTTTTCTCGTATTACAATATAAAAAAATTAAAGAAATAAGAGCCCCACTTTTCTTCCACAGTTTTGCAGTGGGTGAGGGCCTGTAGGAGGAACGCCATTAGTGTGATGCAAAAAAGGAGGTACGGCCAAAACATATACCCCCCTTTCCATAAAATATAACAATCCAAGAATCAAGAGTGCAATTTTGCTAGTGCTGGTGTTGACAGACTTATTTTAAGTATAACTTGTATGGCAGGGCACATTGGCCAAGGTTAACAGAAATCCCAAAGAGGACAGTAACAACACTGAAGAGATGCATATTTGCTCTCTCTCTATAATGCAATGTAGGCAGACAAAGCTTTTATTGGTTGCAATATCCTGTTATAGGTCTATAAATGAGGAGCTACCTAGAATATACTACACAAAATGACAGAATAGTGTGCCAAGTTCATTAAAATACAAGAATGCAGAGAAGTGTGATCTGGATCTAAAATCAAAGTGGCTTTGGTTTTCATTAAAATACAAAGTGCAGAGCATAAATAGCGGAAGACTTCACAGCAGAGACAGAATGTGATATCGCGTCTGCTGCAAAACTATAGGACAGACAAAAGGAGCACTCACCAGAAGATTGGGGCAGGACTGCAAAGCTTCTAATACACCAGGAATGCTAAAGGCTTCATGGCCCCTAACTCTGCGTCTTTCCAAATACCTTGGATGAAGGCCATAAAGTTGTTCAATATCTGGCATCTTTTTCAGCAGTTTCAGGAAACTGGAATCGGTGAAACCTACCAAAATGTAGAGGGAAATAGCAAATCAACAATGCCATCTGCCACAGAACTTGCAAAACAATTATGCGTACAGTGGATAGGATTTATGGGAGTTTTTAAAGCCCCACTCCTGGCTAAAATGGGATTTTTGACTTACCGTAAAATCCATTTCTCTGATGCTTATTGATGGACACAGCTCTTCATCTTGATGACCGTAGGGTTATACTGCCCCCCACAGGAGTAGGACACTAGAGAAAAAAAAGCTTGAGCACACCTATGGGGCAGTCCCTGGGGGTATACTTCCCACTTCCTGCAATAGGTATTCAGTTTTCTAACAAGCAGTGTCAGAAGAAAAAACACCCAACTCCAAAGAGGGGCGGGTGCTGTGTCCGTCAATGATCAGAGAAAATGGATTTTATGGTAAGACAAAATCCCATTTTCTCTTTCGCTCATTGACAGACACAGCTCTTCATCTTCATGACTGTAGCAATGTCCCAAAGCAGTGTCAAATGTGAGGGGTGGAAACAGCAGAAAACAAACTTCCCCAAGGCTAAATATAGCCAACCGGGTAACTTGGAGCTCAACTATCAACAACTGGAGCTCA